>NW_026915966.1:107500-1307500 GCF_034315485.1 Pezoporus occidentalis | reverse complement strand
CACAGAAACTGGACCCATCACTGGGGCTGGTACAGCATGGGCTGAGCAAGGAGCAACTGTGGAGATGCTGCACCTCCACGGAGCTCATCCCAATCACCTTGTAGCAATTCCAAATCACAGAGCAGAAGTCTCTGTAGCAAATCACAAAATGCCCTGAACCATCCAGTGCCCCCAAAATGTCATTGTGCTTGATTGAGCACTGTCACTGAGAGAGGATTCAGCTTACCTCAGTTCAAGCACTTCACTGAGACCCCTAAATAGCTATTTATTGATACAGCCTTCCTCTAGAATCCAATATCCATGCCTAGTTTGCCCCTAAATCCATGCCTGAGATAAGACCAACACTCTAGCAATGCCTGTTTCCTTTTGGGGGAGCTGTGACCCCCGCAACTTCCCCAGGGTACAATAAAACCCTGCAATACTTAGTAGGATCAACAGCTTGTCATGTAGTTTATCAATGTTGTTAGATATACAGAGGTATCCTACCTATTCTTTGGTGGCCTTTCCATCACGAGATGACTGGCAGCATGGGCCAGAGCTGTGCAGTCAGGTTTGCTCCATGGTCCTGCCTGCCCAACACCCTGCCTGGGCACATGGTTGGGTGAAAGTACAGCAACCCCCCCAGATTATACCCTTCCTACTGCAGGGATAAAACAGGGGCTGGGCTGAAGCTGTGATTTGCACAGGAACAGGAGGGTGTTTGTATTTATATCCCATCAGGAGTCTGGGTGCAACTCATTTCCCCAGAGCTCTTGATATCACTGGCACTTTCTGCTGAGACCCCATCCAAATTCCTCAAGCCTCCAGCCCACCCTCAAACCTTCCCTGGGATCACACTGGAGCTGTCAGCCTCAATTCTCATTAGGAAGGGAGTTAACACAGGGGTCTGCGTTCCCAACCTGACATGCTGGTGACACCTCACTCTGTCACCATCATGCCTTGGAGAGATGCTTTGCTGTGGGACAAACCCTAGCAGACCCTGTGATGCTGCATGAGGTAGGGGTGGTGCTGGGGTACCAATATGGGCACCAAGGTGCTGCAGGGACATGCCATGGGCCATGGGGTGAGCTGGTGTCAGAGCTCAATGCTGGAGACTTCAGGTGGGGCATGTGGAGTGATGCAGGGCAATTCCGCTGGGAATATAAAGTCCAGGGTGTTATTTCTGTTTATCTCAACCAAAAATTGCATCTTAAGTGTAGAAGGAGCAAATGGACGATGCTGGAACCAGGATCAAGTGAAATGACCTATGAAGTGGTACACATCTGGCTATCCCTTGGATTGAATCTACTCCAAGAGCCAGGAAACCTCTCGGTTAAAGACCTACCAGAAGCATCTCTCTCCACGGTCACTCAGCACGATGCTGTTAAAAATGTTCTTCCTCTCACTTGAGCTCTATTTATCTGTTATAAGTTTTAGGCTTTTATGGGTGCAGGGACTTGTGCAGATCTTGTCTGTCTGCATGTGGAGGCTTTACCTGGGAAGCCTTTGGTGATGCCTCTGGGGACTTTTGTGTTTTCACACCCAACACTGCAATCTCTTTGGGTATCAGTCATAAAGTCAGGAAAAGTGAAATAAAAAGAGAACCTTTCCAGTAAAGTCACTCTGGGCATTTTCCAGGCTTGGCAGGAAGAACCTACCCCTATTGCACAGGCACCTTTTCACCTCTGCTCTCTCAGCCTTGTGGTGACTTTGCTCACAGTGGAGGGTGCTGTTTAAACTTTGTCCTACCTGAAGTATACGAGGATGAAAGATAAGTGGAAATAATTTTCCACTGAAGGACATCAGTAAAATGTATGAAACCCGCCTGTCTCTGGACCATCTGGCTGCTGATAATACAATATTAATAACCACAGTCAATTAAGCTGAGCCTCCCTTGGGGAGCAGGGTTTCAGTTGGGCAATGTCAGAGGGATCGATGTAATCCAAGTTCTGATGCCATCAACAGCAGCTGGCCCAGGAGCCAGGGTACCCCAAGGGAGGTGTCCAGGCACGCTCTGAGCTCCCCTGGGAGAGCCGCTGCCACCACCAGATGCTTTGCAAGGATCCCTGGAAGAAGAATTGCTCTGGATGATCTGCAGGTGCTTTGGGAGCCCAACCCAAGGCACCAAGAGCCTCATGCATCTCCAAAGCCTGGAGTGGGAAAAGCTACCAAGAAGTGACGGTGAGCACCCTGTGAGATGCTGGAGGGGGACTTGGATAAATACATAGGTAAAACCCCTTTGTTTTCTCCAAACCAAAGCTTTTCCTTGTTTCCTTTAAGGTTTTTAAGGTGTTGAGGTTTGTGATTTGACAGAGATTTGAAGGCAGGGGAGAAGCAGCCCAATGAAGAGCTCCCTTCATAGTAAGAACATTTGTCACCGTCATCACCCAACAGCGTCCCACACTCTGATGCAGCTGGACTTTGGCTGTGCAGGGCTTCACTCTCCACCCAAACCTCTTAATGACTCCAAGAGCCTTTCCTGCTGCAAGACGGCTGATACCAAGGTCATAGGCAGATTGTGCCAAGGATGGATGAACACTAAGATACGCTACTCAGTAGGTCACCCATTCCCACAGATAGCCAGGATATACATGTGTGAGCAGGATAATGCCCAAGTTCCCCAGTAAAACAACATCAGTCCAACAGCAGCTCCCCAGAGAAGTGCTTCTTTGGCATGTGAGGAGTCACAGCTTAAGGTATGCCTTCAGGAAGTACCTCTGCCAGGGAGGACGGTGTTTTCCAGCAGAAAATCCCGCCGGGATTTTGCACACAGACTCCAGGAGCAAGTCTTGTAATGCCAAAAACATCTCTAAGGCAAACTCATAAATAGAGATACTTGCTACAACCTTGACACGAAAAGCAGAGTAATGTAGCGTTTTGAGGGAGACGTAGCTAGATATGGCTAAGGTATGGCTAGGATTTCTTTCTTTTTTTCCCCTGTCGGTTTTGGGGCTTGAGATTTGGTGACAAATTAGAATTGATTTGGAACCATCTGGCTGGAAAAGTCACACTGTGAGGAAATTTGGGGCTTTCAAATAACAGCTTTCCCAGTAGCAAAAGCTTTGCTGTGATTGACGAGCAGTGTCACAGGTGAGTTTTGCTCAAGGTTTTTGTATCAAAATCTTTTACCAGGTTTGACCCAGTTCCAGAAGTACTGCGAAAAAATATGAAGTCTGAGGGGAGAGGAGACCCTCAAAGCTGGAAGGAGCGAGGAAAACTCTTTGAGTAATAGAGCAGCAAATGTGATGGCGTTTTAGTGCAATTCAACGTACAACTTGTTATTTCTACCCATGGAGTTTCTTGGGCACCAAGAAGTGGTGCTGCAGAGATGCAGGAGCTGACACAATCAGGATTTACAGGACGGGTGACAGCTTTTCCAGTGCACTTCCTATAGGGCAGCCAAGGGGGACCCTGTCTTGGGAAGAGCCAGGGGCTTCCCACCTGTAGGGAGCAAGACAGCTCATGTTCATCCTCAGCTTGGTGGTTGACCCCAGGAAGGTCCCTTTTGCTGTCATTACACACTTCCAAACAGAGGTGCCTTCATGTGAGTGTGAACAGCAAGGAAGCTTTGAGCCAGGTAATAAAAAGCACGTTAACAGTCAACAGGAGGAAACAAAAGAGCAAAACCGGTTCAGGTGCGTCTTCACCTACACCGGTTTCTCAGCAGTAGCTCCCAAGGGAGCTGAACTGAAGTTCAGGCCAAAGAGCTGTTAAAAAGGAAAGGGGGAAAAGATTGCTTACATGGAAAATATATCGTGTGGTTCATTTCACAACGGTTAAAGCAATTTAGAGCCATCAGCAGGATCAGAGAGAGGGATTTGCTCTGTTTGATCAGCTAAATAAGCCGTGACGTTGGATGTCTCTGCCTGCAGAAGTTCAAATGCTGGGGCTTCTTCTGAAACCCCCTCTCTGCTCTGCTGAGAGCCTGAGCATGTCCCATGCAGGAACAAGCGTTTCTATCCCAACCACCCTAGGCAATCTGCTGCTGCTATGCTGGTACTGGAAAGCATAAGATTGGATTAGGCTTTTCTTAGCTTGCCTCACTCCGAATGTAGTGTTGCCAATTTGTACAATTTTATGCCAAGTCTTGTGATATTTGGGATTTTTCTTAGTGTCAGTTCCTGGAATAAAGTGATTAGAGAAGAACCTCATCACTGCCTCTGTTATAAAACTACATTCCTGTCCCACATTGTTACCAGAAGGGTTGAAATGGGGAAGAAAGATCATATACGAGGGAGCTAAAGATTCCTCTTCCACCGTGCAACTTTGGGGGTTAGTGTTGAAGCTCCTGGATGTTTTAAGTAGTGATTTCTGGTCTCCAAGTGTTAGGAGCAGTCCTGATCAAATTTACCTTGGGCTTGCAGACAGATTTGCAGAGATTTTCTACCTATCTGATGCATTCAAAGAGGACTCTCAGTTCTGGAGTGATAACAGAAGTTCATCAAAAGGACCCTTCTGGTCCTGACCAACTGAGCTAGTCCAGTGTCCTGTCCCTGGGACAATGGCACTTCACCAGGATGCTCTCACAGCCTCAATGATCTCTGTCTCAGAAACAACCTGATGGACAATGGCAACCGTGGAATCCCATTTAAAGATGAGTCTTGTTATTTTTAAACCAATTACAAGGTTATGGATCAGGCCAAGAGGTGTTTAATATGTTGTAATATTTAGGCACACTTGGCTCCCACATTTATTGGGGCTGTTTGTAGCAACATGTAATGTGTGCTCACTATGGAAGTATGTGGCACGCACATAAAACCGGCCCAGATGTGCTGGGAAGCACCAGGGAAACTGAGCTGAACCATGGTGTGGGGAGCAAGCGCTCCTGTCTGCAGTGTGGGCAGCAAGAGAATGGAGGAACAGAGATAAACTCGTACCTGCTGGGCTTGCTCCGCTCTGCTGCATCTTACTTTTACATAGTGTTTTCTTTTGAGGTCTCAAGATCCCATTGCACAATATTGTAAAAATGTCATAAAATATTTTATTGCATTGTACAAGTGAAATGCTGCCAAGAGCCTTAACCCCTGAGCTGCCTCCTTCCCATGGATGCCCAGCGTGTCTCTGATCCAGAACTGGCTCTTTGTTTTGTGGTTGAACACTGAGGTGGGTTAAGGGGTTTGGAGCTGAGAGATGCTGGATCACTGCTCCAGGGCAGTTGGTCTCCAAGGCTGATCTGAGCTAATTTGGGACCATCCCATGCCCCTGTCTGGGGATTTCAGCTTGAGCAGTATTAGAGGTGAGATCTGTCCTGATGCTTTCACTCCTCACTTTCTCTCTCAGTGAATACCAATGGAAATGTGATCACTGCTCTGCAGGTACCCTGGGTATGTCCCACTGTCTCATTACACGCTGAAGCCATCAATCACCAATAAAAGGACTTTCAGGCTTCATCTGGAACCAAATCACAAAGGTACAGGAGGTGAAGGACCAGCCCTTCCAGTGGCACCATACGTTGGCCCTTAGGCAGTTGATGGTGCTGCTGGATGGGTGAGTTTGGGAAGTCACTTGTCAGCTCTGGGCCTCATTTTCCCAAGGTGTGCATGGGGATAAACAGCTTTATTGACCTGCTGAGGAGACCATGGCATCTGGAGATATGAGGAGACCATATGTCTATGGCTGATGGTGGATCTTTTGAGATCAGTGGTGACATGGGAGTGATACTAGACCCTTCCCTTATCATGGTCCCCTAAACCAAGGAGCAAATTATCAAAGCCAACATGAGATTAGAAGGCTCCTATTCCTCAGACCAGCCCCATAAAGAAAACCTGCCCCCTCAGCATGGCTGTGAAGTCCAGCTCTGCACAAGGCTGGGTTTTACTTCACTCACTTGCCCTGTGGTACCCAGACATGTACTCGCGCAATGACCACGCAGCTACCCCATCCCTGCCCCATAGACACTGTCATTAACTTGGGAAGTATTTCACATCAGCTGGAAAATTCCAGTGAGCTGGGGAGGCCAGAGGCCTCTCCTCCTGCAGATGTTGGGTCTCTGCTTGCCAGCAACCAGATCTTGGCCTGAGTTTGTTATAAGGAAAAGAGCAAAAGTTACCCAGCTGTTCTCAGTAGAGATTTTCATCTGGTTTTCTCTCCCTTTAATGAAAGAAATAATAACTCCATGAAAGGCTCAGGCAGAACTTATTCAGGCCCAGGGGAAATCCACCCTGCTCAGAGGTATAGATACCAATTAATTCTCACTTAAAGCCTACTTTGAGGGGTACTTCATGGGTCTGCTGGTGTTCACACAGAGGTGAATTTTCAACCTTGTAGCCCTGAAGGGCAAAATCCAAACTACCTCTTTCTTTCCTAGTCCCTAACAATACAGTACAAGAAATATCACATTTTCTTGCCTTCCTGGGCTGTAGTATTGAGCTAGAAGAGTCCTTAGGAGAAGCATTTATCTGCTGTAATGAGTCTCAGGGTAACCCTTGCTTTGCAGGCTGCATACCAATGGTGTCTCCCACCCTCTCCTAACTCCTAAGCCAGTCCCTGGTGCCTCATGTCCCACAGACACACTGCTGGGACTTCAATAAGGGACTTTTAATGCGAGTTCCCCTTGAGTTTGAGCTAAATCTCCCATCCCAGAGGCCGGTGAGCAGGGGGAGATGTGCCAGGGAGGAATGCGGGGATCTGCTCGTTTGCTTTTCTATCTAAACAAAATGCTTTCCCATAAACACGGAGGAGGAAACCCCACTTGGCTGGGACCCTTGGAAGAAGAGTCCTTGCTGGGAATGTTTATACGTTGCCTCTGAAACCTAAACTAAATCAAACTGAGGCTTTGAGAAGAAACTGCCCTGCTTGTGACCAGTGCAGCATCAGTGCAGCTGGGCTGAGCCACGCACCCAGTACCAGTGCTCCCTGCCCTGCCAGCCTCAATGGGGGAACCCAGGACCTTTAGGGAGCTGCTGGGTTTGCCTGGCATGTCCCTGAGGCCTGGCAAAGAGAGCAAAGTGCCCGTGTCCCTGCCTCCTGTCAGCCTTGGGTACACCATTAACACCTCTCCTTTGGAGACCCACACAGTCTGACTGGGTTTATAGTCAAGTTGACTCTATGGAGTCAACCAGGTTGGAGAAGACCTTTAAGTCATCAAGTCCAGCCTTTATCCCAGCACTACCAAGGCCACCACTAACCCATGGCACTGAGGGCCTTGATTTTAAACCATTTGGGGGTTGTTAAATGGGGTTACTCCAAGCTCCATGGGCCAGTGTGTTGTGCAGTCTGCGTTTGCCATGGCAGTGCCTCAGTTTCCCTGATGCAGAGCAGAGATAGCTGCATCAACCACTGGGAAGGAGCCTAGCAGCCAGCCTGGCTGGACAGGGCAAAGCCATTTTCATTACACCCACAGCAAAGTCCTTCAGGATTATTTGGGGCTGGGACACTGCCACGTGTCATTGTGTTAACGGCATTTCAGCCACCCACTACAGCAGCAAGAGTGCTGTTAGCACCCTTTCCCTCTCTCAGAATCTATTTCCTCTCCCCATAGTTACCAGGAAAGAGAAGGAGGAGAGGACTGAGGTTTTCAGCCTCACACCATGGGAACCCACCAGCCTTTTGCTGCTGGACAGACCACCATGACCCACAGACACAACTGTGTGCACACAGGCAGCTGCAGCAAAGCTGCACTTCCCATATGGTCCCTTACATTGCAGGGAGTGGTTTAACTGTACAAGCATGAAGCAGAGCTGGACCAGAATAGCACATTAGGAGAGCTCTGCCAGTATTCCCACACTGGTTCTGTTAAGCCAAATGCAGACACAATCCACTGAGCTGAGAGGTTGGGTTCCCATTAGCGTTAAGGGGGATTTTAATGCTCATCCATTGCTAAATCCTCCACAAAATGACTGGAAGGCTTTTGCAGTAAGTTTCCTGTATCAGAGCTGAATGTGTTGTCTAGAACAGCACAGAAATCACTGTGGATTTCAATCAACTCCTCAGTGGTGGCTTCTCCTCTTAAAATGCTGGGTAGCCTGTTGCAGGTGAGTTAAGACAACTTAACCCTCACATCAACAGCCCCACTCCTGCTTCCTTCAAAACTACTGAGAAACAGTGCTCTGCTCTTACAAGGACAGGAAATCACTGCTGGGTGTTGGAGCAGTCAGGGCAGTCCCTACACGTGCCGAAAAGTGGCTAGACATCATAATAAATGGTGTGATTCCCCACTCAGCTTGACACCCCCATAGCTAGGCAGCGAGCTGAGACCTGCTGTGCTGCTCAGGCAGGTGACAGACCCCGCTGCCACACAGCCTGCTGGTATGAATGCGAGTGCAACCGGGTGATAGAGAGATGCTCTCATTTCCAGCAGGACCAGGCACAGATCCATACAGAACACCATGGGAAACAAGCACGTGAACCCACCAAGCGCTGGTTACAGTCTCAGAAGTGTATTGCAAGTGTGTTGGTTCTCACAAAGCAATACAAGCTGATACTGGCTTGGGATGCACAATGCATTGAGAAACTGCCTAGTGCAGGGCTAGTCTGTAACCACAAACAGGCAAGTATTACTGCCAGCTATTTGGAGCAAAAGTTGCCTTTGATGTATAGGACTTAGGAGGACAAGGTCTATCTCAGGTGATAGAGATGCACACTTGTATCCATCAGCAGTGTCTAAAAATCATCCTAGCCTGAGCAGTGTGAATTTAGCACAGAAATAAGGACCACAGAGCAGCGAGGAACGTCTCCATCATGAGGTTTGGTCCCTGTGTTGTACAGGGCACCCTTGCAGCAGAACAACACAAACGCACGCGAACCCAGCAGCAATGTACTGCTTTGCACTGAGGCTGTGGCACAGTGTGCCCTGTCACATCCCGTACAAAGGCACAAGCACGTTCTACCAGGAGCACATCTGCCTACAAAAGCAAACACCTCTGCAGTCGCTGGATCAGCCACAGACACTTCTGCATATGGAAGAACATAGAGGGATAGTGGCTTGAAAAGGTGAGCAAGAAGAAAAAGCAGCTATAGAAGTGCATAAGCTCCTCCACATCACACAGTGATGGAGTGAGATGCTGTAGTCAGCAACAGCTCCCATCTCCTTTCTTTACAAAGCTTACTTATGGAATCTGGGGTTGAAAGCAGGGTCTGATACGGGATACACAGCATGACCCACACGGCTGAATCCAGATGGTTAACACAGGCAAACAGCAATACAAATGTAAGTAAACTTGAGATTTTCAGGAGTTCAGCAGAGATTCACATAAGCACAAGATGGACAGATCTGAAGGGGGTCTAAAGCAAAAAGCAGTGTGGCTTTCTGGTCTCTTGCTGTTAACTGCTATGAAATTACACTCATTTACAACATTTGGCTCCTTATTCCCTCTCTGGGGGTGCTGCCACGTTGAAGCAAAGCTGAGCAGCAGGCTCTTTTGAGCCTGTGAATTAAAACCTGATTAAAACACCGCTGCACTTTGCTCTCCTCAGTCTCGGTCTCTGCTCATATCGATGTTGCGCCAAGACAAAACACGTCTTCCATAAAGAATTGCATCTCCTCCTCAGCCCAGCACCATGTTACCGGTGAGCGGTTCCCATCTTCTATCATGAAATGATTAAAAAAGAATTACTGGAATTCCCTACATCTCCATCAGAGACCAGGCCTGGTCACTTGGAAAATCACTGATGAACTTCATTTGTTAATGTCACTGTTAAAGTGATGGATTTTTTTATGCTTAACTCTCCAGGCCTATTTTCTCTTCATTTTCACATTTGTTTTTGAACCTGTTAATTTAATTAAATCTCTGCTGCTGAGGAGCCATTTAAGGTGACCAACCATGCACAGTACCCGCTGTGGTGCACCAAAGTAAAGTGAATAGGAGGCCACTCGGGGAGAGAGGAGCAGGTCCCTGTGTTGTGCCAGGGTACCACCTGGCTTTATGGAGTTAAGTAGAAGGAGTTATAGGATATTTTAATACATTGCACAGGATATCCCAATCCCAATCCTGATCCTAGGGCGATGCTCTGAAAATGCATCCTGGATGGTTTTGGCATTAAATTAAACCCTGCAGTTTTTTGTTTAATGTGTAGGATCAGTAAGTGCCTCACTATAGGCTAAGGGGGTTTTATCTTCCCATCCAAAAGAAAACCATCTGGAATAAACCAGAAATGTAAATGTATGCCCTTTGCTTTGAGGATCCTCTCCATGTAAAGGCATTGAAAAGAGAGGCAATGGAAGGGGAGGCATTAGGCAGAGCAGCAGAGTGTCTTTTCCCTTTTCCACTGACCAGGTATCTCAATCACCTGCAGCTTCAGGATATGTTGTTAGCAAAAGTCAGAACACACTGGCATCCTGACACCAGTCCCATCAGCTTCATGTATCTTACATTTGGTAGAGAGTGAAGGGTTCACCTTATAGACAGCATCCAAACCTCCCTGTAATCCACACACATGAGCTTTGGCTTTGCCCTTCAGAAGGCATTTAACCCATGACACAATACAGCACTGCAGGTCAGGGGAATTTCCCTTCAAAGCCCCATGAGAGACCAACAGCCATAGGGTCATGTCTGTCCCTTTGTGCTGTGATCCCCATTCCAGCGAGGGCTGAGCCCCTGGGACATGGCTGGGGGATGCTGCTGCTTGGTGCATGATGCTCTGAGAGAGCTTTGGTCCCAATATCTCAGCAGAGCACAGACTCCCCTGTACAACAGCACTTGCCAGGAGAGAGGATGCTTCTGCACTGCCTTCCCATCAATAAGACCCATAGGTAACTGTAATACAAGGTCCACCTGAGGCTGGGAGGAGAGAGATGGCTGGGGGCACCTTGTTTGGCAATGTCCCATAGGGGAGAGTGGGGATGTGTATCCTAGCATCATGCAGCCTTCCCAAGCTGAGTGTTACCCGAGGAGGATACTCACAACTGCCTTTTTTTTCCCTCTCCTTGGCAAAATTGCTTCTTTGAGCAATGGGACCTTATCCGAATGAGCAGTTCGTAGGGAATGAGATGGGGTTTGTGCTGCTCTGAGAAAACATTAAGCAGAGAAAGACTGAAATAATCACATGCTGTCTGATAAAAGTGCTGTTCTCCAGAGCCCAACATGGAGCAGCCAGACAGCACTTTCTTTCCTCACAGCCTATGTTCAGTAGCTGCTTCATTACTCCTCAGAAGCCAGTACGAGCTGAGCCTTGGTTCCTGCTGAGCAGAAAGCCAGACCGTCTCCCCCGGCCCCTCTGTGGTGAGCCTGTGCTCGTTGCTGAACCCAGCACAATTTACGCAGCTATAAAATATTCCTATCTCCCTATGGGTATCCATGCTCCCATTTAAGAGCAGAGGAGCTGCAGCATTGCTAGGCTTGTTTGAGGTGAAGCTGGAATGTCCAAGGTGGTTTCCCATGTAAGCTTATGTGATGTGCTCCGGGCAGCACTGGCTCAGCAGCAGCGTCCCTGCCCTAAGGGATGGCTTGGGTGCAGGTGATGCTGTGGGTGACCACAAGGCACCAACCTGACAGGGTCTTCCAGTACCTCCAGCAAGGTGCTTGTTTCATAAGGACAAGCAAAGCAGGAGAGCTGTGTACATGGAGAAGCAAACAGCTCATCCTCCCGCCTGGCAGAAAGGAGTGTGCTGATGTCAGGGCAATGCACCCTCTTTGCACCAGAACTGGATTTGGCCACGTCTCCCCAGGAAGCGAAGAGAGATCCAAAATGCAAATGTAAATAGATGCTTTAAAAAGCACTGGAATATATACAGGCTGCAGCAGGAATGCAGGGAGCAGCTGCTGGTTTTCTCCTTGGTCCTTTGCTAAGCGTACAGATGCACATTTTGTTAGTGGTAAATGTTTAGAGAAAACAATTACAACTAAATGGTTTGAGGACCACTTTGTATCAGCTGGGCGCTTGTGTAAGAACCGTGGTGGTGATGAGCTGCACACTTAGATAGCCCAGGCTATCCAAGCCTTTATCCCAAAGCATGCTAGGCACAGCTCCTTTGCTCTTGTCTTACAGGCTGGGATTTCAGCATAGGTTACAAAGAGCAAACACAAAGAAAGCTGCTGAAATCGTTGCTTTTACCTCTAACAAGAACTTCCCTAAGCTACGTATGAATTCAGTGATCATCCACAGAGCTGGTCCAACATCAGGGGGAAAGTCTGCTGGCCCCACTGGCAGCAGCCTTAGCACTGATCCATGGATCCTTTTCTGTCACCAGCTTACTCTTACTATTTGGAAGCAAGCAGAGGTGGGCTAAAAGCAAAATCTCTGTGCCCAAGCAGTCTTGGATGCTGCTGCAAAGCCCCCTTCTCTCTTTCCTTCCCTTGCACCCTTCTTACCCATTCAAGAAACACCAGCCAGCTTAGGATAATGTGGCAGTTTAAGCTAATGAGTTAGGCAGGAGAGAAAGCAAATCAATGGGTTGATCTCCATAAAAGCAATGGGGAAAGGCAGGCACATCTTTAGCCCTTAGACTCCTGTCTCCCCACACTGACTTGTGTACCTCATTTAGACATCTAACAGGCCTGAAGCTAGATGAGGTCATCCCATTCAATGAGTTTAGAGGTGATTGAAGATGGAAATCTGGGGGGAAAGGGAAGGAGAGAAGAGGGAAGAAGCCACCAGGAGCTGTTGCAAAGCCAAGCTGAAAACCTGCGCAGACCTCCCTGTGCCACGGAGCAGCTCTCTGTCCTCCCATGCAGAGGAGCAGAAGGCACCTCATCCCTTTCAGCCAAGGCTCTCTGCAAAGCACTGACATCCCACACCCTGCAGCCTTCCTCCAGCTGGGGCAAAGTCAGGCAAGGCAGAGAACAAACACATCCTAATTGCAAGTGGCATCTCCTGCTGCGGGTGGTCTCCAGCCACAGAAGCATGACATTGTCAGGGAGCCCCACTGCATGGTGGGCAGCAGCACGGGGGGGTACATCCCTGCCCATGGTTTCCATCCTGCTGCTGGGTAACAAGGGCTTAATGCGGGAAGGGATGCACTGGGCTGTGCAGCAACCGCACTTCAATAGTCATCATTAAAGGTGCACAATTGACTCCCAGAGAACAAAACCACCATCTCTCCCACCAGCACTCCCAGTACGGCTCTGGTGCTGGGCCAGGGCGGTGCAATTGTTGTTGTGATGGCCGCTGATTCAAAACAAGCCCTCAGACAGTAATGAGGCTTGTTCAGACTGCCTGGGACTCCGTTTGTTCTCCTCTCAATTAATGCTTTCAGAGGAAGAATGCAAATTCCTTCCCAAATTGGGGGACAAACAGAGGGTGGGGATGGATGTGGTGTTGAGAGAGGGTGGCTGGTTCATCGGAGGGAAGGATGAACCTCCAGCTCTTTGCATCCAACCCAGCCTTCCCTTTTGGACAGTAAAACAGTTTAACGTTGACAAGTGAGTTCATAATTAATAACCTTAAACTGCGTGTAATTAATGAGGAAGGTTACGGCAAACTGCAAACCCCACCACGCTGCATTATAGCGGTGTTCATTGGTCATGAGCTGTGTGTGCCAAGTGCTGCTCCCTGGCTTGTAGCTCTCCTCCTCGGCAAAGAGGGAGGCAGAACAGTGCCTCCATGGGGACAATTAGGTGACATCTCATGGCACTGTGATGCCCTGGATGTGTCAGCAGAAAGGCTGACTAGTCCTGGTACAGAAGTGGGTCATGGGAGAAATTTTTCTGTGGTTAGACAGGGTCTGAGACACAGTGAAGTTGGGTTTCCACTGATGGTGTTCAGTCTGGAGCAGACGGGCATAAATCTGTGTGTTCCCACTGAAGACGATGCACATGGGTGCCCATGGGGCACCTCCTCCCACCAATGTCACCCATTCACTTGGGTGTCCATTATGTACCACATCTGGGTCACAATGTATCTCTGTTTCTCACTCCTTCCCTTTTCCAGGGGGTGAAATTACTACTTAGAGACTAAGCAGAGCTCAAGCCAGCAAGTAAGACCTGGAAAAGAAAGTAGCATTGAAAGGAAGGAATAAGGAGCACTGTTTTGCCTTTGGGGTGAAAGATCTGTTCAGCTCTTAAAACTGATCTTCTTTGCAGGAAAACAAACAGTTCTGGATTTAAGTTTGTGCCTAGTACCCTATGTGCTCACTTGTCTCCTTCAGCAATGTTCTCTGCACTCTGTGCTTGGTGGTCATTTTCTAATTGGGCAAATGCTTTTTGGGTTATTTTCTCCTCAAAAAGGAAATCTCAGTTCTCTTGGATAATTTAACTTCTTATAAAATATTGAGAATTAAGACCTAATGGAAAAAAACCTCACAACTAAAATAAATATTTGATGGCTCGGCAAAGCTCCCAAACTCCAGCATGGAAAGCGTTGGATGCTGCTGGGTTTCTTTAAACTAAAAATCAAGTTTACTGCTTGGAAAAACTCATAACTGATGTATTTATGCCCCGGTGGCAACTGACTGTGATGAGGGGAGGGGATGGGTTTTGGGCAGTTTTTAGGAGTAAAGCAGAAAGAACTTTGCCCCCTTAAAAATACCAAATGCTGATGTGCCTTTATTGGCACTTTTGCTACACAAGTCACTTAAAATCCAGACCATGTGAAAGCCCAGCCCTCGTCAATAAGATACTTGAATGTGCTCGTAGGGAAAAGCTGGTTGTGGGCCAGGAGACCTCCTGTGTGTACAAGGCAGGGCATCACTAGGAAATCATTGAGTTACCTACTGGTGAGTTCTATGTGTTCCTGGCTGGGACAAGGAGTGAAGATCACAACCATTGTCTTGGGTCCCCAAGGAAAACTTGATGTGGTGGCACATGGTAAATCCATCTGTGTGCATTTGAACAGTAAGATTTAGGGATAATAGAATCATGGAATGGTTTGGGCTGGAAAGGACCCTGAGATCACCCAGTTTCAACCCCCTGCCATGGGCAGGGATGCCTCACACTGGACCATGTCATCTAAGTCTCTGTCCAGCCTGGCCTTGAACACTGCCAGAGATGGAGCATTTATCACTTCTTTAGGCAACCTGTGACAGCACCTCATCACCCTCACAGTAAAGATCATAGAGTAGTTTGGGTTGGAAAGAACCTTCAAAGGTTATCTAGGCTAGCCTACAAGGATGGATATTTTGCTGCTTGTTAGTGCTGTTATTGGTTTTCCCCTTTCTAAAACGCAGGAAGTGCAGCTTTTGGGTCAAATCCCCTTCCCACACCACTCCTTGGCTTCCCCAGCCCTGCCTCTCCCTGCTCCTCATTGCAGGCTGGGCAAGGGAGTGGGTCCAAGAGGTGACGGCATCAGGGAGAGGTCAGGAAAAGTTTAAGAAGTGCTGTAATTAGGATTAGCCCATTTTTCTTCCTACCTAATCAATGAGGTTCTCTACATGGATGCATATGAACCCATTTCCTAGGAGGGAGACTGCAACTGTATGGGGACCGTGGGTTTTGATGGATCATCCTGCGAAGAGGGCAGCCTCTTCATTGGCCCCTAATAACATCCCCATGGTATGGCAGCTGACTGATAAATGGCAGCTGGAAAACCCCAGGAGAGGAGAAAATGAAGGATATTCCTATTATCTGCAGGCACGTTCAGTAGACAGAATTCCTTTTTTTTAATTATTATTTGGAATCTCTATCCAGAGGGTTGGTTATAAAGGGGAAAACTGTTCGGCTCATTATCCTTTAATTACTGAAGTGAGTGATTCTGGTAAAACAGAGGAAACTGAAAACATGGAGATGATATTCCAGTCCATTAGGCAACCTTAGATTTCCTAAAGCAGGATCTTTAAGGCTGGCAGAAATATTTCCTGATTTATTCTGTCATCTCCTAACAGACAGAACTGCACCATTACCAAAAGGACTTCTCAGAAGCTAGACATTTTATCCACATTTTGCTCTTCTTAGCAATCATCTCCCTGTGCCTTCCACCCCTGAGCTGCTGGTTTCTGATTTAGTTGGGCTTTTAACTTAAAAGACAACAAAACCAAACCCCAAATATCAGTCTGGCATTTGAAGGAACTGCCTGTTCCATTAGAGGTCGTACCCCACCTCACCTCCCCAGCAACATGAAACAGTAAAAGCCAAGCAGGACACAAGGAAATAGTTTCATTGTGGTTAGAAAATGTTCAGTAAGAAATAATATTCAGTAAGAAATAATATTATAAGATTAAAATATTTTCCTTATAAATAAATTGGTATTATGGAAATAATACCAATGGATGAAGAACACAGATGCTCTGTAATCAGGAAGAGAGCTGTCACACTAGGAGAGCAGCCCCAATCTTTTCCTGCAGAAATGGGCCAGGATAGCTCTGGCATTGCCCTTTCCCTGCTGATTTAAGAGGGTAAGAGCTGGGTAGCTGCAGAACCATGTCCCTTGCTACTGGTGGTACCTCACAGCCCTTATATAAACCTTGATGATGCTAGGGCCAGCATCCTCACACCTCACTGTTGCTCACCTGGGAAATGGCACTTGTCATCAACTCCCTAATGAGGCTTTATAAGATGTTTTCCAGAGAAAGGGAAGCATTTCACCCAGTCACTTCACAACTCTCTGCCAGGCTGCAGGGACCTCAGTAACACTGACAGGCTTTTCTTCCTGCTCCCTTATATCTCTTCGCTGTCATGGAGTCACCTTCCACTCCTCTGCTCTGGACCAAACACCTTGACCTTCCTCAGCTGCCTCCTGCACTTCACATCTCTCTGCTGACCTCCAGCCTCTAACTTGCCTTTTTTGACAGTACTGAATTCAAAGTAGGACATGGGGTTTTGGACAAGACCTCAAGCATGCTAAGAAAGCAAAGAAATGATCTTCATATATCCACAAATAAGATTTGACCGAGAACTGGCATTATATTGCAGTATTGGTCCAGGTTTAGCTTGCAAGCCGTTTTTACACCATACTTGCTTTGGTCAATTAGTTTTGATGTGGTACTTGTGCATATGTATTCTCCTTAAATGTACCATTTTACAGTCCTTAGTGAATTTTACATTGCTGGGTTCCTAATCAGGTACTTGGCTTTAGATCATTTTTGCTCTGATGAGGTGTTTTCAACCAAGTGTGTATCCAAATTACATCTTTCAGACAGTGATTTCCTTCAGACAGCACTGTCCTAAGTTACAAGAGCATCAATCCAAACACCGTCAGAATCCTCCTTACTCAAGAGCCATCACATGTATCACTTGGCTCTTATTCCAAAGGAGGAAATGAAATTAATTTGACATGTCAGCATACATTTAGGTGAAACTGAGGGCTATTTTTAGCATGGGAGAGTTGTTGTTGGGTTGTTTAGGAGATTTTTAGCACAGAGCAGCACTTGTTAAGTGGGTCTACTCCACAGGATTCCAAAGGTTGGGATAACTCAGCAGACTGTTGATATACCAGTGAGTTTGTCTGATGGAGATAAGATCTAAATATGTCTTAAAGAAAGAACTAAGTTCTTGGTAAAACTCAGCTGGCTTCAGAGTCTGTCAGATTCAAACACCAGAAAGTTTTCAACAAGCCTCTTTAGCTGCTCTCCCTCTATAGTTTACCTTGGTCCTTTCCATTTATCTCCAGAATCCAAACAGCTTGATACTTATCTCATGTGAAAGCTAACAGAGTTTACTTCTTTTTCTCCTGAGACTTGAGTTCATCAATCCTGTTGCTGTTTTTCAGACACTCACTTTCCGAAGTGACTTCAGTAACAGAGTTGAGTTATGGACATAACATTATCTGTTGTTACCTCAAAGTGTATACTACTGACGTTTGCCTTATTCCCCTTTCCTCTTTATCCGGAATGTCATTCCTTCTTATTCCTGTTCATTACATCTTACATCATTACCCTCGGTTTGCACATGCATTTTTGGGGCTGCTGCTTTTTCATGTGTAGCCTGAATCACATCCAGTTTGAAACAAGTTGTTTCATGTCTTTGGAAGCCCATGAAAGATTTCTGAAAGCCAGACTTGTGCCTTCGATTAGCTGCAGAGCTGACAAATAAAGCAGAATGATACTAAAAGACTGTTCTTAACTCTGATGGGTGATTGAGGACTGAGAACTTCAAAGGGTTGTCTCTCATTTCACGTCATACACATGCCTTTTGCTGGGGACAACCAAGGTGCAAATGGCTGCTGGAGCTGACTCTACCATTGTGCTGAGATTTCACTCTAAGGATAAAGGTTGTTTCTTTCAAAGACACAAGGCAGTGTCCGTGGGATTTTGTTTCTATCCACGCTAAACCACGTGCTTCAATCTTAACATGTGTTTTTACAAAGTAGATTCTTAACAGAATACGATGGACTGGCTCCAAAAGCTGTGAAAGGACCCTTAGTATGCCTTGTGCTCGCAAACCACAGTAAAAATATATACAGGGTTGAGACCAAGTTGACAATTTTTCCTAACAAGTAAAGAAAACACAGGGCACTCCAATCCAGCCATGAGAAACGCAGCAGTTTCATTGAGGTTTCTGGATCTGATCCACAGCTGGTGAATTAAAATCAAATCTTTTAAACCCACTTCTTCCCATCAGAAGGGGCAGGTTTGAAGTTCTACTTTTACACGGCTAAATGAGGATGATAACAGTTCCACAGCCATTTCCCATGAAGGGAAACCGACAGCGGAGTTCCCCCAAAATACCTGTCGAAAGGCCGTGAGCTCCAAACTCGGGTGCACAGAACTGATGGAAGCGTTTGACCTTCTTTTCAGGAGACGTGGGGGAGGCTTCTTGCGGAGCTTTCAAACAATGTCAGCTTGTCAACGTGCAGACTCCTTAATTTTTTCCAGCTGTAAATCAATCATCTCATTAACTCTTCTCTAACGTCTCCCACCAAGTTATCTGCGACTGGCAGCTTGACAAGCCACTTTCATGGCGCTGTGAGAATAAAGTTCCTCTTGTGCATTGCCGTGATGTCATGAGCACTCGCTCCTGGCTTCCACTGATCCTCTTTGACAAAAGCCTCCTTCTTTGCTCATAGCAATTATTCGGCTATTAAAGCACATTACGTTAGGTTTCTTATTTTAAGGGTGATATCACTCCTCGCTTTAATGTCCAGCCGATGGAGCAATTTGCACCAACTTCCCCGACACCGTGTTGGTGCTTGAGTCCCCAGGTTATGTTCCTGCCTGAATAAAGCTGCTATTGATGGGATCTACATGTGGAGAAGGCAGAGAGGCTGTGACTGATTTAAACATGTAAGTATGCAGTATTATGTACTCACCCCCATTCAGCCATGCTTGACCAGTCTTTAAACCTTTCCTCCATGCCTCTTCACCTTGGCTTCTTAAGAGGATGAAGCTCATGAGCTTTTATGTGTGTAGGCACGTGAACATCTCATCCCTACTTCTGGCCTGTCCCCTATGCGAGTCCAAACCAAGACATTGCTACTCGAGATACGCAGCTCCTACCAGTCCTGCAAAACCAGGTGGCCAGGTTGGAGAGGAAAACATGCAAAGAGGAGTTGTCCCTCCTGGCAGATAATTGCCATGGAAGAGATGCTCCAGAGGAAGTGTAACTTGGAGCCTGCACCTCCTTACATAGTAATACATACATAATATTTCGGTGATCTGTCCCTTGTTTTTCTCTAGCCCATCACCAAAGTGCATTCAGGGGTCTTTCTTCCAGAGAGGACAAGAAGAAAGTGAACCCTGGACTTGTGGGGCACAGGAGCACGGTTGGTGAGGGATCTGGCAAGGGCAGAGCCTGCTGGAGTCTATTCATCTCTAAGGAGCCATAGAAAACTACATCGCCTGAGCGCTGGTGCTCTGAGGACCAGCTGCTGACATCCCCCCCACCTTCATTACACTCACTCTTCCTCCTTCCTTGCAGACTCAATTTCCTCCTCCCATATGACACATTAATCAGTCTTTCAGCCTTCCATCCACACTCCTCTTCCTTTCTCCCCTTTGCTACAGCATGACGGGGGTGACCCAGGTACCAAGGAGCTGGGCAGGCTCATGCCTGCAACTCAGCAGCTTCTGTTCTCCCATTTCCAAACTGGAATGTCTGTAGCCTCCAACTTCCAATCAGGAAATAATGATTTCAGCTAACACTTGGCTTTTGTTTCTGTCCCTAATTTGGGAATAGAACAGGGAAAGGGCTGATGAAGGAGAGCTCCCTGCCTATCCCAGCTCACAAGGGCCTTATAAGCAAGGTGGCAAGCTAAGGCAACCCAAAGCTGCTCTAGGGCATCACAGTGGGACTGACACCACAGTGGCGGGCTGTCCCCAAGCCACTGCTAAACCTCTGCATATCCACATGGGCAACTTCCTCCTGGCTGGAGGATGCTGCCAGCAGCTGTATCCCAATGGGCAGCACCCAGCTCCTGCCTGGACCTACAGCTTTATTTGGGGGGAGACAAGGGAGGTCTCACCTCTTTGCCCTGCTCAAGGTGTTCCCTCAGGGGGGGCTGAAGGTGTTGAGCTCCAGCTCTGGTTTCCTTGCAGGTGGTCCAGTGCTCAGGTGTATGTATAAGACCTCCTATTTATAGGTCTGCTTAATTTCTCCGTTCCACTGTGTATTAACCACAAACCAAGCAAAATGTGCAGCAATCTGTTATTACTGCTGCATCTCGCATGCAGCGTGTGGAGCTCAGAGGCCACTGAAGGACTTTTCACTGACAAACGCTTGCTTAGTGCAGCAAGCAGCACGTTGGGTTTAAAGAGCCAGTGAAAGCTTAAAAACTGCTCTCATGACCTGCTGTAAATGTCAAATGAATACAGATACTCAATACAGAACTCCAGATTTATCATGGCATAACCAGGGAACAAGTTCCTACCACACAGTGCAACTTCCCAGGCTCTCTTAACAGCCTGAGCTTGTGATCTGATCAGCCTGAATTCATATGATCAGCTAATCAGATCACCTTGTGATTAGCCTAAATTCATCAGTACTACTTTGTCTAGTCGTAAGAGTTAGCAAGACATTATCACTAGTAACATCGCTGTTCAAAGCGCAATTCCTGCTGTACACGAGTACGTTAAATAGAGGTGTCAGTGTTTGAAGACAACACTGAATTTTAAGTCCCAGCAGGCTGAAAATAGCAGAAACTGAAGAGAACAAGTTCTTTTCAAACAGTGATTCATCCAGACCTAAAGTATTCGGGGTGAATTACTCTCCGGAGACCCCTTCTGTCTCCACTACCGATGAGGGAAATTAAATGACTGACTCGATTAGCCTCTGCTAAGCTGCACAGGCCAGTTTGGGTCCCAATAATGCAAAGAGACTATTTTATAAACAATTATTCTTTCTTTTCAGACTATCTTGGCATGTAGCAGGATGGTGGAGAGGGAGCCTGAAATATAAGGGTTTCCCTCAAATATGCAACAGAGAAGAAAATGCATTAGGTGCTATTAAGCTCTTGGACAATTGACTTGGAAAAGCAGCTCAGACTTCACAGGAAATAGAGCAGAAGCAGCAGAATGGATGATGGAGCCTGGGAGGGTTACGTGTAAAAGAAACTCGGAGAGGAAATCACAAGAAGTAAAAAGGTGCCGTAGGAGAAGGTGGCAAAGGAAAGCTTGACAAGCTGCAAGAACATGGTGTGGAGGACTCATGGCACAAGATGTTACGAAGCAGCTCTGGGATAACAGGATTACAAAGCATAACCTGGATGCTGGAGCACTCACGCAACAAGGGAAATCCAAGACTACTTTGGTCTGTGTTAACTCCCTCCAAAACACTTACACAATGCTCTTAAGTCTGAGGATCAGTATTACACATTCCTTCTGGAGTGGGACACGAGGCAGCCGTTTAGCAGCACATAACAATGGTGCAGAAAGGATCTAAACAGGCTGTAAACTGGAATAACACGCTCAGGTCTAGCTGCCTGGAGAGCATGGGCTCATGGCACGCAACTGCTGCCCTGGTGGGTCAGGAATTTGCAGTTGAGCCCCAGAAATGAAACTAAATTAAATGATGCATCAATGTTAGTGACTTTGGCAAAAAAATCCAAAGGACTTCAGGCTGTGGAGTCTTCTGTAAGGTTTTCATCTGCATCAGCATTATCTGTTGTAGGACTGCTTCTGCGTGACAGCAACGGGACTCTGCCTTCTGTCACCACTGGGATAAACAGACCCTTTGCAACACACACCTTTTATTAATCGTGTGGTTCGCTTCATGAAGGCCCTGCAAATCCACATAGATTTTCATTCGAGAGCAGTCCCATCAAGGAAGAGAAGCCTCCTGCCAGGCTAGTTCTAATGCCTCTTGGCTCTGGGCAACAGCCAGCCCTGCCAGCTCCTTTCAGCTCAAAGCAAATGAGGAGGGGGAGAAAAACTTGCAACTAAAGAGATTTAGTGGCAAAAATATGCTTCAGATGAACTTCTGTGGGGTCCCTCTGGATAGCACTTGTTAAAATCCTATAATCACTTACAAAAAAAGCCCATCAAACTGGCAAAAGGAAAGGCTGAATAAGGGAAAATTTGCATGAGATGGGTTATACATAATTATCATCAAGGTTTAATATAGTTCAGATAGGCACCATGGTGAGGGAAGACATTCTCTGCTTTGGGCTGGTGTGAAAGAACAGCACCAGCAAGCCACCCTGCCATCTCCATGACTGCCATTAGAGGTGAGTGATGGCTGTACAGGAATGCAGCTGGGCAGGCCAATGCTGCTGCATGCTGTCTGCTCCTACATGCAAACCTCTGCAGGGAGCTGAAGCTTTTTAACACCCCGAAGTAGCTGGTTATTGTACCTGGCACCAACAGGGGCCACCCTGCTCGGCACAAGGACCAGAGCCCTGCAAGGTGGTCCAGCCAAGAGCAGATGAGAGGGGGAGTGTTATGAGGGAGGGAGGGATGGATGGAGTGCTGAGTTACACAGCACTCCTTACGCAATGGCAAAATGACACGACCACTACATCTGCTAGTCACCAAGCCCTAAACACCTCATTTAAAACTTCTTGGGTTTGCTGGGTTTATGGCACATTAAGACATGGTGACATTGGTTTAGTGGGAGGTGTCCCTGCTCATGGCAGGGGGGGTGGAACTGGATGATCTTAAGGTCCTTTCCAACCCTAACTATTCTATGATTCTATAAGACCTTCCTCTCTCTGAGTACTGCTGTTACCCCAAGGAGATCATGGGGCACTTCTGGATTTGACAACCAGCAGCCACTTATGGCTGCTCTGGATTCTTTTATTAGCAGATGTTTTCTACATTGTGCATCTCTGCTGACAAGCTCCAGCTCATGAGGAATGTGAACACTCATGGTTTCAACCTGATGTGGACTGGAAGCAATATTAACATTAAAGGATTCCCATAAAAAGCAAATCCTACTTCTTGACCTTCTGCGACGTGGCTGATCCCTGAACGGAGCGCATAGGCAGTACTCCCATTTGCAAGTTTATACTTCAAAAGTGGCTGCAATCAGATGGACAATGAAAGCTAAACACAAAATGCATCTCTTGCAAAGGGAATACCTAAACTAGACACATTGATGGGCTCTTCTGCTAAGACAGTCTGCAAATGAAATGCCCCAGCCATCCCAAATGGGATGCCCTGAGGAACTGGCCATCCAGACATCGGGTGTACCACAGCCCACGTTAGTACAGTGGTGAATCACCACAGAAATGGGTTTGCTGATCAGTCAGTTGTTAACAAGTCTGTATGAAGCATCCTGATGACCAGAGAACACCATGTTTTTCATTGGGACCTCGACACCTTTTGCCTGCTGCAATGTTCAGCAGTTCTGACAATCTGGACCTCAATCTCCAAAGGTTTTTTAACTTGCTCTAATATACAGGAACACATCAAGCAGAGGGGTTCATGATGAAGCAGGATGGATGCCATGTAAGCTTTTCCATCAGGTAAAAAGAAATAAACCCATGCATTTAAATGATATCAAATAGTTACTCTTGAAATTCAGAGAAACCCAGGTAGTAATTTACAGGGTGAATGAAGGTTTCTGCACAAACAATGTTTTCAGAGTATTGTTTGTCTTGGAGGAGCAGTGCTCATAAATCTCTGGCCTATGCCATCGCAAAAATTATCCCAGCTCATTTCAGGCCCAAACTAATTAATCAGCACTTGTTGCCATGTTAATTAGCCAGGAGTGACCTCAGATGTATTTGGTCTTTTCCTGCTACTTAGCCCTAATGGGAGAGTATACACCTGAGGCAAAACCTAGGAATAAATAGATGTGAAGCCTGCTTCCAGCTGGGTAAATACAGCCCAGACTTCCCGGTTCCTACGCTTGTGAAATGAACTGTGCCCCAACCTTGCCTCTCTCTGCTTTCTGGCCTTGTGGACCATCTGCGACTCTCCAGGCTTTAAATGGAGCCTTTGCAATGTGTTATTTATGCAGCGATGGCCTCGGAAAACTTTACAGCTTGGTCTTGGCCACTCCTCAGGTTATTGCTGCAGTATTTCCTGCCGGGAAGGCTTGTTCTGTTGGCAATAAACCACGTGCCAGGCATGCATGGCTGCAGCAAGGCGACCTTCACAGAGGGGACACAGAAGTTTGGGTACTGAGCACCCACTAGCCTGCAACAAGCTTGTGAGCCTGATGCCAGCTACCTTCATGAGTGTCCCTCCTTCACATTACCCTCTTTCTCTAGTCTCACTCCTTGCATTATAACTACTACTCAGGATTCACCCCTTAGTCTCCAGCTTGCTCTGAAGACTAGAGTTGTGAGGCCAATTTTATCACAACAAATGGCCCATGTGCCTTTCCAGGTAAGGATTATTGGTGGGAAAGAGGGGAAACCCAATGCCACATCACCATTTGAAAGATCATTTACTTGCACACAGTCAACTCCTGTTGCTTTTCCTAAATCAGATCATAGAATCATAGAATAGTTTTGGTTGGAAAGGACCTTAAGATCATCCAGTTCCAACCCCCTGCCATGGGCAGGGACACCTCACACTAAACCATCTCACCCAAGGCTCCGTCCAATCCAGTCTTGAACACTGCCAGGGATGGAGCGTTCACAACCTCCCTGGGCAACCCATTCCAGTGCCTCAGCACCCTCACAGTAAAGAACTTCTGCCTTATATCCAATCTAAACTTCCCCTGTTTAAGTTTGAACCCATTACCCCTTGTCCTATCACTACAGTCCCTAATGAAGAGTCCCTCTCCAGCATCCCTATAGGCCCCCTTCAGACACTGGAAGCTGCTCTGAGGTCTCCATGCAGCCTTCTCCTCTCCAGGCTGAGCAGCCCCAACTTTCTCAGCCTGTCTTCATATGGGAGGTGCTCCAGCCCCTGATCATCCTCATGGCCTCCTCTGGACTTGTTCAGACTGAAATCAAGGAGTCTGCTTTTCCCTTTCAGAAAGCTGCTTCTAGATAAGGACATGAAGATGTATTATGTGAAATAGCTTGAGCTAAATCATTGGTTAAGGCAAAGCACTTGAGAATACACAAAGCTAACCAGGTCATGAATATTATTCATATAGATCTATGATTCTGTATAGGTGGATTTTCCATATAGGTCTATTATTATAGGTCCGTTTATTCAGTTTTGTGATTCTTTATGTGCCTAACCACAATTCTCTGTCAAGAAAAGAAACGTGATTGTCTGCATTTCACAGGTGAAGAGACTTGCCCAAGGTCTTGAGTGAGAAACCAAGCCCTCCCCATCATCATGAACTCAGCATTTCCAGCTGCTGCAGTGGAATCTCCACTCCACTACAACCCGGTACCATCACAAGCAACTGGACCAAGCAGGGTAACAAAGCACAAATATAACCCCTGTTTTCTATCAGAGCCCATCTTGGAACTCCCAAAGACAGCGCAACCATCACTGAATGCTTCTCTCTATCACAGGGATAATGCTGGAGCACCTCCAGCCACTGCTCCCATCCTGCTTGTGTGCAAGCAAGTTACTTTGGAAAGTTTCTGGTCTCAAGGAAGTCTCTGGTTTTGAGAGGGGTTTTTTAATCTATTGGAACACTTTTCCTTCTATAGAGGTTGCAATTCTCACTCTGAGCTGCTTTAGCAAAACACCAGTTTTCCTATTTACCCTGAGTCTGACTCCTACCAACTCACTTTAAGAACATTTTCAACTGAATCATCCCCAGCTGAAATCACTTCTTGTTGCTCTTAAACTACCATTAACATTTCAAAAAACCATTTGAAAACTCCAAATCTCTCTTGAGTCACTTCCAAGGAACTTTTATGAATCATGGTTTGTATCATATCACACCATTCAGCAAGACATGGGCTAGAACAACAAAATTAATGGGTATGACCAATGCCTAAATTATCCAAGTGAGGAATAACAGTTAAATGTTGTGAAGGCTAAAACTGGGGATGAAGGAAACCATAGGCGAGGGGTATGACTGCAACTTAAAGGCTGGTTTTGAGCCTGCAAAGAATGAAACATTCAGCATATGAAAGGGAATTATTTTCCAAATTGAAGTCATGCATCTTAGAGGGGTCTTATCTGTGGAACATGACCTTGTTATGCATAATAACTCAAAATAAGAATAAATGATGCTGGCCTCTCTTGGGATCACGTCAGAGCATGTTATGTTTTGAACTGAAGCTAGTTTAAAACCAGTCACTAAGGCGTCTGTAGGGATTGTTTAAGGACTTCTTCAAAAGTGGGGAATTTAAAAGCAGCATTACTTTTAACTACTTCACTCTTCTAACCCGCCTCAGCTCATTATTTTGGCACCATGAGACGCAAGAGGAAAGCTTCTTGCATTTTACATATTCCTTTTAAATAAATGGAGATGCCCTGCTGCTTTTTGGAAAGGATGATTATTTTGTTTGTGAATTAAAAAACATGCTAGTTTAACTGCCTCTGAGACACTGCTGCTGTAATGTTAATGGCAGAACTGGGGAATGAACAGAACAACACCTTCCCCAAATCATCTCATCTGTGCCCCGAGCAGCAACAAGCCCACACACACTGCACAAAGCTCCAAGCGATGCTCTCAGGCTCAGACCTGGAATATGGGGGGGAATCACCTGAAGAAACCCCGCTCCTGTGTCTACAATGTCCAGGACATGACCAGAGCATCCCTGGGAGATTCAAGAGTGGGTCAGGTCAGGTAACAACAGCAGAGGATAACTCCTTCCCCTGCTCCCTCTCTTACCTCGCTCACATGTATTACACTTTGGTGCCTTTCAATGCAGGTTAGTAAAGATGCATTATAAATGAGCAGCTACCAGTTGGTGTTGTTAATGTGAGGTAGGGTTACCCAGGAGCAGCAGGTAGAGCTGAAAGCTGAAACTGATCCCAGCCTTTGTTATTTGACCACCTCATTCAGAGTGCTCAAACTGCCCCATTATGGCTCTGCCTTTTGTTTTGGTGTATCTCTATAGGCTCTGATACCTTTTCATCATCATCTCAGAAGTTTATTTTACTGAGAATCTTTCCAAGCAATGGGTTAAGGTTGAAATTTAAATTCCAGGTCAGCAGGGACCTGTTCATTTAATGGCAAGTTGTTGGTTCAATATTGATATACAGAGGAAAAATAACTTGACAATGATCTCAAACGAGGTCGCTGGGAGCAAATCTGGTCAGGCTCTGCTGCAAACTAAACATGAGCAAATCATTTTGGTCTGAAATAGTGCTAAATATGTAAGAGACATTTCAAGGTTATGTCTATTTAGATCAGCGAGTTGAATTCAGCACTGGAGTGAAAGGAAGGTATGAATATCCACTTTGGAGGCAAGGATTTTGGGGAGGAGATGGTTCTTTCGCCCTGTAGTTGGAAGCACCTTCCCTAAAAGGTTGTTTCTTCTGCTGAGGAGCACAAAGGGGCTGCTAAAATAAAATGAGGAGGGAAAAACTCCCTCCGAGGGGATTATTGTAAAGGGAGGAGAAGGGTTTATGCAGCTTTTCCCAGCTCTGGTCATAAGATCAAGTTGTCCCTCAAAAGCTACAACCCAAAAGGGAAATAAAAAGAAGCCAAAGATACAGATGTATTTTCTACCATCTCAACGTTTAGGAGATTGACACATGATTTTTGAACACTCCGAGCTGGCAATATTAATAAAGCTGCTTTCATTGTCAGCTTTTCAATGTCAGGTTCATTGAAGCAAGGACTGGAACTGAGCGATTCTCTTCCCAAATGCATGCCCTAACCACCAGGCTGGAGAATCTGCCATATGCTCACTTTCTAGCTGAGTGGATACTGAAATAGCCCATGCAAGAGAAACGCCGCAGTAGGAGGGACCGAGGGGTCAGCATCTCTCTCATATGATGATCAAGAAACTCTCCTATAGACTGGAGCTCAAATCCCCTAACACTTGGGCAAGCGAGCAATAATTACTGATTAAATGTTGGGAAAACGGCTGTAGTGGCGGTAAGTTAAACCGTCAATTACTAAGGCATGGAAACAAAAGGTTGCAATTCAGGTTGCAGCAAAACACCATTTTCTGGGTTTTCACTTCAGGGAGGAGAAAAAAGCAAACAGGCAAACAAACAAATTACTGCAGACTAATCACAGGCATTAAAAACCATCACTTTCTCTCTCCAGATGGAAAATAGAGGATTTGTACAGCTCATTTTCAGTGCTTCTTCCCCTTGAAAGGCCATCAGAGAACTAATGAGAAATACAAAGATAAAAGCTGTATCCTGAAGATCTACTGCAATCCTCAGCCTGGGACAGCAAAAATATACTGTTCGTGTGGACTGCCAGGCTTCCCCACCTGCATCTCCTCCATGATTCCTGCAGCATGGGGCAATAAGAAGGAGAAAAAGCTCCTTTCCGGGTCTAGGTATTTGTATGCACCTAGGTGTATTTCCCAAAGCCCCAAATCAATGAATTGGGCATGTTACTCATCAATACGAGTAAAAACATCCTGTGTGTTGCATAAAATCCACATTAGTTCCTGCCCTGAAATTAATTTGAAGTTAAGTCAAGGGTGTGGATTCTGTTCACAACGATAGGAATCTTGACTTTAGGTTCAGGACCTGGTTCTTAAAACAATAGGAACTGAACACCAACTATCTTTTCATTCCCTGCCTTTCCCTGTATGACTCTGCTATCCCAGCTTCCGTGAGAGGGAAGGGGATCACTGAGTGCAATAATGGGAAGAAGCCATGTACTCATCATTCATTCCCCTGTGCATGCATTCGACTTTGAGAGTTTAGCATGAGCATGACTCAAAGGAGAAGTCCTGTCAGCTCCAAACAAGGGTTTTGATCCCTTCCCTGCCAGATTCAGTCTGAGATCCTTCCTGCCAACGTCATGAAGTAAAGTAACAAAGGCAGACAGCATAGGTAGTGTCTGAAACTACCCAGTTCAACACATCTCATTTCTTTCTGGCTCTGGAGAACCAACAACCCAGACTCTGAGCTCCATGAAAGCGTTCTCACCCCTGTGCAGCACACATCATGCTGCAATCTCATGTTCCCTTCTCCAAAATACATAAACCATATGTTCCCCCTCAGCACAAAGGTGACTTTAATCCACGGCGCACACGTACAGGCACACAAAGCACCTCACTGTTTTTGTGCACTATCTGGAGGGAGGTGTGCATGTGCCAAACACATCAATCCTCCCAGAAGGGAAACACTCGGTGACACAGGCAGTTAACCATTTAGTGCACACCACTGCAGATGTCTGTCTGAAGGGCTCACACATGCCCTGGTCTCTGTATTTGTCCTGCATCCTTTGGCATCCCTTGTTGCAGGTGCACTGCTCGTGGCTTCATCTCAGTGCAGGATGGGCAGCATCCTCCTTAGTTAAGTGTTAATACTTGCATCTCTTCTCACTTCTGCTTTTCAACTCTTCACCCAGTTGCCACAGACAGACTGCAAACATCCCCACTTGCAGTCCCACAGCCCCAAGATGATGCTCATCCTCATGTTGGCTTTCCCAACAAGTCTATGTCCCAGGCAGCATGCACCAGAAGGGTGTTTGGTCATTCTGCATCTGAGATGCAGGGCACATCCTGATCCTGGCTTGTGCAGCCCAGAGGAACCCTGCCTCATAGCAATTGCCATCTTTGGGCTATTTTAAGCCAATGCAAATGCTGCCCATCCCATATTACACTGCAAAGTGAGTATGAATGATGACAGTTGATTATGTCAAGCTGTGCTGCACTGAGCACAGGAGAGCAGCCTCAGCTGCATCCCTTCCTGCCCCCTCTGCAAGATAAACTGTTCCATTTTCATCCCTCTTAATTAAAGTGGGTAGCACACTTACAAGGGGAAGCAAGAGGTTATGCTCAGCAAACAATGGTCCACTCAATTAAAAGAAAATGCTCCTAAGGAAACCCGGAGCAGGAAAGTCAAGTGTTTTCATTTATCCTCTGCTGCCTTTTATCCAGCCTTCATTCTGCTGCCACAAGACAAGTCACATCCTTCTCTTGCTCGCACCCACCCACTGCACAGACCAACCTTGCCCAGAGCATAGACCTTGATGTCGTAAACCAGTCACCTGGCAAATGCTTCCTGAAATCACCCCAGCAAGGCAGGAGCTTGTAGCGAACAACAGGTCTGACAGGTAGCTGACCAGGGTTTAATGAGGTTTCTGTGCACAAAGACAACATTACTGAATATGCAAACTTCTATGGTAAGAGCATTCTTACCCAAGAGCCACTTTTGAAGTGAGAGCTGTGTACTGCTTTCCCTCTTATAGCTGCAGGTGCTTAATAACAACTTTGGGTTATGAGATGAGAGGGAATCTTTAACTTCGAAGATGCTCTTCCCCAGTATTGCAACCCTCTTGCACAAGGCTGCTTTTCAACTGTTTTCTTCAGCCATGTATCAGGATCATCTTTCATTTAAAGAAAATAATAGGTTTCTAGCCAGGTTGAACAAAAAAGCCAAGCTGAGCAGCCTCAGAAGACAGGAGGCAAATGGAAATCTCATGTTATCAGTTTGCCCAAAATAACATGATTCTTAAGATTATTTTTCCCCTGGCTCGCAGTTCTCAAGTCACCTGAACTGGCAACACTTTAGCCCATTTAGCCACTTTCTGCACTCACTAAAAGTAGAAAAACCCAAGCTGGCTGGTTCCACATGTCATTTACAGACAGACAGAAGTGGGGTGGAAGTGATCTTTGGGTCTGTCTTTAATTGGATGAACTTCATCGATCTCCAACCTGCTCCTACAGAAACCAGTGGCCCTGGTGGGACCAGCTCATGCTCACTCCACCCAAGCTTCTCCGTAGCTCTCGGGTCCTGTCTCCATCACTCACACTGAAGCTACTGGGGACCTGGTGGCTCTGCCCTAGGAGCAAGGTTGAAGTCCATGGGCAAAGGGGCTGCCCAGACTGAGGTTCTGCCTCTATCCCACCAGCCCCGTGGAAAAGGGGGACATGCAAAGCACCAAAACCTGGAGAGGATCTACCAGGAACCAAGGGTCTGGCTAAAGCAAAACTGCCACCCTGCTCCCCCAGGGCCTTTGGGAGTGATTCCCATGGCTTATGTAGCTTATAATGACTATTATAAACAGGAAAACTGATTTGTCATTCAAAGCATGTTTCTATATGTCAGGTGCTGGGCACAAAGAGCACAAGGCAGAAAATAGACAATTGAAAAGCTGTTAAACCTCCAGTTTAAAGCCTGAGAGAAGGCTCTGAGGATGTAGGGGGCCTATAGGGTTGCGGGGAATGGACTCTGCATTAGGGACTGTAGTGATAGCACAAGGGGTAATGGGTTAAAACTTAAACAGGGGAAGTTTAGACTGGATATGAGGAAATTCTTTCCTGTAAGGGTGGTGAGGCACTGGAATGGGTTGCCCAGGGAGGTTGTGAATGCTCCATCCCTGGCAGTGTTCAAGGCCAGGTTGGACAGAGCCTTGGGTGACATGGTTTAGTGTGAGGTGTCCCTGCCCATGGCAGGGGGTTGGAACTGGATGATCCTTTCCAACCCTAACAATGCTATGAGGCCATGATGCCCTTTTATATCTGCATTGGAAGGAGCCACATCCCCAGCTCCCTGGTCAAGGCACAGGCATGAGGCTTTGGAGAAGCCTCATGGAGAAGCCATTTGTCATTGTGGGAGAGAGCAGAGACCACAGAGAGAGGCACGGTACAGCAGCCCTGCCAAAACTCCCCATCCCAGCCTATGGCAACAGCACCATTCCTTGGACACATGGTCACTGTAGCAGCAACTGGAGCAAAGATGGAAAAAAAACATTAAAAAATAGGAAGACTATAGCAAGTGAACGTGGACCATTACAAAGCAGCAAGCAGATACAAAATCCATTGTATCTTGGTCCTTTTCACACAACAGTCTGTTCAATGGCACGTGTCAAGTGTATTTATGCTGTGGGAACATTTCCACATCCTTCCTGGGGTCTCGGTAAGATCTCTGTGATTGATTTGCCCGAGAGAAACTGTTGTTGCCAGGTTAGAAATGAGAGTTCTCATATTTACAGCTCCAGTTTCCACCTTCCATAAACCACCCTGTGCTCCAGAGGAAGGCACTCAGAATCCTGCCTGCCGCAAACGTCCTCCATTCCGTTTCACCCTCTGCTCCCTGCTGTACCACAGGGAAAGCAATCTTTGATTTACCCATCGCCTACGGGCTCTTTGCAGCAAGGCAATTTTCCTCCTCTGTCTATACAGCACCTGCAATAGGTTGGTGTTACCGAGACCCCTTCACTCTCCAACAACCGATTTGGTGTTTTCAAGGGAAAGCATTTATTTTAAAGAAGAAACGGTGTTACAATTGCCTGAAACTAAGAACAAACAACGAATTGAGTTGTTTGGGGACAAAATTGGGGGAGGAAATGAAACATCAAAACACTTTTCCTTTGATATTTCCAAGCAAAAAACTTCCTGACGTTTCATTTGGAAACAAAGCTCTGTATCAAAAGATAACAGCAGTTAATAATTAAAGAAGGGGGAAACAAAACCAAGCAAGCACTACATTCTGAGACAAAGGAAATGTTCTCCTGAGCCCCTCAAAAGACTTAAAAATGTATTTACAGTTTTCTTTCAAATTAAGATAAGCTCAGGATGAATCTTATCTTGGGAAAAGGGTTATCCCATTACATGAGAAGCCAGTTTTTGCACAGCCCATCTCCAGGGTTTGGTATAAGTGGGGTTGCTTCTGCTAACGAGGTTTTGGTAAGCTACAAATTGGTAGCAAGCAAATAAACCAGGTAGAGATGGACTCGGTGCCAAACCCAGATGAGAAGCCAACCAGAACCTCATCAAGCACCAGGTAAAGGAGAGATGGTGTCGCCCAAACCCAATTGTTCATGGGAGGAAGCAGCGGGCACAAGATGAGCTTCAGTGCCAGCATTCATCAGATCAAAACTGCCCTTCTTTGTCTGGCTGCTGCTCCAGAGGCTGGAGTGGGAGCTAAATCCAGGGAGAAACCTTCTCCTGCCACCTCCCTCAGCACTGCTGCAGAGCTGCTGCCTTTGTGGCAAATTGGGGATGGGGTCGAGGAGCTCAGGAGTGATTGATATCACCTCCTGGAAGACCAGGCTTCCAGGTCACCTCGCCTACCTTGGGGCTGGCAGTTCATTATTATGCTAACAGCATGGAAGCCCCAAATCTCACTCTTTCAAACTGTAATCCTTTATTACCCGCTGTCAAAAATACCCTGGGCCAGTTCCCATTCCTCCCACCTGCTCCCCATTTCCAGCTCTGCCTGGAAAACACGAACAAAACCCATTCTGAGGTACAAATCCCATCCTTTTGTCTATGCCAGGGCAAGCTGATGGTGTCAGCACTGGGTGGACTCTTTAGTTATGGGATGTGCAAACTGATATCCAAACCTATGCACACACAAAGTGCTCCCCCAGTGCACAGCATTTCATCCCCCCTTAGGCTCAGCAAACTGATGAGGGTGCAGTGAATGGGGGGGTCTCTTGGGCCCAATTAGCAGAGATTTGGGCAGCATCCAGACACTGCTGGGGGATCACTGAAAAGGCTCTGCCTTGAATTTACAGCCTGTGCTCCTCAATGCTCCGGTCGCTTACAAACAGGCACAGACACAGCAGGGCCTTTGATCCAGAAGAGAGTTTTGTTTATCCAGACAGCAGGGCTCAGGCACCAGTGGTGGCAACTGGATGTGGGTTTGCATCCAAATCTATTTCAAGCAATAGAAGTGGTTGGAATGCAAACAAAGCTCCAAAGGCACCTCTGGGACAATGACAGGGTGCTGCTGATGCCTGCTGCAATAACCTTGTCACCTGGCAAGCTGTGTGCCAGGGGTGTCCCCAGCTGCATCACTGCCTTGCTGGGATGTGTTTTGCATTTCTTTGCCTATGCAAACAAAAGCAGGAAGGGATGGAGGTTAAACAGTTCTCTCCCTGCTCTGCAGCAGGTAGCAGGGTGAAGGGACGTGTGCCAGAGGCTTCACTGGAGCTCTGGGTCCCTGCAAGGGCACAGTGATGGAAAGCAATTGGGTACCTGCCCTCTCCTCTGGAAAGAAGGGGGATCCTCTTACATGAAATCCAGTCGCTTGTAAAGAACAAGCTGGAAGTGCTGGCAGACTGCCTCCAGTAACTGCTGCTGATGCCCCAAAACTTCCCTGGAAAACCAGACAAGTTTCTTCCCTCCTAGTTTTTCCACTTGCAGTGATGCTCAGGTGCTTCTTGTAACTGCAGGGCAGAACACGTTTCCCTGCAGAAGCACAATGTTTTAAAGGTGAGGGTATGTTTTCATGAGGCCAGGAGGGAAACATTTCAGCCACAACCAAGAGTTTGCTGTCTAGACACATATTTGACCAAAATAGGGGCACTTTAAACATGATTAAACATGACCCTTCCCACAGCTTACAGGGCATTGAGCACAATGATTCAAAGACCCTTTTAAGCATCACAGCCTCAAGCATCACAGCATCAAGCCAAAGTCTTTCTGCCTACAGGAACCTTCAGTGCTAAGTATACGAACTGCAGGGACACCCCTAAATCCTGCCTTCATCCCAAGCACTCCCCCCATAGCATGAACTATGGGCTGGTTACAAAGAGTGAAGTAAGCATACACCCCAACTTAAGGCAGCTTCAAACATGGTCAGACAGAAGGAATATAGAATCATAGAATGGTTTGCATTGGAAAAGACCTTAAGATCATCTAGTTCCAATCCCTGCCACAGGCAGGGACACCTTCCACTACACCAGGTTGCTCCAAACCCCATCCAGCCTGGCCTCGAACACTGTGAAGGATGGAGTTTCCATGCCAAGACCAGGGAAAACACCGTGTATGTCAGAGGAAAGCACTTCCCAGGGAGCAGGCACAAAGTGACAATTGACTTGCAGCAACCCCATCAGCCCGAAGGGTTATTTGCTGCGTGAGAAACCTATTGGAAACAACCACTTCAGCTGTTCGAAGGCATCCCTGCCTCGTCCTTTTGGTTTATGCTTCCCTGTGTTTCATAGGATGTGGCAGTGCTTTATCAGCTGGAGGGCCCTGCACAGATAAACAGCACAGCCTTACAGAAGCAAACATGTCAAGCAGTGACAAGCGTTCCCTTCACTAAGGACGAAGCGACTGATGCGGTTCCAGTTGTCCTGCTCTGGCTGGAGGCACTAATCCCATGATCAGTCATCGGCAAGAAACTGGATCACCATTTGAACACAGGCCCAGGTAACGCAGGAGCAGTCAGGCACACTGGGAGCAGGGCATTAAAGCTGCCAGGCAGGTCTGAAGTTCCCTTGTCACACAGATCTAACCTCCTCAGGTGCAAGACATGCCATGCAGAGGTCCTAAACGTCCCCTGAAGGGGATGACTTCCCTGAGACTTCACAGGGATTTGGAGTTAAATGCTTCCTCTAAAGAGATGTCAGTGTCAGCCAAGTTTACCAGCAGAACATCACAAACCTCAGCTCCAAGATATGGAGAAACTGCTTCAACGATGTGCACAGAGCACTCTGGAAGGTGCTAAACTGTGATGTACTGAACTAACTTAGAATAGAATCACAGAAGCAACTCCATTGACCACCAAGTCTAACCATTGTCCCAGCACTGCCAAAGCCACCACTAAACCATGTCACTAAGAGCCTCGTCTACATGAGTTCTGAGCACTTCCAGGGATAGTGATTCCACACATTAATCTGCATTGAAGATAAGGAAATGTCCCTGTCCCCAAACCTTGGCCAGGCTCCCCCCATGCCATGGGCCCCTTTGCTCTGCCCAGCCCAGCAGCATGGCACAGGGCTCTGAGGGCTCACCCCAGGCCACTGCAGCACCGGGACATGGAACTGCTCAGCCATGGAGCAAACAAGAGGGAATCGGTCTGGCATGGGAGACGCTGCTGGGCTTTGGGCAAACTCAAAGTGTTCACAGACTTTGTATTTTAGGTATTACGGAAAACTTCAACAACAAAAAAAGGAAGTTTAGATATTGGAATTTTCCATCTCTTGGAAACCTACATTTTTACTCAGCTTTCCTATAAGAGTTATTAAAGAGCAGAGTCATTGAATCCCTGGGCTTGCTTTCTCCAGCTACCAGAAATTTGCCCCACACAGCCCCTTCTCCCTTCCCTTGCCATCCAAACCAGCTCAGACTGCCTGGGATCAAGGCATGCCAATCAGCACAAAAGAAAATGCAATATCTGATGACTCCAGGAGCCATTCATGGGAGAGAAACTGAACCAAGGGTTAAACTTTAGAACAAAATCAAAGTCTATGTTCCATTTACTTCTGTTGCCAAGCTCTGCAGATACTTCCTTCCTTTCTAACCCTTCTCACAGGTAATCACAGTGGGTTTTGCTTCTCTAGCTGCATGGAAAGGGTGACTGTGTACTGTGTCTTTGAACTGCTGCTGCTGGTTATGCCTGGTTAAGAGTAATTACACTTTGGTAATGGTTATTACTCACAGGTTCCTGACTCAATCCTCCAACTGCAGCTCCACCTCCCTGGGTTTTCTTGTCCGAGGATTGCTCTGCAGCTGGGTTTATAACCTCAGCAGATGATCTCCCCTGCAGAACTGCCCCAGTGCTAATGCTACTTCTGCCAAACTTAATATGAAAGCTATAAGGAAGGCAGAGAACAAAGTGAGTGTTGCTGTGAGGTGTGAAGGTGCTAAGTCTTTCCTCCTGCCTTAACAGCAGCAGCTCCATGGCCCAACTATAAGCAGAAGTCCACTCCAGGATGAGGATGCTTGGGTGGGTCTTGGAGCAGAGGACATGCAGGGCTGGGGCTGGGCAATAATCAGGTCTCTGTGCTACCAGGACTAGGTTAAGATATGAGGTGATGCCTCACTTGGCTTTCATTAAGCATCCTAAACCCTGTGTGCATTGATGGGAAATGCACTGAAAATGGATGGTAAATCCTGGACCATGACACAACAGAGCAGCCCAGCAAGAGGAATAGTTTTAGGCAACAGAAGGACACATGAGAACGCCTCCAAAGGTGGCTGGAAGAGCTTGTTTGGCCCACTTACTGCTCTCTGTCACACAGCTCCTAGCTGTCGCTTGCTGTTGGAAGCTGTCTGGCTCCTTGAGCATCACTTCAGCCCTTGGGATACAAGAGATTTGAGCTTCTACAGACCAATTAAACAGACATCATTAGCATTTGTCATCGGTACACTTCAGATCACAGCTTCAGAGACCACACTGGAGCAGAGGCAACAGTCCAAACACTAAGCTGATGGAGAACTAAGGAGAACTATGCATTACTCCCATAAATACCACAAAACTTGGAAAAATGTTAGAGAACAGACTTCTATCCAAAACCAAACCAGGACCTAACTCCAGAGGGTCCATAAAATGCTTCAGTTGCACCATTTTCACTTAAAAAAAAAAAAAACAAACCAAAACAAAACAGAAGGAATTATTTTGCTTTTCAGCAAGATGTCAAAATCAGTGGCGAGACTGAAAGGACTCCTTCTCTCCTCTCTCTAGGCAGCAGTAAAAGTGCCACTGCCTGAAGGGTGCCAACATCCTGAAGGGCTCCTTGGCCCAGCACACCCCTCACAGCTGCTTCATCAGGGAGCAGCTAAGGTCTGTGCTAACACTAACGATCCCCTTGGAAGCTGACGGGTTGGGAAAGGAGCAACGCCATCACTTCAGGATGAAGGCAAGCAAAGAAACATGTGCCCTGGGTAGAATCATGGAGCAAAGTGACACCCCAAGAGCTCCTGGCAGGCGGCTGGGGCTCCTGGTCCCCCCGGTGGGGTCTGGCTTGCCAGAAGGAGCCCGTAAGTCCCAGTGAGGCTCCTGCAGCCCCGGGCATTGGCACTAATGAAGCTGCCCTCATTCCCTTTCTCTTTTCTTTTCCCAGGTTGGAGCACCCCATCCCACCAGAATGCACTTGAAAGAACAAGATACTTCCTTTGTACCGGGAAACAAATGATGATTAATGTGTTAGTTGTAATTAATCTGCAATGACAGATTAGCAGAGCAGTGGCAGTGTCTTTTGGTGCTGGAGGAGCCGGTGCTGATAGGACAGCTGGTGAGAGGGGACACCAAATTCAATTTGCTCCTCATTTGCATACATATGACAACCATCTGTGCTAATAGCACTGCAATGTCTCTATTAGGCTCTCTTCTAGCGTGCCAGCTCACCTAGACTCCAATTAGGCCTTTAAACGAGAAAGCTTAAAGCATAAATATTTGCCGAGGGGAAGCACTGTGCACTGCCTTTCCCTTCCTGCTGAAGCCTGAACCCTCTCCAATGCCTGAGCTAAGATGCTCTGCTGCAATTTAGCACCTGGTAATGACATATTGAGTGCAACCACCAGATTAACTCCACCAGCCCCAAAAATGCCTTGAGCCATGCAAGAAGATCCCTGAAGAGCTGCAGAGGCCGATTGAAAAGAAGGCTTGGAATGGGGGAAGAAGCCTTGATCAGAAGGGTTTGTGTCTGCCCTACCTTTTCACTTAAATTTGGGATCTTTTGGGCTTGTAAGCACAGGGTTGCTACCCCCAGGGGTAAAAGCAGCAGGGAAGAGACACTGTATGGGAGGTCACTGCTGCAAAGGTTGTCCCCTGCCTGGGTTTCATCTGACACTACACCTCCCAGCTGCTATGGAGCCAACTGTGCACATGCGGCATGAGCACACATCTGGCTCGGGCTCCGTGTGTGCCATGGGCATTTGTTCCAAGCAACCATTTATTTTTGTACATGCCTTTCAAAAACAGCTCCCCTGGAAGCTAATTAGGGAACCAGTTAATTAATGAGCTGGTTCCCTACCCAGTTCTTCCTGTTCTTCCCATCAAGGTGATTCCTGCGATCTTGAGTTTGTTTCTCTTTGCTCCGACATTAACTCCTCAATGGACAGAGAACACAAGGAAGGACTGGGCAGGAGAAAAGACACTACAGAAGCTTGCTATAACCACAACCAGGGATGCAGCAGTGCCTCCAGCCAGCCTAGAGCTGGGCTGCTGCTCCAGGTACCAGGTAGGTCCCTTCAATATGACCAATTGGAAATCAGCCATGCAGTGTGAAGTAGCAGCTGCTTCTGCCACTACCCGAGTTGGTACCTTCAAATGGTTCAGTGATGCAAGAAGAGATGTTTCTGCAGCCTGACCAGGAAATCAAGCCCAAATCCTGTATCCCAGGCCAGTTCACAGCATGGCAATGGGTTAGCCCTGCCGAGATCACACTGCTCCTGGTCCCAGCACAGGTTCATGAAGCATTACCTAAAGCATCCGTATGTCAGCTCAGACTGCACTGCCCCTTGCTGTTTCCCCCCATTGCTATTTCTTATCTCTGCAGAACAGCCCTTGCAAGACATTTTCATTGCTGGGTATCAGAATAGACAGGTACTGCTGCCCCTCTGCTTGATCAGGGGATGTTTTCCATCCATGCTCCAGCTCACGTGGCCCCAATCCTCCCATCAGCTACCAGGCAGTGTCTGGCACTGCCCAGCTCCCCCAGAGAGGCAGAGGCTGCTGGGGGACCCACCACCAGTGCCCACCAGCTTGGGTCACCCTCCAGAAACAACCTGGGCAATGCAGCAGGCAGTACTGAGCATCCCCTGGAGCACCCACATCCCATTCCTGAGGAGGTGGCAGTGCCAGAAAGGGTGAAGCTCTGCTCCCTGCAGGACCAGTCCTGCAGGGTCTCAATGGAGAGCCTCCTCTGGGGTCTGAAGGCACAACTGCTTTTAAGAGACATCAGTTATTCTTCCTCAAAACAGGATTTCTGATACCAAACCCTAACACAATAAACAATCAGAAACTCATTTATATGGGTACATACAGAGTTCAGGTGTACCAGACCATTATGGTGATGCTTATGTCTGCTTTGAGGGAAGCTCCTACTGCGTTTAATGGGAAACCATTTCCCAGCACAGCTCCATCCAGCACAGGGCACTGGCTGTGCAAGGCAGGTGTTGAGGGCTCCTCCTCTAAAACACTACAGCACACACACACTGCATTGTTGTGAGGCACAGGGAACAAAGGAAATACAACTCAAAGCCTTCAAATGCTTCATTTAAGCCCAAACCACCTACACACACGCCTGGTTGCCATCAATTAAATACGGGCCAGAAGTTTACAGATCAAACGTAACAGAAGGATACTGCAACTGTTCCAAACCCAGGTATTAAATAAAGCCACAGCTTCAGATATAAAGCAGCACTTTACAGAGTCCAGAGAGAATAAGGTGTGAAAATGTGTAATTAAAATCTTCAGACCACCTTAACACTGCCCACCAATGATATCAAACTTGATACCACAACGACCAAGGTATATTCCTCCCTATGAAGGCCAACAGGTTAAATGTTGCTTGTCCTTGTGCCCACTTAAACCGTGGGGATATTTATCCTGAAGGAAGACATTCTTACCCTCCCCTCCACTGGCACATCCGGTTTTCAGATTTATTGTTTTTTTTTTATGATGAAGCAGAAGTTTTATATTTTGCCTGTTGAAATAAACCATACTGGAGGTTCAGGTTGTAAAGAGAAAAGCTTCCACTACACGCATTACATGCTTTTTATACACAACATGCCTCCAACACACTGCCCGTTACCTCCGCTGTCTATAGAGACAGACTGACAGCACTTCAAGCTAAACCCAGCTGCAGTTGCCCGACCTGACAGCATCAGTGTTAAATGATTTATATTTTTGCTCACTTCTTTTTTTTCCTGTTATTGACCCAGATCATTAACTATCAGAACATTAATTAACAGCGTCATCATGGAACTCAAAAAAGAGACTAACAAATATCACAGCCCTGTGCAGCTGGTATGAATTAGGGGATTTGTTCACATGAGTTTGAGTGTTTCTTATGAAAAGGAAAATATTCAGGTTCAAGGACCGGGAATGATGGAGAAGCTGCCACATCCCTGCTCTGCTGTACCTGGATGTGCCGGGTACCAGCAGGATTCAACTCCTGAACAGCAGATAACTCACTGGAGAATTACTGCATAAAAGAGGGATACATGGAATCCCAGACTGGTTTGGGTTGGAAAAGATCTTAAGACCATCCAGTTCCAAGCCCCTGCCATGGCCAGAGATGCCTCACACTAAACCATGTCACCCAAGGCTCTGTCCAACCTGGCCTTGAACACTGCCAGGGATGGGGCAGCCACAACTTCCTTGAGCAACCCAGTCCAGTGCCTCAGCACTCTCACAGTAAAGAGCTTCTTCCTTCCACCTGAACTATCCCATAGGCAAGGATGCGTCAGGGAACGCAGCAGCACTCACACCAATTTGGGCATATTTTGTAAATGGCAAGTTTGCAAGGTTTGCAGCCAAGAGAATAGATTTTTGCAGTCAGAGCCTTGCAGTGTCTTACCTCATGAAGAAAATACCTCAAAAGCCCCAACATCATGTGTTATCTAGGCTAAATCCTCAACACACATAATTGGAACCCCACGGACAGTGGGTTCCTTTGGCATCCCAACCCCACACCACTGCTCTGCACACCCTCCCTGCTGGGCAGCCCATCACCGAGCACCCAGCACAACCAAGAGCAAAGCATCCTTTCCTTGGGTCGTTTCTCCAAGTCACCAGGACCACTCTGTGCATGGAGCCAATGGGGATGGGACTCGGCTCCCCCCCACCAGCTCTGGCCATGCATACATAGGACAACCACAGCTTTTTTCCTCTCTCAGAAGCAAAGGCAGCTCGGGGGGGGGTCTCAGCTGGTGCAAAACCAAAGGACAAACCTTTCCTCTCCTTCCTCTTCTGCATGCACACGTACGAGTCATGGATACACAGCTGAGAGCGTGCAGCCATGCAAGAGGGGTGCTGGCATGATTAAACCCCAGGACACACACCTCACTACCACTGATGGGTTTGCTTGTGCCCCCAAAGCACCATGTATCCCCACCACGGTCAAGTGCTGAGCCCTGCTCCAAAGCCCATCCAAGCCCTTGCCTTCAGAGTTAAACACACGATCCCACCAGCGAGCTGTTCCCACAATTAATATAAGATGTCATGCTCTTAAGGGGTGAGTTATGTGTGTAGGAAGGAAGATTGATCTGATAAATAATGCAGTCCCCTGGTGGCACTTCTGAATGAGACAGCACTGCTCTCATTTGCAAGGAACATGCTAATTACCCTTCACCAGGGAGACTCCCCTCATCCCACAGCCATGGTGCATCTTGATGGCTTTAAGCACGTCTGTCTGCTGCTTTAATCAGCAGCAGCTCCGCGCTGTCACTAACACTTCCAAGCCAAACAGCGAATAAATGTTGACAAAATACTCCCTGACACTCGCATTCAAGAGCTGCAAAGCTCATTGTTCGCACCTCTGCTTGCAAGGGACAAACCCCATTGAGCCCTGGCAGACCTGGCTCACAGGGGGGAACAGCCAGGAAGGACCAGGGCACCCTCATTGGGAGGGATGGGGTGTGGGTTTGACAGTGCCCTCTTGTGCAAAGAAGAAATAGAAGCAGCAATGATATTTTGTTTCCCCTCACCCCAGAAGGAATATTCATCACATGTATTCGGGAGCCTGGGGCTCATGTCACCAACTTTCCTCATGGCCTTGGCTGAGTTTCTTTCCTCCTTGCACAAAAATTACACCGTGCACAGCACGAGCAAGGCCTTTGGGAGATGATTCCCATTTCTACCCAAGGAATGCTGCCACATCAGGGAGAAGCTAAAATCAGAGCAACAGAGTGATTCATCCCTCCCAGGACCGTCCCCCACATCAGGACCAGGCAGGCTGTGGTAGGTCCTGTGCAGACGTCTCTGCCCCTGCGATTACAGAGCCTAATTGCAGCCCAGAGGCATGCCCGGACACACACGCCGTGCTTCAAGGAGATGGGGCAAATCTGCTCCTGGGGATATGGCAGAGGAATTCAGTGTGGTTTTATTGCTGCAATGAGCAGCCAAGAGCGGTGAGGAAGGACTGGGCAGGGTCAGCCCAAGAGCCTGGGACCTGCTGGGGTATTGTGGTGAGCACTGCTGGCATCACACCAACTGCCCTGCATGGATGTGCATCAATGCTGAGCCCAGCACTGACCTCCCCAGCACAACCCTCCTTCCCTCTCAATGTGGGGGGCCTTTTCTGGACCAGCTATTAGCCAAGATGGGCTGTGGGATGTCCTCTCCAAGGTGAGAAGTGTCCCAGACACTGAGCCAAGGTCATTTCCACAACCACACAGGAAATTCTCCACTGTTCTACTCACACAATGATCATCAGCTTGCAGGAAAATCCCACCCATGCTTGTTTTAAGAGCCCAAATCCCTATTTTAGGTACCCTTACCTCCTTCAATACTGCAAAGGCAGAGGACAAGGTCAGAAGCATCTACATCAGGTGCCTCCATTCCCTCATTGCAGGGGAGGTTGAACCAGATGACCTCTGAAGGTCCCTTCCAACCCAAACTATTCTATGATCCTATTCCCCTTTCTGTTTCCACTGATGCTCGCTGAGACAGATGGTCCCATTCCTCCTTCCCATCACTGTGCCCCATAATCTAGCTTCTTGTCAACACCAGAGCTATGTTAATTAGTGACTCATTAATTTTTCAGTTCACTGGTTGAATGGGGGGGGGGAAGCCCCCATTCACATTGTAAACACCAAAACTTGGTTTCACCCAAACTGCAACATTTCATTCCCGTTCTTTAAAGCCCTTTGGAGATGACATTTCAAACAGAAATAGTTTGAAGCAGAATGAACAGAACAAAGTTGAAATGAAGCTTTCTGACTTCCTTACATTTTGGGTTTCTCCCCTCCCTGTGTGAAGGGGAATGGGCTGGGAAGTGATTGGATGAATTTGACCTAAATGAAAGAATGGAGCTGACTGTGCCTCCGCTGTTTCCACAACGGTGACATCGAGCATCTATCATTTATGCCATTGTTGCAATGGTAGAATTAGTGTTAAAGCTGTTAGGGAGAAACTGAACATTACTGCAAGGAGTCAGCTGCCGCTCTGCATTCCAATGCACACAGATTATGGGTATATACCACATCCCAACCTGGCAGTGCTGTCTGGTGGCTCCATCTTATCTACTGCTACAGCACAGCCAGAGCAGTTTGCCTCTGAAACAAGGGTCTGAGCTCTTCTGAAGCCAGAAAATTGCTCTGAGTGTCCCTGGTTGCTGGGACTTGGTTGAAATATTCACTGCAGCAGGCAGTATGCAGCTAGCAGGCAGGTTCAAAACCTCCTTTTTCCCCTTAGGTGGATGCACAGCTCTGTGAAGCCTGCAGACCCTGCCCCTGCCGCCTGACCAAACTGCATGGCAATTTGAAGGAGAACCCTTGGTTTTTCCCTGATCCCCAGAAGGTGACATTCCAAAAGCATCCATGAGCAAGCAGCGATGAAGCAGGGAAGGAGGAAATTGGAAAAGTAGAGAAGAATGCCCCAGCTTTATTCCCATTACATCTAAATTTGTGAATTGAAAGCATTTAGTGAGGTGCAAGCGTGCGCCTCCCACGACCCTCAGCTCAGGGGAATCCACAGCACAAGAAATGGATTCTTAGGAATTCCAGTACTTTTAGCGGCCTGATTTCTCTTTAAAGCTCCTCCAGACTTGTCTTTTCCTGTTGCAGCTTGCTGCAAGCTCGCACCATGTCCTCTGAGCAAGAGGAGGCCCCTTTCAGTTTAATTCTGCCAGCTCCAATGTGGAAGCACTCACACTGAGATAAGCCTAAAGCAGCCCTCTGAAAACCATCCCTTAGCACAGAATCTCTTGTAGCAAAAAAAAAGTGCCATATGAAAGCTTAGAATCTGATGGTTTAAGGACTGCAGTGCCTGGAAGTTTGTATTTGTTAAAAGCACAGTGCATTTTGATGGCCGAGTATGTTCCTGTGTGGATCACTTGATCCACAACAGCCAAGAGCAAGTACATAGGGCTGCCTTCTGGTGACACCCATCACAGGAGGGTCAAGGCTGATGGGTGACACTCACTTATGTCACACCCATACTGAACAGTCATTTTGGGATATCTGGAAAAGATGGAGCCCCGGTTTGGTTTTGCAAGTCAAAAGCATCTCCTTGAACTTCCCCACGTAACTGCTCAGCCTTTTGTTTCCTGCACAACACATCATGAAATCAAAACGGTGCAACGGGTTGTGGGTATTAATTACAGCTCATTCTGGTTTTTACTGCTTGTAAAACTCCAGATGCTTCACTTGCTGAATCACACAGGAGCATCATCTTATTTAAAACGGAATTACATGTTCCTGTCTCCTGTGGTTTGAAAGGAGAGCACCCACAGGAAACGAGCACATCCTCACCGCTCTGAAACCAAGTGGCAGATGAAAAACCCCAAACTTATTGTGTCTAAAAATACATATTTTAATGTTAAAGCTGATCTCAGGAGTTTTCAGGCTGACTCAGGGCTCTCTTGCCTCCTGCCTTCTCACGTTCCCAGGCTGGAGCAGACAGTGCTCTCCCCCTTTCCTTAGGGGAATTCACTTTGGGTTTTGCTGTTTCCAGTTACTCAGTGCTGAAGATGCGGGCGGCAGAGCTGCTCCTCCTGCACAAAGCAGCCATGCACTATATACTTGCCTGCATCATTTCCCTAGCTCCTACAGCAGGTAATCTACTGCCTGCCTTGGTTTCAGTCCCATTTCTTTTTGCTCAGTCCTCCCTATTTCACAGTCCCTGCTTTTATCCTTGGAATAAATTAATCTCCAGTGCCTTTTCTCAGTCTTATATCACTCCGTGGCACCAAGCTCCATCCCTTCCCAAGCCTGTTCCTCCGTCTCCCTCCTGAAGCTCTTCTGAGCTTTTAGTCACTTGTGCTCAACCCTTTAGTCCCAACTTTCATTTTTTACAGTGGTTTATGGCCTCTCCAATCTAGTCAGACGTTACTGAATGAGGCTGGAGTTTGTCTCGTCAGCTTTTCCAGCGAGGTTATAAATCTGCTTGTGAAACATGAATCTGATGAGAAGTTTGAGGAGGAGCAGGCCTTTACTCCTAACAGGATGCAGATGCCCATGGCTCGGGATCTCAGATGAGATCCATTTGAAATGTAATTTATTTCCTCTGGAACACACAGCAGGTGGGGATGCTGTGAGGATTCTTCAAGGGCAGCAAGTGGGCTGTGCCCAGAGGTACAGTGCAGCCAGCACAGCCTCCTGCAGTGTTTTCTAGTTAAGGCGATACTTAAACCCATGGAACCTTAAATCCCATTATCTTACATGAAGCATAGCCTCTGTCCAATAGAGGAACATGGCCCAGAGTGGTCAAGTGGCATTAATCCCATGAAACAACACTATCCAACCTGCCACCTCCACTGCAGCAGAGACAAGCCAAAGCTTGTTGCAGAAGGAACAAGGACCCATCCCATACTGGGGGAGACACGAGCAACTGAGGTAGTTCTCCAACACATGGCAATGGTTACTCAGGTTTTAGCCAGAGCATGCTGACAGGATTACACTTAATCCAAAACCTCTAACAGGCAGTTACAAGCTACATGTAGCAGTAGGAGAGGGGGACCGCATGCTGGAGTCTGCCCTTGTCACCGGAAGGATGCACTAGGAATTACCTGTAAGTGGTCCCTCAGCACCCATTTTTAATGCTGAAAACCAAAGCCCTGCAGTTCCCTGCATATCCAGAGTTCAAGGTTAAGGCAGCAGCATGCAGCTTGCCCGTGGAGCTGGGCTATTTCCTCAATGTGGATTTATACACGGAGCAACAGGCGACTGCTTCTCCCAGTCCCACCCCTGCCTCCCCAGCAGGACACAGCCACGGTCAGCAGTGGGAATTGCCATCACCCCAGGGAACCTGTAGCATCATCCACTGCATCCAAACCCCATCACTGCACATGGAGCCCAGGCTGCACCCCATACACCTCAACACCTCTTATCAACCACACCAGAAAGTCAAGGAACTAAATGTGTTTTTATGTTATAGCATTAAGCACCACAAATAACGAATAGCCAAAGCCTGCCCACTGTGCTCTTATTGCACCTATAAAACCTGGCATATAAGGGATATATTCTTCAGCCCCACCTACTGGCACCTTATCTGTTAGCTCTTTGCACACCCAGCAGTAAAACATCACACATACAGATGCAGGTATCCCCAGAGCAGCACCCTGCACCCCAACATTGCCTTTGAACATCATGACTGGCTGAGGGAAACCTAGCAAGGACTCCAAAAATGAGCATTCAGATTTCTCCCCATTAAAGCATGTCACTGTGAGCATTACGGAGAAGGGGCATGAACAAAAGCCATAAGTTAGGCAGGCACATAAAGAAAGAATAACCTTTGGACAAGCTTTTCCTGAAAATGCAGCATTTCCTTGGAACAGAGTCCAGTGGGGAGCATTACCATGGGAAGATTTACTTGCACAGGGATGCCAGGCTTTTAATATCACCCATTTAAATAACGCACATTTAAAAAGGTTATTTTACTGTGAGGAAAGGTTAACGCTATTGTTAGTCCCCTCCAGTCTATCCTGGACCAAGTGCCTCATGACATCCGGCAGCACAAGAAATAAATGGGGCATTACCTGGCTCAGGCAGAGCTGCGTCAGATGGTGGCAGTGGATAAAGGGCAGAAGTAGGGGACCCACGAGGTGCTGCCTTGCTGCAGAGTTTCCTCTTGGAGAGGTCCTGGTTAAGGGGGTCAGCTTGGCTGTTGGGTCAGGTTTGGGGTCTTCTGAATTCACCACCTCACCCTATAGCTGGGCAAGAGAAGCACAGAATGCTGCTTGTTAGGAGACATCCCCCAGTGGCCCCAGCACACCGCAGTTCACCATCATGCTCATCCCTTCCTCACAGCAAGGGGTTTACACAGAGGTCTGGAGGAGCTACACCGGTTAAAGAGCCTTGGATGTTCACCCAGACCATGGTGCCTCATGCTGCAGAGTACCAAATCTTGGATAAACTATGCTGGAAAGTCATAAGGGTTTATTATTGACACTCAGCAAATACAAGGCGAAGAACATGCAAAGGGAAAGTGCACAGCTCAATACTTCGCTATGGCTTGGACACATCCCCAGCAGATTGCACAGAGCAGGCCACATCAAACCCATTTCCTTCCCTTGTGCTTTCCCAGTCTTCTCACCCAATTCCATCACTGTTTTGTCATCATCTGGTTTCAGTTTATCACCAGCTTGGTCACTGATTCAGTAGTGCTGCTGATCACTTTGCATTAGCTCTGACTGTTACATGCTGAGGGCTATTAAAGCATCTGGTAGGTATGGACTGACATCCATCAGCCATGCCTCTACTGTCCCTTGGACTCATTTTCCTCTTCCCTTGGCACAACACAGGTAAAGGCAGAGATCTTCCTCTCCTGCTCTGCACACTGGAGCAGGGAAGGGGCCTAGCAACAGGAAGAAGATATTCACAGCACAGAGCTGGGAAAACACTCAAGAGATGCTATGTTCTGACACAAAGCCCCATTTTCCTAAACTGGCGCTTATGGGAGCATTCCAGTCCAGTTCTTCTAAGTTCTAGTCTCTCTTCCAGAATGAATCTGGAATCATTAGATGCTGCATGTCTAGCTACCTGCTTGCCAGGCAAGCATAAGCTCTGGGAACTAAGGTGGCCTTGGTACACAGCAGAGAGCTAGCAACAGGGGATTCATAGCAGGAGGCACCCCTATAAGCCACTTAGGTCCAGCAGATACAGGGCATGTAAAGCTTACTTTGTAAACAGCCTTTATCAAGACAGCAAATATACACTTGTAGCAGCTTCTGAAGATCTCTCAGCACCAGAGAATAAAAGGAACTACCTGCCACATCTCCAGAAATCCAAAGGACAGGCAGCTTTCTGTAACACTATAAGCATCTGCCAGCAGGAATAGCAGCAAAGGTACAGTAACCAGGATGTCAGTCTAGAAAAAATACTTGAGGAGCATCATTTGCATCCCCAAACTTATCTATACTTAAGTACTTAAAGCATATAGCACCTAGAAATTAAAATAGAAGATAGAGGATCCCACAGCAGTCCTTAAGGCTGACAGCCCCAAAGAGAGATGTGTGCCTCTAACTCAGCTTTAATAGCTGAGGGAGCCTCCCTGCCCACAGATGAGACCCATCAGCCACTAGCGAGCCCTCTAGAAAAGTACCCCGGCAGAAGTGGGCTTCTTTTCTAGAAGCTTCAGAAGAAACAGTGGGATGCTACTTCTACCTGTAAGGTGCTATACCTTAGCTCTATAAAGACAAGCATTTTATGCATGCTGATATTTCTATTGGGTGTGCAGAGCTTGCACACAAGAAGGTCTTCCTCAAGCTAGCCTCAAGAACTCCAGTTCTCCAGTTTTGCAGCAGACACAATAGAGGTTGAAGGTGTTGCAAGGTGATGTGTTACAGCCCTGAATCAGTCTCTGGGTCCTGTTTTCAAGCAGAGCTGGTGCTGCAAGGATGAAGGAGGATTTAAAAGCTGGTTCTGGGATGAACAGCCCAGGAAGCTGTGTGTACTGTTGGACAGCAGGAATTGAGATGGGAAGTGGTACATGGAGAGAGAAAAGCTAAAGCTAGAGGGGAAGCTTAATAGATGTGCTGCTGAAGGAGCTAGAGCAAGCAGGGAAACTGGACTTTACTCCTTACTACAGGCTAAAGTCATAAAAGGAATCTTTTGCCTTAAAGCAAACTATTAGGTGAAAAAGATGCTTTTCTGCAAGATAAAGTGCTCCTGGATGAGGCAACCAACACAAACTATTTTCTAGCTTATATCAACTTGTATTAAGGTGGTGCTGGTGGAAGCTGCAGCAGTTGATGTCCATGTAGGGATGGTGCTAAAATCACTATCTCGTGAATCTCCAAAACCTATGCTTTGGTACTCCCATGTGCTGGACTGGTGCTATACCAATGACTGTGCCATACAGCCTTGTATTTGTAACCGTGCATTGCCTCTGCACTGAAATCCTGCAACGTGCTCGTTGGCTCCATGGTGAAGCTTCTCCTTGGCCAAGCCCTGGTACATCTACAGGTGAGGACCATGGGGATGCTGCAGGCTGAAGGATTCCAGGTGAGTCTGGTTGAATATCTCCAGTGTGTGCTGCTGTAGCTGTGAGCTGTCTCAGCTCTATTGCTAGTTAGCTAATGAGCCTCCTCACTAAATCATTAGCTCTCTCTGCTCCCTGTTAACCTTTTCTCCCAGCCTCATCAAGAGATATGAGGAAACATGCATCATATAGAAGGGGAAGGTCTATCTTTTCAGTCTTTGATTTACTGATGTACTAACCTGCAATGCTTTCTGGGATGAAGCTTTTTCCCACTGTAACCCTACTGTCTTTGGCAATATTACAGATGGGAAAAATTTATCTCACTTAGAGGAAAAAGGTGGCCTATGGAGGCAGGGAAGGAAGGATTTTGCTGATTCCAGACCTGGAATTAGACTCCTTCAAGCAGGAGGAACTGATAGATGATGGATTTACAAGGGATCCACTGGGAACAGCCTAGTCAGCTCTACAGTGTGGTTTGCAGTCTGCAATCCCAGCACATTCTGCAGCTCATCTGTGGTTTAACTTAATTTACTTCAATGGGGATTTTCCGTTGCATTTGGAACATCAATTTGGAATTTAATACAGTGGCATCATAGCTACCTGTTTATGATAAGCACAGGGAAGGACTCTATTGAAATGGGTAATCGGAAAGTATTGCAGCAGTTGCAGCTTTGATTTGCTTTATCCAGGGATACAGCCCACTGTCAAGCCATGGCTGTGTTGCTGTTGTGGCTCAGCTGATCAGTTCTGCCTAAGGCCAAGTGACTTGATGGTGTTGTGTGGCACATTTTCCCTCTTGGCTACCCATGAGGACGATGGAGCAGGCTCACACAAGGTGCCCAGTAGCAAAGCAGGGAACTGGTTCTCCAAGGTATCTGTCTGCTAGATCTGCAATCTGCTGGAGCAGGGAAGGACTCTCCTCACCAGTAAAACTTGTAGGATCCTGGAGTTGTTTTGTAGATTCTGTTTAGAGATCTCCCAGAGGCTTTTCTTGTCCCAGTCAAACCATAGAAAGCAATATGTTTAAGACTGGTTGGTTTAACAGTTAAGCTGTGGTCAGATGCTTCAGGTAGGCTAAGCCATTCCCTGGCCTGAATCAGCACACCTCCTTTTGAATATAAACCTTGCTGCTTTACATCACTCACCCTTTATGTGGTTTCTGCATTCCTCTTTCCAAGCCCTGTGGCTTCAGCCTGGGCCCATATATAACTCTAGTGTACAATAAATTCTTTGCTACATCTTTTGCCTCACTTAAAAGCACCTTGTAGCAATGGTCTGAGCAAATGGCTCTGAAAAGTTATCCCTGTCCTTTCAGTTGTTATCCAATGTGTTCTTGTTTAGTTGAGCAGATTCTCACCTGAAGATCTGGTTCTGGGGATGGTTACATAAAATCCAACTTCTGTACTCTCTCCTTGTTCCATGGCAAGCAGCACCATGGGGTTTGCACCCCTGAGACCAGCATCACCTTATGTGGCTGGAACATTAGATGCTCTTTGGTGGCATATGCGACCAGAAGGTGAGCCTTCTGGGGACGGATCTGTCTAGCAAGTTGCAGTTGTCCAGATGTGCCTCAATGCCTGTCCTTGGGAATAGGGGTCAATGGTGCAGAGAGGAACTTGATCAAGCCCAACTGCATTAACAGAACCACACAGCAACGTTAGAGGAAAGCAAAGCACCCCAGGATTAGCTGCCTATGACCTGAGCTTGCTGTATGTGTCTCCCATTCACATGAATGAGATGTTCATGTTTGCCTTCCATGGTATCTGGCTTTTCTCTATCTGCTTCTCTGCCTGGAAGAGCACTGCCTTGCAGGGATGAAGTGGCAGGATGAGTCTGTAATGAGCAGAAGAGTGAGCCAGGGATGTGGAGATCAGTGATCCTAGGTTAATGGGATATATGGTCCCAGAGTGGGGGAAGGAAAAGCCCTCCCCGCTCTGTGAGTGCCTCCAAGGTTTTGTGGGTGTTTTCCAATGCTAACAACAAACTGACAGCTCTTCTGGAAAACTGGGAAAATCCTGGTGAGATTACTCACCAGGTAAGAGCCCTCGAGGGATTTAGGTTGTGCTATGAAGATGGATGGATAGACATGTGCAAGGGCACAGCCACGAGCCTGTGAGCCCTTGCTGAACGGTGGCTCCCCCAGTGTAACTGACTGGGATGTCTGCAGCCTCAGAGTCAGAGGACTATTACTGTTGTGCTCAGTTGTCTTAAATAAACCCTGTACTGAGAAGGACTTGTGTGACTTCAACACGTGGTGTGAGAGGTCCTGGTGTGGCAGGAGGTGTGGAGCTGCTCTTACCCCTCCTAATGATTCTTGTTGCTTCAATACAAGACAAACACAACGTTACCCAGAATGGTTAATTCTGAGGAGTAATTTCTCACTGAACACACTGATGGTTACATGGAGATGTGTAACCCTTTCCGACCAGGGAGTCCTGTTCACCTGCTGCTAGCTGGCCTTCAAACAGCTAATTCACATCACTCCAAAACCCAGACTTCTATCCAGATTGACTCAGGGTCTCAAAGTCAGCTGGAATATGATGCATCTTGTGTTGAGTAGTTAAAAGGGTTTTCTGTGCCTGGTTGGTGCTGTCCAATGCAGACTTGATAATAAAGGTTTTAGATGGCTGAAGTTCTGAACTCGCTTTGTTCCTGGTGTCCTGTGGCCATGTGAGCACCTTGGCTTTTCCTAGCAGAGGAAAGCTACAAGGGATGCTCAGGTGCACTGCTTGAACCAGCCTGCTCCCAAACTGGTGCTGAGTTAGAAGGACCAGCTTTGTCTTGGCTGACTCTGGGGTCAGCAGCGTTGGCCATAGGGGCTTCACCCACACTTAGAGTCGAGCTTTTAAACTGCACTTGAGGCAACCACCTGATTTATTACTTAGTTAAAAATCTACCTACCACAGTGCCTGCAGGGCTGTGCGCTGATGAGGTTAGCAAGTCAAATCCAAGGTCTGGATTTGAAAGGGCTTGCTAAGGGATAAGATTCATAACTGTTGTAATTACACAGGCTAGCAGTGGGGTGATTAAGTTCTCCATCTGGGAAACAGAGCTGACCTGTTAGCATCCAGCCAGACCTGTGATGGCTGGGAGGCTGGTGATTGATGCTGTGGGGATTCGCTTTCCTAATGATTTTGGGGAAGCTGGTCTGTCACCTGGAGCTGTTTGCACCTGTAGATCAGCCTTGATCAGTTTGCAGTGTGTGGTGGCTTGTTACTCCTGTTTGATTGCTGAGCATATGTATTTGGGCTGTATCAGTGCGGAGAAAGGAATAAGGGGGATGTGAGAATACTCAAAGCAGCATTATGGATGCAAACATGAGGGGGACTCATGCAGTTCACGATGCAAACATGAGGATGTGTTAACTGAGGGATGAATGAAATCGCAGCTAGCTGGGTAACTGCAAGGATCAGCCATGCCTTGGGAAGCCTGACATCTCCTTTTGCACTTTGAGATGCCTGCTGTGCCTCACATAACCCTGGCTTTCTGTCCCTGCTGTCCCTTTGGCAGCTGGAGCATGGCTGGGTGCGGTATTGCCTGACATGGGCTTGCAGCATGGCTTGTTTGATGTCATTTTGAACAGCTACAACCTCCTTAGAGTGAATAAAGGAAGAAAATGAAGGTTGTTTTTTATACAGTTAGGTTACCCATTGGGAAGCAGAGCTTTGGAGGCTGTGTGTGATCGGTGCTGGGGTTACAGCATATGTGGATTTAGGGGGAACAAGGAGGGATGAGGCCCCTCTGTGGCTGCAAGCCCCCTCTGGTTCTCTGTGGCTGTATCCTGTGATATCTCATGTATCCCGTGCGATGGAAGCCAACTTTATGTACCAGCAGCCCTCACTCCATGCTTCCGTCCCATCAGCAATTTCCACCGTGGCAACAGATCTGAGCATGGATGCTGCATGCACGCTCCTTGTGAATGACCTCCTGATGATCTTGTCATCATCCTTCTTGTCCCCTGGGAGGAGGGGAGAAGGGCAGGGAGAGGGACAAGTGAGATGGGGCAGAAATGAGAGAAAGAGGAGGCAATGCTTCCTTGAGCATTGCAGCATCACAAGGAGAGAGCAACCACCCCCTTTGCACCGCAGCACAGAGGTCTTAAGGGTAGAGCAGAAACCCTCCCAAACTAAAGCTTTGCAGATCACCAAAGCAAGGCCACCCCTTCCAAACTTCCCCCAATTAAGGACATCCCCTGGGCTCCATCCCTGCACCCAGGGCAGTACCTGTGCAGCCTGGGGAGGTTTATGCAGGGAGAGGAGGTGCTGCCAGCACAGCCCTGCAGCTGCAGAGGTGTGAAATGCTGACACACCAGCTGCCAGCACCATTTACATCAGCAAGATTGGTCTCCCAGGACAATAATGGATGTAGGACAAATGATGATGGTGAGCTGAAAGTGCTATTACTCATTATTGAAACTTGGGATTACTCTCTGGCCAGTGCTAAAACTATAAAGCCGGCAGCCAGTGGACAAGCCCTTGGTAACCTCTGCCACCGAACTAAAAGCTTTCGGAGGGGGAACAGAAGTGCTATAAATCTTGTGGGTGACGTTTAACATTTGTCAGAGAAACACTTTGGGCTTATTTTAATCTCTTTGTTTCAGAGAGTTCATCATAACAAATAACCGGTGCCTTGAGCCCGGGCAGAGAATCCCCCTCCTCTCCCAGCTCCAAATGGAAGCTCAGAGTGGCCCCCTTAATAGAAAGGGCAGCTCTGCTCATCGGTGCCTCTTGTGCACTGTGTGGTCTCCCAGGCGCTCCTAAATGGATGCAGTCCTTGCGGTGTTTACACGCGCTGCCTGTTATTGCAATGACACCGGGGCCTGCAAATGTTTTAACTTGATTCCCCCCCCCCCCTTCCCAAAAGAAGTCCATTAATCTTCCTCAATGCTTGGAAGGAAAGTAAATTATTTACGGTGCGGATGTTACAGGGGATTGTTCCTGCATTAACATTTCATTTGGGAGTGTTAAATCTGTCTCTCGTGCTAAGTTAGGGATTGGGTTTGTCAGGTACTTGTCCAGAGATGAATCCCATCCAAGCGCACATCACCAGCACGTCTTCCTCTGCCCAGCTCCCTCCCTGCCATGGGAGGGATGCCCTGCGCTCCAAGTGAAACACAGGCAGGGGCCAAGGAGAGAAACCTCATAAAGTGTATTTTTAAGCTGAACATTTCTGTACTTGCCTAAGTGAGAAGCAGCCTTGGCTAAAAAGAAAAGGGATTTTGTGCTAACTTCTCACATAGAGCTCTGCCAATGCACTGCCATTAGCATTCCTGCTATTTTTGTCCCGGCTTATTCAGGCCATGCTGTTCTGCTTGATGAGACTGGTGCTGGTAGGTGAATCAAGCAGTAACGCATCGGATTGGATTCTTTCAGAGCTGCTAAGCTTAAATTGCAATTAGGATGTCAGGAAAGAAGTGACCCTTGTTATTGTCCCCGTGGTAGCCAAATGAGAGATGTATTTGGGCTGTCCTTGTTGCTGCTCGTCCCAGACCCATTCCTAGGCATGAAGGGAGCAGGCTGGTGTGTGACAGACTGGAGAGGGGCTGCTTTTTCAAGGTATTAGGTTTAGCTACACCTGGAACTGTTGCATTAAAGTGATAAAATAGGGATTCGGTGCTACTGCAAACAGCAGTGTTTTATCCTGGGGAAGGCTGTTAGAGATAAAGCACAACTGAACAAAAGCTGCCCCATGTTTGAGCACAGTGTGTGTTAGAGCAGCTGCTGTGGGAACAGGCAGAGAGCTGCAAACTCACTGCCTTTCCTACATGCATTAACTTGTGTTGCCATATGCTGAGCATCAGGATTTCCAGGCTGCCTTTGACCAAGTGGGGCAATGACTTTCCCCTCTCTGTCACCATTAACCTTTCTGTGCTGCAATGACAGAGCAGGTTGCAAAGTGCCCTGAGAGCCTCTGCTGAAAAGCCCTGGATAAACATGCTATAGAAACAGCATATACTTAAACCCTGACCACCACCAGCTCCCTGCTACTTGTTAAAGTATAGCTGGGGGAAATGCATGCACAAATGAAAGCCAAACTGTGATACTGATCTCTGTGCTCTCCAGAGAAGAAAGGGATTTGAGGAGTGGATTGGAAAGCAGAGGTTAGAGGCAGGCAGGTTGGGGATGCCTGGTGTTGGGAGCCTGCAGTGGGTTTGCCCAGGGAGGATGAGTCTGTTAATGGAAATATTGATTGTCTCCGAGGTTCAGTGCTGCCAACCAACCTGCACATATGGTACCAGTTTTATTGATGCATGAATAAGATTAAACATGACACCTGTGTCCGACGAATCCCTTGGTACCATTTAACTAACACTTAAAGCAGCTGCTTTTGAACGATTACCTTCAGGCACAGGCCACCCAAGCAGAACAATATCATCACCTTAAGCACTTTCCCAGTTGCAGACAAATGGGAATTCTTGCCTTGTAGCAATATAATTAAACAATATTAGTGGAAGTCAAACAACAGGGCATTCAGTGCCTGGATGTGCTCTCTGGCTGCGTGGTGGCTTCACGCATCCTACTGTTATCTGTGTGCTATGGGCACATGCTATGACCTAATGGTCACTGAGTTGCTGAGTAGTGGTGTGAGATCTAGTTGTTGGTGAATCCAACGTTGGGCTATTCTGAAGGCTTCTATATTACTGTTTAGAATGGTTTATCTCCACCCTTAATAGAATAATCTTATGACAACAGGCTAGGAATGAATTTCATTTCTTACTGGGAGTGATGGTGTGGATTAAAGACGCATCTCCCTGTTCAATAATGAGTAAGTAATTGAACTTTAGGTCTTATGCGAGTGCAAGAAACATCTTCCCGTGCTGGGGATACTGTCAGTTTACTTTTTCCTGATTTCTCCTCAAACTTCTGGTCCCTAATTATTAGTAACCACACAGGAAAAGCTGCCATTTGGGAGTAACAGCAGGAAATTCATGTTTCTCTATGGCAAGGTTACTTCTGTAATGCATTATCCTCTAGGAAAGGGCAACATGCTCCAGCCCTCACTGCTCTGTGATAAGGTTGATAGGGGACAGTGCCATGTGCTGCCCAGAACACAAGTGTCCAGCTGCACTGTCACACATCTGTGTGCCCGGGGACCACTCCAGTACGGTGATTGCAGCAACCAGCTGCTCAGGTCTCATCTAAGGATCTCCATTTCCTCAGCTCAGGGCATCCCTGTAGCTGGAGGACGTGTGAGGCAGGGGGAGAGTATCCAGCCTCCTCTCTCTTCCAGAAGGGACAGGTTAAATCAATAACCAGTTTGCTATCTCTACATCCACTGCCTATGTCTCCATCTGATCTATCCACCTCTTTGAATAAATCATCCTTCTGTTAGAACTGCAGGATTCTTCTAGGAAAGGGATAAGTGGTGATGGGCGGTGAACTGAAAGCAGAAAACTGATTGCTCACAGCCACTAGTACTTTGCCATTAATAGGTCAAATATTCCTTAGAAGTCACTTAAACACTGTCCCCTGATATTACAGGCTTGATAGGAACTGCAAACAGCTTCTCAATACCAATTTTGAGCTAGTGGAAGACCATTCATGTGATGTAAAGCCCTACTGACTTCTGAGGCTCTGCAGGACTTCTCAACATGGATCTGACCAGAAGATCAGGCCTTACCCTGCAAAAGATTTATATGTACCTTAGAGCTTTAGGAGCATAAATCCTGTTGACTGATGAGCACTAACTCCTCAAGGTGCCAATGCCTTCAGCAGAACACAACAACCTGCCTAGTGTATGCGGGCAGAGAGCTCATTTTGAAGGAGCCAGGTGGCCATAAATCCTCTAAATACTTCTGAAAATCTTTTCCAGAGTTGTTAAGCAGAAAAACCAGGTTTGTGGGCTGCAGGGAGCAGATGTATCCTGTGCACATGAGAGATGTATAGGCTGCATCATGACCTCATGAAATTGCTTGGGCTGGCAGCTCTTCCCCCGTTTCTGCCATGGGTGCAGCTTAATGATGCCATCTAATTTTGTTTAGCTGTTGGAGTAAAACATAGGATAGAGGCACACATATATAACATGGGAATTGCTTTGCCTGCCCCTTGGCTCCCCTGCAGACTCCTGTCTTTTATCCTCTGTCTGCTCCCACCACACTTCTGGTGCGTCCTGTGACAGGGAAGCCAGGTTTATGAAAGCATCGCTTGCCAGTGTCAGAAGTGACACATCCGATCCCAGTGTAGAGCTCCCTGTGTCCTAAACCTCTGCTGACTATATTTATAATCCAATCATGCTGGAAAGCCTCTGCCTGACCTTTTCCATTAAAGCATGAGGACTTTCTTCTCAAGGATTTCTAATACCTGATGCTTGTCTGGTGGTGTTTCCCCCACTGCTTCTCATCATTTACATGGCCAGACTAAGCCTTGCAAAGCTCACAGCTTCAGGCAGGTGTATGAGCACCTTGCAAAGGTGTCTGCTCGTGGTCCTTGCTGGGCTCTGGGGAAAGGGTAAAGGCAATGACTTGCAAGGAAAATGATGCCAGAGGCAGTCTCTGAAGAATGAGTGCACAAGACTGCTTTATGATATGTTGTTGAGGCTGGAGGTAATGAGAAAAGCTCTCCCCAGCTCCCATGCCTTCAGTCTCTGGGCACTTCCAGGGTACGACAGCACTGCTATTGCCTCAGTTTATGGGATACAGAGGTTAAAGCATCTGCTTATGATCCTTCTGAAAGGTAATAAAAAGGGCAGGAATAGGACGCAGGTTTCATGATTCCCCTTGAGCCCTAGAAGCCCAATTCCTGCTCTTTCTTTTTGCTTTCTAAAACCAGGCACTTCCCACAGAGAACTCATTTTCTCTGTGGGCACTGTGTTCAATGTTATCAGCAGAAATGTTTCAAAACACCACTCATGCCATCATGCAAGGCAACATGGGTGTCTTCTGATGGGGCCCATCTGCACCCTGTAAATGACTGTGTGGCACGGGGTGATGGAGAGCCCACCCTGACTTGCACTAAAGCAAAGGTGCATTTGAGCACTGATGTAAGTGCTGTTCTCACTGCCAGCTGTACCCATGTCTGCTGTGAGCTACTAAAGACCCCTTGATACTGTGCTTGTGTGGGTCAGACTAGATGACAGCCGTTGTCCACCTTCTTAAGGGCCAGAGCTGTGCAGACATGCAATGTTAATGAAGACCTCCATCTATGTGAAGCAGCCCCATGTAAATGAGTCCTTAACCTTATTTTCATTGGGCTGGAAGAAACCTCAGCTCTGAAGTTTACCAGCTTTGCCCAGGTGTCTGAGTCAGATGAAGGCAGTCTCTGTGTTGGGGATCACTTCTGGGTTTGGGGATTCCCATCCTGCCCTGGCCTGAGCAGTCTCATGTAACCCACATTTATTGTTTCTTGTAATTAGCTCCATCTTTTGAAGTTGGGCAAGTCATCAGCTTCCATTTGAATGTGTTCCCTCTGAGTTCAAACCAGACTCCTTTAGAAGCTATGCATAACTTATGGGCTGGTTATACCCACTTCCAAAGAACAAATGAATAAGTTGGGTCCTAAATACAATTGCACCTTCAGCGGAGTAGGAGGCATAAGACCTTCTCCTGTATAAACTGCTGCATCAGAGTCTGGCTGAGAAGTTAGAGTTGGTTGAACAGCTTCTGCTACCATGTATTGGGACTATGCAAGTCACAGATGCATTGGTGTTGCCTTGTTTTCCTGTGTGTAAGTGCGTTCACCTACCACTCTACCTTATATATGAGACTGGCCTACATCGTTGGTACTGTTATGCCAGCAAAGAACACAAGAAAACACTTGCTGCCTAACAGCAGTGTGCTGGCAGGGCTCCTGCTGCAGGAGAAAGGGACATGACCTGGTTAACTGAGGATTAGCGCATGCCTTGCCTGCTGCAGTAACAAGGAAACTGCATTTGCTCAAACCCTTAATTCCACACTTAAATCTGGTGGGTTTGCTGCCTTTTTGCTGAGGCTGGTAGGGGAGAAGGGAGTGTGCTGTAAAGTGGGGATGCCCTTGAGAAAGGTAACTTCTAAACCAGCCTGAACTGATCGTTTTCCTCCCTCATCTGATGCTGCGGGTTGTAGTGCTGCTCCTCTGCCAGCAGACTGTGCGTTCCCCCTGGAGAGCCATAGATGTACGGGCAGGGGTCCCCTATAGCGTCCATGCCATCACGCTGCAAGCTATTTGGGACAGGGATGGCTTTTCGGTACAGACCATTCCCTCAGGAAATGAGGATTCTCTGCTATCACAAGTGGTGTCACGCTGCAGCTACTTAGGAATTCATCCCCTCTAAGCTCTCGACAGGCTCCTTTGACTTTAGAATAGCCAGTGCCCTTGCTGGAGTCCATTCCAGGAACATTTCCCTGTGCTGGACACCGGTGCCATAGCCTCTGTGGCTTGAGTGTCCCTCATGCATTTAAAATATCCTTTATGGCTGTTAGGAAAGAGAAAATTAAAGACAATGGCACTTACAGGACATCAAAGATACAAAGGGCCTCTTTATTCAGGAGACATCTCTACATTTGGGGCAGTATTTTACCTGTTCAAATGGCTTCTTCTTGAGCCCTTAAGTACAGTGTTGTGCCAGCTAAGTATGGATTTTTAATCAAGCCCCCCTCCTTCCCTCCCCTCTTTTTCACATAACTATAATTTCACAGGTTATGAAATTCCTTTAATACCTAGCTAGAGGTTTAATGCTATATGCTCCTTAAAGAGCTCCCCCCACCCACTGTGCTGTATTAATAGCTCTGAGATGATAATTTTTATAGTCTTCTAGGACTGATGTCTGCTGTTAACACTTTGAGATCATGTCAAGGGAGCAGGGGGATGGGAGCTATACCTGTCAGCTGGTGCTTTAACATGTGGCTTTAATCTTCTTAATTAACACAACTTTATGGGGGGGGGGGAACCCCAGGCAGTGCTCAATTTTTACATGGGGAGGTGGTGGGGGGCCCCCATTCCTGCAGTGTGGATGTTCCTTGTTCACAGCAGGAGCATCCCTGGTCCCCACTGAAATCCACTGCAGCATCTTGGATTAGGCTGTGGCTGTGGAGTATTGGGGGGTGCTGCAGTGACAAATATACAGGAGAAGATGATCTAAAACCTTAGCTGTGTGCATAATTCATATGTCAAACATCTGAGTGAGGTTGCCATGGTGTCGGGGATGTATATCGTCTTGGCCAAGTGTGCGCTCAGCAAAACGTAGGCAAACTTGTAAAGTGCCGTGTTTTGACAAACGTGACCCAAGATGTGGTTCTGCTCTTGGTGCTGGTGAGGTTTTGTGTGCAAGAACACCATTGCTGGCTGTGGTTGGGACCCCAGGAGAGATGAGTCCTGGTCTAAAGTGGCCTGTCTCCTGCAGTGATTGGGGATGGGTGCTTAGGAAGGGAACGGATTGTATGCGAAGGCTGCTGCTTCAGAAACACTCTCACAAAGCTTACCTGCCCAAACCTGAGCCTGTCCTTCATTCTGTTCCCAGCCTTTTCTCTGGTACTGCATAAATCTGGTCCATCTCTGCTTGCTGTCACACCCTGAAGTCAGTGAATGAATCCTTGAACTGCTCATGCATGAGTCCTACAGTCTCATGCAGCCCCAGCCAGTGTAGAAGCTCTGTCCTTTTCTGTCCCTGCTTTCAGTCCCCACTGCTCAGGTTTCCACAGCAATGTGCACTGAGGGGTGCTGGCAGCAGCACTGTGCTAGGGTGGGCAGCCCTGGACCTGGGTGCCCTGTGCTGGGTGCTGTACAAGAACATGCTGAAAAGCGCTGGGGGTTTGATTTTACATCTTTCATTTTACCCCTTGATCATGTTGTGTATGAGGCCTTTGGTGACTGGAGATACACAGCCTTTTGTGGCCTGAGGTAGCATCTCTGCTTTTATTGTTATCCCTCCACCTAGTCTGGGGATGCTTACCCATGCTATGGATAGCTCAGCTTTATTGTGGGGTCATGCAACATCTTGCTGCTAGCACACCTTTCCTTGGCTGTCATCAGCCCTGCAGACCATAATGCTCAACCACGGATGCTCTGAGCCTCAATGGCTTCAGTGGGGCTGAATGCTGAGTGTGGGTTTTGCTGCTTTGGGCTGCTGTTAGGGCTTCCCAGTGCCTCACCCCTGTGATCTGGGCTCCTGCTTACAACAGCCTTGACTTTGAAGGAGCATTCAAAGCCTTTTGGGGCCAGTCGGGAGATGACTTCAGACCTCTCCGGTTTGGAATGTGGTGTTTGGTGGGCAAAGACCCCTTTCATTAGAACTGATAGATTAAAATTTTTTGGCAATATTTACAATTCAAAGGGTTCTGATCAAAGTGCTGGAAATTCGGATGTTGTTGTGAGATAATTACTCCTTTCCTAGCCTTTGCACCAGAAGAGAGCGTGCAATCCTCTTTCCCTTTATACATCCCCTGTCAGTTGAAAGCATTTCTACATAGCTGATGCCTGTAGATGTATTTGCTGACTCTTAATGTCAGCAAATCCCACTATGATTAGGCCTTGAGGTGACAAAGCCTTGCCTGTAACAAGCTAGGTAACTCAGTGCTGAGATGAAACCTAAAAATAAACCCCAGTAGCCTTTTAATGGAACCGAGCACAGTGCAAAATAACTTTTTATAAGTTGTTAGGTCCTCGCAGCAAAGGGGAGAACTATAAAATCCCGTTTGATGGGGGTTTAATGGCAGTTGTTTCGTTTAAAGCTTTTAGTGGAGCAGGTTACATGGCAAAAGCAGAATAATAAACACTGAGGAAATGCATTCACTCTGTGAAACAACCACGATTAAACGCCCAGTGGTAGCTTGGTGATATCAGCCCTGGGGTTTTCAGCAGGACCACAGCAGGGTGGGGTTTGCTTGCTCAGGTTTCCATCTCCAGCTTTCCCTGGGCATGTACCCCTTGCTCATCTCCTTGGATCTCTTTATAAATGCATTCCGGAGCCGAGCTTTCTCTGTGGGATGTCGCACTGCTGAGGCACGTCAAAGTCTTCCTTGTTTTGCTGAATCAAGCTAGAGGTGGGTGAGGTGGTTTCACCATCTTTTGCCTCCCCAATTCATCTCTTGCTGTGGATTCTGCAGGTGAAAATCAAGTGCCAGCAGTAGCTAAACTAACAACAAACGTGGACAGAGGGGCTCCTCGCTCTGTGCATCCCTCGTGCCCCGAGTGCTGTGAAACCATGGAAAACATGTGGGTGATAGCACACAGAGAGAATAGGGTACAGCCTAAACCCACTCCAGCCAAAACCAAGGCTGGGGAAAGCAGTAGGATCCTCCGAGCTGGTGACCGAAAGGCAGGGTTTGCTTTGTGGATGGGAGTCTCAGCCACGGGGTCTGGACTGCTCTCTGTGCTTCAGGTACCCATACAGGGGGGTACTCACTCTCATGGTGCAGTATCAAGGAGAGGAGCCCTTCTGCAGGTGGGGTTCTGTGTCTGCAAATCCGTGTTCCCCTGCGTGTGAGCTGGAGTGTGCTTTGTGCTGGTATGCAAGAGAGGAGAGGATTATGGTGAGCCCAATCCCTCTCCCAACAGAAGATTGCTGTTGAGCAGTTAATGAATAATGCTCTTTTGCTGGGGCTTTGTTTAGAAATGGGCTTAGCTTTGAAGCTATCAGAACACTGCAATCCTGTCTGTAAAAAAGAGAGAAATGTCTGTAAATGTTCCCTTGAAATATAGATAAGTAATGCACTGCAAATCCTATCCGCCTTCCTACACTGTCCAGTCCTAGAGGTGATGTGGTCACGCTGCTGGACATCAGGGAAGGATCTTGGTGCAAAACACTTTATAGCCATCAGGAAATTCCTTCAGATTCATTGTAAATGTTGGGCCTAAGCATTCTGACAGTGTCTTTTTAAGAGGAACCAACTGTCGAGCGCAGTCAGGTAACAATTTACTCTGGGTAGTTAATGCCATTGGAAAGGCTTTCTTCTTTTTGTCTTTTTTACAAGAAGCAAAAACCAAGCAGCAAATCCCAGCCTGCTTTTTCCATTGATCTCAGACCAGAAGCACCAACAGCTGGGATTTTAATGTCACACTTTACAGGGATGTAATCAAACCAAACTTCTGAAATCAATATTTCTTCATAACTGACCTTTCCAGAGTAATGATGCATTGCTATACCACCCCATAGACAATCATTTCCAATAGAAAGACTAACTATTCAGATCAGTTTAATTAATCTTCCTCCATTCTCCGCTCACCCAATGAACTTCTAGTGAAGTGCAGGAGGCAGCAGCCCAACTGTTGAAACCCATCATCAAACTGGGGATCAATGTTCAGAATAGGAGAGAAAACGTCTCCAATCAATGCCGAAGAAAGGTAATTACACAGACTTTTTGAGCCTACTACCATCTGTGCTGTCTCCCTCTTCTTCACCCCTTGGCCACAGCCCCAGGACATCATCCTCTGACGATAGGGAAGTCATTCCCATAGGAACAGACAAGGGTGGGACAAACTGAGCTCAGTGACCTCTTAGCATGAGCATGTGGGCAAAACGAATGAGCTGTGCAAAAGAAATGTCATGTTTATGCGAGATGATTTTTAATAACTGGAGATGTAGGCTGGTGAGCAGCTGGAAACACATAACCAGAATCATTACCATGTTTAAACACAAGCCCGTAACGTGGATAAACAGTAACATCACACTGAGATTTCAGCCAAGAAGCTCCATTAGCTCTTCAGAAGTTACAGACAGACACAGTCCAGCAAACAACCATTCATCTCCTTTTGGCTGGTAGTGAAGGAGCTGCCAAAGCTTGGTGTGGGCCAGCTGCTTGTCGAAAGCAGTAGCGCTCCACCCTGGCAATGCACCTTTTGCATGACTATTGTGTGTCTAATCCTTGGAAATGCATCTGGGATCAGCAACTTAGGTGCTACTTGACTTGCCTCTATGATCCCCAGGTGTGTTGCCAGAAGTGGAATGCAGATAGAATTGGACTGAGACCACCAACCTCTCTTGACGAGCCACCAAATCACAGCGTTGCAGGGCACCATCCAAAGGCCACCACTGTAATTCCTTACTGATCTTCCAGCTCCTGTAGGCAAATGCATGCAGAGCAAAGGGAAGTTCCTGCAGCGCTGTGATTTCTGAGCAAAACATCAAAGACAACAACAAACCCTCCCTCTGTAGACAGGGCTGGGGCAGAGGAATGCGCTGTGGAGAGCCTCAGGGGGTGTCTCTATTGAAGGTTAGGGCTGACCTAGGATCCCCCCTCCACTGATACCTGTCAACTGTTTAATACAGTCAACCTCTCCGCTTGATGAAATTCAGGAGTCCATGAAATTACACCCTGAATTAATCTGGCCTGTTGCCAGGACAGTAAATAAGTTGTAAGGCCCAACTTCATGGTAGAAGCTGCTGGTTTTGGGAGGAGGGAGGGAACCCTTTATTACCACCCAGGTAAGATGTAAGGCCGTTATCAATCCAGCCAAAGGGATTCAAACACAACCCCCCCTTTGTAATTCCTGAACTAGAGAAATATATCTGACAATAAATTAGTGTCACAGCCAGGCAGGCTGTCTCCCTAGGAGGGAAGCTGGGGGCTTTGAACTGCTGCTTTTGTGTCACGGTGTTGGTGTTCAGAGGGTCCCTTTTGACGTGGCAGCCTCTCATCTCCGGGTGACATGACAAGCAGCTTGCCACCAGCTGTGCCAGATGCCGCTGGGAGCAGTCACAGCACGTTCCTCCACCTTTGGAAATGCCAATCATGGCCATGTCCTGCACGGGGACTTGCTTGTCACTCCCCTTCAAAGATGCCCATCTCCCAGGTGCTTATCCCAAGGGATAGCTCTGAGCACCCCTTGTGAAGGATGGGAAGGCAGGAGTCCCCAGGCAGCCAGGATGCTTCTCCCTGGCTGTTTCTCAGTGTTTTATAGGTCATCTTTTGAGCTTTGTTCAGTGCAAGCATGGAAACGGCTCCTTGGGGAAGGTATCTGCAGTAACCAGCTGTGGGATCATGGGGTTGGTCCTTGATGCATCATTTCCTCTGAGAAGGTAAAGCAGGTCTCTGCTGAAACCAGTGATAACCCAGTGGAGAACTCAAGCTATTGGCTTTGCTGGAAGGGAAAATGCCTTTTCAAGTCCTTAAAAAGGCAGTCTGTTCCCTAAGCCCCTGCGTCCTCACTGGAGGCAGCTTTACTCTTCAGCAATGATGAGGAAGGAGAGATGTGGTATTCCCATGGCTGGATTGCTCCAGGTGAGCTCCTCTGTTGTTCCCCAGCTCTGGAGCTGTGACAGGAGCTTTGCCTCATGTCAGAGCTCTCTTCCAAGGGGTGAAATGCTGGGATGTGAGGGGGGGATTGCAGTGGGAGAGGACAGCATGGGTTTGAGGCAGCAGTGGGGCGGTACAGTGACACCTCTTGTCCAAAGAGCAAACCCAGATGGAGAAACTCCACTAGGTTTCCTGTAGACAGTACCTCTGTGTATGAAACACATGGCAATGCAAAAGGGGTGCACGGCATGGGGCTGTGTAGAAACTAAGTGGTTTGTAGGTGAGATCAATGTTATCTCTAGCTGAAGGTGCTGCGTTGCTGACACATCCTCTGGGTATCGATGCAGTTCATGCAGGGGTAATGCCTCGAGGTCCTGACCCAGGTGACAGGTCCTGTTGTGCTCTACATCTGAGGGGTTTCTGGCCCAGGCCAAAACCATTTGGGGGGGTCTGTGGTAACAATTTCAGAGCACTATGGCTGCACACAGTGGGCCCATCTATGACTATACCCTGTTTCTGGGTCTCTGGCTCTGCTGGTGTTGACAGCATCACACCAAAAGGGGTACAAAGACCAACATATACCAGGGCCCCAGGGAGTTTGTGGTGTGAGTAGGATGTTAAAGTGGGGAAATTGAATTGGGAGATGTTGCAGCACAGTGTGGTGCAGCTCAGACAGCAAAGAGGTGACTGAGACAGGAGCAGAACCTGGATCTCCTGTGACCCCATCCCATGACTCCCACATTCCGCTTTCTAGGCCAAATACTGCTCTGCAAGTACAAGTGACTAAGGAAAGGTAGTTGTGGCTTACCAAAATGTTTTGCATTGAGATGTCATTCCTTATTTTAAACATTTTGCATATAGGTCAAATAGACATCTCAGTTATTTGGAGTAAATAAGCTGTAAGTCAATTTGCATCGGGGGACTGAATTGGATTTATACCAGTGCAACTGAGATCAGGAGTGGTCTGTAATTTGAGAGACTTGAGAACTTCAACATTCTTTTAGTGTGGGTTGGTTTTTTTAAGTTCTTCATTTCACCAGGAATGGGGTTTCTTTGCCCTTTATAAAGTGCCTGGAATGAGGTCAGGCTTCTGCAAGCTTCTGCCAACATTTAATAATAATCTAATACTGTCTTTCTCAACCAAAACCCATTACCTACAGGTTCAGGTGGGGAGCAAATCATGACCTGGGGGGGAATTGGCCATTTCATGGTCTTGGCAACCCTGGTTTCCTCATCAGGGATGACAAAGCTGGGGGAGCAGAGCCGTCCTGGGGTTAGCTCCAGAACAACTCCTCATGAAGCAGTGTTAATATATATGATGCTGTAGAACTTGGAGGCATGTTGTTCTGCCTTCTCCAGTCCCTGCCAGCGATGGATGCATGGCTCTGACCTTGGTCATGGCAATCCAGGGCAGCAGTGAAGAAGGCTGGGATTACCTGGGTTTCAAATGGAGCTTTAACCCATCGGTCAGATGAACTGCTCTGGCTGAGAATTAACTCTGCTTTCCAAGGATCATCTTCAGGCAAGGCAGATCCATCTCCCTTGTGCAGGGAAGGATGGGAGCACATCACCTCCTGGGACGCAGGGATGTGTAGCTGGAGGAGAGGAAGCCATAATTCAGTTAAACCGGTTATTGCTTAAATTCATCATCAAAGCTTAAGGGCAGCACTTGGGCTGTTGGAGGCTGGGGTTTTGTTTAAATGTTTGGGGGTTTTTTTATGACAAATGACTTGTGTTCATTTAAAAACTCCACCACGCAGCCTTGGCTCCGTGTGCTGATAACTGGCCCAAGAAAACAAACTCCAAATGAGCAGTAACAGATCACCTGAACTCTAAGGAAGGATCCCTTGATCTTTGCCTTGCAACAGCACAACTTTATCTTAGAGAGTGATGAGGGTTTGGCCTTGCTCAGTGCAGGGATTCATGATGGGAAAAGGCCAGGTTTCCTACTCTACCTTTTGAACATGCTGCTGGTTGTGAAGGGGAGCTCTGAGCAGACCCCATGGGTGCAGGGCAATGCTTTCAGGGGAGCAGGGTGTCCCTGGCTGTGCAAACAGGGCTGAGGTGCTTATCGGCATAGGCAGCAGGAGACAGATGAGGAACTGGGGAATAGCAGAGCTGTGAGACGCTTGCAGGCTCCTGTGACTGCAGTCAACAGGCTTGGGATACGGCCACTCATGCATAAACTTGGGAGAACAAGGCCAGGCAAGCGGTCATTGGTGTAGGTCCCCTCTCAGCCCCTGCTTGGCTTGGCACAAACGAAGCAGGAGGTTCAAGGAGGGCTGGGAGCCATCGCTTGGCATTTGCTGCCCCTGGGTAATAACACCCTTTTCCTGGCAGGAATTCCCTCTGGAGGCAGGGAGCCCAGCGGCACAGAGGCAGCCAGGACAGCGAGCGCTGCTCCCAGAATAAACAGTGAGGTCCCTCCGGGGGCACCCACAGCGCCGGTGTCGGGGCAAGGCAAAGCCGCTGCCAGGACTAGTGCAGAGCATGGAAATAACAGCAAATGTGGAGGAAAACACGAGAGCCCGGGCCAGGGAGAGCAGAGCAGCATGAACCGGATGAGCTTCGGGTCCTATCCAACCCTGGCTGTGCCGCTGAGCTGGGAGATGCAATGGAAATGCCAAAGGACTTGGAAATGTCCAGTTAAGAGAATTAATGTAATTCTAGGAAGTCATAATTACTGCTTCCTGAAGAGTAATGTTTCACTAGAAAAGAAATGAAAGACCGTCGAGGTTTATGTATACATTTAGTATGTTTTCTTCAGCTATTTAGTCAAATCCCACCTCTTGGAGTCAGAGGAACACGTGAAGCTTTCAAGCCATGTTGTTAGCACTGCAGCAATAGTTCTTATCAACATGTGAAATCATGGCTAGGAAAAAGCTTTAGATGAGGGGGAGATCTGAGTTAGGAATCTCAGATTTGTTTTAGGTAAAAATGTCATGACTTTTAAGGCACACTTCATAGGTTGAGGTAGTTTTGATTCTGAAGCACTGGGGATTAGCATAACTGTGTTGCTTTAATAAAGTCAGTTTAAATGCTGAAATCAATTGCAGAACATCGCTTCCCTCCCTCCCCTTGCATCAAATAAGTTCCCATTTTCCGACTCAGCGGGCATGCTTTGCAAAGACTAGATGAAATGATGGATTTAGGCCTCCTAACTAACCTTAAAGGAGAGTTAAAATATAATTTACTTGCATTTAGCAGCAGCTGTTTTGACGGTGGGCATTAAAGTGATTGGCAAATATGGTAGCAATTTATCCCAAGTAGTAACTGCGAGCTGCTATTTTAGGTTCATAAAAATGTAGTTACAAAATACCGTAACGTACCGAATGCAACTCTTTTATGACCCCATAAAAATAGCACTGCAGTGCTCTGTCCTGTTGAGCACAGGCTCTGTTGAGGCAGCATCCATGCGGGCAGCGCTGCCCTCAATTAGAGCTCATTACAAGCTGTCTTCCACTAATTGCAAGACGGGTCACCTTTCATGTGCTGCCAGGGGATGATCTGAGCATCTCCTGCTTGGGCTTCCAGTGTGCTCTGAAGTTACGTACCCTGCTTGGAGGAGCGGGTTGGCTTCCCCAGGACCTGTGGACACCTAAATTGGGAGCAGCGATGGCTCTGGGCATGCAGTGCAAAGGATGAACCTGGGCAAATTGCTGCCAAGGAACATTTTCCTCCTCTCTCTAAGTTAAAAATAAGCTGAGGGCAGTGTAACCCTTTGGGGATAGGCAGTGTCAGCACTGGCAAGAGTCGTGCTTGAAGAACTTGGGGCCTTCCTTAACACTAACAAACACTTTGGCTTGAGCCTGACCTAGAATTTCAAAATCCCTCCCCTCTGTGCTCCCAATTGGCAGTGCTTCCTCCCTAGCAAAGGCAGAGTTTGTGTGCAGAGAAAGGGGGACTGTTAGGAAAGGGAACTCAGTGACACCAGCAATAGCCCTCTGCTCTATCACTGGCAATAGTCTGTTAGACAAGTACCTCCTTGCTGAGGCTGTGTCCAGTACACAAATGCCTTTTCTTCCTTTCCATACTCAATTTAGAGTTTAATGTAGCCATGAGGCAAAGGCTTGTCCCAGTGCTTCTGGGTTTGTGGCTTAATTGCATTTAGACCCGTCTCTGAGCTGAGCAGACTTCATTAAGTGATTCCTACAGCCTGGAAAGCCCATGCTTGAAGTAGCACTGATAGGGGCTGGTGTGCTGACTGTAATGGTAATGAACTTCAGCTCTTCCCTTGCAGTTTCAGAAAGACAGACGCTTAAAACAAGCAGTTCTTTCACTGGATGTAACTAGAAGTGATGCAGGTCAAAAGCGTTTTCAGGTGCAGTATTATCTTTGCGGATAAGCCCACCTAAGACCTGTTTCCCACATCCCCTCTGAGTCTTGAGGATGCAAAAGTTGGACCAGGCAGTGGTGAGGCCATGGTGGATGGAAGAGGCCTTGATCCAGTCACAGTAAAACCCTCTGGGGTTCTGGCTGTACCCCAAAGCTGTTCACACCTTTGGGCAAACCAGCTTGCCTTCCAGCACAGCTCTAGCATCACACGCATACATCCAGCAGCTGCCAAGCACCCCTGGGAGAACGTGTCCTCCAGGAGAGGATACGCTATTTGCCATTGGGAATAGCCCTTAGAGCATCCTTTTATGTGCTTGTCGCTGAGTAAGGGCAAATCCAGCAGGATTAAACCAGCCTTACCTCCAGAGACATTTCCTCCAGGTCCACGTGGAGTGAATTTGGCCTGAGGAGCATTATTTAGAAAGGGCTAAGCTGGTGAACCTGGGGATTACCCAAGTTTTAGGGATGCAAACAAGAAGATGAAGCGGTAAACATGCTGTTCAGGAAAATTCCTGAGCCTTTGCCTTGTTGTTGTCTCGGTTTCTGAGCAAACCCATAAATTCTCCCCTCTTTAAAGGAGAATCCTCCCCCACTGGCCAGCCCTAAAGCATCAGGTTTAATATCAACCTTCATTTTCAGTTATGACTTGCAGGGGAGTGTTGTCCCTGCGTATTTCACCCATACAGGCTGTCTTCTGAAAACCCTGAGAGATGAAAACAGCTCTTTCAAACCAACCAGGAGCGGCTCAGGAGGAGCAGTAACTTCTCCAGCAGAAGGCAGGGTGGCCTCCTTCCCAGCTGGCTTGCAATCGTTTATCCAGGGAAGGCTGTCCCACAGACAGGGAATAAATTGTGCAACGGGCTCTGTTTCTTGACACCCTGATAATGAAAATCTAATTAGTGTGGAAGTGCATTTATTTGGTCAGCTCTTCCACCCAAACTGCACCTCGACACAGGCAAACCTTGGGGTTTGACTGGGGAAAGATTGAACAGCTTTGGTGTTTCCCTGCTTCTCTGCACGTTGTAGTTCTAGTCTAAATCAGGAACAGGAGTGATGATGAGATTCTCTCTGCAGCGTTTCCCACTGGAGCAAGAAAATATATAGCCAGATATGCTGCAATAAGGCTGTTGCTTATGAGATTGCCAGCTCATTTCTGCAAAGTGTCTAAACAGCAGCTGCAAATTACAGCTGTGGAACCAGCTTTAGAATGCTCCAGTGTTCAGGGGTGCCTGGGAGTGGGTTTCTTTAGGCCATGTCTATCTCTTGGCTCTGCAAGCTCATCCCATGCCTTATGTTCTTCAAGGTTTTGATCTAAGGAGCTGTATAATGACTCTCAAGCTTGTGAGGATGGAAGATGGGGCACTGTCCTTTCTAATAAGTGATGGGGATCAAATTAACATTCAGAGTATGAAGAGGACGGGCTCTTTCAAGAGTATCTCATTATTTCTGATGTCAAACGCGTTACAGGGATATCCAAGATCAGAGCAGATTTGGGGGGGTTGTAGTGTAAATTTGGGGGTGTGAGTGAAATTCAGCCCTTCATCATGCAGGGCTGGGAGGTGATGAGCTGCAAGTGCAGAGTGATCTAGCTGGGCTTTGATTAATTTGTTAATGAGCTTATGACAGGCGACACAATGTCTACCTCGTGTGTCAACCTTGCTGTGTGTTGTTCATCCCCTGAGATTTAAACTGGGCACAGATGCATTTTGATGTTATTTTGGACTTTGGAAAGCAGCAAATTGCAGTTTGGAAGCAGTTAATTGCAGCTGATTTTCACTTTGAAATTTGGACTGACACAAAGCTCAGAGCTGCTTCTTCCTCCTTGATAACCTGCCCAAAGGGACAGAGCTTGATCCCTTGTATGAACCTCCCTGTTTTCCAATTACAGCCATGCCTGGAGTTTTGCTGACCATGAATACAGCATCTGATTATTATTGCACCCAAAGGAAAGCCATGATGCATTTGTGCCCTGGTCCTGCAGACATTAACCATATCTCCACAACTTTGCTCATATGAATATTTCTACCAATTTCATACTAATACGTTTCTTCCATACAGACTGATAACACACCCAGCGCTGTACAGCAGATAACGTTTAAGGGTCTGGGACCTTAAACTGCACCTCTAAAATACCTTATTTCCCCATTGATATCTTAACTAAAAGATCAACTTCTCAAGTGGTGCAAGCTCCATGCAGATAGAGGCAGAAGCCCTCATGTTCACAAAGGGATGTAACTTATGCAGACAAAAGCAATTTAAACCAAAATTGATCCAGCAGTACAAGAAGCAATTGGGTCAGTAGTCTGGCAAATAAGAAGGATGAGTTCACTCCACGGGCATTTACAGTGGATAATAAATTAGATCTGGCTGAAAGAGTTTGACCAGATTTTTCCTCCCAGTCACAACCAAAGTATTATGCAAAAAATCTTTGAGCTTCAAAAGGATGGATCTCGGGTCCAGGTGACACTTAGGAAAACTGTGTGGCTGGATAAGGAAAGAGGTTGTGTGAGTCTATGGGTAGAATGCTGGCTCGAGTTCAAAAACTCCTGGAAACTGCAAGTATTCTTTATGTATACTCGACTGATCATATAACACTCATAAACAACAGACATAATTAGAAACATTTCAGGGCTTTGAAATTGCTTTGCTTCTGGAGGAAAATGAAACTGTTGTCGTATAATAGAGACTGAACCCATGGGTCAGGACGCTGCGTGCATAGCAAAGCAGGCGAAGGGGGGACCAGGGTTTGTACTCCAAAAGAGAGCTGTGAAAGAGGCTCAGCCACATGTTAGCCGAAACTCTCTGAACCTTTTGCTTTCTCCTTTTTGCATCTAAGTGAAAGCAGTTTGCAAAACCTCAACTTGTTTTGCAGAATGGAAATGGAGGTTTCTGATCAGCTATTTTGGTCCATGGTGTTAAGAAAAGCAGGGGATCGTGAGAATGTTGACAGATTGGAAATGTTTCTCGTGTTTGAATCTGCATTCGTGCTGGAAACTGCTTAAACACCTATTACCTGTGATGGAGGATTCCTGCGGGTAAGTGGTGAATTGTAATACAAAACAGAAAGTCAGGGTTTCACAGGTAATGAATCTGTGTTGATACAAATGGTTCTATGCTTGTGACAAACAGCGCCTGAGAAACAGGCCTTTTCATGACGTGAGGAAGGGGTTCGTGAAGTTATTTGAGGGAATGGGAAACAGCAAAACAAGTTCTTTCATTAGTGAGTGTTTTTCACAGAATATTTTCAGATTCTGATTGGAAATACAAGACCTGTACTGATGGGTTTCCAGCCCTGGAATCATTTCAGCTTTAAATGGTTGTTTAAAGAAACCCTTAACAACTGGCACCTTTTTCCTGAAAAGGCATTCTTCTTTTTGCCTTTTCAGTCCAAAACATCAAGAAATCCTATCAGGATTGCATCCATCCAAGTTTAAATCACAGTTTTGCTTTTCTATCCATTTGCCTTCGAAGAAAAGTTCAGTGAGTTCAGGGGAAAAATCAGAATAAAAAATACTTGTGTTTTCCATCAGACAATTCCTGCTTTCCAGCAGTCTTCAAGATTTCACAGCATCTGCCTTAAAATAGGCAGGAGGAGACGTGCATCCAAAACTTGGACCTTTTCTGCTGTTGCAGCCTGTAGGCTGTGATTCCCCTTCCTCCTCTCTGAGCTGCAACACTGAAATCCTGGCTGTTTTAGCTCCTCAGTGGTGCCATCAATGATATATATCACCCTCTTAACCCTTTTACCTACAGCTAAACTCAAACTGGAGACTTTGAAGCCAACCAGGAATGTGATAACCAGTTAGGCTGGGAGTATAATTAGAGTCTTTAAGATGTATATCACAGCCATCAGCTTAAAGGCAAGTTTGGGCTGTTGTCCATCTGCCTTATTCTGTCAACAGACATACTGCATTGGGAGACTGTTTTCCTGTGGTCTCTGCTGAGTTTGACTGTATTAAGCAGACTTGGGGGGTTCTCCTCCTAACCGGGGACAAGTTGAAGGTGACCAGAAGGCTTCAAACTTTGGTGAGAAAAGAGGAGATTTGAGGCAGTTTGCTCTCTACTTCCCACATCCTGCTGGCACGGCAGATGGAGAGGCCGTGGTACCACCCTCCATCACCCTGATGTTCAGCTGCTTAACCATTTATTAAGTTGTCAAATATTTACATGACACTTTGCACTCCTCAGAACTTGGCTTCTGCAGTGATGCCTGGCAGGGCTGTTTGCTGGAGGGGCTAAGAGGAGCAGAATAAAACCTATTAGCTCTTAGCGGCTTATTAGGTCTTAGCTGCACAGTGCTGTGGTCCTTTGCAAGTGCAAGATGTAAGGCCCCATCCCAGTTCAGGGACTTGGTCCTGAGCTATCATTAATTACCAAGAGTAAGGTATTCCTTGCATTCACAAAGCTGCACACAACATGTTCAGGGAATGGCAGGCTTGAAAACTCAATTTAAGGAGATGTGGTATCTCCAGGGCTAGGCAGCAGTGTTACCAAAGCTTTTGGGGCTTTGCTAACCTATGTAATGTTGTGGACCATAGAATGGTTTAGTTTGGAAGGGACCTTAAAGATCATCTAGTTCCAACCCCCCTGCCATGGGCAGGGACACTGGATCTGGCTCTTTCTCCACAGCTCCATCTCATCTTCTTAAATCAGTGTCAATGTAGGCTTGCAGTGGCATAAAATGAATGAACTGGTTGAAAAGCTGTGCAAACTATGACAGAATATGCTGGGTTTGAAGTAAAGGCCATGTTTTCAGGAGTGGATGAACTACTGCTCCAGAATATCCTGTCTGAAGGAAGAAAAGGGGTCAGCAAGAGCCTTTTCTCAATTACTAGACCTACATCAAGATTTCGGGTAATAATTTCACCGAAAATCAATTGCCTCAGGATCCTAAATCCCTGTTTGAAAAAATGGCTTAATCTCTTCCTGGACAGCAGGGAACTGAGTGGTTAAAATTGCTATCTATGCCCTGAAAACTGTCCTTAGTGTCAGTTCAATCTGGTTTCTTTCACCAGGAACCAGTTGGGTTGGAAACCATGTCTCAGCTAGCAAATGTTCTGCTCTGATGGTTTCCTTGGCTGGTGGACAGCAGTCAGGGCTACAGATGGGTGTCAGCACCGGATCCCTTTCTTACAGTCTATGGCAAGGGAAAATCAAAGGCTTCACCCAGGAAAGTTGTTCTGCCATGATGAGCATGGAGAAATGGGTAGGTGTCGGAGCAATGGGGTTGTATTAGCTCTGAGTTCAAGGTCTTTCAAACCTTCTGTAGCACATAAACCTGGGTGCTTTACACTGGCAGTCAGGTATGTCTGCAGCAGACACTGTTACTGAGCATCTACCCTCAAAGACTGAAAAAAATCCCATTCAATTAAATGCAAAGATTAGAGCTCTGCAGTCAAGAGATGTGAGGCTGGACAAATGGGTTTGTATGTGAACACCTCCCGTGTTTAGCAAACTGTTCAGCCTGCTTGAGCTGCGCTCCTCTCATCACTGCTACACTTGTGAATTCTGCTGTTAAGAACAAAGTGGATCCACAACAGAAAAACAGATAACTCGGCAATAGATGGCAAATGTAGAGGGTTCTAATCTGACACCTTCTGTATTAAATACAACTTGGCAAGGGTTTGTAATTGAAAACATGGCCCAAGGGGGTTTGCTTTGCAGAGCCGGGTTATCTGTGACTCCTTGGTTAAGAGCTATAAAAGGAGTGAACGTAATCATAGAATCACAGAATGGTTTGGGTTGGAAAGGGCCTTGAGATCATCCAGTTCCAACCCCCCTGACATGGGCAGGGACACCTCACACTAAAACCATCTCACCCAAGGCCAAATCCAACCTGGTCTTGAACACTGCCAGGGGTGGAGCATTCACAACCTCCCTGGGCAACCCATTCCAGTGCCTCACCACCCTTACAGTAAAGAACTTCTTCCTTATATCCAACCTGAACTTCCCGTTTCAGTTTTAACCCGTTACCCCTTGTCCTGTCACTACAGTCCCTAATGAAGAGTCCCTCTCCAGCATCCCTATAGGCCCCCTTCAGATACTGCAAGGCTGCTCTGAGGTCTCCACGCAGCCTTCTCTTCTCCAGGCTGAACAGACCCAACTTCCTCAGCTTGTCTCCATACAGGAGGTGCTCCAGCCCCTGATCATCCTCGTGGCCTCCTCTGGACTTGTTCCAACAGTCCCATGTCCTTTTTATGTTGAGGACACCAGAACTGCACACAATGCTCCAGGTGAGGACTCACAAGAGCAGAGTAGAGGGGCAGGACCATGTATTGCTGTCCTGCCACAGCATGTATGGCTGCTCAGCTGCGTGAGGGGAGCAGCTTGGAGGACCAGCAATGGTCAACGTCCACATGTGAATTCCCCTAACCCCGACCTGTACAATAAGGACTACAGAAGAATGAGGAAAGAAAAGACATAGGCTTCTTTCACATGGGTGGATGTGTGTTGTGAAACATCTTTTGTTATAGCCTATGATTTGTAAACTTGGAACCTGACCTGGTGAAAATGCTGAGATCAAAGGGAAGGCTGACTTTGATTTCGACAGCCTTTGGAACAGACCATTAGCTGATCCTAATCTATTTGTGTGCTTGTATTTGGTTAGTGTCAAATCATTACTTCAGTAGTCAGAAACGGCTTTTTTCCTTGGAGCTTTCTGGGTTTCTTAAATGCTTTTCATTGTATTGGAGGGTTCGTGAGGAACGCTGCCTTGGCACCTCAGCCAGCAAAGGGATGATGTGAGGGCTGTTTGTCTCATTGAAAGCATACCCTCTGTTAGCTTTTGAGCTCTTGATGCTCTGGTTGTTTCAGGATGAACTGCCTTCTCAGCAAGGTGGATGCTCGAAAGGTGAGACCTCGGCGGTTCCATAGCTTATATGCTGATTAAAAGCCCCTTGACCTGCATCTCTTGCAAAAAAACTCTCCCTTTTTCCTGCACCATTAGTCTGTTCTTAGGATTAACTGGGAAAATATTTGAATGGCTTTCCTGTTATTTCTAGATGTCAAGTTCTGATGGAACTGGGCAGTTCGAGAAATGCATGTGCTTGAACCCAGAAGCCTGTAAAACCAAACTGCTGAAAGCCGGGAAGCCTTGGAGATCAAAGCTTGATTTGGAGAGTTTTGACAGATGCAGTCAAACTGGTTCTTGCCTGGACAAAAAGCATTCCTGTGGTGTGGATTTCATGTGGAAAGTGATGAGGACACCTGAGGGGCCTGGTCTCAGAGCAGTACTGGTTTTCATAGGGTGCAGAGCTGCTCACATGTGAGGAGTGTGACCTCGCTGCTCTTTGGCCAAGCTGTGTTCTACAACTGAGGTTTGCTGGTTGAGGCAGATCTAAGCCAAAAACATTAATCTGAGAACCTGTGCCAGATTTTGGTGACAAATATTTCTGGCCAAACCCAAAGATTTTAGAGAAGTCTGAATGTTCCATTTGTGAAATATTCCCAATCCGAATTTGACAAAGGTATTTCATAATTGATTTCACTCCTGTTTATGGTCCTTTTAAAACCAAAGCATTTCAGGTTGGGCAAAATGACCCACATTGATTTTTCTTTCTGGTATTTAATTTTAGAGCAGTTCAAATACAATTCTCCAGTAAAGGATTTGTCTAATAAGCTGAAACAGATCTCGTACTCTCGCAGCTCTCTTCTGTGCCACAAATAATAACCCATCTTCCAGGTAAATAACCCATCTTCCAGGTAAACATCTGTAATTCACATCAGCATTACAGTCAGGAAGTTCTTGCTGCCTCTGGCCAGCCTGTCCATTCCTCAGTAATTCTTCCTGCCTGTGAAGGAGTTACCAGCCTCAAAATTCTCTCTGTCCTAGTTAGGAACACGATGATCTTGGCACAAAGACCTTAACTCAAACCTCTGGGGACAGTCTGGGATCTCAAGTCATCTCCTTAAGGCCAAGCAGAGGCATTCTGGTGGGATGCAGCAGTGAGCCCAGCTGGTATCAAGTTTGCAGCATTTCAGAGCCTAAGCACGGCTCAGGAATGGCTTCAAGTCAGCATCATTCATGAGCACTGCGCTCACAGAAGGCAAAGAGAAGTGTATGGCAGGCTAAGACCATTTTAATAATGTGTTCTGACACTGTGAATACAATGGCCCAGTCTCTCACCCAGGGTGCTGCTGCTGTGCTGAACAACTCGCTGTTGAACTCCGGTTTGGCTTATTTTAGCATTGTCTTGGTCAACATACTGCTTGTGTGGAGGATTGACCTGAGCTTTTTGATAGTGCTTCCTAGGGATCAATTAATTCCAAAGTGTTGCATTTTATTTCTCCTTTGCCGTTTTCCCACTGCTGTTTCCTGGATCTCTGGGTGCAGTGATTTGTTGTCTCGCGTGCCTGCTGGTGTCTAACAGCATCTTTTAGCGTAGGTAATGAAGCTGCCATTAGGAAGAACAAACAGCCATGATATTTAAAGCAATCCGTACTCCTTGCTTAGTGTTGCACTGGGACAGCTCTTGCATTTGATGGCTCTCAGGAGCAGGTTCATCCCTCGCTGGAGCTGTGGTGATGCACAGCAGGACACTTCCCAGCTTGGATTCATGAGTGGATGTGGGGTGGAGTAAAGTCTTCACAGGGGCTGTAGCCGGATCTTTTCTCTTGCACTCATCAAAAAGGCTGGGTCCCATGGACCCCAGGGTCCCTGGCCTGTCCACTGGCCTTTGTCAGGTTAAGCTCTTCCTCCACCAGCAAAATGAGGGCAAGGTTGCTTGCCCCTCGATTAGCCAGGACCACAGGATAACAAAGCCATGATGCTCTCCCAGACAAACTCCTGCTCTCGGCTGGACCTGGCTTTGGGAGTCAGTTTCCTATTGGATCTAGAAGCACTGGAGATAATCACTACTGAAGGAACCCAAGGAGCTTGACTGATCACTAACTTGTGCTTTGCACAAGTATCAGAGCAGAGGATTATATATCTGTATCTTTGCTGGCATGGGTAGTGCTGGTTACCCCCATCTGATCCCACCACGCAGCAGTGGCAGAGGAGCTGCTCCTGGTGAGCCCTGCGTCTTCTGTAGCCACCTGGGCAGAAATCCCCCATCACTCTATGGAATGACATGGCAGTTTGGGAAGTCACATCTGGAGTTCTGTTACGTACTAAATCAAGGCTGTGGCAGGTGTGTAAAGCTGAGCCTTCAGAGCCACTAGGACAGCTAATGTATGTGGCAGTTGTTTATTCAAAGAGCAACTGCTGAAACAGGGGTTTGCAGTGATTTACTTTGTGTTTTAAATCCCTTTCTCTGGATTCATGTGATGTTTGGGCAGCTACGAGGGAATAACTGAGTGGAGTTTCCTGAGATGCTCTGCCTTGCTGCAGAAAAGTTGCTCTGCAAATTGCCTCTGATGGCTGAAACCCTCCAGGTTTTCTCCCTAAAGCACTCCACTGTGTATGCTGGGTTGCTCTTCCTTGTTCTGCAAGGCTGACGCAGGAAGAGGATGCCCAGGGACTGAGATTTGGAGTGAGAAACCTGGTAATTCTTCCATTTAGCAAAAAACCCATGTATCTGTGTGAACGGGCCATACAAAGCTATGCTCCCATCTCCACTCCCTAACACTCCTTCAGTTACTCTGTGTGCTCAGGCAATAGGAGCATTTTTGTGATTGCTTTAAAAGCTGAGCAGGCCAAGGGGCAGTCCTAAAGGCCGAGCATCTTCTCTAGCAAGAGGTCTCCACTCATGAAAGCCAACTGTATCCTGGGCTGCATCAAAAGGAGCGTGACCAGCAGGTTGAAGGAGGTGATCCTGCCCCTCTGCTCTGCTCTTGTGAGACCTCACCTGGAGCATTGTGTGCAGTTCTGGTGTCAACATAAAAAGGACATGGAACTGTTGGAACAAGTCCAGAGGAGGCCACGAGGATGATCAGGGGCTGGGGCACCTCCTGTATGAAAATAGGCTGAGAAAGTTGGGGCTGTTCAGCCTGGAGAAGAGAAGGCTGCGTGGAGACCTCAGAGCAGCCTTCCAGTATCTGAAGGGGTGCTATAGGGATGCTGGAGAGGGACTCTTCATTAGGGACTGTAGTGACAGGACAAGGGATAATGGGTTAAAACTGAAACAGGGGAAGTTTAGATTGGATATAAGGAGGAAATTCTTTCCTGTGAGGGTGGTGAGGCACTGGAATGGGTTGCCCAGGGAGGTTGTGAATGCTCCATCCCTGGCAGTGCTCAAGGCCAGGTTGGACAGAGCCTTGGGTGCCCTGGTTTAGTGTGAGGTGTCCCTACCCATGGCAGGGGGTTTGGAACTGGATGATCTTAAGGTCCTTTCCAACCCTAACTGTTCTATGATTCTATGATCAAGGAGCATGAGTTGGGGCTGAGGGAGATTTTGGAGACTGTTCTAATGAGAATTCACATCTAGGGACTTGTATCTGCTTTCCTGGCAGGCCGTGCTTGATGGCATTGACTGCGCTCTCCTTTTAAGAACAACTGAGAGGGATGCAAAGCAGCACCATTTCTGATTTCCAGAGTCTGGCCCTGTGTTTGTGTCACCCATGTTGTAGAAGCTATGACAAGCTCTTGGCTTCTGCAGCATGGTCCTTATGGACCTGTGAGTGAATGTCACTGCAAAGACATTTGCAGCCATGAAATCAGGAGGCAAGCTAGCAAAGAAAAGCAATTTAATCATCTTGGGTGCTCCGCTCCATCACCCCAACTTGTCTTTCCTGCCTAGCAATAGCAGCTGCTCCCATAGGCTTGCTTCGTTGTCTCTGTTCCCTCTGCTGCCTTAAAGCACAAAATCCATGGAGGATGAATCACTGTCAATGCTAAGCTGGTATGATGGCGAAGAAAACTCATTTCTACAACTGGTAGATACGGTGCAAAAGCTGTAGCTGGGTGACATCCCCAGAGCAGGCAGATGGGACATTGACCAAAGCATTCATCTGAATAGGTGAGTGCTGGAGATCAGCTGTGTGATCGCTCCTCACTACTGATGTGCACAAGGGAGGTGGGAGTGTGGGCATTTGGGAAGGGCTGGTCAGAACCATCCTTTCTGTAACAGCTTGCACTTCTGTGATGTGCTTGGATCTCACTCTGTGGGCATTAACTGCCTGAATGTTAGACAATTCCAGAGGTAAAGACCACTATCTCTATTCTAAACTGAAGACATAAAATGGAACCGAAGTCCCCATCAGCCAGTTCCAGATACAGCAATTCCCTATCCTCATTTTTGTACTAGCCTCAGGAATACCATTCCCTATGCGAAAGTGTGTGATTATTTCTGCAAAGAAAAGCTATTGAAGACTTAGTGCCAGTGTTGGCATCATTACAAATGCAGAAAGGAAACTGTCAAATAACCGGTTGTGTTTTCAGATGTACCACATGTGACTAGGGCCGTGTTAGAAAACATGATCCATCCCATGTAAACCCTGCACTGCTGAACAAAAGTCCTATTTGTAAATCTGAATATTGGCAGCCGGCTTTTGAACCTCTCCATGTTGAAAATAGATCTGTGATGCTTTGAGCAAGCACAGAAACACTGCGGGACTCAGCCAGGTTCCCCCCGCCTTGCCAAGTTTCTGCTCAAGCCCTCTCTGCCTGCATAAACTAGGAGGAAAAGCGGAGTAAGGACCCCCAAATTTGGCTTGACACAAAGGAAGCAAAACCTGGCTCCAGTGAAACTGATTCCAAAGCATTACAGTATATCGTCAGTCTGACAAGTCATATTGTACTAAATCACCGTTGTTTATTCCTGTCAATTTGCCCCTCTTGAGAACACATTCAACAAGAGAAACCCCATAACTGAACTGAATCTCAGTTTTTATCATACAGCTTTTGAAAACCTCTTAACTCATGAGGCCTCTTTCCTTGCATGCAAACATCCAGAGGTGTGAAGCGAACAGCAAAAAGGCTTCAAGCCAGAATACCAAGTCCTGAGATAGCAGGACATCTAAGGAAACTCTTTTGAAGTGATCTGAGAGAATAGTCCACTCAAATAACAAAACAGAACATCAAACGAGTTTCTTAGACACATCCATTTGTTACAGATGCCTTATGCAAGTGAAACATATGTTTTGACAAAATCCTTGGTTAGGAGTTGGAAAGACAGCCATGAGCAGCTCAGATCTGTGTAAGTCTCTGTCCAACTCAGCCCATCCTGGGCAGAAATGCTGGGCTATGATGTAGGATGTGGGACTGGAGCCTTCGCCACCACCCGAGATGCAGTGTGAGTGCTGCTCTCGCACCCTCTGCAGATCCAAAGCCTCAGTTTGACTTGAACACAGCTATTTCACCACCTGCCTGCCGCTGGAGACATATCAGAAGGGTTGGGTTTCCTCCAGGAAGGAACAGAAGCTGATTTCTATCTTCAAGAAGTTGTCATCCTCTGGGCACAGCTACTCCCCAAAAGAGAGATGAATACGGGCAAGCCAGCACTGAGCTGTGAAAGCATTGCCTCTCCATCTCCTGGGATAAAAGAGATCATAGAATCAACTAGGTTGGAAAAGAGCTTTGAGATCATCAAGTCCAACCTTTACCCCAGGATCCTTCCTTAACATTTAATGTCTTTCTTAAAGCACAAATCAAGCAGAGATCATAGCTGTTGCTGTGATCTTGGTTTAGCTGTTGTGATCTTGGGTTAAGATTTCAGTGTGAAAGGTGTAAGAGTGCTGGGTTGTCACCCAAACTAGACCTTGCATGTGAAGTTGATTTATTTCTCCATGCTAGTATGCATGCAGGATGTGCATGGGACCCTTGAAGGGTGTTAAAGCTGGTGATTTATATGCAAGGCCCATGTACTTCAGGCTCCAAAAAGTCTAAGTTTTTAGCTTTTTGAGAGGTTTAAAATAAGTAGACATGTATTGTTAATTTAAAATGTCGGGGAACATGAAAGTGGTAAAGAAAGGGGAGGGAGGGGGGAGAACAGAGAAGCAAAATTAAGCTGTTCACTGATATTCACTGATTGCAATAAAAAGAAACATGTCTTCAGAAAGCAGCATGGAATGCACTTAAGCCATCAGAGGCTTATATCCAAGATGCTCCTAGTAGCATCCAGGGCTCGGTGACACTGGCTGGAAGAGGCCAGTGTTCTTCAGTGCATGATAGAGCTGAGCTTGAAACCCTGAGTATGAGGGGATTTGTTCTCTTCAGTCATTACTGGTTGTTTCTCTGGTTTGGAGCTTATCTAGGACAGTGAGGTCATCAGAGAGAGCTCTTGATTAATTTAGTAATTAAAAATCAATCTTAATATCTTAAGCTGGCTTGAAGGGCTTCTTATTTACCAACCTGTTTAAACAGATCAAGTGATCTACTATGTTTCTTACCCCTTCTTCTGGAGTATATTTCCATGGTCAAAGGAGGGCGTGGGACTAGATGAACCCACAGTTTGTTCTTGCGTGGTAACGCCTGTCCCTCCAGATAACAAAGCATGTATTCATTTTATATTATAGCAATTCTTTTTCTTGTCAGACTTTGATTTTGCCAGGATAAATATTTCTTTCCTGGTCAACCTGCCAAGGCCTGGAGGCATGTGTGCTTTATGTTCTTGTGCATGTGCATTATGCACTGAAGTGTTTGTATAACAAACATGGGTTACATTCTACTCCTGCAGTGAAAGTGGAAATGCTAGCACCAGCAAATCAGCAAGAATGCCACTTCTCATCTGTTTTCAGTGCCAGCCTTCCTCTTTCAGGTGGGTAAGGGTTTACCTGATGTTATGAAGCCCTACAAGGCACGGAGAAACCAAAAAAGCCTCACTAATCATTTCAAGATAAAGCTGAGTTAACTGAGCTTTTCATCCAACATGAAAAGACCAGAAGCTACATTTGAGACAAAAGCAAAAGTTGAACAAGTTACATTGATCAAAGAGGTTTCAAAGGAACATTCAATTATATCTGCAACACCTAAATGGAAGGGTTGCTCTTTTACTTATTTATTTTACGATAAAGAGGGTTATTAGGTCTTGTTATCTCCTTTCACTTGAATGCATTCTGCTGAAACCCTCAGCAAAAAAAGAGATGTGCTTTGTGAACAACAAAGTGACAAGTGAAAAAGAGAGATTAAAATTAGTTCAGGGATAAAAAAGAGTGTACATTTTACAGTCAAAAATCTCCTGGTGTAAGCACTGATGCATTCAAATGAAGAGAACAGATCTTGATTGCGATGCATCTCCGCCTTGCTGCTCCGAGCGCCTGGCTCTGATCTTTCTGCAGACAACTGAAATGGTTTCAGAGCTCTGCATTTGGAAAGAAACAGACCATGCAAAAAGAGCTTTCTGCTTCTGGAGTCATCACGTGCATCCCATGAAAAACGAGACGGTTGCGCACGCTGGAAGAGAATTGGCAGGGGGAAACTGGGAATCGTAGCCTTGGGAAGCTGAGATTCTCCTAGCAGGGGAAGATGCTGTATCCAGATGCCAGGTTGTGGTTTAAGGTTACTGAGCATTTGTGGTGAGAAAGCTCTCAAGTTTTACAGCCCTTGGTCATAGTCCTTTTCCTGCCTCCAACCATATCTTTTTTCCTTGGGCTCATCTTATTAATCACATTTCTTTTTACTCTTAGAGCCTGATGCAAAGCACGGTGAAATCAATGTAAAATTTCTTGTGGACGTGGCTGATCTGTGGTTTAGGGCCCAATAAGCTTTTAGACTTGGAGTTAGAAGATCACTTTGCTAGTACAAATGTGAATGAAAATGCTTCCTTAAATTGATGTCTGAATTTTAAATCAGTCCTGAGATTTGTCTCCTTCCTTCGAAGCCTGAAAAGAGGGGAAAAAATCCTCTTACTCCAAACCAGATAGTTTATATTGTGCTTGCAGACAACTGGGTTTTTATCAGTGTGGTGCAATGCAAGCACATGTAGCCCCCATTGTATTTCCATGTTTTCTACCAGTGGTTTTCTTTCCTGGAGGCTGAGATCCAGCATGGAAATGGCAGCCCTTGGTGCTCTACTTTACTGGTGTTTCTACCATTCCCAATTCTACCATTGCCAGTGGTGCAGAGGTGTCCAATCTGTCAACAGAACCTTTCCTGCTGTATGTGACAGGATGAAATGTCCCACAAAGGTATAAACCCTGGCTTGCTGCTCTTTGTGGTGCTAGGAGAGGACAGGAGGTTCCTCATGCAGAAGTGCTCCTCCAGAGCTCTACCACGTTTCATGGAGCAGGGGAGTGCTCCCCGCACCTTGTGGTCCTCTCCCCATGAGGACATTGCAGCATATGCTGAGGACAGTTAAGCTCCATGCCTTGGACTGTCCTCTCAGCTCACTAGAGGCCATGGCAGGAGGAGATGTCGCCCTTCAGATAATGCACAGTAACAACAAGGGGTTTGTTGTTGTCAGCATGAGCTGGGGAAAAGACAGCGTTGAGGAAATGGGAATAATGGTTGTGTAATAGGGAAAAAGTGCTGCTCTCTGCAGTGATATTTACACCCGATTTGGCTACCGAAAGGAGAAGCCATGAAGACATTAAACCTCTTATCATCCTGACGGAGTGGAATTGGAGAGAAAAAAAACCCACGGTTATTTGGCAGCAAATGGGTTTATTAACTTCTAAACCGGTGTGTGTTTGAATGCGATAGGGAAAGCGGCATTCGTCAGTGCTCGCTGCATCAAAAGACAAATTAATCCTTTGAAGAAACCTAGCTTTTAAAAAGCTCCCCTGTTAACCAGTCTATCGGGAGACAAGGATGTGCTGGGAGCTGCTCGTATACTACAGGAGGACTGATGGGTGACACCGCTCCAGGTTCAGATGCTCTTCTATGTGGGTTTAGCTGTCTGAGCCTCGCAAACCCACAATGCAGGAGCTACGTTTAGGCTATGTTGTCCCTTCCAGCTCCATTTTAACTCTTTCCCTGCTGTAGAGCCCATAGGAGTAGAGACTTCCCAATGTGGCATGATAGATTTTGGTGGCTTCCTCCAGCATCATGCCATTGTGGCCCCATGCGTGGCTCAGTTGCCACTGCAGCGGGACACAAATCACTGTTGGTGACTGTTAATACTCATTGAAAAACTACAGTAAGCCACATGTTGCAAAAGGATCTCCTTTTCCTCTATTAGCAATGCTCTGTGAGAGGAATATAATTTTCTGTCATGGAAACCAGTGTTCTGGATTTCAGGTGGTGTTTTTAGCTAGGATGCTATGGTTTTCTAATCTGCTGCTTCCTGTGAGATGCCTTCTCCCCTCCGGAGCACTCCTCTGAAAGGCAGCCTTTGAGCTGTGGTGGCATGACACCCCATTTCACACTAAAAATGAAATACATGAGTGGTGTCTCTCCAGATGGGAAAGTAACAGGATGTATTGTGTTAACAGGAGCAATGCAGAAACAAGAGACTTTGCTACCAGCTCTCTCTTGCCTCCTGGAGTGCATATAGATACTTAAAGCATCTTTCCATGCACCTATTGAACTCCTCAGGTATCTCAACATCTGCACTTTAACTAATGCAGAGCAATAACAGATAATGTTAAAATCTCAGCACCCCAAATTCAGCTCATGAAACCACTCCTTTGCTGGCAGGTAAACGAGGCAAACACATGTGAGATACTGAGGTATCTCCAAAATGCATTGGATTTGCTGTGATTTCTGGTTGTTTGGGGTTATTTCCCTTTCCTGTGCTGGTTTTCCCTATTTGTTTAGATGGGTTTTAAGCTCTGAGGTGAGCAGTCACTCTGTTGTGCTGATTCATACCAAAAGTGGGTGTTGGTGAAAATAAAGGCACCTAAATGTGTGTTAGCTCTCAGGCAGACTGTTCAAGTGTCTGACACTTCATGGAAGCGTTGGTTGCTTCTGTGTGTTGGTACAACCTGTAGTATGGTGGGACCTGAGTGTGGCAGGCATCTCAGGGTGCTCCTGTGACACGAATGAATGCATCCAATGGAAGTAGGAGCCCTGAGAACACTGCTTTTTACTAATATTTTACCCCTAGGAATCAGCTCTTTGCAATTTAGCATTCCTTTGATGGAAGGAGGAAAAAAAGCTACTCAGAAGAGCACTGTTGGTCGTTTTAAGATGCATTTGTTGCGCGGCTGCTGAATAAGGGTGAGATGAGAGGAAGGAGAAGCAGTAGTGGCTCATCCATCCTAAGTCCCAAAGCCCTGCTGCTGCAGTGATGTGGAAGAAGGACAGAAGTGCTGAGGGTGGGCTGCTGAGCCCATGCATGCAGCTGGTGCATGAGGCTGCTCCTCAGTTGCCCCAAGCCACCTCCTTCTGTTCTCTGCCATCTGGAGTGAGCGGTTCGCTGGTCCAGGGATGTGCTCCTGCTCTCTGCTGCTGCATATGGAGCTTGTGAAAAGTCAAATAAGCCTGATGTCTGAAAGAGAAAACTTCTTCAGGTGATGGAGCAGATGCTGGGGTACCCCACTGGGGCAATGCCTGTGCATGAGGCAATAGGGAGCATCCTTCCTGCTGGGGATGGTGACGCTTGTCCTCTGCTGGGACAGGCACAGAGCGACCTGTTACACCTCAGGGTGTCCTCACCCCGTATTTGGCTCTATCTGATATTTGTCTGTAATTAGCACTCGGGTTTCTGGTGTTGAATGAGCAGCTGTCTCTCCAGGGGACAGCAATGAGGATAGGGATACTTCTGGTTTGCTTTTTCAAGCCCCAGCTCTAAAAGCTTGGCAGGATGAAAACATTCATTGTTTGTCAGCTAAGCTTCCCCCTGGGCTGGAGGAACCAGGACACAAGCAATGGTATTCCCATTTTACACATACATGGACAGGAGGCACAGGAAAGGGGAAAGGCAGAATTACACCCCAATCCTGTGAATTCCAGGCTCCAACTTCCAGACGGCTTTGCTGTGCATGGATAACAGGATAAGACCACCCTTTTAGAAGAATTGCTGGGAGAAACAGATTTATCGGTTCCCTTAAGATTGCCAACAGGTTTAATCAGTTTTCCTCCTTTTTTTGGGGGGGGCGGGCTATTACAGAAAATGAGGGCAAATCTGAAGCATGTCCCTCTTCACTATCTCCCAGTTACTACGCGTGGGGATATCCCAGGAGCAAAACCCCATAGTTTAGCATCTCTAGCCTGAAAAGCCTTGCAGCACTGCCCTGGCAGTGCAGGGAGATTAAGATGCCACATCTTCCCTGGGCATACACTTCAGCAGGCACTCAATGTCCGTTGTTTAGGGGTTGAAATGCTTCCCCTGCTGCCAAGGAAGGGAAGAAAACAGCCCTTTGAAGAGGCTCTGAAACCTAAGTCGAGCGAGCTGGGGAACATTTACTTTCAAGTACAATAATGTTTAGGTTACGGCCCCTAATCCCCAAGCCCTGTCCCAGCAGGGTGTCCCAGGGAAAGGGGCTCTTGGAGCAGGGTTGGTTTCGAGTGTGACGCATGCAAAGGGCTCCCAGGGAAACACTCTCATGTTTGTTCATACCACGATATTTCACAAAGCAAGAGAGAGATGGCTCGGGTGGGAAATGCATCCCAGCAGATGTGTAATAGCATTAAAGCTGCCTCTAATATAACCTAAGCCGCAGTTTGGGGTATTAATGCTTTGTTTATCTTTAAGCACAGATGGATATTTTTATTAGCATTACTTTGTTGATGCAGCTTCTAGAAAGGTTAGGCCGGAGGGCAGATGTCTGTGTGCTGAGAGAGGGCTTGTGCTGCGGAGTCTAATCGGAAAGGTGCAGCTCTTCCATGAAATTCCAATTGGGAAGTTAAGCCTTGTGAGTGCAGGCAGCCAGGATTTGCTGTTTAGTGCATGTGGCCAATTAGGATGAGTTACACAAGTCCTTCCTCTCCAAACCCATCCCTCAGGTATCTTGGCCATCCTCATGCCCTCCTAGGATTAGCTCTGTCTGTGACAGTGGTGTGAAAGGGGAGGTGCTGGGTGGTGGTGAGCTGGGGGAAGGCAGAGGATGCTGGCAGCACATTAAGCATCTGATCTCTTTGCTGGTTTCCTTATTGGGATCTAATTTTAGGGATGAGCACAGCTCCACGGATGAATGCAGAAGGAGGGGGGTGCGATGGGGCAGGGACTGCCCAGGGATGAGAGGGTTTGGTTGAATGTTCACACTGGAAAAATGTCAGTTGAACTGAACACAGGGCAAACTGGCTTTGTGCGTCCACTTGTCTCACCCTGAAACAGAGTTCAAAATGAAATGCACTGAAGACACTTATATGGGGTCCAGACCCAGATTTCTTACTCGTGATGGAGCCCAGATTCATTACAGTCAATTGGAGGGTGCTCGTTAGATCCTCAAATAGTACCAGTTTCCTCAGAATCCATCATCCCAGTCTGAGAGGTCAGGGCAGCTTGAGAAGCCTGATTTTGGCTACTCTTAATGTGGTTTTAATCCCTGCAGTGTCCTTGGGATCTAGGAATTGTTGTAGTGCTACTGCATCTTCCCCTGTAAACTGGGATGGGAGCTGGTAACTCAGCCCCAGGGGAGGGAAGGAATCTGAGCTCTGGTTGTATCATTCTGTTGGCTTTTTTGAAGGAAAAGGCAGAAATCTGCCATTCTCAAAAGGTTTCACTGAGCAGAGGGGAAAAGCAGTGAGGCCTCGAGGCAGGATGGCTCCAAAGGGAACTCCTGCTTTCTTTAACCTGTTACAGGGGGGTTGAAACTCCCCATCTGAGGTGCTGCTTTAGCTCAGGAGGTATCAGAGGCACCCCCTGTAGTGAGGGGGAAGCAGACTGCAGCCTTTCCCTTGGGTGACAGAATAGTGAAGCTGTGTGTGGGCTGAGTTAGAGAAGAAAAGGCACAAGCCCCACAGGCACACCAACAACAAGCAAACAAGTGATGGAGTTTGGCTCCCCAGTGCAGCTGCATCACAGGCTGCCCAGCTGACCAAGGCTCCCCCAGATCACACAGTACTGAAGCAAGTGAATACCTTGAAGTCACTGCAACAGGACTCACTTTGGAAAAGCAGTTTGTTCCTAAGAGAACTTAGTAATCGTGGGACTGCAGCCATGAGATCCATCATCCACAGATCTGAAGGAAGGAAGGGATCAAAGTGTCCTTTCCTAGGGATTTTCACTTCTCCAGCCCTTCTTCCCCACGGGTCACCCTGGCACTCATCCAGCTGTCCCCCTGCAATTCCCAAGAAACAGAATGTCAAGCAAAAGGATGCCCGGGCACCCTGACTCCAGGGTCAGTGACTTTCTGCCACAGCCCAATGCTGGGCTGGGCACAATGGGATAGGGGAAGTGGTAATGGGGTGCCCTCGTCACTGCACCATGGGGAGGCATCTCAGGGTGCCTGGAGTACCTCTTTGGCAGCACAAATAGTGAGAAAGAGGAGGAAAAAGGGCAATGGACTTTAAAGAGGTAGATGTCATAGAAGAAATCTCATTTGAACTATCACAGAGGCACTTTTGTGACTCCACAGCCTGGTTACTGTTTGACTTTAGGGATTAAACCACTTGATTATTCATGGAGAGCCCAGAGCATCTCCATCAACTGCCTGTTGTCAGTGGAGAGCTCAAACGGAGCTGAGATTTGCAATTAAGTCTGTTCCTTGTTTCTAAGTTAATTGAAAATACCCCTTAAAGATAAGGCTCATGCAAGTGAGATTCTTGATTTGCATCCTGTCAGCAGGTTATTGCCCTGATCTGAAATCACAGGGAAAATGGGAAAAGTCAGCATAGAGCTGGGGGGGGGGGGGTGCAAAAGGGGAGAAAAAACCTGTGGAGAGGGAACCTATAGTGTGGTCCTACACCTTGTACAACTGATTTGGTTGATGCACAGACAGCCTTAATTCAGAGGAGACAAGAGGCGAAGATGCAGATTTACCCCCTCACTTAATCTTATTCTACTTTCTCATTTAACTGCTCCATCAGGAGCATAGAAACTGCTTTTCAGGAATCACCCCATGAAGAGCAAAGGCCTTTTCAGTGTTTCATTATACTGAGCATAGTTCCTTATAGCTTTTCCTATCTTTGCATGATCTATAGAGGTTGAGTTAGCACTTTTCCTTAGTGAGGTGCGTTGCTTTGTTTTCTTTCTCTTTCATAGCTACCTCAAAGCAGGCTGGCTTGGTTTCCAAAGTCTCAGATTCCTCTCCTTCCCAAAATCTGAAGCCTCGTGGTTAAGTGCAGGCAGCTGCTTGGGTCATTCTCTTTCACCTGTGTGAATGTCCACAGCATCATAATCCCCTTTACAGCAAAACCAGAGCCATCGCAAACACACATAGAAGCTACAACCAGAAGTACATTTCTGCTTTTTTCAGTGTTGGTGACTAAATAAGACTGATTTTGAATGTGTGGTCCAAAAATCAGTGTTTGGAATCTCCATGTGGAGTAAAATACAGAACCTGTCTTTCTAGCTCTGATGTTTCTGGCTGGATGTGAGCCAGATATAATGGACGCAGAACTGCTCACCCAAGCCTGCAGGCAGCCTGGACCCACAGCTCATGGGGAAGTTGAATGCCTCCTTCATTTCAACTCTGAAACTTAAAGATGACAATTTTAAGGAAGGATTTTACAGGCAATCAGCATTAGTTTGATATGGTGTCAACTGAAAGTTGACTGATGTAGGGAAAGGAGATGGAATGCTGAATGCTCTGGAAGATCACACCTTTACACGCTAATTCCCCTGTGTGCACAGAGTATCACTGTAACACAAAAGCGCATCCTTCCATTTGGAGGCCACAGTGTTCATTTCTGGGTGTCTCCTCTTCTCCTTCTGCTGATTTCCTATTGAGCACCCCAAGCATGGGCACCCAGCACTATTTCACCACATCAGGCAGTGTCTGTGAAGGTAAAGGATTACGTTTCCTCCCTCCGCAACATCTCCTGCCATTAACAGGTGGCAAATGAAGCTAACATCACTCATATGTTTTGCATCAGTTTGCATCACCTACTACAAAGCTCTTACAGATGAGTCTGTCAAACCGAGCTGGCACCTTTCAGGATAAATGATGTGAATCGGGGGCCATGCAAGGCAGCCTCTGCCCACAGCACCATCCATGAGCGCCTTCAGCCTGAGGAATGTCTCTGCAAACATCTGTTGTAGCGTGAGGAGAGACGGCAGAAGGGGGAGGACAAAACCCCCTCTAATGGATGTTCTTGAAGGTTTTGGAAGCTCAGTGGGAGAGAGGAAGTGGGGTGGAGGGAAATCAGTGACAGAGAAGGGGAATGCTTTGCCTGACATTCACTCATCACTGGAGCCAGGTGATTATTAATAATCTCTGTGCATTGACACTATTTGCTCATTTTCTGGGTAGGTGGGTGCTGCAGTCAGTCATCTTGGCATTTGTAAAGATGGATGAAGAATTACCTGGGATGTAAAGCCAGGAGTGAGAAAGATAAATAACACCAAGGAGCTGATGGCTGCCCGTCTGTCATAGAATTTCATTAGTTCTGACAGCCTGTACATAAGCAATGAGTGAATGCTAACTACGCTTCCTCTCCGTCTGCTCCCATATTTCACTCATGTTGCTTAGTGCAGAGAAGGAGCTGGCCAGACAAGCCGTGAGGATGAAAGGAGGTGCTGGACCATTTGCAGGATCTGGATAATGCTTGGAACAGGAATAGCGAAGGGTTAAGTTTATTGGAGTTACTTTGCCAAGAGCACTTTTCAACTGTGCACAACTGGGAAGGGCAGATATTGATCTGTGCAGATACCATAGAATGGTTTGGGTTGGAAAGGACCAGGTCCAACCCCTGCCATGGGCAGGGACACCTCACATTAGACCGTGTCACCCAAGGCTCTGTCCAGCCTGGCCTTGAACACTGCCGGGATGGGGCATTCACAGCTTCCCTGGGCAACCCATTCCAGTGCCTCACCACCCTCACAGTGAAGAACTTCTTCCTTATATCTAACCTGAACTTCACCTGTCTAAGTTTGAACCCAAGAGGATGGTTTTGTCAGCAGTCCTGCAGGAGAGTGAAGGGGCTGAGAACACTTTTTGTCATCTCAAAGACAGATCTTTTTGCTGGGTAACACTTCCTCCACTTTGAAAATACTGGGAAAACATGGTCAGAGAGAAGGTGATCAGGATCCCACCATACCCAGGTGTCCTGTGAGGTGCTCCTGTCTCCTTGGTCTGTATAAGAGCAGCTGTTCTGAAGCCCTGACCTGCATCATCTACATTTCAGCTGGAAACTAACAACAGAGACCTCAAGACTTTACTGAAATATCCATCAGCCTCTCTCAGAACTGTTTGTCATTTTGGGGCTTGTAGGCAGATAAGAGAGGGTTCTCCCACCTGCAGCCGCACCCCAGAGCCACTGCTGCCCCTTTCAAGTCCTAAATAATGAAAATAAATATTATGAGGTCTATAATGATGACATGGAATGGGATGTTTTGATCATACTAATTGCTCAGGATGTTGCAATACAGGTTCACAAATCAATGTTTCCCCAGTGGCCGCTCAGCTTTCCTGTGTGCGTTTAAACAGATGTGACCTTGATGAGCAGAAATAGTGGGGGCTTGAGGCAAGCTTGCAAGACAAATGAATGTGCTCGGTCAGATTTATGGGAAGTTATTCCTCAGTGTAGGAAAGTCTCTCTTCTTTCACCCAACTGCTCCTCCAAAAGTGACTTTTCCTGTGTACGAAACACGAGCAATCTGCAGTTAGTGACAATGTCAAGAGGTCTTGAAGGAAAAATGCTTCCAAGGGGCCGGAGCAGAGAGGCAGCAAAGTGAAAACAGAGGTGTGATTCATTCAGAACAAGGTGTCCTCATCCATTTATAGCAGTTTGCTCGCCCTGTAAAGGATATCCTGCTCAGACAATGCGGGTATTTTCCTCTAATCTGTCCCTGCATGAGAAAAGATCTTGGATATCTTCCTGTGCAACTGAGACTCTTTCATAGAGTGTCACCCTCCACCATGCCAAGAAAACCCACAGCAGCCAAGAGGGTTGAAAGGGGTGTCTATAAACACATGTTTACTGAAACCACTGGTAAACCAGCCACCGAGCCATCACCTCCCACGTGCATGTTTGGATTCTTCCTAGTCTCAGGCAACAACATCAGGCTTTCACTAGTTCCTCATGAAATTAGGGACTAGAAACCCAAAGACTCTATGTATGGCTGAGGGAGAGTAAGATGGAGATAGGAGCTCTGCTTGGGGCTGGGAAGAAAATGCTTTGCCTCTTTAACCTTCTGAAAAGAGAGAGCTGAAGTAAATCAGTAAATGCTAACAACAGATAGACTGAAGAACAATAGGCTCTTTCTATCTGGTTTCTCTCCATTGAATTATAAGGGTCCAAGAGCTGAAGAGGACCTGTTCTTCTACATCCACCCTGGAGCCCCTGCCTCTGGAGCCTCATGCAGCTGCACCTCACAACTTCTGGATTGAAACCTGGATGACTTCAGTGAATCCTCCTCTAGGTCTCGTAAACTTTAAGTGGTTATGATCATCTCATATTCATGGGGTATAAGACTTCTCTGGAATGATTCCCGTTTGAACCATGGCATGGAAAAGCATCCCATCCTGACCTCAAAACTTTCACTGATGGAAAAAATCTACCATAACTTTGGCAAATTCTTCCAATGATTAATTTTGGTCACTGCTAGAAATACGACTAATAAAAAAAGCATCTTGGGTTTAGTCTACGTTTTTCTAGCTTCAGCTTTTAGACCATCTGAGGAAAGCATCCAAAAATGCCTTTGGTTAACTGTGGTTGAGCAGCCTTTCCACTGCTACCAGGATAGAGAGGTTGAAATGAATCATATTGGTCAGGTAACCCTCACTTGAGAGGCCTAATTAAGATGAGGGATGAGGTTGTAAAAGGTTAAGTCTCTGCAGGAGGAGGCAGCTCTCCTGGAGAGGGAATCAGGGAATTTCTGGCTTGTGGGACTCTGACACAGCTTTGAATGGATGGATGCTGGGCTGACACCAGCCTTTCTCCGCAAAGGCAGAGTAACAAAGGTGAGAGCAGAAAGAGAACTTCTTGAACTTCTTTAGTGCAAAATAGCCCTGGGCGCTATGGACATGCAAGCATTGGCTGCATCCAGGTGTTTCACAGCTGCAGCTGAAGGGAAGATCTTCCTAATCGCTTCTGTAATCTGTTGACATGTATGTTGCCACTGTAAGAAGCAATATCCCTTCTGAATCCTTGTATTCCCTAGTCTTTACTGTAGTATCTCTGGCTGATGTTAATTCACCCACTCTTGATCTTGTGGAAGCCTTCTCCGTGTGCTAATTCCACTGTGCCATGCTTAGCCAGTCTAAGAAACAGCATGATTCTACCTCCTGCAACAAGTAGCCCATCAAGAATCAAAACAGGGTAGAAGAGAAGGCAGAGTAATTCCATTAATTCCCCATTTTTGTCTGAAAAGATCCCTAATGAACACCTTTCCCGCTCATGAAGGATGCTCACTCCCCAGCAGGCTGCAAGTTCATCAAGCTCATAGAGACAGAGTCCTTGCTTATGAATGCTGTGCCTTCGATTTGGGAAAGTTTAATTATCAAAACAATCATTTGTCCAGTGTTGAAAAGCTGCGAGGAAAGAAAGAAAAGTCAATACATTTGACCTCACTTCTGGGAGAGAAACTCCTGGGAGTCATTACAAGTCAACTGTGGAAGTAGGAAAACACTGATTTTAATGGATGAGTCTGAAACACATTCTTTCCAAGAGCCAACATTCTTCTGTCCTTCAACCCTCACCTGAACAAGAAGTGAATGGAGGTTGTCTTCCCCAGCAAAAGTCCTTCCCTTCCCTGGGTATCTGAGGAGAGAGCAGGGGGATAAGTGGAACATAATTTATCAGACCTGAAGGGGAACAAGGTTTGTTGGGATTTCCTCGCAGTTGTAAAAGCAGCAGCAGTATATTCAAATGTGGTCAAACGTGACACAGTCATTTTTCTCACTTAGGTGGTGGTTCTGGAAAACATCTTGGAAAAGCACTTCAGTATGTGCTGACGCTTGAATCTGGGTGTGAACGCCATGCAGACTAGTGAAACTCAAGCACGTGCTTACAGATAAGCATGTATACACTCAAGTGCCGTCCTGATTAGGGCAGCTGTTTAAGTGGCTCCTTGAGCTGGAGCCTCTGGCTTTGAACAGGCACTCCTATTCTTTGTGTGTTATGCAGGAAGAACTAACTAAATACTCGCTTGTTTTCTATAGCACTGACCAGAACCACCTCAAGCGCCAGGGCAGCAGACATAAGCAGGAAAATTGACTCTGATCATCCCTGGGGTCATTTAACTAAAACACACATTTCAGTGGAGCCAAGTGTTCACCAGCGCTTTTCAACTCCCATGGTGTCAAAACAATTAGCAGATCACAGCAGCACCGATTTGCTGCTGCTCCTATAAAAGCATCTGGCCAGCACATGGAAGTTTAAACAGGAGCACTGAATTAGCTCCTCCATGCACCCTCTGCCTGCAGGACAATGCAGTTTGGATGATTCTTATATCACTGGACAGGTCAGGTCATTCAGTCACTGCAGAATCCCAAATATGTATCAATAGAATTCAAACTGGAACTTAGCAAGAGGCACATGCACCTACTTTCAACGGATTATCCCTGTTAGAGTTGATTAACAAGTGGGTATTTTTCCTAAATCCAAGACCTTCTGTCCGTTTGCTGTTATCTGCACCCCTACCCAACCTTGGCAATTTCAGGAAGTATAATTTGATGCTAAAGAAATTATCCCTCTTTCAGGTTGGTGGATGAAATCATAGCTGTCAGATGGGAAATATACTACATGATAACTAGTCCCATCACTTAAAAGGTACAGGCAGGGAAGCAGCCAGGCTGTGTGGATGAAAGTTAGCTTTGGGACACATTTATGCATCTGACATTCTCATAAGCAAACAGAAAAAAGGAGGTGTGTGGATGATGTTAAGTGTGCTTTTGTACTCTTTTGTTAGGGAGGACTATAAAACCCTGTGGTAGGGATATCAGTGTGTCTCTATTTAACCTGCTTGTCCCTGTTAGGGAAACTGCAATGGTTCATTGGGGAGATGCAAGTTGCTCCAGTGTTTCCTGTTTCTAGTGAAAAGGGTCAGACTGGGTAAATGCCAGCAACAAATGCACCATGTGGGTGGCTCTGGAAATACTATTTCTTTGTAATGAAAAGAAGAAGGTATTAATCTGCTTACTCTGGCACAGTGTGTGTTTCTGCTGATGCTGAATGATTTACTAGCTTGGATGGAGTGAGCCTCTGTGTGCACACCTTGCAGCAGCTTCTGGGTGACTTCAGCCTGTTGTTCTGATCTCCAAAGGGGATGAAGGACTGCAAGGGACCTCCAGCATCTCCTGCTCTAGTGTGAGGTGTCCCTGCCCGTGGCAGGGGTTGGAATTGGATGAGCTTTAAGGTCCCTTCCAACCCAAACCAGTCTGGGATTTTATGGGCCATCCTCCTGTGCCACACTTTCAAATGCTGTTACTATTTAGTGTTGTTGGTAGGTTCTATTTGCCCACCTCTTTCCTGTGTACCTCCTACAGCTCTTTCACATCTGCCCAGATCAATGTCTATCTGGAGCAAGGACCTTGTCTGCCTTCCCTCCTGCTCCCACCCTGGGCCCTTCTGCTGTTGCTGATGCCCCATTGCGTGCACTGATGTCGGGAGAGCCCGTGCCTCTGCAGCTCCGGGGGCTGCTATGCTGGTTTTATCACTTTACCTCTGAATTAGCCTCCACATTTTGACACTTTCACTCTACACTCCAACTCCCTTTTGCTTCTGCATCTGCCTTTAAAGCTGAAGGTTTTGCTGTTTGCTTTTTGCGGGCACCAGGTCAGATTTATCCCTAACAGAAGGCGACTGTTCCCAATCTGCCCTTAGGGCTCCTCTGTACCCTGCCTGTCCTGAGGGCTTTACCTTGTTGTTTTCCACAGTGCAAACATTACTATGTTGGGTCAGACTGGATCTGTCTAGCCCAGCATCCTGTCTGCCGCTGAAGCCTTTGGAGTCACAAGAAACCCCAAATCTACATTTATAGGCCAGCAACCCCCGTTTCCCAGGTCTCAGTGGTGATGGGAACACATTTGGTGGCTGCGTCCCGCTGCATGGCTATTTTTGCTCAGCCATTCACACTGGAACTAGTTCAGTTTTAAATTCTAATCCTTGGATGCTAAGGATGCAGCAGCTCTCTTTGAAAAGATTTACTACTAATCTCTTTGGTGTCTGTGACAAAGGACAGTTTCTCAGCATTACCCCAAATGTTAAAGTATTAATGAGGAGAGAGTTTGGTAGCTGGCAAAGGCTGTCTTCACTAGCACTGGAGATGGTCTTAATGATCTTTGTGCCTTTGCTCCTGCAAAATGAACATCTTACACAGGAGAGATTAGACAGACCTGACACCTTTAATAAAATATGGCCTGTATTTCTACAGATGTATTTAAAGTCATTTAAATTCTTTAATGTTTTATGAAATAGCAAAGCTTTGTGTGAATCTATGTAGAATAGTCCTTAAGCGCTGCAGTAGGTTTTATTTCGACCCAGCTCCCATTTGTAATGTGCTCACTCCTTAGATCATGTTTATATAGATATATAATTTCTTCCCTCCCAGATGGCTTTTTGAAATGAGTAAAATGCTCATAAAAAGTGCATGGTTGATAGCACGACAGACTATAGCCAGGAGTTTCAAACCGGGCTGTCTATGAGAATCTTAAATCTCCCCTTACGGGCTCAAACAAGCAGCCTGATTTTCCTCTGCTCATAGCATCGGTGATCACACTGAGCTCCATCTCTGCCAGAGATGGGGCTCATCTTGTAGCAGGATGCAGCCACTGCAGGCACAATGTCTTTGAAGAGTGACTGTCCACCACCAGGCAGCACTTAGCGGCCACTCTCAGCCTGAGTCAATGGCCAGAACAGTACCTAATAGAGCCAGGAGGTCTTACCTGCATTGGCTTTGCTTGGTTTGGGATAAGGACAAGCTGCTGTTATTTAAAATGCTGAACACTCTGTCCCCAGTGTTCTAAAGGGGAAAGGGAGGCAAGGCAGAATTCCAGTTTCCTTCCAGCATCACCCTGGCTTCCCCTGCATTCAAGACTGCTGCTTCATGGTTTTGCTGGTACTGTATTGCCACTGTTTCTGCTATAAGATCCTGGGAAGGTGGATCCCTGCCCCTTGGGGAACACTGGCAATCTGCACTTCAACAAAATACATACATTTCAGCTGCCCACTTAGAAAATCAAGGCTAAAAAGCCCTGACTTGCAAAGACAGGCCTGGAGCAGAGAAACTGCTGAGGGCAGCAGAGGAGCCCTCCCTGCCGCAGGCACAACCTGCTCCAGCTCAGCCACTTCTCCATCTGCAGGTCACCCATTGTCCCCTCTGGGCTGCGCCAGGAGAGCAGAGGGAGAGCTTGTGAGGATGGTGCTTGCCTGAGCTCCCTGAGCTGTAATTCAAGGGGCTTCCTGATTGCTGCCTGCAATGGGGTCCTGGTACAGGCTTCAACTGCAAAAGTAGAAAGCCCCATGCTTTGGGGCAGGGAATGGCAAGGAAGGGGAAAGCATTTCCCTAGCAGGGGTTTTGGAGAGGAGAGGTAAGAGTGACCATTCTATGATTCCGTGACCTCCTTGCCCTGGAGATGGCTTGTCCCCTCACACTGGAGGGCAAGCTGAGTTGTCCCCCAGTGCTGAGCAGCTTTGCTGTGTATCACTGGGGCTGCCTGTCCTCAGCCCCAAATCACAATCTTCCTCTCCCCCTCTGCCAACACAGATGGGAAGTGCTAGGCCACGTAGAGACCAGGGAAAAAAGCCCCAGTCAAACTACAAAAGCTGTGTGGCTTCAACCATGTTCCCAGAGTTCAAACATTCCTGCTTAGAACAGGAATATCATGTGCCCAAAAACCTACGTGAAGGATGGGGAATCTCCCGTTTCCCTGCAGCAGATCAGGAACGTGGGAGATCAGGTTCAGTTCCCACGACTGCCTGATTGAGATTTGAACTGTCTTCTCCCATAACAGGGCTCCACAAGGAGAGCATTAATGCATGCTCAGGCAAGCTCCTTCCATCCCATCAATGGGACCAGTTCCACATATTGCAAAGTGTGTATCTGGTCACTGAGACAAAGGCCAGAAGGATATGACTGACCCTACAGCTTACTAGTCATGGACTGCCCCAGGAGGGGAGTTACATGGTGCAGATGCCTCTGGCACACAGAACACCTGAGCTGGGGCTGCCCACATCCCTTCTGAGCAGCCTAAACCCTTGAGATGTTGGTAAACCAACCCCGTTTCCCACACTCCTTTGAAGCCAGATTTGCATTTCATTTGCTTTTGTTCCAGTGCCTAAATGAGGTTTGGTTTGGTTTTTCCTAGAGGGAGCTGAGCAGAGCATTGCACAGTCACTTTTTTGGGTGGCTTGGCTCAGAAGAGCAAGCTCTAAACTCAGGCTTTGGTTCCCTCCAGCCAAGAGCTGGGGTTTGAGTGCTAAGATCTGCAGCCGTGCCTGCCTGTAGCCGTACAGGCATGAGGAACTCCAGGCTCCAGTGCTAGAAAGAAGTGAGGTTTAGCCCATATAGATGCATCCCTTGCATGTATATGGGTTAAACCTTCAGTCTTCTCCCCAGAAAGCACAGTGACATCCAATCTGCAAAAACAGAAGACTTTACTGGCTCCTGCCAGTAATGCCACTCTTGTTTCTATATTTTGTGGCAAGATCTTAGGATATAAATAAATACATATATTTGCAGCTGAGTTTATAGAGAGCTGCTTTATGTAGGCAAAGCCTCTTCATTGGCCTCAGTCTTCCACCATGCCAGTTATGGCACAGTGAGTGTGCTGTAAACACCAGTGGAGTGGGTTAGCAGCTCTCCCATAAAACCAGCTCAAAGCCTTCCACTGTCGCTGTGCATTTCATTTCCCCATCCAGAGGCTGGCGAGAGCAAAGGCGACCTCGGTATGGAAACTTTTAATTAAACTACTAATATAAAGTCAAGCCATTTCTGGTGGAGGTTTAAGTAGTCTGTGGGAGAAGTGCTGAGTTGTGGGAGAGGAAGGCAGCGTTTGTCTCTAGCCCTGGAATTTGTCCATTCATCAACCAGTCGTCACAGGAGTTGAAGCTGATCCAATTGCGTGTCAACAACATTGGCCATGCCTCATTAGAAATCAGTTGTAAGAAGTTTTCTAAAAGAGCATTAATTCATCTTGTTTCTTTTTTTCCCCCCCTTTGCTGTGGATTTTCATCACCCGTGGTGAGAATTTTAGGGGAAATTGTTTCTGAATGGCTCTTTTCCAGGGCAGACAATCTCTTTTTTTTTTCTCTGCCTCTGGTAGGAATTCAGGCTGGTCCATTTAAAAATGAATATCCAAAGTCAGGCTTCCGAACCCACAGCCTGATTTGCAAGTTGAGCAATGAAAGGACACCAAAGGAGCTGAGCTAGTCCGAATCTCACACACTTCCCAAGGTGCATCGCCATGAACTCTGAAGTCCCCTGTTTTTTTAGCTCCAGCTCAGCCCCGACGATGCAATAAACCAATGATAAATGGCTCCATGTAGATTTCCTGCATTCTCCTTGTGACACTGACTCTCTGCAGTGTATTAGGTTACCCCTTGGAGACGGTGCTGGTTTACTTTATCTTCCTTACACAGGTATAAATGGCTGCACCAGCCGTAAAGCACTACTAGGCATGTTTGCAGGACAGTCTTTCATACATCTTCTCTGTGCAAATGATCATTAAGGGCTTTACATGCGTTTTCCCCTCTGACGCTTTACTGACCTCAGCAAAAGGGGCTTCTAACTAACTATGGAGATCAGATCCAGCCTAAATTCACTGCATTTTATACCCCTGTTAGTTGCTCATAGTCATCCAAGGGGAAATGAATGTATATGAGGAGGCCAGAGAACCACATACTCTCCTTGCCACATAGAGGGACTCTGAGTGCCTGGAGGTGCCGGTGAGCAGTGGTTGTCTTTCCCAGCTTTCTGAGGCCTCTGAATTTGTATTTCTTTCATATTGTGATGGAATGGAAGCTTTCCTAATGCCTTGGGTAGAAGTGGAAACCATCCTCATCCCAGCCTGCTCTAGAGCAGGGTCAAGTCCTTCTCTGCCATGCATGGTGGAAGTTTTCCAGCCAGCAGACAGGACCCGTTATCTACATCCCCATAGAAACAGCATCATAAAGAAATCTCTTTCACAAAGACATGGAAGAAATCAAATGTCACCAACAACATATGGTCTCCCAGTCCTGGCTCTGAGATGTAGGCATTCACCCAGGGACATGCTGTATGAGACTGTGAGCACTGCCGAGATGCTTCCTTACAGCTGGGAGGTACTGAACCATTATTTACCATTCTTTGTTCCTGTTTATATGCAAAAACCTGGTGGCATTATTTTTTTAGATGAATGGTTGCTGCTCCTTAAAGAAAATATTGAAGTTTCTATAGCAAGTGTGTGCTCCTAACACACCCAGCCCATCTGGTCACACACCCACATGTTTGAACCCATTTTCACTCAGCTAAGAAACAACCTTCTGTTCCTTCTGGAGCAGGTATTAATATTCTCCAGCTCTGGCTTACAGCTTATCTTCACACAGCAAAGAGGCATTCAGTGACTATCAGTTTGCTTCTGGGATTTCTGAGCAAGGCACGGGACACCTTGGCCTAATTGAAGGTCATGGCGCTGAAAGGCTGTTTGATTAGGAAGGGACAAAACTCAGCAGGATGGGGAGCGGATCCAAGAGAGAAATCTCAAACTCAAGCAAACGGAGAAGCCTCCCTGGCATCTCTGAAATGCAGGAAGCAGAAACAAAGGGCTGGCTCTGCCAAGGGAGCCGGGTTGGCAGAGGTGGAGCGGAGGCAGCGCCGTACCCATGCGTAGGCAGAGGGCTTGCTGTCCCCCTGTGACCCAGGACGACTCTCCTAAGGAGGATTAGCAGAAGCAAGGCCATGAACTGGGCTCTGCATGGGAGCTCAGCCATTAGAGGTGATTCTGAACTCCCCCACAAACCTCTTCTTGCTTTGTTATAATGGGGAAAAGATATTTCCCTTCTGGCTCATCTGTAGAGTGTAAATGCTTTGGGACAGGGACTGTTTCTTGCTGTGCCTGTGCCATCCGTATCAGAACTGGGCCACCACTAGGTCCATAAGGACTGAACTAAATTACATTCATGCTAATTAATGCTAAATGGCTGCAACTGTTACAATGCTGTAATACAGGCGTAGGAGTATTAGAATTCAGACAAGGGAGCCTGGGGAGTCTGGTGAACACAGTGTGCTGGGGAGGACAACCTTTCCAAATGAAAGGGTGAGCGATGGTCCAGGAGAAAGTAGGACACGGCTGCTGTCAGGTAGCCCAAATCCCTGCAAACGGAAGGCACTTTGTGCCAGTCCGCTCCCATCCTTAAGGATGCTTTTACATGGGAAGAGGAAAATGCAATGACCAAGGAGCTGCAAACGAGGCAGAAAAGGGAGATGGTGGGAAAGTTGGAAAGAGCATGAAGTTTTCTGGCAGGAAAGAGGAGCGGATGCAGAAACAAGCACAAGTCTTGCTGAGGAGGGGAGGCTTTCAGGGAGACGGCAAGGGCAGGCGAATGAGTGACTGCTCCCAGAGGCATCGGAAAGGCTTTTAGAAATACATCATGGGGACACAAAAGGCAGGAGAGAAAGTAGCTCCATCAATAAATAAGGAGGAAGATTAAATTAATGGGGACTCTGAAATGGCCGAGCTGCTGAGCTCCCTTCTTAAGCATCAGTCGTTAACAAGAAAAATAAGGAAAAGCGGCACTGTAAGGACAATTAATTAGGAGTTCCATTGCAGGAGCCCGTGATCCTCCTCCTGTGCTCAGCCCCAGCTCAGAGAGTGGCCGTGCCATGGGGACCACCACAGCCCAGCTCTGCTCTCGGCAGATGGCTCAGGTCCTCTCTTTAACAGAGAAAAAGCTTCCAAACCATTGAACAAACCACAGGAGCCAAGTGGCAGCTGGGGTGAGAGCCTCCAAACACAGATTCTTGACTTAAACCCAGGTTAATCAGGAAGTGTTACCTGCTCTGTGCCCTCCTAGCAGATACGTGTGCAGATGGAGAGGTTGGACATGTCGCACACAGACACCCATGTGTCACACCGCATCCATGGCAGTGCCAGGCAGGAGATGGGAAGATGGAGCACTGGGATAGGCACCCAGAGCTGCGGCACAATGTGCCACAAAGAGATGTAACTGAACACACACCCATGCAGGGTATAGAGGTGCTCCTTGAGGCTATTGTTAAACAAGCAGTTACTGTTATATGTATTTAATATACAAAACTCTGCACGCCTGGGTGATTAGTTTCTACTCATAATATTTGGAACAGAGAAACAATTACAAATGTGTGTGGAGGACAGAGGAGAAGAAATGAAAAGAAAGCTGTGTTTAAACTCCTTACAGGACAAGTCAGAAAGGTTTCTCCTCCACACCCAGCTGATTGTGTCCCATTTGAGTGTGCTTTGCACCCTTGTTTGTGCAGGACAGAGATGCACCCTGCAGAGGTTTTCCCTCCAAGACACTCCTTTGTGGCTGGAGGTGGGCTTCCTCCTGCCACCTCTGCCAGACCTATGCTGCGGTCTCCCCTCTCACATCCCCTCCTTGAGGCTCCTCACCTCTGTGCCACTCATTCCCCCTCTGACCAATGCAAACAACACCTGGAAACAACCCCAGAATGATGGAGGAGAAACGTCCTCTGAGCTCAGGCTTCTGCATTTGGTGCCTGAAGTTACTGAGTGTGAATACTCATACAATCCCAGACTGGTTAGCGTTGGAAGGGACCTTATAGCTCATCCAGTTCCAACCCCTGCCACAGGAGGGGACACCTTCCACTAGAGCAGCTTGCTCCAAGCCGCTGTGTCCAACCTGGCCTTGAGCTCCTTTCTTCATGTCCTTGCACCCCATATGTAAAGCAATGACAAGAGCACTTCCCTTGGCTTTATCTGCTTGATTTTATTTATCTATGGCCCAGGCTGTATCTTGTGCTGTTATACAGCACTTGGTGCCATGCAATCTGGATCCTGGTGAGAGCAGGGGGTGAGCTTAATTCAAGTAGTACGTAATGAGAATAAAAAAACAGCCCCCAAAATCAGAGCATTCCTTCCCAGATACAGCCCATAGACACCCAACTTGGATTTGCAGTGCATTTCAAGAGTATTAAATGGTATTTTAAAACACTGTCATGAAATAGGGTGAAATAAGTTGAGAGGTTTTTTATTTAGGAAGGGAAAGTTTATGATAAAAAGCTGAATTTATAGTTCTGAAAAGACCATTTACAAGGATTTAAAAAACTCAGAATGCTTCCTTAATGCTGTCGTAATGAAGGTCCCCTAAGGGGTTTAAACTATGCAGTAACCAAATTCAGGTCAGATAAAGTTGCTGTTAGAGATGCAACTCCTTCAAGTTTCCTCATGTAACAAAATCAGCCTTAAACTTCACTCATTTTTACAGTAATAAGGAAGAATTTGGTTGAAAATACCAAAGACAAATTACTTGGCCTGAATGGAAAATTACAAAGGTCTCCTGAAGGTGAGGATGTGACCAAAAGACCTGGGCTACAACCACATATAAATAAGTCATGTTGGTCTGTTTTGAAAACAAACAGAGCCTTGACAAACCAGTGTAGGACTAGGTAAAGAGTAATGCTAGCCAGGCTGATTTTACTCAGCCTCTATATTTGGTACAGACAAGTGGAAAAGTTTTTCCTGTGCAAAACCCTTTCTCTTCATTGCTGCAGCTCTTACCTGGGTGATGGCACCCTGTGAAGCACGGCCATCCCCTCCCTGTCTCTTTCTCAGAGGCCCAGATAGGGCAGTCCTGTGATTATTGGTTCTTAAAACCAGCGTAGTTATAAATATGGGGAAATGGTCTAACAGAGCATAGAGGTTCTTTCATGGTATTCTGGGTGACTCTGAGCTTAATTTACCTCTCTATGTGACAGGATTGATGACACTGATCTTGGGAGGACTTTGAGAGGCATGTGCTGTTTCAGAGGTTGTTTTTCTCCTTCCACAATCGCCAGTCTGTCCCCACCATCTAGGTACCACATCATGTGGTGGACATACCCAAATTCAGTATGTGTCATTCCAGCTTTAATGAACGCTAAACCTGTTTGCACCCAACCTCCATTTTTCTCCAAATACTTTGCAAGCCTATCCAACAAACCTCTGAATCTAGATTTTTAACTCTTTTTTTTCTTCTTTTTTCTTCATACATTTAGGAAATATGGAGGATATTTTTAAGCAATCTTCAGTAGCCTCCTATAATGCTGTACAGTTCTCAACCTAAATATCATGGTTTATATTTCCTGTAGCTTAACATAGTGGCTGGAAAACTATACTATGAAAACTTTGTGATCCATCAAGCTGATGATATCAGCTCCATCAACTCCTAAATTGTGGACAATGATTGTCAAGAAGCAATGTTTGCAGGCTCTTACTTGGTTTCAGTAGCACACAAACCTATTGTCCTCTTGTTCAGATGGGTATTTGGCAAGATACCTCTCATAGAATAAGGACTGGATATTCCATATTGTTGTCACAGCACAAAACACATCTCAGAAGAATCTTTACGTTACGGACTGATAGAACAGGCAGGGAAGAAATGTCAGCCTCTATCAGTGAATCAAAGCATTCAGCTGCATTCACTGCCTTGCGTTTCTTTCCACTAGGTTGGGCCAAGCCAAGCCAATGCTAATCAGCTGAGGGGACTGCAAATGTTTGGAAATACTGTGGATTAGGGAAAGGCTGTGATTTGGGCAGACATGAATTATTGTGTGCAGATAGAAATAAATATTGTTCCCAGCTCAGCCTCTGGCTCGTGTCCAACATGCCGCAAATTCATCAAAAAATGAATGGGTTAGTGTGTTAACAAGTGCCTGACAGACTATGCAAACTGCCCGGGGGTGCGCACACTTTACTTGACCAACTACCCTTGTGTGCCAGAATTAACCCTTAGAATATGGCAGTGCTGAGCAGAACCAGCCCATAGAAACTAAGGCGGAATTTGCTGTGTGCTCAGCCTTGTCGCTTTGGCAGCATAAAGGAGATGGAAGGTGGGTGGGAGTTACACAGAGCTTTTTTCAATATCTATGTGATAGCTGCCAGAGTGAAATAAAGAGCCCTGGGTGGAAGAGAGCTCTCACCCTGATCAGAACAGCCCACCTTGTTATCTGCAGAGCAGCAGGGACAGATCTGTGATAGCTAAAACTTGACTTTTAAAAACAGTGCTCTGAATTACCAAGGATCTCAAAACGGCTTATCTGTAGGCTGCCTCTTTCATCTCTTGCTATTTTTGATAGCCCATTATGAATCATTTTGATATGTTCATAAATGTTATTCTTTCTGCAAGTTCTTTGCTATGGTTGTCAACTGCTGAGGCTAATATGAACATGGTTAGTTGGTCTGGGATGTGAGAGCTGCAAGAAATGACTGCTTGGCTGCATGATTTATAATAACTCTTGTCCTAAATGTCTATAAATAAGGAGAATGTGTATTCTGCTCTGCTATAATCAAGACATCCTCAGTCTCCTTTGTTTAAGTTGAGGAGGTTGCATTGACCTGATGTACACCATGCTCCAGTTGAAGCCAAATAGCACTGCAATGCTCAATTTGGAGGGACCAGGACCCACTGCAGCAGGCAGGAACCCAAACAGGCAGCCTTTGAATAACACAACTTGCTTGGCACATAAGGCCCCTCCCCTGTTGAGGGGTTTCTTCACAGTCTGCCAGCATCTCCATGAGACAGTCTTCCAGCATCTCCATGAGACATTCTTCCATGGAGGTTCAAAGCCAGTGGTGAAGATGTCCAGCATCACTCTGCTCCCCGGAGCAGGGCTGCTCAACCTGTACCCCTGCAGCCTTCCCCCATGTGTCATTCCAACTACAGGCTCTTCTCTTCCTGAGGACCTGGTAGGAACCGTCTGCAGGCAGATGAATTGTCCTGACCATGGCAGCCTTCTCCTGGTACCAGCTTGCTTAGGGTCTTGGATCTGCAGCCTGCAGGCCACAGACATCTTGTGGAGCTTGCAATCTATGGCAGACCTATGGTATTTCTCTGAAAAAGAGACTTGTTGTGTCTTGGATGTATTTTGTGATGTGAAGTGCGACTGGAAACACAAGCAAGGCATTCCTTTATTTTGGCCATCTAGCATCCCATGCTGGAAGATGCTGGGGATTGCTAAGAGTTTGAGGGGTGTCTCATGCGCCTCCTGTTGCATGTCCTGGTGTGTTTCTCTTCCATGATACTTCTTCTCAGAAACAAAATTGATTCATGCACAAATGAGAAAAATATAAACCACAGAATATTCCTCCCTTCATAGTGAGGGGGAACACTGGAGTTTCTCACTCTTCTCCCACGAGGGACTTGTCTAGCTTAACACCCAGGAGAAGGAGGGAAAGCAGACAGCTCTCCCATCTCCCAGCCAGGGAGGGCTGTGCTCACTGGTGAGGTAGGTGTGAAGCAATTATTGAGAGGAAGTGCTGCTTCCCAGGGGATGCAGAGCTCAGCCAGGCAGCAGCTAGCCAGCAAGGATGGGAAAGCATAAGGGGAATAAGATAATGACTGCTTACAACCTCAATTATGTTTCACACCTAAAAGGCAAAGCCTCCTGCCATGCCGTTGCCCCCGTACCATGCTTGAGCACAGGCTCAGTGATGGCTCAGAAGTGCCAGGGTCTGAGTCACTGAGACCACTTCTTGCAGCGCCTTGGGCTCTCCTTAGCTATCAATCCAAGTAACAAGACCAAATTTTGCTTAACTGGTTTGCTGTGAGAAGACAGAAGCTCCAGGAGGTAGGACTAGGTGAGTGCTGCAGGTCAGAGCAGTAAGTGCATGGGTGGTGTGGTGAAGATACAGCCCCAGCAAGCCTTGCCCCCAGCACACCCTGTTTCACCAATGCCACCTCTCCTGTGAGCCATTCAGTCTCACGCTGCTGAGAAGTTCCCATGGGCTGCGTTATTTAGACTAGGATGATCTGCTATCACTGCACTCATGCTTTTTTGGGGTAAGGAGGGTCTTTGCGCCTGCGGTCCTCTGCTGTGGCTGGAGGGGAGTCTGCTCCTCCTGAGCGCTAGGAAAACTGAGTTAACAGGGGGTTAGCAAAACACAACTTGGCATCTGGTGCTGACCACTGATGGGCTTTGTGCAACTAATGGCCATATCTGCAGAGAAGTCACACTCTGCAGACTGCTGCCTGCCTTTTCTGGCTATCAGGCTGAAAAGCACTTCCACAAAACAGTTAATGTGTGCGGACCGAGCACTTCCTGAGCAGTTGCTGAGTATAGGAGATCAGTTATGCAAGCTGTTTCTTCAGTTTTAATCTGATTTCCTCCCTCTGCTCTTAATAAATCTTATTTTTATTAGATCTTTTGAGTCCGAGGCAGCTTGAGAATTTCACATAGATTTTCCAGGAAAAGAAAGACCTCTGAAAGGAGGTATGAAAGCAAAAATAGAAAGGGGCTCTGGAGATATTCAGGCAGCAATTCTCAGCTGAAAGAGCACAGGACACAGGTCCTTTTCTTCAGAATGTCATTTTCAGGGCAAAGGGCTGCTGGAAATAGCTATTGTTGACTCCGGCTGAGAACTTGAAAGGATAAGAGGTATCACTGCTTGTCAGAAACAGCAATGTCAGGGTGAGTTACAAAGGAATTGCTGATGCAGTGGGGGCTTGCAGTAGGTACATAGCTGCTTTGTGAATCCATGTGGCTTAAGGCAGGTCTTGCCATTTATTAGGGGTGATTCCTCTCATGCTGCCTTTCACAGGCTTCATCTGCAGTCATCTTGCTATTTACTCCCCATCACCTCCATGTTTGGACCAGATTTGACGTCAACTCCAAATCTGACTGCAGCTGAATTTACACCAGCACTTAGCAAAGCTCTACCTAAGGAAAGGCTGGAAGTTTTTCTCTTGAAGCTATTACAGCTCACAGTCCATTGCAGGTGGTGAGCATTCAACACAGGGCTTGCCAAGAAATGGCATACCACAGGGTCAGCACAAGGCCGCGTTTGACAGCTGGGAAGAGACAGCAGTTTTTAGCTTCTGCTGATTTCCTATGGTACATCTGAACTCTACTTTGGGAACAAAATCAGTCTGGCACACCACTTCAGAAAGGCTACTGAGCCCTGATCTACCAGGACTACTATTTCACTTGTACTTAGAAGCTTTGACTACTCCGAAACACTGGAATCAGGATGGTGGGAAGGGTTTGGGGGATTTGATGTGTTGGGTTTTTTTACCTGCTACTTTCCATTTGGAGTTATTTGCTGGGGGCAAGTTTAATAGCATGGAATTGGAATGTTTCAGGCTCTCAGCTGGTAGATTTTGCTCCTGGTTGGGGGGTTTCTTCATTTAAGGACAAAATATATCTATGTGTCAATCTTGTATTGAAATAAAGCTTGCGCATCACAAACGCTGATTTGTGGGAGATCACAGAACCCCCTCCCAAACCCATGCCATTACAAGTGACTCCTGGAACCACTTAATGATCATCAGGATCACCTTGAGTTTTCCAGCTGGGACAAGCCTGACTCGAGGAGATCTCAGCAAGGGTGTAATTGTAGTGCTGAGGAGAGACCTTTTGCTCAGTGTAGGTGCCTAAGGCAGTCAATCAGCTTTCTATTAGTACAGTCTGGTTTGGCCTTTTAATACTTTCTTAGTTCTTTTTATCTGTTATTTCTGTGATTCTGATGTGTCCCCGTGCCCTTCACTTTGGACACCGTTTCTTCTGTTACACACTGGGCCCCCAAAAAGCAAATCCTCGCTGAGACAGACCTGCACTAAGCTCCAGCTTCCCCCCATGGTGTATTACTAAACTATACAACAGCCACAGTTCTGAAATGATCTGCAAAGGTTACCACAATAACAGCAGGATGCCATCTTATTTATTTTGCACTTGGCTTTTAGAGTTCCCTATCTGAAAGTACATCAAGTCTCTGCGGAGCTCTAACATCAATGCCACATTCTATAAAGCAAGGAAAATATAACATTTTTACAGTCGGTCTTTAAATCATTTTCTGACAACAAATCAATCTTGGTGGTGGTATGAGTAAGAGAAAGCAAGATTTTGAGATTAAAGTATAATAATAGTTTGCTGTCTCTACAAATTTGCCCTTTCACGTACCAAACTCTTGCATTTTGCTGCTGAGCTCTAATTAAGCCCCACCAGTCAGATTTATGATAGTGCTAATAGGAAAAAGGATCGTATAATGCTGTTAATATGTGCTCTATAATTAACATTAATGGGAGTCGCGTGGTTAAACACCCCTTGCATCACCCTGCACACAGACCTGTAGGTGCAGTGTTTACTTTGTAACTGCAGGGAAGTATCCATAGATCCCCAGCAATTAATTAGCACAACCGTTAGAGATGCTTCAGGAGTTGCTCTGCCCCACAATGGTGCCCTGTAACATCTCCAACGTAAACTAGATTGTGAGATGAGGGTGCTCCTGCAACCTTCCATGGAGCACTGTGACACTGGTACCTCGGCTTGTATGAACTAGACTGTGGGAGCTGCACGGGGAAGGGCCCTGGAAGGGCCATACTCCTGTAATCCCTTTCCCAAGTACTTTCTGGAGCCTTCCATGGAGACAGCTTCTGCAGAAGCAACACCATGGAAACCTGAACCTTTGCTTATAGCCTGTGGAATCATTTTAGGCTGAAATACAGCTCTTTTGAATACTTGTGTCCACTAAAAATCCTAAGGTGGGTTTTTTTCTCTCTAGGAGTAGCTTTAGTGGTTAAACCCAAGCGGGTATGTGACATCCTCTGTGCCCTAAATCATCATTATTGTTCCACAAAGAAGTATTGCTCTGTCTTGAGGCCTGTGGATAACATTCTCCTTAATTAGAAAAGTCGTGTTTTACCCCCTCTCACCAGGGGTGCAATTTATTGCCCAAGTGAAAGGCAATGAAAATCATTAAACCTTAAATCTCAGCCCTGACATGGAACACTCGGCTACCTCAACCTTTTCCTTTCTGACCCAAACTGCCCTAAACCCAACCAACCATTCTAGCCCTCTGTGTAACCATTGTGTGTGTTTGCTACGTGATGTTTGCTCTATTTTTGCAGGTGTAAATTGAAGCTGAGGCCAAATCTGTGGAAGTTACAAAAAAACTAGAGACGCAAACAGGAACTGTGAAGTGATATATGCTCAGTGGTGAGAACCTGGAGTAAAACAGGATATTAACTGTAAGGAATTTGAAGCCCTAATTTCTCCCCAGCTCCCCAAATAGAAAGAGAGTGGAAATAAATGCTCCGAAGTAGGATATTCTTGGTGAATTAGAGTGAGTGTTTTCATTTTATCTTCTTAATAATGATTTAAGATGACTTTTGCATGAATTTAAGCACCATAAAGAAATGAAAGCCTGGGAGGAAGATGGTTCTGAGGAAGATTTCCATGTTAAAATATTGAGAATGATTTTTGAAAGCATTTAAGTGACTGATAGCCTACATCTCCTGAACTTAAACTCTTAAGAGAAAACATTTTAAAGATGCCTGGGGGTGCAATTACGCTTTACAGCTTGAGCAGTCCTAACCATTCCCTTCCCTTTTTGTTCATACTGCAGCCCAAGGCCCCTTCCTCTGTGCCTTGCACCAGCTTTCAACCTATCAGACCCTCACAGGGTGAGTTTAAACAGTTAAAACAGTGAAATAACAGGGTTTTTTCCCTTCAGGTCAGCAAAGTGAGTCTGCTTAGCAGCGGATCTGGTACTTGTATGAGGGGAGAATGAGATGACAGCTGGGTCAGCTCTTCAATACGAGCTCCTACGATGCGTAACTTCACCCAATGGGTATTGAAACGAAATTACTTTAGGAACTAAATACAGACTTATATATATGGGTTTTTTTGCCAAGCCTTTGGCTCTTTAAAGTTCAGCTCCTTTCAGAAATGAGACTCCATGTCCTCATGGGTTCCTTTACCTTTTATTAGACCTCTCCCGGCTGTTCCATGAGATCTCCCCATGAACCCCACAGCACCCTCTTGCCCTCTGTCACGGATGCCGCAGTAACTGATGATGTGCCCAGGGATGGTGGCTAGAGACAGGTCTCTGGGCTGCTTCTTCATGGCTAATGTCCCTGAAGTGCCCAGGATAGGCTCAGCTCCCATCTCATGCCTTCATCTGTCATTATAACCCAAGAGGAAACAGCCTCAAGCTGCACCAGGGCAGGTTTAGATGGAGCTGAGGAACAATTCCCTCCCCAAAGGGTGCTCAGGCACTGGAACAGGGCAGTGCTGCAGTCACCATCCATGGAAGTGTTCACACACGGCGCAGCCGAGGCCCTCAGCGCCATGGGTTAGTGGTGGCCTCGGCTGTGCTGGGAACGGTTGGACCTGATGACCTCAAAGCTCTTTTCCAACCTGGTTAACTCAACGACTCCATAACCTGACACCCACCGAGCGCTTCCCCCCAGGAGCCAGCAGCACCAACGCTCCACCACGTCCCGCACCGGACCGCGTCTACACGCACACCCCAGCGCCGGGAAGCGCTTCCCCCTCTGCAGAGCCACGGGAGCTCGGCTGGGAGCCTCCCCACAGCCCCTCAGCGCCCGATCCCTGCAACACCCCCGGCCCGGCGGCTCCCGCCCCTCCCGGAGCCCCTCATCCCGCCCCAGGAAGCGCCGACCCGGAAGGCGTTTAGCGGTCACGCCGGGCAAGATGGCGGCGCCCAGGCGGTGAGAGGAGAGGGCGGCGGGAGCGGCGCCGCGGCCATGAGCGCTGCCCGCCGCTGCAGCCCGCCCCGGGCGCTGGCAGGTACCGCGGGGCGGCGGGGCCCCGGCGGGCTCCGGGGTGCGGAGGGGGGGTGAGGCTTGGGCGGTGGGCAGGGACGGGGTGGTGGTGGCTGGGGCCCGGCCGACCCTGGGGCTGTGAGGAGGCTTTGGGGCTGCTCTGTGTGGTGGGGCACGGGGCCTGTGTGTCGCTTGTGTGCATCCCCTCACATAGGGGTGTGGGTGTGGTGTCCCATAGGGGTGTCGGTTTGGTGTCCTGTAGGGGTGTCAGTGTGGTGTCACATAGAGGGGTGTCGGTGTGGTGTCCCATAGGGGTGTCGGTGTGGTGTCCCATGGGGGTGTCGGTTTGGTGTCCCATAGGGGTGTGGGTGTGGTGTCCCATAGGGGTGTCGGTTTGGTGTCCCATAGGGGTGTCGGTTTGGTGTCCCATAGGGGTGTCGGTTTGGGGTCCCATAGGGGTGTCGGTGTGGTGTCCCATAGGGGTGTGGGTGTGGTGTCCCATAGGGGTGTCGGTGTGGTGTCCCATAGGGGTGTCGGTGTGGTGTCCCATAGGGGTGTCGGTGTGGTGTCCCATAGGGGTGTCGGTTTGGTGTCCCATAGGGGTGTCGGTGTGGTGTCCCATAGGGGTGTCGGTGTGGTGTCCCATAGGGGTGTCGGTGTGGTGTCCCATAGGGGTGTCGGTGTGGTGTCACATAGGGGTGTTGGTGTGGTGTCCCATAGGGGTGTCGGTGTGGTGCCTCATAGGGGTGTCGGTTTGGTGTCACATAGGGGTGTCGGTGTGGTGTCCCATAGGGGTGTCGGTTTGGTGTCACATAGGGGTGTCGGTGTGGTGTCACATAGGGGTATCCTCTTTGGGGTTTGACTTTGGTGCTGCCCTCTGTCACCCGCTTCCTTGGCCTTATTTGCCAAGGTGGTTTTGTCAATAGCATGTAGAGATAGTAATGGAGCAATAAACTAAAACTGCGTCTCTGGGGAGCAGAGAGGAAAGAAAACTCCATTAGGGCAAGCTGCACGTTTAGTTCTTCACCTGCAGAACCTTTCAGTTCTTCACCTGCACAGCTCTGGTTACCATTTGTTGGGGTGTTTTGTGTCACAACTGATTATAGATGCTGTAGTCTCAATTGAAAGCAAACTTGGTGGCAGAGAAGGAAGTGGATTCTGGTGTGCTTTTTCTTTTTCTTTAAATAGGACTGTTTGTCTGGCGTCTGAAGAACACTGGAATACGGCAGGTACCATGCCAGTTCGGACAGCTATGCCATGTAGCCAACGACAGATTGATTACATTTCAGTACTTTAACTTTCTCAAACGAATGGTGAGTCTGTTTATCCCATGTTTCTTATGCTTTGATTTGTCCTATGTGATGAGTCAGAACAGAGATTAGTTGATAGTTTTCTTATCAGCCAATCTCAGGCAATTCCAAGTGTCTCCTTTTCTATGCTGCATCAGGGTTTAGCGCTTGGCACCTTGGAGGAAACCTGCTGTAGCAAGGATAGTGCCTTGTGCTGTGGTGTGTCTGCAGGGGTTTTCTGTGCTTTTGAATCAGGGCATCCTTGTCCTGTTGAGAAAAATGAAATGAAGTGATTTCTGAAGTTATTTATAAAATTGCTATTAAGGAAGTACAATCCTGGCTAGCAGTGGCACAAGTGGTAGATGGAACTCACTTGTGGAGGATGTGTGTTCTGAGTGAAGAGTTAATCAGTTTGAATCAGGGCTTCTGAGTAACTTAATGGGTTACATTCTATAGTGTGCTGTTAATTTGAGGTTTTAAAAGGGCTCTCATTATCATTCAAACCCTTGAAATTCTATCTTCATCTTCAAACAGTTGTAAGACAATGGTACTAAAAGACGTGTCTTGCTCTGTAGGAGTTGCGTCCTGTTCATTATATCTAAAAAGAGTTAAATGCTCGTTTCCTTATTGTGTTTTATTATATAAGAGCCTCTAAATGAGGCTTCAAACTTCCTGGTCAATACATGTTCACTATGTAAAATGGTTGTCTAGTTAATTAGCGTGAAGTTTGGCATAAATAGCAATAGCCTAATGTGGGAGATGGTTTTGTGTCATAGGAGGTAGATTGTATTTTCTGGGATTTTCCTGGTTTTTACCCGTCTCAAAGATGCAGAAAGTGGAGTGCTTTTATTTGATGACTGCTGTTGTTACAGGCATGGTGTACATCTTTGATGGTGAATTGATCAGTTGTAAATTGATGTTGTCTGGAGGTTTTGAATGAGCAAAGTAGTTTACTGTTGAAGCCACAGAGGAGGAGGTAACTTTATACAGAAGGAATTCTTCCACCTTAAGGAAACATTATGGGTGCAGTTGTGAGTTGAAAAGCTGCTTTTGTAATACCTTGTCCAACCTCAGAAACTCTTTTGCATGTGAAATAAGTGTTTGAAATTCAGGATAACTCAGTAGTGTCATCATAGGAAGTAATTCTCCAAACAATAACATAGTAATAATATTGATGATATTAATAGCCTCAAGTGGCCATAAATATCTTCTTAATTATTCATTCTCTTTCTATTCAGTATGTAACACAATGCAACAAAGACCTCAGCCAACGAGCCAAGCCTAAGTCTGATTCAGTTGCATCTCCCTTTCGTGAACTTCAGCAACTGGATCAAGAAAAAGAGGTTATACACAAGATTAGACCAGTTTCACCTGTGCATCAACCTTTGTCTGAGGCATCAATCAGCAAGCAGCTGAGAGAAATGAAGTCAACTGCACAAACTGAAGGCTCAGTTGCAGCAGCAAGAGCAGAAGCCAAAGCAGACACACAGTGGAAAGAGATGAAGTTACGGCTGGATGATTTGCCAGGAATTTTGGCACGCTTGTCCAAGATTAAGCTTACAGGTACTCCTGGTCATTTTTTTCACTTCTGCGCTTCCTGTTTAATATATCAGAGTTCTTTAGTATGTTACTGGTACTGTGTAGGTTTTTGTGTGAGAATTCCCACTTTACTGCACAAAGTCCCTGGCTCAATTGCAAGGAAAATTGTTGCATGAGGAAAAATTGTTTTATGGAAGCATTTTATAGTTTTCCCATGAATTTTATTTAAAAACAGTGAGGAGGAGCTTGCATCATACCACCAGCTAGCTTTTGGGAATCAGAAACAAGTGTCACTAAACTGGGTTACAAGTGAATTTACAAGCTTTGCATTAAGTATTTAATAGCATCTTGCTTAAGGTTACCAATTTTCTGTCTTTTTTTTACTGAACTTTCACTTAAGTACTACTTTTTGTGAAATAAGTATTAAAAGTCCCAAGAAAAGATAATCCAGTTAATTTCCTGTATTATAAAGGAAAATGTTTCCGTGTGACCAATTAAAAAAGGATGTATAATTACCTCCTCTAGGCAAGGATGGGGTGTATCCTCAAACCAGCAGTTTGTTAAGCCTTGTAGCCTCACTACCTTTTCCCTTGTTCTAATAGTAGTACTTAACAACTATAAATTACTTCTTTCTGATAGGTAGTGCTATATATACTTTTATGTCTAGGGAAACTAATGATCCGACCAAAGCCTTACATCTTGTCTGTATCAGGGCCAAGAACAGTAATACAATTTCCTAAGTCCCTACTGCGGTGCTTTCTCCGGTGGATGAAATAAATCCTTGGTAATAAAACTGTTGTTCTTCGCCATAGCAATTTGTTATAATAAATGTCCTGAATTCAGTTTATTTCTTGAAACTTTGTCTTGCAATATATAAATTTTCATTGTTTCTCATGGCAAAATTGTACTGACCACATACAGCATGCAGTGGTCATTTAATTTTTTATTTAGCAATAGTTCCCAGTGCTGATGAGACATTTCATGTTTTGGCCTTGACAGAACTGATCTTGTCCAAGTGTTCTTCCTCATTGTTTTTAAAAACCTCAAAGCATTTATTTGGTGCTGATAAAAAGCCGGGTTAGTAGGCTTGAGGGATGGGAAGCATGTGTTTTGGTACTTTACCATGTCACTTTTCCATGTTAGCCATGGTAATTTCAAATTCAGGTATATAAAACTCTTCTTGGTACATTGATCTTATATCAGGGTCATTGTCATTCAGATTTGCAACAGCTTTGTGGCATGGGTGATGAGACACTGGAACGGGTTGCCCAAAGAAGTGATAAATGCTCCATCCCTGGTAGTGTTCAAGGCCAGGTTGGACAGAGCCTCAGGTGGTGTGGTTTAGTGTGAGGTGTCCCTGCCCATGTCAGGTGGGTTGGAACTGGATGATCTTAAGGTCCTTTCCAGCCCTAACTATTCTATGATTCTGTGTACAGCCGCAGTATTGCCTTATTCTTCTTTCTGCATAATGCACATCTTGACTTTTTCTCCCCAGTGCTCTTCAGTTTTAGTAATACTTTTTTCTGTTGGGTTCACCATGGATAACTTGCAAGTGCTTTATGGAGAATTAGATCTTCTGGCATGTTCAATGAGGTGATTTAGTTTAAGTGGCTCTTTTATATGAACTTGAAAGCTGTGCTAGTTATTGAAGTAGAACTGAATTAAAATATCTCAATAGGTCGAGAAATACAAAGTTAAAATGCCATGATTAAATGACCAGAGAGAGGGAGAGAAAATGAACTGTTGTTTTAAGCACTTGAAGTGTATGTTCTTACGTTTACTGATGTTCCATATGAGTAAGCTCTGTGTTAGTACCACATCTGAGTATTACTGATGCTCCTTAAAATGGGAGTTTCAAGAAGCGCAGCAGAGTGGAAGAGTATTTTTCTGGATAAAGTAATTATGTGATATGTTTTATTATGTGGTTTCAGTGTTGCTGTGAAACTTCTCAATAGCTGCTAGGTTGAAGAGCAAAAGGCAATATTGACAGGCAAGCGAGTAGCACTCTGATTTTAAACTCAGTTGTTACTTGAAACCTGTAGCAGGCAAAGGGTGCAGGATTTCATTCCCTTCAGGTTTTGTGTGGATGTGCTGCTCTTGATCCAAGGAATTGCAGTAAACTTTGTACCTGTTGAGAAGGTATAGAGATACAAAAGAAATCTCAACCTCTCTTCTTGTTGTGAACTTTATGAGTAATGATTTGGGGGAAGGGAAGACTATTGGAAGTAGGAAGTGTAAAAGAATAAGTTGGATGAAGAGGGGTTTGTAGGAGGGGAGTTCTGTTGTTGGTCTTTGTTGGACATAGATAATGTAGGAGATGCGCAGGAATAATACTGGATGTAGTGTAGGGAGCAAGGAAACAATTAGTGCTTTTTTGTTTTACCCAAACTTGTGTAATTGTTTAGACAAATGATATATTCTCTAAAGATATGGTTGTGTAGTTCTTTTGATTTTAGTATTTTTTTAAAAAAGGAAAATAAATCCTCTGAGGTCAGTTTTTAAGTTACAAATGACACACAACTCAATGCCTTTCACCCATGAAGTTCTGATAGATCTCATATCCGGTGTGGTGCTTTGGGTTTTTTTTGGCAGGTTCTTTATTTATACTTTTTAGAGCATGAAATAACAAAAAACCAAACTCTGCATTATGCTAAAATGGGACTTCCTTGTGCCCTTTTCTTCTCCCACTGCTGGAGTAAAGAGAATGTTTGTTTGTGTTCCGAGCTGTAATTCATCTTTGAAAGGAAATGAGTTTAGCTATTACCATAGTCTCCTGCTTCATATAAACTGCAGCTCTTGTGCCTCTGCCATTAGAAACTCTGCCTTACGAACAGGAAAAGATCTTTGTTTATATTCTTTTGCCATAGAAAACAATTAGGAAACTTCTAATTGCTTGTCACATAACCTACCTTTTTGGGTTCAGTTTCCATCCTTTCCCTTCTCTGCAGTGTTCTCTGTAGGCTGCTGTCTGCACAGCTGTGTCTTACCATGCAGGCACTTGGAAAGCTAATGCCTCTGTCTCATAAGTTTTCAGAGTTATAAATACTGTTTTCAAGTTGAAAATAAAGTTTATGTATAAATGCGAATAGAACAGAGACATGTAAAGGTGCAGTAATAGGAGGAAACTGTAATATTTTCTAATGTAAACACAAGAAGAATTTCTGGTTGTCTCATCTTCTTAAATGCAGCTTAAAGTTTACATTTGTGTAAGGTTTTCCTCAGTGGTCCGAGAACGAAGGTGAGAGAGATGCAAAACCACACAAAAATTAAACTTCAGGTTTTAATTTGGGGGAAGTGGGATAGAGGCACAATACAAAAAATGCTGAGTATTCTCACTGAGTATTTCTCTATGGTTTGTGATAAATGCACCGTACCTGGCGGTGTTCAAGGCCAGGTTGGACAGAACCTTGGGTGACTTGGTCTGGTGTGTGGTGTCCCTGCCAGTGGCAGGGGGTTGGAACTAGATGATTGTGAGGCCCTTTCCAACCCAAACTATTCTATGATTCTATATTCTTGATGTTGGTCCTGTACTAAAGAACGTCTTGTATGCTGGCCTCTTGGTGAGGACAACCAGCTAGATAGACTCATAGAATGGTTTAGGTTGGAAAGGACCTTAAGATCATCCAGTTCCAACCCCCTGCCATGGGCAAGGATGCCTCACACTAGACCATGTTACCTAAAGCTCTGTCCAGTCTGGCCTTGAACTCTGCCAGGGATGGGGGCATTTACCACCTCTCTGGGCACCCTGTGCCAGTGCCTCACCACCCTCACAGTAAAGAGCTTCTTCCTTGTATCTAACCTCAATAAATGAATAGGTAGCACCTTATGTAGCGCCTGTCTGAGAAGTGGATGTATTAAGATGGGGCAGATATAATTTTAACAGCTAATTTCTAATCTGCTGTAGAATTTTTAATGTAACTTTCCAGCCTGCTGAGGAAGGGGCTGTGTGTTAGCATGTATCCTCAGTTCTAAATATATGTCAACTGCATGTCAAAGTAGTTCTCATTTTGTGGTAATTACAACAGTAACTATTATCCTAGCATTGAAAGCAAGCTTAATAGTGGTAGCTTTCTGGCAAGTTATTTTCCATGCTACAAGGAAAACCTAATGAAGTAAAAGTAAACCGTCATTACAGTTTATTTTTGCAAAGCATTTTAAAATTGTTCAATGGGAAAAAGATACTATCTGCTCTGTGTGTAATATTGTACTTGAATTTTATGTGATACAATGCAAAGAGTCATTTTAAGTCTTTGTCCCAGACTGAAGTTTGCTTCAGGAGTTTGGCCATCTTTAGTATGCAGGTTAAAATCTGCAACAAAAGGAGGGAAGGCTCTGGGGAGACCTTAGAGTAGTTTCCGGTGTCTGAAGGGTGCCTACGAGAACTCTGGAGAGGGACTTCTTGCAAGGGCCTGTAGGGACAGGACAAGGAGGAATGGCTTTAACCTCAGAGGGGAGATTTAGATTAGACACTAGGAAGAAGTTCTTCTCTGTGAGGCTGGTGAGGCCCTTGCACAGGGTGCCCGGAGAAGCTGTGGCTGCCCCATCCCTGGCAGTGTTCAAGGTCAGGTTGGATGGGGCTTGGAGCAGTCTGGTCTGGTGGAAGGTGTCCCTGCCCGTGGCAGGGGGTTGGAACTGGATGAGCTTTGAGGTCACTCCAGCCGAAGCCAGTCTGGGATTCTATGATATGCTTTTGCCCAACCAAATCTGAGTTGATAAAAGAAGCGTGGTCAGTTGTATAGCACTAATACAAATCCTGCATTTGGATCTCCAGAAAGGAAAGTGTAAAAACTCTGGAAGGAGAATTCCATCAGTTTCTGGCAAGATAGCTTCCTTTAAGTAGTATATAAACATAAAGCAGTGAAATCGTGTCTTAAAAGTAGAAATGCATTTCCTTTTGTCCATCCATATGTACCAATATATCATCAGTATATGAGTGGGAAGGAAATCTAAAGCTGAATTGGTTTGCTTTGGCTTTCTACGTTTTTATTTTGGCTTGGCTACTATTTAATAGGAGGTAAACAAAATCTGGCACAGTGATTGGCATGCTATAAATACAAGTACAGGGATTTCTAAAGGCAGCATGCATTACAATGAAGCTGAAGAGGAATGTAAAGAATACACCGTGGACTTTATGAATGTGTTTTTATGCTAGAAACATCATAATTCGTTCTTTTTGTCACCAATCCATTAGCATTTTCTTTTTCATTTACATGGAAATGGGAGACAAATGTCCCCTGTTAGTTTTTGTTAAAGCTAATGATGTTTAGAAGACTGAAAATCAGGTTTAGGCTGAGCTCATAAGTTTAAATCCTGGCTTCTTTTTGAAGAGCATATATAATGCCAACTCTCATCAACAAATCTTGAAAGGATCAATGCCATCTATTATGCAATAAGGTGAAGTTAATTTGGCCCCTAAAGCACTAAACTAACAGGGATTAAAAAACAAACAGTCAATGACCTCATTGCCTTGATGTGATCTCAATTAAATATACTTTTCCTCCACGAGGGAAGTAGAAGAGTATAATATTGCTTCCACAGTAAAAGAAAATAAACTTCCCAATCCAAAGGGAATGTTTTCTTATTTACTCTTCACGTGTTGCATTGAAATTGCTGGATGGTGAGGCAAGTGGGGAATGCCTGTTGTTCACTGCCCAACAACTGGAAATACCTGGGTTAATGGGGTAAGTGCGAGGATGTATGACAACCTTTTTTGATGAGATCCTGATAAGTCACACTGAAATGAGTGGCTGAAATTAATCTGGAGAAATCAATGGGGACTTTAATTAGTGCTGTAGCTGTACAGTGTTAGAATTTCTTTGAGGTCAGTGTAATGGTAATGTTACACTGACTGTTTGCCAATCTGCTTCACCTTTCTTCTTCAGTAAATGAGTTGGTGTTTTTCCGTAATAAATTGGTGTAAAGTGCTCTCTAAGATAAGTTTTAATTAAATCCTTGTCTAGAAGTGAACGTGTGATTTATTATGCAGAAGAAATGAATGTAATCACTCTTAGAAATGCAGACGCCTCTTTCACTGTCATCTTTGCAGTGTGTTTTTTAGCTCAGTTGTAAACCAATTACATATTTTCTTGTGCACTCTACTAGTTTTGAAACTAAGATGCTGTTGCGTTTATATTCTAAATGGGGTCCAGTCTTTCAGAAACCTTCAGGTTTATTAGTTTGTGTGGTGGGGTTACAGAATTTGTGGTTATTTCATAGAATCGCAACCTAGTTTGGATTGGAAGAGACCTCAGAGTTCATTCATTTCCAACCGCCTGCCACCAGCAGGGACACCTTCCACTAGACCAGCTTGCTTCAAGCCCCTGTGTCCAACCTGGCCTTGAACACTGCCAGGGATGGGGCAGCCACAGCTTCCCTGGGCACCCTGTGCCAGCGCCTCAGCACCCTCACAGGGAAGAGCTTCTGCCTAAGTTCTAAGTGATGCTCTGATGGGGAATCAAAGCCCAGGGACTTTCTTTGGTGTCAGGCAGAGGCGCTCGCAGCCAGTCTGTGTGACAGCCATCTGCACAGCATCCTGCGAATCCATAACGAGGCTTGTAATAATATTATGTATATTATTATAATAATATTCAGTTGTCAATGGATTTAATACTTGGAGAAAAGTTTTGATGAGCAGCAAGTTTTCTTCACTGTCTTTTTAGGATTAAATCTTAAGGTTCTTATGCAGTTCTTGAAAGTAGCACTTGGCATGTGCATCCTTGCTGTGACATTTAGTTTTTCATCTCAAGTACCTCTGCTTAGTAGATAATCCAAGTATTTTCATCAGCCAAGGTTATTTATTTGTCATTTAACTCCAGACAAACAGGAGACTTTGTAGGAATCAGGAAGATCAGAATGTTTTGCTGCTTTGATTTGAGCTAGCTGATGTCTGGAACAGTAATTACGTGTAGAATATAGCCTAATACTTTCTGTTTTGTAACTATTAATTTCATATCGTAAGGTTCAAGGTCCTAGCAAGATATTCAGTATGTTTGCTGACTTTATAGTATAAGGAATTTTTCATGTCAATCTACTTCTAGCCAGAAGTGAGGTTCATAAGACCTGTTATTTGGGTAATTGCAATTTCAGGATTGGTAACTCAGATAACTTCCGTTTGAAGGATGTGATTTGCAGTACTGTACTAAGGTTATAATTTTCGATGACAAAAGTGGATTTTTATTAATCGACTCAAATTTTAAGGGATTGCTGGGTCCATGTGATGGTGTGTTTGCGCCTTCTGCCTGAAGTGGGCTTGTCAGATGGGAACAGTGTGAGGAGGATACTTGTACAGTTAAGTGACTGGCTTCACCAGCGATAGCCTACGTGCCCTGAGTCTCTTTTTTACTCTGCACTGCTTAAGTTCCTGCTATAATTTGATGTAAATTATAAGCATAATGAATGCTTATCTCTCAGTTCAGGGTTTTTCTTATCGTTGTTCTTCCATGTTGGACCTGGCAGTGGCACGTGAGTTACTGGTGCAAGTGTGTCTCCTGTATGTGTTGTATAAGGCAGTTTGATGCTGTAGCAGGTCCATAAAATAGGAAATACAGAGACGCAAGGTTTATTCTCACCTCTTCTACTAACGTACTGATGCTTTTGAGTTTCTCATTTCATCCCTGACAGTTCTTCTCATCTTTGACTTCTTTATATAGGGTATTAGTATTACTTGTAGGCAGTTCCTGGAGCTACTTTGATCCATGAAAGTAAGAAAAAGTTAATCTCCTCAAGTGTTCTTTTTGGGTTTAAAAATACTAACTCTAGTGATATGTACAAAGGAGTCAGTTTCTTGTTGATGCTTTGAACTGTGTTCTCCCATGTGTTGCAGCTCTGGTTGTAAGCACAGCATCTGCTGGCTTTGCCATGGCCCCGGTCCCATTTGACCTGACCTGCTTCCTGCTTGCATCCCTTGGAACTGGACTGGCATCCTGTGCTGCCAACTCCATCAATCAGGTCAGTCCATTTCTTCGTCTGTACGTCAAACTGGTGTCATCCTGGTTTCTGAAATGCTGCCAAGGAGTGTAAATGTGTGGCTGGGAGTGCTGCGCCTTCAGCTGCTGCCTGAGCTCTTGAGCTGCTAAAACTGACACCACAAAAGGAATATATGTCTGAGAGCTAAAGTATAGTTCTAGGCACAGTGTGTTTATTCAGAGTGGAGTTGATGAGGTTTTAAGCCTCCCAATAATAATGTTTATCTTGATAATACCAAGCCTGGGTCACTGAAAATGACATAGGAAGAACTGTGTAATTGGAATATAAGAATAGCCACAGGGGCTCTGGCCTTATGGGCTTGGTTCTTTGGTTGTGTTATTGTATGACCGTGTCAGATCTGTCCGAAGAATGGCTCCGTGTACCTTTCTAGATGTCTGTAGTGGGACTTGCGTGGGGTTTGTGTGTTTCTGTTCAGGCTGGAATTGGGGCATCTCCTGTTATAAAACATATTGGAAATCTCCATCCATGTTTCATGGTAGAGATCATAGAATCACAGAATCCCAGGTTGGAAGGGACCTCAAGGGTCATCTGGCCCAACCTTTCTAGGCAAAACATGACCTACATATCCCAGCACCCTGACCAGCTGAATCTTTAAAATGTCCAGTGCTGGGGAATCCACCACTTCCCTGGGGAGATTATTCCAATGGCTGATTGTTTTCATTGGGAAAACTTTCCTCTTGTGTCCTGGGAGTAACTTGTGCTCATCACCCCTCATCTTTTCCACGTGACTCCTTAAGTTCCAGGTGCTTAACTTGAGCTTCCCTGCATGTGTGAACATGCCTGTGGAGCTGATTGCAGGATCTATCCTGCAATCCAGTTGTGAAACAAACTTGTTAGGCTGTTCCTAAGTCCCAAAGGAGAATCTAACTAGTCAACAGGTACCAACACTTCTGGTGTTGAACTGAGCTGCAACGCACAGTATCCACAGTCACTTTCAGTGCTTAATATGGCCTGGAAAAAGAAGAGCAGTAGCAGTGCTGCCTTCGATAATACTTTATGGTTCCAGCTATCACTTGGAAGATGGGGAAGTCAGAGTCCTGGGACCCCACTAATGGAACAGGGCATTCCTTTGCTCTACATCCTGGAGCTACTTTTTTTGAGTTGGGCTCTTTGGTGTTTACACCTTGTAAGCCCTCTGTAGTAGGCACCTGATATGCTTTTTGAGATTGCACCCATACGCACACACCCTGCTCAGGCTGAAGTAAGTGCAGGTTTTATGTTTGTGGATACTACTGCTCTAAGAGGAGTACTAATTATTGCTTGTTTAGAGACTCTTGTACAACTTGTCTTTCTTGAGAGTTTGGTAGATCTTCCTAGAGATGATATTCGCACAGAAGGAACTGGTTTTCTTTGTCTTCAGCTTCCATGTATTGCTCAGGATTGTATTTTGTCTCAAAAGTAGCCACTTCTTAAACTTTTGGAAGCCCCATTTTAAAATCTTGCTATTTAAAATCATGAGCTGCTTGGGAGTACCAAGAATCCTGTGCTGTGATTTGGAGCTTGACACTTTTGACACTTGTTGGGATGGGAAAGGAAAGTTAGGAGTGTGATAACTGTGTGCTTGGGCTCATAATTCACCATTTCCTCATTGCTGTCTCACTCTAAGAACAGCTGTTTAGTATGCTGTTAAATAGAGAAGGTTGCTTCAGCCTCACAAAGTGTAAAACTGTCTGTCACAGTCTCAACTGAGGGCTGTAAGTTTGTGCTCTCGTTCGTGTTGAGCTACTTACTGATGTAGATGGGCCTTCGAGGCAGCTCTTCCTAAGGAAAACAAAGAAGTAGAGCTGGTAAGAAAGCGAAAGAAAAGAGCTGTGGTCTATGACCTTGTTTATCAATGGATCTTTTCAGTCCATGAGGGTCCCTTTCCAAGTGCTGTTGGTGATGCTGTGTCTGAATTGGATGGGAATTTCATTTTCAATAAATAGTTTAAGCTTGGGTATCTGTCTCGACCTTTGGGAAGGAGCACATTTGACTTGGAACTTCCTTTATTGCTACTTTGCTCTGTCCATTGCTCCCCATACGCATCCCCTTCTCTGGCAGCTCATGACTCATGTTTCCCTTGTTGCTCCTTGCGATCCCTTAAGGACCTTTTTATATGATAACCGTCTTTCCGCTTCCCATATTGCCATAAATCTGTACATCTTTAAGGGCAACTTGTCTTTCCCACTCCTCATTTCCCTGATAAATCTGTGTGCACGATTTACAGTCCTCAAATATGTCGTGGGAAGGTAAAGTGTTGATTGTGTAAGATTCTTTCCCTACGATTTAGGACAGGATGTGAGGAGCCTGGTCCTGTGAAAGTGTAGTAGAGATTCTGTGATATTCATAGATGTATTGATACAAACTTTTAACTGTTCAAATTCTGTGGTTTGGGGTTTTTATTCTTCTCTCAACCACTTTATTTTAGCAATCTGTTAGGAGCTGAGGTCTGTTTACCCCCATTGAATTAAGTTCAGTTTAACTATTTAAGTTCAATTTAACTGTTTCAGTTGAATTAGCTACTAGGAGGGAGTCAGGGCTATGCTAAGTAATGCAGAGAGACATAGAAGCCATGGGGTTATTTCTTTACAAAGTTGGTCTAAAATAACCTTTTCATGCTCACTTCCTCTCGCGATTTCAGATGCTGTGTCATGCTCAAAACATATTTTAATTTCTCCTAAGTGCAAGAGCTAGAAAGTCACAGAGTGGAAGTTCTTGCCCCACTTTCACTCTCCTTAATGCGAAAGCAGTGATAAAAAATGATGTGAGTTGGCACTGTTGTATTTTTCCATTGTTTCTAGAAGTAGAATCTGGATATTTATAGAATCATAGAATCCCAGACTGGTTTGGGTTAGAAAGGACCTTGGGATCATCTAGTTTCAACCCCCCTGCAGTGGGCAGGGATGCCTCACTCTAGACCATGTTGCCCAAGGCTCCGTCCAGCCTGGCCTTGAACACTGCCAGGAATGGAGCATTTACCACTTTTTTGGGCAACCTGTGCCAGCGCCTCAGCACCCTCAGAGTAAAGAACTTCTCCCTTATAGCTAACCTGAACTCCCCCTCTTTCAGTTTAAACCCATCACCCCTTGTCCTATTGCTATAGTCCCAAAGCCAAAGGTGTCTATTTACAAACAAGTTTCACAACCTGTAAAGTAAATTCTAGCTGTGCTTTCCAATGCAAGTAGAAATAATCTGTTTTCATGACAGTTCTGTGAAATGAGACAGCGATTTTCAGGAAGATGATGACTTAATTTTTGGGGAGGAAATGACAGTGAAAAGGTGTTTGAAAATATCCTGGAAAATACAAAGACAAAGTACTTGGGCATGGGCTTGTATTAGGGAGAAACGTGGTGCCTGTTCTACAGTAAGGTCATTCCAGAAACATTTGTGTAGCAAACGTCAAGAAAAGTATCTTGGAGTAATTTATGTTAGACAGTAGTTTGAGAGAAACAGGATCTCTCAGGCTGGTGGAAAATGTTATGAATTCTGGGGATCTGGATAAATATTGGAGAGTCCTTGGGTTTTCCTGCAGAACGTGTTGGCTCTGTGGGCTCTAAGGGAGTAAAATGCAGCTGGAAGGTGCCAAAGCAAAGATAGTGTTTTATTTCTCTTGTCCTCTCCCAGCAGTTCTCTCTCTGCCTCACTCCTTCGTATCACGGTCCTTCAGAGTTGTACTTCACACCTCATCTAGCATTTTAGTGGCACGCTAAGCCAGTGGTCCCTGGTTCTCTTCCACATCACCCAACACCGCATTACATCCTCCAGCCCTTCAGTATTGTACTACAACATGTCACCACTTCTCAGTCCCACCTGCTAAAACAGCTTTCCTCTTTTTTGCCCTCTTTTTTTTTTTAATGGCACTCTTTCTTTTTTCCATCAATGAACTTAAAATTCTTTTGGACAGGTGTTCTTTATTGCTGTTCTATCTTTTCTAACCAGTATTTTATGGTGGGTTTTAATAATAAAACATTAAAATCACTTAATGCATTTGCCAAGGAATAGACTTAAGACACCCTTTACTGTAACATTGCTAAGCTAGCCGAAACCTCTGGAAAATCTCATTAGAAGAGATCAGTCTTATTAATTGCAGTTGTGGTAAGGAAGTGGAGATATGTTGTGGTGTTTCATCTTGTAAACATGGTGTTTGATCGTGTAAACTGCATGTTGATCCTGAACAAAGCCAGGAATCATTTCTATTTCATACTGTTCACTCTCCTGACTCTTTTGGTGTTGTGTATTGGTATGGATACATGAGAAGGTGTTTTACCTTAGTGTTATTCCTTACAAGTGACAAGAAAAGAATAATGGAACATTGAGTTTCTGACTGGTGGATACCAATTTTGTAACCATGCTGATACTGTACTTCTGCTGTTATAGAAATGGAGTGGGAGAAAACGATATTAACTTAGTTGATAATCCTTTTCATAGCATGGGGTTTTTGATGATTTTTGAAAGCTGACTCAAGTTTCAAGGAGTAGAGCTTTACATTTATATTATGGAGAAAACACATCGTTTTGGAGACTTCTAAGATACTAGTCTGATTTATGGAGAAGGAGATAAAACATGAAGAGATGTTTACAACACAATACACAGCATTAAAATGTTAAAGGAATCACATGCACGTTTTATATGTCAAGTACATTCTTGTGTAGCTGCAGCACAGTTAAAAAGTGGGAGAGAGCTATAAAGATGAAAGCAGGATGTTTAAAATGGTTTTAGTTTAGTAACTGAGAGATAAAATGATGTGGTTGGATTTGACTGATGGTACCTTGAAAAGGAAGCAAACTGGCCTGAATATCTTGGACTTGATGATCTTAAAGGTCTTTTCCAGCTTAGTTGATTCTATGATGCTATGATCTTAGCTGAAATTAGCTGAAAATAAGAAGTATAGTAAATATGTTAACCAGAATGGGAGAGCACATGTAAGGCCAGTTAACATCCCTGTGCCTTCAGGGTCTGATCTGATGGCTGCATTTTGCTTTTCATGTCATCCTTTCTTGCCAGTGATGACCCTTTAGAAGTGTAGCTGTCATGGGTGGGAAAGATGGATTTGGTGTTAAAATAAAGGAGTGAAATTCAGTGTCTTGAGTTCAGTTGCCAGCCCATGGACCCTGTGTGTGATCTTTTGTATTAAGACAAACTGTGATGGTCATTTGGCTTCTGCAGTGATTTACTTAGCACCAGGTTAAGTAAAGTCCTACTAGACCAGCTTCTCCAGTTCGTTTTGCACCTGCATCGCTGTAGGTGAAGCTGTAGTTTGTTGTACTGATGGTGTCAAGTCAACATTTTTAGAGTTACTTTTGAACGTATGGGCTAATCAGCAATACTTGGGCTCCAGGGATTAAAATGGGCAGGTTGATCCAATTTGGATAAACAGCTTATACTATAATGACCAAGCAAAGTGTCATCAGTCGAAGTCATGCTATTGTGCTTGTATTCCTGCACTCAACCATAATGACTTGATGTTGTTGTGTATTTGTAGCTTTCTGAACTACCTGATGTTTAAGGTCATGTAATAGGATGGAAGGAGTAGGAAACAGTAAGTTTGCTGGTTTTCTGAATTCTGAAGTAAATGTCAGGAAAGAACGTGTGGCTCTGATTGTCAGTCCAACACCTTGTTCCTCTCTCAAGATATATTGGCTGTAACTGTTCTAGTTTGCTGAAGCAGTAAAAACTGTAATTCATTTTTCAAGCAAGGGAAAAACCCACCATGAGGAATTAGTTACTGTGAGCACCTGCATAGCTGGGAGGAAGAGGAGGGTACTTGGGAGATACGCCGCCAGCTTCCATGGTGGAGCGGAGTCTTCTCCTTATCAACCCCACATTTTGTTTCAGGGTTGTCAAGCAGTGACAGTGATGATTTGATGCGAATGAGATGCAGCATCTGAAATAGTTTTTAAGTATTAACCCTTCTTGCCCCGTGCACCATCAGACAGCTTTTGGGAGTGAGGAGGAAGCTGGGAGGTTTTGTACGTGGTTGGGTTCTATCGATCTTGTGAGCATGGAGGGTATTTATTTGTGTCTTCTTTTGTTTATGCAACTTTTATGAATATTCTGGGTTTAGCTTGGTAAGAGGCCCTGCAGTGCCACTTTTTTTCTCAGTTTCCCCATCTGAGAGATGTTTAATACAGGGGGTTTGAGCATAGAGGTAAAAATGGTTTACAGGGGACTATCAGACTCCAAGTAAACTGCTTTCTGTGGCTGTGGAACACAGTGATGTGACATTAGTAGTTGTGTTCCTTTCACAGGGTGTTTATTGGTATTATCTCATCACACCTAAACTTTTCCTACTAAATACATGTTTTACTGAGTGTCTGAAAGTATGTAGTGGGAACCTTTTTATTTGGATGCTAACACTATTAACATGCTCTCGTTCAGACCCAAGTTGGAAGAGATGAGCCCTGTCAGGTCATCCAGCCCACCTCCACTCCAGGCAGGAGGTTTTTGCCAAGGAATCACCTCAGATTCTGTCTTGTTCTCTTTTGAAAGCTCTGGAAACTTATTTTCTTTGCATTGCCTCTTCCCCTAGCAGATTATCCCACTTCTGTGTTTGAATGGGAGAGCTGGTTTTAAATGCCAACAGGATCTGCTCCGCACAGCGTAGTTGAAAAAATCGGATCGTTGAATGATTCGTTTAGAGTGATTTAGGAAGAGCCTAAAATGACTTTTCAAGGTTTTAGGTTTCCAAATCAAAATACTTCATGCCTAGCTAATAGCACCTTTCCCTTCCTGTGTGCATCCTGAAGGAGCCCACTGGCAGGCGCTTCCCCTTTTGGGCTGGCAGTGGAGAGCGAGTCAATCAGCCAGCACTCCCGGTTGTTCATTTGAGATTAACACCTGATGCATCTCTGTCTCTCTCTGAAGTCCCCTTTGTTTTGACTGAGCAGATTGCCTGCAGCAGGCGGCCTTGCCTTTCATCTGCCCCCGCCCCCAGCGATCAAAAGCTTGTCAGGAGTGGTTATTAAAACCTGGTGTTTAAGTCTGGAGTACAGGACTGTCAGTGTTGGAGGCAGCCTGGGATGTAATTTACAGTATATAATAAATACAAGAGAAGTGCAACACTGGAAGTCTATCTTGTGCTCTAGAGTGTGCTGATATATGCTGCTTTGATATTTTAACTGCTAGGCAACCTTCATTAGTGGTCACTGAAGATCATAACTTACGGCTCCATCAGATGATTCATAATTGCAACAGTTAGATCAAGTTAGCCTGTAGGAATCCTTGATATCGAGTAGGACTGGCTCAGCTTGTGAAGATGTATTTCATGAGCAGTGAAAATGATGAGCACTAATGAGAACCAACCTCTAAAGGACCGATAAATTTTAAATGCAGAGATTAGCTTTGCAAAGCATCAATTATTTGGCCTACAACTGAAACTTGATAAAGGATCTTGGAAAAATGTTATGAATTAATGCATACCATTGTTGGAAGAAATTGTCTTTCCAATACATGCATATTGTGTGAGTACGTGAAGAACCTTGGAAAGAAATTGGATGCCTTCCCATAGGCCTGGAGGAAAAGGCACTTTAGACCCCAGTCACCAAAATGTGATGTTCATCAAAGACAATAAAACTAAGGAAAAGAACGTCCTTTTGTACTACTTTGCGTCCCTCTGTGGTTTCATTATGAGCATAGAGCTTCAGGTTTTAGAGGAGTTCAAATCAAAATGTTTTGAATTGATTCTTTCTCTTATATTAGGTATATATTAAAATATAACAAAAACCATGAAGTGTGCATAAAAAGGTATATTTAATTTAGTGGATAAAAGTCACTATTTAATGTTGTGCCTCTTCTTGAGGGATCATCATGCTTTTGGATTTAATAAAGACATCTTTTCTGTAGATTCACAAAGTGAGTATGTCCTGTTGTTTGTTCTTTAGCTAACAGGGTAACCAGTTGAAGTATTGGATGCACACTTTCTTTCCCTGGTTGCTTTTGTTGATGACCAGTTTATGTGCTAAAGGAACGTGAGAAGTCGGGTAGGATGGTAAAGGGGATATTATGGAGCAGATGTGACTGTGGGGACCACAGCCTCCTCTGCGCTGCCAGGACGGCACAAGAGCCCTGCGGTCCTGCACATGGTATCTCCCCAGCTGAAACTGTCCTTTCATCTGCGTGGGCCTTGGTGATAGACATGGTCTGAGAGTGAATGCAGAGAGCATTCCTGTGGTTATTCTGAAGTATCATTCTGATGGAGAGGAGGTTTCAGGTGGCAACTGCAGAAACTGAACTGTGCACACATGAATCCTCAAGGTGATGTGTTTTGACGCTCAGGAAGTTTTGTGTCACTAGCACGGAGCTGAAGGGTTCTCTGGAAATACTGGGGGCAAGTGAGGTAGGGGGAAAAGAAAGAAATAATTTAACTGAATGATTAATTGTCAGGAATACTTCAGTGGTGTGGGGTTCCCTTTAGATCCAATGCCAGATTTCCCCTGGAAACCCTGATCACAGCAGAACAAAGGCATTTCAAAGGCCTGAAATGATGGAATGTGGAGAGAGCACTAGACAAAAGGGAAAACCTAGTACTTAATAAGATTTATCTGGCCTTTTGATCCATGGGGGTATTGCCTTTCTAAGCTTAGAAAAGGAGGAGTAAAAATAACTACTCTTTCTTTTTGTCAGTGTTTAAATACATGTTTTGACGTTTTCCAAATAACTGAGAATTTCCCCAGCAATGCAAGTATTAAATCCTGATCTTATTAGGTAATTAGTGAAATGCCATTTTCTTTTTGTAGCTTAAATGGTGTTTTGTATTCATCCTGTTTATTGCCTTGAGTTAGACTCCTGACACTTTCAAACCCAGCAATCCAGTGCTCTGTGTACTGTGCTGTATGAGGAATACTGAGCATGCAGTGAAGTATGACTCACAAGGGTTAAAGAAAATCATTTCCTTGTTCCCTGAACCAGCCTACCAATACCATTTCTTTAGGGAATAGCTCATGGAAACACAAACCCAGAGCATTCTAACGGTCCCTTTTCCTTTTGAATTATTTGAGGGTTTTCTCTTCCAATTTCCATTGTTAAAAAATACTACGTAAATGCCATGAGTTCAGATTCTGCTTTGTTTTCGTGACGTTGGATGGGATTTATGTGCAGTGAAATGGAGTAGAAGTCCTCTTTCTTTACTCTTATATGACTGTTGTTGCTGTTAATACGAAGTTTTACTCTGCTTTGTCTTTGTCACGCACTCTGGTTGTCAACAGCTGTGGCCATGAAGAGTGGAGCTAGGACAGAGTGCTGGTCATGCTTTGCAACTAGCATTGGGAAAGGCAAGTAGGGCTGGAGCAAGCACTCACAATCTGATTTGTATGGGCTGCAAGATGGACATTTACCCGGTGTGGCTTTTGACTGACTTTTTCTCTGCAAGATCTTACAGTAAGGCCTAGTGCAAAGGTGATTCTGCTGACCCGATCTGTCAGAGCTCAGTAGTGGGTTTGGGGCAGGGAGGTGTCCCAAGGGAAACAGCTTTTTCTTTATTGTAGCTGAATAGGAAGAAGAGAATACCTTAGTTACGAGGAGAGGGATGCGGGGGGGTCTTTGCACACCTTTTCCTGGGAGTGAGTGAAGGAGCAATAGCTATGGATGTTCCCCACTAGAAGTGGAAAGGATCTTGTGTATTTGCTAAGACTGCTGCAACTGTGAGGTTGAAGAGATACACTATTTATTAACACTGAAACCTTTGTTTTCTAGGGACTTTTCATGTGGGGAAGCTCAGAGTTAACTGTATTTCAGGTGTCTCTAGGGGTTTGATGTAACATGCATATGAAGTGCAGCTGTGAGTTTGGGTGAATGTCTCTGCGTCCCATGCAATTGCTAATACTAGAAGGTCTGATGACAGTGTAGCATGAAGCGTAATTATTTCAGCACTTCTTTCCTTGGTTACTTTGATCCTTTTTCATTGTCTTTATATAGAATTAAACTGTCTTCGTAGTTTGTTGCAGTTATCACAGTGACATAATTCTGTTGATTTTTCCTTCCAGCTCCATAAGGAGTTTGTTGGAGAGGCACCTCTAGCATTGTCAGGGTAGCTGGTCACCGAGAGTGTGACCAAGGGCTCTCTGACAGAACTGATGCATCAATAGGTGGGTTTGATTCCAGTTTTGAAAGCTCCCTGTCATGGAATAGCAGTCATGTGCTCCCATGTCAGTGCTATGGCATTTAAACATTGGAGTTTTGAAGGCACCATAACCGGTCGTTGAAGTGGAGTCTGTGGATCACAGCAGATTGAAGTTACAGAGAATCCTTCCCTTTGTGTCTGTGGTGGGAGCACAGAACTTTATTATTCAGTATCTGTGTTGCAGTAGCGTCTTGAAAGTCTGGTGATTTTCCAGCATAAGAAGCTAATGATGTGTGTCCTGCCGAGTTTGCAATCTGGGAAGTTACAGAGTGTGAAAGTATGTGGGTTTGCCTTTAAAAACCAAACCACTTCTCTGAGTTACATACTTTAGTTTTCCAGGGGAGCATAGAGGGAAGATTGAAAGGCGAGTTGATTAGTCTGTAGAAATCAGAGAAGGTAGTTATTGTCATGAGAGATGTAGTCTTGAATGGAAACAAGCTGCATTAAGCATGTAAGAACTCCAGGACCATCCATCTTCTTTTTGGACGTGACTTAACTGAACCTTGGAAGTGCTGGAGGAAGTATTAAAGTTTGTCAAAGCTTGTGTGTGTTGATGAGGCTACTTACCAGCCTAGCATTTGTTAGAAGTCAAAGCACGTCACATCCCAGAAGAAACAAGGAAGTCATTGAGAGTTGATTTATGCTGATTAAAATTCTCACTCCTAAAATGCTTTTTAATTTTCCCCTCTATTTCTGCTCATGGATTGGGTTGGATTTGGCTCTAAGGCACTAGCAAGGTATGTTGCTTGAATCTTGGAAGCGTGCCTGTGCTATGCAAGAGGTTTCCAATCTGTGATCTGCCTGATTTATGGTTGGATGAGCACATGTGGCATGTACAATATCGATGCTGCCAACTCTCGGGGCATTTGTCAGTTGTCCTAAAAGGATCTCTTCTACCCACAGTTGCTGATGACTGGATTTTTTGGTTTAAGATTTGTCATGCTTTCAGTAGATGGGCGTCTGATGCATTCCTTGGGAAGGTGGAGAAACTTATATAGATTTCTCCACAATTGCTTGCATTCTGGTGGGAAAAAGTTGTGCAAATTGCACCAAAAACTCAGCAGTATCCCCAGTGGGATTCTAACACTGGTATGACTAGAAAGCTGTAGTAAATTCTTTTGAACATTTTTATTTGTAGTGTCGAATAGCCATTTACCACTAAGTGACTTTTTAAGAGGATTCTAAGCGTAAGCTGTTTAATGAACGAGTAAACCACAGCTCTGGGCAGTAATCCATTTCTTTTGTTCTTTATGAGATCTGTATGGAAACTGAAGGAGGAGGTTAGTTTTCAATCCCAAAATCGTGAGGAGCATCATCCAGATTAAAAAAGCACGGGGCATGTTGGAAGTATCACTAAAGTAGGGCAAGAAATAAAGTGGGACAGACACGTGGATGGACATGTAAGAGTTGTAGCAGCTTAATAATATAAGCCTTGACTTGAAACCAAGCATGTTTGTGAATCTCTGGTTTGAAGTTCTCAGGTCACTAAATGCTAACTCTGTCAGGATCTCTATAGATTATGTAAATTTTGAAGTAAACCAGACTTCTAGAAGATGAAAATCAGTCCCTATAATCCTCCTTTTAAGACTTCTCTCTTATTACAGTCGAGATTTATGTTGATGCTCCTAACAGAGACATGACAATCTGTTTTAACTTCAGAGAGCATCATAAAGGTGATGGCATTTGAAAGCAGGCTGAAGAGTTCAGCTTCAAACTCATTTTTTATGTTCTGAAATGAGATACTTTTAAAAATAATCTTTTACAAGATGCATTAAGGCTTCCAATGCCTTGTGTTTACTGAAGGGCAGTAAAAGCCAAATATTATCTTTGAAGGGCATCCTTTATAAAAATGTTTATCTCAAGTAGCCTTAGGCAGTGAGGGAACTGAATTGGAAATACAAAACAAAGTTGCAGTGAAGCAGAGGCCTCTGCTGTGTTTGACTCGCTGCTTCGGCTAGTTACGGCTCCATTCCAAGGCCTTTCTGCTGTCATTCCCAGCAGTGGGGGTGTGGGGGCAGAGGCAGCCCCTGGTTCCTCCAGGCTGTTTCTGTTCAGTTCTTCTCACTCCCAGGAAAGTTCCCATTGCTTTGTGGGTATAGCAGAGCACTGTCCGGAAGGGGCAAATACAGACTATCACCTGGCACAGTTTCAGCAGTAACCTTGAACTACGGTCTGTGTGTTGGGTTCACATTCTTCATCCTTGATTAAAGTCTTCAGAGCGAGGGCCACTCCTGGTGGAAATCATTCATGCCCCTCTGTAAGGTGATGGTTGACTTTAACTCCTTCCCAGTCTAGATGTTTCTAAAGTTTCTTTTGAAGCGGGACCAAAAGGTGATGCAGAGGTGTGTGAGTGGGGCAGCTTTTGTAGGGAGAGTTAAAGTAGTTTATTAGAAGTACTGCTAGAGTCAGAGAAAACTTATAACCTATAAAGCACGAGCCTTCTTCAAGTCGTCATGCAGATGTTGCATGGCTCTGGTCGTGTGTAAGGACGAGTCATCTTGGACTCGAAGAGCTGATTTTATGCCAGGTATGTGTAAGAATAAATCAGCGGGATTAATACAATGCCATAATTAGGCTCCAAATAGCTTTTAGTAGATGACAGTGAGACAGAGTGTGAGAAAGGTCTGTAGAAGCTTAACTGGCAGTGAGAAGATGTTTAGGAAATAGTTATTTACTGTCTCTTGAAAACAAGAATGAGCTTTTAGCAAAAGGCAAGTTAAGAATGAAGGAGTCTGCAGTTACAGGACTCATTGCTGCAAGAGGTTTGGATGACAAAGGTTTTGGTGATGGTGCTCACGTCTTCTCTGATATCTTTGGGATGTGTTTCCTTTATTTTTCAGTTTCATTGTAGTTCCCAATAAATGAAATGACATTGAGGCATACAACTGAACACCAGATTTAAAACCCCAACCAACCAAAAAAGCCCCAAAGCGCTACTGAAAATTAAAGGAGCTGCTCAGCAAATTGCTTTTCTATCCAAAAATCCACCCTTTGCTTTCACTTGACCCCTAAAAGCTGCTTTGCTTCTGCTGCTGTTCCTGCTAACCTTTTGTGCTTGGAGAGCTGGAACCTCTGGATTTCACTGCGAGTGCCTGGGTGGTTTTTGTCTCTTCTGTTGCTGGTTCTGCAACTTCTGTGGTTTATTTTTTGTGGTTAAAAGCAAAGGTAGGGAAGGCTGATTTTAGTTATTTGTCCCAAAGAGAGAAATAAAAGAAAAAGCCAAGTGCTTAAGTGCTTTGGAATGAAACGTATTTATCACAAATGGCTCTTTACATTGCTGGAGAATGTGAAGAAGTAGTGCTTGGGGGTGCTCTTGGAAGAGCTGCCCTTTTCAGTGGGATCTGGAGCAGAACTACAAGTAGAAATGGTTGGTTACCTCTAAAAGTAGGCTTTCTCCCTGTTTTCTGTTTAATTCTCTGTTGCTGAGGAGAGTATCAGATTTAAACCGTGCTTCATGCAGTCATGGTAGATGTTTCCCCTTTGGTCCCTTGCCTCTCTTTCCAAGAATGCCTCTCCATAGGGGCCAGAATTGCAGCATATTTCCTTAAGCCACTCTGTCCGTGGATCAGGGTCTGTTCTTGGTGATGGATATTTCCATGTGTAATTGTGACTACCCATAACTTCCAAAGTTATTCCATGGCTTGGTCACTGTTTACTTTTGATGCTTTCACATTTGCATCCCCAGTGCAGAGGATGTTTTCCTCAGTGTCTCCAGAGCTGCTTGGTTGGGTATGTTTTATAAAGGCCTGTGAGTAACGTGTGAGTGGAGTTCTGCAGGCGACAGTCATTGCGTTTCAGCAAGTGGCATTAACTGTGATAATGCGTACAGCTCCTCTTTGTGAAACTCAAGTCTTTTTAACATCACCACCTTCAAAGACAATAAAAATTCCAGTCTGCATTTATCTATTCCCATGTGAGGAGTTACTGCAGTGTATATTGTATCATTCCATGTGAAATTCTTCTGCTTAATAGTCTCATTTATACACAGTTGTCCGAGGTCAGTTTTCCATTTTGCAGTTGTCAAACAGCTGTCAAATTAAGAGACCAGATCCCAAAGTTCATTTACATTTTATGCCATTCTTTGGGTGCCTGTTTCATATCTTAATATAACTAATGATTTATCTACATATCTGAGTTGTCTTTCTGCACTTGTTTTTCACAGATGTTCACATCCTCTCGCTCCTCAAGAGCACCCCTTAAAGTAAAACTAACTTTTGTGTGTGTGGAGGCTTTTTGTTACACAGTTAAAGGCAGGCAGAACTCTGTCTTCAGTGCAGGCAATGTAAATGAAAACGGCTCAAATTCTGCCTTTTATTAATGGTAACTTGAATTCTGAGCTGAAAAGAAGTGAAAAAAGTTTAGAACTGTGTTGCTAGGAATGACAAAAGAGAGAAGTCTCCATTTCCTTCGTGTATCGTTGGTTTGGGTTAATAATTGGCTTTAGCTATTGATTTCCCCCTTTCACTTCTGATTTCTTGTGCTTCAATAGGAAACCAAAATTAAAAGGGGCTTTGTTCACAGATCATCTTTGGACTAAAATGTATTCATTTTTCATCCTCAGGAATATCAAAGGCTCTATCCCACGAGCGAGAGCACAGCGAGTAAATTGAATTCTATTTGTGGTTTTGTAGTATGATGATTCTTACGTCGCTGAGTTCCAAGTGTAAATTTATACGGTGAAGATTTAGGGGTTGTTTTCTTATGTTTTTTACCAGTGGTATAATGATCAAAGGAATATCTCTATACATGCCATTGATGTCTTACTACAAAGTACTTAAATAGCCTGAGGTAGCCATCTACTTTATAAAAATTCCTTAAAGACAGGTAGGACCCTTGGGTGTTAAATGTATATGTCTGAGTTTGGTGTATTTTCAGGGGAGGAAGGCAAGAGAGATACTATTACAGGCCTCAGCAGTTCTCTGCTGCACAGAGCTTTAAAAGGCTCTTTTAAAAGTAGCCTTAAATTATGGTCACTGGGGGAAGTTTGTCTAGGGTACGCTGTGCCAGAGAACGTTTCTGTGCCATTTCAACGTCATTCACTAACCCCTTCAAGAAGTGTAACTTATTTAACCCTTTCTAGGTTTGGGGGGAACTTCTGGCTTATACACACATAGTCGTAGCCTCTTTATGTTGTAGAAAGAGACAGTTCAAAGACTACTGATACTCCTTTTTGCCAGTTGCTTAAAGACCTTATGCTTTGCTGCGTAAACGGAAACAAGATCCTTGCTATTTGCTGCGTTTCATAGGCATTTCATAGGCAATTATTAGTCTTTTTGGTTGATGGGATCCGCATTGGGATTGTAATAAAACACAAGTCAATGTGAAATTGGATGCAGACTAGGAGAGCAGATAAAACCAAGTGCAAATTAATGACAGATGTAAAAGTTATTGGTAATAACATAGTCATCTTTTTACAGTCTTTTTCCAAACTATATTTTTATTTCAGCAGATGTCACTTGAAATCTTTGGAGTAAATCATCTCTTTGATTTTGATTATGATCTTGAATACTGAAAGTAGCTTAATTGTGATGGGTTCTGACTTCTTTATGAATATGGTTTTATACTTGAGGGCAGGCACACAGATCCCAGGCTGCTGAGCTGTTCAAAATGGTAGGACACAGAGTGCTCCAGATGTCCATAAGTCTCTTTTTATGGCTTGAGATGTCACCAGCATTAACTCCAGGGTCCACAGAGCATCCCAGAAGCTTACAGTCTGTCATTGTCGCGAGGTGGGACATGGGGAGGTGTGGGGCTGGTTTGCTCCACATTCCATAAGGAAAAACGTGGGGAAGTGCAACTTTTCAGTACTTGTTCAGCTCTGAGCATAAACAGTACACCTATAAGCAACTGAAAGCAGCCTTCCCCACTTACTGAAATCATAAGCAAGCTTTATTTCCTTAGTTTCTCACATAGGAAGGACCATCCCAGGTCAGGCCAAAGGGCAAGGAGTCTTTCTTCAGCAAGATTCATTGATGCCCTTCTTGTCTTGGACACACTGGGTCGTGGGACCTCCTCGTTAATCTCTTCCTGGCCTGTTGGCTGGGAGGAGAGTGCCTGATGTGGGAGATCCCAGGAGCTGAGACCTTATTCTCATCCTCTGTGGAGCACAGGGACAGTGGGCACTCCTGGAAAAGACTGGTCAGTGCCTCCTGTTCTTCCCCAGCTTTGCACTGTTGACTGTCCTTCCCCTTTGCATTATCCCTTGAGCTCTCCAGGCCATGCTTGTTTGGAGTGGAGATGGAAAAGGGTATTTTGCTTCAGTGGATTAAAATCAGTAACAAAAGGATATGGTAGTGGATGCTTAAAGTGAAGATGAGCACAGACATAAAGGGGTAAGTCTCCAGAAGATTCTCCAGCAAGTTTAGTGTCAGAGCCTCCTTGGAACAAGGATGGTGTCTTTGCATCTGTGAAAACTTTCTGCCATGAATTTGTCCGTTTTCCCTTTTTAGCAATGGGAGAGGCCATGACCACTCACCTCCCTGTTGAGTTTACATGCCATTTATGATCTTATAGACCTCTCTCATCTTCTCCCATGCTTGCCCTTTTCCAGGCTGGATAAAGCTGCTCCATCTTGGTTCTCCTGCATGGAAGCTGTTCTGTACCTGTGATTGCCTTTGTCTCTTCTTTCTAGGTTTCTCTTTGAGAAAGGGAAACCCAAGCTGCATGGCCTGAGGGTAGAGACAGGGATATAGAATTAATTAAAATTAAATTAATTTAATTAAAATTGAAGGAGACCTCTTGAGACAGTAACCAGTCACAGCAATCGGCTGTCTCTGCTATGGTGCCTTTAGCTTTTGTCTTCCTTTTCCTCTTAAAATAGTTTCTGAATAGTGACTGACTCTTCCACAGACCTGTGTGTTCATACCCACTGGTGTCCTTTCTAACAGAAAACAGCCTTGAGCTGGTTGACTTCTTTTCCACACATAACACAACATTTACATGTCTCCATACATACCGGCCTCCTCCTCTCATTTGATACCTATTCACCTGGTATTTTAAGGTACTTCTGCAATTCCATACTATCAGCTTTCACCCTTAAAGGGGTGAACAGCTTGATAGGAAACCTAAGTGGTCTGTCCAGCTGAGCATGTTCTGAAACAGGATCGTGACATCTTATTGTTGTGAAGCACATTAACCATCTTTCCCAGGTGGAATTACCCAGCTTTCAAGTGTTGAGCTATAGTTATAAAGGAAGGGTCACTGCAACCACCACAGCCTCCTGTTCATGCTGCGAAAAAGAGGTAAATAGGACAAGGGGGAATGGCTTTAAGCTGAAAGAGGAGAATTTTATATTAGACATTAGGCAGAAGCTCTTCCGTGTGAGGGTGCTGAGGCGCTGGCACAGGGTGCCCAGAAAAGCTGTGGCTGCCCCATCCCTGGCAGTGTTCAAGGCCAGGTTGGACACAGGGGCTTGGAGCACCGTGCTCTAATGGAAGGTGTCCCTGCCCATGGCAGAGGGTTGGAATTGGGTGAGCTTTAAGGTCCCTTCCAACCCAAAGCATCCTGTGATATAATTCTATGATTCAACTGCAATGCGGATGGAGGGAGGCTCAGAGGACTTCACTGTGGTGATTTTAAGATTAATGCATCATACAAGGCATCAAAAATTTGCTCCATGTGTCTGGCTACAAGAATGGTTTGTGCTTCTGAAATCACACTTTTTCTTTGCTGTTAGTGCCCACTCCAGGATGTTTAATATGACGGAGAGGAAACATATGCACACTTCAGCCGCCTTCCAGAGCACAACTTCTCTCGCCATGTCTTTCTCGCCAGCATGCTGACTTTTCTTATTAGTCTCAAAACAGAAAGTACCTCCTCCCCTGCCCCACTCCACTGAGCAGTTGCATCTGTTTCAGATCTGGAGGATCACTGGTGTGCTAAGAAACTTGTTCCTTTCCCCCCCCCACCCCCTGCAACTATATCACTTGCTCTGATAAAATGTTTTTGTCCTGTCTGCTATTTGGTAGTAACCAAAAGTAAAGAGACTTTTGCATCATAGCTTCCTATCTTCTGTGCTCATGTGCCCCAGATATGTGATTTGTGTTCACAATACTCTTTTAGCTCTCTATTTGCCTAAAATGGGCCCAAATCTGATGCTGAATCAGGCTAGTGTGTGAACCAAGGGACCAGCCATTTTCTAGGCAGAAAAAAACATATATATTAGTGACCAGATGTCACTAGTTAATGCATCAAAAAGGTTTATACATCTTGCATAGACTGGCTTTGTTTGTATGGTTAATTACTGAATTTAAAGGTATTAAAAGGCAGGAACATTTTCTCTTATGATTCTTATAGTTTGGCCCTGGAAAACCTGCAAATACACAATACAAACTCGATGCTGACGAATTATTTTTGCACAGATCATAAAATTAGCAGTGCAATTTATATAAAAAGGTATAAATTAGAGTATTTAAATGTTATTTTTATGGCATATTAGGTGGAATTATTTTAATGTAAATGGTTTATTTCAAGGAAACTGTGAAATTGATAAATAAATCTACTCTGTTCCAGTGCTAAACATGTGAAATGTAATCCTCTTGGGTTATACATCCGCAGGCCAGGGACCTTGGATTTGCAATAGGATGTAGGTGCTACTAATGTGTGTAACAGGTGCATGTAATTTAACTGTAGAACTAGTCAAAATACCTTTAATCAGTTGATGTTAAGTCAAACCATATGGGTCCACGGCTACTTCTCTTGTGCTATCCAATCAGCCATACTCGGTGCTTTTGGGGATCACTGTCCTGCAGGACCCAGCAGTGGGATGCAGAAAAGAGCCAGTTGCTGAAATTTTACTCTTCCTGCTCCAGAGGAACAGCTGCAGGTAGTGTCAGTGTCCAATGGCCTGTTTTGACTTTTCTGCTTTGATATATGGGTCAGTTTGGGAGACTGCAGAGTTGTGTGTGATGCCAAAGAGCGCAGACAGACTAGAGAGTTTATGGGATTGAAGAGCCATTAAAGATACTTCAGCATCAGCCTGTACTAGAAACGTAACCAAGCCTTGAATGTGGAGAGAATAGGGTGCTTGTCTGGTTGATAGCTTTCAACACTGAATATTCTGTGATATTTTAAAACAGATGCAGTGAAAGCAAAGCATAAATAACGTGGAGAGATGGAAGCGCTCACCGTACAGGGCCTTCCTGCAGCGCAGGAACACTTGGAAATGCATAGCAACTAGAAAGCACTGCTACTCAAGGCATGAATGTGGTTTTTTGCATGTAAATGGCAAGTTCCTTTCTTGTTCTGGACTACCAGTTTTACCATGTCAACTAGGACGGAAGCAGATTTGCTGGCGCACTGGAGTGGCGTGAGCATCTAACACCACTGATACCATCTACGGAGCAGTAAGTGGTTTTGGTTTGTCGTCTTGCAATATGCAGGTTTCTACTTTCCATTGTTGGCAAGTATTTCATTTTTCATATGCTGTATTCAGCATATATATATGTATATTCCCTGTTAGCTGATGCTCTTGGAGGAGAGTTATTCCGTGGGGCTGTCTTTCTGGGTGGTCCTCCCAAAGCTGTAATCAACGTGCTCACAGCATAACTGGTCAGTGCGGGGCTCAGCACTGCAGATTTATCTTGTGAGATAGCACGGGGAAGAGCGTGCCAGCTCGGGATCTGTTCAGGGAGCCTGGCTGCAATTAATAAGAACTAACTTTTGAAGCTGGCTTTTTCTTTCATTGTGTTAAAACCATTTGGAACATCAGGTTTTCCCTTTGAAGTTGAATTTCAAGTTCAGAGGCTGTGTTAGCAGCTTTACATTTCTGCAGATCACAGCTTCAAAAACCAGACAATGAATTTACTCCTGAGACATTTGCAGGACTTGTTTTCTTGAAAGCTAACCTTAATTAACATTTAGCTTTGTCTTTAGAGTCTCTTTGGCAATTGATAGCAAGCAAATGCACACAAGTATAAAGTTCCTTTGACAGACATTTAAAATAGCCACGGTAGCAAGTACACCATTAAATACCAAAATGCTGTCAGAGTAATTTTCAAGGCAGATGTTGTACATTCTTTTAGCCTTTCACTTAAATATCTTCAAGTCATTCATTTAATGATTTATTCTTTCTTCTGCTAATACAGTATAAAAAAACCCATATGTTCACTACTGTTATTAAACTGTTTTCAAGCAAACTAACTTGGGGAGCTAGCTCCTACACTTAGGAGCTAAGCAGAGTTTAGGAGACCCATAACCATTGCATATTTGTGCTAAAATCTGTATGGGAAAATAGTTTTTGTTGTTGCTGGTAATAGTAAAGAGAAAAAATACCCAACCCAGCAAAAAAAGACAGCAGCAAACAAGGCAGAGCTGTGCTAGTGGGGAGTATGTGCAGGAGTACTGGCATTTCTTTTATGCCCCTTGTGAAAAGATTCCATCTTTATTCTGAGAAGACTTCAGATCGAATGTTCTGGGTAGCAGAAGACATCCAGCGTTTCAGACACACGGCAGCACTTAAGTTGGGTAGACAGCAGCACTAATCCTGTTAACCCCAGTGTCTAAACTCGGGGCGAATGCGTAATGAGTGCATTGTTTTAGGGGTGCGGAGGGCAGGGCCGCCGGCTCAGCTCCCTGGCCGCATGAGATGGGAGCAGGGATGCGGCTGCTCCCTCCGCTCCCGAAATCTTGTTGGTTCCACCTCGCACCGCAGCCAAGCCATCAAGCAGCCTCCATTCAAGTGAGGGCTCTCCCCGGGACAGTGCATACTAATTCAGGGTCAGTTAGAGACGTGCCTGTAGTGGGGTGCTGCTGTTCAGAACGGGCGCTTGTGTTGATTCACTCCTGGGCTGCTTTTTTTGCCCTGTATTTTGTGCATCTCTCACCACTTTGGTTTTTCTTTTAAGCAGCTTGAGTGCATTTTACTGTTCCATCTCTATTTAAATACTACTGCAGAGTTTGCTTTATGCCAACATGCCTTTCAGTCACCTAATGCAGTTAAATTGTCGAACGCCTTCTGTTTAACCATTAAACCTCTGTATAACCCCTGTATTCGAGCATTTATGGTTGGTTTTTGAAGTCAGAATTTAATGCTCCAATATCGAGTGTTAAAAACGTGTAGCAAACTGTGCTAGAGAAACATGTGCAAGCTTTACTGATAAACCCACTCCAATCACAAGTGAACCTTGGTTTAAACCTGCGTTGCCACCTTAACTTTATACTGTGTAAAATGTCTATCACAGATCTGTGGTGCAGTCTGGCTGTTTGATTTTTTTTCCTTCACATTCTTGTGCAAACATTGTTTCTCCAAGTCAGCCATGTGTTAACCTCAAAAATGTTAGTTTTATGGGTAGTGTTGCCCTCATAAAACAGAAATGAATGGATAACGCTTTAAAGAAGTCTGCATAGGAAAAGGAGTTTGGAATAACATTCTGCTCGGACTTTCTTGACTAATTTAAACTACTGTTATATTTTTGGTTAAAGGTTAATGTGCCTTTAATTGGCCTTTTAATCGTACATCTGTGTTTGGTTGGTGGGGGGTGTATCCCATTGAACAACATGCCCTTAGCAGTCCCATTTTTTCCAAGTAATCTCGGGGGATTCTTCCTCCTTTCCTGGAGCCTGCTCTGAGAAGTAATTGCCTCCATGCCTTGAACAGCTTTCTGCCGACAAATATGATCATATTCTAGGAACAGTGTTAGGTAAATTCTAGCTTTGAGCTGTTTTGAACAGAAGCATGTCTGAGCTTCCACGTACCCTTCAGAGTGATTTGGAGAGGGGAGGGGGGAAAGAAACTACTTTGATTAGCAAAATAAAGAAGTTATACCATATATTTTATTATATCATTTTAAAGAGCTGAGAAAATTATTGCTTTCTTGATATTTGATGTGTATTTGTACCTTGTGCTCCATTCTTGTGCATGGGATAGTGTGTATAGTTCATTGTGTTTGCATTTTCTTTAGGGAAAGTGTGCTTGGTCAGAAATCAATGGCAGATTTAACGCTGCCTTTAACAGGAGCAGGATTTCTCTTACAGAACTAAAATATGAATATTATTACATACTACCAGAAAACAGGAGGGCAGCAAACCTCAAAAGGAGGCATCTCATGGTAAAAGCACATTTAATTCATCCACCCATTGGCATCGCTGCCAACATGGGAATGGCTTTCATTTTATAATAGGAGTCATCAAAAGTGCTAGGAGACAGTCAACTTAATTTGATTTTTCTCCCCCCCCCCCCCCCCCCCCCCCCCTTCAAATCTCTGCATACTGATGTGCTTGGTGCGTAGCCAGTTTCGGTTTCCCGTTCAGAGGCATGTAGCTGCATTTTCCCTTCGATTGTGTAGGTCTTTCTTACATTAGTAAGGGACAGAGAAATGTTGGGAAAGAAAGGAACCGTATTAGCAGGGAGTCTCAGTAACTTTGTAATGCCTGGAATAACTTCTAAGTGACTTAATGCTATTTATCTGTTACGGAATAATAATCTCTGTGTAACGTGAATTAAAACATGAATTAAATCATTGTCTGTCCAAGAAGATGGAAGACTTGAGAAAACTGTGTGGTAATTGCTAGAAATAGACCTTTTAATTACAAAAAGAGTATTTTGCAGTGCATGTATTTTTATGCCTAGTAAACACCAGCCTCTTTCTCGCTTGGAAAACCTGAACAGTTCTGCTTTAGCTCACAGATTTACGATTTGCTTTATGCATAAACCCTGCATAATGATCCATTTATTGTAGGGAATATAGAGTCCTGTAACATAAACAGTTTTCTTTAATGCAGTAAATAAGAATAAGAAGAAAGTCGCAAAGGAAAGACCCACTCTAAAGCTGTCACCGTTTTCATTCTCAGTAGTGTGGACATCAGTGTCTGTGTATTGTACACGTATTTATGCCCACACTGAAAAATTCACAGTGCACTCTGGAATGACACAGGACTGTGATTTCACTCTACATATGTTTTCTGTCCACGTCACCGAGCGCCTGACAGTGGCTGTAAGTCCTGCTACAGGTCAGTTTATTACCAATCCACTACTGTGCAGTGTCTGATTTTTCTCCAGTGCCAAAACAGCCTCCAGGAAGCCACATGAAAGTTCAATTCCCCTTCCCACGAGTGTTCTTAATTTATTCCAAAGTCGCATTTCTAATAGTGGTCTAAGACTGCAGCGCTGTGTGTGGGTTTTAAATTATAGCAGCAAACCGCAAAGACAAAAAGCCCAGAGCCCAGATTTTGCAGTTTCTGGATGTAAAGCTGACTGGCTTCCCCCGTTTTCTGCTATGGAGAACTTTAAAAGGAGGCTGTCAAAATAACTTAGGATCACAGTCTAGGTTGCGGAGTGTGGTGGAGTGAGAAATGATTTCCTGAATAGTTTGGAGATCTTGGTTAAATAAATGTTGTAAGGCGCTGGTTTGTTTGGGTTTTTGGTGGGTTTTAACTTTTATTCCCTCTAAGGATAGGGCTAGCAAATGTTTGCAGCAGCTCATACATGCCCTGTGCTGAGGGCTTGGGATGCTCCCGGCCTCATGGTTTTGTCCATGCAGTGGCTTTTTGCACCAGTGGAGCTGGCGGGGGGGGTGCATATTGCACTTGCAAAAGCTGGATCCAGCTTGTTTCAAGCCCAGAGAAGTGGGGAAAAAATCAGTGCTTATGGCATGGGAACCATGGACCCAGACACACTGCAAGAAACAATCTTCTGAGTATTTCATGTCTTTTCTTTTCAATATGCTTTTAAAACTAAAGGTACGTTTCCAGATTGCTGTTTTGAAATGAGCAGTTGCTGTTACAGGGAAAACCTATTTTCAGTGCTTAAACTGCATTCTGTGCTGCTGAAACCCTCTGCATGCTGAGCAGGTAGCATGCCTTTATTGTTCCAGCAAAGCTAAGTATGAATTGTTACCTGAGCAGAAGAACTTGGCACACAGGACATAAACACCCTCAGAACACTTACCTGAAGATTATTTTTTTAATATTAAATGGTTTTTTATTAATAAATTAGTTTAAAAAGTGACTGTGATGAACATATAAAGTGACTTGTTAAGACCGCTGCTGTGAAAGCTATTGCAGGGCTGTGCTTAACAGATGAGCTTTCTCATTCCTTTGCTGTTGCTGCTAACGCTGGTACCTGATGCCAGCACTGCTGTGAGCCCCACGGTGCTGGAAGAAGACACAGACTGCAACCCTCAGTGATGCTGAATGTGCAAACCAGTGTTTGGCTTTCTAATCCCCTTACTGTTTGAAATCCCTGATTTAAATCTTTAAGTGAGCACTAAAGGAGGAAAATCATGGGTTGGCTGGGTTGGAATCCCAAAACCTGTACCTGAGGGAGCGCTGCGGGTGAGGGAGGAAACGTGAGCGAGGCACGTGAGCTGCTGGGGATGGATGTCTTTGCTGTTGGCTGGTGTCAACTCTTAATTCAAGTTAACAGGGGGACCGCATGACACTTGCAGTTATATTTAGAGCACGCTGGCATATATTGCTTGCAGGACTTTATTTTTCTATTTTTAATTTATAGAAGCGCTCATCTTCACATCTGGTAACGTTTTCTCATTTTCCAGTAAAGTAACAGTTTTGACTGTTATATTATACAGGATATTATGTATTACGTATGAGTCTGTACTTTTCATAGGAGCCGGCTATACAGACAGGATTTCTGCACTGACTGGCTATTTTTTGAGTGGTTAATGTGAACACTCTTAGTGGGTGTTTCTGAGTGTGCTGGGAGGGAGAGATTAACACCAAAACCTTAAATAATAGCCAGCCACATGCAGAATGGGGTGCATGGCTGCAAGTAACAGCATTCAATATCAGCTTCACAAGAGAAAGTTCCTTCCTCTGTGCTCTGACTCATTTATGAAGCACATTTTCTTATGTGAGAGATAGCATTGCAATGCATAAAAGATGCACCTAAATATTTATCATGTAGGCTGCTACGGTTTTGCTTCTGCTGGATGCTTGCTGGAACAATACTGAATTTTAGATGAGATCTGATACTCATTCACAGTTCTTTACAAGAGCCATGCTGGAGGATTAAAGAAAGACCACCTTGTTTATATCCATATTAAGCTCTTGTCTCATGTCAGTTCAATTTATTCAATCCTTATGCGTTTTAATGTACAAATATTTAGGAATTCAGTCGTTTAATCACAGATGAGGAATTCTGAAAATGGTTTAAAAGGGATTTTAAGTTTGGAGTGAGTTGTGCATGTGTAAATACTTGTGTATGCATGGGTAGAAGTCCATACGTGTGCTATATGGGGCTGGGTTTTCCAGTCAAGGGCTTTGAGTGAAGATATGTTCATAGCCTGCTGCTTGGCCGTGTTCTGCTGGGGTGGGTTTGGAGCCTGTCCTGACTTCTCATGTGTCGCGACAACACAAACTCTTACCCCCTATTTTACAAAGTGAGAATATTAAATAGGATTCTTGCTATTTCAGTCTTTCCAGAACAACCTGGAAGTTTCATGCACATGGTTCAGTGCTGAAATCCAGCCTGGCCGAGGATGGTTTTGAAACAGATCCATTAGGAACCTTTGTTGTTCTAAATAGCTATTCCTATATTTTCTCTTCTTCCTTTTCAGTTGCCGTCACGCCTTGGCTTGATGTCTCTGGGCTGCAGCCAGTGAAACCTCTTTAGTGTAATTTCTAGTGAGAAAATCAGCCTGTTTGCAGGAAACCTCTGCAGAGGGTGTGTAGGGAATGGTGAAGTTAATATTTATTTAGCTTACATTTTAATCATTACTTTAAGAATGTGGTTTTTTCGCCGTGTTTAGGAAAGATTATTTATAAGGATGAAATTTCATTTAGGCTGAATTAACTTTAAAAATGTGTGTCTGTTACTCTTTTAAAGAGGGTGGCAGCATTGCATTTCTTAATTAATGGGAAGGATGCAGCCTGTAACTTGGAGTGCTGTATGAAGACTTCAGGTTTTGACATCTTTACAATGAACAGAAATCACATTTAATCAACCTCAGCTATATTCTGTATAAACATACATTTGGAGGGCAGACTTTGTTCTTCTGTAGCCATTGCCTGGGTGGTGTAGCCTCCTCTGCAGCCTCATGCTAAAGGTTTATAAGAATTAAGATTTCAACATAAGGTGCCCTTCTGCTTTGAAGAGGCCTCCCATGGTAAACAACCACAGGTCTTGATTTTTCCCCTTGATCAAGCATGCGTGTCAAGATCAGCTAAGCAGAACTGCTTCTGAGCTGAGTTTTTAGCTTGCTGGCTTGATGTTGGATGTCCATCTTGGATACCTTGACCAGCCATTAATGTTTTTAATGCTCAGACTGTGGCCCGTTGAAAACGGGGGGTGAAAATCCTGCTGGGCTTCGTTCAGGTGGCTTGGAGAGCATCTCCTTGATCGTGCCCCATCCCGGAGGCGTAGTGTGCCTGCAGGAAGGATGAGCCAGAGTCTTCTGAGGAGGGAGCGGTGTTGAAAAGTGTTTCATGGCTCTGCAGCAATGGAGATGAAAAGGCAGTTCCTCCCTCAGCGGTTTCAGAGCACAGCGGGGCTCTGTGGGGAGCCTGACATTGCCTTGTGTGCACCACAGATGTTTTCATCTCCAGAAAAGGGATACAGCTGCACCTAAGAGAAGGTTGGGCCTGGTGCTGCGGAACACGTTAGTGTTGTACCTAGGGGTGGGTTTAAAACGAGAGACGAATTTAATGCATTGAAAAGCAGCGCTGAAAATAATAGCCTGCAACTTAAGCAGGGGAGATTCTCAGTGACAATTCGGTGACTGAGGTTTTACATACCCAAGGTGTAAACTGTGTGGTGCTGAGGAGCCTGCTCTGATCAGCCAAAGGGAAGAGAAGAGGGGCTTTTTCGTCATTCAGAGGAGAAGGTGTGTTTAAACTCCAGGGAAGCATGTTCACCAGCAGCTAGCATCTCATAATCTGAACGGTTAACTCTGTAGCTGCTACCTGGATAAAAGAGAAGAATCTGAATCCCAGAGCTACGGTGCCAGGCCCTGCTTTGTCATCCAAAGCATGTTTGTCATGGCTAGAGTAATGCGCATTCAGGCTTAAACCTCTGTGCAGTTTTAGGTACGAGTATCTTAATCACAGCTGTTGTGCTTCAGTTACTCTCTTTGGAAGCTCCTGTTGTTGGTCTGGAGTAACAAGGGTTTTTTTTATCATCTCCATTCCCACAGTAACACATTGATGGCATTAAATGGAGGCATTTGGGTAATTCAGCTATTCAGCAATATTTTATAATCACTGAAATCTCAGTTTTTGCAATCAATCCTCTTACCCTTGCTTTCTTGGATTGATGGAGCTGTTACTTTGGGGACTGGAATCGGTGGAGTTATCTCTTGAGTAGACAAGTGATTGATTTTAGGCATTAGACATTCACCAAGATGTTATAAACATTTGCATTTTCCTACTTCTACTTCGAAGTGACCCAAAGCCTTTGCCAAACAAGTCAGTTGCCTCAAAAATTTACCAAAACCATCCTTATACTTTGACATAGTATTTTTAAAGGGGGATAGCTGTGCAGTTTGCTGTATGGAGTAACCTTTCCTCCTCACCATATGTGCGCAACTCTCATTATTTTCATAGGAGAACTACATGTGCATCGAGGAGAAAAATAGGTCCCATGTGTCAGAGCTGTCAGGGAATTTTTCTTCCACTACACTGCTTTGCTTTCTTTCTACCTACAGGAACTTTGCAGTTTTTACACCTTGTTATCCGCTGCCTGTCAAATGTCACGTTGTCTAATTCCTTATTCTCAGAGCTGCTGCGATGCCACGAAGGTTTGGGGAGGGTTTCTCACTGGTGGTGCGTGTTGCTCTCAAAAACCTGTGCTGCAACCCAGGATTTCAGCTTTAATAGTAGGGAGAGAAGTCAGTAACGTAAGCAGATAGGATGTTCTAGTTCTAATTCAGTCTCTCCATTTCTGACACGATGCACCTTTGTGATGTCTGCTGACATCTCATGTGCCTGGCTGAGCTGCTCTCCCCTTTGTTTAAAAATGTGACACACAAAAATCTCAGCTATAAATACAAATCATCTCTCCCAGAATGTTTTAAAAGCTATTTAAAGCATTAATATAAATAAAAACCAAGCTGGTGTTTATTCAGCATCTTTGCCCTCCGAAGAACATTAGGGGTCTTTTCAGATAATAATGTATTTATGTAGGCAAGCTAGAGATAACTTGGAGAAAAATATTTGGCTTAGTCAGAATCTAGATTCAGTAGGAAAAAATGAAGCTTGACAGAAGAGCAGAAATACATCCCTGTGAGTGGAGGTTGGCTGAGTGCATTTTGTAACGCACAACGTTTTAAATATGGTTTAAAATAAATATGGATTAGTTTAAGGCGAAGCTTTCCCTCTGCTGTCAGTTTGCTTCATTTGGCTTAAAACTTTCCTTAATCTGCCTGACACAGCTTCTCATATTTTTCTCTCTCGTGCTTGCTTTGCTTTGAGAAAGATAAAATAGGATTGGTTGAAAACACATGTAGTAGCTATAATTGTTGGCCTTGATCTAGTTAGTTCCACAGCTCTGGTTGCTCGTACTCCTCCCACTCGGGTGACCTTGTTGGTAGTAGTGCAGTGGTTACTGTTAAAGTTTCTTTGTCCTTTTTTTGCTGATTTAACTTCAGATTTTAGGGTTCTAGATGATAGATGTGTAAGCTCTTTCTCTCTTTCAGCTGTAGCTGTGTTTTCCTGTGCAGATCCCAATAGAGCAGTTGATCCTCAACTGGGATAGGAGATACTAGGAAAAAAGTCCTTAACAGTGTTATGCAATGTTTGGACTCAGATATTTGGGGATAGGGCATAAACTGCTGTTCATTAAATGCCTACTGTGTTTTGAGCATTGCAATAGTAATTAATCCTGCTTTTTACATCTGTTTTACTAATAAGCTTTTACATTTAACTGCTTAGCTTCAAAATCCTTCCCAAATAACTCTGGTGTGGAGGGCAGTGAAGGTCCTGCCTTTGGCGGTGAGATTGTAGCAGCAGAACCTTAACCTGCACATCTGTGTGCTGCAGGCAGCAGTGGTGCTCATATTTATTAAATTGAATGGAATAAATTCATTTCTGTGAGTAGTCAGTGGTGACACAGCTTTGCAGTCAGTATTCCTGCGACAAGGTGAAGTTCCTTTGGCGGTAAGCAAGGCGAGTAGCAGAATTCCTGACAATGGAATGGCTGGAGGAAATCAAGCTAACAGAAAAATCAATGTAATTTCTGGCCCTTAATCACTGCCTGCAGAGGTGGGAGGTCAGCCTCTCTCTAATAGTGCTAATTGATACAGAGAGAGGCTGCATTAACATTTTGCAAGTAAGCTTTATTTAAAGTGAAGTAAATCTAACAGAGATTTTAGGCAAGTGCAGCTATTTCATAGATACACCCCCCGTTTTTTGTATGATACTTAGTGTTTTAAGACTGTCTTTTGAATGCTGAGTACTTGTCAGCCAGCTCACAGCAGAGGGTAGTCCTGCTGCCTCTGCAAAACAACTCTGCTAGCTCATATGTGAGCGATCTAGCCTCTGTGTATTTAATGTCTTGAAGCCACTGTTAGATTCCATCCATTTTTGGTGGTTTTCATCTAGAAGTTAAATATGTGTTACACTCACACACACATGCTCTTACATATGAGGTTTCTTTTGGTAAATGCTTATTGGGGGAAAAGAAAATCCTCTAATAAAGGCCACGCTGGCTGTGACACACAGAAAGTGTGTGTTGGGATGATGACAACGGTCCGTCATTTGCATCATGGTCTGCTTTAATTCCATGGCTGCAGATGAACAGAGTGATAAACAGGCTGGTGGGTGCAGAGAACAGTTGTGCTGGTGATGTGAAGCTAATGAGGCATCGTGGGTTTACAACTCCTTAACACAGTGACCATGTTTTCCAAGGGAGGTTTTCCTACCCATAGTTTATTTTGCTGCTTTATGGGCATATGGAAAGCCCAAAGTTATTTTCTCAGGTTTGATACCCAAAACTTGTATGAGAAACTAGATAATGGCTTAAGTTTTTGCAGTCTGGCTTATCATTATTTCTAGTAGTTTTCTCTAACATAAAACCTTGAAGTTACAGTTTCTGTATCTTAGAGCAAAAAAAAAACCCAGTATTGTAACTTCAGCAATGCTTTTCCCTTCATCTGTTTTTCTACTTCTCCCTTTCCTATGGAGGCACGGCTTAAGAAATTCCAGGAAGAAGGTGTGGACGCGAGGGTGTGCAAACGTGTTTGCCTACAGCAGGGATGTTTGAAACAGTCGTAATCTGTGTTAACAAATTGCAAGAAATCAATGCAATTCAGGCCAGAAAAAAGCCTATATTACAAGCAAGATTATTTTACTGGGGAGGGGAAATTACAGTGAATAAAACAGTGAATAAAAACTGGGAGCAAAGTTTCATTTCAAGACTCGAGTCCTTGCAATGCACAAAGCCTGCTGAGATCAAGGTTAGCGGTTTCATTGCCACTCTGTAGCTTTAGATGAGTTAAATCAATATTTGAAATCCTATATTGTGGTGACATTTAATTAGAATTGTAAATAATTTGGTCTAAATTATAATACATTATCAGTGCATTTATGTATATGGACGTATGACAAGTTTCTCTAGCTAAAGATTCTCTAACTAAACCCTTTCTGTTCAGAAAGAGCTCTGGGAATTCAATTAGCCAACAGGATTGTTTTGTCCTGTATCTTCTCTGTCAGCAACTTGCAGCGTTCCTCAAAAATACGGGGAATTCTCCTGTTCCTGTTAACATCTGCCACTGGCCATTTCACGTGTTCTGCTGTGTTATAAATAATGGATTATATCTGTATATTTTTATTTCACTGTAATGGTGCAGGGAATATTCAGGGAAGGTGCTTTGTGGAGCAGAAGTGGAGAGAGTTTTGTTTTCCAGGTTTTGCAATAGCATTGTAGGGCACAAATCCCAATCCAAAAGGAGTCCACAGTGATCTTTTCATTTGCTTTTGAAGTGCTCTTTTAATTGTCTCCTGTTAGCTTTGAATTCTTTTATAAAAGATCATATATTATTGATATCTTCGTGTTCCACCTCATTTCACCGGCAGTCTGTAGCTGTTTCCCAGTTGACTAAAAGAAAGAGCCTCTTAATGTTGAAGCTGCTGTGGTTTTCAGGTATTATTTATTGCAATGATCAGTTTTTTCTGTGGGGTTTAACCTAATTGCTTTTTAGTTTGAAACCAAGGTTTAAAATTATTACGGTCCCTCCAAGTGAAAAATTTCATTCATCCTTTTCCCTTGCCTCATAAAACTATTTAAGAAACCACAAAGACTTGGCCAAGAACTCCGACATGATAAAATTCATTGCGAGATTAGAGGATTTATCCAAATCTACATGTTGATTTTTAATACTACTAAATTAGATCCATCTTTTTCTTGTATTTACAAAGAGAAATCTCCTTACCCACCAAAGCCGTGGCTGTAAATCACTTCGGGTCCGACTGGCCAACACCTGATTGCACATGCTATCACCAGGAAGGTTTCAGCACTGTTCTTTATTATTTAATGATTGAAATACTCTTTTTTTTTTTCTTTACCTGCTCCCAAGGGCCAAAAGATTTATAATCCTTTGGGGGGCTGCTGGAGCTGCTATATTTCCTTTCACAGTCGTTACTACTCCGATTGCGAAACAGGACTTGCAGGGTAACTAATATTATTTCCTCCTCCTACACTTTCCTTTTCCTGAAGCCGTAAGATAGCCATTTGTTTGTCCTTATGCGTGCTTGCAGCGTGCTCCGCCACTACAGTTTCTCCACTGACCAGATTCTCTTTCAGTTTTCACATGCTTCTTGCTTGGGGGGATTCGGTTTAGGAATCATGCTCCCTCTTTATTCCCAAATCTTTGTTTCCTGTGCCTTGCTGCTTTGCAAAGGAGAAAGCTGGCTGCGGTATCCTTAAACTCGATGGAATAAAAAGAGATCTCAAGCAAATGGTCCTTACACGTGAGATTTTTTTGAGGCTTTCTTCACTGCAGTTGAAAACTGGGACTCTGATGAGCACAATAATAGTTGTATTTTATTGTTGTCTTTAATGGTATACCTACAGAGCTGTGCATTAAGTGATCTTCAGTGTCTGAATCAAATAATAGGGCTCTTCTCACGGTACACTTTGTGCGGGTAATATGCTAGAAAGATTTGCAGCAGTGGAATCCCTCACATTACTTCTGGACACCATCATCAAATGTTTTTAGCAATCCTCTGAAGATTCATGTTGCTTAAGATCATGTGGTGGCTTTTTGCATTTGCTTAAGTCTTTCAAAATGAGAAAGAGAATGGAAAAAAAAAACCCATGAAGAAAAGTAATACAAACTTTATGTTCCACTTTGAGATTTCCTTTGGGAATGAAGTGTCGTCTCCTGAAAAACCTCCCGAGATCAATAAAATTATGCAGACACGAACATCTCGGGTGAAGCATTTTAGGCAAATAAGTGCAAAAGAAATCTTTGTTTTGGCTGAACACTTGATGAGGCTTCCCTTAAAATACCTTATCATAGAAATGCTTGAATACAAATACATTATCCTTAAATGGAGATCACTTTCATGCACATGAGTGCGTGTAAGACACTGTGCAGTGCTTCATTTCAGAATATAGGAAATCTTTTCTCTCTAATAAGAGGAAAAAAATCCAACATCATAGCACATTCTTTCATATATTACATGTTTTCATAAAGGAATGAGCTTTCACACAGAGCAATGGTGACTTCAGTTGGCTTTTCCCTTCTGCATCAAGAAGCATTGTTATTAGAATCCAGCGTCTCATATATTTGATACTGTTTTACTATATTCTTTTTAGTTAAAGTTTCAAACTTGTGGCAGTGCAGATAATCCTTATTTATTTTTAGTGTTTTAACACTCTCAAAACCTGCTCTATTCTCCTGCTGTTCCATAAGCAACTTCCCTTCCTTCCACGTCGTGACACTGATCCAGCCAAAACCTCGCTCTTGCAGTCTTTTGTAATTGCTTTCGATTTGAAACACTGGAGTCCTAAATATTGGGTTTTGGTAATTGGATGACATAAAAAGCAGAACTTATTAAAGAATTCCCTTCTTTATTTTGTTACGCTAATATAGAGAATTTAATGTGTTTTTTCCTGTGGATTTCTTTTCCACCGCTTATAAATGTAAGCGTTAGTATGTGGTACGGACTCAATTTCCTCATAGCTTTTATGGATTTAATTACATTTGGGGGCTTAATTTGGTTTAAAAAATCCTGGTTTCCACACTGGAGGAAACTGAAGAAAATCAATTCTTCGCAGTTTCTGCTCCTTGTCCAAACTACCGTGGTGTGCAACCAGACTTCCTATAGCCCCACTGAACCTTTACCCTGGTGCTTTTTACTGTCTTCATCGTACAAGAGTATATAGCACACGGAGAGGTCCACATGGGTGAAAGCATTGCCAGTGATAAATAGAATTTGAGATATTATTTGAGTCAAATATCTGGTATCTTGGATGTAAAAAGAAGTGCCTGTATTTTTCAGATCTTGATTTGCTCTAATTTGGGAATGGCAGGGAAAGGCCTGCCGCAGCTCGCTTGAGGCTGTTGGGAAGTGAAGTGTAAATGCAAGCTCTACCCTTGAGAAGCTGAACTCAATCTTATTTGGTTGGGGTTTTTATTTGTTTCTTTCTTTTCCACTCTACAATGGGTCCCAGAAAGGCTTTATATGGCTATACTGATGTGGCTAAGAACCTGCAAAAGCAGTGAAGTCCATAGCTCAGGTAATAACAGGTATTTTTAAAGTTGGTTTGAATATTGGTTTTCCTGCAATAAATGTTTTCTGCTGCTGGTGATTCTGTTGGTTGTTGTAGGCAGTCTTTGTATTTTAATTCTTAACATGGTATTAAATAAGAAGTGCATATGCCTTATTTTCAAGCACTGAACAGCTCAGATGTTGGCCTCAGGACCTGCCCCATCCCATGGCAGTAAGAGTGGCCACATCCCTTGGCACTGGAAGGTACCACTGTGAACGCAACAGCTTTTCCCTGCCCTTCCATGTTATTTTGCATCATTCTGCAAGGTGGCAACACAAAAATGACTCTTTCAAAACACAGAAACTGCTCTGATAGCACAGAATTTCACAGCAAGTTTTTTCCTTTCTTTTCTATTTTTTTCTCTCATTTCTTGAGAAGCAGGCAGCAAGTGGTACACAGGCCAACTGGGATACTGGGAATATACTCAGCATCCTATCCGTTATGCATGGCAAGTGTCCTTCATGCTGTGGGAGACATCAGCAATTTCAGACCTTTCAGCAGCTCCTCCTGTGGTCCCACTCCTGCCCGTCTATCACACAGGCTGCCAAGGTTGCCCCATCTCTCTTTCATTTGATATGGGCTGAGAATGACAGGCAGGGGAGCGAGGGTGACCGCAGCCGTCGGCAGAGCGGCAGGCGGGCGGTTGGGGCTCCGAGTACAGCTGCTGAAAGCTGTCAGGATCTTGCCAGGTCACCCCCTAAATGAAGATCTTCCATCATGGTCTTTCTCCATGGCTGGAGACTTTTCCAAATCCACCACGTGCTTTTTCCAGAAGCCCTGAACAGAAGTCACTGTTCGTAGGGGTGAAAAGCATGGCAGAGATTTTGCCTTCTGTGCCTTCAGCATTCAAAGGCATCTCTTGTTTCTTCTCCTCCCCTCACACCCTGCTATTGTTCAAGGCCTTCTTCATGTGTCCCTTTACATTGTGCTCTCACATTTTGCTTTATTAATATTTACTGCATGCCATCTTTTACATTCTGGAAAGCTTCCCTAGTCCTGTTGGACAGCCATGCTCTTTTTCTTTTCCTCATCTTCTCCCTCATCCCCCCCAACTCCTTTTTCTCAAAGCACAATTTCAAGTGTGTAAAATATCCCCCACATCCTGGTCACGTTTATGTACCATTTGCTACCCTGTTAGGGCAAAGCTGTCTCCTCCTCCCTTTTAAGAACAAGTAGAGTCATGGCAATAACAGACCTTTCCATGTTGCCAGGACTCATGAGATTAACTTATAATGACTTTTATTAACTTACAAACCGCTCTGTCAAAACTCCAAAATTGGAAAAAAAGGCAATTTGCGTTCATGTAATTTTACGGATATTTATTTATTTTTATGCTGTAAATCACTAGTAACTGGCTACTAGCATGAAGTTTCCTTCTAAACTGATGGTGTAGCCCCAGGACTTCTAATCGCATTTGAAAATAGCAAAACAAGAAAAGGCACCCCAAAATACCCATCCTGCGTGGTGTGCTGCACGTGTGGGCAAGGGTCTGTTATCGGGCAGCCCGTGAGCATGGTGTTTTCAGTCTGGCTGCATGAACCCAGCCTACACATACCCATAAAAAGAGATGTCTTGTCACAAGACATTTCTTCATTAAACTGCGTTTATCCTGCCTCCCCTGTTCACCTTGGAAAAGAAGTCGTCCTATTTTTAATAGGAACATTCATAAATAAGTTAGCCCCAGGGGAGGCTGGGGAAGAGGTTACATGTGTGGTTATAGATGAAACAGACTTTCATGAGGGCAGGATTATATTCTTTGCTGCTTGGGTTATGTATTTCTGCACGTTGCTTTGGAGCACACTAAAGCCCCGGCGTTGAGGGAGGCTTGTTTTGCAGCTGGAAATCCCGCTTTAAAGGACTCGCAGTGCACAGTCGTGCACTTTTTACTGGAAAAGGGGCACTTTGTAGGCTCTTTTCCTTCCCTGCGTGCCCCAAGGAGGTGTAATGCATTTGCTGATGATAAACCCAACAGGTGCCAGGGCTGGTGGGTATTGCAGCCAGTTGGCTTCCTGCCGGCAGGCTCACAGTGGCTATATTGTGTCTCAAGGTTTTTGTGTGCTTCCATGGCCTTATGAGGGATGGTATAACCCAGTTGAAATACATACTTAAACTCCTGAGGGATTAAGTGTGTTTCCTTTGCTTTACAGTTCAGAATTTTACAGTTTCTTTGTTTGGGGGTTCTCAGATTGCTTAATGATTTTTTTTGTGTGTCCCCCCCCCCCCCCCCGGTTTGCCCAGATGTGTATAATAGCAGTATTTGAACCTTACTAGGTTTGCCAATTTTATTACTCAACATATGGTATATCCTTTTATTTTTGTCTAGTATATCCTTCTTCTGCTGAGAAATCCCTTGGTACATGCTTTTTTCCTTATTATTCTTCAATTGTTAGGTTTGTAACTCTTCTGTACTCCAAAATTCAGCTTTTCACTAGTGGTTCAAGGAGACAAAATGTCAGATGTTTTGCTTCTGTCTGGAAAGTATTGTTTAAGCTGTCACTTATTTGAAGTGCTATGGTACACTAAGGTTAAAATAACCCTTTCCCCCACCTCCCCAGTAACCTCTTGCTTTCTGGCATAGAGGAAAAGCACAGAAGGCACTGGATGAAGCGGGTGCTGGTGCACTGCATCCACCCTAGAGCGTGGGACACATCCATAGCCCACGAGTGGCTCCTCCATGGGTCTGGCACTGGTGATGCTGGAGTGCCCAAACTTCCTGGCAAAGAAAAGGAACCCACATGGGTCTGCTCGGCTGATGCTGGTGGTGTTCTGGGGTGCACCTTCACCCCCAGCATAGCTTCTCGTGGAGCATTGAGGGATCCCTGTTTTCTTCCACCTCCAAAGCATTCCCAAAGCCTGTACTCTCCTCTCCTGTCCTCTGATCTTTGCCACATGGGGAGGTTAGAAACGCGACTCTGGTTTCCCATAATGCAGAAATACATCCTTTGCTCCAAGCATTATATATACATTTTAAAGTTGTTTATGAGTACATAATATTCTATCCAAAACCCTGCGTGTGTGGCTCATCCTTACATGTATTTATAGTGACCAACATTTGCAGGGAATATGAGCAGAGATTGTTTTCCTGGTAGGCTCAGGAGTGGATTCTTCTGTGGTTTCCATCTATATAACTCAATTAAATGGCATTAGGATAGACTTACATCAGCTGAGTTCTCAGCCCGGAGTCAAAATAGAATTCTTAATGATGGCTTTACAAGTGATTTTTTTCTTTATAAAATTTTATTAGTGTTTTCTTCTGAGAGGTTTCCTAAGCTTTTCTTGCTTTGTAGTAAAGTCTGCCTGTAAGAGAGTTCACACTAAGAATACTTTGTTTGAGGGTGAGTCAGAGTCTCAGAATAATTTGTAGTCAACTGAAACTATCCCAAATGTACCATTTGCGTGGTAACTCTTGTGCAAGCTTCCCAATCCAGTTGTAAAGACACAAATCATTTGAATTCTCTTAATTTGTTTCCCACACAATGCGAATAACACATGGCTTTCTACTGGCAAATATTTTGCTAATGTTTGTATCTGGGTTTGGAAATTATGTATTGCTGTCTAATGCTAATTGCTGTTAATAATAATAACAGCAACAACAACAGCTCAGGTAATTTTCCACAATAAGAAATAATTTCCTTAAAGCATCGCTGAAGTTCACAGTGGAATGGTTGTCAGGTTGTTATATGCCTTGAGAATAAGGATTAGACTCTGCATAGCAGTTAACGTGAATGACAGTCATGTAGCAGACAGGAAAACCCAGTTTAGAAAAATCCTTTTGTTTTCCATTGGAATAAAGAATAGGCTGTTGCCCACTGTATTTGCCATTAAAATATATGTGTATATTGTCCAAACCACTGAGCATACTCGTGATTTTACCCATGGGAAGGGGCGCAGCATGGTGGGGACATTTGAATTAATGGGGTGCAAGTCACTGCGTGTCCTCAGGCACTAATACTGCCACTGCCCCCCTGAGGGATGGGGCTTATGTGCTGCCCAGTATATGGGTATTTAGGGGAGATCATTGCACAGTTCCATAACCCTGAGACTAAGATTTAGGGCTTTAAATCATTGCCTAGATGTCCCACAGGCTCCCTTCTGGAGCCCAGCTTGCCCACCTCACTGGCATGAACAGCTTAAACTGGCCCCGCTGGAATTCAACCACTGACTTCCCAACAAGTCCGGTTATTTCGGAGCTGATGCCCAAACCACTGAACTATCATCCCCAGCATTATTAATTCTTAACCTTTCCCCATAATTATGTTGGCTGAGCTTTGGGTTGCCGTACTCAGCTTGTCCTATCGGTGATACCTATCAGCATGTCTGCTGACTTTACTGCAGTTATTTCCACCGCAGACACTCGGTGTTGTTTCCTTGCCAGGCTTTTCTTCCCTACAGGCATTTAAATTAATAGCTGTGAATGAGTGTGGCTGCTTTGCTTACAAATACTCAGGACGAGATGAGCCATAAAGACAAGTGGTGGGTAGCTGGGTAACTTTTTTTAGCAATAATTCAGGCAAATGTGTTGTTGAGGCAGAGAACTTGAAGCCAAAGTGTATTTTAAAATAGGCCTTTCGCAAAGGCACCATACCGGGGCAGTGTAACAGCACGACTGTGAAATGGAGGTTTTGTGGGAGTGATAAGTGAGAAGGACCAGGATCGGCCATTTCCTGCGCTCAAATAAAGCTTTCTGCGTTGAAATTTCCTCTTAGGCTTCTTTCTCAGCATTCCTGCTCGCCTCAGAAGCTTTGCTTTGCCACTAGAAAGGCACCTTGCACATATCCGAGTGCAGCAAGTACATGGCATTACACTGCCAGAGCCTGTGCAGAGCTGAGGGTGCATTTTGTTAGTCCCACCTATCAATTCTGGAGCTCCTCCGGTGCATCTGAGCTGGGGATTTGATTGAACCAGGCACTACAGCAGAAGCAAGTTAGCACTGCATGAGTATCATCACACAGGATAAGAAAGATATTTTAGCACCCCTTCTGTTTTTAACATGCCATTTGGAAGTCATCCTGCCTAGCCCTGGGAACGGGGAAGGTTTTCCCAGCTCACATCCTTAGGTGCTGATGCAAATGCCAGAAAAACTTGGATAATGCCACAGCTCCTTCCCAGCTATTCCCAGCCAGTGTGTTTTTTTAAATGACTTAGGAAAAAAAGAACAATATTAGAGTAGCTTCTGAATTTATAAAGTTCTATTTAATATAATTATACATCTTTATACTCTTATATTTTTAATTAGAAAATGAATTAGTGGCTGCATTTAGTGAAGACCTATTTTAAGTTCCAGTTGTCTGAATTCTGGGGCTTTTAGTGTGTGTGTAGAAGTTGAAACCTGTACAAGTGGTGATAGGAACGCACTCTTCCCAGGAGACATTAAATTCCTGTCTGGATATCGGTTGGTGTACAGTATATACCAAATATATATATAAAGTATATAGTTTGTCTCTGATAAACTTGATAGTATATTATTAATAATGCTTGGATCTCGCGTGTCCTGTGACACATCTGGAAGGACTGGTTTCCTCTGCTGAGTGTAGCCTTAAGATAAGAGTGTTTTTCCTAGTTTTTAGCTCTTTCCTAGGGAGGATTGATTGTCTGGTTGCAGAATTCATAAAAACTACTGAAAAATACCCAAGAAGATTCATCTTCTGTTCACAATCCCGCTTTTACGACCAGAGCAGCATGCTGGGAGCCCGGAGCAATTCTAACCAGCGCTGACCCCGTCCGTGCCGGTTTTACGGCAGACCTTGCAAATTGCCCAGTGAATTTATGTCTCCCCAAATCCAGCTTTTCTTCTTTCAGTACATTTCACACCCGCTGCAGCCTCCCCAAAGGTACCTCAGGAATGGATGTTTTATGGGAATATTCACCAAAATCATAGAAAACTTGGAAGTTCCCGGCAATGCCTTTGGATTTTGCTGTGACTCAGTGCGCTGTTAGCAGCTGTCCTTGCGTTTTCTAATCCCACCCCATCTCACACATACTCTGTGTGTACTCATATGGATGTTATTCCAAATGATGACAGACCAGTTAAATAATCAGGAGTTAGACTTTTTCATGACCCTTTCCAACATGAAGATTTCCAGCCATGGAATCCTTGGATCCAGGATCCTTGTGAGGCACTGAGTTAATTAGAGGTGATTCTTGTCCTCAGTGAGGTCTGGATTTAAATAGGCAAGCATGGGAATGAAATAAAGGAACATAAGTGACTTCTTCAAGATCACTCTGTGGGCTATTAATACCTGACCTAGGTTAAGAGCCAGGTTTTATGCTTTCTAGTTTGGAGTCCTATCTACTCTTGGATCAAGCCTGAAGGCTTCTCAGGCAGAAAATACTGAATAATAATATAATGATAATAAATATCTTTTCTTAGAGCATGACTGTGCAGTACTTGGAAAAAGGCAAATGCAGTCTTGACTCTCTTAAGCAAGGCATTTCCATGGAGGTAGTGAACTATTAATGCTATTAGCAGATAGTCATCTGGAAGTCTGTGCACATTCTGGGCTCCCATATGCAAGAAAAATGAATTCAAATGGGATCAGGTGCTGAAAAGAACTTGCTGGGATGTGAGAGGGAATGAGGAGCCAGGCTTAAAGAGGTGGCTGCAAGAGCTTGGCTTGCATGGGGTTATGATTGCCTTACAGATATATCAAGGGAGAAGTACCAGGGAGGAAGAGGACCTGTTCTAGGGTGTAGAGCAGTGTTGGCAGAAGAACTAATGGGCATAAATTAGCTATGTGTAAATTTAAGCTGGAAATTAGATGAAGGTTTCCAGCTATCCTGAACCTTTTAGCAATTTATGAGGCTGTAATCCCTTTCAGATGCCATGGTTGCTTGTGTATCAGAGGCAGCACAGCCCCATCAGCTTTATTTAGCAAGGGGGCACTTTCTTGCGCAGGCAGGTTGAGTAACTTGGTCAAGGTTTGCACTCAGCTGTTTAAAACAAGAAGTCCCTGTGAAAGTCTGGCCTCTTGTCTTGTGTTTTAATGACATAACCAAGAAAGTAGGAATGTTGTTGAATAGATCCATTATTTGTCTGTTTATTTCGCCAATAAATACTCCATTTGGAAGTCTTGGGGTTTGGTATTTTTTCCTCTGAGTGGCCCTGTCTGAATTTCAAGTGTGATGTATTTGCATTCTGCAGGCAGCTATTCACACCAGCTAAAATCCATCACTTTTCTTCATCCCAAAGTGCTGATAGACCTGCCTGGACCAAGACAGTTAACCTTATACCAAACCTGTGAGATTGGAGGAGCTGCCCTAGAGACCCTTTCTGGTGCTCAGGGCTGTGTTACAGGGTTTACACTTCTTCCATATCAACATAACTGCTGCATCGGAGGAACCTTGGACCCTGGCAAAGCTTAGGGTAGAAATCCCTCTCTTGAAGTAGCCCTGAGGGCTCCTTAGCAGTGCCTGCTGCTTGGAGGTACCCTGAGGGATTGATGGTGCCACCTAATTGTAACTTGCAATTGAAGCCTATTAGTCTGTGATCACTAATCAGAGTGGAAGTTGTTTTTTTGTTGGCTTTTATTACTCATTCCACTTTGTCCGTATTAGTTACAGGCATAATGTGATTGCTGTTCTGCTTTGCCGATAGGCGGCATTCCCAGGGGACCCTCTTCACTGGAATCTAGATTTCTCTTTACAGCTTGACAGGTTGCTGCTACAGCCATAGAACGAATTTAATCCTTTATAATTTTACAGCCACAGAATGATGTTTAATACTTCTCCATGCAAAATCTGTATTATTTTCATAGGTGAGGGTGACATAAATGTTCAAGTGCCTCCTGTTACTTGATATTTAATTATGAAAGCATCCGCTGGAAAAATACTATGAGCCTGGTGTAATCAGCATGGGGCAGACCTGTTAATCTTTTCATTTGGTCTAGACATCAAGGATGCTTTGTACTAGTCTGGCTGCGGCGTGATAATCTAAGACCTTCTGGACTAGAAGTTCCAGGACTCTTTATGAAGGCAGAAACTCCTACATAAACCCCCTTAGATTTGTGTATTCCTCTTTCAGCTGATAAATGCTTATTTGATTAGTTCATGGAAAAGGTATTTGGATGAACCTGACCGTGGAGGCAGCTTGGCTCATTGGTAATGCCTTGATGTCTGGGAGAGCAGCAACCCCCGCGCGCTCGCAGTCAAAACAAGGGTGCTGGCCCTGGCCCTCCTGAGGCTTTGAACTCGGATAGTTCTGGTTTAACAGCACCTCCATTTGCTGTGTCACTTTATAAAAGGTACTTTTAATTAGTTGCATTCTGAAAGAGATCCCTGCCAGCTCTCCAATGGGATGGCAGCATTCCCTGCCATGGAGCAGCCTGTGAACCTGTGTTCCTTCACAAGTGAGGAATGCATTTCCTCACACTGTTCTCTCCTTTATTGTTCAATAGCATTAACCCTCCTTGCTATTTATTTTAAAACAAATTAAAGATTTTAAATAAACCCTAAAGTAATTGCCATCAGTCTCTTTTCCCAAGCTTATTTTCATGCATCACAGTGCAGTTTTAATCTGTAACATGGTTTCTGTAAAACCTTAGTATCTTTAATTAAGGAAGTGGGTGGGAGGGCAGCAGCAGGAGACGGGAGGAATCCCCTTCACCTGTAAGATGCATTGGGAAAGTCATTTGGGGTCAAAACAAAGAAATTCTGTCTCTCAACAGTGGCCAAATCTGGCTGCCTGAGGAGGAGGATCAGAATATAAATGATGTCTTATATTTTTGATGAGGATTTCAGTTCTTTGCATGGAAAAAGAAATCAGATTTTATCTCCCCTGGAAGGATTCCAGTGCTGTCTAAAGAAAAATCACTGTCTGAATAAAACCACTGTCTGGTCTGGCACAGCACTGGGAAGCGCTGCTACGGCTCATCCTTTGGGAAGTCGCGGTGACATTAGTGCTGGGAGAGATTAAGCACAATGTTGCCTGAACTTGTCCTTGCTGAGGCCAGACCAGGACAAGCTCCATGTGTGCCCGCACCGGTTGCACTGACCTGCCCCAGCAAGTTTATACTGAGATGGAGCTGAAGCTCTCTCTAATCTCTGGTGTTACCTTGAAATAGGAGACTGGGACAGCAGAATGGCAGAATAGTTTGGGTTGGAAGGGACCTTTGAAGATCATCTACTCCAATCCCGTGCAATGAGCAGGGACATCTTCAACTAGATCAGGTTGCTGAGAACCACATCCAGCCTGGCCTTGAATGTCTCTGTCTTGCTGGGCAGTCTGTGCCAGTGTTTTACCACCCTCATTGTAAAGAATTTTCCTCACATCCAGCCTGAATCTCCCCTGTTATAGTTTAAAACCATCACCTCTCATCCTGTTCCAACAGGCCCTGCTAAAACATCTTTCCCCATCTTTCTTATAGGCCACCTTTAAGTACTGAAAGGCTGCAATAAAGTCTCCCCAGAGTCTTCTCTTCTTCAGGCTGAACAATCCCAACTCTCTCAGCCTTTCCTCATAGGAGAGGTGCTCCAGCCCTCTGATCATTTTTGTGGCCCTAAATACAAGAAAAGAAAATACAAGCTGGGGGTGCACCATGGGGTTACTTTTCTTCTGCATATCCTTCACCATGTGATGTGCATGGTGTGAAGAACCATGCAAGAAGGGAGATTGGGAACCCAGTGGTTGAAGTGATGACACGTTGCTGACCTTGCTGGTTTGTACTGGGGTTGACTTGGTCTGATGTCCTTTGCACCATGGCTTGGTGATAGCAGGCGTACTGGTGTACAGGGAGTTTCAGAGGGGTGATTGCACATCTCCTGCCCTCCCAGGTGCCATTTGCTTTTCTTCCTCCCCCAAAAGAGTATCTTCTATAAAATGAAGTTTATACTTTACTACTCTCTTTATTTGTGGGAAGAAAAGACAAGCGGATACAGCAAAATGTCTTTGCCGTATTTTAAACAATTAAGCAGGAGAAACAACCCTTTAAAAATACATCTCTATGAAATATATCTGTAAAGGTAATTTAGTTTGGAGGCTGTAACTTCACGGAACAACATTTTCTTTCCTTTTTTCTAACAAAAGGCTATGCCCAGTAAGAACTGAGTGGTGCTGGGCGACGGGATGGTTGACTAAGATGAGATTTTGCCTTGATTTGACTGAAGTACTCTGGAATGAAATGAGAAGTATCCTAAGGAAAGGCTCAGGGCTTGACTAGGTTTCCTCTGACTCCTCAGTGTTTGCAGGCCACCATGCCTCTTCTCTTTCAACTTATCAGATCTCAGTGCCAGATTATCTCTCTGCCAGCTTTTAGAAGCTCAGCTTAGTTGTCAGCAGCTTGTCTGCTAATAGGCACAACTGTTCTCCATCAAGGCTGTATGAGCAAAGCATCTGGAAACGGGGAAATTCAGAGGAAACAGCGCCGGTGAAGCCCAACAGAGAAAACCCATGCAGATTGGGAGAGCCAACTGCCAAACTGTAAATATTTAGATAGCAAACGCATATGCTTGTGTGTAAATGAAGTGCTTATAAACCCCCTGAGCAAACTTCCAAACCTGCTTTGTGTACTTTTTAGGGTAGAAAATATATTTCAAGCCTTTATTTGTAAGAGAATATGTTTAGAGAGAGTTGCCGAGGTGCGTTTTGCTGCAGTGAGGCACTTGTGCTCAAAGTTTCTCTTGCCTGATTCTGGTTATTTTATTCCTTTTTTTTATGATCATTATTTATTTTTCCTTTTTTTCCCCTTTTCCTGGAACCACACTATGGGATATTTTGCCTTTGTATCCTTTCTGCAGCCATGAACAGAACTGGATCTATATATATATTTTATAGTGAAACCAAGAGTTCTACCTCACCTTTTCACTACTCGGTTGAAACAAGTGCTAAAGTGTAGTGCTAAGCACAAAACTGTATTTACTAAATAGCACAAGTCTGTCAATTATTTTCATGATGTGTTCAGTGTTTAAATGACTTGTAAAATGTAATTAGATTTCTTTCTAATTTTAATACTTCTATTATGTGGATTAAGTAAGTAGGTGGGCTGAGACTTACCTTCGGCAGAGGTTTTGGTGCTCAACCATTTGTAATCTTCAATGGCTATTTTCCTATCTATCTTTTCTTTATCAGTACAACCAGCAGACATGGTAACCATGTGCTCTCCTAGTTTTATTTCATGCTTCCTCTATAAATCTTGGTTCATAAAGAGCATTACTAAATGTTGCAATTCATTTCACCACTTCATATTTAATGATTATCATGTTAAGAGCATCTTGGGACTTGTCTACACAGGAACTGCAGCGTAATTAAATGGAGGTATACATTTAAGGACTTGCCTACCTAGGGAAATTCATTTGAATTTTAGTAGGACGTGAATTTTAAAGCAGGTTTTTCTATTTCTCGGGATGTCTTTTATGGGTATTTTTGTTTTGTAAGAAGCAGGTATCTACACACACACTTTCCTCACTGAAGAATTTGAAATCTGGCCCTAAAGCAGACTTTTCAATACAAATTTTTTGAGTCATACAAATACAGTAATGTACATTTTTAGTTCCACTTTGTAATAATTGGGCTTATTTCAAGTGTTTCTGTGAGAGTGACTGATTTGATTTTACAATCCTTCCTTGAGAGGACCTGATAGCTTTTTATGTATTAATTTTGTATGCTTGTCCATAGAGACATTGATGAGGTGGGTGGCATCGTGTACTGATCTGGGCTCTGGGACAAGCAATTTAAACTCTGTGGTTTACCCTGTACTTGCTAACAATGAAAGACTGCTTTGATCAGTGGTACCTTGATGTAGGACTTTGGATCTTTTGACTTCTAGTGTATATATTCCTACTTTCCTAAATAAAAGTTTTGGTCCAAGACTAGAGCCATAATGCACCTCTGTTATCACCGATTCTGGGTTTAGTTCCATGGAGAATATCTCCCAGAACACACAGTCTGGTTTTAACCCCTTGCACAAAGATTCTCAGCCAAAACTCCCCTGTTGAATCTAGGTGATTTTTTGCTTTGTAGATGAATAAAGCATTAGCCCCAGCCCTCCAGTGTTACCCAGACTTATGTAGTCAAAGCTTCCAGATCCCTCTGGTGACACTATTTGAAGTAGTCCCCTCAAAAGCTCTCAGATGAATACTGGCTCCCAGGGGAAATCAGGTCATTGAGGTGCAGGCTTGATCATTTCCCTCCCGCTCCCCAGATACTCAAAACTTCATATTGGACTAGCACTTAGCAAATAAGGGTGACATTTGAGGCACGTGGAAGACAAATCTGACAAGAGTGGCATTTCCCTGTCAATATTAAAAAGCTCCTGCAAGTCACTGCTAGGTAGAGGTAATATCCATCGAGTGAGCTCCAGGAGCCGGGCGGGAGCGTTGAGCCCTTTGGTTGGGCAGCAAGTTTGTGCTTTAAGAGCCCTTTTATAGGAGGATTGTGCAGTTTTGCACACTCACATCACTTCATTGCTTCTCTGATGTAGAAAAGTGCTGCCATAGCTTGTGTCACTCGTGACCAAGAAGCCACAGTCAGACTGAAGGGGACAGGGGCTGCCTCAGGCTTTGAGTGGAAAGCACAGATTTATTCCGACATATTGATGCTCATGCAGTGCTTAGGATAAGTTCTGCTTCTATGTCATGGTTCTTGTTACTGTTCTGTTATTTTAAGAATGGCCTTCTAAAAGAGAGAGAATCATGCTGTTTTGTCCATATCTTTGACCTCCTTTTGGCAGAAATTCTCCTGTTGCCAGAAGCCAGAACTAAACTGATTGTTGTTTAAGCTTCTAATGCATTTGAAAGGATCACTGTCACAAAATAAATAAATTCAGGCAAGTGAATAGGTCATTATACCTTGAAAAAGGGGGAGGTAATGCTGATTTGGTATCTTAATTGGTTTCCAAGCTAAAATTAATAGTGTGTGGAATCCCTCTTAGTAACATGACTCAGAACTATTTATTTTTCAACTCCTCTTTTAACTCTAGCTGAGATTGATGGGGATGTTATCTTAGCATTTGGGAGATGCAAGCCGTATTGGAATGACAAACATTTCTTGACAGCTTTAGAAAGATGGATGATGTGATGCCCCTGCAGCAGGTTTGGGTGTTTGTGCTTTCTAATGGGTCATCAGGAGACTCTTGCTTCACTTTCAGTCTTAACAAAGGGGAAGGAAAGGTGAGACCTAATTATTGGTTTGAGATGTCTTTGTAATGTGACTTCTCAGTATATAGGTTTGTCATGCAGCCCTTAGCAGAGGAGCATAATGATGGCCTTCCTCAGTTAATGGTCCCGGTTGGTGCCTTAAAAAAGAACAAAGTAGATGGTTGCTGGGTTTTTTTTTCTGCCAAGCTGGTGCTAAGTGATCAAATACACCTTGGATATCTGTTGTTATGTTGTACCTCTGTGCTGTTACCTGTAAAGTATGCGTTACTTTATTTGACAGATCTCCACATTCTGTATAAAATCATGAAGAGAAATCCCCTACCAAAACTTAGCATGGGTAAAATCCTAAGGCTTGACCAGAAACTTCATAGTCTTGTGAGCATCTACTCCACATGTTTTGATGAGCAGGAAGAATGGGATTCCTCTTCATTTGCTTTATTGCCAAGATTAAAAAATACTACCAACAAATCCATTGTCATACAAATGAAGTTACAATATTGCAGTCATCAAGGTGCCTTTGATACTATCTCTCGACATTTAGAGTTCTTCAGAATATTAGAAACTAGACTCCTCTTGGCACAAGAGCACATGGTGGGGTGAAGCGATGAGGCTGTTCTCTTGCCAGCAGAGGTAAATCATCACATCCCCGCAGAGGTTCCTTGATCTTTTCAGACATCTGAACAACAGGAAAAAGTGGGGTTTAAGTTTTAGTGCAGAGGGGATACTTGTGAGCTCTCTTCTATAGACCTAGTAGATGCCCTAAATATGCCATATATAAAAATGTGACTTGAAACTCTTCCTCAGATCAAGTCCTTAAAGGAAAAACTCATGAGGAATGATTCTAGTGAGAGGTTGGAGCTGTGGGTAAGTCCAGCTGATCGGTTCTGTGACAGGCAGTTACTGTACTGTGTTTCTGAGGCACGTCTGTGAACGCTGATGCCGCTTTACACCCTTGTTCACATTTAGGCTTTTTTATTGACTAGATCACAGTTTGTACAGATTTCATTCATCTTGTGTTGTTTGGGGGGTTTTTTTCCTTACCATTTTTGCCAGGAGGAGCTGAAGATTTCTCTTTTGCCCAATACAGATGGACCAAAGCAAAGGATTTTTCACAAGTGCCAGGAACTTTCAAGTAAAACAGTGAATTTAATTCCGAAACTAAAAGGTGTTTTGAATAAGTAATTTTCTGTGTATGCAAGTGCATAAATAACCTTTCCATAGCCAAAAGCAGGCAAGCCTGCTGCTTTTGTCTGGCTTGAAAGAAAGCGAGTGTTGCTAACAGGATGTGTCAGTTAAAGCAGTTAAAGGGAACTCATCGACATGTGATGTGAGAGAACAGGTTATGGATTCATATTCTCGTGCCTGGCAGGAAGCACGTTGTGGTGGATTAGTATTCTTATCATTTGAGTGACAATTTCTAAAAAGCTGATTAAAATGACCTGGATCTTGGACACATGGGATGGAGCCGGGAGACGTGTGGAAGTGATTTAAATCTCACCTTCCCACTTCCTTGCTCTAATCTCCTGGGCAAGAACAGAGCAGCAGCGGGGCTGCTTTGTTTTATTGCTCTCTTTAGTAGGCACAGGGGACTGAAAAGCAGCTGATACTCATAGTGTGGAGGACTGTGTAGTTACCTGCCCCTTTTACAACTGCCCTGGCCAAAGCCAGGAACTCAGCATCCTTCTGTAGTTACTAGAGAGAAATAAACGCTGTGCATCTCAATTAGGGAAGCTCCTGTCTCTGTTTGCTCTCACTTGCCATCTGGAGGAGATGTGTGTCTCCTGGTTGACTCTGCATCTCCTGCTTGATTTAAGCACTTGCTTTGGGCAGCAGAAATACTTCCCCAAGAGCTCCTGAGTAACAACTTTATTCCACCACAGGAATTTATCTAAGCCATCTTCAGTATCAGATTTTATCTGCAGTATTGCTCAAAGCAGCTGCACTGTGTCCAGAGGACCTGGCCTCATGTATTTTAGGACATATAGTAACTTAAACCAGCTACTGACCTTGTGCAATTCCTATCTTTGGTGAAGAGATTGTTATTTGAAGTTTTGTTTGCTTTTTAAATTATATGTTGCACTCATGGCATGCTGGCTTCGTGACAAGTATGATTTAATGCAAAGGAATCTCTGGGAAAATGGCTTTGCAAAGTGGTTCAGAGTGTGTTTTGGTAGGCATAAAGGTAATATTTTTGTCTTCAACTCTAATAATTGGTCCTAAAATACATAGAAATCCATAGTTCCTGAAGAGCAGGAAGTATGTACCTCTGCATCTGACATCTACTTGTAGGTCATCATTAAAAACTTGCCTGGGTGAGATCCAGAAAGAAATCAGTTATATTTTTGGCCAGATCAGGTTGTTCTGTGGGTGCAGATAGTTGGCTCAGAACAAGAGAAGGGCACGAGGTGTTTTATCTAACTGGGGTTTCAGGTCCAAAATGCATTTTATAGCAATTCTCATTTTAAGATGAAAAGGAAGAGCCCAGGGGTGACAAAGTCTGTGTCCAAAAGGAAAGAATGGGAACTGAACATCCTGCACTATGGAAATTGCTCCCTTTGGTTCAAGGAGCCTGGTTCATGGATGGGCAAGTCCCTTCCTGGAAGCGGGGCTAGAGTCAGGAGCTCTGTTTATGGTTGCACTGATTGTGTGCTAAATAAGAAGCACTTAAATATTCTGTGGTAAATATGATATGGTAAATATTTAATATTATTAGAAGCCTTTGGCAGCTGACCAGAAACCAGTATTTCTTTCCTGTGAAAGCTGTTTCTCCAAGGTGGATCATGTAAGGTGAAAGCCTGTCTGTGGTATCCAACTTGCATTTGCCCTCAAGCCGTGGCTGACCTCTGTGTGGCCTCGGGAATATGCTATTTAGGTGGCTCACCATGTCAGCAGTTCTCAAGATGAAACAACTTATAAAAGCCTGGGTTCATTTTTATTATCATTTCATTTTTATTGCTATATCTTCTTAGCAAAATATGATTTCAGTGGGAAGAGCTGAGCTCACTGGTGGTCACTCAGCCCGAGTCCTGTTTACTAAAACAGGAGATTGACATCTGTTCTCCTATTTCAAGTCATGGACACCGCGTGCATTGAAATTAGAGAGGTTAAAGAGCTTTTTATTCCCCCACATACTGGTGTTAGTAAATCTGATTCAAATATGGAGACAAGAAAAATGCCGTATGTAAGGGCAAAGTAGATTAATTTGGTACAGATGCTCCATTACTTCATTTGAAGCTACTCATACAACTGCAGACCACATGTAGTCCTTCATTCTCTTTTCCTGCTTCATTAATTCCATGCTTGGACGCAGGCAGCTTCTTTCCTTGCACCCTTGCTGCTTTTCCCAAGGTGAATGCCACAAGTGCAACCACGGGGGTTCATCCAGCTGGGCTTCAGTAGTGACAGGCATCATCCTCACCTCCATCCCAAGCCCTCAGTGGGGACAGGACCCGTGCATGGAGCAGCACTCTGTTAGGACCGTGTTGCTTTGACATTCCTGAGTGTTAACATGGCCCCGCACTTCCCAAGCTCCATGTAATGGTACTTCTGATATCACCAAAGGATGTCATTAGCCTGAAGTGCTGATGAAGAGGCAAGAGTTTAATGACTCAGAGCAGCCTTCCAGTATCTGAAGGAGGCCTACGAGGATGCTGGAGAGGGCCTCTTCATCAGGGACTGTAGCAATAGGACAAGGGGTGATGATTTTAAGCTTAGGGGAAGTTCAGGTTAGTTATGAGGAAGAAGTTCTTTACTGTTAGGGTGGTGAGGCACTGGAATGGGTTGCCCAGGGAGGTTGTGAATGCTCCATCCCTGGTGGTGTTCAAGGCCAGGTTGGACAGAGCCTTGGGTGACATGGTTTAGTGTGAGGTGTCCCTGCCCATGGCAGGGGGTTGGAACTGGATGATCTTAAGCTCCTTTCCAACCCAAACCATTCTGTGATTCTGTGACCACTTGTTTTCATGGTCAGACCCACCAAAAGGATTCAGACGAGCTGAAAACCAATCCAGAGCAGTGGGCCAGGCTCTGGCACTGCTGCCGGTTAAGTGCACTTAAATACCAAGCGCAACAGAAAACCTAAAGGGTTCTCAGTTTTGGTGGCAGTGGACGTCTGATGTGAATCCCTAGAAAGTCACATTTTTATAGTGGTCAAGGAAAGAGCATGTCCCCTTAAAAACAGAGCCCACAGGGCAGGTCATACATCTGTGGGGATGCTAACTGAACTCTATGAGTCTTTGCATTCTCCATCCTGAAAATGTATCTCTACAGTGGCAGGTTATCCACATTTTCTTTGCGGTGACCTTCTGTTCTCTTCCCTGTACACAGCAATGGGCTTTGCACACTGGCTAATAAGAATGTGTCTTTTGTGGAAGCTTATTAAGAACCTAATAAATTAAACTGTGGTAGATGCTTTCCAGAGCAGACCTTCCTTGGGTTCTCTGTGACATGACAGTGTGGGGTTTAGCTGCCCTTCTCTATCTGTAAGTAACATTGTTCGGGCTTGCATCAATCTTGGTTTTAATTAGAATCCTCTTTGAAATGGAAAATATTAAAGCAGATCCATAGCTGGAGTGGGAACTGCAGAGCCAGAGGGTTTTCAGATGCTGCCTTAAAAAAAAAGAAGACCAAAAAAGCCATTTCTAATCCTTAAAATATTTGCCTTGCTTTATTTTCATATCTTGAAGACAAACAGGTGCTGTGTGCCCTTTATGATTCTCAAATATACAATCTCCAAGCCAGCAATCTCTAAAGCCTTCAGTTGTTTGTACAATTAGGGTGGGATTTTCAGAATCACCCGCTGTTGGTCTGTCTGTGCTCTCATTGAAATCAAATTGCCATTGACTTCAGTGAGAATCGTGTTAGATCAGTACATGAGTGCTTTTGAAAATCCTTGCCTTTGCCTTTCCCTCCGTCACATCTGTGTACAATTGAATGAAAAGACTTTTGTAATATACTTTAATTATTCGTTGTTGCTTTCATATAAAAATGATTGCGAGGAAAGCAGAAGAAAACCTATAATAATAATCTGACTTTGATCTTATTTACCCAAAATTATATGTTATGTTTTTCTTCTCCTTTTATGTAATTATATATTACTTTATCACAATGTACGATAAATCACTGAAAACACGAGAAGTAGGAATAATTTGGTAATGTGGAGGGGAAGAGCACTCACAAAGGAAGGAGCTCAACTCTTTGTGGTCTGATGGGCTTCCACTGCTGCTTATGGCAGCTTTCCTTGGAATGCATGGGAATGTCAGGAGCCTTTATGTGAAAGGCTAATGCTAAAACCTGATGAATGGCCGTGTTTCCAGCTGCAAGGAGTGGTTTTCTGGATGTCACCTTCCCAAGAAACCTCAAGTTACTGTCCAGCTACCTGGACTGCGCTCTGCCACCACACTCTTCACTTGGTTTTGGTCTACCCGCTCCTCCCTGATTCATGTGCCTTTTTGGTTTCCAGTGTGTGTTTCAATGATGTTTTTGGTTAATAGCTTGCTGTTTGGCAGAACTAAAGAGGATCAGAGCTTACAGTAGCTCAGGGGAAATCAAAGAACATCAGGAACATCTAATTCAGCAAAACCAGCCCAGTTTTACCCTTGGCTGTAGACATTTAGGGAAGTGCTCAAGGCAGGAGTCCAGTTGTACTGGTTGTTATTTGCATTGTGCTTAATAATGTTTCCTTGGGTCTGCAGCAGGAGATTTTAGCTGAGGAAAGGCTCTGGGACATCAATCCCTGTAACTCATCTCTCTAGGCATGGAGGGAGGATGATGGAGACGAGCAGCGCTGCAGAACAGGAGGTGACTGCTCCTTGCCAACAGCCTCATCTGCTTATTAATACCATAGATTCATCTGAACTGCCCTTCAGAGAGAAATACATACACCCAGAGAGCAGTTCTGCTGCCAGAGATCACATGGAAGCCTGCTCAGATGCGGGAGTGGTTTTGCATTGGGAAGACCTCTGAGTTGCTTTGAATTTAATTGTCTTTTAATAGCAGGGTTCTGCTCCATCTTTAGACTCACAGGATTATCGGTTCTGATGTAAATATGTGTTTAGCATTAGAGTAAAATGTTATGTCAAAACAAGGGAAGACTGGGTGCCTCTTTCAGCCGCTGCTGTTTCCATGTGTCACAGATCAGAGCTGGGCCAGGCTGGTGCTCGAGATGCTCTAAATCCATAGTGGTATATGAGAGACATTTACTAGCCTAAGTGTGGGCGATCTGTTTGATAAACTGAATGACATATTGTTCCTCTTAATGCACTCTATGTTTCTGTGTGAACAGGAGTAAAGGTATTGAACTGTCATAATTCAGTAGTTAAAATGCCTCCTGCAGGAATGACCACGGGTGGCAAACACAGCACGTGCTCAGGGCTTTCCATCCGCTCCACTGCTTTCATTAACTGCAAATAGGCCACCTTCTTTGAAAACTTAATCAGTGGTGTTGGTGTTTAACTGATGATACAGAAAGAGCAAGAGGATGTCCTGGAAAGGCACGAGTTGCCTTCTCAGTCTTTCCGTATCGTGTTAGTCCTTGGAAGTGCCAGTGTAGTGTAATGCCATCTGCAAGGTGATGCTATGGGAATCTTGGCTCAGTCCAAATAAAATCATTAATCTATGTGTCCCCCAGGAGCTCTGAATGATTAGCTGCCTTCTGCATTCCCTGCTGTTTCAGGAGGTAGCTTGAAGGAATTGAGCATTCCTTAATGTTTCACTTAAAACCAAAGTGCAAACCAATATGGAGAGGCTGAAGGAATAAAAAAGTTGAGTGTAAACAGCTACAAGTGGTAATGTGGCAGCTGATCTGAGAATTGTTAGATGTTTAAGATATAATTACTGTATATTAACTAGATGCGATCTACACAAAGAGGCTGAGGAGCCTGCCAGAGAAATGAACCACAAAGTACTCGCTGGCCTGATTTATTTTTTGCCATCATCATGTTTTAAATGTTCGTGCATACCGATTAAAATTTAGGTTAGGGTCTTGAAAGCTGTTGCCAAGTTTTGTCACTCGGGGAATTCTAGGTTTAACCCTCTGTCTGCCCTTTGGATGCCTACCTTCCCAAACAGGCAGGGCAGATAATCTTGTGACTTGTCCAGCTGAACTGATGCGTTCAAGCTTCCTGAGGAAAAAGCCTCTTGAGTGCTTCTAAAATATTTATTTATCCAGGATTCATCTTACTGAATTTACCATTTGCTGAAACAAGCAGTACTGTGTTGGCCGAGCATGAGATAATATGTTGGAGTTCACTCTTTCCCTCCGATGGGATGATATTTGAGATGCACATTTTTCCCATTTTTCCTAGAATATCAGGGGAAAATAATTTCAAGTGGAGAGAGAATTTTGCTGAACATCTGGGAGCAAAATGGGAAAAGTTTGATAAACAGCATCTTGCTGACATGTAATAGCAACTAGCTCAGAGAAAGAATCCAGGGCATTGCAAATGAAAGGGGGTTTCTTAACTGTAGTTCAATTGGATATGTAGCTTCGTGCGTCCGGTTGACAGTAACAGATTATCCTGACTGTCACATTGTAAAGAGTGAAACATTCAGACTGAAGTCATGCAGTAATCTCAATTTCGGGAGCAGCCGTGTCTGTATTCAGTGGAGACAGACATTATTTCATTACTTAACTCAGCAGAGAAGTGTTTCTTGTGCAAAATGTATGTTCTATTCAGGGGTTAAGTCCTTATCATATTCAATATATGGCAAGATTTCATACATTGGTTATGGTATTGTCGGGTTATAATGATAACTGCAGGAGTTTAAAATCTCTCAGCATCCAACTGTTCATTTTAGTTATGTTTGAGATATGTTGAGTTTAAAACTTGCTATTTTGATATTATCCATCGCACAGGGAATAACTTTATCCATAAGCTTAAATACTTAAATAAGGAGCCAGAATCTCCTCACATGCACAAGTTTAAACTGGAAGGAAGGTCAAAGCTGTCAGACTTTGCAAATATGAATAAAAATTGTGTCTTAACAAAAAGCCAAACTGAGCAGAGCCCAAAATACTTCCAGGAGAAAAGCCTTTAGCTCTATAGAATTTTTCCCTGTATTGCTCTATCAGCCTGATGTCAAATGACATCTTTTTCTTCATTTAACATAATTGTCTCTGAAATGTAACAGTGAAACAAACCATTAGCAAAACGCTGAGCTGTCAGAAGCAATTGCTGGTGTCAGATCCAGACGGGGAGCTTTCCCTTCTCCGAAGGTACTCGTGATGGTTTCCTATAGAGGTTCTTTGTGAAACATCCACTGTTTCAAGGGCAGTGATGCAGCCACGAAGACCTGACCAGTCCCTCTGAAGTGGGAGCTTCATGCTCTATGCTTTGGGCTTGTAACTGTCCCACAGATTCTGTGCTTTTCTCCTAAACCAGGCTCTCCACTGACTTCAGTTTTAGCTGGAGAGAACGTTGGTGCTGCAGATAACAGAGGATGAGAGATAACCGGTTAGCTACCTATCTAAGAATTAATAAAAGGGTTGCCTGGTACTGTACCAGGATGCTCTGGCAAAGTGAATGACGCAGAAACTGACCCTTTTTCTTCCTGCAAAGCCTGAGTTTGCTTCAGGAATATAGGCAATAAAGTTGGAAGGCTTGGAGAGTTGGTAGGACTTGGAAGTGGGTTGGGTGCTCCATCCAATTGCCCCTGAGGGAGGCTTGCTGCGAGCAGAGCATCTATGGGCTGTGGGCTGTGTAGCTCCAGCCAGCTCTGCCACACAGACGGAGGCAAGAAATTGTAGTGAATTAGCTGTGAAACTACTAAATAAAAGCTGCCTTGATGGTACCAATTCCCTGCTTTTACATCTCTTAACTGCCAAGCATTTTATCTGCAGGCTTTAATGCAAAGTAACAAATGCAGGATTCCTCCCCTGCAGAATTGCAGTAGGGTTTGGATCCATCATGGGCAAACTGAGGCCTTCAATACACAGCACAGGCAGTAATTATCCATTAATGTGTGTTGGCCAGCCCCTGGAGAGGGACAAGGCAGACACTTTTCCAGGGAGTTTTACTCTTGGATGGCAGCAGGGCAGTGCAGGTTTGGGGTCCCCCAGCCAGAGTCCCCCTTGCTGGCTCTGCTGTTGTTTCCTTGACCTTCTTCACTCTCCCTTTGTTGCTTCCCAGGTTTAGACAGCTTCACAAGCATGGCAAAACATGAAGATGATGCCTGCTGCCGAATTTCTTGGCTTTAGAGCTTATTGTTAGCAAGTTTTATTTAAGCAGGATAACTTTAGCATGTGGGCTTGAGCATGGGCATTCATGCTCACTCATACGCATGCAGGACTTTCTTATAACCTTATTCTTGGGTATGATTAAATCCATCAGGAAGGTGATTCAACCTGAGGTTAAAAATATCACCAGGAATGGAGAATATTGTGGGCTAGTTTAGGCAGGATGATCCATGGGCATCCGATCCTTGCCATGCTTGTGATACGTAGAAGCAACAGCAGAGGTTCCCAAATTGTTATCTAGTCATTATTTCAAATAATAGATGGGAAGCGTGGTTCCTGTAATCTCTGTGTGCCTGTAAACGAAGCATCTTTCCCCTGCTGTGCACCCATAGGGGTTCTGATGGGTCCCTGCTGCTCCCAACATCCCTGTCTGCAGGCATTCCCTTGGGAATGCAGCCCCAGTGAATAGCAAGACCAGTAACTTGGCACTGTCAGAATGAAGGTGTTTCTTAATTTTGTCTTGTGTTGCGTAAAAGGCTACATCAGCTTTCTGGAATAACAGAGATTTTATCATGTAGTCATTTATCACCACGTCACCTTAAATCTGTCTGCGGTGTGACTGTGCTGAGCTGTCAGGCTGATTGTCTGAAATGATGATTTCTTCTGGTACTTTTCCTATGTATCCACCATAATTGGGATCCTGCCCCAAAACCTCAGACATAACGTCAGTAGAAAACAGTCTTTCTATAAATACATCCCACTCTGTCTATAAGAAAATATATGCTTGTTATTCTTATTACTATTTTGCACACATAAACCTAAATGGCTTTACACTTTGCTGTATGGCAAAGTGCATTTCCGGGAGCATCCTTTATAAAAGGGATCATACAAAAGCCTGCAGGAATTCCTAGCATGAACCTAGTGCTGCCTGAATTTTCCCACAGGCGGTGTTTAAAGTCAAATTGGGTTGTGACATTAAATAACACCATATGGTGTGTTCATTCCCTGCTGCTAGAACTAGACGCTTGGTGCAGTTTCAGTAGCGTTTTACAAGAGTTGATTGATTTTGGGCTGGGTTATAGGTTCTCAGAAGTTAGATGGCCTTGAAAACCACAGTAGTGTTTGTCTTTTAAATACCAGAAGCACAATATTTGCAAGGGCTGTTTGTATTAATATAAAACTGGGGGCTGTATGGATGTGTATATGTAACGATGTACATATAAAAGCTGTGTCAAGCCTGTTGAGAACAGAGCATGGAATCAAACTCTACTTCAAATGATTCACTTTTGGGGACTTGCACAAACTGTTTGTGTCCTCCAGGTGATTTTCTTTCTAAGGGGATGCCAAAAGCATTCATGCAAAAAACTATCAAAGCTCCCTTAGAGGCATTTGCCATTTTTGTTGTATTTCTGAACCTTCAAACCTAGAGATGAAAGCACCTGCAGACGCAGGCAGCGCATTCCACGCATGGCATCCTTTCCGGCATCCTTTCATTTTGATTCTTCCTCTTCTCTCTTTTTTTAATTACAGTTCTTTGAGGTTCCGTTTGACTCAAATATGAACAGGACAAAAAACAGACCACTGGTGCGAGGACAGATCAGGTAAGGCTCTGCACACCTGCTCTGCCTAATGAGGAACGAGTCTTCACGTTGCTTTTATCTATCTCCAAGCTTCTTTTTCTGTTCAGATGACAAAAAATAGCAAACTCAGACGAAAGAACTTAGCACCTTGCTGGTTTGCCATAGTTCTGTGTGTTTATCACTTTCATGGGGGGAGTTTGGGTCATCAGCTGTGCTCTAAAACACTGAATTTGTCAAGACATCAGGATCTCCAGTCATGTTGTGTGTTTCCTCATGTGTGACATCTGCGTGAACCGTGTGGGAGCACATGGTTATGTTCCACTGAGCTTCTGCATTAGTTTATCACAAGGGAAGTTCAGGTTAGATATAAGGAAGAAGTTCTTTCCTGTGAGGGTGGTGAGGCACTGGAATGGGTTGCCCAGGGAAGTTGTGAATGCTCCATTCCTGGCAGTGTTCAAATCCAGGTTGGACAGAGCCTTGGGTGCCCTGGTTTAGTGTGAGGCGTCCCTGCCCATGGCAGGGGGTTGGAACTAGATGATCTTAAGGTCCTTTCCAACCCAAACCATTCTATAATTCTATGAAATCTTCAATATTTCCCATCGAAGAACAAACACAAATGCATAGATTGGTTGTAGTAGTCACATATATCTGTTAGAACATGAACATCCATTGGAATCTCCCAGCAGAGGTAGCTGCAACTCATTTTTATAGTGGTTTTGTGAGGCACCATCTTTGTCTTTGCCTTTTTTTGCATGTGGTGAATGCTTTCAATGGTGGCATCTTACGAAAAGAAAGTAGAATTTTGACATCATTTAGTTTATTATCATCCATAAGTAAATCCTTCCCTCTCCACCTCCCAAAAAAAAAGCCTTTTATTAGCATAGGGAATCCCTTGGATAAAGCAAAAATCCTTGATTCACTCTGTTTTCTGGATTATATATCAGTTCAGTTTCTCAAAGGCTGTTTCCCAGCTAAAAAAGCAAAGTGAAAAAGAACATCACCAGAAACCTCCAGCTTATTTGCAAACTAAAACTGAAGGCCCGATTCATAAATGATTCAACAAACAATTTTAGTATTGCGTTTCCATGATTTGTGCCAAGGATTATTTATAACAAAATTATGTTTTCCCTTAGGCTTCTGCGAACAGTTGGTCCTATTTATTTCTGTGTTTTATCCATCACCTTTGGAGGGCTGAAAAAAACGTGATGGATGAAATTACAAGAAAATTGAGACAAAATAGTCAAGTGAACCTCGGGGTAAATTCACTCTCATTGTAAATAGCTAGAGTGCTTCAATAAACTTGGTCCCATTTGTTCTCGAGGATGGTGCTAATTACAGATGCCTGAGTTGAGTTAATTTTACTTAAAAACATATTTTAGGGACCACTGCAGTGAGGGCAGCTGTTGTAGATACACTAAGGCAGCCCTAACCGTGCTGTACAGGGGAGCTGCACTGCTGCTCCACTTGCATGTGGTCCTTTAGCTTTGGAAGAAGCAACACTCATTAGGAAGAAAGATGATGGGGGGTGTTCTAGTGTTTGTTTTTATCATAGTGCACTAGCATTGCAGTGTTTCCGGAGTCAAAAACACAGCTAGGAAACTTTCTGCCAACTTTGGATTCGGAGAAAGCAATTTGTGTTACAAGTTCCTGGTGTCCTTAAATGAACTCCACTGTCATCCGAATGCACCACGGATTGGCAAACCCATATTTAATGGATTTTCTTACTTCCCCCTCCCTTCATATTTGCTTTCACCACAAAATGGTAATGTTGGGGACTTTGTGTAATCACTCATCAATCTATCTACCTGACTGTCAACAGCTAATTTAAAGTTCTTTAAAGTGTCACTTACCTTGAATAATGCCGCTCTCGTTCCCTGTAGACATGAACATGCAGACCTTGACTGGGGTTATTTCTTCTGCGGTGTGCCAGAGGAGAATAATCCAGTGCAAGTGATCTAACCTTGTTATATTTTGCCACATATTCCCTGGTGTTCCTTGAACGCTTTCCTTCCTGGCTGATTAAATAAAACCCTTAAATGGTTCTGCTAAAACTACTCAAAACCAGACCAGACCGAGATGGATAAGCTGTGTGTAAGAGTCTGGTGTCTTGGCTCTGGGAAGGCATGCAGAGAGCTTGGGGTATGGATAGAGTTCTTGCCCCACATTTGTGTGACATTTAAGTTCTGACATTTTCTTCTCTTTAGCTACTTCATGTCATAAAATGCTTGCTGCTTTTTTAACTGTGCTGTGTTGCAACATCTGTGATATCCAGCGCAAATGAGGCATCATTTTCTGATCTGTCTTCGTCTACTCTGTTTGTAAATACATTGTGATTTCCTGCCGCTTTTAATTTCTTTCCTTCCTTTTTATTTATTCCACGTAGTCCTTGTTACAGAACTGGCCAGGTGGGGTTGCAGTTTTTGCATGGTCCAGTCCTGAGGTCCCTTTGAAAGAGTGAGAAGGTTGTTAACTCTCCATCACGTTGGCTCACTGCAGCTCCTTGGAAAGCCTTTTGGTGATGGCTTTGATATGAACTTCTGCCCACTGAGAAACTGCACTGAGACCAGTGGCATTCTTAATAGAGGTTGTAGCATCACGAGGGCAGTTCTTAGACACTTTGAGCTTGGGCCAGAATCAAGCTGGTAACCCCCAGTGAGAGGTCCTTGGTGTTCCTGAGTCATCCAGTCCCTGGATGAGCTGGCGCCTTTAGTTTAGATAAGCTAATTCATGGAGCTGCCTCATTAGGAAATGTTATGCTGTGCTGGTGTGGAGAAATGATTCCCGTGTGTTTCACTGCATGGCCTCCATTTGCAGCTTCAGCCCCAAGTTTATTTAGGTTTAAGATCAACTGGCAGTTCTGACTGCCCCTGCTTCCAACATGTCTCCCCTTCCTTTCTGCCTGAAGCCTTCACTTTATTTGAAACCTGGTTTTGTTTGAAAAACAACACGTCCTGTCCTTTATGGCAACACTTGTGTGTGCTCATTTCCCTGCATACACAATCACATGGTTCCCAGTTCCCTTCATCTCAGCCTTTTCTACAAGTTGCTGAGGACTTGTAGTTTCCTTTGGCATCAGTGAGGAGCCTCAGTAGCTTCCAAAGAAATGCTCTGTGGCCAGGGCTGCAGTGTGGAGTGTGAATCAGAGGTTTGGCTGGGGACAGAGTGTCTTTATCTTACTGGTGACACTCAAGAAGTGTTTAAGTTTGGCAGCTTTGGCCTGACTCTTGCTCCAGGCAGCACCCTGTTAGCCCTGAGCCAGTTCTGTAAGGATGGGGTTTGAAAAAACAGTTGTTCTCCATCCTTTGTGAAGTCCTCTCCGTACCGCATCAACTTTAAGACCGAAATAGTTAGAGGCTCTGTGTGCCTCTGCTGTGTATATTTTATACCTTTTGGTCTGGATCAAACCATACAGGCAATGACAGAGGACTGCAGAGCTGGGGTCTGCAGTGCATAGGCACAAGAGTACACACACCTTATTTGCCAGCCCCAAATCTGCTGCTGATGCCCCAGGGGAATCTTCTGACACTGTTGCTAGATTTATGACAAACAGCACCTGATAGATCATTGACTGCTTTGCTTTACAATGGCCTATTTAATTTGTAAGGCTCTGGAAAAAATGCTTCCTTTGAGCAATGAGATGTAACCATCCTTACTCTCTATTCAGAGAGCAATCAGAGACATCCTGTTGCAAAAATAACAAGAGGAGACCCAAACACAGCATGCCACTAAACGCCATCCATCATTCCAGCCTGCCCACATGTCCTCCTTCCCTCCTCTGACCCCTCAAGTCTTGTTTGGAAATCCAGACAGCTTGAGATGTTCGTCATACTTGGGCTGCAGTGTTAGACCCGTTGAGTGTGTTTGTGTTTTGCATTGTAACAACAGCTGATATTATTTTTCCTGCTATTAATGTCATTGACAAGGAAAAATGTCATGGGCTCAGACAAAGTTTGGACTGAAATGGCAGCAGCTTTGCCTGGTTTCCTGTTGGGTCTGATTTATTCCTATTGCTTTTTAAGGTAATGGATTTAATATTCCTGCAGGTGAGTTTACATAAATCTCTAGTATTAGCTGCAGTAGCTGAGTGAGCTTAGCCTCGACGATGACAAGTGTCCTGCTCCATTATATTGTACCAAGTGACAGTTTTGATTGCTCCACTACACAGAACTGCACACGCTCTGGTTAAAAAGCGACCAGGTTTATGAACTTCAAGTACTGCTGGAGCTGCTGTGCTAAGCACCCATAAAAAATGTAATAGTTGTACAGGAATGCTTTTTCATCTTAAAGAAAAGGTCTCGACCAGCACATTCTAAATAACCAAGTCATGGCTGTGTGGACACCTTTCAGTTCTGTCCCCACAGCATTTTGTGTCTTGCAGCTGTTTTGTATGCCAAGTCCTTTAGGGTTTAGCTGCAGGGTCTGCCAGGGAGTGGGGATGGGGTTTCTGCCTTGCTTTACCCCCAGGTTTCGTGTCCCCCGGGCTGTGAAGCACTATACAGGCAGTGTCAGGATGGTCCTGCATCAGAACCTTAGGAGAAGTCCTGCAGACTGATCTGCTCACAGCAGGGTCAGCTCTTAGGTCAGACCTGGTTGCTCCAGGCTTTATCCAGTCTGGTCTCATAACCTTCAATATGAGAATAATGCACTATAGGATTTAGTTAAATTCTCCTTACATGGAATATTTGCACTCTCAAACTTGCTTTTCCTTGCCCAGTGAAGAAGTTTAAGTCTATTAACGTGGCAGAAGGTGGCACAACACAGGTAATGCCTGGGATGCCTTTAAAGAAATAAATCTTCATGTTGTTTGGGGACTGTTTTTTCCTAGAATCCCATTAACTTCCTCACTTAGCAATGCACAAGGAGCTGTGTTCTGTATGTGAGCTTCTTATGGCCAGGGTTGGTGGTTATTGCAGTTAATGGAGGCAGTAATGCTTTTCTCCTTGTTGACATTTCAGAGTGGAATGTTGACTTTGATCGGTTTCAGCTATAAGCCAAACTCTTGAAGAATGAGACCAAAAAGACCTCCTAAGTTAGTGATGTTTCTCTTTTATTAACTGATTGTAGTTATAATTGCAACTGTGTAACTTGGACAGTCTTAAACATGTCAGACTTTCCCTATTTGTTCAAAACCACACCATGACTCTAGAGTAGTTCTATGTAAAGCTGAGTTTTCCTCTCAGTTACCTGTAGTAGAGCTTACAATTACAAGTGTACCAAAACCAGAACATGCTGAACAAATCTGTGTGCATCTTAAGGAAAAACATCCTCCTGTAATCACTGTTGATAACTCAGTGTAATTAGCTTGATTCTTTGCTTGCTAACACAAATGTGAATCCGGAAGGTTCCTACTGATGTTAGTGGAGCTCCACTGATGTAAGTGAGAAGCAATCCATCCTCGGCTTAGGCTGAAGCCTGCATTAAGCGTTTAGCCAGCCCTGCTTTAAGCCAGGAGTTTAAAACCCCCCCAAGGGTTTGGGTACAACTTTGGTTCCCATTTAAAGAGCAGCCTGTGCTTAGGCTGGCTGGGCTGCTCCCTTGGGTGGTCATTTCAGACAGGTTTCATTCGACTTAAGTTAAAACAAATAAAACAAAACCTCCATAAATCTACAGTTCTTCAAGAATAATCATTTTTAAGGGATCAGATGCTCGTTCCCTGCAGGGAAACATTCCACTATTTTGTTTAGAAAATACCTCATTTTAAAGGGACTGCCCTGAGATCTTTGTGAATGATAAAAATGTTTCTTTTTTCAGTGGGAGGCTTTCCTCTTGTTTAAACAGGGCACAATTCAAAGCAGACACCACCACGGCTGCCTTTTTTTTTTCCTTTCTCTCCTGCTTGTATTCAGGCTTTATTATTTGAAAACAAGTAAATGCATTCCTTCCCCACCACCACCCCCCTGGCTTCCCTGGGTTTTTTTTCCACCCTGTGTTTTCCAGAAGCTGTCATTGACTCTGTTTGGTAAACAAGAAATTAAGAAGGCAGCTTGATATTTCTGACATGTACAATTGCTTGTAAAAATGTACTTCTTGCCTTTGAACAACGGGATGGGTGAGGGCTTTCTGGCATGGTCACGTCATGGAGAAGTCTGTGTGTGGGGGGGGGAAGAAACCTTGAGGCTAAAACATAGTTTAATGAGAATAAAACCCACATCAAAGGATGGTCTAATGGAATGATATAATGCTTACTGTGTCACTTTCCCAAAGGGGATATGGATGACAGTACTTATATTTCAATTATCTCTTCACTGCCTGCATAGGATGTTGATTAAATGGTTCTTAGGTATTAGAGGCCTTTTGTACAATGCGCAGAAAAATGGTGATACTGCACATTATCCTCAGATCAAAATGTGTATTAGCAGGAAATTATACAGCTCTAACTACATCTCTATTTTGTTTCTTAGGGCAATAAAGAGGGTTGTTTTAATACCTCTGACATTGCATTCAGATTCGTTTCAGTTGAAACAAAGAAATTGCTAAGCTATCCAGCTAGTGCCTTCAGCTCACTCCTCCTCGGACCTAATTCTGCCACAGCTCAATGGGGACATTCCTTTGCAGGCAGCTCTGTTTGGTAAATATAAATCCCGCAGAAACACTTGACCCCTCACGCCTTGGTGCTTTTCAGCTCAGCCAAGGGGCCTTTACCACCGAATTACTTATCTGGATCTTTAATTGCACGTGGGACAGTTGATAAATCGGAGTACATTGTACATCGCCCCACGTCAGGAAACATCCCAGATGCTCATGTATAAACCAGGAGTCACGGTGCATTTGGCTAAATAGCTGCTCCATCTGCTTGTGGGGAGCACTGCGGAGAAGTGATACGGGCTCCTTAATGGAGTTGTCTTATCCTCTCATGTCAGCTCCTCGCCGGGGGGTAGAGCCCCGTGAGCTGGAGGGAACCAAGCTATTGTACACTAATCCTTCCATCTTTGTGTCCCATCTGAACGGGCCTCTTGGCCATCAGTTGTAGCCGTTGACTCTTTTCTTTTTTGACTGACTAGTGATGAGTCACTTCATTCAAAGGTGATGTTAAAGTGAGTTTTCCCCTTAAAAACTTAAAGCTTGAAGCCCAAGATCCTTTCCAGTGTTCTCCTGGTGGCTCTTCTTCCCTCGTATGTCAAACATTTCAGGTTCGTGTTTGTAAATTGTGGCTTAATGCAGTCAAAAACCCAACACTTTGTTCCCTGTGTTAGTATTGAACCTTATCTGGTTTAAGCACAACAGCATCATTATTCAACGTGTGCCAAGTGTTGTAGGAAATGTCACCGCTCAACAAGTCCATTACGGAGCTGCCTCTGATTAGAAGCTGCTAGACCCTGAGATCTGTTTACACTAAGTCATGTTAGAAGTGCATTTCTTTTGGTGAAGGACAGAGTTTATCATGTCTTATACAAGTTATAACTTACGTGTTATCAACTTCACAAGTCAGATAGAGGAGAGGTTTTTCTTACACTTTAATTAGCTGTGCTAACACAGATGCTCGCTCTCCAGTCTTTATGACCAGGAAAGCTGCATTCCTGAGGTTGAGATATGTGGGGAACCTCTTTGATATGTTTTAGTTAATATTTTTTTGCTAGGTACATAGAATCACAGGGAATATTAAATTATAAATCATGCTGTAAAGGAGCATGAGCCACAGTGGCTCACACTGCTGCCCTTGTGTGTGACAATGATTATGTTGTATTTGTGCACATTTATGGTATAAAAGGGCTTTTTTGTTTGGGTTTTAAGTGTAAAATACAACTCCAGATGCTAATTGTAGGTAAACTTCCGAATAATAATGCAGACATCCCAAAATACAACCATTCTCATCCTCTTCACCTCTCAGATGAAACATAGCACCTACTTAAGAACATGCTGTAGAGTGTTAAAATTGCACAGATCAAATCAAATGCATGCTTGCAGTGTTGCAGAGCAATCTGCAGATAGGAAGGATCTGATTTAAACTGCAGTTTGACAGGTTCATCTGTGTGATGGCTCTGCCACTTGATGGTGTGGAGAGCCTGATCCTCCTTCCACTGCAGACCACTGCTTCTTGTCCTATTGTCTGTGGCTGTAGTGAATAGCCAAACTCCTTCATCGGCGTTGCCCCTGGGGATGTATTTCAAGTCAGCGGTCTCAATGGCTGGACTATCTTTTCTCTTTTCTTGGAAGAGCAGGTTGGTAAAAACCAGGTTGGTGAAAACCAGGTGGTTGTAGTGACAGGACAAGGAGGAATGACTTCAGGCTGAAAGAGGGGAGGTTTAGATTAGATATAAGGAAACTGTTCTTCCCTGTGAGGGTGCTGAGGTGCTGGCACAGGGTGCCCAGAGAAGCTGTGGCTGCCCCATCCCTGGCAGTGTTCAAGGCCAGGTTGGACACAGGGGCTTGGAGCAAGCTGCTCTAGTGGAAGGTGTCCCTGCCTGTGGCAGGGGTTGGAACTGGTTGAACTTTAAGGTCCCTTCCAACCCAAATTATTCCATGATTCTATAAATACTCTAGAATTCCAGTTTTCTCCATCTTACTGAGGCTGAGAACTGGCTTGAGACTTCTTTGCCCCCTGCTTTCCACATGCTGGCCGAGGGCTCAGCAGAAGCACATGTTAGGTTTAATCATGCTAAATCAGAGAAAAATGTTTCTGGAGAGACCACATTATCCATCCTGTTTGTCAGCTCGTCTCTGGTTCTTAAGCAGAGGACTGAGATTTTGAAGTGAAATGAATGGCTCACTTAGCTGCCATGCTGTAAGGTCAGGTTTGTCAGGTGAAAAAGGAGGATTTAGTTTAAATACTGAGGGGGACATTTTTCAGATGCACTGTACGTTTGTCTTGTAAGCACTTTAAAGAAATATTTACATTTTCCTGTCAGCAGGGAAGCCGTGAATATTATTATTCACCCTTTCACTCCTACCTAATAGAGCCATAGAGCAAGGAGCGTGCTAAGGCTCTGCAGGGTTGCTTAGGGCTGTTATGATTAGCGTTCTGCTGTGTACAGCAAGTGTAACAAGAGCATAAACGTGTTGTAAGTATGGGTCTTTTTAATTTTTTACTTCCAGTGAAGTGATGAGACAGGTGAGAAAGCTGGGGCTGTTCGGCCAGGAGAAGAGAAGCTGCATGGAGACCTTATAGCAGCTTCCAGTATCTGAAGGGAGCTACAAGGATGCTGGAGAGGGACTCTTCATCAGGGACTGCAGTGATAGGGCAAGGGGTGATGGGTTCAAACTGAAACAGGGGAAGTTCAGGTTGGATATAAGGAAGAAGTTCTTTACTGTGAGAGTGTTGCGGCACTGGCACAGAGAAGCTGTGGCTGCCCCATCCCTGGCAGTGTTCAAGGCCAGGTTGAACAGAGCTGTGGGTGACATGGCCTAATGTGAGGCTTCCCTGCCCATGGCAGGGGGTTGGAACTGGATGATCTTAAGGTCTTTTCCCACCCAAACCATTCTGTGATTCTATGAGGCCCAAACAGAGCTTCTGCTTAATAACAAGGGGCAGCATAAGTTCTGTTTCTGTCTGAATGTGGTATTTGTGAACTGCAGGTGTCCTCAGGGCTTTGTGAGCTGTCTCATCCCAAACCTGTGGTTGCTTCAGTCTTGGTTCTCTGGGCAGACTCTGAAACCCATGAACAATGAAAGAGCATCATCTGCATGGAGTTAGACTGGTAGAAATGAGAGAGGAATAATTTTAGAGGAAAGCTCCATGAGGGTGGGACTCAATTCTCTGTTTTCAGCCAAGTCAAAATTCCTCTTGCCTCATCTTAGCACACACGTCGCGTCTTTGTGGAACTTTCAGCAGAATCGATCAAGCCCATTTTGATTTACACAGGCATAAAAAAGAGAGATGTGTCCCTTTCAAGATGAAATGATTCTTTTAAATGAGCTGTGCTTGTTTATGATAGTTTTCAAGTCCCTCGCTCTGGCAAGGGAGGCAGAACATCTGTAGCTCAGGTCTTTGAGGAGTGAGGGGAACTAATTGCCTCCAGTTTGGTTAAAATACAGCGTTGATTATGCAGTTCTACAATAGCGATACACAGCACAACAGGGCAGCTTGGGCTCCGCACATGGGTTGTGTTTTCAGTGGAGGAGAAGTGAATTGACACAGACACGGGATATTTTATCCTAGTCTGTATTTATTTGCACTGCATATATTCCTGAACAAGTACATGAGATAGCAAAGCCAGAGCTGGATTGGCAATTTAGTTCCAAATCTCAAGGTGACAACTGCATGAGGAAACCCAGGTAGCTATCCATGTTTACCCATCACTGAGCTCCACATAGGCCAAGTTCTCACTGTATGCCGTTCCTTGGGACATTTAGACATCACACAGGGAGTCCTGCCCCTTTTCCCTGCTGATGCTCCAGTTATCATTCCACATCCAGGTTAGCACTGACTGGCCTGGCTGAGCCCCATAGGCAGAGGAAAGGTATTAGGGGTGATTTCTTTCCCAAACATTTGCATTTGAAAGAGGTTTATTTGAGGTTCAGCTCTGTAAACCCTTAATCCGGAGGCACAATGCTGTGGTGTTGAAGTCCTGATTTAAGTGTGCTTAAATGCTATCCATTAACCCAGCTCATTAGGGTTTTTGGGAGCACCTACAAGTTTCATGCCTCCTCTTACCACAGGGTTTCTCCACAGCTCAGATTTTGTGTCACAAGTTGGCTTTGGAAAGTTTCCACTGTTTTCCACACTATTGTATTGTACATATGGGGGAAAGCACTGTCCCATCTGAGGTTGTCAACGTCTTTGTCACAGATAATATCAGAAACCAAATCACAAAAAGCCAGTTACAGAACCAGAAGCAGGCAGAATCGCAACAAGCGCGTTCTGGCAATCTCAAAACTTGTGGTAGTTTCATACCCAGTGAAAGGGGATTTGATCTCAAATTCGATATTTGTAGTGCATGTAGAGCCTGATCTGCCACAGCAACACGTTTTTGGGGATGACATACCAGACGCTGACAGAATGTAGATACTGCTGCTTAACTTGTGAAGACAAAGTTAAATAATTCATTAAGGAAAAACTAAGAGACTTGACAAAGCTCCCCATTTATTTGCACCTCCTAAAGGACGTCTTGTCAGTCTTCAGTGGTAAATGATAGACAAGCGTGTACTCTGATATTTGGAGTTGATGGGGAAAAATTGAATTCCCAATTAAAAGTGTAATTTAGTTTCACATTCTGGCTTTAAAATACATCATCCTTCATCCCTTGTCATGAGTCATGAACTTTCCTGCATGACTGAGAGAGAATACATGAATATCTATTAAGATCTTTCTCTGCATTTTTTTTCCCCTTAAAATAGTAGCATTTTAGCTCATTGATAGACACTGTTTAATATAATTCTGGTACTTTGCAAGATGAAACCTCAATCAGCAGGTTTTGGAGGCTTTTCACAATGTACCTGTGGAAGATGGTACCAAAAGTGAGAGCACAGATTGCTTGTGTTTACTAACGCTTCTGACTGATGCTGAATCAGATCTACATGAAAGAAATAAAGGGGGCTGGCAACATGTCCTTTCTGGTAATGCTAAAGCTATTTTTCCCTATTAATTGGGAAGAAAGATCTCTCCTGGAGACAATCTGTAATTGAAAGTTGTGGTTGAATATAAAAACACCTTGTCAGTCATGCTTTGAATCCTTAAAAACAGACATGCTGCCTCAGAACCATACTAATTATGGGTCATAATGTAGCATCATGTAAGCACTTTGATTTAAAAACTCAGATTGAAGTGTGGCTCTGGTTTTTCTATCAGGTACATCCTCAGTCTGTCTGTAGGACTCTTCTGGAGTTTAATCTAATGTCTTTTGCATAGAAAAATAGAATCATTTTAGAGAAGTCATCAGCGATGAAACTACTGATCCAGGCAATGTTATTCCAGTTTCAGTTTCCATTAGTGGTGTTGTTATTACTGTAGAACTTTTACAGCTGACAATGGTCATGAATATGGTTTTTATTACTAAATATATAAATATGCAGCCTAAAAGGATTTGTGTGGAAAGTTAACATTTAATTTCACTGTTGGTAGATTGCCATCATTCAGTTTTCTGCCATGATTACTGATTGCTTTTGAATGCTCTGTGCCTTACTTTGAGCTCAGAAGCTGAATGAGTGGGGTTTTTTTAGCTCCCATCAGAAATAATTCCAGGGAAGCTACCGTTGCTATTCAGGGCAAAATGTGCCTTTTACAGCTCATTTTATGCAGTCAGCTGAGCTGACGGCACTTGCACCAGCAGACGACCCCACTGCTGGTTTCAGGCATCTGTCCATCTGGGGAAGCAGGGCTGGAAGGCACACAAATGCACTCCAGATGTGTGCTCGAAGGAGATGATGGCCCTTCTTCCCCATTACCTAAGTCCTAGGAGCACGAAGGCTTCCACACAGTCATATGGTGCTGCAGTGCGTAATGTCCTCTGCTCGTTGTGTCTCTTCCCAGTGGGATGGGATTGCCTGGTGTAACTCCTGGGGTTGATGGTGTTCCCTGGTTTTCTTGGTGGATCTCTGGAAGCTGCTGGAGAGAGTTCAGCAGTTCTTGAGTGCTGATCTTTAATGATATAACTAAAATCTTTAACGAATCCCTTGGCTGATCCTCCTTTGGCTGAGGGAGGTGACCGAATCATAGCTCGGTACCATATGACAGCCATGATGATTGCATGCTCAGCTCCTACCCTGCGGCTGGGTTTTGGTAACTCTCAGTGTTGCCTGGCCACAGGGATTGAGAAGATGCCAAAAGAAGATGAGCAAAACTGTAACCAGCAGCTGGGGAGAATGATGGTTTTCTGCACGGGGTTAGGTGCATTTGTGCTGGGGATCTCCATGGGCATCTTCTCCTCTTGAAACAACCGTGGGCTTTTGCAGCCAAAGAGACCTTCAAAGGGATGTGACCTGCACTTCAGTTTATATAACCTCTCATTGCTGTTGGAAAATGTAAAAACATCAGGCTGAAGCTTTTGTGTGAGTTTAAGTGGCTTCTGAAGCCTTCATAGCTTACTGCTGACCTGGAAAAAATTAGGGAGAGGAGGGGGCTTCCTCCAGCAGCCTTGTACTGGCGAGTAGTCTGGGGACATTTTTAGTACCTAGAGATTCCAGAAATAATAAGCAACTTATGATGCTTCCTCCTGAAATCTGATTTTAATTATGGCTTTGGAACAGTGTTCCTGCACTGGACTCATATCTCAACCCATTGAAATGAAATTGCAGAGATGAGAATCACTCTTGTATTCTTTGTCTGCCAAATACCTTCTTCCAAGCTCCTGCTATTTTCAGCCCTGTGAGTTGAGGGTTCAGGATGCTTCTCTTCTTACTTTACTACAGATTGTTTTGACACTACATACAGACAGAATTAGCACCCAGAGTAGCAATATTGAGATTAATCCGAGCTGTCCATCTCACCTTTATTGTCTTGGCACTGTTTAGCTGCCACTGTGGAAGATGCTGAAGTCAGGGATAGCTTAGGACCATTTCTGTGGGCAGCAGCAGCAGCAGAGTGAGGGGAGGGAACATGGGCTTGAACAAAACAGAAAACTCACTAAAACCCAAAACCAGTTTTGTCTCATCAAAAACTAAGTAGAATTGCAATTTAATTAAAGGGTATGGTCTGTGCAGAGTATTTGCTGTTACTAAAAATCCCAAGCAGAGGAAAGTGAGGATGCATATCCTGCTCTTCCCACCTTCCCTCTCCCCACCAGCCCATGCCTGTAGGCAGAGGATCAGATGGTGAGGTGCAGCCTGGCTGGAGGTGCTTGGGGGCAGAGCTGGGTGCTGTGCTGTGCCCAGCCTCTGCCCTTCATCATAGTTTATTCTTCACCATCCTTGTCCTGCTCATTTCAGATCATCACCCTGTGTTCATAGAATCATACAATCATAGAACAGTTAGGGTTGGAAAGGACCTTAAGATCATCTAGTTCCAACCCCCAGCCATGGACAGGGACCAGCAGAACGGATCGCTGGCCCTGTGGTTCGAGGGACACTTGTCAATAACAATAAGATCTAACATAAAATAATCATCCAGGACTTGCAGTGTTTCAGTTCATTAAGGTATTCAGTGCATGCTGCAGCAGAGCCAAAGGGCATTGTTGTTTTGGTTGGGTTTTTTCAGTTTGCCCTTTCAGAAGTGGGTGATATTTCTATAAAAGATTTTTGACAGACAGGAGAAGACAGAATTTGTTTTATTACCTCCTGGATTAGGCTTTGAATCTCATTTTCAACTCTAAGCACTCCTGCTTCACCTGAAAAATACACAGGCAGCCTTAAATGGCCACTTACATCCAGGCTTATGCTTTTATGTAAATATGTTTTGTGTGCCAGTTCCCCATTAACACAAGGTCACAAATGAAGTTTCTCATGTATTTACATAACATCTGAACATGAATTGCAGGCAACCGCTGATGGCACGAGTGTGTCTATTCAGGATTCATATGGGCTTTGTGTCTCTCTTAGCATAGGAGCATCAGTACATTCACTGAGATGCGTTGATGCATTAGATGCTGATACAGGATTTTTCCATATTTCTAAACATGGATAGGTTTTAAGAGGGAATTTTGTCTGTCTTCTTGATTGTTTTTTTCCAAACTAAATTATCTTTAAGCTTTTTTCCCCTTTTCCATACTGTCATTTAAATTCCAGTTCAAACTGTACTTTGGCATTCGTCTTCACAAAATGCTTTGCCAAAGACAGCATAGAAAAACATGTGTAGTCATGACATTATTGATCTTTATAGACATTAAGCTTGCTGATTCTGCTGTGAAATAGGTAAAATAATGCATTCATTTTACAGATGGGCAAATGCTTTAATTTGTTTTCCCCTCTCAATGTTTCCAAGTAATGCTGTGAGTCAGTAAGTAGTATCATCCATGACTCTGGAGCCTATTAAATAAATGTATTTTATGCACATGTGTGTAGGGTCATTATATACATATAAGCACATCGTCTGTAAGTGGCAGCTGGTTTTGAATATGATGCTATTGCACATGGAGTAAAATAGGCTGGTTGCTGTGTTGTCCAGAGTCTTCATCAGTGATACAGTGAATGAGGATACACATGGATGCCTCGTGGTTGTATGTGCAGGGGATGCCTGAGTATCATCCACATGGGATTCCTTCTGCCTGCTCCCTGTCCCCCCCAGCACTTCAGCAGTCATCCCCAGCCTGACTGACAGCATCTCTCCAGACACCCCTGTGTCAGCAAAACCTTTGAGTTGAATGAAGAGAAACCTGGGTCTCTTTTCCTCTTCCAGCTCCTCCTCCTCTTGGATGCTCTCAGTGGAGTGTGACTGGGGAGGGTCTGTGTTGGGTGAGTTCTGTGGGAGTGAAACATCAACACATTTTCTTTGGATCAGGGAAGGTTTGGTTATTCACTGTTCAAGTTGAAGCTCTCTCAAAAGTTTTTACTTGAATGTGAATGTCTTTTAGCAGTAAAATTAGACAGAATTTGGCATATGCATTCGCAATATAAGAGAAGAGGAATGAGGCAGAACTACCAGTTTTTGGTTTTCCTTTAGGAGGTGTCCAATGTGGTGACATACTGGGTATTTTAGAGTTGAAATTTGAAGAGAACTCATTTGGCACTTGGAGTATTTTTCCAAAGTCTGATTTTAATCAGCCAAATAACTGAAACCAACTCCTCCCAAGAATCCATCATAAAACCTAGTTTCTTGCTCAATATGTTTGCTTTCTGAGCTAGCTCCTTGGCCAATTTTCCAATGGAAGATTGCCCTTCTTTCCCATGGGAGCGATTCCCTTAGCACAAGTGAACGCCCAAGTGAAATGAGGCTTATGTACCAGTGCCTGTCATCAGCCTGCACTTAACTGCATGGCAGGGTTTAAGGATGAAGGAAACCAGCAAAGACCCTGCAGCCACTTTTAAGCACCATGAGAGACTTCCCTGGCCTTGGGTTACCCAAGGCTGATGCTCCTCTGGTGCACACTGGACTGCTTGGTGGCACAGGGCTGTAGTGGGAGGAGCTGCGTGGCATTAGGTGATGGGACAAACCCAGTGACACTCAGCAGCTTTCTCCTGCTCTGGAATGAGATCTCCTGTGCTCCCTCACTGAGACACAGGCAGCCCAGCAAAGGAGCATGCACCAAATCAGTGAGCCTCATACTACATGTCTGAGTTTTCACAGGCTTAATGTCAGCATGGAGATATGTAATGGTCCCTGTTACTGGTCCCTTGAAGACCATAAACTAGTGGAAATCAGAATAGCCCTTAAATTGCTGTGATTTAAACCTAGGGTCAGTCTTTTCTTCTTAAAATCCTGGGAGTCACTGAAGCAGAAAGAACTGCCCCAGTGACTGAAATCTCTAAATTTTCTTCAACTATTCTCTTTCCCAGAGAGGAGTTGCTTATACTTCTCCTAGACCTTATAAACACTGCATGTTTACATGAGAGTGAGTTGAATTCTCTATCTCATGTCTCACCAAGAAAGCAAAGTCCCAATTTCTGATTGCAGTGCCTTTGTAATGCCAAGTAGTATTTTAGGGGACAGAAATAACATAGCTGAATCATTAGGTCACAGTTTGAGTTTCTGATCTCAGTTGGAGTTAGGGGCAGGCACTTGCACTTGCAAGTCAGAACAGTTAGTCTTCTAGAAGAATTCCACAGTTCCTCGATTGTTAAGGAGACACTGGAGAGAAGAGGAAAATGTGACACTTTCAGGATGCCTGAAAGTAGTACGGATCAGCTGCTTATGAAGAACAACCCACATTGACTGGATAAGCTCTGCTGAGATCGTTAGAACCATTATAGACACTAACCAACCTGCCTTTTAAAGAGGCAGAAAGGAAGAAACTGAGAAACAAAAATGTGGTTTCATCCACCAGGAACAGAGCAGCTCTTTTGGCGGTCTCAGCCATGTAACTTCTCTCTTCCCTTTTGATAAAGCCTCATTCCTTAAAGGTGCTGTTCCAGTCCATCAGTTCGATGTGAAGGCAGCACGCAACTGGTGTCAGGGCTGGCACCCCTGCTGCAGGGGAGCGACATGGGGTGACGTGATGCTGGGCTCAACCACAGAGGAGGGCTTTGCATGAAGGGCTGGTGTCTGCTGCTGCGTGCCTGGCTCATGGTGTGTAGCATTCATCTGAATTGGAGACGTGTACAGGAGTCTTCACTCTTGATTAGTGAGAAAAGTGCTTGTTGCATTAGGTCAAACTGTGTCCTCATTTATGTCTGTGAGCCCCGCGGGAGCAAACGTGGGTAGCGCGGCCTCACAGGGTCATGCTGGTCTTTTGTCACCTCGAGAGTGTGTATTGTGTAAATGTGGTGTTTACTGTCTGACTGTATTTTATTCAGGAATCAGTCAACATCGATTTGTTTAACCAAACCCAGTCAGGCTTTCACTACGGAGGGGCAACATTATGAACTACAGCATCTATAGTCAATGGCAGAGATTGTGTTTTGCTGCCTTTCTGCAATAGAGCACCACTGGCTGCAAAAACAGAGGGCTCAGCACCCTATGGCTCCTGAAAACAAACTTAACACATCTCCTTATCAATGGATAGCAATGACAAACCCTACCTCTATTCCTGATCCATCAGTAACACCAATACTGGCCGTGCTGGAGCATAAACGTGCTCTGTGCATGCTCCATAATCTAAATTCTGTTGATGGTTTTGAAAACCTGGATAAAATGATTTAATTTACTTTAACTTCAAGGCAGATCTTTGATGTGAGATTTGCTCATTTTAATTCTTCCAGGTATTTGAGATTTCCATTCCATATTGGTCCAACAAAGGTCTTAAAAATCCAAATTTAAATGGTAGGATTTTTTACTGATATAGCTCCCATAAAATTCATCCCCACCAGCAAGCTTTTCTTACGAGGGTTAGAGCAGTGCTTGCAACACATACTTCAGGGTTAGGGGGTTTGGCCAGAGGGCAGAGTGATCATAGAATACAAAGGCTTCATAGTTTTCAGTTAGACAAAACGTGTAAAGCTAAACTTGAAGCAGAGACTTCTGTTGCAAGCGCGCATATTTTCTGCTCTCATAGATGACTAGGAGTGTGTATTTAGCCACATGGGTTATTAAATACAACTCAGTTAATGGCATTTTCCTCCCTTCCAAAGGTCTCCCACACCACATTATTTCTTACTGGCATTTAGGTCCCTCTTCCGATTATACCAGACACCCTCAAACATGTGTGATGAGATCTTCACCACCAGCAAACACATTGGTTTGGTGCAAGGGTTCACAAATAAAGCTTCCTAAGGGTTGCATCACAGTGCTGCCTGGGAAGTGTGGGTTTGGTAGCCAGACAAAACATCCTTGTTCATTGTATTTGGATGTTTACTGTGGGCTTCAGCCACTTTCTTACAGATTTTAACAGGAATTTCCAACCTTCCCCAAGCTTTTGGCTCATGTGCAGTAAGAATCACATTTACATCTTTCTTGTTTGATCCTTTTAGCCAAACCTAAACTATCTTCAGTTAATTCTAGTCATACTTAGAACAGAGTTTTAATTTTGCTCCTGTTGCCAGGATTGCTTTGGTGTGCCAGCCCTGCTTAGCGCAGTGCATAAGGAATGCAGAAAATTCAGCCTTTTTTATGGTAAAGCCAAAAAATACTTTATTCCTGTTGATGTAATTTCACAGGGATTGAATGTACTCTCTTTTTCTTGTAAATGCTTCCTAATTTTGTGTCTAACCGTGTTGTGTTTCAGTCAAAGGATAATTGCAATCAGTTACAAATCTGACGGGTGACAACCATTCTCATTTACTCTAACCCCTGGGTGCTTTTCCAGAGGTCAAAATATACTAAGATTTAAATGGAAGAGAAAGATCTGTTGGAAGCACCAGTTCTTCATAAGGGCTTTTTACCTGCAGAGGTGGAATTTATTTGATGAACAAAGAATGAGACTCGCTGATTATTGGAAATCTGTAGCGAGATGGCCTTAACTTTTGAGAAAGGCTTTTCTTAGGACGGGGATTCAAATGGGAGAATTTGGGCTGGTTAAGAACAATAACAAAACTCCACTCAGTTTGTGGGAGGAGACAAAGGAGCAGGACAGCGCTCATCCTTTGGGACAGACTTACCAGCGTCTCTGGTCTCTCCCCACAGCCCTCTACTCGCCGTCTGCTTTGCTGCTTCCTGTGGAGTCCCAGGAATCACCCTGCTGACCCTGGGAGTAAACCCTCTCACCGGAGCCTTGGGAGCCTTCAACATCTTCCTGTACACGTGTTGCTACACACCCATGAAGAGAATGAGCATCGCCAACACGTGGGTAGGAGCTGTCGTCGGGGCCATTCCCCCCGTCATGGGCTGGACGGCAGCTACCGGTAGTCTCGATGCTGGTGAGTATGAAACCGTCATACAAGCAGTTAACATCATTGTCTTAGGGATAACTAAAAAGACCTACTGAAAAGGCAGTAAACCTCATTCTTTATGCTTGTTGACCTGACACTGCTTTGAAAGCAGGTATATTCTGCTGTTTGCAATGCCAAAATCTGTTACAGTGTGGTACCGTGAGGACCAAATGAGTAGACACAATGGTAACATTCTCCTTACAGAGCATTTCAGGGGCAAACAGGAGCTGATGAAAGACTGTGTTCAATTGGATATTTGTTTAGGCCATCTTAAAAAAATTATCTAGAAGGAGAATAACATCTTTGGGGTTCATGTGGAATAAAATGTTGCATAATTTGGGGATTAAAACCATACTCAGCAAGATCCAGCTTTGGGAGCTTTCAGCTGGAAAATTCCCAGTTCTGTTTATTAGTGTATTTCCACAAGCCAGAAAATATCCTAGGAAGATAAATTTATTGACGTGTTTCTTAATTGCCCATTTTGAAAGTCTTAAGTTCTAAATGTTCCTTCTCCCCTCCTTGAAAAGCAAACGAAGATTCCTATTTTAGTAACTGTGAACCAGTTTTACATCCCTCGTAAAACACTGATCTCTTCAGCAGCTAAACTCTGACACAATTGGGGCTTGTTTTTCCTGCCAGCTAGAAACTTAAGAATCCAAGTGGCTCCACATACTTACATTCTGAAGGAACTAATGAAGTTCAATTAACAGGTCTGTTAAGAATTGTTTTAGCTCACGCTCATCCCACAGAGGGGCATATTTAAGTCTTGAATAATACTTTCAACAGCAAGGCTTTTAGCCAGAAATTACCAGAATCTGTGCAAAATCCATTCTTCATTTGTGCTATGTACTTCCTACGAAAGTCAGTATGAGTTGGCCTGGAGTACTCATGGTCTGATATGGATCTAATCTGCGGCTGGGATGAAAGCTTTTGTGGTGGTGTCTTTTTAATGTGTACTTCTCCTATACAAACATCCTCTTCTCTGAAAGTTATTTTTATGTTTAGACCTACAAATGGTGCATGTGTATGTATAGTGTCTCATGTTAAGGAATGCATAAGTTATCATTAGAAGCTCTGTATTTCTAAAGAGAAGAGAAGAGAATGAATGATGCGTAGACCTTGGATCTTTTGTTTAGGGCTTTCTGTTTGGTTTTGGCACCTCATTGCAGAGTTGATGTTTGAACTTCACCTGCGAAGCCCAGCCTGGAGGAGCAGGAGTGAAAAGCTCTAATCTCACCAGTGCCCTTGCTGCAGAGGCTGTTGCAGCTCAGGTTTTCACCCCTGGTTTTAAAATGGCAGTTACACTGCTGCAGTTAAAGCCCAGCACATTAAAGTAAACTGGCACTGATTTTCATTATCTTCAATTTGTCAAGTTACAGCTTGCTCTTGGAGACCTGCTTTGCAAGGAGCTTAAGCTGTCCCTGTACAGCAGCTGGGCAGGCAGCAGACAGCACCACTGGTGTCCCAAGTAAGCTTTTCCTTTCTAATTTGCAACTGAGTTGTGGTTACGTGTCCCTCTGCCAGCTCTGGAGGGGATAGTCCCTGGTAGTGATGCCATCAGTGGAAGATGATAACTTTAAACCACTTTGTCACAGCATGATGGTCTGCACTGGTGTGTAACTTGGTGTTGTATTGTTTGATCTGGGTAGCTAAAACCCTTACGGTCACCTCCCAGTCTGTGTCAGTGAGCCCAGGCAGCTTGCTTAACAGGGAAAGAAATGTTACTGAGTTGCTACCGGTCTTTGTAATAAAGCATACCAGGGGAGAGTCCTGAAAATGGTGACCTGGATGTCATATTTAGTCCATTTCAGTATTAAAAAACAGAACTAAAAATCCCACACAAACTCTTTTGAGAAGAGAGAAACAGAAGACAAGGATTGCATTGGAGACTGATTTGCACAGAGAAGCTGTGGTTGCCCCATCCCCAGAAGCATTCAGGGCCAGTTTGGATGGGGTTTGGAGCAACCTGGTCTAGTGGAAGGTGACCCATGGCCCATGGCAGGGGGTTGGAACTGGTCCCTTCCAGCCCAAACCATGCTATAATTCTGTGATTTTCAGTGTTAAACTTTTTACTATTACAAACAAGAGTTTTCAAGCCTGGCAGCATCAGACCCATGCAGAGTACAAGCATGCGTCCGTGTGACAACGTGCAGACCTGCATCCCTCCTTTAACCAGCCAACCCACAGTTGTTGAACTCATTAATAATGTGTAATTAGCTTGGAGACTTAACCTAGTTCTCAGTAGAGGTGTGAAAATGCATTTGCACCTCGTTTAAAAAAAGAAAATCATTTCACTCAATAACAAAGAGGAATGTGAAGGGAGGGAGGCAGGAAACTAATGAGAAGGAAGGTTCTCACCACTTAACTGGTGGCTTTTTGAGTTTACATTTTCCTGTGGATTTTCTCTCCTTGTAATCTTCTCACAGCAGCCACATTGTTGTACATGTTGCTGTTGTAAGGAAAACAATACTTAAGTGTAGACCTTTTATTGGCATTTGAGGGGGGTAACCAAGTGTTATACTGTATTGTGCGGTACCCGGTGACAGCCGTGTCTGCACCCCTCTGTCACGTCAGGAGCTCCATAACCTCACCGGTGCCATTCATGGGCACTGATGTGGGCTGCTTGTGGCTGTTTGAGTTGGACAGGACAAGGGAAGTGGCTTTAACCTGCCAGAGGGGAGACTGAGATGAGCTCTTCAGCAGAAGCTCTTCCCTGTGAGGGTGCTGAGGCGCTGGCACAGGGTGCCCAGAGAAGCTGTGGCTGCCCCATCCCTGGCAGTGTTCAAGGCCAGGTTGGACACAGGGGCTTGGAGCAAGCTGCTCCAGTGGAAGGTGTCCCTGCCCGTGGCAGGGGTTGGAGCTGGAGGAGCTTTAAGGTCCCTTCCAAGCCAAACCAGTCTGGGATTCTGTGATTTGTAGTGTCACAGAGACAATAACAACGTGTCTCATTGGAGCAGCCTTGTTCTAATTTGTCCTTATTTTGTTTAGAACTTTATTTCAAAGATGAATACTTTATCAGTTTCTTGTACAAGAAACAAGAACCAAATATCACATATTTGCAGATAAAAATCTGGGACCCTTGTATTTCTAGTGATGCAAATAGTTGCTGGTATTTCTTACAGTACACATCTTTTGCAGCTCTTACAGTGATTCCCAATGATGTTTGCTTCTATTTCTACCCCTGATAGGTAACTTTAATTCTATGCTCTTAAACATCCTGCCCCAACCCTGGATTTTCTGCCAACGTGATTTAGGGAAAACCTCACATTTCAAAAGGGAAAGATAAGGTTATCTCTGGAAAGATGTGGAATTCTTTGTTGTGGGGTTGGGGTGTGTGTGTGTGTGTGTGTGTGTTGTTTTTTAATGGCAGCTGTTTGAAACTGATGAAAGATCAGGAATGTTAACATTTCCTCACTGGGGGAGCTGAGTGCAGGTGAGATGGTCAAAGGTGCATGATAAGTGTAATTTCTCAAATGGATATCACTGCCACGTATCTGGTGTATTTATGCAGAACTTAACTGCCAGGCTGTGATTTGCAGCAACACGTTTGCTTCCTTTGCTTCGTTGCTCCTTTGTGGTGCTGTTTATTTCGGAAGGGATTTGTTTCTATAGTAAATCTAGACACCCTCAAATTGTTTCTCCTGACTTTACAAAGGAAGGACTGGCAGGGAAATCATGACAATCACCTAAAGCCTTATCCTAACAGACAGGAGAAAGAGGCAGAGCTTGGCAGCGTGTCTTGTTCTGTGCTGGATCCTCCTCCCGCACAGGATGCGTGTACAGGAGAGCTCCAGGCTGTGCCACGCTGCTGTTGAGCCTGTGCACAGGCATCTTTAGGAAGTAACAGGGCTGTTTATTTTGGCCTGTGAGAGGCACAATGTGTGCGTGCTTTCAATTACTCTTGTGTTGCTGGGCTCTCCCCAGCCTAATGCCGCAGCTTGCTTGTTGGAGATGTTTGCTGTCATTTTAAACTTGTTATTTCTAGTTAGCAGAAAACCCAAATCTGGGGCAAACATTTCCAAGTGCCATAGTCCATGTTTTGCCTTAGACATGTTGCACTTCTTCCTCCGACCTTCCTGTGCTGATGCACCAAAGGCTCCATCCCAGCCAACAAGCAGTCTTAGAGCAGAGCAATTCAGTGCCACAGTGTCCATACAAACCACCCAGTTAGATGGAAGTGACAAGCGGGACTCCTCAACATAATGTGCTTATCAGTTAAGGGGATTTACTCTGAGTAGGTGGCAATGGCATAGCAGATAACAGCCCTGACACTAGAGCAGACATTACAGACCCATGGTGGCCTGGGAGCCCTAGGTATTACTGCACCAAAGAATGTTTATCTCAAGAGACTATTTAGTTTATCTCAGATGCTCCACTTCTGGTCTGGCTTTCCTGCAAGACATCTTGTACTGATTTTCATTCATTTTCAGAAATTTAAATAATTCCTGGGGCTATGGAATTTATAGACTTGGGTATCAGTTGTAATCATGTGGAGGCTGATTTTTAAATTGCCTTTACTTTGTAATTCAAATTGTGTTGTATGGTAGACATTAATTATGTCAGCCAACATCTATTTACAAATGGGGATTTAAAAACGGGCAGTTCTTATCAGCTAGTGATGTTTGGCAGATGGATGGTTTTGGTAACAACAAGAAAGAGAATAGGGGTGAGGGGGGGGCTGTACCCAACCTGTCAATGGCTGGAGCCTCTCATGCCTTCCCTGGTGTAGCTCTTGTCTGCCAGGAGCAGGGAGAGCAAAGCAACAGCTTAATTGCATGCAAAGTAAGCTTGGAGATCTTTGTGTCCCTTCCAGGTAAGCACTTTGAGCTTTAAAGCCCCTTGATGTGGGAGCAGGTCTGGGAGCTGCCGGCCTCTGTCCTGCAGCGCGAGCAAAGGAGGCTTCAGCTATAAACCCCCTCCAGTAAACTCAGCTTTTGGGGTTTCACTTCTCAGATGAAAGACAGCAGAATCTGTGGTCTGTTGCAGAGGAAGCAGAGATATTCATGTCACTGACATATGAGAATTGGAAGCTGGGGGCCCAGGAGTGTGCTTTGTGGGGGTAAAACCTAAGGCAGGGGACAGTACTAGTAAGCAGCTTGTCTGAATTCAAGACAGAAGCCAGTGGACTGTTTTTCTTTTCCCCTTTCTATCTTCGTAAGAGACAATAAAATGGCAGTTTCGGTGCTGGAGCACCTAGGACCGACCCCATGAATTCACAGGCAGCGTGTCCATACCCAGTTCTCTACCCCATGCATGGCTATTGCGGCATCAGGAGATGGAGCTGCGTGGCAGCCCCAGGGTGTGGGACACAACACCCAGGGGAGGAGCACTACAGGGGTCTCTGCAGCAGAGACTCCCACCCTCAGGCTACATGGGAGCCCCGGAGGAGCCTGGAAGAGGTCTCCATGGCTCTGCAGGTTTGCAGTGCTCTGGTCCTTTGGCAAACACTTCCTAAAGGTATGGTCTGTGCAAAGATTGTATTTCCGTCTTACCCAACAGGCTCACTTTCCTTATGGCATCTGTTGCTGGGGTTGCCTGAGATTAATTATGTACAGTGTTGTTGTTTTCCTCAGCCTTGTCTGTGTAATGAAAGGTGTTTCCCTGTGAGGCTCTTGTCTGTAATAACCTGTTGTGTGTCACACAAAAAAGTGTGCCTGCCTGTGTGTATCCATCTGCACACTGCTTTCCTCTGCATGGCAAGTGTACCCGGGGACATCTGCTTTCCTCCTATTGAAGGCAATGGCCAGGAATGCTCCCTCAAGGTGCAGAACCCCACTGCCAACTTCATTTCCCATTCCTGGGGGACACTGAGGATCGTCCTTTTGTTTTGCAGACAAGCCGTACACACGGCCAACATCCCTCCCCTTTATGTGCTGAGCAGAGGAGTCTATCGCAGCCCCTGTTCCACAGGCCTTTTGTGCCATCCCTCAAAAGAAACAGCTATTGAAACCCATGACCATGAAGCTTTTGAGTTCCCCAGTGCTCTCCTCCTCGCCCTTGGTTTACATGACCGTGTAACCTTGAAGGCACGCAATCAGGGCTGTGCGTGCCCGCACTGACAGCCGGGACCATTGTTTGCAGCCCAGAGACCTTGTGCAAAACTTTAGCAGTGATACTTTCCCTTTTTTCCCTCTCAAGGCTGCTTGGCCGCTCACACAGCATCCGAAACAAGCGGTAGCATCTGCTTTTGTTTTCCAGTGGAAGCAGAAGTGCCAGTTGTTGTCTTGCTGTGGTGCTCATATAGGAAACGCCGCAGTGGCAAAACAGAAGCGAGCTGCATCAGTTTGGTTAAGGTTTGTGACTAGCAAATTCCTAAATGTGCTTGAGAAGGTTTCATAATCACCAATTAAGGTGTAAATTTTGTAGAGCTGATCCCTTTTCTACCTCCAAAGACAATGGGAAAAATTAAATACTAGGTGGCTTTTTTCCTCAGGAGTGATTGTATCAGGGCAGTATCATAAAATCCCAGACTAGTTTGGGTTGGAAGGGACCTTAAAGCTCACCCAGTTCCAACTCCTGCTGCGGGCAGGGACACCTTCCACCAGAGCAGCTTGCTACAAGCCCCATCCAACCTGGCCTTGAACACTGCCAGGGATGGGGCAGCCACAGCCCCTTGAACAGTTCTCAGTCAGAGGCTACTTGATCTCTAACAGTCATTTTCCATCACCAGAACAAGGAGAGGCAGCAGTTATTGCCCATTCCAACTCTCCTTCACAAATAGAAAGTGCCACTGCCAGCTTAATAAACCAGTCCTTATGTATCAGAGCACTACATCTGTGTTATGGATGTGACTCCAAACCACTGTGAATATTTGTGCCAGCTCCCGCATATAATCCTTTGGGTGTTCAATCTCACGTTGAATCTGCAGTGGGCAGCGATGCTTTGACAAGGGTTCAAAATCTTTACTCCCATAATTGCTTCATAGTTAGAAATCTTGATTTTCTGTGTTAAGCTTCTGAACGAGCACAAAAGAAAAGGCAGACAATAAAAGCTTTGGGGATGCATCCAGTACATTTCCTGCAAGCAGAACATCCTGTAAAAGCCATGCAGGACCGCAGTGAAGGGGTTTGGCCTTGGGTATGTTAGATTTCCTGTAGAAAAGGTGAAAAATGTGGCCTGAGACAGCACAGTTGCTCACAGGCAGGTGGATACAGCTGGACGAAGTCAAGTCTCTGAGCTCTAATCTACCTTGTCTGGATTAAAGAGGAGTAATTTGTTCAACATCTTTCAAGGGAGGAGAGCCAGTTGTGTGCTATCAAGTAAAACGGTGTGTGGTTGTTTCCTGACTACAAGCCATTAAAAGGCTGAGCTTAGGCTACCAAAGCCTTCCCCTCCTGACAGCAGCCAAACTCATACCAGTTTCCTAGAGACAAAAGGCCGGTGCTTTCCTCTTCCTAAGTCTGGAGCTACCAAGGTCTGGAAATGATTTTAAAATTCCTTCACATTATTCAAGGCAGAAGAATTACTAAAATTGTGCTTTAAGCAAAACAGCATTCTTGGGTTGCCAAGGCAGTAAACACCAGCTTTGGGAAATGCAGAAAGATTTCAACATCTGTTTTGGAGCTGATATTTTAACCATTCCGTGTTTATTTTAATGCCTGGTTGGCCTCTTCCCAGTTGTACATATGCAGCACCAAAGCAAAGACAGAAGGAGCGAGTCCGTTCTTGAATTGATGCTGTTATAGATCAGCTCCCCCTTCCTTATTCCTTTGTTTTATTGATTAAGTTTGTCCTGTCTGGAGCTTGAAAGTGATAGGAGAAGCTTGCAGGACACTGTGTAATGGGAAGGCACCGTGTGTCGTCTAAAGAACAATGAGAAGGATAAGAAGAGAAAATAAGTTGCTCATTGCCAGTGCATTTTCAGGAACACAATGCTGATACAGCAGTCTCTGTTGATAACCTTGGATGTGTTTGCCTTGACTTGTGCAGACAGGCCCATGTTCATGTGCCTGCCGGGGCTGGTTGGGCTCCAGCTTGCCCTGCTCAGGAGCCTTGTGCTCCACCAACACACTGAGCTCCATCCTGCACCCTCTTGTAGCCAAGGTCTTTTTCTGCCCTGGAAGAACTTGCCTTCAGAAAGTTTCTGTCGAGTTTCAATTGGATCATCCCAAACTATCACATCTTACTTAAGGCAGACAGCTGAAATGATTCAGCTACTGCCCCGTGTGCCAACTGCACAATGTATAAGGCTCTTTGATGATGAAAGGTATTGCTAGCATGAAAGAGGCATATTTCAAATTGCTGCTTTAGAGAGTGGCACCCTCAGAACAAGACAGTCGAGCAGGAGCCAAACATTACTTCTGCCCTTTAGTGGATGAGAAAATAGGTTTGCAGTCCTCAGGGTGCTTTCTGTGAATGAAATGGTTTTCTCTGAATGATGCTACGGGCATGTTTTCTCTTGGCACTGATAGCTCATAGCTGAACGTGCCAACTCCTTCTAGAGAAGGTGATATATAGACTCTGCACCTTTTCCAGGACATTGGAAGTTTGGGGGACTCATATTAGGGTCTGGAGCTTTTTGTCCCTGGGTTACTGATCCCAGTGCAAAACCAAGATGACAAGGCAAGAAGCTGTTGCTACCTGATTGCTCTGCTCTCCTTGTGTTAACAAGTGGTCAGAGCTCACACCCTGCAAGAGCTTACACCCTAAAAACCACCTTGCAGTTCCCTGCTCTTAGGTGCTCTTCTTAGCAGAAGGCCAAAGACTCAGTGGGGTCAGGCACTGACACTGCTCCCTTGCCTGAGATTTGGACCGTCCAGCAAAGGAGGGCATCATGAATTGCTTTAAAAGGAATAAAATGTGAAAATGAATCAAATTTTAGAGGTGCCACATGGTCTCCTTGACACCATGAGGAGCATAACTTCATAGGGGGATGCTTCTTGCTCTTGTAATGGTAAAAATCAGACTGTCAGCTCCTATGGTTTGCAAGCCCCGAATCACTTAGTTGCTTTTGGAAGTCTCATCTCATAATTATTTCCAAGTCCTACCCGAGTTTATTGAAGCTTAAATCATCTTGCCAAGCAATTTCCAAATTACTCTGGAATTTAGTGTCTTGTTTGTTTTAGGATAAGTGCAATTTATAAACCTTTAGTATTTCACTGTATAAAAATACATCTGCGGAAAGGAAGAACCATTTTCTACCTTCTTGACATTTTGGCTTTATCTTCGATATTAAAATAAAAATCTCAGCTTGTCCTTGTTTATTAAAAAGAAGCTCTATTACTATTTAAATACTTCTAAAAGAATTTTAGAAAAAAAATAATAGCTTAACCTTAACATTCATGATGAACAGTAAAACCTGTTATTTATCTTTAACTCTGTGGATGTCGTAGGGCCTAGCTGGTCTTCTGCAACTCTGTAACCTGTGAGATGATTTAAACTAGTACAAAGTGATTAAACAATAGGAAATCAACAAGAAAACATTTATACCTATTTTTCACACCAGATTGAAAGAATACTGGAGACCTGCGTCCTGTTTGCATAAATAGACTTTGTTTCTTTCCCAAACCAAACAAGACTTGGCTGCCAAGTTACCAGGATTTATGAGTGTCTGCTTGTGGCTGGCACAGGTTCTCACACTTGGAGAAGTGAAGAGTTTGGAAGTGGTCAGAAATGGGCAAAACTTGCAGCTATTAAAAATGTGGCCCAAAAGGCCAAAGAGTGTGGGATATCCACAAGTCAGGTACTTGTTTTCTTGCAATTCATCAACACAAACCTAACCAGGAGCAAGATGAGCGGATGCTTGTGCCAATCTTAATCCAGGTGGATTCTTCATGTTCTACTGCCTTTGCTCCAAAATAATCCAGTCCCTTGCACTCTGGGTGGGATCCATTTTATTCCTTGCTAGTTTAAGGATAAAGGTCTTGACATCTAGCTAGTGCTGCTTGTGTTAAGTAGCCTGAGCTCAGTCTGGGCATCAAGGCTAGGCTGGACGGGGCTTGGAGCAGCCTGCTCTAGTGGAAGGTGTCCCTGTCCATGACAGAGGGTTGGAACTGGATGAGCTTTAAGGTTCCTTCCAACCCAAATCAGTCTGGGATTCTATGATTTCTATCAGTCTGCCTGCACTCAGGTTTCCATGTGCAGCAGAGGAGCTGAGGAAGGCCAAGATCTGCAGCATCCCTGGGTGCTGCCTGTCTCTCGCTCTGCTCTGATAGCCAGCCTCCGTGCCAGCTCCAGTTGTTATGGCTGCGAATGACCTCGTCTGGTGCTCACTTCATTATAAACTCTGAGATTTGCATTGATTAGACTGAGTTCCCAAACTGTTGGGAACTGCACAGAAGCAGCAGAGCAGACTGCGCTATGTTGAACCAGGTTCATCTCCAGAGTTAGTCTCGCTGTAATATTGCTTAAAAACACTGCTGACTTAATTATGACACAGTTAACATTCATCTAGTAATTAATGAGTGTTACAGTGTCTGCTCTGGGTTTGACAGGATTCCTACTGTGAGCTCGTTTGATGCTGAATTGTACTGTACCATGTGGTGTGCTTTGCAAGTCATCAGTCTTACGTGACACTTAAAGATCTCTGACAAGCTGACAGTCTCAGCCTGGCCAGGGGAAATTGCAGGATAGCCAAGGCACACGGGAACTAACAGAAAGATCAGGTCAGTTAAAATCCTCATAATGGGCTATTAAATTGTTTTACTGTTGAGTTTCTCTGTAAAATATCAATTATCTCAATGGTTGTAATGTAATCAAAGTAATTAAATTCCAAAGGCTTGCATGTAAAAACCAGAGCTTTGTAAATGGGAATCCAGCCCCAAGTAGTTTAGTTGGTCTGTGTTTAGAAGTTTCTCCAGATGACTTCTTTTTTCATTTTAATGGTGTTATAGTTAGAGAACTGTTAAAGAGGTTTGTGTGTTTGAGGTTTAGGCTGTGTTTTGAGCTTGGCTGCACACAACATTTGAACAATTGAATAAGCAAAGCCCGCGTTACAGCCGAAACACAGGGACGCGGCACATGCCAGATGAAAAGCCGGCTCGTCCGTAGCCGTGGGAAGCAGGGACAGCCTCTGGATCTTGGCCCTGGCTCCTCAGCTGGTGGATAATTGTAGGTTACCTTGCCCTAAGTGACAGGCTAATGTCTCTAAAGTGCTTCAGATGAGAAACTTGAAATACTGGGATCCTAGGTTTATCACATTCAGGATCTTTCCTTAAGTACTGTGTTTAAGAAGACAAGGAAGAAGCTATAGGATGACATGCTCCAAGAACATATTCCCCATTGCTTCTCCTGATATAGGGAGTGTTGCTCCTTGATTCAGTTTTATTTCAGAAGAGCTACTCCCTCAGGTTTCCACAGAACTGAATCAAATGCTATTTTATTAGGACCAAAATGACTTCTGTTGCCGTGATGTTCTGAAATCAGTGGTAATTTTGGGGTGCACCATTGTGAACCTTCATAAAGGTTCCAATTTAGAGAATGGGCAAAACATCCACAGTCTGAAAGTCAACTTCAGTAGGATCAAATGCCAGGATTTGCAAGTGATTCCAGGAAGTCACCTGGGATTCATAGCAGGCAGTGTTGTTCTGAAAGCTGCATGCCTGATATAGGAGGGTCTATCTCCATGCTTCATGTAATCAACTTTCAGAGGCAGGTAGTCACCTCATGGAGTATTTGTTAATGGTGGGTCTCTTATACCATTACTGGATCTCCTAAGCAACTGGAAAACCTGCATTAAGTGTAATGGACCATTCCTTCACTGGTTGATAAATTAGGGCAAAAAAGAGGCTCTTTTGCAAACTTAGATTGTTGTAATTTGCATGACGCCACCAGTGTAAGGTGTGCTGTTTAAGACAAGAACTAGACATGCCCCAAGGAATGTGCAGCCAGAGAGATGTGAACCATGAAGCAGTTCAAAGGAGACAGGGACTTGGTCTTTGTTAGAGCATTTGGGAAAGAACTGAAATACATGAACCTGTGGGCAGATAAGTGTTGCTGTTTCTGTTTTATCAGGTCATTAAGAGAATGAGTGAGAAGTAGTTTCCATAGAGAATGAGCTCATGGAGACAGGAAGATGCAAAGAAAGTGTTAATGCCAGAGCAGAGTATTTGGGAGCTCAGGAAACAAAAGGAAAATCCAGGAACGCTCATAATGTGCGACAGCCTTGGGGGATTTTTTGTGTCTTCAGACAAAATCAGTGCAGGGAGTTTAGTCTGAGGGCCTCCTTGAAATCAGCATATAAGCTGCTTCTGCCTCCATAAGCCCTGTACTGTGTCTCAAGGATGACTGGGGGACATGTGGTGCTTCCATAGTTCTTTATTAAATGTAGAAGTAGCTAACTGGTGTGAATAGAGTTACTTGAGCAAACTACTTAGAGGTTCCTGCAATGGGTTTGAAAGAATAAAAGTTCATCATCTTTGTCACCTCATTAGCAGCTCCTGGTGACCCGGGCACTCCAGTGCCCTGAGCAGTTCCCTCACTTCTCCCTCACACATAGGCTTAGCCTTGCTCTGGGCTACACGGTGCTGGTATTTCCTCAGTTCTCAGGATGAAGCAGCTCATCCTCCTTTTCTGCACTCATGGAGCAGGGCTGCCTGGTTCTGGTCAATGTGACACAGCTCTGCCCACTGGCTTTGTTCTTCTCTGGATGCACCACCTTGGGAACCCAGGAGGAGAAGGTAGAGGCTCCCAGGAAAACAATCCCTTGCCCAACTTTGCTTCATTTCCATCAGTCTTCCCTCAGGTAGAGACTGAATTGGCGCAGAACCCAATTAGCAATGGTTCGTTAGGAGGAAGTGACTTGTTGAAATGCTTTTCAAGTTAAGTGCTCTGAAAACAGCAGAACCACCACGTGCAACCCTATGTAAATGCTGTTAAGAACAGAGCACATCTTACCTGACAGAGCAAGCCTTGTCTTCTGCACAGGTTCGTAGTGCTGCTCTTCTGTATGGGCTGAGCTCTTTCACTGTCAGTGTCCCTCTAAAGCACCTTTCCTTCCCTCTCCCACTGCAGGTGCATTGCTGTTAGGAGGAATCCTCTACTCCTGGCAGTTTCCTCACTTCAATGCCCTGAGCTGGGGTCTGCGGGAAGATTACTCCCGAGGAGGATACTGTATGATGTCCGTCACCCACCCAGGGCTGTGCAGGCGGGTGGCTCTGCGCCACTGCTTGGCCTTAATCGGACTCTCAACGGTGGCTCCTGTTCTCGACATCACCACGTGGACTTTCCCCATCATTTCGCTCCCTATCAACCTCTACATCTCCTACCTCGCCTTCCGGTTCTACAGGGATGCAGACCGCAGCAGCTCCAGGAAGCTCTTCTTCTGCAGCCTGTGGCATTTACCAATGCTGCTGCTCGTCATGTTCACGTGCAAGAAGTCGTTCCTAGAGAAGGAGGAGAAAGGCGATCTGCTTGGTGAAAGTCGTGGGAGGGAGATGGAAATCAGATTGCCTTAAATGTCAATTACTTGTCGTCCTTGTGACACATCAGGTAGTGTATTTTAGTGATTACAAGGGGGAAACCTGAGGGGATCTGCTTGAAGAAGACTCATTTGTGCCTGGCGACCACTTCATGCGATAACTTTGTTTTCTTCTGAAAGGGAATAGACAGGAGAGCTTAAAGCATTCACGGGCCTGAGGCCCGTTCACTCATCACGGGTTATGATTTAGCCGATGTCACAAGCACATCACTTTGGGATGGCCTTCCAAAGCCTCCATGAGTCACGGTCTCTCATCTTGTGGGTAGGTTTTCACTTAGCAAGTCACAATGCGCACACTAATGGCCAGCACTGGCAGCCTTGGCAAAGCCATCAGGCAGCGACACATGAATGATTACCCCTGCTTCCCAAGCATCCTTTCCAAAGTCAGCTTTGAGGCACGTGGTGGGTTGGGCAAACTCTTCTTGTCTTGATCTGTGCCATCCCCACTGTGATATTACATGGAAGCCTTCAGTTCCTGAGGCTATTCGGTTACTTTTCCCAAGGTTCCCATTCACCCCAGTAGATTGTAGCTTTCATACAGCTGGCACAATGCTAACTGAGTAAGGAAAAATCTCAGCACACCACACATCAGCATTTAACCAGCCTCCAGATGAACAGCTCTTCTCTAACGTATTCCTTTAACACACTCTGAGCCATTCTGCTGTACATCCATCACAGGGAATTTCGGCCTCCCATGTGCTTTTATGTCATTGGAGTTTGAGCCCTGTGTGTCAGATCTTCAGCTGATAAAAATGCCCATTGCTGCTTATGTCAGTGAAGCTCTGAAAAGATGGAGGCAAGAACCAGATCTGAGAGTCTGATAATTTGAAGGCTTTTCTATGCTGATGTGTCCTGTGCCAGCCCACTCAGCCTCAGTGTCCTTGGATGAGCTCTGGACTTACATCAAGAGTTTGAATTGTATGCAGTATCCTACTGTGGTGGCTTAGAGAGAAGGCTTCACTGTGAGGGTATGTAATTGGTAAGGAAACACATTTTACAGGAAAAAAAGCTGGGTTTTTTGAATGTAATATTAAAATGTTCAAATTGCTGATGCAGCCACTGTCTCTCCAAAGCAATTACTGTGGATGGTCTCACTAAGAAATGCATTATCTTTGTTAACTGATACACTGAAGAACATTTCTAGCCACACTCTCATGTGCTTGTGATCCCAGCACAGGGCTGTGGCTCACCCTCAGCCTACCTGGTGCTGGCTGTGCCCTGCTGGGATGCTTCCAAGCACAGTAGCACCCAGGGTAGACAAAGACTGTGTTATTGTGGTAATTAATGCCTGTTACGACTTGATGTGTTTTCACGCCAAGATTTCTTTCCCACGTGGAGAGGGACTGGGCAGCACGGCCGTGCATCAATCCAAAGATACAGCACCAGGAGACACTGTCTCTCTTCTGATCCCGAATAAGGAAGCGTCACAAATCTGCCACCACGTGCATATCACACAGACATAAAACCTGCTTTCACCATGCACCACACCAACGTCTGGTCTCGGTTACACTGGTGGGCATGAGGAGCGACATGGTTAACCTCTCCTGGGCTGGTGGAGGTGCTCCAGGAGCAGAGCCACCTCTTGGACGTGGCTCCTGAATCAGCCGCAAGGTTTTGTGCCTCTCTCAAGTGATTGCAGATGACAGGATTGAGTTCCCTCTTACTGTGTGTCTGTTGTACTCGAGTTTCTGCGGGCAGCACTTGGTAGAAATATCTGGAAACTGTGCAACTCCTGAATTGGTTTTAAAAGTGCATCCAGTCTTCTCTGCAATAAAGTACATACTGTACAAAACAAGAGAGATGAATGCCTCAAATCCATTCTGAACTAGTCACTTACTGAGACTCTGCTTAATTGCAAAGGGATTTGATAGTTTTGTGGCGTTTCTCACAGCAACAGTATTCCTCTTGGTCACTGCAAGCGCGAGGAGAGCTTGTGCAATCCTGGTTTCTTGTGCAAAAAGCACACCGAAACCAGATTGCATGTGAGGGGAAAGGGTTTGTGCAAAGCCAAGGAATTTGGTCAACCTTTAGCTGGGAGAGGAACCTGAAAAGAGCCGAAGGCTCCCAAAACCCACAGCTTTTGCTCCCAGAGGCAGCGAGTTGTGCTGAGGCAGGAGGGTTGTGGTTTTCTCCTAAATCATTACAGAGCCAGGCTTCGGGGCTGCCTGTCAGTGCTGTCCTGACAAACTCAGCTCTGATGAGAGGTCCCAAGGACATGCCTGTGGTTTCACGTTGAGGAGCAGTCATCTTCGTTTCTTAGGCCTAAATGTGTGACATTAGCAGGGTTTAGGGCTAGACAGGAGCTTTATAATCATCACTGAGTGTCTGCCAAGTGCAGGTCACCGGGTTGCACCAGCATCTCCACACCCAGTCTGTTTGGCAGGAGAGAAAGCCTGGGTTTAGAATGAGTGGACGTGGGATTTAAAGGTAAGAATTACCTTATTTTGTTAAAAAAAAAGCTTTTTTTCACCTAGAAGGTGTTCTCTGCTTTGGTACCAAATGTGTCAGGTATGAGTGAAAGCATCTACTGTCGTATTCCACCTTTAGGAATTGTTGCTGGTGCATGTGCTTTGAAAATAAGCACATTGCCTATCAGAGATCTTGGTTGCTGGTGCCAGTGTGGAAACAAAACAAATGAATCTCCTGTCCTCATCCAGGGGTGTCTGTGGTCACTGTGGCCCTACATGGAGGATTAATGTCAGCCATCCCCAGTCCAGCACTATGGCTGCCCAAATCCTGCAGGTGAGGTGCATTGAAGTGTCTTGATGTGGTCACTTTGCACAACGGGGAGTGAAACTTGGGCAAGCATCAGGCTTTGCAGGGCTCCTTGAATCTGAACCAGCAGTTCCTGTGTAGGATTGCAGTGTTTTGTTTCTTTAGTCCATCTGGAGAGCTTGAACATAGGTTGGTTGTCATCCCATTATCCTGGTTACTCAGGATCTCCCCATGAACTGGGAGGATACCTGCTAGTTATGTGGTAGTGAGAAAAGCCAGCAGCAATGTGCAATGGACCTCCTAGCCCTGGGTCTGCTGGTAGGTGAGAGGGTCCCATCCATGTGCTGCTGTGACAGCAGGCAGCTCTGCGCCAACAGAAGCCTGTACTGAAGCTCACAGAGGAATCTGAGCAGTGACTTGAGAATGAAGCTGTTTTTTTCGTCTATTTGGACTTAAAACCTTATGTGTGGTTTTGAGGATAAAAAAGCAGCCCTGAGGCTTAGGGGATATTCATTCTTTCCAGATCTCTGCTGAAGAAATGCGCTCCATCCATAAAACAGGGGTGATGATGTTTCACCTTGTTGGACAAGTGAGCAGCCCATGTTTTTGTCAGCCCATACCCCTTCTTCTCTTCAGTAAAGAGAGCACTGAGTAATGGTTTGAGGAGCATTGCAGAGAGCTGTCACAGGATTAGCAACCTGGCCTAGTGGAAGGTGTCCCTGCCTGTGGCAGGGGGTTGGAACTGGGTGAGCTTTAGTCTCTTCAGCCCAAACCAGTCTGATTCTATCATTCCTTCTGCATTTCTTCTCTGCTGTGACCATCAGGTCACTTGATCTCAGCACAGCACTTGCTTTGCAGGATGGTGCAGGGAGCTGAGCCATGAGATGCTGAGTTGCCCCAAGCTCTTCCAGGAGCCCCATGTCCTGTGGGAAGCACCATGGCAGCATCTCAGCGAGCTGGGATCTTGATGGGGCTCTGCACTTCGTTCAGCATGAATGAGGAAACCCAATCCCCGCGCACACACAGCTCTTTCCCTTCTCGTTTCCCCCACTGGGCTTTGGTTTTTTCTCGCTTCCTGTATCAATCTCTGATATAATCTGCCCCAGCAGAGTAACACATTCACACTCCTCTGGCTCCAGCAGCGTTTCCCACTCAGCCAGGCCACAGCATTTCAAGGCTTTACACAAAACACACACGTCCTTTTCAGTCCTGACGGTCCCAGGAGACTGGGAATGGAAACAGAGTGATACTATTAGAAATCATTATCATTACAGATAGAAAGCATGTTGTCCTCGTTGCTCTCCAGAGGTGATTAGATATCCATCCCCCCTTCCTTGGAAATACAGGCTGTCTACAGAACACTTTGCTTTTAAAACAGAACTATCAGCACTGTTTTCTTACCAAGCAGCTCTGCTGGAGGTGGTAACACTAGACGCTCCATCACAGGCTGTCCCCAGTGGCATTTCTAGTCATGGTATTTCCTAACCAGGCAAAGAGCTGGCCCCAGCAAGGGGTGCAGGATGCTATTCGTGCTGGTGGCATGGCCTCAGGTAGGTTGTTTGCCTCTTGGTGCTGCTGTTTCAAGTCAAGGAGAAGGTCGGTCCTGCAGAACAGGGCTTGTCCCCTATAAGTGCATGTCCAACACATGGCCCTGCCAGAGAGAACTCCTCTGGTTCTAATGTTCATCATCTCCCAAGCAACGTGTTGTTAGTTCAGGGATCAAGGATGACAACTGAGTTGTGGGGTCAGAGGTGTTGCAGAAGGTCAGACCTTCTTCTGTGAGAGTCCCTCAGACTATGACTTACTGGGTGCTTCCATTGATGGCTTTTAGTCCCCTCTGAAATAAATGTACTACAGGCTTTTAGGGCTTCAACACAACATTTAGCAAGCTTTGGAGCTGCCTTCCCAATGCCTCTGTCAACTGAGCTTGCAGTATTGAACGTGAGACGGTTCCTGTGCTGTTGGTGCTTGCATGGTCTGATTGCCATATCACAAGGATGCCAGCCCCTCCTCAAGACTGCAGTCAGGACCAAGGGACTCAAGTTCTCCTTGACCCAAAGAAGAGGTCTTTTGAGCACACGTACAGCGTCCTGAAGCCATTCAGACCTCCACCAGAAGTACAAGTGCTTCAGAGAGCTGGCATTAACCTCTCTCATCAGCTCTGCCTCGTACACTTTCCGTCACCTCTGCTTTCCTACTTCCAGACCCAAACTGTTTGTACTGAAGGTTTTCCAGCGGGTCAGTGCCTCGGGCTGGGCTTTGGTTTCCAGTGTTGCAGAAAGGCACAGTTCAGCTGTTTCACAGAGCGAGGCTGGCACAGCCAGCCGGTTTCCCACAATGCGGAGACGCTTTTCCTTCTGCTCCAAACCAGTGCTGGCACCTCTGGGCCTTGGAGCGAGAGCAGACGATTTGGCAGCGGGTTCAGCTTGGTGCACTCATCCGGTCTGGGGAGGTACCGTGTGTTTCCCTGAGTCCCTGCAGGGTTACTGCTCCCAAATGCTTGTTTGAGCATCACTGCTGACACCTCTGACCATAGCGGGGAGCTGGTGGGGGGCTGCTGCTGCTGTAGGGGAGCACCGGAACTAAAAGAGAGGTGCATGGAAAGGAGGATGCCTGCTTGTCCCCACTAGAGCTGGAAAAGCTGCCCTGAATTCATACCTGTATCACTTTTCCTAGGGGCCCTGCTTCAGCCCTGCCCATTAAACGAGGCATTCTGTGATTCTATACCCAGGTTTCACATCTCTCCACAGTGGGGCTGTTCGGTGGTTGAGTTTTTCCCCCCGGTTTTGCTGTCCAAGATGCATTCCAAGGTCCATTCTGTCCCCTGCTCCCCTTTTTAACACTTCCTGTTGTAACTACAGCTTCCCTTTGATCCATCTTTTTCATTCAATGTGTTCTATCAGATACATGGACATTGCTTGTACCCATCTGAACTGCTGCTGTAACAGGATGTCTTTTCTTAAACAGAAACACAAGCTTTGGGGAATCACCCTGAGTGACTGGAAGCAGGAGTGCTCTGACCTCCCACACTGACCAAACTGGGACCAGTACGGGCATCATGACCATCTTCCTCCTCCAAAAAGCAAGAAGAGGGAAGAGAGAAAGAGGCATCCGTGTGGGAGGACAGAACTTCCTCCCAGCCAGGCACAACGGACTCCAACGCTGACCCTCTTATCCCAACGCATGGGACAAGACACGCACACAGATGCAGACAGGCACATGGCAGTCAGAGCTCTCTTGCTGGCACAGGAGCTCGTCTTTTGCTTGCTGAGTAACGAGGAAGATTAACATTAGTGCTGCTGAGAAAGGCTGGGAGATGTCTGGGTTGTTTTCCTGGCCAGGCAGAGGAGGCCCTGCATCAAATTAGACTTGAAACAGAGATGCAGGCGAGGTGATTAAGGCATTTCCGCTGCGCTTCCAGGGGAGCCGCTGGACCGCATCCAAGCAGGGATGGGAACAGCCTGAGTTTATCAGCTGCACCCGGAGGTTTGTAGGGAGACTCTGCAGGGACACACACTGCAGAGCAGCCGAAGGGCCATGACCCTTATCCTGCACCTTGGCTGTCTGAGCCGGTACAGAAGGGAAACTGAGGCACGCCAAGGGGAAGAACACCACCAGCAACAGAGAAGTATTGTTTAGATCTCTTCTCCCCTTTCTGATGCCCCTGGCCTGCTGCTTAGGGCCGCTGTCTGCCTGTTACGTGCACTTGGCTTTCAGCAGGAACAGGGACTGGCAGGAGCTGGCTGTATGTTGGGAGTGGGGCTGGTTAACCCTCATCATTGCCAGGATGAGCAGTGGGATGGGTGTAGCAGAGACATGTGCAGTCATGTTCCCACAGCAGCTCTGCCCTGTGCTCCTCACTCACAGCACAGCATGGGGTGCAGGTGTGTCCCTATCCCAGGGGACCCCCAACAACCTCAGTCAGCCCAGTGCTGTCTTCAGGACTTGGCAATAGATGCCAAACACTTCCATTTGGGAATGGGAAGGGATCTGTGCCCTGCACTGCCGCTCTGCTGCCCCACAGGGCTGGTGCTGGGAGTCATCCGGCGTCTCCAATGGCATTTGCATTGCTTGGGAGCAGCCTCGCTGGGCTTCCTGCTCCACAAGGATGTTCATGGGTGAGATGAGGAGCCACCACACTGGAAGTAGCATTGTGTGAACTAGTGCAGGGTTCAGCCTAACTGGGGTCTGTGTTTGGAGCTATGCCCTGTGCCAGAGACAGACTCCACAGCTTGGAGCTGATGAGCCTGCACCAGCGCTGCTGGCCCCTCGTATGCTTTGCTTATAGTGAGGACTGCAGGAAGGCCGTGCTGGCTGGACGGACACACGGACACGCAGCGGTCGGGCCGCTCGCAGGGATGCGCTGGCTGTGCCTCGCCTGGCCGCGATGGCAGTGAACTCCCTCTGTTGACTTATCCTGAAGTTGCACCCCTCCATCCAGCGGTGTCCCTGCCTCTGGTAATAAATAGCACCTTCCGTACATGTCTTTAGCCCTCACTAAACCACAGGCTGGGCTGATTATTGCTGCTTTTGTGGCCTTTACAGAGCTGTTTTTAGTTATAATTGCACCCCGCTGGTGTGTTCAGAATGATTTTCCCTGCTGCATCCCATGCGGTCCAGGGCTACAAAGCCGCATTCTTACAGTAGCTGTTGTTGGTTTTAATCACTTGTTATTCGGATGATGCATTAATAGCAGTATCTCTGTGAGGGTGTTTTCTTCTCCAGAACACTTACAACAAAAGCTAAGTGTTTGCCCTAATAAAACATGGGCTTTGTTGGCTCCCTCAATTAAATGAGGGCTCAGTGCAGGGCCCGTCTTACCCCATCCCATCCTCAGCCCCAAAACCTGCTCCTGACCCTCTGATCAAAAGGTGTTTGAGGCTCCACTGGGAGCAGGGGTGCTCGAAAGGCCCAGTGTGGTTGGAGGGGTGTGAGTTTGTAATTGCATCTGCGCAGGCTGTAGAAGCCCATAATAATCCAAAGTACACTTTGCAGATGTTTGTTTGCGCCTTGTGGATCCCCTAAAACCCAAATAACCCCTTATAGCTTATGTGACAGAGGGAAAGGACGATAAGGCTGGGTGGTTTGATGTTCTGGGGACAAAAAGCCACTGGTGACAACAAGCATAAACCCAGAGCTGTGTTGTTGCCTCCTCTGAGGATGCTATCACCAAGCTTGGCAAGTGGGTGAGGAGGAGAGGGCTGATGCTCTCTATTTTAGCCACTTATAAGGGGGTGGGGGGGAACCCACCCAGCAAAACTCATCTGTGCTGGAAGTGTTTTAAATGCAACATTTAACTAAGTGAGGCCGCTGCCTTTAGTTTCATTCAGAAGGGGGCTGTGAATGGACTCCTCAGCCACTTCAAAAGGCCATGGCAGCATGTCCGCTGCGGCGCGGGTCATTCATGGACACTACAGGAGATGTGAAAACATCTGCTAGGTCCATGCCTGCTCTTTTCAGTACAGTTACTCCCCTTGCTAATAATTGTCTGTGTTCTGTCATCTAGAAAGGGACTTTGTGTGCCTCCCAGGTATTCTAATGCTAATTTGTTTAGTTAAAAAGGAGAAGAGGCTAAACAGATGTGAACCATTTGGTTAGGTTGTAGTTCATTTGTTAGGAAGTGCAAAGGATTCTTGGCAGGATATTAAATATTACCTTGGCTGCTCACAAACACTTCATATTTCAAGAGAGGAAGGGAGGTAGGGACTGCACTCCATAAATCAGCCTTTTCAAAGAGACAGAAAAAGGCAAACATTTGATAAATCTGTGTCATTATCCTTAGAGATCAAAGGGGGTTTTACATATGTATTTATGCAACTGGCAACCTAGGAGACAATAATAACAAACACAGATCTCTGACAGCTTGACAAAAATAGAAATTAGCCGCTTCTAATCTGTAATTATCTGGGAACTGTGCGAGGTAGGAGGTTCTAACAGCCGAGCTTTGGCTTGCTGCTGTGGGGACGGTGAGCGCACGTGAAGTCAGTCAGAAAGGCATTAGGAAGGTCCCTGGGCAAGAGGTTGCGAAGGCTGGCGGGTGGTAGCTGGGGATGCCCCCGGCGTGTGCAGACCTGGCTCTACATACCGAGCCCAAAGCAGGCAGGAGCTACCAGAACCAGAAGTCACCAGGGATTTCCCTATATGGTTTTCCAGCAGATGATGTACCAGGAATCTACCTGAAGGATGCCTGGAGACAAGAAGATTTCCATCTCTGGTTCTCTCTCCTCCTTGCCAGTAAGTTACAGATCCATATCTGATAACATCCGTAGCCTGGCACACCTCTGCATTAACCTAGATGAGCCCTGCCACTACTCCCAAATGAGGCTGACTCATTTTGTGCAGCTCCTTAAGTACAGAACTGGAGCCAAAGGCTCAGGGAAGAAGCTTGAAAAGACCCCAGAAGAGGTTTGCGAGCAGCAGGAATAACAGGAGGACCGATGGGGGCTGCAGTGGGTACGGCTTTAACCCAGGACAGAATTTAGTGGAGGAATTGAAACCTCCCCAGAAGCAGCAAGGGCCATCGCCTCGCTTGAGAAACAAGGAGAAATCCAGTTGCTTGAAAATAATTCCATGGACAAAGCAAATGCAGCCACAGAAATGAGAGAAGGAGAAGTAGCATTATGTCATCTCACCTTTCCTTCTGGCCAGTCACTGACCTGATTTCCTATCCTCTTGTGCTGCTTTAAAATGACTTCAGCAACTTGGTTTCTGCTCGTTCCCATGGGAAACTTCCACAGTCTATAGATTTCGCTGGTAGGAAACTCTTCTTGACAGTCAGACTATATTTTCCTTTACTCAATTCCATCACATCACTCCTACTTACGCCTCCTTGGAGCACCCTAAACGCTCTTCGCCATTGAAGTCGGTGGAGTTATGCAAGCAGTAAATTTGGCCTGTGGCACTTGGAGAAATAGATATTAAACCCCCAGGGATGAATTAGGGGGCGAGGGGAGGGAGGGCAGTGGGGGAAAGGAAATGGTTTCAGGTTGAGAGAAACAAGATCTCCTCTTACATCTGTACAGCGGTGCTGCCCCGCTGGGAGCACGACCGGGACTCGGCAGCAAGATGCTGTGAGAGGCAATGATGTCCCTGGGATGTCCCTGAGCACTGGTGTGGTTACAAAGCCACATCTGAGGGCTCAGGGGCCGTATGTGGCACTGGGACTCATGTGTTGCATAAAGCTCTGGGCACTTTCCTTGCTGGTGGCTGACCTGGTTTGAGGCCCAGTGATGCTATACAGTCACCCTCCTGCCTTTCAGCCCAGGGTGGCCCGTTTGGCTGTCACTGGGATGGTGCCTGAGCTGGTCCAGCAATCCCAATCCATGTAATGCTGCAGGCTGTTAGTGCTGTCCTGCGTTTCTCAGGACAAAATCCCAAATTCCCTGGGCCCTTTCCCTTGGCTCTGACCTCACTATCGTGACATTAATATGAGTCCAGCAGATGTGTGCAGTGATGGAGCCGCTGCAGTACACACAGAGAGGAGGATAAGGTGCACAAGATCTTTACGTCAGCAATCCTCAGCTCCCCTCTGCTCCCAGCAGCCCAGGGTGCACTGCAAAGGACATGCATGGCAGAGAGGAAGAGAGGGGACAGCACTGAGGACTTCATAGGGTGGAAGAAGTGGAATAAAGACATGAAGGATCTCTCTTCCTGGGACCCATGACTGAGAAACATCTCCAAGTACTGCAAAAGACCAATAAGGACAAAAAGCCTCACTACAGATACGTATGTACAGAAGAGGACACACAACAGTGTGCAGAAGCCCCACGCCAAAGCCCAGCATCTCAGTGTGCGAGGTGCTGTGTGTTCCCAAGAAAGAGGTGGTGTTGGTTGGTCACTGCACTGCAGGGTTATGCTCCAGAATGCCTTGTTTTCCCATTAACATGCACTTGATTAACATCATGAATTACGTTTCTCCCCACTGAACTGTGACTGTGCTAGGGAAATGGCATCCTGTCTGGACTGGGACCAAGAGTACCCTGACCTGATTTTGGGTACCTGCTCCTATTTATTGCGCCAGCAGGATTGGCTCCTGCAGCTCTGTAAAGAGCTGTGTGTGCCCCGTCACTGACATACAAGTCTTTGGAAGAAAGGAAGATGCTGAGCATTTCAGAACTGGCCTGTTCAGTGGGACGTAAATGGAAGGGAACCTGGATTTTCTAATTGGGAAGAGATAAAGCAACCAGGTGAAACTCAGCATCATGCCAACAGGGTGGGATCAGCACTGGGAGATGCTGCCTTGTGTCAGACTCCAAGAAGATGCTGGAAAGCACATGACACAGGGCATGTGGGCTGGGAAGAGCCATACAGGGTGGATGCTGGTGAGGTTAGCCTGCAGACCTGACCCTTCCTCTGTCCTTCCTGGGTTCTTTGATCATCTCAGCTTGAAGGTGTTCTGGTCCTCTGCTTTCTGCTCTGTTCTGCAGAGCTGGGCACTTCCATTGCAGTGGTGCTCCACTGAGTGCCACCATCAGGAGCTTCCCAGTTCCGTCTGTGTAATAAAACAATCATCAAGAAACAGCATCCAGAGGCTGTACTGATGCAGCTCAATTAGTTTATTGATTAGCCAGCCAGCAAGACAGCCACTGTTATGATTCAAAAGCTCTGCAGCAGCAGCATGGAGCAAACCCATCCTTGCGTTCCTGTTTGTGCCCATTTCTTTCCAACCCCAGGTTCTTCACTGTGTAGCCCCCATTGCTCTGTTGCCCTCATCAGTGGGGCACAACACACGTGGTGCTCCTGCCGTAACTGCTGTTTAACTAATTGCAAGAGGAAAAAGCAAGCTGGAGCCCTGCTCTTGAGGTGGCAGCAGGTACAGAGGAGACCCGTGGGTCAGAATGGAGGATGGAGCCACAACTGGTTCTCAACCCACTTATCCAAACCTGCACCCCCTGCTCCAGGGAGAGCTCAGAGTGGGCTCATCCCTCCTCCTGACCCACCGTTGCTCGGATGCTGTTTCTGATCACTTACCCATTTGCCATTGCTAGGGGAAAAAATCCAACTGTTGAAGATACAGTTCCAGTAAAACCTGTCTTGGGGCTATTTTTCTTAAAGCCAGTCCAACTTTTACAACCTACAGCTGACATACATTAAGGGCTTAAGCCAAACTTTCTGTGACATTTTGTTGATGTTATCCTGGCTGGTGCGGGTGGATATAAGGAACAAGGAGAATTATTCCATCTGAAGGGTTTTCCTCTTACCTCATGGGTGTAGAAACTTCCAGTGGTGCAACCCGTGCGTGGAAGCAGCAGGGTTTGAGTGGTACAGAACACTGAGTAAAGGGGTGAGTAAACCTGGGTCTGGGAGAGACAGCCTGTGTCCCTTGTGGAGTGATGGCTGCCTGCAACTGTGATTCATGCATTGCCTGGAAGTGTCCTCTTTAATTCCCTTCACAATTACCAGTCTGGGCCAGCTGGCAGAGCTCTACCAGCACACACAGAGGGAAACTAGAAAGCAACTCCTCCTGCATTTCATCTCTGCTTGGTTGGTATCACCCTTCACACCACAGAGAGCCCAGCAGTGCCATTTATCTAATAGCAGAGAACTGCTTTGGCGTTGTTGGCTGTTTGACTCTGGAGCTGAAGCACAAAACATCTCCTTGCTTCATCCCCCAGTCTGCTTTGCCTAGTCCCGGGAAGGATGGGGACCAGCGGCACTGATGCTGATGGGGGCTTGGGTGGCCCAAGCACTGTTCTTAGCTCTCTGTTAATCCACTGAGCAGCTTTTAGAGGAGCTATCCACCCCTCGGGGGCTTATTTCCCCTCCCCAGTCTGCCTGGTTTCATTAGTTTGTAAAGTCCAGTTTATAGTTTGGGATTATTTTACAAGACACTGAGACCACAGCCGGTGTGAGCAGAACAATCGCTTTTTGTGAATGGATGTAAAACTGCTATCAGTCAGCATCATGCTATCGCTTCAACACACAAGGAAATGGGAAGGAGGATCCCAGAGCTGGTGGTGTCATGGAAAGAGTCTCTTTGGGCAAATGCTCTCAACTCCGTGTTCATGGGCTGTTGTGCTGTGTTTGGTATCTATGTGTTGCTCCCAGTACGTGGACTGTGACTGAATGTACAGGTTGGGGTTTCAGCAAACACAGTGCTCATGGAAATGCCAGTGCACGTCACAAGAATAGGTAAATCCAAGTACTCTGGGGAGGAAGAGGAGGAGGAAATGACTGAGATGCCCCCAACACCGGGATTCCTCATTGCCCGACCCCGAGCTGACAATTCCCTGCAGCCATGGCGGGGCGGGGGGGAGCGGGAAGTGGGATCAGGAGTATGTGGGCTTCCGCACTTCCCTCTCTGTCCTGCAGCCTCCAGGGGAAGGATGCGGCCATCGCACCGGGCGTTCAGCTGTGCACTGTCCGCAGGTAGGGCTCATGCAGTGAGGGCACGGCGGGATAGGTGAAGCAACAGGGATAATCCCGAGGTGCACTATCTTGTCCTGCGGTTCTCCTCCTCTCTGCACAGCCCGCAGCCCTCTGAACCCTTCCGTCTGGCAATTAAACTCGGTGTTTCATCATTCAGTCTCGTTTAGGGATAAAGCCACGTGTGACCAACATTCCCCAGCAGTGGAAGCCCTGCGGGGCAGACTCAGCCCGAGGGCGCTCCCCGAGCCTTGGCTCCCCCCGCCAGCGCCCCGCAGCCCCGCCGTGCTGTGAGCTCCAACGGCCTCAAATCGCGGGTCCTTGCCACCGGCACGTTCCCTACCGCCATCACCGCACCCCCGGTACCCCCGTCCTGCCCCAGCGCGCCCCGCGGTCCGCACCGGGGCACGGCAGGCGGATGGAGCCGCTGCCCCGACGGTCCGAAGCAGCGGAGCGCCCCTCCCACCGCAACCACTCAGCCAATCAGCGCCTCCCATCCCCTCCTCCGCCCCGCCCCTGCTCGCTTCTCCCTCTTCTGATTGGCTCCGCCGCCCGGCTCATTATACGGCGGAGCGCGGCTGTGATAGGCTGAGGGCGCTGTCCATCGCCTGCCGCCGCCGCCTTTGCCTGCGCTGCCGGGCGGCGGGAGAGCGGCGCTGAGGCGGGCGGGCAGCGCCCTGCGCACACGGTCCCGGGGCCGCGCGGAGCTCGGGGGTGCCCATGCGGGGCCGGGCGGAGCCGAGCGGAGCCGGGCGAGCTGCAGCCATGCATCCCTGCGCGCCCGCGGGCACATGGGGCAGCGCTTGAACCGCTGCCTCGATGTCCCCGTGGCGCTGCCGCCGCTGAGGCGGAGGCTGCTGCTGCTCTTCATCATGCTCTTCCTCTGGCTCTACATGTTCTACTCCTGCGCCGGCTCCTGCGCCGGGCTGGCCGCCCGCGGCTCCCCCGCACCGCCCCGCGCCGCCCCGCCGCTGCCGGGGGAGCCGGGCGAGGAGAGCAGCCTGGAGGAGCAGCGGGCAGCGCCCGACGCCGCCGGCCCCATCTCCAGCTTCTTCAACGGCTCCGGCACGAAGCGGCTGCCGCAGGCCATCATCATCGGCGTGAAGAAGGGGGGGACGCGGGCGCTGCTGGAGTTCCTGCGGGTGCACCCCGACGTCCGCGCCGTCGGCGCCGAGCCCCACTTCTTCGACCGCAACTACGAGCGGGGACTCGCCTGGTACAGGTACGGGACGGGCGGCGGGGACGGGCGCTGTGCGTGTGTCCCCCTCGGGCTCCGGCGCAGGTCGCGCAGCTCCCGCGGCCGTTCCGCTAAATGCGGACCCCGAAAAATCCGCGCGCGGACCGTGGCTCCCTCTTTAGCCCAAGCGGCGGCGGGGTTGCGGGCTTGCGGCCGGCCAGACCGCATTTAATCGTTAAATAAAGGTTAAATATTAACGCAATATGCGCGGGTTTAACGCTTATTTCGTTGTGCTTTTGCCGGAGCTCGGGGAGCGCCGGCGGCCGAGCCCCGTAGGTCGCGGCCGGAGCGGTGCGTGCGGAGCGGGAGCCGGGGATTAAACTTCCTCGCTCGCTTCACACGCTCCTTCCCCCGTTAACGTTCCCCCTCCGCTGTGATCGGCTGCCGAGCCGGTCACTTCGCTGGGCGGCTCGGACCGAGGTAGCGGGGTGCGTACGGTGCCGCAGCGGGTGCTGCGGGACGGGATGCGGCTCCTCGGCTCCGGGGTAGGAAAACCCAACCGCGCTGGGTTCTGCCCATGGAAGGGTGAGCGTGGAAGCGCTTCTGGAGGAGCAGGGACTTGCGTGGCTCGGAGGGTTCCCGGCTCTGGTGGGAGCCGCCTTAACGTGGCTTCTCCTCCCTTTATGATTAAAGTTCCTTCATCAAGAATATTTTGTCCGTGCCTTTGTGCGAGCGCTTGCAGGAGCAGAGATGGGAACTTAGAAGCGAGATGCTTGCTGTGAAGTTGTGAATTTCAGCCGCATTTTAGTCTTGAAGTTCCCACTCTGCGACTCTGATTAGGTTTGGTCTCGTTACTACCGCTGCCATCCCTCGGCAGTTAGTGCAGCGAATGCAGGGTAAGATGTGGCGAGGAGAAGGTCATTCCGAAAGCACTTTGTTTAATGAAAATATAGAATTTGAATGGAGTGGGGCACCCCATAGCCACCAACACAGAATCTGTATGAACTCAGTTGGTCTAAAAAACCCCATCTTAATGTCCCATTTTGGAAGGAAAACTTGCAAATAACAGAGCCCGAGACCTGTCAGGATGTATTAGCAAAATGGTCTTGTACGTGTTGAACTCTGTTTTTAATTAGGCGCCTAAATTAGACCATAAAATGGTTGATTAATCTTTTACAAGTAAGAGGTGGAAGGGGAGAAGGAGAGAATAATGCTTATGATTACGTTAATCTGTGATCCCAGATGCAGCGGGCGAAAGTCAGTGTTTAAAGGATCCATGTTATTTTTGCATTTGGAGAAGTTGGCATCGAAGTTTCATGGAACTTTGGAAAGTTTCACCTTAATTTTGAAGGAGCGTGGGCCCCATCCCTGGAAACACGCTGCTGCTGTATAAAATGGTATCTTTGCAAAGGGGGGCTTTTGAACTGAAATACAACGAATCTGAACAGGGTCGCTCCAAAGCAGCGAGCGTGAGGGATGCTGAATGTCTTGAAACCACCCCGAGGGTCCGAGTCTCCGTGTGTCTGTGGGACTGGGACCTGGCTCCACTGGGAAGACTGAATAATGCAGAATATGTGGGGGGAGAGGAGGTGTTTGTTCAAATCGACAGACAAGTTGTTGGTAATTGTGTGTTATTTCTAACTTCAGTTTGTATTAGATGCAGAAGTTTGTGCCTATAAATCTCAGCGCTACAAATCAGATACTATAAAGCTCCAAACTCCCACTGACTGCAGTGAATCTTGGCTTCCCAGCGCTCTCGATAGCGTGCTTCTTTCTGTAAGCTCTAATGAGGCTTTTATTTATTATCTTCATGTCAATAAGGAGATGCGTTTGTGTTTTCTTGTTAATGGCCCAATAAAACCAGATTAAAAATGCTATAAAAGAGTTTCCGTGCCAGCCGTGCTGGGGCGAGCTGGACAAGCCTCGCCTCTGCTTTTGAGATGCTTTCACACAAACGGACTGAACTTTTGGGACGGGGGCAGATCCTTGTGTCCTCAGCACCCAGTCCTCGAAGTTTAAATCCAACCCCCTGGCTTTGGAAAGATGAAGATGCAATTTTAGAGCCACGTCTTGTTGAAAGTATATTTTATTCGACCAGATTCTGGCTAAATCAGGTCATTTCTGTTTGGAGGTTTTGGTTTGTTACTGAAGTTGTTCCTGCCATATAATAGTGTTCTAAAGTAATGTGTTTTTTCGTGGTTTTGGGAGGCAGAAAGCATCACAAATTTGCTTATTTAGCTTCTGTTTTGGGGTGTTTGCAATTAATCACATTTAAACACAGAGTGGTAGTTAACATAAAGCTTTCATCTATAGAAAATAACTTTTAAAGGAGGGAATACAGACTTTTTGCTTGCTCTATTTTCTGTCAAGTGAAATGAAATCTGTTTGCTTTTATTTCCTTGGTGCGGAAGACAAAACAGCATCAACAGCACCAAGCTCTGTTCCTGAAAAGCAGAGAGAAACATTACATTAATTGTTCAATAGTGAGATAACTGGAAATCGAATGGAAACAACTTCTGTCCGCATGTTGCGGGGTTTTCCCCCCCTGGTAATGAATACAGCATGTTAACTGCTTCGAGTGGAAATATGTACCATGACAGGGGAGAAACGGGATCCAGCCAATATTGCAAACTCATTTTAAGTAGTGCTTGGGACTTTTGGATAGGGAAGAAGTTTTCCACTTCCCAGCAGTAGGAGTTCAGCTCCTCTGTAGCCTATGCACGAGTGTCCGGCTGCCTGGACAAACGGGAAGTTGTTTCCTTCCTCTATGAGTAAAGTAAAGGTTTATTATATGAGTTGCGGGGGGGAAGTGTTCCTTGCAAGTCTGGAAAATGGTGATTTTTTTGAATTATTTTCCTTATGCCAACAGTGATGCATTTTTAAATATTCTAGGGACTTGAAAGCCCGTTCTCCTATAATTAATCCAAGGGAAGGGAAAAAATCCAGTGTCATTAGTCTTACGTGTTTTGGGGTGGGTTTTTTTGGTTGATTTGCTTTAGTTTTAACAGTTTTAAGCCCAGTGAGCTGTAGTGCCCCTTCTCTCCTGCCGTGGGCTGAGCATTCCCAGCCCCACTCAACATCACTGATTTATATTTCAAGGCTGTAGCTCTCTGCTAGCAAACCCCGTGCCATGGCTACGCCAGCCGAAAACTCGATAGCGGTATTAGTCTGAGCTCCTCCACCTCCCGCAGCACAATGTGGGACCTCTCTGTCCTTTTTCCCCCCTTTTTTGCCTTAAATTTACTATTTGAATTCTTAAAACCCTGGGGTTTCATCTTCCCGCTCTGCCAGGCTGCCTTAATTCATTCTCCATGCTGAGGCTGGGTGGGTTGGCTCAGCAGGATCAGGCCCTATGGTCTGGTGGCGTGCAGTAAACAGCTTCAAACATGCGTTTCTCAGCCTCCCCAGTCACTGGGGAGCTTACTATGCAGCCTGCTGCTTCACAGCAATTCCTGAATCATGAGAAACTGCCTCATTTTTTGTCGTCGATTTTGCCCCCAAACCCTCTTTTTGTGCCCCAAGGAGCGTGGGGGTCTGAGCAGCACAGTGTTCATGCTCACAGTGGGCCACACTGGGTGCAGGGGAAGGATAAGGAAATGATGGTTAAAGTTCCGGGGTGAAAGCCTTGTGGAGCAGAGGGAAATCTGGAGCAAGGCAGGATTGTGCCCTGGAGTTTGGCCGTTCTCTATAGTCTCCCCTTCGCAGTGGTAGCGAGGGTTTAATAGCTGCCGCTTAACTGTACCGACACAGCCAAGTGCTTGCAAAACTCAACGTGTCGCAAGGTTTGTTGGCCTCGGGGAAGTTTGGGAACGGTCTTGGTTCTCCCAACTGGACTTTGGGTGCAAACGACTGTATCTGAGCAAAGAGCAGTTCCTCTCATGCATTCCCATGAGCTACGCTGGGTTGGAATGAGCGTATCCTAAAGGACCGTAGTGTTCTCTGGGATGGCTTTGCCAAACAGCTTTCCCGTTAAGATTTGGTTTTCTTGTTGATTTTTAATTTCTTTTTTTTTTATATCTATTGACCTTGCACGTGTTGCATTTGAATGGGGACTTCTAATGGTCCCCTCAACACGTGTGCAGGGCTCCATACCCCCTTGTCCACTGCGCCGGCTCCCCATGCTGTTGCCTTTAGCCACTCGGCACAGTTCAGAAGCAAATGTCCCCAAAAAAGAAGGGCTGGGCTGCTATAATCAGTCAGCAAGGCCCTTGTGTTTGCATGGGCTCATTCCTTTAGATCTGAGGAGGGTTGAGTTGTTCAAACAGATGGCAAAGATTATTCGTGTTGCTGGGGTTTCAGCGCGCTCTGCTCCGTTTCAAGCATGTTGCCCGATATGACGCACGTGACAAGTCCTTCCCAGCACGACGCTGGGAAGGGGGGGAACGACATTGTCTGCCGTGATCGAGTTTCATGGCCTCACCTGTTGGGCTGCTGAACTATTCCAAGTTGACCATGCATTGGGGGTGACTTATGGGGATGGTGGATCTGCCCGGCTAATCGCGTTAGCGCAGCGGCGTGCATGGGGAACGTCGTGTGCGCCTTCTTGGCATGAAAACGATGGGAATGAAAACCCATGGGCTTGACTCTGGCTATGGGATTTAGCGTTTTCTTTCTATTCAAGTGGCCCATGGCAGATGTCTGTAACACACCCCGAGCTTTGGATACCTCAAGGCGCTTCCAGTGAAGGCTTTGTTTCTAAAGGCATCCAGCAAGCCTTTATGCGGTGGCTATAAAAACTACCCAAATCATCATGCTTTTGAGCTGTATTTTCAACCACGCATGATCATGGACTTGTCTTAACATCAGGCTTCACTTGCTAAACCGCTTTGCTTGCTGGATTCAATGCTATTAATCCATCCCAAGGAGGAAGAGAAGTCTGATTTAGCAACCATTCAGTGTTCACGTCTTCTGGTGGTGCGACCATGGGTGATCAATGGGCTCAGGGGATAATGAATGGGCAAGGGCCATGCAGGAGGGTTAACATATGGGCTCAAAGAACAACAAATAGCAGGGCACGTTATTTCAGTGGTGCAATTAGGAGGTCAGGGGCTATCGCCTGCTACCTGTTGTCACCATGTGCTATGTGAGGAGGGGCTGGAGGAGCAGCTTCCTCCTCGCTTTGTGAAATGACTAAGTGCTGCGCTGGGTCCTGACTTGCTGCTGCTGACTGTACCGGGGCTTGCCCACGCCGCTGCAATTTCAGGTCTTTCAGCAGCTCGCTGTGTGTTTCCTAATTACCTCGTGAGAAACGCCGCATGCTGTATAAAGCAGCTCAGCCCAGAGGCTGTCACCAGTGGCAGCCAGAAGGCAGCTGTGTGAATGGGCCTTATCTCAACTTTCTTAATGGAAATGAGGGCTCCCGTGATGAAACACATTGATTGTCAGCAGGCGCGGTGGGAAGATGGGGTTAACGCAGGGCAGGGGTTTACTGGTGCTGTAACTTTGCTGGCAGGGAGTTGCTGCTGGACTTAAGGTGCATCAGGAAGGGCATCGCATCAGGGTCAGGTAGGAAGAGGAAGGCAAGGTCAGGAGCGCAGCCCCTCTGTCTTGAGCATCTCTGCCTGGGCATGGTGGGAACTGCTCAGACATGATGTGCAATAGACCTTAGGTCATTCGTAAAAGTGACAGAAAGGAGGTCACTCGTTGCCACGTTGGCTTCAAGTGTTCCCTAGGGTGGTTTTCCTCCTTGTAATAGCTCCGAAGATGGAGAATTAAAGTAGACTTGGTGGTGGTGGTTTTATATGTACCAGGAGGGGGTGAGGGCCATTGAGGGGTGAGGAGGGGTGTATGGGAAGGATCAGAAGTTTGGCTGGTTGGGGGTTGAGATGATGCTGATGGGAATGTTGGAGGATCATAGACACAGAAGTGCTGGTGACAAAAGACCTTGCACTGATTTCTAGGAAATGAATAGTTCAAGTCTTTGTTTCTTCTGTTAAAATACATGAGTGTGGCAATGTCCTGCCATGGTGGGCAGCAGGGAAAGAGAACTTCATTTAGAGAAAAATAATGCCATGTTCTGCTAAATACTTTACATTAACCTCCTCAGAAACACCCTGGAACCAGCCTGTTCCGAAATCAGTTCTGTTTTCTCTTCTCCCTACAAAGAAGAACCTCTCTACTGAGGGATGCTGTGACTTAGCCCTGGTTTACAAGGAGTCATTGCCCTTTATGGCAGCAGAGGATCTGACCCAGAGCTTAATTTTCAGCCCTTCTTGAAGGCAGGGCTGTGCATGGCGCACCCTGCTCTTGACCTGGCTTAGTACAGCATCACCTGAGTAGCTCGGCTCTGCTAACCTTTGATGGAGGGGAGCGGTCCTCCCTTGTCCTTACCTCCTTGTAAGTCATGTGCTGCCAAAGTTCCTAAGACCAGAGCTGTTCTCTGCCCAGTCCTCTCAGCTGGTGCTGCTGGGGACCTTACACATCCACTGGCATGGCTGGTTAGTAATACATACAAGCAGTTGTAACCTCTCCTTTGAGCTGGCACAGCCTCTGTGCTCCGGTGCGCAGCTCTGCCAGCGCAGCAGTATCTCCTCCAGAAGAAAGTGAGACTTGTGCACGGGCTTTCCTTTTATATGCTGATGCTTAATATTATAGGGGGACGTGTATGTTTTATATATCCCTTGCTGAAAGTGAATGCAAGGCCAAATCCTGTGCTGCCACAACTGCAGCCTGGCAGCACTGAGCGCAGCTGGAGTGAAAACACTGATTCTCTTTAAAACCCATACACTTCTCACATGGGAAGCGGGCTCTGATGAGGACATGAGTCTTCAGCAATGGACCAGATCCCCAAACCTGGTGGTGTTTAGTGCAGCCCCAAGTCCTGCCTGGTGGAGGGCTCCAGGATCAGGCCCTCAGCATGTGTGTGAGTGACTGATGGCAGGAAATGCCTCCACAGAAACCAAGATCCATTACAACTATTAACCTCAATAAAGCAGCTACACAGCCTTTATAGTAAAGCCTTCAGCTTGCAGCCTGTCTTGAGTATTGAATGTAAGCTTGTCTTGAAACTTGAAAGTCTACGAAGTAGAGGAGAGCAGCATGTGAAGGATAGGAAATCCATAGAAAACTGTCGATTTGGTGAAAGACTAAACATGGGGAAGGCAGAAAGCACTGGCATCACACTGGGGTTGAACTGCAGCTGTAGTCTTGATGTGGAGCAGGGATGTCGGGCTGGCGATGATGGGGTTTGGTGCAGAGATCTGCCTGTCACTAGGGGGAGGACGGAACCCCGGCGCTGCATTAACACCGTGCTTCGCTGTCTCGGTGAGCTATTTCGTGTTTGTTTAAGAACTGGCAGGGCCTGCAGCGCTGGCATGCCTCCTGTTTGTGTTCTTTAAAGGTGTACGAGGCTTGGAATGGAAGCAGGAGGTGCTGGAGTAAACATCAGCAGGTGTGGCCCAGCAGTGGGTGTACGTGGTCCTCCGATGGTTTATACGTGGGGCTGAGAATGTGGCTCCTAAATGGGAATTACAGAAGGGACCCCATGGCTTTGCTCTGCGCCGTGTCGGGGTGATGCCCGATGCTCCAAGCCCCCTGCGCCCATATCTGGTGCTGTGTTTAGTGAATTGTGCCGGATTGGAGCCAGTCCCATGAGTGCCAGAGCTGTTCCCATCGGGTGAGATGGGGGAAGCTCCTGAAGCAGTGGGACAATGGGCTTGGTGGGGACCGTCTGCCCTGGCTTCACTGTTTCTGTGCTGAGCCAAGTGAGGTATCCACGAGCCAAACAGCCTGAGCACTGCTTGTTCCCAAGGAAGGGCTTAGCACAGCCCACCTCCTCCATTCTCACCCATCACTCTGCACTGAACTTGTTACAACTTCACACAAAGCTCATAGTTTTTCTCCTTCTTAATTTCCCTCTTGAGGCTAATGAGCCTTGGGCTGTCTGCGTGGCGCTTGGAAAAGCAGAGGGAATAGCTAACAGAGGGATGCTGAGCAGCGAACGAAGCCTTGGGAGAAGATATCAGCCTTGCCAAAGCAGAAGTGGAAGAGCCGGTTGGGGTTTGAACCTAACCTGGGCTTGCTGCGAGCCGAGAGGGGCCGGGAGCTGCTGTCTGCTCCTGGTAATGACAGGCTGGAGCTGCCGCCAGCCCTGCGCCAGTGTCTCTGCATACACCGGCGCCTTGGCCGGGGCTGCTGGCTCCCCCCAGGGCGGGTGCCAAGGTCACAGTGCTAAATGCGGTGTGACAATTAATTCAGCTATATATAAACAGAAAGCTCATGTGGTCCTAAAGCAGATTAAGAGCCCGGGAGTTGCCTCTCGCCCGCTTTCCTCCCCACGGTCTTCTCCTTCCTCGGGTCCTCTGTGGGTGAGCCCTGCGGTTGTCACATACTCGGGCATCCCTGTAAGATTTACCAGTTGGGTTAAGCTGGGCCTGAGCCCTAAACCACTGGGGGTAGAGATTGGGTGGATTCCCTGGCTCACCCAGTTCCCCCATCAACCCGAGTGTCCTTGCTGGTGCTGGAGGAAGGGACATGTGCAAAATCTCTGCCTTCCCAGTGGGGATGCTTCACTCTGTGTTGGTGCCTGATGCTGGGAATAGCTGCTGGGGTTTATCTCCAGCAACAGGCATTTCAAGTCTCCCATTGTTTTAAGGCTCGCTGTAGCAAGAGCTGGGCTGCATAATTTGTTCCCCACCATGGGGCACACCTTGAGATGTGGTGGCACCACGAACCCATAGCTCCATTGCCTCAATGGGCACAGTCCTTTTTTGTCCTGGAACTTATTTCCTCTTTGATTTTTGGGGTTGGAGGAGGTAGGAAGGATGGGAAGAGACTCGGGAGGTTCTTATGGCTTGATTGGAGATGGGGGGGGGGGGGGATGAAGAATCCCATTCTAGACAAATGTCTCACTACCTTGGTCTTTTTATAATGGGGTTAAAAGCTCCAGGAGAAGCACGCTTGTGGGGGATTTGCAGCATGGAAGTGGAAGAATAAACTGGGCTGGGTTTCCTGGAAAAGCCACAGTATCTTGATGTTTGTAAAAGAGGCTTGAAGCTAAACCCAAGCCAATGCTTCCCTTGTGACTCCCATGGAGTTGAGATTTGTATCGGCTCAGAACCAATGCTCTTTTTGTTTCGTTTCACTTCTATCTAAAACTGGTAAAAACTCGGTCACTCCAATCCCCAAAAGTAAAACTCTAGGGATAATGCTGAGTTTAAACTCCAGGTTCCTTTTAATGTAGCTTCAGAAACACCCCTAAAAATCATGTTTCTGAAGCGCGTGCTGTCGAGGCAGTTGGAGAAAAGCAGAGCAGCTTCCAGCACTTCCAGACCAGTCTGGGTGTTACCATCAGGGCACATGCATGCCGTGAGCCCATCAGCAAAGTCTGATCCTTGGCTTTGCACAGGGAAATCCTTGGAAAACTGGACAGAGCCCACGTCCTGCTCCAGTAGTGGGGGAGCGAGCATCAGCATTGCTCTGGAGCCTCTTCTGCTGCTTCCTGGCCATCTCCTTGTGCACATCCAGTTGACCGAGGGCCACCACGAGGGATGGGAGCTGGTGCGAAGAGGTGCCCATGCAAGAGGCTGCATCTGGGTAACGTGGGTTGTCACTCTCCAAGTCTCTGGCTCTGAGGCAGAGCTGGCTTGTCTCAGATGCCAGGCTGTACGTGCAGGAGATGGAGGCAGGGAGAAAAGACTTTGTGAGGGCTCACAATGGAGTCCTGAATCAGTTCAGTCCCGACGGAGGGGGCCAGGCTGTCCCTTTGGGAAGCCAAGGGTGTACAGATCAAAGGTGCGGGGGAGTCAATTACAATTCACATTTGGTTCATCCATATGTTTGGGTATTTGAAAGGCTTCAATGGCAACGCATTTTATATCTCTTATGCCCATTGATTTGTTAATCTGACACTCGGTTCCATCTGAATAACAATAGCTGTCATTCAGCATCCTCAGTGTTCAGGGAAAAGTCACTTCACTTGGGTTGTGCTCCAAGGCCTTAGCAGACAGGCCCACTTTGTTCTTTATGTACAAGGGCTGGGAGGACTTTGGGATGATTCAGCCCATTTGCCATCTCTAGATGGAAAACAGCCCTCGAGGGAAAGAGGATGGGATGCTACAGGTCAGTGCTGGGTGTTGACACACGTGGGTTTGCTCCCTAAGGTCCTTTCTGGTTGCCACCGTAGCTGTAGACCTGCCATTGCAGCCTGTGTGAAGAGGTGGACGGGGTTTCAAAGAAAGACAACCCAAGTAGTCAGAAGTGGAAGGCAGGCGTGGAGAACACTCTTAAATACAGCCTGAGTGTGCTGGACCAGTTCAAATCATTGGTATGGCCATGTGAAGTCTCTAATTACATGAATACCTTTTTAATTAGAAGCAGTGCTTTGCATCTGTTGTACTTGCAGTGGAGCATCTCCACCAGCTGAGCCTGCTCTTAAAAGAGCTCTCGACTGTTTCCTTGACTGGTTATGACCACATCATGATCCCATGTAATGACTGGGGCAGGAGGGGAAGTCTGCAGGCAGACCTGCCCCTTCATGTTTCCCTAATTGGTGCCTGTCTCCCTGCTTCGCTGGGAGCTTCACTCCTTCCCATGGCTGGTTTGGTTCCTTCTGCTCTATCCCGAGTCCTGCAGCGTCGCTGGGACCCACCTTGGGACGTGGTGGCACCATGAACCCATAGCTCCATTGCCTCAATGGGCACAGTCCTTTTTTGGTCCTGGAGCTTGATTTTATTTGCAGTCTTTGATGTTTGGGGTTGGAGCAGGTAAAAAGGATGGGAAGAGACTCGGGGGGTCCTTATGGCCTGATTGGAGATGGGGGGTGTGTGTGCAAAATCCCATTCTAGACAAATGTCTCACTACTGTGGTCTGTTTACAGTGGAGCTTAATTTCTAGTGCTGCTCCTTTGAGTGTGACTCACAAATCCATTAGCAGATGAGTTGAGGTGACAATCCCATTTGTGTTCAAATGCATTTAGGGATCAGTACCAAGAGGATCACTGGTGTTTCAATTTGCCAGGCACTTTGTTCCACCAGGTGGCAAATACAGCTCAGCCCAAGGCCAGACACAGAGTGGGACAGCATCCAGATTGCCGGTGGTTTGGGTTGATGCCACCCCTCCTTTGCTTTGCAGGAGACTTTCAGAAATCAATTGGGTGACTCTGTTTGGAATAAAGTCTGAACCAATCTGAAATGCTTGACCCACTGGATGGGATGCTCAGCACGATGAGCAGTGCAGGGTGTGCTTGCTTGGTTGGGCACCTTCCCTTGTAGCTGGTCCTCCTCTGGTGAGTTTGTTCTCCACTGCCATTACTGCCACCAGGAAGATGCCCCATCCTCTGGTCAGAAGGGGCATCCCTTTAAGACACTTGAGGAGGAGCTGCATGGATATGGGGTTGCTTTAGGTGGAGTCATGCAGCTGGGGTCTGGCAGCAGCTTTCCAGCATCCCTTGTGTTAGGAGCATTATCAAAAGGCAGGGAACAAAATGGAGACTTTCTTTTTTCCATAGTGAAACCAGAAAGCTGGTGCTCTCTGAGCAGTTGTTTCCAAGGCCTCTGCTGTTCAGGTGGTGCTGGATGCTCACCAGAACCCTTCAGGAGCAGAAGGTGGGTTCCTGTATCTGTCTCAGGGCTTGTTTCCAGCCTGCCCTGGGTTTGCCACCCTGAGAGCTCCCTTCCCATGTGCTGCAGAGGAGCTGTCAGGCTCTGCATCAGCCATCGCCTGGAAGATGCTCCAGGGGCTGTCAGTACCCAGAGGAAAGCGGTGCTGGGTGAATAAAGCAGTTTCCCTGCTCCCTTCACTGCTTTGCTATGCCCATGGTGAGGAAGAGGAGAAAAGGCAGGGCTGTCATATGGCTAACACTGGTGCCAGTCCCTTCTGGGGCTCTTCACTCAGCACATGGTTTAAGCCCACCTTTGGCATGTTATTACCCTGAGGGCAGATGAATAACAGGGGGGATGCTACCCCCACATGAGATGTGGAAGCTGGGGCATTGCTTAGGGTAGAAAGGGGCTCCAGGGCTTATCATTAGGCTCTTTCCTCTAATCTGAGCTGTGCAGCCCCAGCACAGGAAGGCTGGGCTTGATGAGGAGAAATGTGTCAAGGTGGCAAGCAAAGTCCTCCCTGTGCAAACGCTGGGTGTTGAACAAGGGGTGGTATTATCAGCGTGACTTGTTACCTGCCTGTGCAGGCACACAGGCCATTACCAGGGCATTAACGTCTGTGGTGGGAGGGAAACACAAAAGACCTCTCAGCAGGGCTGTGATTTATGGACGTGGCAATAGGGGAACGTGGTCCTGCCCGTATCTCGCTGGGTTGGGTTTTGTTCAGTGGCTGTTGGCTTGCGCAGCGTTTAGCTTGGGGTTGGCTCTTTGCTTTGTGAGTTAGTGGGGTTGGGTTGGGTCTTTCCACCTTCAAGCAGAATTGGAGGCGGTGAAATGCCAGGGGAGAGGAGCAGTGAAGGAAGTTCATCTCATTGCAGTCCTGTCCCGGGTGGAGATTTGTTAGGCGTTTCTAAGCATTCAGCCTTGGTGTACCAAGACTGGCTGCCTGCATCCAGAGATGGGCTGCTGCAGTGGTCACTGCGTGCTTACTTAACCCGAAAGTTGACTTGTAAGTACGTGCTATGGACTATCTGCATTAGGGGTATCTCCTGGTGTCCTAACTGGGGGCAGGAGCCCCAGGGTACTCCGGTGTGACAGGAGCACGGGTGTCCCATGGCAGGTCCAGCCCCACAGTGCATCCCTTCAGCAGAGCCAGGAGGATGCTGTGCTGAAAGCTAACAAGCTGTAAGCAGTCTGCACTGCTGGCTCTGTGCATCTCCGTACCAGCTTCTGCCTCCCCCAAATCCCACATCCATGGGGTTTAACCAATGGAGATTGTTCCCTTTGCTGCAAAGAAGCATTTTCCCAACCCCTATGACAACAGCTATGAGGGGGGTTTTATCTACTTTCAAGCATCTTCCAAGTCAGGCTTCCTGTGTTTAAACCTGCTCTGAACTGCTCTGAGCCACGTTTTGGGTTTGCCTTGTATTTCTTTCCATAGATAAGCTGGAAACTGCAGACCTTGACTCCCTTTGCCTTTTTTTCTGGATGGGGACATTACTTTAGTGCTTGCAGTCCAAGGTCAGCAGATCCCAGTTCCTGCTTCCCAGGAAGGGCAGGATCAGCGCTACCCAAGTAAAGCTGAGTCTAAGTAGTAACATCTTTGATGGGAATGTGTTAAACCTGCAGTCTCTCAAAGAGGCTCTGAGAGCAGAGCTTCATCTTGCAATGGATCCATAAGTGGATCTACCAAACCTTTGCGTAGCAGGAGCTTAGCACACATAACACTAACTGCAGGCTATAAATTCTGGAGGGAGGAGGAATAGCTGGTCCTTCTGGTTGCGATAGAGCAAGAGGCAGTCCAGTGAATTTATTTTTCCCCCGGAGTGAGTTGTGAGCACTGAAATCTCTGCAGATGCCTGGAATTCCTCCTCTTGCCTCCCTTTCAGGCTGTTGTCTGTTTAATTTATAGAGCAAAATGTTTCTACTGCTTTGCAATAAACTCTTGGACACCGTGGAAGTAATCTTGGCTTGTTCCACACCCGCACTGGTGCGGCTCTGGAGTAGCTGCTGACTTGCATCCATGCCAGGGCGAACAGAGCTGAGCTACCTGCTTGTGGTGGAGGTGCCAAGGACTTACACTGGTGGTCTTCAGGTGCCAGAAGAGAGGGAAGGAGATTACACTGGTGCTCCTTGCAGAGATAAATCACAGTTAAACACTCCAGCAGGGTGTATTAAGAGGCGACACAGCACAGGAGTGAAACACAGTTTGGCAGAGACAGTTGGCCCCGTAATCTGCTGGAAAAAAGCCTTTATTCCCAGTTTGCCAGTTAGCTCCATCGTGTTTCCTGCTGGGTTTAGGGTTTTTTTTTTCCCCCTTAAATCATGAGTTTCACAGAACTACCTCCTCCCTGCTCTGCTTTTAAACAAAACCAGTCTTTTTCTTCCCTTTTTTTGGGGGAAACAGATTAGCGTAATCTCACATGACTTGACCAGTGGGCAGTGCAGTCTGGTGATGCTGGGCTAAAGAACTCACCCATAAACAGCAATTAGCTTTTAATCACAGCGCTGCTCTGGCCCCCTGTACCCCTCCTACAGCAGCAACGTGTGCTCTTTGTCGGCCGGACAGCACCAAGGAAGGGGAACCCACAGCAATGAAAGGGAATGGGGGGGACGGAGAGGAACCAAGATGCTCATTTCAGCCCCACCCCCTTAGTGCGCTCAAAAGCTCCTATTTTCGGAGCAAAGCACCATTGAGGTGTGGGGACAATGGGGACCAAATCCTTCTGGGGGAGGGGAGGTGCTGGCAATTGCATCTTTTGTTGCTTTCACTTCTTTACTTGCCTATGGCCTCCCCCATCCCACCCCTCCAAGAAGCCAGCATAGATGCTTGCTAGCTGATAATGCAATCACTTTCTTGGGACCTCGCTAATAGGATTATAATTATTACTGGAGATGAACTGGAGTGAATAGAATATTTACCACTTCATCTTAAATTATTGTTAATCCCTCCAAAGCAGCCCTTTGATATGTAAAGTGCTGCTCCTCTCCCCCCACTGAAGATAATCATTTAGTGGAAGTTCAGAGCTTTTAAGTATGATGGGGGGACAGAAAGAGGCTTCGGTGTTTACATACAGACAAGGGCCTATATAATGAAGTGGTGAAGTTGATGAATATCTTGCCTGGCTCCAGCAGAGGAAGAGGGAGAATTCTTGCTGGGCAGCTGTAACATCTTGGGCTGTTGTTGGGGGGAAAAGGGGAGGAAACAAGGGGAAATTTGCCCCTTCCTAATCCAAAGAAAGCCCCACATCTCTGCAGCCTGTGGTTAGTTGGCGCAGGAGTCCACACGGTGATAGTGGCAACATCTTGGGTTTATCCTTTAGGGCTGGAGCAATTTCTGTTTGAAGTATGACCAAGAGGCTGGGAGACCTCAGCCTGGCAAAGAGATGCCTTGGGGGAAGGTAGGATGCTCCACAGCATTGGCACTAGGCTGGAGATGGAGGGAGGGATGGAGTGGTTTGATGGTGCAAGGACTGGGGCTATGGTTTGAGGCTAGGAGCTGGTGCACAATGGACAAAGCAAGGACCTGGGGCTGGCTGTTTACATGGAGGGGTCAGGATGAACCTGGACGAGGGGTTGGAATAGAGATCAGTTGGGGGTTATTAGGTGTACAAACTGCATCAGACCCAGAAAAGCCCCTGAGCTGAATCTGGATGGAGACTGGGAGAGCAGTGGAGGATAAGGGATGCTGCTTACCCTGTCCTTCCTCTACCCCGGTACCCCTATGGCCAGGGCCACAGTGTCTTTGGCCTGGAGGAGGTACCCTGGTTGCTGCAGCGTGTTGTCCCCTCCTCGAGGCACTGCTTTGATTTGCTGGGGCCATTTGGCACACACAGGCTCTGCCTGCATGGAGTGGGGACGAAAGGACCATCTGCCAATGCCCCGCATCTCCCCGCTTCCCCCTGCCTTTGATGGGGTGTTTTATCCACATCAAAGGAACTTAGATCAGACTCCACAGCCGGGCCAGAGCCTGTTCCTGTGGGGTATGTGGTGATGCCACCTGTGGCCACCAGCTCTTTGGCCTCATTGAAGTAAGTCCCACAGCGGCTTCAAGATGGGGACCCTTCGCATGCCATTGCCCTCCTCTCCCTCCTTTAATCCCAAAGTCCCCCAACAGGTGAAGGGCACCTGGCAGATCTGGGGGCAAAGAGCAAGGACGTTGATTTCAGGCCCACACATTTTCCCCCTCCTCCTTTACCTACCCCTTCTTCACCCCCAAAGTTCATTAATTCCCATCATCTGGTTTGTGTAACCGTGGTGCCGGGGGTCGGAGGGAGCTGGATAGGGTTACACCCCCTTCAAAAGGGCCGAGCCTGCTCCCCAGCCGTTCCCTTTTATTGTTATCGAATTTGCCAACCCAAACAAGGGGCTCCTGCTCGAGACAAAGGCACACATGTTGCCCTTACCACTGGTCATAAAAAGCGGAGAGGCTGCTGCTGCTGCACGGGTCCTTGGTGCAAAGCAGCTTGGTAAGAACTATGTGCTGTATCAGATAATAACCCAGCGAGTGCTCCGAGTCCCAAAGAGGAATTTCTATTGCCTCTTCTCCCTCTGTTTGTTTCTCCTTGAGAGTCAAAGCCGAGTGGGTGATTGTGAAGCCAGTTGACCTTGATGCTGATGGCAGGCTCCGTGATGTAATTAAAACACTTCATTACTTTAACAGTCTTTCTCTGGGCTTGTCAGGTATTTCTGAGGTTTGATGATGCTGTGGTCAGCCTTGGAATGAGGAGGGGTCAGGATGGGTCCAGCGTGGTGGAATTCAAGCTGAGCTGACAGTGCTAGCGATGCTCTGGGTATTTGCTTCCCAGAGCATTGCAGGGCTCTCGCTCCCTGTCAAGTGTCAGTGTGGGGCTATGAGTGTGTGGTTTTAATCCAGGCCTTGGCTGCACTGATCACTGCTGCATGAGAGCATCTCACTTCCTGAGAGTGACGTGCTGGGAAGAGACTGGGATCAACTGGGTATCGCCTTGGCAGAGTGGGTGGGCTGTAAGGCAAAGCTGCCAGCAGGGGAGATGCCACCCCCATCCTTTCCCTTTAAAGAACTAGATTTAGCTCACTTGGCCTAAATTTATTTATTGGGATGGAGCAGGAGAGGAGGAGACAGAGGAACAGGGGGATTTAGGATGACAATTGGCTGAGCAGGGCAGGAACAGCAGTAAAGCCCTCCTCAGAAGTGTGCTTGATTGAAGGCAGTAGATGGATGGTCTGTGGTTAGAAACAAGCCCTTTGGCTTTGGTGTGATCCTGACTGGAGCAAAGCAGTGCAGGACCATGCTAGGATGGGGACAGGAGACCAAACTGCTGGAGAGCATCAACATGGAATGGGATGAGGCTTCAACCCTGTCTCATCTTCTGCACTTGTTTCCTCTGAAGCTTTCCCAAGTACAGGAAGCTTGTTTGCTTCTCACCATAATCTTTCCATCTAATCTATGCAGTTGTAGACAGCTTTTGGGGAGAATTTGGGAGCACTTTTCCTAGAAACATCCAGCTTGCCAAAATTCAGTTTTCTGACAAGAAATCCCTTTTTGTCTTCTTGAAACACCAGTCAGGAATTTGGGTGAAAAGTGGCCAGAAATAGGTTGGATGCTCTGCATGTGCACCACTGGGCTGCAAAGCAAATGGTTCTGGATTACAGGCCTGAATTTGGCATGAATGTGGCTGATGTCCAAAACGGTTTGACTTGCTTTTTCTCCCCTTTCCCCTGTTTTTCTTGCTTCTAGGGAGCAGCTGTGGGGAGAAAGCCTAGGAATTCTGGACCAAAGGAGGTTCTTCCTGTGTCTGCTGGCAGAGCCACCATGGGGACTGCTGTGAGCACTCATAGCTGCATCCAGATGCTGTGGCATTTTATGCTGACTCTAACAATGCTTCTCTTGCTGTTACAATGCCCTGCACACAGCTGTCCATGTCCTCTAGGAGAGCTTTTATCATTGCAGAGAGAAACTGAGGCAGCTCAGAGCAAGGGGCTGATCTGCAGCAGAGGGGATTGATGCTGGAGGGTCCCATCGCTGCAGCATGGGCCACCTTGATTTTAACACCAGTGGCACTTCAACTCTCGAGCGTGCTGGAGCACAGGGAGCATCTCCAATAGTGATGCTGGGTAGGAATCCATCCAGCACAAAACCTTCCCTAGGAAGGAAAGCTCATTATCTGCTTAGCTCCTGTTCAGCAGCAGGAGCACCTGAGCGTGCTGGTCTCACCGGGCAGCCTGACGGTGACCTCCACCCGGGCAGACGGCTGGGGTGCTCAGCACCTTAGTCCTGCCCTGGAGCATCAGGCTCCAGCAGACCCTGGAAGGATTTATCCCAGTGGGTGTTTGCTAATAGCAGGAGGTGCGTGGAGGGACCAACAGACATCCCCAGGGATAAAGCCAGCGTTGACTGCTGTGCTCTGCCCTACCTGCAGCACAGAACACAGCAACAGGTTGTGGAGGTCCCCTTGACCCCCCCGGCCCCTTGCCTGGTCTTCCTTGAGCAATGGCAGCAGATTAGCTGGGAGCCCCTCTGGGCAGACAAAAGCTGCCACAAAGGGCATTAGGAATCAGGATTGGATTACTGTTTGGCCACCTGTCATCCCCACGTTGTAAATGTATCTCGCTCCAGGTCCAGTTTTCACACTGGAGAAGTTTGCACTTAAAGTAATGGTAGATTCCCCCCTTCCAGTGCCTCCCCAAGCAGCAGCGTGATGGAGTTCAGTTTAGCATCCCTTCTCATTCCAGGCTTCAGAGCTGCGTGGGGCTGGAGATTAGGGCTGTTTGAATAGGGAGAGCCTTTATTACATTAGTCTAAGTGGTTAATAGGTAAAGTAGGCCAATCCATCTTTAGACTAAGCCTATCGCTTCGCCTGCGAAGGGTGCAGGCTTCTTGGAGGAAATATTCATTAAAGGAAAAGCTTTTGCTCTGTCCCTCTTGACATGTTAATAGCTCGGGGTTAGGGGCTCTGCTCTCTGCCTGTGGAAGATTCATAGCTGTGCTCACGCAGCAACTCCCTCCTCTTACTGGGACCCCTGACAGTGCTGCAGTGCTGAGCCCCACCACTGCTTAGGCTTGCAGGGGAATAAACAGTGCCAGGAGCCTGCATCTCCTCATTCTCTCTTCTTCTACGCTCAGAATGCAGGTGCCACATCCCTTCCCAAGCAGGGCTGTAAGGAGAGGGTTCAGATGATGGGCAGAGGCAGTACTTCAGTTCTGGGACTCTCTGCTGTGGGACGTTCTCAAGGCCAAAAGTATTCCCGGGTTTGAAAGGATCAGACGGTTCGTAGTCACTGTGAAATGGGATGATTTGGATGCAGATGCTGGCTCCTGAGGTCTTTGAACTCCAGGTTGCCAGAAGGCAGGAGGATAACAAGGCAGCAGGGACTGCTTGCCAAGCTTTTCATACTATCTGTATTTGGCACTACAGTGTCCGCTACACCCCTCAGTAGTGTCTCCATCCAGCCCCGTCCCGACGGGTGCAGCAGCTTTTGTCCCAGGGCTCACCTGAGCTCCCCGTTTCCCACAGCCTGACTCCCTTTATTGTCTCCCTTCCCTCTCCCATACGGACCACAGCGGTAGCTGCACCTCTGCTGTTCTCATCTGGCACCAAACAGTGCTGCAGAACCTGCTCAGGTCCCTAACGTGCCTCTGAAACCTCCATGGGACACAGAGGGCTCCACAACCATCAGGAGCTGCCCCAGGGCTAAACTGTGCACTCACCATGGAGCTGAACCCTGCTCCTGTTGCCTAAGGGGGTTGCATCCTGTGGCTGCAGCTCTTCTGACCATTACGGCTCCTCTTTCCCCTCCCTTTATAATGGCTGTGATCTAGCACAGCCCTCGCTGTCTTGGAGCCCCAGGAGCAGATGTGTTCAGAGCTGGAATCTGGTCCTGCTTCCACAACGTGGACGGTTGGTGCGTTGGGTTGGAGCTGTGGTGCCATACGTGGGCCAAGCTGCCCTTCTCCAGTTGTGGTTTGAAGGGGAATAAACACTTCTTGGTGACTTCTGCACTGATGTGAGTTCAGACCAGGCAACCTACCAGTTCCTCCTGTCCCTGAGGCTCCGTTGTCTCTGGCTGCCAGCATGACGGATGGGGCCCCTGTGGGAAATGATGGAAACCATGGGAAAGCTCCTCACAGCTGACAGGCCCATGCGATAAAACTTTGCTTTCCTGGATGTGATGGTGTCAGAGGTTCAAACCACATCCGTGGGCCACAGTATGTGACTTTGCTTGCTTCTGTCCAGCTTTTACACAGCCGCTTTTCAAGCAAGGGACTGTCTGAGATGATCCTGAGGGTCTTGGTTTTGGGCTTTGCCCAGCATTTGTCTGGGTACACCAAAGGGAATGCTGGAGCTAAGGCCTGAAGACTGGGTTTGGTGTGTTTGGCTCTCATTTTGGGGCTGAAGGCTTCATTTCTGTCTCTGCTCCTCTCAGCCTGTGCTGACCAGCCAGCAGGCAGTAGTAGTGTCAGTGAGCCTTGTCTTGCTGTGATGGGTCACCAGCAAGATGTCCTGCAAACAGCAAGGATTTGGGTCCTCTCCAAAAATAACAATAATGGGGGGGTCTGGACCTGCACAGAACTGAGTGCTCTCAGCCCTATTGGATGTCCTCAGCTGCAAATGAAGTGTGAGTTCAGAAGATGACTGGTCTGCAAAGGGCCTGACACCAGGCCAGTGGATGCCTTAGAGTTACTCCTTGCTTCTTCCACTTACACAGTGTGCTGTGCAACCAGGAGCCTGTATTTCCCAACCCGATCAACTGACCTGGCAACTCCACCTCCTGCAATTTCCTCCTGTTTCATGGTCCAGCCCTACCCAATGCCTCTCTTGTGCAAGGAGGGAAAAATGAGCCTTGTGTCATTCCCAGGAGACTGATAAATACTGACTGGAGTAGTCCTGGAGGAGAGCTTGGTCTCAAGATGCAGGGCCCTGTACACGAGGAATCTGATGGACCTGACCTGAAGCCAAAGGGCTTCAGTGCAACACGGCCATCCTGAGCAGGTCTTGGGAAGCAGCCTTTCCTCTAGGCAGGTCCCAGGCCATTAAGGACTTTGTGGGTTGAAACCAGCCTCTTAAATCAAGCTGGAAAGCAGTCAGCAGCCAGCGCAGGATGTAGAACTCGGGTTTAATATGGCCATAAAAAGAGACACCACTTAATGAGTAGGCTGTTGAAATCCACATCGCCCCACGGTAGATTTAAGAGTTGCTCTGTGAGCATTATTGACTGGCTCTGTTCTGTGACAGCGTTATGGGTTTGCAGAGCTGGCCAAAAAGGCAAAGGATTAGAGCTTGATTTTGGTTCCTGGTTTTTGGCACGCGCTGGCTCCTGACTTCCAGCAGCTCTTGTGTCCGGTAGGGTCAGTGTGATTCTTCTATCTGCATGTGTAACTCCATTTGCATGGTCTTGAAATCACAGCCCGAAGTGTTGCCATGAGCCATGGGCTTGGCTGGAGGTTTCCACAAGCCCCTTCCTCCACAGGCCAGCTTGTCCATCGCCACCTCTCCCACTGACCCATGTAGATCTGGTATGGACATCATCTCCCATTGGGGGCTCTACGGAGAAGGGGCTTTATGGGCAGCCCCCAAGCACACCTCACCTGCAGGTTGGAAGTGCAGACATGGGGTGCCCCTTGCTAGTAAACACATGAAATTAATGCCAGGAGCTGATGAAGTAGAATATTGGGTATGATGTGAGCTAAATAGTAGTTGCATAAAGAGCTAGTGACCAGCTTTCATAGGCATGTGATGATGATTTTTGATTTCAGTCAGACCTCTCATTCCTGGTTTTCCTATTATTTGGCCTGAGAACTTTTAATTGGGGCAACCATTGGCTTTAGCACAAATTACCAGTGGCTTTTTTAATTGCAGGAGCCTATGGTAATCTTTGCTTTAGAAGCATAACAGCGGTCAGGGAGGAGATGGCCATCAGGGAACAAGCAAGCCTCTGTGTGCAGTGTTGTGGGTCTGAAGGAAAGGCTGTTTGAGGCTTGCAGGTCACACACTGCCTGGTTATTTCTCTGTGCTTTGAAAACTTAATCAAGTTTTATAGCTTTAATTTTGTGGCTGGCTCCCCTCTTGCCTCTTTCTTTTTAAGTGTCTCGCAACCCAGAGCAAATGAGTCCCATTGGGTTATAAAGGGAAAGAACTGGCAAATGGTCTAAAATATTTAGGCTTTGCCTAGTGAATGATAGGAAAAAATTACTTTCCCTGCTTTGTGCCACTTGCATCATTACTACAAGCTCTCTAGTGTTTTCCCCATGTGGTTGAGTAGAAATAGGCAGGGAATAGGGTGAAATTGCTGAAGGCTTTAGGCTTCAAGGGTGTTTAGCGAGGGTACGTCCTGCCCGTGAGCTGAGGTTGTGTTCTCCATGGTTGTATCCTGTATTCTGACATGCTGTAGCCTATGTGGCAGTGGAGGGGAGAGCTTGTCCTTACTGGGTGCTGGATTGGGATGTGCTGAGGATGCCACAATCAGCTCTTGATGCTCCTTCTAAGTGCTTATGAGGGAACCAGTCCGCACAGCGATAAGGAATAGTAAAGCAATAGGTGAAGCTGGGTGGGAGAGGACCCCTGTGGTTGGGTGAGGTTCTGCTGTTGACAAGCCAGGGACAAATTGCACCCTCTTGCCTGCACTGGGGGAGGTGTTGCATTTGGGATGCTAAGGGAAAGCAAAGTGGACGTGGTCCAGTGAGCTCCTGCTTTTCTTCTGCACCATTCTTCTCATTCCTACGGGGAAAACAAGCTCTGGGTTGAGCCTGGGGGCTCTCTGGTGTTGACCTGAGCCAGGAAAGCCATCTGGTGCAGCTCAGGACTCATCCTGACCAGTCTGCTGCTGCTGAGGTACATGTAGCCATGCTCCAGGTGCAGAGTGTAGCCCGGCTAATCCACTCATGGATAACTGGGAGATTACTCAGCTGGATTTCTAATGCAGTGGCCTTTAATAATAATCCCCCCCTAATCCCTGAATCAATGGAAAATGGATTTATCTGTATGAGCTAAATGGCCTCTGAAGGCATTTTAGGAAGAAGAAATCTTGTGTATCTATGTGTGAACAGAGAGATATGTATGTATGCACGTCCCTGCTGCTGTTAGGTGCTGTTCTGACCCATGCCTGTGTGTTTTGCCGGCAGGGACCTCATGCCCAGGACCCTGGAGGGGCAGATCACCATGGAGAAGACCCCCAGCTACTTCGTCACCAAGGAGGCCCCGGCGCGCATCTCCTCCATGTCCAAGGGCACGAAGCTCATCGTGGTGGTGCGGGACCCCGTGACCAGAGCCATCTCGGACTACACACAGACGCTCTCCAAGAAGCCCGACATCCCCACCTTTGAGAGCCTGACCTTCAAAAACAGGACTACGGGCCTGATCGACACCTCGTGGAGCGCCATCCAGATCGGCATCTACGCCAAGCACCTGGAGAACTGGCTCCTCTACTTCCCCATCGGGCAGATCCTCTTTGTGAGCGGGGAGAGGCTCATCAGCGACCCCGCGGGGGAGCTGGGCCGGGTCCAGGACTTTCTGGGCCTCAAGAGGATCATCACCGACAAACACTTCTACTTCAACAAAACCAAGGGCTTCCCGTGCCTGAAGAAGGCGGAAGGCAGCAGCAAACCCCACTGCCTGGGCAAGACGAAAGGCAGGACCCACCCCGACATAGACCAGGAGGTGGTGCAGAGATTGCGGGACTTCTACCGGCCCTTCAACATGAAGTTCTACCAGATGACGGGGCAGGACTTCGGCTGGGACTGAGCCTGGTGTGGGAAAAAATCCCCTGTAATGACTTGCCCAGCACGGTTTGCGTATATAAAGAGATATATATGTATGTAAAATGTACAGAAATCTATTTTATAATAATTTATTTTTAATTCCTAAGCAATTAATTCACTAAGCTGCCTAACCGCACTGGCTAGAACGGTAGCCCGTAACCTGTTTAACATTCCATGGTGTTTAATTCTAATTTGTCTCTCCTGGTTTTCTCTTCCCCCTCTTCTGTTCTCTCCTCTTTCTCGGTTTGTAACAGACGGTGCTTCCATTTTTCCTAAAGAAAGTTTGTATTTAAGAGCATCCGCAAAAGGGAGGGTGGGACAAGGGAGGGACAGGGAGGGAAAGCACAAGGTTATTTTTGTTACGGGTACCTGGCCTTTATAAACACTTGCTTTCCCTATTCCAGTGTCCCAGTCTCTGCTCCAGTGTTGTGCTCCCTCGGCCCACAGCTTCCTGGTTAGTCCCACAGCCCCAGGGGGGGTTTCTCTGGGGCTGGGCATCTCCCTGCAACCCACATACCTCTGCTGAGCACCAGCAGCGTGTTTTACCAGTGGCTGTGCAGCACAGGGAATCCCAAGCCATACAGCTCCTGCCCCGCAGCCTAGGGCTCTGCTGGGAGGGTAAAGAGCCCTGGAGAAGCCACAGAGCCTGTTGCATGGGCAGAGCTGTCTCCTCTATACACTTTCCCTCCTTGCCTTTAGTCAGGGAGGCTCTTTCCCACAATCCCTCTATGCATTTTGAATCGTTACTGCGTGACAAGTGGAAGAATACAGGTATGTGCATGGGACACGCTCGGTGCTGCTCCCAGTGACCTGAAGATGTGTCTCTCCGTGCCCATGGGGTGCTGCTGGGAGATGGCTTCCACCCACCAAAGACACCATCAGCACCATGGAGCCATGGGAAACCCGCAGCTCTCAGCACCGTCCCCAGCACAGGGTGTCCCAGGACACGGTGCAGGCAGCACCGCCTCCAGCCCTGCAGCCGCCGGAGCAGCTCCTGCTGGTTGAGAAGGGGGAGCATCAGTCCCTCTTGGTTCCCATTATTCTTTGGTTCAACACCCTAGCCATGGTCTCTCCCAAGGAGCAGAGTTTGCCTAGAGCCAGGAAGAAGCGCTGCATGCCAACAAGGATGGATCTAGAAAAGCAGGGGGGGATCTGGGCTGTGCTTAAGGTGTTGCTGGCACCTGATGCCCCGGGTGAGGGCAGAGGTGGCAGGACAGGATGCTCCGAGCACTTGTTCATCAACCCAGGTGCAATGACCTGGAAATCCTTCCCCTCAGACGGACCCAAATGCTTTGGGACTTCAGGACAGGTTGGTGGGGCTGTCCTGAGAGCATTAGCCATGTTTTGTGTGCTCAGGTTTCAATAAGCACTGTGTGCATCCACAGCCTTATCCTTGCTGTCACAGGTGCTGCTAGCTGGACTGGAGCAGTTTCAGAGCAAGGTGGCAGCAGAAGTGATTTTCTCCTTGAATTCTGAGCAGAAGCAGGGGGCTCTGTTGACTTTGGGCAACCCTCACCTGCAGCACTGCATTGATGTACTGCACCGAGCACAGAGCTCACCGGGTGGGAGTGCCTGCATAAAGCAGGCAGTGTGAGTAAAGCTCAAAACAGTGAACACACCGACAGGCACAGCATCTGTGAGCTGAGCTGATGCCCTGGTTTCATGCACGTTGCCTGTATAAATGTGTGACCTGCAGCTCTCCCCCGTCCCCCATAGCCACCCACCGTTGAGCACTGCATCACTGAGCCATGCCCAGCTGTGGTGAGGTGCATTCAGTGTCATCTTCCAGATGTTTTCTTTACTTTCACAGCCTCCTTTCTCTTGCCTGCCCCTTACAGCTCCCTGCTGTGGCTGCTGGATGATGAAAACACTCTTTGGAGCTTGGGCTGCTCTCCCTGGCCCTTGATCTATCTGGTCCTGCTTGGACAGATACATCAAAGAGCAGACCCACCTCTGGGTTCACTCCGGGGATCTGCAGGTAAAATGCTGCCTTTCAGTGCTTTGTTTAAACCTAAGGGCTCTTGGCTTGGCTCAGTGGTATCACATCTCCAAAGGGATTTAGGGAGTCTGACCTCTGTCAGTGCCGGTGAGGTGTGTGGGTTCATACATGGGGTGCCATGCACTGGGGTGTCCTCAAGGATAGGGAGATGCCAAGCATAACGTCAGGATTGAGGTGCCAAGCAAACCCCATGTGAGCAGGATGCGGATCCCTCCTTGGGGTTTGCCTCCAAGCATTTCCTCCTGCAAACAAGCAAAGTTGGGCAAATTCTCTCCTTTTTGCCTTCAGCCATTTCCAGTGAAGAAGCGATGCTTTGGACCTGCTTCCAGAGGCCATGGCTGTGAGTGCAGGACCCACTGGGCTGCAGGTTGACAGCCCCCACACACACAGCCCCATCCTGCATAACGCATCTGCAAACCTCAGCTGGTGGTTGGATCTATCTATGCATGTTTGGGGGCTTGGGTTTTATCTCCATCCAGGTCCCCAGCTCTGTTCCCTGCTGCCAGGCACAGGAGCATACCTGCTTTATCACCAACCCTGCTGCTGGTGGCTGATGGAGGGGAAGGTGCTGCACAGGGAGAAGAAAACACTTCCTGGTGACAAACAGTGATTTTTGCTTCTCATAACCTCAGTCTTCCTATGAACTGGCTTATGCAATGTGTGGAAAGAAGCTCATCCTCTCCCCTTTGCCTTTGGGTAAGCTCCCAGCGCAGCTCCACCACTTCCCCAAGCAGTTTCACTGGCTGCATGGTGGAAGCCTCCGGGATCTCCCGTGTTGGCATGCCTTCCTTCCCATAGGGCTCCCAATGGAGCGCATGTGCGTGCCTGCCTCCGGATGCTGGAGCAGCTCACATCCCCTCCGTCTTCCTTCTTGCTTTCTTGGAGACAACTTTAATATGCCAATGCCTTCCTCAGCTGCACAGCAGCGTGTGGGCTTCATTTGTGTAATCAAGCCCTGCTGCAGAACGCTCTCACCAAGCAATCTTCTTGGAGAGTAGGAATACAGCAAGTGCATAATAACTCTTCTAACCTTAAGCAAGTTGTTAGCCCTTGCTCAATATCCTTCATAATGAAGTCTGCACTAGACTTGTAGTGTAAAAGCCTTACCTAACAAGACAATGAAGGTGAATTCCCCGTGGTGTACATCTGGTGGCTAATACTGGAATCAGTGCTAGGGTAAAAAATACCTTTTCACTTTAAGTTAAGCTTGGAGGTGTGATTAGAAGTTCTTTTTATTTGGTTTTTTTTCCACATTGTAACATTAATTTATGGCTGAGTTTCATTCAGTCCTGTATTCAGACGTGCAGTACAGGTATTAGTGATGTGTTGTCTGTAACATGGAACTAGACAGTAGCCGATTTGTAAGAAAAAGGACAAAATGGAAAGAAAAAAAACAAAAAAAAAATCAGAAAAAAGCTGGAAAAAAAAATGTAAATTGAGTATTTTGTGGTATGTACAACACAAATTAATTTTACACAGAGAAAGATGTTTCTAGGGAAATGAAATTCTGGTAATTCATACCATTTGTATGAACAAATAAAAGCTCTATTTTACGAAGCGATGGGCACGGTTGTATTCATTCAGGGCTGCAGAGGTGGGTTCAGTCACATAGGTGAGCCTCATTCCAGCACAGGGCTGGGAGCTGGAGGCTTCACTGGGTGGTGAATGTGTGCGTGTGCTGCTCAGCTGGGTTCTGTGGGAGCTGACCTGTCCCCTTGAATGCACCTTCATCAAACACCGTTGAATGAGACCTGAGGGATTGCCCTCAGCCCTGCTGCGAAACCTGGATGGTCTTGGTGGTTGGTGATCCCTCTGGCGTCAGGGATGCCGGAGGACACATTTAGCCCTTTATGTAGTGCAGAAGATTCCTGCTACTTCAGTGCCAAGTTTCCTTTCAAGAGCATTGCACTTCTGGTAGTGATGCTTCAGAAGGCTGGAGCAGCTCTGCTCTGGAGCCAGGCTGAGAGAGCTGGGCTGGGTCAGCCTGGAGGAGAGAAGGCTCCTGAAGGAGAGACCTGAGAGCAGCTCCAGTGCCTGAAGGGGCTGCAGGAAAGCTGGAGAGGGGCTTGGGACAAGGGCCTGTAGGGACAGGCCAAGGGGAATGGCTTTAACCTAAGAGAGGGGAGACTGAGATGAGCTCTTGGGCAGAAGCTCTTCCCTGTGAGGGTGCTGAGGCGCTGGCACAGGGTGCCCAGAGAAGCTGTGGCTGCCCCATCCCTGGCAGTGTTCAAGGCCAGGTTGGACACAGGGGCTTGGAGCAAGCTGCTCTAGTGGAAGGTGTCCCTGCCCGTGGCAGGGGTTGGAGCTGGAGGAGCTTTAAGGTCCCTTCCAAGCCAAACCAGTCTGGGATTCTGTGATTCTATGCTGGTCCAAACCTCTGGGGCCAGCAGTTGCTTTTGCTCCCTACACACTCAGCACTTTAAGATAGAAAAGTTCATTATCATTAAATTCTCTGAAGTCCCAGGCCGGTGCTACCCAAAGCAGCACCTAAAGAGCATCACAGATTTATGTAACGCAGCAATTGCCACTTAACTAAACTGAATTAAAACCATTTCATTTTTCTTAGCAAGTCCTGCATCCGGTGCAGGTAATTGATGGGAGTATTTCAGATTGCCCATTTCTCAGAGGCATTCTAGAAGAGGAATCAGAATGAAGCACAAGATTTAATACAGCGATTCAAGAAGAGTTCAACCTGGAAACCTCTGACTCGTCAGCTTTATAATGAGCTGCTCCCTCACTCTGGCAATGCTCAAGCTCTGTAGGTGTCTCATTTTTAATATACATACACACATAGATTTTACTTTAAGATTCCTTTTGAGCAGCACAGCTGATGTGCTGCAAGCTGACCTCAGCTTGATGGGGTTGAGTAACTTGTTACCTCCTCCTCACCTCACCTGGGTTGCATTCCAAATCAGGGGCTCTTCTGCTCAGGCCTCAACAGATGCCAATCCACAATCGTTCTCATTCTGAGCTCCACCTGGTCTTGCAGCAGCTCCTACAGAGCTCACCCTTGTATTTCGTATAGAAGAGCTGCTCTGTTCTGGGATAGAATGGGTTTGGGTGCTTTTTCTTCATGGGGTGCTGCAGAGGAAAGGGAAGGTAAGTCCTTCTGGGGTGCAGCATCTGCCCTACTTTCCCACTCTCCCTGTAGACTATCCCCAGTGTGTGGATACTGGGGATTCCTTTCCCAGTTTGGCCTAAGTCCCATTCCCAGGTGCTGTTTCAGCAAGAGCACCTAGAAGATAAGAATAAGGGTGCCTGTGTGGTTTATGGCTCATGTCCTGAATGTAGAGAAGTGTTTGCTCTGAAGAAGATGGCCTGAAGGGTGTTCTATTATCTCTGGGACCCTAGCTGAAGGAGGAACTTCACAAAGGAGAATGGGTTGATGAAGCAGGTGAGGCTGAGGCAGCTGTTGAAAGGTTGCTCCTAATGATGGTGATAACTGAGGTGGATTTAATCTTTCTGTAGGTTGGTGAAAGAAAGGTGATGAGCTATTGCTTTAATCTAGGAGTCACTCAGCTCTCCAGGTTGCACAAATCAATGTGGCCTCTCTAGTGAAGGTGCTTGAGGTTCAGTGCTGAGGTAACATCCCAGGGGGGAATCACCTTGTAAAGATGCAGATACCAGGGAAGCCAAAGCACAAAGCAGGGAGGAATTCACCTGATGGGGAAAGGGCTGTGAGCTCCATGTGGTGTGTGGAGACCAAGCAGAGGAGGGTGACGAGAGGTTAAAATGAGGGAGGGCAGAGCTGGGGCAGCCTGTAAACACTGGGGAAAGAGCTGGGCAGGATGTGGAGGCAAAAACCTGCTGGTAAAGCTTGGAGTTGAGTCCATGCTAGCAAAGCTATGGATAATGTTGGTAGGGTGTGTAAGTGCGTGTTGACTGGGCTTTGGACTGAAATGATGCATTGAAACGACCCTGAAGGTTGAGAAGGGTTTTACTGGGGCCTGGTTTCAGGGAGAAATCGTTATTATAGGAGTGCTTTTTGACTTGGGACTGGTGTACAGACGGCTGGGAGGTGGAGCTGCTGACAGCCCCAGCTCCCTGACCACTGGGATGCTGCAATAGGAATTGCTTTGCTTCTCTTTCCGAGGTTCTGTTATTTTTTCCATCCCCTTCAAAAACCCTACTTAGCCACTAGACCTGTCTGTTAACAGTTTTATTTAAAGCTAAACTTTATTATCCTCCAGTTTCTGTGGTTAAGAACCGTGGTGTTAACTCCTTTCCTAATGCATATACTTAAAGATAATAATACTGACTAATTAGTTATAAATCATTCAAACCTTTCTATGCAAGGTGAAGTGTTCAGCACCTTGTTTAATGGCTGCTTTATTAGAGGAATTCCTGTGTCAGGTGTTAGTGTCGGTACCTTCAGCTGAGGTAAAACCTTGTGGTCAATGGGATTTTCCTGTCAATGTGGATTTTCCCCATTTGCAGATTATAATTAATTCCATTAAAACACCAATTCCAGATCATTGCAGGGTCCTATGCACTGATTTCACTGGGAGGCAGCAACTGGTACCCAAGCTACAGAAGCCTGTTTGATTTTGCTGTTACTAAGCCCTTTAAGCTGTTTGCTCTCTTTATGGCTGCTTTCCCTTATCTTCCAGCAGACCAGGCTGAGTTCTGCAGGACTTTTACATCTCAACTTGTGCTTCCAGTTTCCTCCTCCCTCTGAGAAGGGGCTTACAAATAGGATTGCAAGGATCAGCCACTGTTGCTGCAGCAAGTCAGTTAAAAACTGAAGAGCATCCTCCAGGAATATCATTTGCAACTATTTATATATTCAGCTGTAATTGTGAGACTTAATTCATGCTCATTAAGTCCTCTGAGATGCTTGACGAGAAGCACTGCAGCAGTGCTAAGTGTTACTGCTTATTCAAGCTGCTTACAGCAGTGAAGGCATCACTGTTTGTCTTGGCTTTTCCCATCGCACCAGGAGCCGGTAGGGAGGATGTGGGTACCCACTGTCCCAAAGTCTGATGTGGATATTGGGCTCTTGCTAGAAATCCCATGCCATGCCCTGGTAGCAACTGAAATCCTGAACAAAGGAAGGAAGTTTTAAAATCATATGCTTGAAAAATGGCTTGGCAGAGAAGATGCAACTGGCTGCTTTGACATCTAGGTTATTTAGCTGGGAATTTATGTGTCAAAAGCTTAAAAGCTTCACCAAAGAAAATTTAAGAAAGCACCATGTTTCCAACTAATTAAGTAATGTCAGCCAAATGTAATTTATTTCTCGCCATCATTCATGTCTACAGCAGAATTATCTCATTTTTGATTTCTAATGACTTTCCTTCTCTCATTAATCTGGCCATGTATTATCTTTATATAACTTTTTGGCATCGAAGCAAAGAAAGTGTTTTTCTTGTTAATAAGAACCAGCATCCCTCGATAATTCTGCATCACCCTTGAAAGGGAGCAGGGAATCAAGTGCTGATTTCATGGCATGACTGCAGCCTCCCTCCCCAGGAGCCCTGCTAGGCTCTACTGCAAGTCTTCCTTTGCTCCTCCAGCTTCTCCTTGCTCCCTGAGGCCTCCCTTGTCCTTTCTTCTAGTACCAGGCTGTGTATGCAGGTTTTTGGTCTTTCATTCTAACAAAAAAGAGGCTTTTTCCTGCAGTTCCTGGGGAATTCTGTCAAGTGCTTCCCACAGAACATCACTGGCTTTTCTGTCTGTCACAGCATCCCTGGCTCTTCTCATAGATACAGCCTATTGCAGAGGTTCTAAACATGGTTCTTCTACCCATCATCTGAAACTCTGTACCAGGCATGTGTGTCCTGGTTATTGGGAGTCTCAGTCTTCCTACTTCACTGCTTTGGTTCATGTCTTGGTTTTCACTAATGGTTTTTATCTGAAGTTCAGCTTGTTTCCAAGTCCCTGGAGCAAGCTCTGAAGATGCTCCCATACAGGACTGGATCAGACACGTAGTTTGCATCCAGTATCCCATCCCTGAATCGGGTAGCTCCACGAGTAAGGAACTGGAAGTGAACCTTTCTTTTCTGCTGCTCATAGGTGAATCTGTATTTTAGAGGCCCATGCTGTCCTTGGGTTTTGTCTGGCAGTGCATCAGTATTCCTCTTGTGGTCAAGGCAGACCTTGAACAATATCCAGAGATTAGCAAATACCCCTTCTTATGAAACTCCCAGTCGCAGCTGCAGATCAAAGTAACTCAGGTAATTCAGAAAGGCATCCAAGTGTTGGGTGCTTTACATAAACTGCCCCAAACCTCCCAGAAATTCCTTTGTTTCCAGCCTCTGCAGAAGCGGAGCTGCTGCCCACAGTCACCAAGAGCAATCCTGCTGCATCTCCCGTGGGAGGAACTGCCTCTTCCAGCCAGCCCGGGTTGCTGCAAGGTAACTTGGTTGGCAGATGACCCAGGCAGACAGCGAGAGCTGCTCCAACCCTTCCTTGGGGAAAGGAGGGAGGAAACAGCCCGGAATGCCAGGCAGGCAGAGCCTCTGCTGGCAGAGCTGCACTGCCTTCAAAGGATGAGCCTGGGATGAAGCTGCAGGCACCAAACACATCCTGAAAGGTGCTGTAGAAAATGGGTCAGGGACACCTCAAATACTGTCTGTGCCTTTGCTTAGAGGTACTTTATATGCAAGAGTGTTTCTGAAACCCAGTGGGTCATGCCTGTTAGGATAACAAATGCATCATTTCAACTGGATATAACTGGCTGCCCAGAGCTCTTGAAGCTCTCATCAGGGCTGGAATTACACTGCTGGTTAGGCTGGGATAAGAGAAGTGAGCTACAGCTCGGTGTTTCTACCAATAGCTTCAGGGGTTATATGGTTAAGGATGGCTTGGATTTGCCATAGCCTTCCTCTTTATCATGACTTAACTGGCAGCTGAGCCCCACACAGCTGCTTGCTCATTCCCCCGCAATGGGATGGGGAAGAGACTTGGAAGAGTGAAAATGAGAAAGCTCTTGGGTTGAGATAAAGACAGCTTAATAGGTAAAGTAAACCAAGGAATTCATTCACCCCTTCTTCTGGGGTGCAGTGTTGAATTTAGCAGATACTTACCCAAATCTGAGGCCACGGTCATGTGCAGTTATAGGTGTGTTGTGTCTCCATCTGCAAGATGGGCTGTGGGCTGCTCAGGTCAGCTGAGACATGGACAACTCAGGGCCATCATAGAATAATACTGTATTAGCTTTTTCAGATCTTTGCATCAAATGCCAGTGTGGAGAGCCACATCCTCAATTTAGTGTAGATCGGCCTCATTTTGCACGTTGTGGTTGAGGTTGTCCAAGGGACTTCAGTGGATCCACAAGGCCCACTGCATCCAGTGGGATCTGCCTCCACATTGCTTCTAGGCTAAGTACAAGCCTTCAAAAGACAGCAGCAAATGCCTGAGCTTCCTGTTCCATCCTGTCCTAGCCCTGTGGTGCTGGTGGAGACTGACTTATTCCATTTACCTTGACACAGCCACGGAAGCGTGAAGTGATGCAGAAAGAAACCCAGTTGGCTGCCAGTCCAGGGGAAATCCATGTGCCCTGTGTAGAGCTGGCATTCTTCATCCCCGGAGGGGTAACAGTACAGGGATCTCGTTACACTTCCTCTGTGTGTATTTGCTTTATACTGCTTTGTTTGAGAGCGTGCTTGGCAACACAGTTGTTTAAGTATTGTGCTGGAGAATAGACAATATTTATGTATCAACAGTGAATAACAGTCTCCAGACAATCGGAGGGATGTGATTCAAGTGGTACAGTTGTATGGAGGATGCAGGGAGGTGGGTCTTGCATCTCATGGAGTAAGGAGGTCAATGTGCTGGGGCTTTTGGGTATAAGGACTGCTCCCCCTGTGAAAGGGGAGTATCTGAAACATCTGTTGAGTGTCTGTGTTGCCATCTGTGGTAGAGCCCACCAATTAAAGGCATTAACCCTTGTGGTCAGGTGCAGCTCTTTAAAGATGAAGCCAGCAGTCCTTGTTTGGATCTGCATCAATGACCAAACCAAGAGGTCACCGCAGATCCCATTCAGAAGGACTCAACTTCACACTCTGCCCTTCTCAAGGAAGGATAATGGAGAGATACTTTGTTCTTCTGGGTGTTTCTTGCAGGCACTCTAAAAGATTTATGAGGTGCTTTTCCAACTCTGTACAATCCCGTCTTCAAAAGCAACTTGGGCTCTTGGCACTCATTTTCCTATGGAAAGCTGATGAGAACTAGGTTCCTATGGCCCCTAGCTTCAAAATATAAAGCAATTTGCTCGCGCTGGCACTGCTGGCAAGGAGATGTCTAATTGGGATCTGGGCTTCAGGACCCACCACCTCAAACATTGAATCCCGGGGTGCTTGGGCAGCTTCTCTGGTTCTTCAGAGGTCCAGAACCCTGTTAGGAGCTAATCTAAAGAGTGGAAACCAAATCCTGTGGTTTGGGAGGCTTTGTCTGTGTTCCTGAGTGGTTTCGGTGGGGTGTTTTCAGCAAGATGCTTACCCTGCCTGCATGCCTCTGTTCTTTGTCTGTCCTGGTTCTGCCTTTGCCTACCCTGACGGTGGTCTTCATGCTGGTGCAGCACTTGGGTGCTGCAGCCAGATGCATGTGTGTATCTCTTGCTGTTCACCTGTCTGTTTTCACTGTATAGATAATGATGTGAATAAACATCAAGTTCAGGAAGAGCCTATAGGTTAGAGAAGATTGACTAATTCTTGGCAAGGGCAAGCTAGCATAACCATGTTGACTTCAAGGGAGCTGAACTGATTAATGTCAGCAGTGCGGCTGGCCCTGTTTCTCCAGATGCTCTGGTGAATGCTGCAGATAATGAATCCTGTCTGGAAATCTGCAGGGAACTATGAATATGTGTGGGATGGAGATGGTGTTACGTGGATTGCTATGACCAGCTCCAGGCATGGCTCAATGCAGGGCAATAAGCAGCTTTGCTACGCTTGCTGAGGCATCCAGCGCTATCAGAGAGACCTTAACTCAGCTTTGCTGTTGCTGAAGGTGGTTTTATCAAGTGGGTGGTTGCAGCTTGTTGCTTCTCGTTGTGTGTGTGACATAAACATCTATTATCTTCATTTGTGAAACTTCTCTGCAGCTCACCTCGGGGCAGGTACTTCTGAGAGCTCAATTACAGGCAGTTAGTTGCTTGACAACCCTCCTGGCAGGTGCCAGCAGAGCACAGGCGCTGCGTCCCCATCAGACAGCCCATCTCTCTGGTTATTGATGTACTGTCACCAGCCTAAAGTCACCTGGGAAGCTGCTGCGTTTCTCAAGGGGATGGAAAGAGAGAGAGCCTGGAGCATGAGGTCTTTGTGGAGGTCCCAAGAGGTCTTCGGCCACACTGAGCCCCATTGGGATGCAAGGGCAGCATCCCTGAAGACACAAGGAATTTCATTGCTGCACTAAAAGTAAAGTGATTTAGCCAAGGACATGCAGGAAGCCTGGGGCAGAGCTTGCAACCAAAGGTGGGCTCCTGGCCCTCAGACCACAGCTCCTGTTTGCAGCACTGAAGTAGATACAAATCCCATTTAAGGACTGGACCTCTGCTCTCCTGAGGGATCAGAGAGCACAAACCGTCCCAGAGCCACCAACCAAAACAGACCCTGTGGTGCCTGAGGGGATGATCCCTGCTGACCTTTACCTCATTGCCCCTACACATGATGATGACTATGGCAAGGAAGGATATCTGCATGTTCCCAGCACCCAAATGATGCCTTCTGAAGCAGGTCTCTGTCAGCCTCTGCTCTGCTGGCTGATACAATGAGGGTAGGAAGGGGTTCAGAGCCTCCTGATAGTAATCTGGGATCTTTTAAAGCTTTATTTATTTAAAGAGATTCCCATTCCCCTTCTAAAAGGCAGTGGAAGGGCTCTGCATGGCCAAATGGCAGCTCCAGTGATCAATCAGTTCTTCCTAACCACCAACATCCTGCAGCGGTGAAGGGTCACAATCAATCACTACCTATTATTATTACATGATGAAATTGTAATTACAGGAGGGAAACACTGCATTACACTTCCACATCCATCATCCCAGTGCTGCACGCTCAGGTGGCACCTTTCAGTCAGGTTCAGCAAAGTGCTTCATGAAGGTCCATTAGTCCCCTCTTTTCCTCCCTACCTGCCTCCTGGTTCAACGCAGGCAGAAACAAGGGGAGGGGAAAGTGTGCAAAAGGGAGTTTATTGCACCAAAACTCTTCTGAGCAATCCCTTAAGTGTCCTTACTGCTTCTCTGATGCCACAGTACATCCCTTAACCAACTCATGTCATTGGACCTAGATGGATGGTCCTCGTGTCTGTGCAAATAGGAATAATTTCTTTTTGCTGTCAATTCTAAACAATTCTTTAAATCAAAGCAACTTCAATTTTTTTTTTGGCAGATTGTGAAGCTTAAAAGCAGGAAAAGAATAACCCCTGGAGCTCTTCTTGCCTCGAGATGAATTATTTTGCTAGAAACAATCTAGAAATTGAAGTGCCTCTCCTGATTGGCATGTTAAAAAGAGTTTGATTGTGTTTTGAAAATACCTGGAAGAAGTGCCTTGAGAGACTGTTTCTATAGGAGAGCTGTGAACGAAGTGGTTTGCAGCCAAAGACAATTCTTGTTTAAAATATTGGTCAGAAGACACCCTCTTACTTCGACGGGGTCAGATATCTGTCAGAAATGAGGCTTTTGCTGGGAGATTGGATGGATTTAGATGACCTCAAGGTCCCTTCTAGACTATCTTCTGTGACCCTGTGACATTAATCTCTGTTCTAATGGCCTGCTCATCAGTTAGGCCTGGATAAAGGAAAATGTCATTAGATTATACCTCCCTGCCTGCCTTTGCACAGGCTGCTCCCTAGCCCTCACCCCTGGAATACAGAGCAGGGAAGGGATCTGGAGCACACCTGTACTGATTCCTGGTTTCCACTGAGGATTGTCGGGAAGCTGAGACAAGCTATATTGGGGTTATGCATGGTCCGGTACCATGCTGGAGCATGGGCGGAATAAAATGCCCATCACATCCAGCAGCCTAGAGCTCACCAACAAACCCGGTTGGCATTGATGAGTCCAGGTGCCTTTCTCTGGCTAGTGAGGGTGGAGGGATCCCAGGTCAGTTATATCCCTGAACTGGACGTCTCATGGGGTTGAGGTGATTCTGGACTAAAATAACCATACGGCTGATCTCTAGTCCCAGGGTGGCACTGGTAACTTAGGAGCTGATCTGGTTGCACATACATGAGTAATCATTTCTGTCTTTGTCAGAAGACCACAGCCAATGCAGCATCTTTTTCCCTTTTTTAATCCCTAGGATAATTTAGTATCCAGCCCTGTCCTTCCCCATGGAAGGAGCTCCCTGCAATGGCAGAGGTGTTCCCTGTCCCCATGGGTTGACTTCCCTCATTTTCCCTTTCTGCCCCCAATTGCTTTTATATTCACATGATCAATCTTTGCACTGTTGTTAGGTGCTTTTGTGATGTTAAGGGTACAATCATCTCCTTTTCTTTATCTTCCCTTGATTGTTTCCTCCCATCTCCCTCAATTGTAATAGAAGAAAAATGGTTTGTGCAATCTTCAGCACAGAGGTGGTAAGGCTGGGTTACAAACAGTGGGGTTTTGCTGCAAAGCATCCAGAATATGCCATAGCTGTCTCTGAAGTAAGTGTGCTGTGCCAGGAAAGCTAGGACTTGGGCACTGCATCTGATTGTCAGCTTCTTTTGACCCTGAAGACTGGACTCGCACTCAACTCCTGGTAAGCTCTGCCTTGGGGAGGATGCCATTGGGCTGGAACTGCTGGTCCAAAATGCTTTTGAAGTGTTTCTTACCAGGAAGCTTTCTAAAAGCAAAGCAGAATGGGGAGAAAACCCCAAAGCATCACTGAGACAATCTCCCTCTTGCAACAAACTGCTATAGCTGTCTTGCTCCCTGGCAAGGGAGTCTCTCCAGTTATTCTTGGCCAGACCTTGTTTATAAAAGCATCAGTGCAGAGTTCACAAGAGCAGAGCCCTGATTGACCTAGAGGGTGTATTAAATAAATAATAAATGGGAATAAAGTATCAATGAGAGGTGTCTATAGCAGACATCTGTTTCCTCACTGGCCTGCAGCCATACCTCTCTGGGCTGTGATCTCCTCAGCCAAGTGAGGTCAGACGAGTTCAGCTCTTGGATGAACATCAGCATGTGGACGGCAGGGCTAATGGGAATTGTGTGCTGGTATGAGCGTGGGGGGCTTGCTGTTTGCTGGTACCTGAAAGCAAGGGCCATGGCAGGCAGGTCACCAACCCCTCAAGGTTCATCATCTCGCAATCCTAGACCCACTGACAGAACTCGGTGGGTAGATATGTGCTGCACATGGATTAGCAACAGCTCCTGTCTAAAGATCATTCCTGAAACTCCTGATATGCTCCAATGTTTTTATGGGGTGCTGAACGGCAGAAAGGCGCCAGAGTCACTTCTTGGCACGTGAACAGCATAAACACCCAAACAACTGTTGATCAGTCGCTGCTCCCAGGAGCGAGCTGAAGGTGTAGCAGGTTTCGGAAGGGTTTTAATGAAAGGAAAGCAGAGGTCTGTTTTCACAGTGGGAAAGCAGTTTCAGATGGTGCTGAGTGATGCTAGAGGGGCTTTGGCAGAGAGCGAGAGGAGAGCAGCCCCCAAGATGGCCAGATGTGGGCTCTGAATCTGCCTGATCTACAGAAGGAGAGCTTTTGATTTGGAGAACTACGTTCTCCTACCTAGAGAACAGCTATGAATAGACACAAAGGCCTTTCTTGAGGTGAAGGAGCAGTTTATTCAGTTTTAGCCCCTTATTCCTAAAAGAAGACTTAGCTGTGCCCTCAGAGCCCTTGTGGAATTGCCCATTGAAGGATGCTCATGGCTATCAGCTCAATTTGTGAAGACATGAGGTTGTCTTGTCCAGCCAAGCTCAGCCTCTTGGGCTGTCCCAGCATACAGCAGGATGTGGGGCATGGTACAAGATCCCTCCATGCTTTTAGGTGGTTAGTGCTGCTTTCAGAGGATAAGCTGCAGCCAGGGCCCTGCTCCTGATGCATCACTTGAGCTGAGCTATATTGTAAGTGATTCTGAATCGAGCTCTGCTGTTGGAAATGAGGGCATGATGGGGTGTGTATTGGGGGGGGGGGGTCTGTTTTGCTTTGAATTAGCTTCTGAGGCCTGAATTCTCCTGGGGTCATGATTTCTAGAGTCCTTTTTCTTTTCCTTTCAAGCATGAATGCTAGAAATGGAGTTAAATTAGAGAGTTGAGAGTTGCATATAGAATAACGTGTGTCCTTGCACTAGGGACTTGAGAAATGCCAAATATAATGGATTTCATGATAAAAACTGCAGAAAACAGTAGTTCTGATGTGATGACAGCTCCTGGAGTGGAGCAGGAGTTGTGTTGATGTTATCATCTACTTAATTAGATGTTTTGAGCCTGAAAGACTTCACTCTGGAGATGCCATTGGCTACATGTAGTTTTAACCCAGGGTTCATAAGTAACATTTCGCCTCTGAAAAAGGCCAATTAGTCTAAATGAGGCTTTAGCCCAAAGGACAAGAACATGAGTGACTGCCTGGGAGGCGGGTTGCTAATGGGTGGCTTTCAATTCCTGCCTGTCTGCTTAAAAGCTGTCAGAAATCTTACGTCAAGGTAAGCAGGTTCTTGTTTCCACCTCCTCAGTGTATGTGCATTGTGGGGAAATGGCACCAAAAGGTGCAGGGCAGACACATATGTGCCCCAAGGGGATGGAAATGGAGCTGTATAAAGGCTCTTTGCCTGATGTCCGTGAAGGTCAAGGAGTTGAGAAGAGAATTACCCAAAGCTCCCTCAAAGCCAGCGTCTACCCAGCACTACCATGACGAAATCCTTCCTGTTCTCCATGGGTTTCCACTTTCCCCCAGCTCCCTGCACACCTTTGGTAGTCAGCACCAGGAGTCCCTCCTTGCCAGGCATGGGGTCATCCTGCAATGAAGTGGCAGGGCACACAAGGGTACCTAAGCATCAGATTCCTCCTCAGGTGTTTATCTCAGCAGTTTCTCATTGGAAGAGGTCAAAATGCGACCCCTTCATACCTTGGAAGGCTTGGGTTAGATGAGCACGTGAGGGGAGCAGGACTGGGAGGATCTTGGGGGGATTTGGTCTCTCCTGGCTGCTGAGGTGTAAAGCTCTGGAGGCTGAGTCTTAGAGCTGGATTTGGGAAAATGCAGGTCTTTGTTTTGCCAAACTGATGTGGGGAGAAGCAGGGTGGCTCCAGGTGCTTCATCTCCACTGCACGTGGGGTAAGTCAGGCCAAGAGGTGTACCCATGCTAGATTGAATTCAAAGTAATGAACCACGGAGGCTCACCAGTCTGTAAGGCAGCATGGACAGCATCTTTCAGGATGCTGAGGAGCAAGCACAGTGTGCTCACTCTTTTTGGAGCAAAGCTGTCAGCTGCTGTCACTTTGATGGGAAACAGCAACTCAGCAGGACCCAGCACCAGAGAGTCCTCTGCAAGAGCCATGATTCAGCTCTGCAATGCAGAAGGGGAAGTGAATAAGAACCTCAGGCTTGATTTCCCTCTGCTGAGGCTGATAACACTGCACTGAGGTGAAGACTCTATCCCACCAAGGGATAGAGATGGTGTTCCTCCAGCGCAGCAGTAACAAATACAGCTCAGGTGGGTCCTTTACCTTCCTATGCCACTGTGCTGAACTCCATAACCTCCCACTTCTCCAGCAACTTGCTTTCAAGCCTAATCTTCCTTTAAATTTATCTTAATTATTAATCCAAAGCATCTGCTAGCGATCATACAAGCTCAAAGTAAGGGGAAGGATTAGGATAAGGTTTTGGATACATTTGAAGTGCCTGCTGTATTTAGTATTTCTAATACTGAAATATTTAAATGGACCCAAAGGTTTTTCCAGGGCCCTGAGTCATCAGCTCATTACTGAATTTAAGCTGCAGGATGACTAATTAAGATTTAGGAGATCGCATTGTATGTACAAGTGCCTTTCCTGGGCTTGCATGTGGGAAGAGAGGCAATGTCAGACATCCTTCATGTGGGTCTCATGCACTGTGGTTCCTGTAGAACCCCTTGGACTGGGACCATATGCAACCCCCAAGGGGTCTGTGCATACATGTGCATTCACCAAGGCAAGCCTGGGGGTATCAGAGTGTGTTTCAGCTCTGCCACAGGCCTTGGCAAATGGCTTTCCATTCCCAGCCCTGTGAATGGGAATCACTCTTTAGGCTATCACAGAGCTTTTAAAGGCTCTTGCTTTCTCCTAGTGAAGAAGAGCTGGAGTGTAAGAATGGACAGCACAAGGAAAGAAGAATTATACCTCCAGAATATCAAGGGCTGAGCTAAAAGTGATTTTTACCTAGCTGTGGAGCCCTAAATCCATGCTTAGGCTCCCTCAGCAGTCAGCAGAGAACAGGGGATGCTTCCAAATTGTGGCTGAGGTTAGCTGTCTGTGGCAGCACAGCCCCAAATGGTAGCTATGGTACTTGTAGGCCAAAGCTAATTACCTCCAAAAGAGTAATTCTGTTGGGTGCGAGCGAAATACTGTTTGGCTTGCATTTACATGTTGTCTGAAATCATTTGTCAACAATCTTCTGTAATTAGATCTTGATTTAGGCTAATCATTATATGCCTTGTTAACTCAAAGTGTGTATTTAAATCCCCATTGAACGTAATAGGACACAAGCACATGCTGAAGAAGTATGAAATATTTTTAGTGGCTCGACAAAAAATGCTGAGCTGAAATAACTCAGCCTTTTTGCTGCCTCAACCGTTCTTTCCAGTGGCAAAATGAGAAATCCATTAATCAAATATCATGAGCTGTCTCCAATTACTTTGCCAAGCTGGGAAATCAGCGCAAATTCCACTCTGAATAGGTGAAAGCAAAATGTGCCGGCACATTAAAATGTTCAAAAGCTGCTGCTGAAGAAGTGGTGACACGGTGGCTCCGTTCCAATTTGCTATCTGTGTGTTGGGGTTTGGTTTTTACCTTTTGTCCCTATAGAAATCCCAAGACTGAGTCAAGTCGCTTAGATTCCACCAGGACTGAACATGCAGCCTTTGCTAATGTAATTAATGTCTATTAAGCGAGCATGAGCCCTGAGCAGCTTAATAGGAAAATCTAATAATGTTTCCTATTAGAATGTTCCCTGTTAAATTGTCCAAGTGCTTTAGTGGATGTTTTCTGTAGGCAGCATTGTTTAATGGAAATGTTACACAAATTAGTATTAGGCCCTTGGTGAAATGGGATCTTTTCTTTAATTTGATTTTACAGCCAGCACGCAGAATGATTGCTGCTTTGGCCTTGCCAGCATGTGGCCAGGCAGGATTAGGTTTTGTTGGGATCACCTTTGGAATGACTCCTCCACAGCTCTCGCCTACAGAGCGGCCGAGGCTGGGTTATTAGCTGAGCTGTAAATGGCATTAATAATGTCCTTGTGGAGCAATAGCATGGCAGGATGGTCTCCATAAAAGCAGGAATCCTGTGGCTGACCAGTGTTTTGGTTTAGGTTTGGAGGTGGGTAATAAAAGGAGAAAATGGAAAGCTTGTGCCTTTGTTTTTGTTTGGCCTAAGGGGCGATGGGAACTGAGGGGCAGATGTTTGCATAAAGCCCTGGTTGTTCTATGGGCGCTGCTGCCTGCCCTGTTTGCTGTTTGCTGAAGCCCCTGTTGAGCTTACTCTGGGTTTCAGCAGGGGTGGTGATGGAGCAGGGCCAGTGCTGGAGCTCCCCAGGGACCCTCATGCAGAGTTCTCTCCCTGACCTTGTCCGTGTCCTGAGGTTGGAGAGAAAACAGCTGGATACCCATGGAGAAGGGATGGGCAGGATGGAAAAATACAGCCTCTGTCTGCACTGCTTGTGTGGTTCCCATCACCAGTCATGAGTGCCCATACCTGGGTAATGTCTCTAACAACAGAAATTGAGCCAAAAGAAGCGCGATGCTCCCGTCACCTTGAACCTGGTAAAGGGTGAAATCCCAAAGAAAAGGAGCTGCTTCTCTTTTGAGTAACTACACAGTCTCCTTGGTCAGGGCTGGCTTACAGGGAAGGATGCCAAAGCTATTAAATGCCCAAATTTAGCCTCTTCCCTACAGAATCAGAGTAGCAAATGCTTGCGCTGCGTGAGGGAGATGCTGGGATCGGCATTGCTTGGGCTGGTGCAGCTTTGAGAGCTCACTCTCAGCAAAATATTAACTAAAACAAGAAGGTTTCTTCCTCTTTTAGCTGTTTCATTTCTGGAGGGAGGAAGGGATGAATATCCCCCTGGATTTCAGGAGAGCAAGGAGGGCAATTTGTTCAGTAAACTCACTGAGATGGTGCAGTGGATGTGCAGTTCATATGCGAAGGGGAAGATCTGCCTCTCTCTTCAGGCTGCTGCTTTAACCATCCCCAGGAGGAAACTCCCAGGCCAGGGGTTCTTAAATCTTTCATCAAGCTGTTTCCTTCACTTGCAAGGAGAATTCCTTCTTCAGAGCAGGCTGATTAATTCTACCCTATGCACCATCCTGTGCATTGGGTCTCACAACACAGCTCCTGCAGCCCCTTCCGCAGCATCAGGCGCTTCACAGATGTGTCTGAAGTCGAGGTCTCCTCCAGGAGCAGCTCCTGGTGTAAGTCGGGATTGTGCTTCAGGAATAGCAAATTACTGAGCACTCTGAGCAGCCCTGCTCAGCTCTGCTCCCCTTAGAGCACCAATGGACATAGAAGCAGCTAACCCTGCGTTGTCCCACCAATATCCAAGCCAGCCCTGAACTCGCTGTCTTTCAATAGTGTTTAAACAAAGCTAGATCTAAATTGATCACATTGGTATGTAAGGGCAGGGGAATAGGAAAGGGGTAGAGAAAGCAAATTATTTGAGCAGTTCTCAATGGAAAATGCTTATAACAACAATAAACCTATTCTGCCTGCTTGTAAAACAATGGACTTTAAATCCTGATATCCTCTGAGACAAAAGCCCCAAACCAATGGCTAAATCATTTGACCAAAATCCTTAAACAGGGAAAATTATACTTTTTGTGTTGTTCCCATTACTTGTTAGGAGTACCTTTACCCATATAATGTCTTTATCATAGATTTCTGCTGTTGCAAAGGAAAAATACAGTTGTTGTTTGCTCATACGGATGATTCATGTAAAACCTTTGTTTGGTTTTGATGGTGGTATTTTCGTTGGTTGGTTTTTTCCCCATGAATATTAAAACAGCTTTCAGAAGTTGGTTGGGTTCACTTCAACTTTAAATTAGGGAAACTGAGGCAAAAATGGCCTTGGCCAAGATCATAAAATAAATAAATTGCAGAGTTTGGTGTAGAACCCAATATTTCCTGCTTCAAGTGCTAACATTGCTTGCCTGGAAGTGCAGGTCAGGACCACTTCCCTTGCCTGTCAGCCAAGATCTCTCCTAACAGCAGGGCCATACACCCCACTCCGTATTGCTTAAGTAATGATGCATATCTTTGCTGGAAGGTCTTGGACATGGGCAGATCTCCAGTAATGGTGTCTGATAAAATCCTTCCATTTCCGTGATTTGGTAATGGATGTTAGCTGTTTAATGCCTGCATGGAGCATGTTTTCATACTGTCAGCATGAGCCATGTGGAAATGATAGATGGGATGTTGGATCCTTGGCAGGAATAGAGGCAAGAGAAGAAGCTGCCTTTCTCTTGAAGTATTTGGCCTGTATTTGCTACCTGCAAATGCAGCCATGATGGGACTTTCCTGGTCACAAAACCACTTGGTCTAAGAGCAGCACAGAGAGAGACCTTGTCTCATACCTGTGGTGTTGCTGTCTTGGTTCCCCACCTGCGTTGTGCCTTTCTTGCTTGAATATTACCACTCAACTGCATTTCAATTCATTTGTGTCCTATGGGACATAAAGAGAGAAAGCTTTTGTGGGTGCTGGGTGAGGCAGGGGTTGTGGGTCAGAGGACAGTGCTGTGGCAGTGTGCGTGCATCCTCACTGGTGTCTCCTGGATGTACTTGTCCTGGCTACACATCTGAAGGCACGAGATGGCTACAGAAATACAATCTCTGCAGGACCTCTGAGTCATTTCCATATACATGACATAAGAAAGTTGCTGTTCAGGGGGAAAATCAATAGAAGCTGTTGTCTGGGGTGGTGGGAGACAATGCATCAGCCACATCCCAGCCACAGCACACGTGGTGGCTGTGGTACAGGGTCTCCAAGGGGATGTTATTAGTGTTTGCGCTCGTAGAGGCTGCAGCTGAACTTCCTGATGCAGGGTTTGGAAGCTGCCATGGTTCAAATCTTCCTGTGATCTGGGGCAGTGAAACTAGAAGTAAAGGAGTGAGAAAAGAGGATGAAAGGTGGAAGAGACTACATGAAATATTCCGCTAGCTTTCATCTGCAGCAAACCCCTGGTCTGTGTGTGTGCTGTTTGATTCTGTCAGAGATGGTCTTGTCACAAAGACCTTTTCTGCAGGGACAGTATCTGGGTGATGCCGATAGGAGCAGGAGTTTTGGATCTGTGATGGGCTATCTGGTTTGCATCAAATAAAGAACCGCTCTGAATCCCTGCCCAAAACACAAATGAAGCCTGCAGCGTGTTAACAAGATGAGAGAGTCTGGCCAACTCATTTAATCTGTTCGAGGCTCCTCTTGGCTTCCAGGTGTTCATCTCGGATCACAAGCCAAAACATCCTGGGAGAGGCTCTTGCTGTCGTATTTCCAGCCCATCTGATAAGGCTCTCGCCTCCAAGCCGGCATGCTGCTGCAGGATTCCTGCTCTGCCTTAGCCAGGGATGTCAGGTTAGGGCTCCAAGGCCAGATCCAGACTGTAAATGTAAGAATAGAGGTGGTGTCCACCTAATGCCTCACCAATTGGAATGCATTTGACCTCATTCTTTGGGACACGTGCTTTTCTTCCACTGATGGACAACTAATTTTCTTATCTGAGGTCATAGCAAATCCCCATGGCAGTTTCTCTATTTAAAAACAGATTTCTGTGCAAGCAAGTGGGCAACCCTATCTATGCATCAATGCTATGAGAGGTCCAAACTCACCTCTGTCCCTGGATAAGTCTATATGGCAGCCTTCTGGCAGAGCCATGCTAGGACTGCTTGGGCATGCCCAGCCTTTCAAATGGACTTAGTGAAGCAGGGTGAGCCCTGTCCTGGTGCGGAAAGTAGTATGGGGTTGGTGATGGTCGTGCTTTATAGCTCAAAGCACTTCTGCTACAGTCACATGCCTTACAGCAGAGCAAGTAGCACTGAACTTGAACTTCCCTCTTCTTCCTTGGCTCTCTGAGCTCTGACTTGCTTTGGGGAGAGCAGAGGACTTTGTGGTGGGGCTCAGCAGCCCATGTTGGAAGGAGGAAGCCACCTGAGCTGGGTTTAGCTTCCCCAGGAGCAACCTCCTCTGAAGAGCCTGATGGGATGGTGAAGAGGGAGTAGAGGGGGGACTCACCCTTGATAATCTTCCTGAGCACTTAATGGGTGTTGGGCTGCCCCAAACAAGGCTAAAACTCAACCCAAGGGACTTGTCTTTGCCACAAAAGCCTGGCTTTTCTCCTAGTTACATTGAAGATGCTTCAGACTGACTTTTCAGTGTGTTTCTAAATTATCTCTGTTTTCTTAACAACATTATAAGTACTTGCAATTATTTCCCCCCGTCTAGTCACTTTTTTCCTCTAGGCTTCAGAGGGACTAGAAAGGTACTTAACGTATGGTTTATTCATTGCAGTCACTATCTCTTGTTAATTTCCTTACATTATTTACAGAATTTTAAAGTATTTTGTGTGTCAGGCAGCATTCCAGGCCCTATAAAATGCTAATTTTCCGACCGTATCAGAGGCAAACATCTTTCCTAGGCCTCTAGGTAGACAAAGGGTCATCCCCGTTCTTATTTCATCTTTCATGATTCTATATATAAACGCAATAAAGCCCGCTCGAATGGCAGATCGCAGGTAACCCACTTCTCCGTGTGGTTGAACTTTATGAGGATCCATTGTGGTTGTGTTCCTGGTACAATAAATGTAATTTTTGATCTAGTGCCTTTAATTACTAAGGATGACTGAGCCTCGTTCAAGTACAGGAATAACTGTCTTGGATCCTTGCCCTAAGCGGGAGCGAAACACAAGGTTCAGGAAGTTCAAGGAACCTTGTGAAAAGAAAGTGATTTCTATTTTCACAGTTGCTGCTTTGTACTTCCCTAATTCCAGTGAGAGAGGAAGTGGGGGAAACCCAAACCCCAGAAGGGTCTTAATGGTTTAAGGTTTAATCTCGTGCCTATGAGCTCTTGGCAGATTGGTCCTGTCCCCAACCTCGGGATGTTTGGAGCTTTTGAAGTGCCGGGACAGTTGTCACCATAAAATTGGGCAATACATGAAGATTTAGGGACATTTTAAGGTAGGATAAATCACTGCAACATGACTGAACCATGTATTTCCTGCTGTCCAGTTGTCTCACAAGGTTTAAGTCCAGTCAGTAGGAAACACTTGACATTAGATTTCAGTGGCTTTTGGCCTGGCCAGGTATATGTAGTGACCGTAGTACATCCTACAAGCCTCTTTTGTCTCTCAGTCACAATGGTTACTGCCACTGCTCTTTGTGCTTGTCCCAGGTGTCCCTTAGGTGCTCCGTGTGCTCTGGTTGGCTGAGAGGATATGGGTGTTTCCACCTCTGCTCATTGCTCTGGAGTAGTCTTAGGTGAAGAGGAAGTGTTTTCATGGAAGCATTGCATTCCTGCTTGCTGGATGTGGGAGCAAACAACCCTGCAGGTCTGCAGAAGGGATGCCAGGGCGGTGGATGCAAAGCAAGGGTGCAATGTAGATGGTGCAAGGGCCAGGCATGAATGTGGGAGCAACCAGGGCTGGATTTGGCACTGCAGTACCAGCCAGCTCCCCTTTGCAGACAGAGCCCTGGGCTCCTGCTGTTGTTTACAAGGCAGAACATTTCTCCTCCGCACCTCCTGAGGTTTGCCTGAAGAAGGATGCCTCTTCTCCATCTGTTCAGCCTCCAGCAATGCTGGTGTGTCAAGGCAGTGGCTCCATCATTCTCTAAGGGTATCAGGTCAAGGAGAGGTAGCCTTATGGTAAATAGAGTGATTCAATCCCAAAATCAATATAAAGGTGGCATTGGTCTGGCTTTTCCTACCAGATGGGGATGCTCTGAGGTAATGCCTCTGATCAAAAAGCATTGGCAGACTTGAAGACTTCATTTGAATTCTGTAGCCACTTTGGGCAGCACAGCGGGGATGTCAGGCTGCAAACACATGGGCTTGGCAATTATTTTTCAGTGCTTGGAGTTTCATGAAAGTTTCAAGGTTTTCCCATTTAAAGCATCATGGTATGGAATGTGTGGTAGCTCTGTGAGCTGCCTCCTCAATAGAATGAGAAGTACAGAGCTTTATTGGCCAGATGATGTTGCATGAGGTAGAGCAATGCAATCTAAACACAGGCAACTCTCGCTCTTTGGAGGCTGAAGCCAAGCTCCCAGCATCTCACCATACAGATATCTATTGCTTCATCTAAAAAGCAACATGAGTGGGCTCATGAGCCGGTGTGTATAATGATGTCAGCAGAGGGAGATGTGGCCCTGAATGTGTCACTTGTGATGTTGTGGTATGAAAGGGCATGACTCAGCCCCAAAATAACACTGGGGCACATGGGGTGTGAACAGCTGCTCCTGGAGGTCTGGATGGCACAGCTCTGCCAGCAGCCAGGAAGTGATGGCTGTCACTGAGATAAGGTAGACCAGGACAGCATCTTCCAGTCCTACCTTCTTCCCTGCATACTGCTTGTGCCATTGCTGAACTCGCTTTAGGTGTAACTGGTGAAGTTGTGGTTGAAGTTCCAACCCGTGTTTTTTAAGAAAGCAGCTGTGACGTTTCCAAATCTGGTTATCAATTTCTTGGAAAAATGACAGATAATTTTTGGGAATGACTGGGAAACCTCAGAGGTTTTCTACTGCTGAAAGCCAGGGAGCTCTTGAGGTGGGGCTGCTCTGTCCTTCCAGCCTTCACCTTGGAAACAGATGCCTGAAGGACAGCCCAGCCCAGCAGACATTGTGGTCCTGACCACAGTCTCCAAAGGACCACAGCTAGCATCCTCCTGGCACTTTGAAGGTAGCCATGGTGTTCCCTCAGAGGTGCACACCTCTGACAGGCACTAAGAGGACAAGAGGTTCCACTCTGTCCAGCTTTAAGGGCTGAGTGAATTGCAAGGCTTCGCAGGACTGAGGAGGCTGTTGGCAATAACCAGATCAGGTTTAGGGCTCTGTCTTTGATGTTAGACTTTGTTTTGGGGAGGTTTCTCTTCCAAATTAGCAATCTACACGCATGTGGCATTACGCTGCTCAGAAACTCCTTTCACATGCACTGTAGCTAGAGGGAATACACTTCACATACAAAAGCTGTCATTTTACTATGGAAAAAAACCCTATTTACAAGCTTATGTGAAAGATTTTCCCCACCCTTTCATCTTAAACAACAAATTGAGATGTTAATAAATACGAGCCCCAAGAATCTGAATGCTGCTCAGACACCTGTGGATGGGTTTCTGCAGCCAGAGTGAGCCAGCCTTGATGTCTGGTTGGCTCAGTCTGGCTGCAGAACCAGAACCCAGGCACACACCCCCTGCTCCAGGGCTGGTCCTGCTTCTCCATTCAAGTCAGTGGCACAGTCCTGGCTGAGGATGTGTTAGATTTATCTGCAAAGCAGAACTGGCAGGCTATGAACTTTGATAGGAATGGATGTGATGCTTTTACAAGTCATTCTGCATGGAGCCGTTGTGAAATGGGGAAGCGCAGCAAAAGCTGCCCATTGGAAATCACTGACCCACTGCAGGTAAGTTTATGTATGTTCCTCTTCCATCCGCAGTCTTGTTGCCACCTTGGTGCCATGTTCCAGTGAACCCATGGATTTACAACACCACCCAACCATCAGGGCTTCTTTTCACCATATGTAAGACTACCATTTCCCCAAGCATTCACTTCAAGTTGACCTGAACATGCATTGCCGGGTGTTCCCCCTCTTCCTCAACCTCTGTTTGTCTTTTATTCCACTATGAGGTGAGGGAAACCTTCCTGAGGGTTTGGCAAATGCACGCTGTGTGGAATTTACCAACATTGGTTATATCTGAATAAATAAATCCATCTGTTCCCAAAAGGAACCTCCTTATTCTATGATGTCAAAGCCTGGTCTTTGTGACATCAGTTAATCATCACAGGAATTACTATGATGCCCCAGGCAGTTACTGGTTGAAAGAGACGGGAGAGAGATGCTTGAATGGAGGAAGAAAAAGATTCTGTTCAGATAAGTGCATGGGAGAAGGAAGAAAGGAAATTGCATGATAGGTTAAAGGAGCTTTTTATGTGCAGAAAGTAATATTTCCCTGTCTGCGGCAGAGATTAGTGCTTTTCTGCAAGGTAAAGAACTTCTGAGGAAATACACTCTAAATAGGCGGTTGTATCCAAATACAATAGCAAGAGATTGCTTTTTTAGATGGGCTGTAATTATAATCCCATATACCTGGAGATACATGAAGCAGGGGGGCACTCTTTCTCTCCTGGAATGTTTCTAGATCCCAGAAACCGACTTTATACACGGAGAAGTTAAGGTATTCCAACTGGATCTCCATTTCCCTTGCACTTGAAGTGTATTATACTTCCAGGATGTAATTTGTTTTAGTGAATTAGCTTTTATTCCTAAATAGCTAGTGACCACAGGGCTAAAGACAGCTCTCCAGAAAGTGACCTTGAAGATCACACACCATTACCGATGCCTTGTTGAAACTGCAGAGAAGTGTTAGGACTGCATAATAAGATGTTGATTGTCAGGCTGAGCAAGCTGAGATGAAGATGACGTTGGGAGCTACTGCTTCGCCATCTTCGCCTGCCACTGTTCTAAATGCTTTTCTTCATTCTCTGTTCATCCTCTGTCTTTCCTCTGCAAACTTGCTGAAGATAAGTTCCAGTTCTTCATGGACAAATATTTGTCAGAATAAATAGGGAGGCAGAGGAAAAGTGTTTGTTTTATACCTCAGTGGGGTGATAAAAGAAATCTCTGGGCAGGCTGCAGGCTCTGACCATTGTTCCTTTGTGCTTGTGGCAGAAACAGTTTGGGCTGTATTGATTTCTTGTGAAATGAAATGTTAACAAATGTGTTAGCAGCAAGGGAAGATGTTTCCTCCTCTCGCTTGTGAATTTTCTGAGCCTGGAGGATTTTCTAACCTTTATTCCTCAACTCCCTGGCTGGAAATGCAGTGAGTTCACGAGGAAACTCAGTGCAACAATTAGTTGTGTGTTGAGCTGGCTTCTCCACACGATGGAGGCTGCAGTGTATGTGATGTGAGACTATCTGAGGTGTCAGAAAATAACAACAATGAAATATCCACAAAATTTTAGACACAAGGCAGTGAACATTAGAAATAACATTGCTAACTTTCTTTTTCCTTAAAAATCCTTATTATTTTAACGTTTATTAACAAATATTCTCTTGGGAAGGGGGAGATCAATGCAAAGTTAGTCTTGTAATAGCCTGCAAGCTGAGGCAGCCATGAACAGCACAGCCCGGGAGCAAATCTGGGTACCACACCATGCTTTGGAGGTGCCAGCATCTGTGGGGAAGAACATCTGAAGCTTCTTTGTTATTTTCCATCTCCTAGCAGGAAAAAGGCTAGTGAGGGAAATCAATGGGGATCAGCCCCTCCTGGTCTCCACTGAATGCTTGGTTTTAAGCAGCAGATTTGATCCAAATCTCGGTAAAATGCACCTAATCCATGTATTTTGTGTTGTAGCACTCAGCTCATAAGCTGCCCTCCAGCGATTCTGCTGCGTACCATTATCTGATGCATCAATCCCATAATATTCTGCTTCTCCATATGTGACCTGCCTGCATTGTATGGCTGTTTGCAGGGTTATCCAGGTGCACTGTGCTGCAAGTACAAGCTCCTAACATGCTTTCCCTCCCGTAGTTTACGGCTTTCACTGTTCTGGCAGGGAACAAAAGGATCTGACCTTCCTAAGGGCGAGCAGGGAAGTTACTAAATAACCAAGTTCTCCCTTCCCCAAAAGGCTGTAAATTGTGTTGAAGTAGTGGTTTCATGATATGCCAGATGAGAAGCTGCTGTAGGCCCCCAAATGACTTTTAATTGGACATGAACCAGAGAAAACGCTTTATCCTGGGAAACTCACACCTCCCTCTCTTGCAGAGCACGCACGTTTGTTGCCTGCTCTCTGCAGCCATGCTCCTGCTGGAAGCACCACAGTGTCCATGGGTCAGAGAGGGTCACAGTCCACCTCAGGAAAGGGCACTCCAATCACTGTCATCCTCTCCTTTGAGAGCTCAGGGACAGCTCAAGGTCTTCGGGCATGCTGAAGATTTGGCTACATGGGAAAGACTCAGGGCTGCGTTCAAGGTGGGCAGTGATGGAGAGCCCACAGCATCTTGTGGATTTGGGTTGGTTGGCTTTGGGGACAGGTCCTGTGAGCTACAGAGATATGAGGACAAGAGGTGAAAATGATTCTGCTCGATTGAGAACTTGATGAATGGTAGGAAAGCAAGATCCCAAAGACAGCAGGTAACCAAAGTGGTTTTGTGACATTGCTGCAGCTTACATCCATGTAAGCTTACATTCATTTCAGCCTGGAGAAGAGAAGGCTGCGTGGAGACCTCATAGCAGCCTCCCAGTATCTGAAGGGGGGCTATAGGGATGCTGGGGAGGGACTCTTCATTAGGGGCTGTAGTGATAGGACAAGGGGTAATGGGTTAAAACTTAAACAGGGGAAGTTTAGACTGGATGTAAGGAGGAAATTCTTTCCTGTTAGGGTGGTGAGGCACTGGAATGGGTTGCCCAGGGAGGTTGTGAATGCTCCATCCCTGGCAGTGTTCAAGACCAGGTTGGACAAGGCCTTGGGTGAGATGGTTTAGTGTGAGGTGTCCCTGCCCATGGCAGGGGGGTTGAAACTGGGTGATCTTAAGGTCCTTTCCAACCCTAACTGTTCTGTGATTCTATGATTCTATGTTGTTGTCTTTTTGAAGAAGGCAAGACAAGCAGCATCACAACAGACTTCTCTTTTTGCCTCTGTAGCTTGTATTAAACACCATGAAAAGTTCCCTTTCTTCAGGACATAGCACTTCCAAAAGGGCTCTTGCACACAACTGCTCCTCCTCTTAGCTATTTTTTTCCATGCTTTGACATCATTATATGGGGGACATTACTGAGCTCCTAACTGTGGAAGAAATGGTTCTGGGCCAAACTGTTCTGCTGCAAGAGGAGCTTTTTCCATGGCTCCATCTGAACACAGCCAACACGATTTTCTCTAGCTCCAGTTTTTATAGGAGAGGTTTCTGAAGCCCTACCCTGAGGTCACCAACTTGTGGGGAAGTAACACATGGTCAATCAGACTTGTGATTTCTGCCTCCCCAGCCAATAAGTATCAGTGCTACTTTTCACACTCTTGGGGAATGACCCTAATTAGGCTTATTAAAGTTAGCTCTATCTTAATTGTGCAGCCATGATCCTACAAACACCTCTGCATATGTACAAACGTTATTGATGTTAAGAGTTCCTGCTAAAGCCAATGAGGCTGAATCCGTGCTGAAAGTTGAATGTGTTTATTAGTGCTGGTGAGTACAAGGTCTGCACCCTGACATTCACTGCATTTAGGACTCCTAGAGGACTTTTTGATCACTAATGCAGTCTTTTTAGGTAGATTGTCTAAAGATGGAAGCAAGAGTTTCGTATGAAATAAAATAGGAACTGAACCAATCACATCCTCAAAGCACAATTCCAGGATATTTTCTTTCCCTTTCAAGGAAAATATGAGTTTAATGGATCTTTATGCCACATTATTGTGGCTGAGCACTGTACTGGTGTCTTCAGAGCTGCTTACCAAGTGTTGCTGCACCAGTTGCAGTTTCCTAATGCATTTCATCTCTAAAGCAATGTAGTCATTTCCACTCCTGAGGTTGTTTTGCTCAGAGCATTGCTCACTGGGCGTTGCTGAGAGCATTCAAGCCCTGTGAAGGCTGGCTCATGTCTCACGCAGCTTTACCACCCAGAAACATTGTTCCTGCCCGTTTTGGTACCATGGAAGCTAGTGGTAACAGCAAGGGATGGGGCTTGAAGCTGCGCCAAGCCTGCGTGCATCCACTTTACCTGTAAATAACACTGTCCTTGCAACCCTTGGGGCTGGCACCGCTTCCTGGCTTGAGATCAGATGTCCCCTGGGGACTCACAGTGGCCTGTCTCAATCTGCTCTCAGTTGTTCCATGCTTCAGTAAGACACAGCCCTTTTCTTCATGTATCTTTTGAGTCTTCTGCTTGTCAGGTCTCTGATGCTGGGCTGTGATCTCCAGGAGAGGCCTCCTGGTGTATTTCTTTGTTCATTGACTAATTGGATCCTCGGGAAGGAGATGTGCACCGCAGACATGAGTGTGCTACAGGTTCGATTCACTGTAGTATGTCCTATTGAGAACTCCCCAAGCTTCACTGCTGCCATGACTCACTGTATATTTATCTCCTCTGGGCTATGGTTCATCAGTTCATGAATTAAACTCATTGCTTCTTTAGAGAGAGGTTACATGAGAGCATCCCATTGAGTTCTTGGTTTGGGTGATTCCGAGCTATTCAGAAGCCTGGTTTTGTATGCGTTGGGATAGATGGAACGAGTTCCATTGGTTTTGGGGGGGAGTTTGCTTTAGGTCATTCATGAAGAAGGCGGCGCACCACCTGAAGATGTGTTGAAAGTACTTCTTCCTTCCCACTGACTTCACAAGAGCCAAAGAGGCGGGCAGTCTGGTTATGCAGAAGAGCCACCACGGGTCAAGGCAAGCCCTCTGCCCTTGTCTGGACCCAGTAGGCAGCTGAACGTGAACAGTGGCTGTTATCACAAACCCCACCGTTTGCTGTGGAGATCTCTAATGAGGCAGGAACGTTGGAATTTTTCCAGCACGTCGCCCCTGTTGGCTGCCCTCCCATTTGGTCGTGCTAAACGAGTAGGTAAATAGGCCTTTCATGAAACCTAACACCCGCCCTACCTAATCCCCCCTGCCTACAGACTGTGGGGCTAATCAGTTGTTTTGACATAACCGGGATCCAAATTCTATGAGGAACATGGCCAAGGAAAGTTCAAATCCAAGACCAAGATTAATGAGAACTTCAAAGAAATTTACCACCAAATGTTACTAATTTAGTACACCCTGTGTTTGAAACCAATGACCTAATTGGAAACTATATTCTTTAAAAGCCATTATATCCCAGCTCTTTAGTATTCAGGAGGTGGCTTCTGAGATCAGAGTCAGTTTATGTCATGTGGTAGGATGGGACAGTGGAATTCCACCCCCACCTCCCTAAAACTGGGATAAAATATCCTGCTGTTGACTGCATTAGGTGATGGTGCTCTTAATACACAATAAATAACAGATTCATAATCAGACAAACAATTTCCTTCTGCTCTCCGATGGCTTGAGTATAATGTTACAAATCCTTTAAAGCTGGTTAGAGAAATGAAAGGTCTGATTAACTCTGCTGTCATGTTGCCAAAAAATCAGCACATCAAACCAAAGTGTACTTAGCATAAAAATGTACATTATTGCACGGGGCTGCAGTCTGCCTTCCCAGAGTTCCACCAAGGTCTATGTGCAGGAGTCAGTCTTGCACTGGGGTATGGGATTTGGGAAGAAAACCTGAGGAGAAAATCAAATCACTGATCCCCCTATAGCAAAGACCCATCAATCTGCTGTGGAGGTCAGGCATGCTGTGGTGAAGCTTAGGCATATCTCTGTGTGATACCTTCTTCCTAGCACTGCCACGGGGTCCATACCCTGTCCTGCTGCCACCTGCAATGGGGCTGTTTGTGCTGCACCAGACCCTGCTGATTCTCCCACCGAGAGCCAGGATGGAGGCACTCATGTTGGAGAGCCTGCAGGGTTTGCCCAGCAGATGAGTTTGGATAGTGTGGCCATATAGATAGTTCAGATAGAGCTGCTGCAAGTGAAAGCCTGCTGTAGATGTAAACTCACCATTTTCTGTATGTAAAGGAGGATGAACGTGTTTTAACCTTGGTCATTTACTTCACTGTGAACTGAACCATCTTCTGGCAGTGCCTGTTTCTCTGCTGTGACTGCAAGGAGACTGTAATGACTGTTCAGACTTGCATCTTCATCTCTTGAGGATCAGTGTGGATACTGAAGAGCAACTCCATCCTCAGCAAGGTGCCCAGATCACACAGCCAGGCTAGGAAGGAGCACCACAGCCATCCCCACTTTGCTGAAGACCAGGTGCCCTCTGTGTTAGAGCCATGTTAGTACCTTAACTGGTACCAAGCCCTTGCCCTTCTCATTACCTGGCCTCTCTGCAGCTAGATCAAAGCTGTGGTGAATATAAGACAACAGAGAGGGAAGCTTCCACAAGCCTTGGTGATGTTTTAGCTGCAGGGATGCCTCCAAAATCAGGCACCAGATTCAGCCACAGCTGCTGCAGAGCACTGGGTGTCCATCCTGCACTACCTGATGTCTGCAGTTTTGCATGGAGAACTCCTGGTGCTTGCACGGTGAGGCTACTCCAGACAGCAGAGATGGAGGTCTTTATGGTTAGAAGTTCTTCAGCCCAAAAGCTGTGGGTCTTTTCGAAATGAGCTGGGTTTATGTAAAGTAATAAGAATACATTTCTAGCCATTGAGGATGCTGGTGTCTAAGGTGGAGCTGTGAAGCAAAGGCTTCTTATAAAAGTCTTGACTGATATTTCTGGGCAAAAGAACAGCTCTGGAAGGATCTGTAGAGAGAGTTTTGGCCTTACACTGGCCCTACACATTATTTGGGATGTACTGCAGTCCATTTCAGACAGTGCAGAGGATCTGGGACAACTCATTTGCAAACACTGCCATCCCCCATGCAGCTCACACCCCACTGCTAAGGTGGCAAACAGACCAGGAAAGACAGAACCTAAAGCCAAGCTGCGAGGTGCTGACCTGCCACTGCAGAGGGGAGCAAAGAGCTTCTCTAGGGTTAAGGAGCCTGCCTTCAATTTCTATTGGTGTTTACATGGTATCTCAGGCTGTTGCTGGTGTTTTCCTTTCTTAAACCAGAAGCAGGACTTCCCCTTTCTGCCTGACTTTGGTGTTGAGAGCAGTTGTCAATTAAAAAATGAATAAAGGAATAACAAAAAAGAAAGGCCTTGACCAGGCTGGAGCAATTTGGATACATTCAGCCTCTAAGAAAGATTCCTTGTTTTCACGTCAGGGGGATATTTTGCCGATAGCTGCTTAGTGAACATCAAGGAAGGTTTTTCTTGGGTCACTTTCAGAACACAGTTTAGAAAAGGAAAGAAAGAAAACCCCAAAACTAAGTGGGGTCCTTTGTTGGCTGAGGTTGACTCCTGCTTGGGTGAGGGTTACCAAACACAGGTCAGGTACTCAGCCTGGTGGCAGTCAGTGAGGTGTGATCATGTTCAGCTGAGCTGTACAACTGGCCCCCTACCAAAGACATTTCTCTTTGTGCCCAGTGTTAACAGAATCCCAGACTGGTTTGGGTTGGAAAGGAGCTTAAGATCATCCAGTTCCAACCCCCTGCCATGGGCAGGGACACCTCACACTAAACCAGGGCACCCAAGGCTCTGTCCAACCTGGCCTTGAACATCACCAGGGATGGAGCATTCACGACCTCCCTGGGCAACCCATTCCAGTGCCTCACCACCCTCACAGTAAAGAACTTCTTCCTTATATCCAATCTAAACTTCCCCTGTCTAATCATCTCTTGGAGATTTACTGATTTATGCTTGACAATGATCCTTTCCTGCTCCAATGCAGGACATATCCCTGTTAAAGGCAGTGCTGAAGCACACACTAGAGCTGAAGCACTCACCATTCCTGCATCTGCTGAGGCGGGCTGGAGATTTAAGTGATTTCCTCTTCAGGGCCTTACAAGCCTGGTGGGGTTCGTGCCACCTTAGGAGTCTGGGCACAGCTTGAAAGGTTTAAGTGCAGGAGAGACCGTGTTTCCCAGAAAAGGGAAATTTGTATTTTATAAACCCCTCAGTACCCGTTTTGCTCACATCCATTTTATGATTATAATTACTTGGATTACTTTTATTTTAGATGAAGGAAAACAATAATGAAAGGATAACTGAATAAAAAAAAGCACAGAAAAAGAAGGAAAACACTGTGGTTTCTGTTCGGAATATTTAACCCTTCAGCAAGAGGAAGAGCTGGATCTTTAGATGTGGAGGAAAAGGCTGCTTGTAGTTACACACAGGCTACTAAGATTTCTACTCTTTTCAATGGAGCATTCATTCCTGCCCTTGAAGAAAGGTGAATCTCCCGTGCCTTTTCTGTGTTTAAAGAAGTTGTGGTTCTCCAGATGTCTGCAACAAAATTGGACATCATAAATGCATATATATAATAAATATTATATATACACACAAAAAATGTATATAATAGATATAATTTCCCACAGGAACACCTACAGCATTTCTCCATCCTTGCTGGGCTGTATGCAGAGGGGAATGCTGTAGAGCTCAGCCCAGGGCAGCTGGGGGTGAGAAGGCACTGTATGCTGCAGCAAAGTGAGTTTTGTTTGTTTTCAGCAACTATGCTGTAGCCACGCAGGTACAGTGGATGAATTGAGTAAGGCATATCCAGTGCCTGCAATCTGCTACAAGGCAAATAGAAATGATAATCCTGTACATGCCTTTGAGTGTGATAACTGTTAAAATAAGAGAAAACCCAAAGTGATTGCTGTAAACCCCGTGTCTTCATAAACACCGCTCATCCCTTTTCCACTTCTCATTACAGTGATGGCAGCTGCCTTTCCTTCTTGCTATAATACATAAAGCCCCACAAAGGACATAAAACTTGTTCTTTCCAGAGGTTCCCACCGCACTGGGCTATGCCTGCATGTTTGAGATGCCCAAAGCTCAGAGCACCAGAAGCTCTGCCTGGATTTGTTGAATATTATCGACCTTTTCTGGGTGTTTCATCCAACAAAAAGGCACAGCATTTTTTCCTGGGTCCCTTATGAGCCCCAGGAAGCAAGTGCCATGTACCTTACACCCGCTGCACAGTGCGCGGCAGGCTCCTAGCAAAGCAAGCAGATGTATTGCTCTGTGCAGTGGCAATCAGGAAGGGAATTAAAATTATGATACGTTGCCATGGTAATGAAGTCCCGGGATTTGGCTAGGAGGAAAAGTGAGGTTGTAGCTGGTTGCTTATGAATTCCTCAGTAGGCTTTTCAATACCCTCTTTCCTTTAAATGAAATTGGAGAAAGACTTGCAGTTCATAGCGGGGATAAAAAATTTATGAAGCTAAATCTAGGCAGTGTTTTAGTGTCAGTCAGCATTAACCCACAGCATGAACACGTAAATAATTGACATGTCAAACACCCCAGTGCTCTGGGGTAGAGCACCAGCAGCACTTGAGGGCTGGTACTCCATGGGCAGCCCTGAAGCTCATGAGCCACATTCCAAGCATCCAAGCATTGGATGAAAACGCTCTTCCTTCGCTGCATCCTCCCATTGCCATACCTCCTTATAGGCTTTCTTCTGGCCAGAATAAACCAAGATAAACCTGACAGGTTTCCTCTGGCTTGGAGCAGGTGAGTTTAGCTGCTTAGGGAAGTACTTGCAGCTCTCTCCTGAAGACCAGAGTTCTGCTTATCCATAGGCTGTGGTCAGCAGGATGGCTGTGAGCTGAGGTTTGCAGGTGTGAGATTGACTCTGCCCCTGCCAAATAAAGAGAATCCTGAAATAAATGAACAACAAAATAAATGCACTTAAAAAAAAAAATCATAGGAAAATAGAGTGAAAAGATTGCAAAGCACTGCTTGTCTGTGAGGGTGGGGATTTGGTTTGAAAATGGATAATCAATGGAGATTCAAGATAACAAAAGGTTTTTTGACCAACCCTGGCCTTAGTTCCCCCTTATGTTTATAAGAAGCTTAAGTGGACCTGGCTGAAAATCAATTTGCAAAGGGAAAATATAATGATAAAATGTAAGTTTTAATGTTTTCGGCAAGAATAACACCAGGAAAAGGAAACTGCTCCCAGGTTTTCCTCAAACGTGATTTTATCATTCATTTTTCTGCTTTTCTCTTCCTACCTCACTTTTTCAGCAGTAAATTGGAGAGGCAGAGGATGCGAACAGATCACTGTCTGCAGGGCAGGACAGAGAGCCAGTGGGAAGAGTAATGGAACAAAACCAAATCACAGAAAAGAGGCAGTTTGAGGGCTTTCAAGGACCATTTTCAGGGAGAAAAATAGAGACATTTTCTTGTGAGAGGGAGATGCTCTGCGCTGTGCTAGAGGTTCAGGTGAAAAACCCTCACTAGAAAGTAATGCTATGTGGAGAATTCTTCCCCCTGCTCAAATCCATGGAAAAGCCACTCAGGAAGATGGGATGAGGCTCCTCAGTTCCCTGCAGCCTCACTCATGCATGGCATCCATTCCCCTTTGCTCCTCCTGGACCCTTGTACCCACTGCCTTCCTTTGCAGCACCAGTGAGTGAGTTGGATATTGCAGCAGACCCTACCAAAGCCCAATCCTCCTACTGCAAGCATTTAGTTTTCCGTGTTTATTCCCTTGTTCCCACGCAGCCACCAGCACTAATTCCAGGTGGGATTGCCAGCTGCTGGGAAGGGGAAATCTCAGCTTGTTGTGACAGCAGCATGGACGTTTGTTGGGCAAATATAGGTATACAAGTAAAACTTCCCCCTTGCTGTTGCAGGATGAGCTGCTGTCAGCCTTGGCTGAGCATCTCCACACTGTGGTGCAGCAGGGTTCCATGTGGCTCTGGAGGCTTTTAATGTCAGTCTCAACATGTATTCCACCATGGCTGTAAAACAAGCACTTCACTGTTATAGAACACAGGTGGAGGTGGATCAGCTTGATATTGCTGGATGAGACACCCTTCACCTGCTTCAGTGTGCAGCCACAGCCAATCCACATTGCAACCAGGGTGATTGCTAGGAGCAAGTATCTCAGAGCTCTTTTCAGCTCTATATAACTGTAAAGAAAGTGAAAACAAAAGGTGGAATAAAGCAATTGGTGCTATCACCTTCTGCAGGGCTCCTGCCTGGTGCCTCTGCTGTGCAAGAGAGAAAGAAATGCAGGTCCCTAAGCTGCAGAATAGCCTAGAGGCACACCAGTATGGCTGTGGCACTGGTGAAGGCTGGAGTGCTGTAATCAGTGACTTTCACAGAGCTTGGGAATTTGTGGACCCTCCCAAGAGCAACACCATCTCTCCTCAGCAGGTGCTCGCATTTCCAGCAGCGATTGCATTCCCTAAAACCCACCTGCTAGAGGGGATGGGTTTGAGTTTTGCAGCCCTTACACAGATCAGTGGCTGGTCCTCTGCTGGGATGCTCAGCTAGCACAGGGGCTTTTCTCCTCTACCACCGCATCCTCTGCTCTGGAGTGGGTTTGCAGTGGATCTTCTATGAGAAGCAAATGTCTTGGAGCTGGCTTTGGAAGCTTTTGAACCGCTTGCAGCCCATCTTGCATATTACTCCTAAACAAGTGTCTTTTGGACCATTGTAAGAGGCAGAACCAACATCTTGTGGCAACTCTGGAGGAGAGAATGAAGTAAGTAAGGAGCTCAGAGCAACCAGCCCTTGCAGAAGTGCCTGGGGGGAAGTGGAGCCCTAGCCCTGTGAAAGAAGGGTCTCATGGCCTGAGAGAGGGATGGTGCTGGAGGTTAGGCTGGGGGTGTTTCACCTCTTTAGAAGGTTGAGGGATTGAGCACTTGAGCAAATGCTGATGCAGTAAGCTGAACTTTAATGGCCATTGCATGGTATTTGCCCTCCCTCTCTACAGAGCAGTCAGTGAGTGATAGCCTGGGGGAGGACCAAGTAGGCTTGTGTTGATGTATGCTGCTCTCCTGGGTGTGTGGTCCGACCTGTCTGTGTTCAGTAGTGCAGAAGAACCATTTTGCTCTACTGGGAGGTGGGTGGTAGTCAACAGACCTTCTTCATTGCTCAGGCCCCTTAGGTGTCTTCTGTGGAGCTGTCAAGGTGGAAGAGGGCACCGTGCTGAGCCTCACTAAAGCCTTTGCAGACCTCCAAAGTTTTGATGTTATTCAGATAATAGCAGTCTTTGTAGTCCCTACGGGACTTGAGGATATGCCAGGGCTTCTAATGATGCTCTGGTTTTGGGTTGAAGCAGGCCATTGTGAAAGGAATCACCATTGCATTTTGATATCGGGTCTCCCTCTAGAGCTATGGAAGCCGGGAGCACTGATTTTGCTAGGGACAGTGATGGGGTTTCTTTCAGCTGGGAATGTAAACTGGGATTTTCCATGCTAGGGAAAACTTGAAGGCTCCAAGGTTTGGTGTTCAGGGTGTCTCTTCTCTGCTAGGAGCCTGGTAGAGGCCTCGCACACCAAGAGAAAGTAAACATGAGGAATTATTCCTGGCTCTTTCTCTGTGGTGCTACGCTTGGGCTGGCTCCACTGTGGCATGTGAATAGAGTGTCAGGTTTGCTGCTGTCAGATCAGTAGGTTCATTCTGCATCTTTTTTTCCCTTTTTAGGCTATGAGAACACAAAAGTACCAAAGGAAAGACTTGTCTCCCTCCCTGCTGTGCTAAGTCAGGCCAGACTCATGTGATTGCTCACCCAGCCTGGGAAGCCGCGGTCTTCAGATGCTCTGGGATGCAGAGGTGGGCAAGTGTGCTTAAATAAGCTTTTCTTTTTACTGCTAGATTTGAATGACTTCTAGAGCTGGTCAGAAATGGAAAATCACTGTGAGGTGTCTCTGCGGTGGGGATCTTTTGTGTCAATTGTTTTACCTTCTGTAGACTTCCAAATTGGGCCTATTTTGATTTATTTATTGCTTAGAATCAGAAAGACTGCCAACAATCTGGTTTTCCTTCCTTTTAAATAATGCTTCTCAGTAACTGCTTAGTCGCACGTTCCACTTTGAGATCAAACTTGAACAGTGTCAGAATCAGTTGTTACGTGTGAATTCAGAAGGTGCCGATGCTGACGAGAGACTTCTGAAACTCTTCCATTTAAAAGGTGTATCACTAAAATGTTTGTGAAATCAAAGCCGACAATCACAAATCTCTGGTAGCACACTCAAGAAAGGGCTGTTAATATGTCTGAGGTTGGGATTGAGTCAAATTTCCTGCTAGGGATCATGGTGCAGAACGTAAATAAAATAGAGAAAAACTAAATCTGAGCAGGACTCATGGTGTAGTTTAAGAGCAATTTTTAATTGCAAAAGTTTCTCCAAAGCTTTTAATGGTTTTTTTTTCTGGTAAAGGCTCCCATTTAGGCAAACTTCCTTAATATTTTTTTTTCCAAAGAGTAAAATTAAACTGTGAAAGCCCCGGAGGTAACAACACATCGCTTCAGCCAAAACAACTAAAACCTCCAGCTGAAAAACAAACTGTATTTTACAAACCCAAACTAGATTTTACTGAAAGAATGAAAACTTCCAAAGGAAATATGAACTGCTTCTTCAGGAAATGTGGGCAATGAGAAGCCCCCCCCACTTACTGGCTGCATTCCTTCAGCAAAAACCCTCTCATTTCCCACTGGCAATGTGCAAATCTCCTATCAGCTGAAAAACACTGTGTTTTTTGTATTAAAAGTAATTGCTGGAAGTTCTTAACCAGAAACAGTCTGGGTAAAGGGAATGGGTACAGAGGTATGGGATGAGTGTTGCCTCCCACTTGCAACTGTTTTGAGTGTTGGGAAGCATCTGAGTAGGGATGGCAGATCCGTGGTGCCTGGCTTAATGAGGCAAATCATTACAGAAAGACAGGTCTCTAATGGCAAGCACTGGAAGTGTTGAATCTTTATTACCGTGTTCTCAGGGGTGTTCATTTTAATCAACACCTGAATGGTCAGATTAAGTCTGTTTGCTCTCTTTTGTGAATTACTGTGCAATTCAGCATTAACAAAGGTCCAATTTTAGTGTGTTATTGTTCAAGAAGGTAATACAAGCCTGGGAATACTGGCAAGGAAATAGACTTTTGAGGTCCATGCCAGCAGTCAGCTCCCTGAACTAGCTCTGGTAAATGAGTAGATCAAACAGAACTTTGACGTTCAGCTCAAAGAGAGCCACCACCCATTCTGCAGACTTTCCATTAAGTTCTCCCCAATGCTTTTTAATTATGTTTCTGTTCTTCCCTTTTCTCTGGGGACAGAAACTGGCTGCAGGGAAGGACTATGGTTCCTCCTGCTACCATCTGTGCCAGTTAGACCTGGAAAGTACCAGACACTTCAAAATGCTGGAGCTCTTGCTAGAGGCCTGGCATGACCTTGACTTCAGAGCCTTGCTTTTGACTATGCTCGCTGGAGCTTTGTTTGCCCCTTGGCAGCTGTTTTTCAGAGGAGTGGTGGCTCTTTTGGTGTCTGTTTTGCCAGGGGACTGTTTTAGTGAAGGTGTAGAGACAGTGTGAACCTTCATCAGTGACAGAAGTAAATTCAGGCCAGTGTAATCCTGATGGAGATCACTGGATAGTCCATGACTGCAAACCAGACCTCTGCGTGCTGGTGCTTGCAGTCACGCCAGTTTCATTGGCTCAAGGGTTCCAGCCACCATGTGTTGTGAGATCTAGTCTTGGCCTCCAGAGTCTATAGCTTAAAGGTTATTCTGTGCTGTACCTATCTAATCTCTATAATTAAGGGTAAAGCAGCTTCTCTGCTTCTGAGAGATGGCCTTTTGGCTGAGCCTGGAGCTGTTTGTTTCTCACTGTCCCAGTGTCATCCTACTGCTGCTCTGAGCTTGGCTATCTGGGACAACTGTCAGCTGGCTCCAGAAAGGGACAGCGTGAGGGTGCTTACAACTGCTTTTCTGGTTTGCCTCCTACATGCTCTTTGGCCAGAAGTGAGAGGGTCTGAGCCAATAACTAAAAATACAGTCTCATAGCCTTGGATAAAGGTAGGTTTGCCAGCGGGAGCTTCTCTGCAGGAATCTCTACATCCGTTCTAGCACACAATCATGTGTGATGTGAGGGGAAGCTGATGTCCCACTGTTCCCATCTCCTGCCAAGGTGCCTTTGTCTCGGCTCACGCTGAGTCATGGCTGGTTGCAGCTGGAGATGAGCGGGCTCTTCTCCCAGGCAGATCTCCATCTCACCAGGGACACTACCATAGAATAAATGAGGAAAACCTTTTTGCAGTGGGCCCTGCAAAGGCATTCTGGTGGATGGCTGTATTGCTCAAGGCAGTAGAAGACAACACTCATCGTAGGTTGGGACCCACTTCGAGTGGACATATAACATAGATGATGGTAGATTCATGTGTCTAATGGTGTTGTGTGTGATGGTTGCCAGTAGTAAGCCTGAACTTGCTTGCTGTTGTGGGGAACCAGCACTGATTTAGAACACGTTTGGTCAATGATCTCTGCAGATTTTCTTTGTCCCATGCTCACATCCCTTCATTTTCCCTCCAAGTCTGTCCTTAGTGTAAAAGGAGATGCCAAGGTGAATCCAGGCATTACATCACGGACATCCTGTTGCTTCAGACCCCGGCGTGTGTTTGACTTGGCTAATGTTTCTTTCTCAAGATCGATGAGTGCCTATCCTGTTTGCCTTTCTCTGAAGATAAAATAACCTCCCTGGGATTAGATTCCAGGTCTAGGCAGCCCAGCTGTGATAAAGGACAGGTGTGGGTCTGCAGGCAGGATGGGATGCTGTGGCATCCCCGCTGCCCTGTGCACGCTGCTCTTGCGAGACGAGCTATCTCCATGACCATTCCAATTAGATGGGGCCTCTGCTCCCCGCCCTGCTCAGCAGGCTCTGTGTGTGTTTAGGGAGAAAAATGAGAGGGGGGAATTGGAAGACTTTACAGTCTGTAGGAAGTGTGGAGGAGAGAGTAATAGATGTGAGGAAAAAGACAACAAAGTATTCCAGGAGTTGGGTTAAGAATGGGCAAATTGATGGTAAGCAACATGTCATCAATCCTGTTTAGGCAGGCTGTGCTTTTGATCATGGTTTTGTGCTAGCTTCCCTTCTCATTTCTCAGCCTTGGTTGGGTCTGGTCCCATGCATGTTGGGAAGGATCTTTCTCTTCAAAAGCAGTGGGTCCCATAGCTCTGCAGTGTCCCTTGAAAAGCTTGCATAAACTGGCAGTTACAGCCATGGAGCCACCAGCAGCAAAGACAACCGTGAGCCAGTGCCTCCCATCCATCAGTAATTCAAGCTTTCCTTAAACACTGGTAAAAGCTCTGGATGGGCACAGTGCCTACAGCAACAGTCTGTGCTCAGTCCTCAAGAAGGTCTGTGTTTAAGGAAGAGGGGTGATGGTTTCCAAAGTGAAACTTGAATGGCAAAGCCAAGGTGGGTCACAGCTTGTAGGACTGGAAAGAGACAGTGGTTTGGGTAAAATACAGGCTGTCCTGATTTCCTGGGGTACATTAGCAACTGAAGACCCAGTTATAGGTCAGGGTATCGCTGTGCTAACACCTGTCCCCCATATTGCTGGTGGGAACTGTTTTCTGCTGGAGATCTTAGGCCTGCTTTACAGGATGGGCATAACAGTTTTTATTCTTCCCTCTGGGCTATGAAGACACAGTGGCAGCAGGGGGCTAATCCTGCCCCAGGCTGGTGTTGTAAAGCTCTCCTCTAATGCACAGCCTGATGCAAACATGACCTTGCTCTTACACTCACCCAGGCTGTGTCAAATCCCAGCACCACTTGTTATGGGCTAAGGAGCAATCCAGAGGCAAGCTGGGCTCTTCTGGCTGCATGGGGCAGGATATTCACTTGCACTCCAGCTCCAAAATGAAGCCTCTTGACCTGGGTCAGAGCAGATAACGCTGAGCACAAATCCCATGTTGAAAGATGCTGGTGATATAGATGCAACTTGCTGCACTGCTGTTGGTTCTTTATCTTACAGCAGATGTACAGCTGCTGTGGTCTAACACCAGCTACTGCGAAGACAAAGGCTTCAAATAAAAGCCCCAAAAATGTAAATTCCTGTGACCAGTTATGCTTGGGGGAAGGCAAAGAAAGCAGAGTAACTGCAGAACTTAACCTGGGTTAACTAAACAGACTCTTAAACTCTGTTTCAACATTAGACTTCTAACATTACCTGCTTGGCATGTCATAGCCAGGGATAAGAGCCACCACACAGTGCACAGTTAATCACTGAGCCAGCTGCCCCCAGATATGTTGGGACATAAAGCTTGTCAGGGAGAGCTCTTTCTCTGACATCCTTTGCAACACAAGGAGAGAAATGAATAAAGGATGGAGAATCTCAGATGACAGGGCAAGCACCAGCCACTAAATGGGGCTGAAGTGCAAATTCTTCTGCCGAATGGCATGTGCTATAAGGTCTCTTTTCCCCTCCCTGACTTCCGTGACTTTCTATAAAGGTGAAGAGAGTAGTGGTGAACTTAGTCCTTCGGTTCCTTTAATTCTGCCCAAGACAGGCCCCACTCTCTTTTCAATATATCAGTCTTTATGGGACAAGTGGAATTCAACTAGGCACATTCTCCCTATCCTTGTGCTGCCATTGACACACTGAAGGCAGATCAATTTAGGCTGTTACATTCTCCCTTCCTTCTCTCCACTGCTGTCTGATTTTTCTTGCTCTTATTGCTTGGAGAGTGATTTCTTTGCTGACATGGATGCTCAGGAGCAGCTCTGGGGCTGGGCCAGCCCTGACTGCTGTCCTCTATTTGTGTGTTCTTAGTTGAGTTCAGACTTGGCATTTCTGGTCTCTGCTTTTGGATTTCAGATTCGCTCAAACTTCTGCCCTGTCCCCCTTTCAGAAGCTCCTCTTGAAAACCAAGTATCTCTGAAAGTCTGCAGTGATTCCTCCCTTTTCTGGGCTTCTCTGCAGGGACCTGAACAGAACACTGGAGCAAATACAAGCCTTTTTTTTGGACAGCTTCATGGTTGAAGACACTTGACAGAGACTTGAGAGTGTTCTTTCCCCAGCTCTGTGTCACTGACCTCCAGCAAACCGTTTTATCTTCCCGTTTCCTATCTGTGAACATGATAGAAATGTTCCCTTTCTTTCTCCCTTTGTCTGTCTTATCTATTTATATTTTAAGGTCTTTGGGGCAAGGACTGTCTCTTGACTGTACAAAGGCTGACAGACAAAGGCATTGACCTTATTTGGGATCTCTAAGTGTTAATGCGATAACAGTACCAGAACCGTGGATGAGTGCAAAATAGCAACATGGTCTATTTTGGAACAGAAAGCAAAGTGTTTTCCCTTCCTTAGAATAGCTTTTGGGATGCAATAATTAAGGCATCAAATAGAAAGCACATAGGACTGTGAAAAACTGCATGTTCCACAAAACACTCAACTGTTTTATCAGAATTGAGGTTATCTTCCTCAACTTCCCAGGTTTTGGTTGGGTTGGTTGGATTTTTTTGGAGTGGGCTTTTTAACTTAAAATCCAGCCCCTGATAAAGGGAAGAGTTGCGACATGAGATGTTTGAAACCTGCCAAAGCTTTTAGGTTGCTTTGGGGTATTGAAGACTCTGGTAAGAACAGCTTTGCCACTGCAGAAAGCATCCCGCAGTACCTGCTCCATAACTCCTTGTCTCAACCAGTGCAACTGCGTGTGAGGTTGTTACCAGATTCTAGAGAAATGGCTCAGACAATTTTCAACTGTATAAACATGTTTTGGTGCTGCTTTCTCTCCTGGAAGAGGTTTTCCTTCTGTTGCAATGCAGAGAAAAAACTTGTAAATATTGCTAGAATATGGTGTTCTTCCTCTCAAAAAGGGCAGCGTTCTCTCACCTCCATAGGTGTCCTGCCTTTTCACGCAACCAGGGGAAAAGTGTTAATATGCTGCTCATTAGGAATCTGAAATTCCTGCCATCCTCTCCTGCATCCTAATCGAAATGCATCTCATCTTTATCTGATGCAGAGTTTCAGATGAAAATTAGAACGCTGGGCTGAAAGGTAAACTCGGCAGGAAATCCTGCTTTCTCTTCAGCACTAGATGTGCTTTTGACCTCCTAAAATGTGACTTTGTGTTAATTTAAAACTAAATTCCCACTAGATTAAGCACAATCTGAAGACGCAATAGGAGAATGGCAGAGAAGGGGAATCCAAGCAGCACTTAATGTCGTCTTTACTTGTGTTTCATGCTGAAAGATCAGTTCAGGTAGTGAATTATTTATGCTGCAGTCTGGCACAAGCATAGGCATGCAGCCTGCCAAAATGTAGGAAGTCCATTGTGAAGGCAGGATATTGGATCCCGCAGGTGCGAACAGGCGTGCTTCCATGTTTGAAAGTTCACAGTGGGAGAATTCAAATCGACCTCTGAGGTTGGCTGCAGATTAAACTCCTCCATTTTTAATTAGATGCTGCCCAAAGGACCTCATGTCAGGAAAAAAGTAACACTAAACCCATGGAAATATCCGTAATAATTGTCCTACAGATTCAGTCATTGTCGGTGGGGTAAAACATTAACATCCTTTTGTTGTGCTCAAGCATTTGCTTGGTTTGGGGTTTTATTTTCCTGCAGTCCAACAACTTTAAAGCCTAATGAGTTAAGAATTGCCCAGGATGATAATGGGGCTGCTAAGACTCTTTAATGATTGGCATGGCTCATGAAGGGGAGAAACAAAACTGAAGGAGGCTCCCTGGGGAAGGGTGTAAGGCCACAAAGGGTTGAGTGGGCAACTTGGAGAAAGGGGCTGTTGCTTTCACACCATTAGGTGTTTAAAAGAAGCCAAACCCTGGCCACAGCTGACTAATTTTGGCTAATTGGAACCTACATGGGTCAAAGCTTGGTGGCCTTGCTGCTGGTAGGTCAGGGCAGCATCCATCATTGGCCTCTCCTCTGAACGGCAGCCCATCCACAGCCTGTGACAGTGCATACAAGCAGGAAAACTGTCAGGAAGCTATTCCTTGTGGAAGATCATGTTGTGCTCGTTTGTCTTGGTGCTGCTTTCCCATAGCTGGGGTGGATGATCAAGGAAGTGCATACGTAGACCGGTCTCATGGGATGTCCTTGCTCTTCCTCCTACTTCAGGGCCAATTTATCACTGTAGAGCCTTTCTCTCCCTTCTCTGCTGACAGATTAGCTACTGTTCAACCACTGCTCATATCCTAGCTGAAATCCTAGGTAAAACCAGCTGATGCTGGTGGGTACATGGGCTTTGATCCTCAGCAGGAGTGGCTCTGGTATGGGGTTTCACTGTGGGAGCAGGGAGTGCAGCTGAGCTATTTGAATAGCTTGTTTGGATTTTTGCTTCCAAACTGTGGATAAAAGAGCCTTTCTTGTGTAGCAACACTTCCAGAGATGCAGAATTCCCTTACAAAAGGATGGAAGCCTTTGTGGTGGGTGCATGGATGTGTGGGCTCAGCTATGGTGAGAGGTGTGGGCTGATACGCTGCCTGCTCACTCCTACTGTCTACTGCTGTGTGGAGGACTGGCCTGGTTTTAGGCAATGCTCTGTCACTTAAATGCATCAATCCCAAAATACATCAGGCAAGAGCACAGTTTTGACAGCATCTCTGCCCATTCACATTTTCACTCTGGAAATATGATCACAATACATGCTTGTTTGTGTTTACCAGCTATAATTGTATCAGTGCATTGGCTTGGATACAACGGCTCTCTAAAGCCTTTTTTTAGGGTATTTTTAATTATTTATTAAATTATTGTTTATTTAATAAACAATAAAATATAAAAAACAATTATTATTTATTTAATTGTTGTTTTAGGGTATTTTTACTCCTGATTTTGTAACTGAAGCGCAGGATAGGGGAGGAAGGATGGTTCAAGTGTTCCAAACCCCATGATAACCTTAGAATTCTGGTTTGTAACGAGTTTCAGTCTATCTCATTTTAATACTACTGAAGTAGCAGTTTAAGGGGGTTTTGCTGTTGGTAGGGTTTTGTTTGCTCTGCTCTCTAAAGTGAAATGCCAGTTGGACCTGCGAATCTCCGAAAACCTGAACCAAACTCACTTTTCTGCTCCATTTACTGCACAAGTCTAGAAGAGGGGGAGGCTATCTGATGGTCTGTGGGCTCAAAATTGAGGGACATCTCGATCTAGTAGTTTCCACCAGCAACTTGCTGGTATTTAGTGCAATATGGGGTTGGTCAGTGGTAATAAATCAGAGCTTTTCTCCCAAATAAACATGAACATGAAGTAAACCTGGAAGAATTTAGATGAAGGATGTATAAACCTCTCTGAGATTATTGGTGCCTCCTGTTTCCCTTTTCTGCACTTGGCTTCTGCTACGATGTTGTTGCCCTTTGACATTTGCTAAAACCAGCAAGTGGAGGAAATGACACTATGGCATTTATTAACCTGTAGTGTGGATGTTAAACAGGCTTCCTGAGAGTGAGATACAGCTGCTCTGTGAGAAATAGCCCTTTAGAGCTTACCTGGACATAAAACACTATAAAACAGGCTTACTATGAAAATAATACTGGATTGCAATGCAGTTGCGATTACAACATATTACAGCTCTTTCGCTTGCATGCTCTGCAAAGCTAGGACTGCTTTACTGGGAGTTTCAGCTCCAGATATCTAATTCCTTGCAGCTGACAGCTTATGTGCAATTGTGTCTTCCAGCACTGGTCCTTGTATGAGTGATCTGATGTCTTTGAAACAGGGTGGCCAATGCACACTGCTGAAGACATACTGCTTTTCCTTTGGGTTGGGCTTTATTCAGTGTACTCCATTAGATGTTCTTCCAGTCATACATTTCAGCCAAGATCAAAGCAGTAAAAGTGAAGGGAGAAATAGTTCTGGCTTCAAAATAAACCAAAATCCTTCCATATCTTTTGGGATATGAATCAATGGTCTCTTTAAAAACAAAAGAGATGGTACACCAAAGGCAGCACACAACTCTTTGGATGCCCAAGACAAAAAAGCTTCAAGCTGGACCAGTTTCTCCTGTTCCCTTCTCCAAGGAGAACAGAGATAAATACGTTCCCATGGGATGAGCTGCAGGGTGGAGGAATACATTCATGTCTTTCTCCTCATCCTCCTGGGGAAGGTCTTAATGCCAAACCCTACCTATGTCTGGGCAGCCTTTAGGCCATAGGACTAACACCTGCCATGTGTTTTCTCTCATTCCCCTCCAAGTGTGAGACTTTCAAACAATTCCTATGTATAATTGTACTCGGAAAAGACTAAGAAATGCACCTTGGAGGTACAAGGGCTCCAGGAACTTGTACACAGACAGCACATGCCTCAAATCCCCTTAATGTAAGGGTAGAAGGATCCTCAACAAGGCCAGAGGGATTTTGCAAGGTGTGCTCCTCTTGCCTCACCGGCATGGTGAAGATCTGCAGGGAGACTGCTGGGGAAGGAAATGGGATGGAGTAGCAGTTTGCTTCATGGTGTTTCAGTTGAAAGGCCTCTTCTTCCTACAGGAGATCTTGCTCTGCCCAGCTCCTTGGGTACTGCAGGCAGGGGCACTGCTGCTCACATGGTGGTGCCCAAAGGGATATCTGACATCCCAGAGGGTTCCTTGAGGAACTCCAGCAGTTCCTGTGGGCTTCACAATGAGCATTTATGCAGATTTGTGAGTTAATCTGGTTAATAGAAGTGTGAGAATAGCCTTTGTCACAGCGTGTGGAGGTCACCAAAACAGTACAGAGCAGGAATGAAGGGTTCATCTCTCAAAACACAGGCTGGTTCCTTTCGCCCTCTCCCAGGCTAAAACATTAGTTTTGGTTTGCAATTTGGTGTATTTATTCCCTTTTCTTTGTTTTCAAGGCTGCTTTAGCACTTGGTATTTAATAAAGCTTTGGATTTTTTGCTTGTCCAACCTATATTTTTCCTGATTACTAGTTTTATATGTACAGAAGTGAGCACAGAAAGTATTTCACACTTCTTGATCCTGCAGTCACTCATGAAATACATACATAATACAGTACCCACTGCCTATGACATTGATGGATGCGAGTCCTAGGAATGAAGAGTGATCACTTAAAATGGAATTTGAACCAGGTTTCAACTTCCCTTGAGGTTCAAAAGAAGCATCAGTCACTTTTAAAGCTGCCTGTTGTTTGTGCCACTGCACTTCTCCTCAGTTTGAGGGGAAGAGATTGATGCTCCAGCCTTCATGGTGGGCATGTCCACCCAGAGCAATGCAGCATAGGACTATAGGCAATGAGCAGGACAAAACCGTGTCTGGGATTGAGAAGAACAGTGTAGCAGAAAGGTGTCTGGAGGGCTTCATGGTGCTGGGAAAGGAGATCCTTCATGTGCAAAAACAGTGTTGGGTCACAGAAACTATTGCATTTGGGACCTGAGCTGGTTTCCTTGATCTTCTAGCTGTCTGCACTGAGGGTCCACCAGCTTAGTTCTTGTGGTGCTTGGTCCCCTTGGCAGCAGATTTGCCCAAATTGCTCTTTGACCCATCTCATTTATTATATGTAGTCCTGTAATGAACTAAAATTAATCCTGTGGAGACCATCGTATAACTGGAGAAGGTATCATTCTGAAACAGGGATGGAAAAGCTGCTTTCTGTGGCCATGACTCTTCAATTTGGAGATGAGGAAGCTGAGCTGCAGTATGGGAGGGGTTTGCAAAGTGATGCAGGTGGTGAGCCAGCAGCTTTTAAAGGGAGTTCTAAAAACTCATGCACAGCAGCTTGATAAATTGCCTGGGCACGGGTTTGACTTCAGTCTCTTACATTCAGCAGCTGTGGATGGATGCTTGGTGGGTACCAAGGGAAGGAGCTGCAGAAAGGGGCCAAGCTCATTCTAAGTAGCATCTCCTGCTGCCACTGCCAGAGACAGATCCAGGACAAGACAGTCTGAACTCATAGAGCGTTTTTATATGTTACAAAGCAGCTTAAGGAGGTGTGAAGTGAAACAGGTCCATGTTTAGGACCTGTGCTAGGGCTAAAGACTTTCTTGGTAAATCTAACTTAGCTCAGTCTAAACTCCTTTGCTACAAAGCAGCACAGAGACGGCAGGTAGATCTCTTTTCCATCTGGAGAGCTGCAGGGAAAGGGCAGATGTCATGCTGGTGTCAACTGTTTCGTACATTTGGAAACACTCAGGGTTTATATTGAAGCAGAACTTTAATTGGCTGAGTTTTAATCATGGTGCACACTTGGAATAACTCACCTTTTCATTACATCGGCTTTTGCACTTTCCCAGCCCTGCTTGAAGCAGGGTAACCTGCAGCATTGCTTTAGTCTTTCAAATCCACTAACTCTTCTTACCCAGGCAGAAAATCTGTGCTGTGCATTTGCTGATTTAGGAGTTGGAGTAGCTAAAAGAGGAAAAGAGCAACACAGAGCAGAGCCTTAAGGCATTTATCTGCAGAGATGCGCATTTATCCGCTTGCTAGAAGTAGCAGTATTTTCAAAGACTCTAAGCATGAAATGATTAATCAAATAGAAAGAAAAGGGTGTTCCTGAGAGTTTGGCAAGGCACAGTTGAGAAACTAAGCTTTCCATCGCATTGAAATGCAAATGCTCCAAAGCACAGTCCTTTCAAAAGCCCAGCATTACTTGTTTCTGGGGATCCTTGTTATATGCTTATTACCTCCCCCCCCCTCCATGATCACTAGCTAGGTAGGGAGTGTTTCTGCCTAAGCGTGGCAGTAAGAGAATTAAATGAATGTCACACAACCAGAGACACTATGGCTCAATTTACACATGATTTGCCTCACTGCCATTAGGGATTGTTATGTTATGTCTCTGTTTGCAGACCCAGCCTTCTGACACCAAAGTGGCAAAATCTGTTTCAGATGTGACAGCTGTAAACAGCCTGGAGTCCAAATGACTTCATTTTGCAGACATATTACATAAAAGGAAGTCTCAGGCTGTAGTTGTGATTCCCTGTCCTTGAGCACCCTTTCTGCAGGGATCTGCTGAATGCTAGGAATGGTTTGCCCAGGGTGCTGGCTCAGCAGGCTGGGCTATTGCAGGATCCACAGTGGTTTTCAGGGGTACCCAGCTGTTAGCACATCTGGAGGTCCTTACGAAGCTTGGGTTTGGAGGTGGAAAAGCAGGAAGGGTGGCCAACAGCAAGGCTAATGCGCCAGAATGTCTTATAGAATATGTTCTGTATACAGAATAGAATACATAGAACATGTTCTATATATAGAATATATTCTATATATCACCCCCTCATATAGTGGTTGTGTTCACTGCAGCAGGAGTAAATTAGCTCAGGTTAAAATCCTGGGCTCCCCAGGGATGTGGGGCCAAATGTGCCAGACAGAAGGCAATGGGAGCAATGGTATCTCTCCTTTTCATGTAGTAGCCACGGGGCACCAGAAAGGAAGATGTGATTTTAGGGGATCCTGGCTGAGTCTCATAGAATCACAGAATAGTTTGGGTTGGAAAGGACCTTAAGATCATCCAGTTCCAACGCCCTGCCATGGGCAGGGACGCCTCACACTAGACCATGTCACCCACGGCCTCATCCAACCTGGTCTTGAACACTGCCAGGGATGGAGCATTCACAACCTCCCTGGGCAACCCATTCCAGTGCCTCAGCACCCTCACAGGAAAGAATTTCCTCCTTAGATCCAATCTAAACTTCCCCTTCTCCTTCTCTGATCCACAGCTCCATCAGCGAGGTGCGACAGGGGAGCCTGTTCCTGTGGGCTTCTGATGGAAGCTGGGTGTTTGCATGTGTTGCACCTCTGTCCGTGCTACTTGATCTCACTGGGTTTTGGTTTTAGCTGGACTTGCTGAAGCTGGATTACATTGAGCCGAAATTTTGGGAGCATGGAAAAGAGGGAAATGGAGACGAAGGGATTGATTTGGGTTTTTGTTTTTTCTATTTGGCCATCTGGTCCTGAGTCAGTCCGAAAGTATTCTGTTGGCTTGAAGTTCTTAATTCTTTCAAATTCTTTCTATAAATGAAGCTTGTTCTCACTTCAAAAATAAGCGCTTCTTTCAAAGGGAAACTGATGTGTTTTGCTTTGAAAACACCAATATTTTTATTTTATGGCATTTTTTTTCCCAACCAAGTTATATTTCAAATTTAAACAATTTGAGTTTGCAGAAAAGTGTGGGTTTTTTGATGGATAACGCGCTCATTTGTAATGCTTGCCCAGCTCCAGATGGCAAATAACACCTCTGGGAGGTAGCTGCGATGATATACCTTGAAATCACCCACAGAGCTTGCTGGGGGGGGGGAACTGGGGGACATTGAGGGCAAGAGCCTGGGTTCACCAAGGCCTGTTAACCAGCACTGAGAGTTACCATATGGACAGGAGACCAGAGGGGCCAGATGCAGGGACACATAATTTACTGCCTTGCCTGGGGAGATCGGCCTAACGGGGACTGTGGTTGTACAGCAGGGGCCAAATTAAAATCCTTTGTGATGAGAAGTCTGAATTCGATGCGAGGCAGCAGCAGATCCCCTTTTTTGCCTCTGGCTTCGAGCTGCCTTTTTTGCCCTCCCCTGGCTGTAGCTTGTAGCCCATCTACATGTGGGGAGGTTGCAGTTCCGAACAGCCTTTTATTTCTTTGGGTAAAAGGCCAAAATTAATACTATTTTGTAATAATTTACAGTGACCCAGGGAGGTCTGACATGCCAAAGGCAACAGCGTTCACCCACAAACCACCTCGAGTGAGACCCTGGCCCCACCAATGGGAATGGCAGCAATCCCATCACTTTTATGGAGTCGGGCTTTCACCCTGCTGCTCCATGAATGGGGCTTGGGTGTTGCAAAAGAGGTAATTCTGGGATTAGCACCAAAACTTTTGGGTCCTCCTCCCTGTGCAACTTAGGAAAGACTTGGAAGCCCTTTGGTGGCTGTTCTTAGCACAAAGGCAAGACTTTGTGTATGCTTGCTGATTGAAATGGTAGTTAGCTCCTTTTTCAATTCTCTTTCTATTCTTTCATTTCTTTCTTCCCCATTAGAAGAAAAGCAACTGCATAAACTCAGCATGGGTAGCAGTCTTCCCATGAGCAAAGCCCTGAAGTGGACTGTATGGTTTTGATCAGGAATAAATTGCGTATAAAAAGGCTGGTAATCCAGAGATCTGGGTGCTAATCCTAATTCTCTTGTAAGATTTCTGTGTGATATTAAGATAAATCACTTAATGACTCTCTGCCTCTCTTTCCACCAGTGAGAAACTGTGATGAATAATACTCAGCCCATCCACAGAAGGGTTGTGAGGCTTAATTGTATAATATTTGCAAAGCTTTTAGAAATCCTTCAATGTGGAATGGTGCACAAGTGCTCCAACAGCTTTGTCTGTGTAAAGAGCTGCGTGTCCCTGGGCGATGGATGCTGGCTAAACAAGACATTAATATTGTGCTGTGTGGCTGCAGAGAGGAGGAGGACAGGGCTAAGCAGGCAGCATGGGTCCGTGCTATTGCAATTTGAGGACTTGTTTCAATGGGCTTGTGTTTAGCTGTGTCTGGAGGGTTCTTCTTCCTCTTGTGCTGCCTACGATCAGCGTTTGCGCTGCCTTCCTCTGAAGGGTAGTGCTTGAGGCGAGGTGACATTAGCGAAACCTGTGCCTGGTCCTGCTGTGCCAGCAGGGAGCTTGTGTCCATAGTCTCACTTTCACAGCGATGCCGAGTCCTTGCAGACAGACCCGGCAATGCAATAACAGCAAAACATGCTCCTTTAACCTACCCGGCACCAGCATGGAAAATAATACCCTAGATAGGTACCCTGGATGCTTCTATAATTTATTCATTCAACAATTCCTTCTGATGTAGTTAATGTTGTATTTCCCTGGCCAGGGCTGGCACATGAAGCGTGAGAAATCCTTATGGACAGATTGCTTTGCCTTCCCGAAAACAAACTCGTGTTATCTGCTGAGCGGCCTAAATGAGCTGAATCCTTTGGGATGTGCTGCTGGGCCATGGGGGATGCACCGGCTGTCTGCTGGAGTGCTCAGGCTCATGTCTGAGCAGGGAAGGGGTAAAAGAGAGGCCAGCATCCAGGGGATGGCCTGTCGGTACCTGGCCTGCTCATTCCCTCCTCCAGGGTTTTGAATTCATGGAAACACCAATAAATGATGAAGAGAAGCCATGGCTGATCTCTCTGGTGCATTTCTTCACTAGGCTGTATCCATGAAATCCTTGCTATTTGCTTTCACCTGTTTATCCCACTAAGAGACATCACTCCCTTGTACAAAGCTTCACTTCTTTCCTTAATCACGTTTTGTGCCTGCCTTGGTCCTCTTGTGACAGTGAGGTGCAACAATAAGTGGATTTCTCCAGCTGAATTTGATGAAGGAGACTTTCATGATTTAGGCTAAATCCCTAAAATGCCAGGCTGGAGGAAACAAAAGGGATGAATTTAAGTCAGGGGTTTTGCTTTTGGAGAGAGATTTTTATTCTTTGACTTTTCATAGCCTGGAGATTTCAAATTCCCAATTCATCCCAATGCACTGATGAAACTCAAGGTATTTTTAAACAGAGGGGTCCCTTAAGCTATATTTTATCCCTGGAGCGAGAGCTCCAAGGGTAAGTGTTAATCTCAATCCGATTTCATGTGCAAAACAGCTGCTTGGATCTCTCTCGCCTTGCATCTGTCTCAGATGGGGCTGTTTTCTACCACTCTGTTTAGTGGAGCCAGAAAGTTAATTTAGTGCATATTGGGAAATTCCTCAAACACCATGAGACTTAACACCATTTTTTCCATCAAACCCTTGGAGTTTGTGTTGATATTTAGAGGTGTGAGACTGCAGCGCTGGGGAGTGGAATGTTTCACTAATTTATTGGAGGGAGCTGATCTGGGGTGTTATCTCCGTAGACCAAGCTGTTATTGTTTCACTTCCAGGCTAAGTGCAATATAACTCAAAGTCACAATGCGTTCCCTGTAATGCAAACCCCACAATGCTCTCCTGTGGCTGACACCTGAAGTAAAGTATGTGTCTGCCAGCTTCCTTGAATAATTTGCCAGTGTATTCTAATTGGGTTTATATAAAGCCCAAGTTTATTTATAGATGTGCTTTTAAGCGCATTATCCAGTGGTTAGGGCACTAGTTTGGGGATTGTGACACGGGAGCTCTTGGGCTGACTTTGCCCCCGCCTCTGCTGTGATTTTGGGTGAGTCTCCAATGGCAGAAGCACCTCTGGGTCTCGCAGCCTGCAGCCCAGCATCACCCAGCACAGTGCCTGTTGCAGACGGTGGGAAATGCCAATCCGCTTCAATGTGAGTAATGTAATTAGAGTTACAGGGACATGAACGTTCCTTCAAGCGCAGGGTCTGGGAAGTCTGGTTATGAGAGAACCGCTCTCTATGGCTCAGAAGAGGAAACGAGGGTCAAAAAGCACAGAGCTGTTACTTCTGAGCTCCCAGGGCTCTGTGCTGGGGAGGTTTCCAGGCAGAAAGAGGAGAGCTCAGCAGAAGGGCGAGAGGACCCAGCTGGCTCCGTGCGAAAGAAGGACTTGTTGGTAGGAAGTGATAACAGTTCAGTTCAGCACAAGAGCAGGGAGCTGTGTGTCACTTCAGTACTGGTAACCAGCTATTTCAGGGATACATAACTCAAGTCCAGGTAGCTCCTGCCACTTCCAGGGCTCCCCATCACGCTCAGTTTTAAGGCACAGGGTCTGCATCAGAAAGCGCTATGGTAAACGTGCATCTGAAGCAGCAGTCAATAATGGGGTGCTTCAATGCTTGGTGCACGCCGGTGCCTCCATTATGGCTCATCCATAAAGAACCACAGCTATTGCAGACATGGAGAAAACTGTGTAGGAGGTGGCCCAGAGGAGAGGGCAGATGGGAAAGCAGCAGGAAAACAAGCAGCCTTCAAGCATTCAGATGTGCTCGATGAGGGCCTGCTGGGCAGGGTCCAGGGTCTGGTACTTACAGCAGCTTTGGCTGCTCTCCAGTGGGTTTGCAGGTGATTGAGAACTATTCCTGTGATAAACAGTCACACCAACCCCCTAAATGTGATGTACATGTGGTTGGTGGAGGGCAGGAAAGGGCTAAGGGGTTATGCACACCCTCCCTCCTTGCTGCTGGCCCAGTCAGCAACTGCACAGTGCGCTGGTATCACCCGTATCACTGAATCTGTCCAACTGCCATGGACTGGAAGAAGGTCACGCTTTGACCCCGAGGTTGTTAACTAGGATATCCCATAGCAGTAGGTGAGCTGCAGCATGGCTACACGTACACATGGCTTGTGTTTTCTTCCTCCCTCCATCCCCGTTTGCTTTCTCTGCAAATAAACCTGCTTTGTTTTCTCATCAGCCCCCCAGGGCAGTGTGGAGCATGTGTAGTGCACCCAAAGATGGATGGGCTTAGGGGTACTATTGCTTCTGCCCTGCACAGCAAGAAAATCTCAGATCCCTTTACCCCAGCACCTAAAATCTGTTTAAGTACTCAGTCCCACTGAAACTCTGCTCCAAGGGTAGCTGATAGGCTGGAGCAAGGCAAGCAAGCAGTGGAGACACAAAAAGGAGCCTTAAGACCCTGACTTGCATATAAACCAGATCTTGTTTAAAAGGAAGAGAAAAGCTTGATCCCGCTTGCTGCTTTTTATGGGGCTGGAGGAGGTTATTCAGTAACCTGCATGGCCACAAAGGCACTTTTGTTCCTAATAGGTCCTGAAATGTTACGACCTAATGTGTAACTTTATAGTTTACCCATGTAGTAGCATCGAGGTTACTGTGTAAGGACACGAAATAGCTGCTTCTTAATGATAGAGCAGAGCAATGGCCCAGGCACCTGCTCCAGGAGGAGAGGCTGTGCCAACCTAAGCGTGAAAGCTGCTGCTCCTCTGTGCTCGGGCAGGGTGTAATTGTGCATCGTGCCTGTGAATGGGGATGGCTGGGTCACCAAGGGCTGGGACAGAGGGGTTCAGCACCCAAAAAGCCACATGAATGTGCCTGGGAGGTGCTGGCACATCACAAGCAAGAATGGGACTCTCCCTGCAGCCAGAGGGGTTGGCTTGCTGAGGAAAATGCAATCTCTGTACACTTTTAAGGTGCTTTGTATTTGTTTTAGCAGTTTGCTTCAAGCAAAGAGAGGTATTTCCATTAGAGAGAGGCTTCCTTTGCACTGTAGGGAAAACCGTGTGGGCAAACTAGTCCATGGGAAAAGATGCAAACAAAACTAATGCTTTATCTCCTTCCCCAGCCAGCCTCCGGAAGCGGTGCTCCTTATTACCTGGAGTTGTGAGTGTCACTGATACTGAGATATTGTTTGCTTTTCTAATCCCAGCAGGGGATTAGTTTGAAGCACAAGGACCAGGAGCCTTCATAATGCTAGACCTAGGCAGCGAAACTGCAGCTGATGCTGTTATTCAACTCGGTAACTGAGTCTTTGAGGAATTATTCTGCATTATTTGCTTCCCTTGTATCGCATGGCAGGAAGCGCCACAGGATAATTACTCGCATTAGAAATGCTTCCTTTGGTCTGTTTTGAACATTTCACGTTTCATCTTCCCGGGTGCTCTGTGTTAGAGGAGCATCCCGTGGACTTGCAGGGCTGTTTCGGGGTGTTACCAGGGAGCGGCCTCCCTGAAGGAGCTGAAATAGCCCTAAAATGCTGGTGACAACAGGGCAAAGATCACTGCAGATGGTGACAGGGTGATGCCGTCTGGTCTACTGCCAGGTTTTGTACTTCCTCCCGATTTACTGAAAATGGCTATTAACAGCCACAGCTTTTTACACTCTTTAGTGGAAATTTCTCCCTTTTTAAAGAAATAAATGAAATGGGGCAGGAGGGCACAAAACTACAGGGAAAATTAATTCTGGGGCTTTGCTTTCTTTTTCTGGATATACTTTCATTGCTTTATGATTTTAGTTATCAAAGTCAAGTTTAAAGGAAAAGCATGTTCTCATAGCTCATTTCCACTCCTGTCCATCCAAATGGAACAGCTTCATCTTGCCCAGTCAAGGTGCACCAGGGCACCATTTATGATACAAGGGCAAGTAGTGCCTGCCCAAGCTGTGCCCCGGGTGTCTGGACATCTTGTGTTAATGCAGCATGAATCTGCTCATCCCTAAGGCAGATGTGTGTATCACAGCAAGCAGGGACTTGCCCTTAAGGGCAATCTACAGCCAGTGGGAGGAAGTGAAGCATCCCCTTCCTGGCAGGAGCAGTAGCGGTTCCCAGGTCTGTTTCACACGGATGCTGCTGACCTCGTTTACTTTTTCCTTTATCTGCCCTTTCTACAAATATTATTGCATTTGTCAAACAGACCAATTAAATGGCCCAAACCCTTAATGAAAACCTTGACTTTTCTTTAACCTTCCTGAGGAATTGCTCATTAGTGTGAAATGTTGCCTCTGCCTTGTACACAGTCAGAAACTACACAAAACCATGGCCAGGCAGGATAACGCTGCCTCCCAGCAGTGGGAATCTCACTTATCCCTTTCTTATGCATCCTGAGAGCTCAGAAATGGCAAAAATAGACCTTTGGTGCGAGATTTTTCTAAAGAAATAGCTGAAATAAGTAATTTGCTAAACAATGGCATCTCTGGGGTTTGGTTCTTCAGCAAAAAAGGGAGCTCAGTGGAGGGGAGAGGGAAAGTCAGTCCCACTTCTCCCCTTTCCTCCTGCCCTATGCCTCAGTGAGGAAACTGATTGTTTCATCCTGTGCCACCACAAAATGAAAAGAAAAGCCATTTTTTCTCGCAGCTGCTCTAATTCTCCATGCAGGTAGAGAGCTCACAGCCTCTTGCCCCCATCCCAGCTGCATTATCACCAAAATCATCAGGTTTTCATTACTCTTATTCCTGCCCCAATAAAAGACATGAGGAGCAATAGCAGAACTCAGCCTGCATGTGGAAGGCCTTGCAGTACTATTTGCACTGGTGGCAGGCAGCCGTGGCACGGGGCAATGAGGCATGCCTGCTGCTCTGAGATAAAGCACGGGGCCAGCCAGGGTTTTTGCAGGAGAAAGTGGTGTTCAAGCACACATACACACCCCCTCTGGTGTGTTTCTGAGCTCTTACCCTCAGCATCCTTTGCCTGTTCCCTCTGCTGTTGTATACATCGCTGTGTAATGCCTGAATCTTTAGGTCTGTCTTGAGTAGGCTTGGACTATGCAGACGTTTATATACATGCTTAGGATACATCTATGTCCAGGGCTGAGCATGTGCTTGGTGCTGCTGCTAGGACCTCAGATCCAAGATCTTCACAGAATCCCAGCCTGGTCTGGGTTGGAAGGGACCTTAAAGCTCATCCAGTTCCAACCCCTGCCACGGGCAGGGACACCTTCCACTCGAGCAGCTTGCTCCAAGCCCCTGTGTCCAACCTGGCCTTGAGCACTGCCAGGGATGGGGCAGCCACAGCTTCTCTGGGCACCCTGTGCCAGCACCTCAGCACCCTCACAGGGAAGAACGTGTGCCTAAGACCTCATCTCAGTCTCCCCTCTTTCAGTTTAAAGCCATTCCCCCTTGTCCTATCCCTCCTTCTTGTTGTTACCCCAGCTTTGTGTATCACAGGCTACTTGTAGCCATTAAGTGAAGTTTTTTTCCTAAGTTCATTTATACTTGAGAAAATGTTTCTCATCTTCCAAGTTGTTTTGATACCATTTGGAAACAAAGAGGTTTGTAAACCTCTTACAGACAAATTTTGGTATAATGAGAATAAATGGAACTGAAGCACACAGCTTCACAGGGCTTATTTTTTCCCCTTCCTTTCTCTCCTTATGTTCCATGCCGCAGACGTTTCAGTGGGAAACAGGTGGAAGAAAAATTGAGTTTTCACTCCATTCATTTCTAATTACTGCTTTTTATCTCTAATGGGTGTGAAATGCTTAATCTTTGAACTACGGTGTCAAAATACATTTGCAAGATAGATCAAATTAAAATAATTCCACCCTTTTTTTTCATGCAGCATAGTAATAGTGCTGGTTTATTTATATATCATGGCCAAATTAATATTTCATCTCTTGTGCTGTGTTCACATCCCAAAGGACCATGTGCTGGGGAGAAGGAGAGGATGGAATAGTGGAAGGTGTATTGTAGTTCTGGGTTTGGTGATGCTCTCCTTGCATCTCCTGATGCAAGGGATGGCAAATGAATGATGTGGGACCAGGATAACTGTTCTGACGTGTGCTGGGTGCTCTGTTTGCATAGTTAGATGGTGTCAAACAAGAACTGATGGCACAAGCGTGGACTTTGGAAAGTAAATTGTAAACTTGAAACGCAACCAGAGCTGGCCCAAGCTCTGGTACTGAAGTGCAGGATGCTGCTAATAACTGGAGATGGGTCTGGAAAATGTACATAAAGTTTATAGTCTGTTTTATTTGCATTTATATCTGCGATCTTGGTTCAAATTTTACATGGTAATGAGCCAAAGTCAAATCTAGATGTGGTTGTGAGTTGGACCTTTTTTAGGTCAAACTTAGAGGCAGGTACCTGGGTCACAGGGTGGTATTTAAGCACAGTTACCAGCGAAAGATAGAGGTTTAAGAGGTTTGCTTGTAAGTCAGATGCAGTCTTGGCCTGACCATGTGTCCTTCCCAAGAGCCCAGTGGCCCAGGCAGGACATGGCTGTGGAAATTACAGTGCTTTTTCATGCAAGAAGCATTGAGGGACAGTAGTTCTCCTTTGAGCTTTTCATTCTGTCTGCAGATGCAAAGCGCCTCCTTTTTCACTTCTATCTCCTAGGGCCTTTCTGGGTTTCCCTCATTTCATTTCTGCTTTGAGGCTGCATTTGGGAAGCCTCCGATAGGTGTTGCTCTGCAATCGTTTGCTTTTCGTTTCCTACCCCAGCCCAAGCAGGAGCTTTTGGTCAGTGGGGCCAAGAAGTGTCCATCCTTTGTTACTGCTGCCCTCCAAGGCCCCTCAGTAACCACTGCCAGAGAAAGCTGGCCCCCAAGGCTTGAATTACAGTGAAGCCATGGATAGAAAATACACCATGAAATTTTATGGCTCCTGCAAAGGGGCTGCCATCTGCTTTTTCTTTTTGCTCCCCCCCCCCTTTTTCTTTCTTTATGGCCATTCCACAGTCTATTAAACCATTACTGTCTGCTCCTCCACTTCCCACCAAGGTCTGTGTCCATTTCAAAACACAACACTTTGGATTTCAAAGCAGCCCTGGGGAATTCTCCAGATCATTCAGGCTGCACAGACCTTTACTGATCCTTCTTTTTGTCCTAATTGAAATCTATCTGTTCACATCCATAGGTACATATTGCTCTCAGCCCCTTGGCCCCTCTCCTCCACTTGCTCTTTCTTCGTATACAAGAAAATTATGCTGAGATGAGCCTGAGCATGAATTGCTGTGTCTGACTGTGCCTTGATGGCTCTGCACAGGGGGACACTCTGAGGTTGCAGCCTGAATGATGCTTGTCCTGCTATGGGAGGCAAAGGCTGCAGGTACTGGGCTGCTTTGCAAAGCCAGCCACAAGGCTAGAGGCACTTTTCCACCCGGAGACTTGGCTGGCTCCAAACATCAAGCATGAGTCCCAAATCCTCTGTCTCTGCTTGCTCTCCTGCACTGCTGCTATTGTACCTCCTTGCTGTGTATAAAGAGGGAACTGAATTCCACTTGTTTCTGGAAATGGCTTTTGCACATGTTGCAAGGCTGGCTGTGCCTTGTGACTGGAGGGGGTTCCTTTCCTTTCAACATCTGGGTAGGTTTCATGTCTCACTCCCTCCCAGGTTTCCTTTCTGGAAGGTGGAACAAAACCCCTTCAGCTGTAACAGGTGGGCCCTTAGCAGAACACACAGAGACCGCTGGGTACCTGGCATCGTGCTGCAGGAACATGGGAAGACAGATCCTGGTTCCCCCCTTACACTGCTCCATCTCTAAACCAAATCAGCTTTCCATAGTAAATGCATCTCTGCAACACCTTAATGGATTGGAAAGGGATTGCAGGTGCCAGGGTGGGTGATTTTGCCTTTGATTACAAAATAGCTCTCCTGTGGTCATTGTTAAAAGGCACAGATTTATGTCAAGGTGATGGTTCACTCCATCCCATCTCCCTTTCTGCTAGTCCTGCACTGCACAGCCATAGGTACCTGGCCAGCAGTGATGCTGTGGTTACAACACGAGTAAAGCTGCTGACTTCTTTGTACCACAGATGGCTCAGCTACACCCTGCTTTCAGTGAGTTACGCTCTGTAGTTATTTCAGGATGCTGCATGATGGTTTAGGGCCACCTGCAGCATCTCAGGGAGGAGGAGAGCTGCGGTGCTTAGCCAGCCAAAATGAAGCTGCGAGTATTTCATCTCTGAGCTGTGCAAACAGGGCTCTGCACAAGCGCCTTGCCGCAAACTCCGCTTCCTCCGTGGCTCCTCCTTTCTACCCGCATGTCCTCTCCGAAGGCACGGCTGCCTTTTTGCGGCACGGATCCGTGTCTAGAGTCCGGAGAGCTGAGTAACCACTAGAGGGAGATGATAATGACTCCTGATACCGGTAATTTCCATGTTATCTGTAACAAACAGCAGTTACCCTTTGTAGCTGCACAGCTGGAATGAGGATAAAGTCACTCGTTGAGACCTTTCCATATCTGGAGAGGGAAGCTGAGCCAGGGTTGCTGGATCCTTATTTTGGGAGCATCTTTGGGGTTTTATGAATATAAATCACACCTCCTCACTCTAGCACTCTGTGCTTGAACCCCAAATGCAAAACTTGGTTGACACCTCCATTTAGATTAAGTGGGAGTTGTTCCTGTTGTCCTCTGAAAAGCTATATGATATATGGGACTAAACTGATGGTTTTCAGCTTTTCTACCTGGAACAGAAACAGGTTTGGGAGCATTTGTAGTCATGGGCAGCGTACAAGGGCGCTCATCCCTGATTTAAGCCAGAATTCGGGTTTTATCTTTAAGGTAAAGGCTACTCTGTGATGACAGTGGTTAACTGCTAATCCGAAAACTGAAACTAGAATGATAAATACTTCCCATTGCAAAACATGGTTCTTAGTTGGGAGTACATGGAACCACTCATGAACATAGGTTTGAAATGAGTTCATACAATTAAAATGAAGGAAATAATCATTTCCAGTGTGTTCCTCTTGGACACGGATTTTCTTCTCTTTTTTTTCCATCTTTCTCCTGTGATTAAAAGAAAAGGAGGAAAGGGAAGAAAAGCTTAAAGCAACCGAGTGTGTGTGACAGGAGGATTGTTGAAAACCGAGGCAGTTTCTTGGTTTGAAACAATGTCAGAATTTTCATTACTGGAGCTTTGTTTAAGCAAGAAACCCCAAACCCTGAGCAAACCAAAACCTCATGTGCGAACTGTCAGATTCTTTCAGAAGCTATTTTTCACTTGAAAGCACTTGCTCACAGAAAGCATTTTGCCCAGCTTTATTACGAACACAAAAGCTGCACCTAATTGGTTTATATGTTGACAGGCATCTTATTACTGAGAATAACAGTGTGTGTGTATCCCGCTCTCAGCCACCGCGCAGGAGGCAAGGGCTGGCCCCTGTCATCTACCAGGGATGGAGGCTTGCTGCTGGGAGAGGAGGCAGCAGGTTTGGTGGCTTTTCCCCCTTTTCCATTGCAAATCAGCTGTTTGTGAGTGTAACCCGGCTGCGGGCAGTGACAGTGTTTGCCTGATGTGATGGTGTTTTGTGCCTGTGCCTTCAGGGCTCACTGTGGTCCAGCCCGGACATCAGGTGTCCTGTTGGACACTGGACCAGCCGTGATGCTGGAGGTGCGCAGAGCCCAGAGGCACCGCTGCCTTGATGCTCGCGGTGCTCCTCTCTTTGTACATGGTCAGAGTTGACACCCTGCATGCTGTAATCCTGAATACGGATGAAACTGAAGTGTGGGGACTGAGGGGAATGACTTTGTGCTGGCTGAGGGATCTCATGAGACACCAGAGGAAGGCTTCCCCTTGCTGAGCACTGGCTCTCACTAACTAAACATTAAGGGGGATTTCCAGAAGCGCTTGCACAAGGAGGGCAGCCGAGACCTCAACAGCTTCAGCACTTTCAAAAGCCTCTTGGCACCTCTCCGAATCCCTGCTCCCTCCCAGGGTCTGGCAACCCCTGCTTGGTGGCAACTTGGTGGCCCAGTGCAACCTCCAGGTCAGAGTAAATCAGAGCTGGTGTAAACCCATGGCAGAAGTCACGCGAGGGCTGGCTCCTGAGCCCAAGGGCATTTCTCCAAGTCCCTGGAGGGTTTTGCTGCCCTCCCGTGCCAGCTCTGCACAGAATTCCTGCTTCCTGATTCATTTCATCCCCCTCCCCGGCTCCAAACGATGAACATCATGGGGGGAACTGAAGGGTTATGTGGTAGTTAATAGCATCAAAAGGCCATTGAATGGCTGAGAGGTAGATGATAAATGCATTTGGAGAGTTTTCCTTGGGCCATATTTACAGAATCCCAAGAGCTGCTGCATGTTAAATATAGATAGGAAATAGAAAAACTAGAGAGCAACATAAAGCCAGTTGCAGGAGTTACACATAAACTTGGGACCTTCTTTGGACTGGGGATTTGCTCCAAACCTAACTCCTGACACATGAAAGCCCCAGAGGCTCGCTCTTGCTAGAAGCTGTGGTGTAAACTATGCATTCAGATTAATCCTATACTCAAAGCAATGCAAAAAGGAATTCAGAGACTGTTCGTTAGCTACAGGGATTGGGCATTTTTAATTAAAACCTACTATCTGATAGGAGACAAAGCCTTTGGGTTTGCTTGGGTGGGGAGATCAGTGCTTGGCATTGATGGTAAGCTGCAGCAGCAGTGTCTGGGTGAGGCAGTGGATCAGCCATGGGAATGGCCACCTCTGCATGGCTGGGACCAGAGCCAAGGGACTACTTTGTTTGAGCACCCCATGCTTGTAGGGCTGAATCTGAAGGGTGGCCTGAGCTGATCCTCCACATGGATGGGTTTCTTTGTGTGGGGAAAGGCTGGCTCTATTGGTCTGCGTTTCCATCAGTGCCTAGAAACAGTCTTGAAGCAGAGCCTCCTTCAGCCCCTAGTCTATCAGAAGTCCACAGACACAGAGCTCTCCCCTCTGCATCTGCCCAGGTTGCTGTTTCCCTGCCTGGGTTCCATGTTATTAACATCTGTCAGCTCTGGTTAGTCTTTAATTGCTCTTGGGGCTCTGCACTGGGAGGAAAAGCATGGCTAAATTTCATGTGAAGTGAATGCAGGACCGAGCAGAGGAGTCAATGCACTCAGAGATAAAGGGGTTGAGCTTTGCAGCTGGGAGGAACGCTCTAACTTATCTGTAACAGAGCATTTAGCAGGTGCTAGGTCCCTAGCTTATATTCCTTCTTGGTCTGTTCTGATCCATTGGCCCAGAGGCCTTGGGTGGTCCCCTCTGTGCAGACTGGGAATGCTATGGGGCAAAGCCAAATCCCTTCTTTAGGCAGTGATTTTTCTTTCAAACCAAAGCATCCATCTCTTTTCATGATGTCCTGCCCAGTTAATGCCATCCAGAACAGACACTTGGAAGTCTGCAGCACCAGCAGGCACCAAGGAACAAAGGGGTTGTGTGAGAAGAGGGACTGAAGCCACCAAAGGACTGTCACCCCCTCGAGAGCTCAGGGAAAACGCAGGGCTCTCTTGCAAAGCTGGCATGTGCTGCAAATGTGTCCTGCCTCGCAGAAGGATACTTGCCCCACTCCCTAATGTGGGAGAGGGAAATGTCTCCTAGGGCAGAGAGGAATGGCTTCTGGAGAAAGAAGAAAGATGGGTTTTGTTTAGAAAGGGCTGGGAAATGTCACAGGGCAGAACAGGATTTACAGCCAGGCAGATCTCAGCTTCCTGAGGCCAGGGACTAGAGGCACACAAGTTAAAATGCTCTGCACGTGGCTGTCTTCACTGTGTGTGTAAATGAGAGGAATCGGCAGGAATCTTACCTGGAAGTGTGTGCTGGCACAGCCTGGAAGCCCACGCTATGAAATTCAGATGAGCAGCGGAAGGGGCTGTCAAAACAAATAGGTGTTTCTGCATCCCAGTGAAGCCTGACACTGCCCAGTTCCAAAGCCAAAAATGATCCAGGGGAGATGTACAACTCCGACCACCTTGAGTGTCTGCAGCATGGGGACTCTTTTAGTGCAAACCCCAAGCCTTCTGTTTGTAAAGTACGTGTATGTGTATATGTATTTGCTGGCATATGCTCAACTGCACAATGAAGACATGTTGTGCTGCTTGTGCCTGTTATCCTTTAAGCCCCCGAGCATGTCCACTGCCAGTCAGACACATCTCTGAGCAGGAGAGAACATGCTCTGGCAGAGCACTTGCATTTCATAAAGTGATGGATTTTCACACCAGGCTCACATGTGCTTGTCAGCCTTTCCACAGGGCTGGAGCACGTGTGGTGCTGCCAATGCCACGTGGCGTTCCCAAGGCTGTGGCATCCTTTAAGTGTGGCCTTGATGGAATAACGAAGCTTGCCAAGGATTTTGCTGCTGAAGGGGTAGGAAAAACACGCTTCCCACAAAACCAGGGCTTCGATTAAAACACGAATTCCCATCAGGAAAAACCAGCGCCTTTCACTTGAGGTTTAGTGAAACAGTTCATTCCCCAAAGGGAATGGAAAAACTTCAGTTTAGGAGTAATTCATGTTTACTCCCTGACCTGAAATATGTCCCTGAGGACAAGGCTTTGCTGCTGTGAGATCTGAGCAGGACACAGAGCAGGGGCAGCATCACCCGTATGGGTGCAATTTGAGGCTGAACTGACAAGAAGAGGCAGTGAAGTGGAAATTCCAGTTTTTAAGGGGACTTAGGTATTATTAAAGCATCAAACATATTTGCAGGGCAGGAATAATTTCCAACTCCCAGGCAGAGGAACTGGTGTTTGATTGGAATTGTTTACTTGATGAGATGGTGTATGCATGTATGAGTTTATAGCAGTGAAAAGAGCCCTTAACACCACAGGAGATCTACGCTACAAGGACCTTGCATCTCGCCTAATGCTAACCTCGAGGAGTGAAACAAGAGGATGTTTTCCTGCAGGCTGCTAAGGGGAATGCTACCCTGGAAAATGTTTAATTTTAGGTGTTGAAATTCAGCTATTTCCTGTGCTGTACATTTGTGTGACACATACATGACATAACTGAAACTTCTGGAAAGTCTTAGACAACAGAGTTCCCCCCACCAGTGTCATACAAATTGGAAAGCTGTTTGGAAAGTCTCTTTAAATAGTGTGTGGGATGTGAAATTCATGGATGCATATATAAAATCCTTGTTGGTGAAGCCAAGGTGTTTCTCAGCTATTTCTCGTTGTCAAATAGTGCTTTACACCAGGGCTCTATTTGTGTGGTTGAGACCTTGCCTATAAATCCGTGATCAAACCAGGCCCTTGGTGCAAAGGAGTGTTTCTTCTTTGCTCATTGCCACTGACAATATATTCACTGTGATTCCTGCCTGAGTACAGGCCCAACTGTGCTCTCCAGTTAGCCTGTTAATTAGAGCCCTGGTATCTGTTTAGATTATTAATGGAGCTGAAAGACTGTTTTAAAGGAACATTAGATATAGCTGGGAAGATCGCTTTGGGGGATGGAGGATGCTGCAAGCGTGGGTCACATCTTCTGCTTTGCTGTGCTGAGCTGGGGAGGTGTTTGTTTAGAAATCACAGAAGGGTTTGGGTTGGGAAGGACCTTAACATCACTCAGTTCCAACCCCCTGCCTTGGGCAGGGACACCTCACACCATGTCACCCAAGGCTCTGTCCAACCTGGCCTTGAACACTGCCAGGGATGGAGCATTCACCACTTCTTTGGGCACCCTGTGCCAGTGCCTCACCACCCTCACAGTAAAGAACTCTGCCTTATATTTAACCTGAACTTCCCCTGTTTCTATTTGAACCCATCTGCTGTACCAGGGGTCTGGTGGGGTGAAACGGCTCCCCAGGTGCATGGTACTTGATGGGAGAAGTAGCTTCTCAGGGGGATCAGTCCTAGGTGGAAAAGACGAGTATGTGAGAGAAGAAACCTTTGAGTAGGCAATAGCTAACAGGGAAATGGAGCTGGATTTTATAGGGCCCGCTTTCAAAATACAGCATTTCAGGTAATTCCAACAAAATTAAACATTCCTTTTGACTTAAACTAGCCCAAAAGGAAATGTTCCATTTTGATTTGCTGGATGAACAATTCAATTTAGTTACGCGGAGGCAAAAGAAAGATTTTCCCATGACATAGTTCAGCTTTGTAGAAATTTTCTATCAGAAAAAAAAAGCCCCAACTCCAGTAGAAAGCTCCCTGCTGACTCCTGGTGCAACCTGTTCTGAACAGTGGGACTGGCTTTTGCATCGTGCAAGGCTTACCCTTTCCCTTTGATCAGCACTGATTCACTTCCTACCAGTGGGTGCTCTGCCGCCCGGAACGCTCCATTCTATGCTCTTTCACTCATTGCTGTTCTTTGTTTTGAGGGCAGTTGCTGTAAGCTTTTAGCATCCCAGTGGGCATGGAGAAAGGCTCTTTTTACAAGTTCTCACTTGGCCTGAAATGAGTCTGGCTCTTCTTTTACAGGGGCTCAGCCTGAAGGAAAAACACAGCTTTTTCTGACCCGGTGCCCCCAGAGTTATCTTTGTTTGGACTGCACAGTGTGCCTTTATCAGGCTGCGGGCAGACTGTGCCACCTCTGCTCGCACACGTGATATGGGGCAGCGGGAGGCACGTTCTGTGCTGAGCAAGGATAAACTGTCTGTTCATCACCAGCAAAAAAGGACCTTCCTTTCACAGTGGCCTGAAAGGAAAGCATGGCTGTACCACTGGCACTGCTGCCTCAGGGGTGGCATTGGCTCTCATTACCCCATGGCTGCTGTGGGTTCTGAGGTGGGTTTGGGTGGTGGATGCATTCACAGGCAGTAGAAGGAAAGGGCTGGATATCAGCAGGAAGGGTGTATTTGGGTATATTTGTCACCTGCCGCTCCCTTGTCTTGTTCTTGGTATCATGTGTTTGAATGTGGGCCCCTGTACCTTCAACCAAAGTCAATCACAGCCCCCAGCATCAGCTCTGTGCTGCAGCGGGGGGTGTTTGTCCTCAATGGTGCTCTTGGAAGCAAACAGGCTTGCACAGTCCTCATCCATGGATGTCAGGTTGGCAGAGTGAGTGGCCATCTGTGTCCATCACCGGGGTTGCAGGATGCAGAGGGGAGCCTGCAGCTGGGTGCTGCCCTCAGAGCATCATGTGAGTGACAACCATGAGCTTGCCCAGCATGAGGCCTCTCCCAAGGCAGCATCAGCAGCCCAGCAGGAATATTTAAGGTCCAGAGGGTACCACTGGCTCCCCACAGCCCCATAAACATGGGAGAGGGATAATGGGAGAAGAGTGGCTTGGGCACAGCTCTAAGCTGCATTTAGCAAGCTGTCTGTGGCTTTTCAAACGGAGGGGTCCAAACTATGTGGATGCAATCTTAAGATGAGCAGCAAAGAAAAACACAGGGAAAGCTGGAAAGTTTCAAACCAGCCTGTTTGGTTGCTTTTAATAAAATAAACCCTGAATCATCTCACCAGCAGGCCCCACATTTTCCTCCTGAGCTTACATTTTTCACCTCAATGATGAGGTTTTGTTAAAAGAGAAAGAATCTGGTTTTGTTCTGGGGCAATGAGGAGCTGAGCTTTTGGGTTTGTTTTTCTGTTCTTTGCTTAAAATTGGTTTATTCTAAGGACCCGCTGCAAAGCAAGCCCCAAATAGCATCACATCTAGACCAGGTTTAGAGAGTGCCAAGATCCCTGAGCTATTTTAATGCTCAAATCTGAAGAGGAGTCCTGCCTTTGCTCCTCAGCCTTTTCTTTTATTAGGCCAGGCTTTTCTGTGTTTAGAATGAAAGAAAAAACACGAGCAGGTTTTGTGGGGAGAAGGGAGTGAAGATATTAATAGAAATGTGGTTTTGGTCTGACACAATGTGCTGCAGCCTATGGGCGTATTGTGAACTGTCTTAAGATATAATAGGAAATAAATTGCTTATTGGGGTGCTTCTGAGAACTAACAGGCGGTCTGGTTGTTTTGGAGACTGATGGGACTATTCCAAGGGCAGCCCTTATCGGGAAGGGGAGGCTGTTACAGCAAACACTGGGTTTCTTGTCTGTCCAGAGTGCACATCCCTCGCAGCTAAATTAACAGTACAAATTGTCCTGGTCATGAATTGAAGGACACTGACCTGGGAGGTGGCATTTACAGTGCATGGCATCTCTCCAGGGCTTCGCAGGCGGAGATGTTTGGGCTTGTTTTGCCTGTGAGTAAATAGCTTTCTCCTCTTTGACCCCTTCCTGAGGGCCCAGCGGCTTCACCCTGACTTCTTCTCCTTGACTTTATCTTTTCAGTTCAGGAATTCCTGCCTCTGACCCCTTTTTATCAGAGAACGTTTTCCCAAGTTTGCTCTGCGTTGGGCAAGAACCGCGCAAGTTATCTCTGAGCCGGCGTGATGGCCAAAGCACTGATTTAAACCCACATGTTTCCAAAGCAAGCCTTTTGTTTATCTCACTTCTGTGTTGCCTGTGTTATCCTGATCACAACTGGAAGGCTTCATGCCAAAATACCATGAGCAGCTTGCTTTATGAAACGTTGCCTTTTAGAAGCAATGTGTGATTTTAAGGGGACAACAGCCGGATCGCAGGGAACAGCCAGGCTGACCTCTTTTACTGTCAATAACACGATTTTAAGTTGAAATGGGTTTGGTAAAGGTTGTCAGTAGCAAGTTGGAAGAGAGAAGGTCGAGTATAAAGAAATCCCAGCAGGTTTATTTGGCAATGTCTAATCAAACCTGCCCTTTGCCCCAGCTCTCCCAGGGCAGGCTGTGGATGGACTTCAACCTGCAAAGAAGGTCCTGGGGGCACCACTATTAGTTCCTATTTTTTTTATGTGCAGGGAACTTGCTGATATTTCAGCAATAATTTCACATGAAGGAGGGCCCTTTGTCAGCATTTGGAATGCAGGCAGTGAACTAGAATTTCGGTTGATTTCCAAGATTTTGGGGTATTTTTCCTGCTCCTTGCTAAAGGGAGTTTTGTTGAGAGCTAGAATTGCTTCTCTGAGCCAGATTGAAGATGGCTGATTTCCCTGACCAGTGTCATAGCATGGCAGTAGTGTTTGTGGCCTTCTACCTTAGATTCCACCATTCAAGTTTTAGGAGGTGGTCTTTGGCATCAGCCCACGTCTCGCATTCGTGCCCCCACATCTGCTTTACCCGCTCTGCTTCCTCCATTCAATGCCTGCAACCAAAAGATCAAGAAATGAACCTTACTGTTGGAGTCTTGGTTGGAACTTTCCTTACACATGGAGTCAACCCAACACCCTGCTGGGTTTGCAGAGCATGGCAGCCTTTGCCCCCAGCAAGTGACAATGCAATGGCATGCTCTTCATGTGGCTGGTCTTGCCCTCATTCCAGTGCATTGCTGTGACTTTCATGCTGAACCTCCTTTGCCCTGCGGTGAGGAACACCCACAGCAAAAGCTGGGCACGCAGCAGGGAGCAGGGCATGGCTCTGCCCTGGCATCCTTGACTTGGACACAGGCTGTGGTGTGGCATTGTCACTGCCACAGGACTTGCGTCTCCAGGGCCACACATGGAGCAGGGAAGAGGCAGGGCTGCTCCGGCTGCTGTTTCCCTTGGCAGAGGCTCTGCCCGTTTGTTTGGCCTCCCTGTTGTTTGTGCACAAGAAGCCACAGGGCTGGGCTGGGGAGAGCTCTGTCAGCCATGGGGATGCTGTATCCGGGCTCTCCTGGCATCAGGTGGGCAGGAGCGCTTGCTCCGGAATGCCATTCCCTGCCGGATGTGATGATGGTGATCGGATGGAGACCTGGTGGAAAAGGGCAGAGCTCACTGGGGAGAGCTGTGTTTGTTTACTCCGAGGCTGAATTCAATCCTCTGTTGCTTGTTCCTCCTGTTGAACAGGCTTGTAACGCTCTCCCCAAACGCCATAAGTAGGTCAGCCTGAGGAGAGGGCCTTGTTCAGCATCCAGATGTCTGTCTTCTTTTTTCCTTGTTTTATTTTCTTTTTCCAAAGCTGAATCCTTTATTTAAGCTTTCCACACAAGCCTGGAAAAAACAAAGACCTGGATGTGATTCAAAACCCTAAAGTCCTTTGTCTAAACACCTTTCAGCCATGTATCATAAATACATCACCTCTGTGGGTAAGAAGAGATGTCTCTTTTTTATGTGGTGCCTCGAGCATAGATACTCACAAGGTGATGTTGGGTCCAGGCCATGAAAAGGCAATAGGCTGCAGATCTGTATGAGAACTTTGAATATGAAAGCAATTGCTTGCAAATCACTTAAGAGGCAATTCCTCCCCTACGGATGAATCTGAATCTGGGCATGGTTCTCTCATCCCCAGCTCTTCGCCTTCCTTGGAGATACGCCTGGTTTCTGCATTGGTGTGTGAGCACGAAATGATTGGAGTGTAGGGATAGGGCCTCAGTTCGAACCCTGACCTCTGATGCTTCTCTAAATGTAATCTCTCAGCCTGTTCCCAAACCCTGAGTGGTTGCATGTTCTGTTGGTGAGAAAACCCTAAACCCCAGACTGGGGGGCTGACAAAGGTGGAGGTCAGGGATGGGAGCCGGGTGGTGGTAAGCAAGGATGTTATGAAGCACATTCTCATAATGTAATCTGGCCAGTGAGAGGGAGAATGAATCAATGTCACCTTGAGTAAGCATGGGGATCAGCCTGACCACATTCCTGAGATAGCTGTGTGAAGATCTGACACTGTTATTCATGGGAGACTTAAAACAGAGTCCAGAGCCCAACCTCAGGAGCAGTGGGAACATGAATATGTTCAAGGTCATCACAGGAGGTTGCAAAAGAGAAGGTCAGACCTGGTTCCATAAGTGCAGAGCAGCTCAGGTTAATTCTTCTGTCGTGTCCATGTCTGTGAAAGGCCATTGGCAGCAGTTTGCCCTGCAGAACAGAGTCCCTTTTTCTCCAGAGATCATCTGATGGAAGATGAGCATGAGATGAGCAGGATCTGCCATGATTCTGGCAAGAGAGTAGTCTCTTAGTGCTCTTTGCATGGTGCCAAGCACTTGCTTTGCAGTTAAACCTTCATGGTGCTGTTTTACTGCAGAGCACCTTCTGTTCCAGTAAAGGGGATAAGGAAAATCACGTCCACATCACCTCCCATAAGGGCTATCAGTTAAAGCCCATGGTTCAGTTGAAAGGGCTGATAAATACCCTTTGCTCTGCTAATCGAAGTCCTCTCAGCCCCACTAAATGCTTCCAGAGTCCCTTATTGCTTATGGAGGTAGGGGGAAAGCCCAGCCCATTTCTAATTGCCACATTTGAGTCTTGCGCAGGCAGAGATGCATTCCATATGGCACCAGGATCCAAGCTGCCCGGCTTGGCACAGCCAGGCAGTTGATGGGAAAATGATACGTTTAATTGTATGGATGCCATAGTACTGGAGTCACTTGCTTAACCCTGGAGTTGTAAATAAATACAGAAAATAAGGAATATACAGTTGGCTGGGGATGATTCAGAGTATTCGTTGTGACGCGTTGGAGAGCAAACATATGAGGAGGTTCTCATTCTCAGGCTGCACATGACATATCTGAGCTGGTTGTAAATTTGCTAGGTTTGCCTCATGGAGATTTCAGCCAACTGAAAACTCAGCCCCATGTTATGAAATGGGATTCCAGAGTCTCTTCTTTACTTTCAAGGAAGCCCTTTTTGATGTGTGGAATTGGCCTACAAAGCCCAAGTGAGGGAGAGCTGCCCTGTGCCCAGAGTTGGTTCCTTATTCTGCTTGTAGTCAACGCAATGTCTTTACTTTTCCCTAAAAATCCCCTGTTTTGATCAGCTCCTGCTGCTGCTGGAAATGGCTGCAGCGCATCCCACATCAGAGCCACATCCTTCGGTCTTGCAGGCTTCTTCTCATGCTCTGTATATCTGTGTTTGCTCCTACCCCTCCACACACAGCACTGTAGCACCTACCTGCTGGTGTTATCTGCAGCAGTGCCTATTGAAGGCAAAGAACAGTCTCATCATGGAAGGTACCTATATATAGATATAGGTGGAAATCAGTCCATATGATGGGGCAGGCACCCTGCTGCGCTTGCATACTATAAAGCAGTACTTCGTAAAGGCACAGAGATGAGTTTAGGCATGGGAACAGAGCTGTCAAACACAGTCTACATCTGACTGCCAATACCCAGTGCTGTTGCACATCGGTTGAGGGTTTCCCAGACAGATGTGGGGCTCATGTCCAGCCTTTCTGGAGGCTGATGTGCAGCCAGCACCGCTGTGATACACTTGTGGTAAGGCCAGCACTTACCCAAAGTGTTGGATCTACCACAGACATACTGTTTGTTGGTTGGCACATGCCTTGCTAGTCATCAGCTTGGCTGGAGATGCTAAACATCTGCTCCAATTGGGAATCCTGGAAAACCAAAACACAGGTAACCCCTCTCTCCTTCCCCCATAAAACTTCCAAGGAGGAATGGCCAAGGAAACCTGAAAAGAATTTGTCTTCCCAAAACTGCTGCTTCTGCCAGGCAGAGATGTAAAACTCCTAGCGAAAGCAGAAATGTGGTTATCTGCAACCCACAGTAATTCCAGCTTGGTTTCTAAGAGTGATTTGTTTGAGCTCTGGAGTGTGAGGTTTAATTTCCAAGCTGTTTATTGCACTAAATACTCCTGATAATCTGTACCAACATCTTAACCCAGGTTTTCTTAGTCTTGAGACAATTAACAGCCTTGGCTCTCACCAGCAGTGACAGTAGAAATGGTTTGCTCTGACTTAAGGCTGATTACTCTCAGGTCACTCCAAAGCATCCTCTCTATCAGAAGTGGATCAGGAGTTTACGAGTGGATGGGGAGGGATTTTAAATGTGCGTCTCTGCATGCACTGTTATCTCCATGAGCTGCACTCTTCATTATTCATATTCAGCTGCAGGCCTTACCAGTTGGTGACACAGAAGGTATGCTGATATCCAAAATCTGGGCTAAATACGGCACAGGGAGCAAGGCAACCATGGCTGGGAGTGATTTGTCTCCTATATCTGACCTCTGGAGGGACCAGGGCTTCTGATAATAATATCAGAGACCCACCTTCTCTTCTGCTACCAAGCACTTTGTATTCATCCACCTGGATTCGTTCTGCTCTAGATCCTCGAGGCTGCTCCCAGGGAATAGTGTATGACATGGCTCTTGTTCATTCTCTTTCGGAAGTCCTCCCATATGGTTCCGACGCTAGTTAATATTTCATTTTGCATTTTCATAGCCAGGCACTTATAGACATTAATTATTAAATGGCCACGTTTCTTGAAATGAATGTATAGCCGCAGACGGCTGCGGGGGGGTTCTAAAGGGGGGGTTCACTGATCGGGATCTGCTGCTGCTGCTTCCACCTTTCAGGTAAAAATCTCAAAGGCCCCTTTTTTGTTCAGTATTTTCAAAGCCTCTCTTTCTTGCTCAGTGCAGGGTGGCACCTTCAGAAGCACCCAGTGTTGATCTAACCTTGTTCTCACAGCAGTCCCTAGGAAAATAGGTCTGAGCCATTTCAAAAGCTCTTCCCTTGCTCCCCCCGATTCCAGTATTATAGCAATATTCCCAAGATTTTAAGTGCAGCTCCATCAGGCCAGCAGGTAAAGCTTGCTTTTTAGCCTCATTTCTACTAATTTGGAGCAAATCTCTAGCCTTGGCAGAGATGCTCTGGAGGCACAAGGCGTATGAAGGCAAAGTATGATTTTCTCCAGCTAAGGATTTTGTCTTTGCCCCTCTCCCATCAGATGTCTTGGGCCCATGTGCTGAGCACAGGATTGGGTGGTGGTATGAGCATTGTGCAACGTGTGTGAATGTGTGTTTCATGTAGGTGGAGGGTGAGAGGAGGCTGGGGGTGGAGGGAACCCATCAGTGAGATGGGAAATCTCAGCACACCAGCATCAAAAGGCAGGTGATCTGAATATTGCTCTCAAATACCAATTGTGACTGCTATGATGTCTGTTCTGGAGGGCTGGGTGCACAGTTGAGGCTCCTTACTCTGCAGAGGTTAGACCATGGCTCCCTCTGTCACCAGTGGAGGGGCAGCTGCCAGTCTGACACAGCCCCATAGCACCAGCTGCAATGTATACATCACGTCCCACTAGTAAAATACTTTTGCTTTGAAGAAAGGCAGCTTCGCTTCCTCTTAATAATTGATATTACTCAGCTCTTTGAGACTGAGAGAAAGCAAACCAGCCTTGTGAACCTGCCTCCTCTCTAAACTAAGTCTCCTTTCCTCCTACTGACATTTCCCCTTGGTTCTCCATCTAACCTCAAGGGATATTGCCTTTATAACCACAGAGATCTTGTACCTTGTAGTTGGAAAGAATGCGAACCTTTTGGGGAGGGGATCAGGGCAGGTCCCGGTGGCTGAAGGAGACACCTCAGAAGCTTTCCTGGAATACCAAGCTCACCACGAGCAGGCAACCTCCCTTCATTAGTTCCCAACAAGACTGAGCAGGGTGGATTTGTGCTCATGGGTGGAGCTGGAAGAAAGTAATAAGCTCTTCTTAATGAAGAGCGCGCTTTGGTTTGCTGTGTCTGGAAGATTGTTTTCTTCTTTTGTACTTCTGGTAGCTGGCATCCCAGGCAAGGCTGAAGGACTTCAGTTTGGGAGTGGTAGGCATGCACTCAGTTTGCTGCCTACCCCTGGCAGAGGATCAAGGCTTGGAATTTTCATTACACTTGCTTCGCCTGCCAGAAAGAAGCACTTTGATTTAATTCTGGTGGCTTCTTGTTCAATGCCAAGCTTGGAACGTGATGCTCTGATGTCTTCCAGCTTCTTAGAGTAACCACAACGTCCCGCAGAGGAAATATATATTTATACAACAGAGGAATTGCATTTAAGTATGGAGTCACTTTATTAACAGCAATCGCACACCATGCTATAGGTGGATCCTATGGTTTGGAATATAAGACTGACTCCTTTTGTCATCCCATGTACCAAGCCCAGATATGATCAGAAATTCATGATTCCTCAGTAACTATTCTTGGAAGGCTCATCTTGTTAAAAAGCAGTCACCATGTCGCTATCCCTGGAAGAGGATAAGGGATGCTAACAGAGCTGATCAAATACTTTCTGGCATAAATGTCCTTTAAGAAGGAAGATTGTGCTTTTGACAAGATGACATTTTCCTACGGAAAGCATCTGCTCGCCTCAGAATGTTGCTTTCTTGCCAAAAGAATACCTCAAAACCCAATTGTATTATTTTTTTGGACAAAAATCCAAAAGCTTGGGGGGTTTGGCAGCAGATTAAAATCTGGGATTCAACTGAAAAAAAACCCCAAAGTTTTTGTTTTTCCAAAATCCAAGAGGCCCAAACATTACTTTTTTTTCTTTTTAGTTTTGTTTAAAAATTAAGGAAAAATGTGGCCATATTTTCCATGTGCTGGAGGGGACCCTCTTTCAAACCAGCCCTAGATGCTCGCAAGAAAATGAGTGTTAGTGGGTACTTAACTACAGCAAAGCTCTGCATAAATTGTGTGTGCAAGGGCAGAAGTTGTTGCCAGGAGTGCAGCCAAAACCCAAACCTTTTGCAGATTCATTGGATTTTGTTTCGGGTTAAAGCTTTTCCATTTCTCATACCAGTGCTCAAGCAGTTGCGCTGTCTCCCTTTCCCCTCAATGTCATCAGAAGAGGATGGCACTGGTCCCCTTTAGTATGAAGGTCTTCATACTAAAAGTGTTCTGTGGGCCATGATGGGCTGAAGGGGAGCATGGAAGAGGGGACCCCAGGAACCTGGAAATGAAAAAGAGAGAAGGAAGATGTGGAAAGGGGCCACACATTTAAAATGAGACTGAGAGATTAGGACTTCTGTCTAAATGTCTTCTGCCCTGGGATACGGGAGGACATGTGGGAATTTTCATTACACTTGCTTCTTTCTTGAAACTCTGAGACAATCTGAGCTGATCCAATATGGGAGAAATAGGAGGCAGAAAGAAATGCTGAAAATGTTTGTGGCTGTGAGGTGTGCGAGCCCTATCAAGAATGAAACATCTGGTATGTGCACTGCCATTCCCATTCGTTTTGTATGGAGTGTTATATTATACCACAGTATTAACGTATTAATATATTAATAGAATGTCAACATTTATATATAATACAATTAGTGGTTTAATATAAAAGTCAAAATGAAATGAATCAATGTGACACTTGAAACAAAATCCTTTTACACTGTTGAAATGGAATAGCCTTATGGGAGAGGTTTTACCCGCCCTGCTCCCCCTTCCACTCCTGCTTGGTTGCCAGCTGTTTCATTCCAGATGTGGTGGTCAGACTTCTTTTGGTTCAATGGCCACATTTGATAAGAAGGTTGGCTCAGCACTGACCACTGAATGTGGTCACTTTCCTTAGGGAAGCATGTGTAGTTCTTGCTTGATCTCCGCTTATTAAACCAATAGATCAGAGATGTCTCATATTCTCTGTTGACATATGGCTAGCCCATACCTTAGATGGGAGACAGGTAGTGCCTGGATTTCTTCCTTCTAATTGCTGATCCAGAATGATCAAACACAACTTTACGCATTATTCCCTTTCTTTTCTGACCCCATGCCCCTAATTTCTTCCCAAAAGTTCAATATGTATTTTTGTGGTTAAAATATTTCCTGTCTGTTGGTCCGTATCTTCCATTCACCATGAAATCCCATCTAGAAATCCCCTCTGAGATTACAAGCCCATCCTGAAGTGTCTGTCCCCATCCCACGGTATGGGCTTGTACTTTGCTATTTCAGCAGCGATGAAATCACATGCCCGAGGCAACCCTTTAGCTCTGCTCTGGTTTTCCTTCCTTTTACTTTCTTCACTACTTGGACCATGACTTTAAGGTTGTATTAATTTGTTCTGGTTAATAGAAAATCTCATGCAGGCCAGACATGATTTTGTTTTCCAAATGGTTCTTCTTGGGAAATGCAAACCAGGAAAAGATAAGGACCTTCCCCCTCTCCAAGAGGCCAGTATGGGATATGTTACAGCCTAGAATTGCTGGGTGGGAGGCTAGGGAACACAGGCAAAGAATTAAAGACCACTCTTTCACAGCAAAATAATAATATAGAGATATATTTCTATACATACATTTATGTATATGTGTGTTTATCAGGAGCCCAGCTCACTTTTCATTTGCACTTTTTTTCCCCACAAGATCCCAAGGGAATGAATCCAAGGTATACAGGAGGAAGTCCAGACATTTATTTACTATTATTACTATTTATTATTATATTTATTAGCTGCCCATCCTGTAATTTCAACATTTTTTCATATTCCCCCTCATCACTCATTTAGGAAGTACCACCAAAGATCTGGGGTTATCACATTTCTGCACAACAGAAAATAGCCCCCATTGACCCTACACAAGTAGCAGCTAAGAGTGCACTTGAAAACAAGAACATTGCTCTTAACGCTGTCTGCTCTGCTGTTGACATCATTTTCACCAAACCCCAATTCAGTAGGACCCACCCTTGAAGTATCCATCACATCATGTCCAGCACTTGGTGAAAGACGTACAGACTTGTCTATGGAGCATGAGGTTCAGGCACATGGCTCTTGGGGCTGCACGTGCCCTGGGAGCTCTGCAGCCAGTCTGGGGAGCCCCAAGTTTTGGGTGCCTGACACTTGGGATGTGAATCCACTATGTCCAGGTATTCCAGTGCATGCAGGAAGCATTTCATTTAATACTTATTTCTGGTCACGGCCATCAGGCAGATTTTCCTGGATGTGTCCTCTTCTGGTTGGGAACACCAGAGCTTCAGTGTGCTGTTTTTAAGGCTGATAGCTTCTGTGCACAACAGCCATACCCCATGAGCATACATACACTGCTCGCCATATACAGAGGTGGAGCAGTGGCTGTGATGCTTCTTGGAGGAGTCAGACTCATCGCCTGCAAGCTATACACTGCAAGCACAGACATTTCCAGCTGGGAAACCCCAGACATAAGTATGATAAAAGTGCTTGTGAGCACTCCTGCTCTGCTCTGCACCAGGAGCACAATCCCTTTGGCATGGGCATGGTTTTCACTGAACTGTCCTATTTATTTGTATTAGGAGCATAACTTCTTCTAGGTCAAGGCTATTTGAGTGAGATCTCAAATTTGTACAGTTCAGCCCCCCCAGCTGACTATAATTACATTTGCATATATTATATACAGATATAGAGGGATTTAATCAAAATGTAGCTGCCAAATGGAGACCCAGTGAGTGTATGTTCATCAGAAAATCATTATTAAAGCCCTTCCAGGTTGGCAAACTTTGCTTCAGAATTAAAAGTGAGATTTTTCATTATCCCATTGAATATTTTCAGTTATTTCAGATGCGAGAGCCAAAAAGGATAAATCAGTGCCAGCTTGCAGAAATATGAGTTGGTAGAAGGGTTGTTATTATTTATTGCATTGCAGGGAAGGATCTTGGGGGGGGGTTATCTTGATGGGTGAGTTACAGGAACATGAGCTCTGTAACAGAAGTGTGGAGGGAAAGGCATTCACATTCAAGGCACTGCTCTGCTTTCTCCACATCAGATTTGGTTTCTATAGAAGGAGAAATGGAGGAAAAACTGAAGAGCTCTCTGCGACTGGAGCTGCAAACAGAGTTGTGGTTCAGATTCACCGCTTGGGGGGTTGGAGGAGGAAGAGAGAGACCTGCTGAAGGTTGTCCCAGTCTATCAGCTCTCTGCTCAACCCCAGACCATGGCAAATAGGTGCTGACTCTCAGATAGTATCTAGGGCCACAGTGAAACTGATTGCAGACACCTTGGCATACTGCAGAGAGGTAGATATGGTGTTTTACTTGGCTATTGCTTTTGGTTCAGGTAGGTTGTATCTGTGATGCCTAGAAGAGTGTCTCACCATATGTCCTCACCATAGCTGGGGAACATCTAGTGCAGAGGAGAGATGATGGGATGTGAGCCCCTTGGTGAGACTAAATCAAGACAAATCACATTTATGGTTTTACTTAAACACTTGTTTGCCAAATCTTTCTCACCAGGGCTGGATGCAAAGAGAAAGATACAAAAGAAATGCAATAAAATGAATAGAGTTCTCCATAGGAAAGAGAGGCAAATGGGTGGGGTTTGTATGGACTCTGGTGTAGGTACATCTATTTATTAGAGTTAATGGTGCAGAACTGTGGTGTCAGTGGTGGAATGGCAGGTGGACAGGTGGGGTGGTGTATGTGCCTATCTGAACATGCTAACAGCAAATAAACAGGATATGTGAATTCAGCTGTGGTCATCTTCCAGCAGTTACAAATAGGACTTTACAAACAAGATAGGGATGCGAGATTCTCTTAGGGGAGGCTGTTGATCCCTTCCATGAAAGATAATGAAAGCCATAAGCACAGAAACCATAAGATAAGCAAAGAAATGCGCTGAGTTGGCTACAAGCTAGGTTGAGATTAGAGCTATCTGGGTACAATAGATCTCACAAGAAACCTAGAATGTCTGAGGTGCAAATATTTCTCCCTAGCAGTGGTAAATCTTGTAGCACCAGATATTACATGTACATGAGTATCATTACAAGTAGCACAGAAAATCCCTCTTTGTAGCAAGCATTTTGGTGGCACCTTTCATGAAGTGAGATGCAGGAGGAGGTATGCAGGGATAATAGATACTTGCCCTCGATTAAACGAGGAAGTTAGATGAGCCAAAAGGCATGAAACTCCTAATTCTGCAGTGCTGGAGGCTCTGTAGGGGTTGCTTCACTTTGCTTCTCCCACTGTTTTTCATCCCTTCACACTTCTTCAAGGGCCCTGCCTGGCCAAGCTGAGACAATCTTGCTTTCCTGATCTTAACAGTTAATCTTTAATTAAGCCATGGACTGTTTTGGTCATTAATGTAATGGAGCAGGCAGGGAGTTAAGCCTCATAAAAACTCCATCCCAGCTCTGACAGATCACGCTGAACCTCAGGGGAGCATCTATGGGAATGGGTGCTCCCATGGGAACACGATTGCCCCGGAGCCTGACCAACCGCCAGGCTGGGGGTTCCCACATCCCTCCTTAGGGAAGGTTTTCCTAGAGCAGCTAGTTTGGTCAATTTGTGATTATTCAAGTTTGTTGGGGCCTGGCCAAACGCTTATTGAATAAGAACCGCCTCAGAGGATTGTGGGGCAGACCCAAAGCTGAATGCAATTACCAGCTTATTTCTAAATTCATATTTTGTTAGGGTTTGGGGATAGGATTTGCTTTCACCCACTTTCCTGCACTGCACACACCGCTGGTGTGGGTTCGTTCAGCCTTGGAGCGTGCTTCAGGTTTTACTGCGTGCGTCTGAGATTGTTAAAACCCGTGAAAGTTGGGGCCGTTTAAAATCAGAGCAAAGAGGAAAAAAAAAGAGGGGAGGAAAAATAGCTGGGAATGGGTGAACGTCACCTAAATAGGAGTAAAACTGTTAAATCTATTTGCATTTCACACCCAATAATTTTAGACTCCACCTCGAGAGCACTGCTTGAAAGTCAGCACTTTTAATTGTCCAGTAAATTTCCTTTCAGACAGCTGCTTCATAAACTGCCATTGCCTGTGCAGTGAGAGAAAACAGATAACTGATTTATCTGGGGATGGAGACCACAACGGCCATTCGTGTGTCACTGCTTCCCCCCTCTGTTTCACTTAAATCAGCGCGTGAGGGCATTTGGTTATAGCTCTGCAATCTGTCCTCAGACGCTCAGCACCACCAGCCTGCTCAGCTGAGATGGTTCCTGACCACCACGACCTGGAATGGTCCCTGGAAGGCGCATAGCCCACCTTGCCCACTGTGTCCTGGTAAATCACTGTCTGCTGGGTAAGGAATTAGGCAGGCTTTGGAACACTTGGCCATAAAGTAATGGCTTATCGTTCAATTCTGCTGAGTTACGTCCCATCTATTTAGCTTGACATTGGTTTCTTGGAGGTCTAAGAACATGACCAACAACATGGTGGTTGTTTTGGGGGGCTTTAGTGCCCTTTTTTATTTAAAGAAAAAAAATGTGGGCATATTTTTTTTTTTTTCATGGATTGTTGGAGCAGTTTTGGGACTTTTCAGCGTCCTCAAAAATGGGCACAGGAAGGACCAGTCTGGTTCGATTTGAACAACAGTTTCAAGGAAAGTTGACTCTGGTCACTGCTGCTTCTTAGGTCCCATTTCAGACTCTTGTGGACTCGTATCTCTTGATTTTAAAACCGTTCATTTCTTCATCCTTCTTCCTCTTCCTTTCTCATTGTCTTGTCTGTCTCTGCCATCTCCACCTTTCCTGTCCCTGTTGAAGCAGATCACCTCAGCTTGTCCCAGGTTCTCCACTGTTACCTAGTGATAAACATTAAGAGCTTGTTTAGCAGCAAGGTAAAAATGAGATCTGATCAGCAGAAGGAAATGTTGACCAGATGTGGAAATAACTTTTTAGCTATTTCAGTGGCAGATGTTTCATCTGAAATCTCCATGACTTCCATGAAGAATTCAGGGAGCTCTTTATCTCCAGAATCTGGGGTTGTGTTTTAGCTTTTGTTTCAACCCTTCAAACTTTAAAGGGGATTCAGTAGAACAAATGGGAGCAGTAGCTTTACATCCGATTTGGGTAAGTTTCCCTGATGCCAACCCTTAACTCACCAAAACTGACAGGAGAGTAGGCAATCTTTAGCACCAAGGGATGGGGGCACTGTTTGGTGCTCCCATCCAGCTGCTTCATTTTCATCACTCCTCACCCAGAACCCAACCACAATCACAGCTACCAGTTTTACTCCAAGCTGTTGTATCTTTGACTGTAGACAAAGGGTAAATCCTGCTGCCAGGGATTCCTGGCAAGGCAGAAACAATTGCACACCAGGGTCTGGGACAAGAGGCCTAATAGTGAGTCAAGGTCAATGTAAGTGGTCTCGAGCATCTTCTCAAAGCGAGAAGATGAAGCAATAAGAAGCAGCAGGACTGGGAGGCCAAAAGCTGGGAGGGAGATCCTGCAAGGCAGCGTGTTGAAGGGGAAATGGCTGTAGAAAGCAAGGAGAGAGGGAGAGGCTCATTCGCCAGGTAAGAAAGACCATGATGTAAGGATCCTTCCCCTACCATGGATGTGCTCGGGTTCTCTTTTTGTTGCCTTCATCCACTGCAGTATGGGCACTCATATTCTTGAACCAAACATCTTGTGTGTTCTCCTCTGGGCATCTTTCCCCACTGCTGGAGATAAGAGCTTGCTCCCATATAAGCACACACATACCTGCACGCCTCTGAAAGAGGCCACTGGGGCTCTGAGCAGCTCTGTTGGTAGTTTCCTTGCAATCTGTGCATCTGACCTGCCTTTGCCCTGCAGTCACAGCTGCAGCAGCAAAATGTGCTCTGTGTGTGTGTGTGCGCATGGTGGTAATGCTGGCAAGCAATTACTTGCCTTTTTTGTAATCTGCTGCTTAATAATTACTGCTTCTTTATTCATTTTAAAAGGTCCTATGTGATCACAAATAGATTTATTTACCAGCTATTGTTTAGATAGGTACAGTAAAGTAACCACCAGCTTCATCTATTGATGCATGTGCTTTATCATGCATTTAATAGTCTTATTTCTCCATAATGAATGAGTCCTCCAGTGGGAAATAAAGTGAAATGCCAGTTTAGGGATCAATCAGTGCACATATACCGCCTTTATAATGGGAAGTTCATGTGTTGTAGTGTAGGTATTTTTCTACAATAGCTTGGCTGCACCTTGTTACTGCAGGTTTTGGCTTTGTTAAGGTACAGGTCCAGAAGAAATGGATTAATAGAAAAAAATCAGAACTGAAAGAAAATGTAATAAATATGTGCATGGCCCTACATGATAAAGATGCAGCTTCTCATTGCCCTGCATTTGTGAGGTATGTGGCTTTATTTCCACCTACACAGGCTCTGTAGGTCTGATCCAAAGCTTGTTTGAATTGATGAGGTTTCCTTTTGACTTGATTGACTTGCATGAGGGGTCTGGTAGGACCAGAGCTAAAGGAGTTCAGTATCAATGGGGCAGATAGAGCTTCAGTTTGAGTTTGGGTGCCTTTGCCTTCCTTGGGGCAGAGACTTGTCCTTGGAGAAGAGTTCATCCCAAGTAACTAAATCTGGGCTTCCTCCAGAGTCAACAGACAGGTGAGCAAAGGGAGCGGAGAATTCACCTCTCCCGATTGTCCTAAATCCCCTTCCAACACCTTGGGGAATGCTGCCAGCCCTCACCCAGGACCACCTTTTCCACTGATGAGGGGCACAGATATTATTGCAAGTGTCAGCTGTGAATGGGATCTTAATATAAGGAGGGAAAGAATATGTGAAAAGTTAATTTGCCATAAAATATGTCCAAATCCCCCCCCCTTTTTTTTTTGCTTTTACAAGGGGTTTTTAACTGGGTAGGACGAAGTGGTTTGCAGCAATAACGGGTCTGTTGTAAGGGTGATAGATATCACTTTACTGATGGTAAAACGATATGAATCAGGCTTGTCTGCCAGCGTGATTACCTAATTGTAGTGGAGGAGTTCAGCAAGGCCACGGCAGTCGCTGTGATTAGACAGAGTCTGTGGGTTATTCCACTCCTGAGCCTTATCACTCAGGTTTCAAGGCTCGGGAGAAATATGTCAGGGCAGCTGTCAGGGATTGAATGAACCATCCCCGGCAATGGGAGAGTCTCCTTCCAGTGCTGAGGAGGATACCCTTGAAAAGAGATGGAGGATTAAAGAGCGTGGTGCCTGGGATGGGTGGGAGGAGGATGGATGGTAAGAGCTCTTATTGCGGCTTCGGTAATATTGATCTTGTCATTAATAATGCGATGAACCTTAAGTGAAATTCAAGTGTCAGTGCCAAGGCAGGTTATTTCTGTCATAAACGGTACGTCAGGCAACTTGAGAACAGTGATATTAAGAGGGATGGAGAGAAGGGGAGAAGGAGACTGTGTTTCTCAGAGCCTGTGCTTTGTGGGTGTGAGAGGGATGCTTTTCACCTCGGGGCAGGGGTTCAGGGGAAGTTCAGTGCTTCTTCAAACTGGACAACTCTCAATGAAACACCCCAGGAATTCATTGAGACCCCTCGTTTTCCAACAACTAATTGTAGTGCCTCTCGCAAGGCTGCATGCTGACCTCTTCCTGCCTTATACCCAGACCCTGAGAGTCTCGTGCAGCCTTTCCCACTTCTTTCCATTTTCAACACTTTTTATTGTCATTTTCCTTGACTCCTGGGGGCTCTTTTCAAATATTATGACAATAAGATATTTTTTTTCTATGAAAATTTTTCTGTCCCTGAAGCTCCTCATGCCTGTTTGGATCATCAAGTAACAGAGCCTGCCTTGCAGTAGCTTGGGGTAGGGTCAAGCCTAGGGTTTTCCAGTGAGGGACTTAAAGACCTTCCCTTCCTGTGCCCCCAGACCCAGATTGTCTTTCATTATGCTTCAAATTCCTGATTTTTCAGCTGTTCAATTTTAGTTTTTATTTGCTGGAAGGCCAGAAAGCCATTTTTAGCCCAGGTTTGGGAAGCAGACAGTGCAATGAGTTACTGGCTCTAATAACCACACTTGCGTTGATTTTGGAGGGCTTAAAACATTTGTATTGTTTATAGCCATGCCTTTAGCACCCAGCTGGGGACTTGACCTCAGGCTATGGGCATCTCTTCTACATGTCCAGTGAAATTCTCACCAGTCTTGACAGTATCCTGTTGGAATATTTCATCCCCTTCCTCTGAAAATCAAGCCTTGTCGATCAAAAGATAAGGAGCCAGGGATAAGCAGCTGGGTAGTTAAGAAGACCCAGAGTGGATTTGGTATCTCAGGATACCTCGGGCATTGCTAGTGGCTGATTACATGAAGGGGACTGAAGTCTTTCATGGTATTTTGCTGTTCACTGAAAATGTGTACGGGTCATTGGCATCCCAAATCTTATGTTTAATCTCTTTCCCCATTGCAAACCTACCTAAAGGCCTTTGCTATGCGGCATTTTATCTTGCTTCTCAAGGTTTTTGGAGACCTTTAACATTTCAGATGCTTGAAAAATGCACTTCAGACCATGCAGGTTATAACCTTAAAATTTCCTTCCTGTAGGAAATATCTCCTTTTTTAGCATTCAGTGAAGTTACTCAGCTCTATTCCAGTCTGAATGGGACACAGAGAAGCCTAGATATGTGCTCCAGATTAGATGCTGATACAATGCAAACACACTATAGAGGAAATCCTGGTGGGGTCAGGTTCCCTCCTTAGATTGTATCTTTGCAGTGGGTTGCTCAGCATGGTAACTCAATCTTATTTAAGAGTTCCCTTCAAATCAAGGTGATGCTGTTTTCCAAAGCATTAAAAAGCTGAGGCTAATTACATCTTTATTTCATTAAATATCCAGAACATTGCACATAGATTTCAGGGAATGGCACGACCTGATTTACAAACGTTATCACCGCATGTGCAGTGTCCAGGAAAGCATTTCATAAACATTTCTTTGCTGTTTCCAGCTCACCGCCTTATATTTTCAGCAGGGCTTGGTGCAAAGATGCTACCACAAAACTATCCTTTGTGTTGCTTTCCTCCGGGAAAGCCAAGCAGTCCTAGACATCCGTCTCCTGGATAATGGGTCTCTTTAAAGAGCTTTGAGACCAGCAGCCCAGGAGAGGTTTGCAGCGGAGCCTGGCTAGAGAGCATCTGCCACTGAGGAGGGAAAAGGTCTCAGGAAAACAGTGTGGGCATAGGACTGGATAAGGGCAGTGGGATATGCAGAGGAGAAATGGAGCAACACACGTTACTGTTGGGCAATGGTGGGGGAGGAACAAGGGAGAGCAGTGAGCTATACAAAATGAAGCTACTATCTTTAGCACCAGATTTGCTGTCCCTGGGCTGGATAAAGAGAATGATACCATCAAAATGATGCACAAAGCATCTCTAGAGCCTAAACTCCTGTTAGGACCTGTCACAGCACCCTGGTCAGGACAGCAGTGTATGATTCAGATAGTTCCTTGCCGAGAAGACCTCTCCTTTCATAAACAGGGAGCATCTAACCCAGACCTCACCAGTGAGTGCTCTGAACTGCCATCTCTGCTTCCCATTCACTGTACTGGAAGCTGGCAGCTCTGGATAACAGTTGGTATGACTTGGCCATCACTGTTCTGCTGCCTGTCCCTCTGCCCTTTCTCACCCTTCATTCCCCCTAGGCTCTTGCATCTCCTCTTAGAGCTGCTTAACTCTGCATGCACAGCCGAACACCCACAAGCTAAAACACAGGCAACAAAGTGCTTAAGAGTCAGCACCAGGCATTTACCTGCTGTGACATAAGTGTAAATGCACGATTTCTCTGCTTCCAGTCTTTGACTGATGGTGGCTGTAGCAGTCCTTCAGGAATCGTATTCATAACCCCATTTCTTTAAAGGCTTTCTGGGCACCTCCAAGGTCTTGGGAAGGCAGGAGACAGCATGCACCACCCCACCTCAAAAACCAAAGTATTTGGGTAAATGCAGCTTAGAACAGCAGGACTTGGCCGTGAGTAACATTATGTGTTTGGCATGAAGGGCGCTGCTGTTCCCATATGGGTATGGACGACCCCAGCCAGGCAGACTAGACTCAAAAAGAGCAAGTGATTAAATACAGACCTGGAAGGTTTACTGCCTTTAATGTAACACACTGAATTACTGTTATTTGTTGCCTGGTTTCTAAGACCCTTTTATTTATCTCATGTTTTACATCTTCTTCCAGTCTCCAGGGGTAGAAAACGGAGAGCTGTGATTCTCAGCCCATCCCCTGATGGCAAGAGGGGATCAATGCTGTGATTCTGGGACTGGGATGTTTGAAAAAACCCACCAAATATTGCAAGGGTGAGGCTAAAATCTGAGATGAGCTCTCACAAGTCTCATAATTTGCTGTTTGCCTCCAGTTTTCAGCTCCTGGAGCCTTGCCATTAGGTGAAAGCACTGATTTTTATGGTTTTATTGAATCTCTTACTATCACAGTGGTGGAGACAAACAGCATGTGCAGGGTAGGGCCAGCTGATGCCACCATCCATCCTAAAGCCTGAAGCAAGTTAAATGAACCAATAACATATCTGCTTGAGCTCCCTATAAGGAGTTTTTATAGCCCCTTTTACAGATAGAGTCTGATCACTTTGTGCTCTCAATGTTGGTCCTACTGGCCTAAAAACCCTGTGTGCTTCAGCTTTGGTTCTCATGCTCTGGTGGGATTTGGGCAGGCACCCATCCCACCCCTGCATTGCCATGGGATGGGGTGTTGGTGAGGTGTGTTTCCTTCTCCTCCTTATAGCAATGCTTTGGGTGTTCAGAGCTGGGATTGCTCCACAGTGCTGCAGTCATTAGTGGTGACATTTACCTCCCACTAGAAACATTACTAAAGGTAAGCAACTAAATAAGCTTCCCTTTCTCCCTCCCAAGCATTCTTTCACCAGAAAGTCACCACCTTTAAGCAACACAAGTTAAAACCTCAAATCAGCTGCTCCCTCCAAGCAAAGCTGGTGTTTATTGCCTGGCTAAGGATGACAACCCGCTCCCCTTTTAATCACCATGAAAAACACCCCTACCCTCCCCACCATCTTCAGCCTCCCACCCGTGACATCCCCCTTCCCTCTCCCAACCAGGCAGCACATTTCAATTTAGCTTGGAGGGAGGGAAGCTCGATTGGGTTATTAAATTTCACACCCTAATTGACACGCTGCTGTAAAATCTAACTTGCACAAACACAATTTATACTAATGACACAGGGGGGGAAGCTTTCTGCTCCCACTGCCCCTCTAATTGCCCCTCTCCCCCAGCTCCCATGGGAATCCAGCTTAATTGTGCAGGGGGTGGTTAGCAGGGGTGGGAGGTTAAAGAGAAATAAATACTGGACCGCTGATGGGATGTTTCCTGTTTGGGCAGAGGGCTGCGCAAGCGATGGGCTGTGTGGGTTTCGGAGCGTTCTCCTCTTCCCGGCACCTCCCCAGGCACGCCATGATCCACCTTAATAAATCCTTTATGGCAACAGATTAACCTCAGCCGGGTCCCCTGGCATGAGTTAACTGTTGATGTTTTACAGTTAGACCTGTTGGAGATCTTCGTTTCCCTGTGACTGACAGGCTGGCAGCCGCCCATCCCTGTAGAAATGCTTATTCTCCACCTCTTATTTCTGATGGGGAAAACCCTGCCACAAGCAAATTGGCACCCAGGAGGTTCCCTCCTTGCTGCTCCACCACAGAGCTTTGGACACAAAGCTCCCAGCACCGTTTTCCTCCCCTTTTCCCCTGTGACAGCCAACCGGATAAAAGCACTTTGAGGACATACCTTGTAGTGCCCTGTGCCACGGGGCTGGGGCAGACGCCAGTGAGGCTCCCAGGAGTAGCAGTGCTGGCTCCACTGTGTCCCTAGGATTGCTTTCCCCACAGAAGTTAGAGCATAACCACTTCTATTTCTTTTATTCCTTCTGGAAGATGTGTTTAAATAATTGATGACAGAATCTTAGCAATGCCTTGCAGTTCAGCTGATTCTGCTCTGCAATTTCCTTAATACTATACACCAGGCACTCTCTTTTTGTAAAGGACAAATGAATCATTTTAAAATCTGAGTTTTTCCAAAGATGTGCACTTGTTCTCATCTTAAATTCCACTCTCCAGGCTCAGGGGCCTGCTGGACAAGGAGCTGGCATACGTAGCAAAGGAGTACTATTAGAGTAAGGCCATATTCCAGTAAGAGATGAGGCAGCACAGCTGGTTTTAGATAGCTGTGTATCTGGGCTATAGCATAACAACTTTGCATAAGTCATACCATCCTTCTGAAGCAAAAAATCAAGTGATGCCCAGAGCCATGCTCTAATTTTAGCTGTGTCTGAATCACAATGTCAGGACTCAAAATTTGTGCCATGTGATGGTAACTATATTTGAGTTACTTCAGCATCTTTCTCCTGTATGTCTTCTTATACAAGACCTTTCTAAATATATATGGAAATAACAGTTTGGAGAGCCAGGGGAGGTATAGGCCCACCTCCATGCTCTTCATACCTTCTTATTCCTGAGTTTTGATGAAAAGAAGCCAGGAATTTATGGGGGAGAAATAACCCAAAATATTGAGGCTGGACCTAGCAGTGATTAAAACCTGCAACTTGTACCCAAGAGGAAAAAATGTTGGGGTTCTTTATACCTTGAGGCAATACTCAACATTCAACTCCGGATGGACATCTCGCCATTCCCTGCCATATGCCCATTCACAGGGGCTGGCCCTGGCAAATCCAAAGCTCTGCTGGGCACTGGGTCCTGCCTGCACTGGGCATGGCCCCATTTTCTGGAGGGAGTGACTGAATCCAGGCAGACATCACCCCCTTTGCCCACCCTGGGAGAAGGCAGGGCTCAGCCCCTGCTGCCTCGGCCGCTCATTAATGCAGAGCATGGATTTCATTACGCTGATTGCTCAATTCTGTTATTAACAAGGCATAAATCTCTGCATCAGTCGCTCTCAGTCTTTGGGTCACAACCCCTGGGAGAGGTCAGCAGCAGATGCCCAGCCTAGGTCATGGCCCTCAACCCATTACCTGTCCCGTTAGCTTCTTCATCAGGAATAAGAAGGCATGAAGAGTTTGGAAGTATGCCTATACCTTCCCTGGTCCTCCAAACAACATCCTAAGGAGCTCGCATCTCTGCTTGCTTCATACAGAGTCACAGACCGGTCTGAGTTCGAAGGACCTTAAAGCTCATGCAGTTCCAACCCCCTGTCCTGTGCAGGGACAACTTCCATTTGACTAGGTACGTTGGTGCATGCTTGCTGGTGATACAGACCAGCCCAAGGAGGCTCTTGCACTGTAGCTCTTAAGAGGGGAATTTATTCAAGGCTAGAAAAAACCTATTTCCTGCTGTATCAGCTCTTAGTTTCTTTTAGCAGGTAGCTCTGCATGTTCTGCATCTGGCAAAGCCAGAGGCTATCCCAGAGAGCAAACAGGGACACGTGCAATAGCCATGTCAGCTTATGGCACGTTATCAGGTCACAGCTCTGGATGGCTACACTGCACCATGGGGTCCGCATCCCCCTTAGCTGCTCCGGGGCACCGCTGCTCACACTTAACACAAAGCTCTACACCAGCCCAACTCTGCTTTGTCTTTGCTGCCCTTTTAGCACCCAGTGGGGGAGGAAGGGTATGGGGACCAGGTGGCATCCATCCAAAACCAGCAAGCATTTCATTTTTGTCTTTATGGGCATTTTGTCAAGCATAACTGCAGACGGGAACTCCACAAACAGTAATTAACCACAAGCTGTGGGCAATGTTAAAGTGCTTGCCCCCTAACCTGCTGGTACACAGGAAATCTGAGATGCTGCTAATAGGTTTTTCAGCAGCTGAGTCTATTTCTGGGCCCAAATCTATTTGCTGTGGCTCTCAGATAACGCTGACGAATATTTTCTTGAGCGTGCACCAAACGCTTCCTGTTGTGTGAGTCTTGACCACAAGCACAAACAAACAGGTTAGAAAATCAATACCCTGTCCCGTCAGCGGGCGCTGGTGTCAACTAGAAATGCAGCTATGAAGCACCATAATTAATTACCTAAAACGCAGGCAAGCTGACAGTGCTAATTAAGATGGGGAGTGACAGGTTGGAGGTCCCTGGACTGCCCATTTCATTTTCACAGGGCTTATGAAATATGGGGGGATCATCCCTCCTTCCTTCCAGTGGCCAGATGGGAGAGCACAGGGCTCCCCTGGATCAATAGCTCATCCCAGCCATGCCCTACAGCAGCTGCTCTGGAAGCAGGAGAGGCAGGACCGGGTGGTTACAGCAATAACATCCTCCCTGCTCTGCTCCACCCATAGGGAATTTTCCTCTTTCCTCTCCAGGAGAGAAATTAGGATTCAAGGCCCAAAGCAGGAGGATCCAGCACTCCTTCCAAAGAGGCTGTCTTCTGAGCCATCCCCCTCCGAGTGCTCAAGTTACCCCTATAAAGGGACCATCTGCTTCTGTCTCATAGTGCTTTCAGTCATACCTTGTAGCAGTGAGTGCCACGGGGAATCTATTTCCTGGGAAGGTGACTGTCCAACAACTCTCCAAATTCAGCCTCTCAATCTGGGTGCCTCTGTGCTGGGATGAGCTCTGGAGCCCAAGCAGGGTGTTATGCTGGGAGGGATTGCCAGGCTGCAGAGCATCTTGGCCAAATCCTTCCCAGCCCACAGGTATGTTGGACCTGAGCTGATGTTCTGACCTTGCCCAGGTCTCTCTGTGGCCCTCATTCCTGATCTTGCCCCACCAAAGCTTCCAGGAGCATCACATACAGGGGCCTGCGACTGACTCCTTTGGGTATAGGCTCAGTCACAGGAGGGGGATGCTCATTGTTTGACAGTCAAAAATATTATCTGTGCTGCTTCTGTTTCTGTTTTATTCTTTCCTTTTAAATACTTCTTTCCAGGTTGCATTTCAAGGGATTACCCTCCCGAGCCGACAGACAGACAGGTCTGTCAGTCTGTCTGCCTAGCACTCTATCTCCCCTGCAAATACCCTTGCTCTATAGCACGTGAGCCAAGGATTAAACACATAGAAAGAAACAATTCACTGTGGCTTGGCCTGTAATGTCTTTTGAAAGTTAAGTTATGGCTGTTAAATGTTAACACCATATAATGCCTGTCTTTATCCTATCTTTGCAATAAAGTGATGACATGGCTCCATTATGAGCTAGTCACAGAGAAGCTCCCAAACCTGCAGTGTTGTAATGGCACTTAATCTCCTCCCCAAGTGCCCGCGATTCCCACCCAGGCTTTGTCGGCAGTGTTTCTCTGGGATCGTGAAGACACATTAAAGAGGAAAGATGAAATCAAGTCCACCCCCCTGTTGCGCAAGGCCTGGGAAACCTCACGCTTCCCCTCAGCCACCACAGTGCCTCCCTTCTGCCACGCTACCTGTCCTTTTCCCATTCTCAAGGACAACCGCAAAGTTGCTTATCAGCCTGTAAATCGGCTGTGGCAATAAAACGCTGGCATCCAGAGCAATAGCTTTTGTCCTAATGTACTACTTTGCAATTGCTGTGCATATCCAACATATTAATGACACAAATTCATTACAATAAATGAAGACACTGACTGGCCGGGGGCCAGAGTCAAGTAAGGACCATAAAAAAAGAAAAGAAGTTGCTTTTGCTCCTGCCAATTGGCAAGTTTGTGATGCAAAGTTGAACGTGTTGGATGTAGAGTGATTCTGGTGAGTGATGGGAAGAAGTGACTGCTAAATATAGGAGTAATGGTGCCAGGGATCTGGGGAGTGAAAAGGGAGGCTGCTTCCCATGTGATTAGTGAGCAGCCATGATTTCCAGGTGAAATTAAGGAGTCAAATGGCTTCAGCAACAGGGTGATGGATTATGTTTGAACTGGCTCACAGTTTTCAGGTAAGAAAAGCTGTTCACTGAGGTGAAGGACTCATTCCAACCTGGGGAACGGGGGATTTTGTTGATCTACTCCCTTTGTTTTTCTCTCCACTTTTGGATTTACTCTCTCCATTTACTCATCTAGTTGTACCTCTCTCACTCCACGTGCTGCTCTTTCTATCGGTGGTCTCTTGATCTATGCATTGACAGTGGATACAGAAATTATTGAATACCTCAGATACTTCCTCGTGAGAGATTTAAAAATCTTTCTGTTTTGTTTAGCAAGGGCTGTGCAGTGCAGTATGTACCAGATCAAAGGCAAGGCACTGTTTAATTTAGCAACAAAAGCCAATGCCTTCTAATTAAAATTAGAGCTATTCAAATGGGAAACAAGACATCAATTTTTGAGGAGGAAAATGAACCATTGAAATAAGCGATCAACTGAACTGATGGATTCTGTTGCTTGCAAAAAAAGATCTTCATAATTCTAGAAGTGAAATTATAATCAGCAACATATTATTACATTGAAAGCTGAAATAACTCGATATTTTATTACCCTTGTTCTAGCAGGGTCAAATCAGGTGATATAACCTTCTTGATGTGTGCTCTGCAGTCAGGTAAGGGGGGACTGGTGAATCCAGCTTGTGAGTTCATCGGTATCATCACGGAGTTACGTCTTGGAAAACCAGACAATCATGTAGGAGAGACTCTGGTTTGGAAATGCATGGCTTGGACTTGGGGCTGGACAAAACAGACTTGGTTTCTCTGGAAGAGTGGACATGGAGGGTGCAGTATGGTGACAGGAGCTAGCAAATGAATCCATGCTGACAAGAGAAAAAGAGACAAAAGTGAAATTAGATTCAATGAGAGACATAAACCAGCATTTTCAGAAGCAACTACTCATGTGAACAAACCTCCTGCTCCTGATATTGCATCAGAATGTCACAGAATGGTTTGGGTTGGAAGAGACCTTAAAGTTCATTCAGTTCCAACCCCCTGTCACGGGCAGGGACACCTTCCACTAGACCAGGTTGCTCAAAGCCCCATCCAACCTAGCCTACAAAATATCTCTAACGCTGGGTGATAAAGCCAGAAGGCTTGCCATGCATTGAAGGGATGTTGCTCCCCACACAGGCTTGCAAATTCTGGCACTTTTCAAACTTCTTCTACAACTGTGCCTTTTTCACCGTGCCTGCAGAGAGCCTGTTTTTGTTAGGAAAACACCTTTTTTTACCACCTCCTGACGGCAGATTCTTTTCTTTTGCCAAGGGGAACATAAATAAAACGTCCCACACTAGGGCAGATGTTGAGCTGTTTCCTGACACAGCTCTGCTGGGATCCCTGCACCCATTCATTTCAATCCTGCAAGGCAAGAGCAGTTGTAGGAGACGGAAAGTTCCTGTTCAGACCAACAGGGCAATTGAAGGCCTTCCCTGCACACAACGCCGAGCCGGCATTCATGCTTCAGGGGGTCTTCAAAGTTAGCTACAGATTTAGTGGCAAATGCAGCTAGAATGAAGGTTGATTAAAGCTCCCGGATAATTACTCGTTTAGCTGCAGAGCGTGTGCTCGAGGAGAAGTGCTGCAAAGCTTTCTATAGACTGGAAAGCCCAATGCCTCAGCCAGAGCTGCCAAGTGAACGGATGTGCCAAGTGGAGCACCGTAATGATATCAGTAACAGTCATTATACAGAGAGGGAAGCAAACACTTCCCCCATACAACTGCAAATCTGCTACAGCCTTGTGCAGCCGTATTTCTGTGTCTCTAATGGGAGCTTGGCTGTGGCTGGATTTACAAGTGGCCTCTTTCTTAGGCTCCTGTGTTTAAGTTTCCCTCCTCCCTCACCTCTTGGTTATTTAGCTAAGGGCTTACTGGCAATGGTGTGAGCCAGGGGCTAGTTCTGCTGAAGGCATTGCCCATCACCTAAACTCAGGTGTGTGGAAAATAAACTGCTCATGTGGCCTTACCTGGGACCAACCTCTTTGAAGACAATGCTAAATGCACTTAATTTAGCTGGGAAATAAAACCTTCCCTGCATCCATAACTTTGGGATCCCTCATCTACCTGCATGCAGATGCAGCAGGGATGCTGTAGTGTCAGCGAGCATCCAGACCTAAAAGTTAGGCTCAAACCATGGGTTTCCTGGAGATGTGAAGTCCATGCTGATGATTCAGCAAGCAAGCTGAGGGTCACAGCTTGCACTGGCTCCAAGAGGTGTGCTGGTCCATTTACAGTTCTTTAGAAGAGCTTCTGATGCAAGGTGCAAAGCATCACTTGCGCTATTAAGGTGATGCATTCCTAAACAAGTGCCCAGTACAACAGTGTGTGCAACTGCCATGGTTCAGTGCTTTGGGCAAAACAAAGCTCGGTTTGGTTCTCCTTCCAAAAATGACCCCCACGGAGCACACAGGCAGCCATCCCAAAGGAAGAACTGCCATGGTAGTGTGGGATTAGATGGGTGGAGTAATTGTCCTAGGCACCATGTCATTATCTACAACTTCCAGGCCATCATAAATAACACTTATGGTCATTTCTGTCCTATTACAGTGGTGCTAGGTGCAATGGGCTAAGCCAGGAATGGGCCATGCTGCAGAGGGGCTGGCTCTGTTAGCACACAAATTGCAGGCTTTCAGAAGCTGTCTTCTGAAAGGCCCCTAAATACACTCAGCTCTAACTAGGAAGTTAAAAATGTTAATCTAATTGTCACCCAGACATGTTTGTGTTACGAGTCTGGATGTAAGTTTGTCCACTCCTTAAGTAAGTCTATTTGCCTAAAAGGCAAACACAAGAGTCAGGTTTGACACTGCACATTGAACCGAGTCCTGCTATTTCTCTTCTCCCCTACGTCTCCCTCCTTTTGCTAAGATTAACTGATCAGGTCTTTAATGCCATGGCCAATGCGCCAGGATATAAATGCTGCTAAAATAAAAAGCAGATGACGTTTCTGGTTATATGAAAACTACCTAAATGCAGGTAATACCTGCTAAAATAATTGTTTCATTAGGTAATTTGGCTCCATTCATGCTCGATCATTTTAAGAATTTCCCCCTGATGTGGGGGGCAAAGTGTCCTTTACGTGATGCATCCTTAAAAATAGCTGGGATGAAACGATGGAGTGCGTGTGCGATGATTTAAGAGTGGAGGCACCAAGTTCTTACACAGGAAGTCTGTGTTTTTCCCCCAAAAAGATCTGTGGGTGGCTTCAGCGCTGAAGAGATCTTGACTGTGGAGTGCATTAAATCCTGTCTGAGAGTTTCAGCTCCCTTCCTTGAATCTAGGAGGTTGGGAGAGTTAGACAGAATTAAGCAATATGTTTGCTTGTGAGCTGCTCTGTACAACGAGGGGGCTGCAGTACAGGCTATAGGTGCACACACAGGAAAAGGAAGGTGAGTCTCGAGGGGAGCAGAGCTTCAGCTTTGGCTGATCGCTTGATTCAGCTACCTTTTGGGTGCAAACCTACAACAGGTTTAGTTGGGAAGAGGGAAAGCCCAACCTTTCTGGGCAGGGTAGGGCTGAGCCGTGGTGACTGAACTTTACTAATGACCGACTTTTTCTTTCCAGGGCTTACCAGAGGCTTCTCAAAGAGGCTTCTGTGCTCCCATCACACCCGGGTTTCAGCAGAATAAAGGAACCCCTTCCCCTGGTGTAATGAGTGTTTACCCAGGGGTGCTGATACCGTCAGTCTGTCACTGCAGGATCAAAACCAGAACTGCACAGCCTCTGATAAAAAGGCCAGATGTGCCACTTTAATTAATGCAATTTGCTAAACACTGCAACAATTAAGTGCAATGCGATAGCGCAGTAATCTCGGGGGCCAGGAAGCGCCATCCCCAAGGCATCCCCAGCTGTTCCAGCTTTCTTTTCTGCTCTGCCATTTTCTTACATCATTTACAAACTTAAAGGATTTGCAGGGGAGCCACAACATCAAATAAGAAAGGAAGCTGAAGGCGTGCAGGTGAGCACATAAGGAGGGTAAGGGGCTGCACAGCCACAGGTGGTTTGGATGGGGATCTGTTTTGTGAATGGTGTCAGTTCAGATACACCCAGGGGCACAGGCTCACGCACAACCCAACACAAATACAGCCCCCAGTGAGAAGCAAGAGACACAAACAAACATGTATAGGAGCTGAGACTATCGAATACCCCAGACAGAGCAAACATGTACGCAGGCTGTTGTACAAACACCCTGTAACACTTTCCTAACACACCTCTAATGCTGTGCAGGCATCAACACCAGGCTGGGCATGCACCCTCCTTCCTTCCCCTCCCTAAACACGTCCCTCTCTCCCTGATAACCCAGTACAGGAACCTGGGCATGTTCTGCACGTTCCCCATTACTTCTGTGTAAGTTCATGCAAGAATCAGAAGAGCCCCGAAGTTCCTCCTTCAGACGCTTGGATCCTCTGGGACTTTCCTACTTAAGAACTGGAGGAAGCAAAAAAGAAACACAGTAATGAGAGGAAAATGAAGAAGTTTCTTTAAAAGCCCACAGGTTTCAGGGGAAGTGATGGGAAATTAGAGACGTGTGATAGACAGGCTAATTTCCCTAACTGACAACCCAGACAGCTCAGTGCAAAAAAACATTATAATGTTTGGGCTTGATTTGTGTTCTCCCCCTCCTCGCTGTACATAAGCCCAGAGCTGTGTGTGTATGCACACTTTCAGTAGGAAAGATGTTGCTTTTGTATTGTAATCATAGAATCACAGAATAGTTTGGGTTGGAAAGGACCTTAAGATCACTCAGTTCCAACCCCCTGCCATGGGCAGGGACACCTCACACTAGACCATGTCACCCAAGGCTCTGCCCAACCTGGCCTTGAACACTGCCAGGGATGGAGCATTCACAACCTCCCTGGGCAACCCATTCCAGTGCCTCACCACCCTCACACTAAAGAACTTCTTCCTTATATCTAACCTGAACTTCCTCTGTTTACATTTAAACCCACCACCCCTTGTCCTATCACTACAGCCCCTGATGAAGAGTCCCTCTCCAGCATCCTTATAGGCCCCCTTCAGGTACTGGAAGGCTGCTCTGAGGTCTTCAAGCATTCTTCTCTTCTTACAAGGCAATGTAATGCACACACGTCTCTCTACTATCCACTCCCAAAACTGCCTGGAAAAGGGAAAATACAATTTGAACAAGTATTTTAAACAAACTGCTGATTTTTGTCAGGTTTACACTAGCCTGGTTTTCCACCTCTCCCTGAATGCCTGCACCATCTGGTTATCAAACAGCTTTACTCTGTTTTGGGATGTCAGAAAAGCAAATTGTGGTGGGGAAAAGTGGTGAAAAAAACAGTTTCCCCCTAGATTTCATAGTAACAAGTACAGCACCTCTGGAGCATGGCAGCTGCAGAGATGGCTCGTGTTTGGTATCACCAGGGACTTGGTTGATTTGGAGAAACAGTGGGAAAACATGGTTGGTCCCTGCAGTGCTGTGCTGCAGCACCAGGACCTGAGGTCAAGCAGTCCCCATTCGTGTCCTGCCTCTGCTGCCATGGACCAAGATGATGTTCCTATGGCAATGGAGGTTTTTTTACACCTTTCCCATAAAAAGCAAAATCTGCCCAATTAAATTGTTCTGCACATTCATGTTGAAGAGACTTCACGAGACTAATACGGGTTAAAGAGCTTTTTAATTACCCCTGCACGAATGTTCTGAGCTCTCAAGCAATACTGTGCTTGTCAGGTATGAGTTTGCAGTGCAATATGATGCAATTTTTCAGTTCAAAAAGGAATCCCAGTTCCAAACCTACTTCGGTCCTCTTGAACCAGACCCCACTCCATGCACAGAGGTCCTAAAGAAAACGGAACATTTTGCATGCCTTGAGCTACTTGTTTTTCCTGGAAAAATATAAATAAATCTGTTACTTTGAATAGGTCAAGTACACCATTAAATTGAATCCAGCGTAATGCAAATACTGTCTCAGCCCATATCAGAGAGGTAAAAGAGAGGAGTCTCACCCACCCTTGCAAGAATGCCATCAACCCAGAATCAAGCCCATGCCAGAAGCCCTGAATTATAGCACTTCTTTAAGAAAACATGTACACTTTGTTTTCTTCATCTTTTTTTGTAGCAGTTTTCAGCTAAGGACAATTGAAAAGCCTAACAGTGAAGCTGAGAGGGAGCATTGCCCTCTTCCAGCCTGCTTAGAGAGGGGAAATGAGTTAATAACTCCTATAACTTAAATGAGTTTGACAACCTTTAAATATAAACAGCTGATTGGAAATGCTGAGAAATCTGGGAAAGAAAAAGAAGAAAAGGAGAAAAAAAAAAACAGAAGTTCCTGGGAAGCTCAGCAAAGGAATGCTGGCTCCGTTACCGCTTCTAGCACAGTACAAATGAGAAGGAAGAAGGGAGGCAGCATGGGCTGGCTAAGGAAGAAGAAAGAGAACAGCACCAAGTTAGAACACTTCATGTGAAAATCAAACCAGCTGTGGCCAACACTCACCTGCAGAGAATGATTACTGCCATCCTGGGAGAGCCACATACAGGGAAGAGTGGTGATGAGGTGGATAACCTGCTCCATGACTGCTTTGCTCATGAAGAAGACCTCTCACACCACACCAGAGGTGTGAATCATCACTAGGTGATGACTGACTTGAGGCAAATCTGTGGTCACCGCTGTGAGCAGACAGGGTGCTGTGAAGATTATGGTCCTGCTTGATGTCAAAGGCCTTGGGGTTCGTCCCAAATCAGTGCTAAGGAAAAACACATGAGTTCACAGGGCAGCAATGTCTGGTTGCTGGTATCTAGACCTTAGGTGAGGCAATGGCTCCTAGCCTGTCTGGAGGCTGTGTTGTGGCCTTTTCCCAGTCTGTTTCCAGAAGTACGTATGATTACACTGATGTGATCCTTTGGAATAATGATATTTGGATACGTGTCCCTGTCCCATGCACAGGGACTGGTTTAAAAGCCTCTGCATTAGGTGCAGAGTCAGGGAGGGCTAAGGCTCTACCATAGTTCTGTAACTGCTCAGAAATGGGCTCTTTTTTTGGGTAAAACCAGTTCTGAGCATGTCCTTGGATTCTGAGTGGCTGGGATTTATAATGAATAAACCAATAAATGAAGCTGGATAGTAGCTGTCTCTTTATTACAGATGTAATACAGGTCCTACTGTTTCCCCAGTCCAGAGGGGATCATCCATCTTTGAAAACAGGAGGTAAGCTCCTAGGCTGCTTACTTACAGTAAAAGAAGGCCTTTTTGGACCAGAATGATTGTTTTGTTGACAGAAATAGTGCATGTCTGTCTTGTAAAGGCAAGAATCATGCATACTCACGTGTATTTTGCTGCATAACTCAAAGCCAACCCCCCAAGCTGTCCTTGAAAGCCTAAATCTGCCAGTCTTTTCCTATACCACCACACTGGTTTCAAGGAAATGCTACCTTTTGAGTGAGAATAGGAAATTAAAGGAAATTAATATGCTACTCAGCCAGATGAATTAATTAGCTAATGTGCATACATCACTTAGGAATGGTAAGGCCCTAGATAACTTTTTATGTCTGAGGAAATATGGTCTAAAGTGGTTCAATTCCAGCCCGGTAAAACTAACACTCATTAGAGAAGCTGATCTGGAGAGTAAGGTGCAGGGAGGGAAGTGGTGCCAGCAGCTACCTGGTAATCAGGAGATGGAACAAAGAAGCTGCTGTCTCCAGGATGAAGGACTTGAGGTTATAAGATCATAAAACACAGGAGTCCATAACGTTTCTGAGTTCTGAAGGCATGCCTTTAAAGTTAATATCGTGCAGTATCAGAGCCATAATAACAAGTCACCCAGAGCCATTTATTATTCATTGAGAGTCACCCTCACTGCACATACACCAAAAGTCCTTTAAATGTCTCAGGTACATCCTCTTATCTGAAGGAGATTTACGGGAATATTATTGCATCTTAAGGAAATGCCAATCAATTACTTTAACACTAATTTCTGCCATTTTAATAACTCTCCCAATGCAAAGACTGACCATATTTAACAGTGTAGCTGTTAAGCTGCAAGAGATGTCATTTCCTCCTTCCTAATTGGACATTGTGTCAGTCACACCGTCGATAACGGCTGCATAATACAACTGTAGTTGTATGTTAAATTGCCATGTATTTCATATTATAGCTCTATGTTACGCCTCTAAACATCCTCTGCAAACCTTTTTACACGCTCTTCTGTACAGAGAACTGGCTTGAAACAAAATTCATTGTGTTTCAATTTTAACTAAAGGGAATTAGGTGCTGACATTCCCCTGAAGTACAGTAAAGGCTGGGTGCTTCATTGCTTTGAGCTCTGAAAAATCACTCTTCTCTTCAAAACCGAGATGTAGCTCTCAATGCTTTTCAATTACAGCTGTTTGTCTTCTCTTGGTTATTCAAAATGGATTGGTTTCTTTTTTTCAAGCAAACCAATACATTATAATAAAAACCCCAAAGAAATAACCCCTGGGTGACTTTGAAAACCCAACCCCAAATATATCGCGGTGATTCTTTAGGAGGTACCTTGTGCCCCTGAGATGTGCTTTACCATTTGACTCTGAACAGTATCCATCTACCTCTACATTTACCTCATGCATCAGTGAAACAGCTCTTTCCTTAACGACCACTTCTGCACGCTTACCTCCTCCAGCACCCCTTTGCAGAAGGCCTTTCTCTTGTCATTCATTAACAAATTAATCCTGTTCTCCTGCACTGCTGGTTTTCATTCCCGGCACCCCTGACCAGATGTACAGTGACAAGTGGAGTGAATGGTGGCACCTCTCCTCCTAATGTATTAGGTGCCCTTCAATGAAAATGCTTTTCAGAGCAAAGAAATCCTCTCTACCAAACCCGTGACACTGACTTGTTTCAATCAGGAGGCTTGGTAAGAGCACTCACTGCAGCAGAACAGTCTGTGCAAGAAAGCCAGGCTGAGACAAGGTAGTGGTGGGCTTCAAACCCCAGGTGGTAGGTTACACTGCTGCTGAAGTGAGTAACCATCAGTGATGGACATCTGCTGCCTTCCTCACATGTCTAGCCCATGATCTGCTGCTCTTCTTGCTCATCCTGACACTCTAACCTTAACACCCCCTGAAATTTAAGACCAGGGGTTTTCTCCTCCATGAGAAGAGGGTATGGATGTTTCACTACATCTTTTCTGGTGGCCTTTCTTTAATTTAGGAGTGTGTTCTTGTCCAGAATGGATAACTACAGACTATTTATGCAGGTGAGGAATTCTGAGCCCCTAATTACATTTACTTGTTGCATTGAACATTCACTCTTGCCCCATACCTTGTTTTTGTGATGAAATACCCAAATTGGAGACACCCTGATGAGCATTGAGAGGATTATTACTGACACCCTGACCAGTATTGCAGAACGGAGGCAGGCAGTACCTCTTTGTGTAAGAGATACAGCACCTAGCATGAATAGGAGCTAATCTGATCTTTCTTGTCCCAAGCAAACAGCACACAAACCTTTAGTGGTTCATACCCATGGCATGGATGGTATCCATTTCCAGGTCAAGCCTTGCAAAATGCAATCAAAGCTGAGGGTAATGCTTCATTCAAACTCTGCAGACAACTGCATTTTACTGATACACAAAATGACTGCAGGAAACAAACCTAAAAGCTGTTTGCACAACTGCAGATAAAGCGTCGCTGCCTCCCTTCGACACCAGAAGGTGTTTTTCCTGTGAGTTACATCTAGTGAATAAAATTGCAAGAACAAACACAAAGAGAGGGAGAGAAACATCTGCCTTTGGAAGCTGCAGCGCTCCTTGGGCTGTATAAAGTTGTGCAGCTCCATTAACTTCAACAAAGGAGCAGGCGGCTGTCCCAGAGCTGAACATTTGAGCTTTGCGATTGAAAATCATCAGTGAGCAGGAGCTGCAGGCGGAGTTGGACGGGTTTGCTCTTCTAGCTGAGATTTCGCAGAAGTCTTTTTAGCCTGAGAGGAATTAAAGCTGGACACCGAGGTCTTTCAAGTAAAGCTTACTGCGAGCAGCACTGGTAGTGCGCAACCAGCTTCCCAGTATTTCCCTATCTGCACAGCCTCGCAGAAGAGCAAAGCGAGGAAGATGTTTCTGCTCTTCAAAGAGCCCTTTTTTCTGCTTGATTCAGTACTTTTAAGGTGGTGGTTATAGTGTATCTCTGTAGGCACCTTCTGCAGTGCGAGAGTTTGATATTCAAAGGTGCTGCCTTCCTCAGACTTAATGGTGCAGAACACATCAACCAGAGCCTTGGAAAACAGGGAGGATGGAGGCAGTCTTTGGGAAATTCCTCCCTAATTGTCTTTCTACCCCGTCATTCAATGTTTTGAAGCTAAAAGTATTAAAATCAGAAGGGAAAAAAACAGAAAAGGTTCAGTTTTACAGGGAGTGGATGAGAGGTGTTATATTTATCATCAAAATTTGGAATTTCAAAACTTTGATGAAATGTAAAGCAGCTCTTATACCAGAAAGAACAGTAAAACCCCTTCTAGGATAGATGCAGATCATACCTCATAGCTAGACACAGCTGTTCACAGCTCTGACTGCTCTTTTCAGAGCCGAAAGTTATCTGGATATGGAGCTTTCCTGCATTTTTCTGGTTATAGACTATCTTTTGAATCCGACTTTAAATCTTGAGCTGAAAAGGCTCCTGGAGTGACCAAATCAAATCAGCCCTGCTTGGAAAAATAAGAACTGAATTCTGCTTTTGGCAATGCCTGAGTCTCCATTAAATTGAGACTAAAATATCAAATCGTGAGGAGATGCCAAAGCAGTGAGGATTTTGCCAGTTCCCTCACTGTCAGTGAATTTAGTTGTCCACAGAGCTCAGGAAATAAGGGGACACTTCCAAAGCCTTTCAGCTTCATGGTGAAATTTGTTCTACTCCTGAAACAAATCCTGCTGTGCTCTGCAAATGGGACATCTGCGGCTAGCCCAAGACTTTTCATGCCTCTCTCCCTGTGTAGTCCTGGGAAGCTGGAAAAGCTCCTATTGTTCTTGAAAAGACATTGCAATTGCTGGGAACGTGTCAGGTAAGAAAAGATCATTCAGCACTGGGTGAGTCTACAACATCTACAGACAAATAGATGAACAGACTCTGTGTACATGGGCTCTGTGCAAACATGTTTGGTTTCCTTTCACTCTTCCTCCATTTAGAGCCTCTTTTCTGGGGGATGAGTTAATCCATTGTACCAAAGTCATTAATAACATCTCCCTGTAGAGAACGCCAGTCCTTGGAGCCTTCCCTCCTTCCTCCTCCTTTGGGAGGGTGCTCAGCTGGCAGGACCAAGGCACCCTCTCCATTGATATAATCAAGATGCCACAGTCACGCTGACACGGCAGCACCTGAGATGATTATTCACATTTATGTGACCTTATTAACTTATCCCACTGGTTGGAAATGCTCTGGAGAGCTGTGCATGGATCTGGGTTTTGGCGAATAACCATGGCAGCACCTTACCTGCCAACCCAACACCCTTGTCAGAGTCCAGCTCATTAATAGAAAGTGTCTCTCCCATTTAAAATGCAGATACTGCCTGTGAACAGTCACAACACAGATGTATTTGTGCCATATTTGTCTCTCTTTCCTCAAAGCAGGTCTTGCCCCATCAGCTGATCTAACCATGCTTTCAGATGCCTGGATGAGATGGGCATACAGAGATGAAACATCCCCCAGTGCAGTCAGCACAGCACAGCAATAAAACCCCCTGACACTGCTAAGCCAAACTCTACTGACAGCAATGCCCTGTTCACCCATTGCATTGGCCTGAGCTGAGCCATCTTGTGCTTGTGTTGGTGTAACTGATAGCAGAATACGGCCCAGTGAGAGCAGTGCATGCTCTGCCAAGGGCATAGCTCAGCCGCCGACCTTGACGTGAGATTCCTCTGTGCTTACAGAGACAGTTACATGTAAGAATCAGCAATGAATCTCCTTATTCTTCAACCCAATTAGTGTCAAAGAAATTGGGTTTTGGGGGCCTCCTCCCAAGGTTTGCTAACCCCCCCTCACCTCTGCCTTTGATGCATCAAAGGCAGAAACAGAAACACTACTCGCCTTTTCACTCAGTTTTGCTTTCTTCTCTCCAAGGACAGTGTCTGGGACATCCTCCTCTTCATTTCTGTTTTACCTTCCCCTTTAGCTGTGGGAGGACAGATGCCCTTGGAGAGAATAAACAGGAAGGGCCAGACTTGCCTCTGGTGTTAACCACTGCTGTTCCCTGGAATCAACAGTCACACATCCTGCCCTGTGTCTGCACAAGCACTCCTTCAGGAGCAGCCTGAAGCAGAGTGAGCTGCAACACCCTCTGACACCCTTTGACCAGCCTGGCTGCACACCAGCAGGAAAAGCCAAGGGTTTAATTATGGGAACTCTAATTCAGCTTTCCTGGGACCATGGGAAAGGGCTGTATCCTTGGGGCCAAACATCGCTGTCCTTTAGATCCGCACTCCTAACAAGAGGCTGGGAGAACTCCTTATTCAGCCTCAGCCTTCGCTTTTCTCATGACCCAAAACCCAACAAGGCAACAAACGGTCTCCCCTCTGCTTGCCCAGATGCAACATTCAATCTAGATGGAGTTCTCTGACATGTCTTACAGCATCCCATGTCCAACCCTCTGCATGGTGCTACCCTTCCCAAGCTTCTGACAACCGATTAAACCCCCTGCCCTTTGAGAACACAGGCAGGCAGCTGCAGTGACTGGAAATCTAGTGGGTCCCACATCACTTTTGGCTCTAATGGCAACAGAAATGTCCCCCACAACCTAAATGCCCAGGAAACACACTCCTTGATACCTGCAGATGTGACCCTGCTCAGAGAATCATATGAAGGGAAACCCCTCTAGGCTTGAGCGCTGTCATACATGAATGGTGGAAGACCCTGCTGTGCTTACACATGGTGACAAAGTGTGTGGCCATCAGCTGCGTCCATCCTGTGTACAGGCATGTTTCCAGACCTGAAGAGCAATCACACCTCTGAATCTCATAGCATCCATTCAGCGCTGCAAAACAGTGATCTAATACGGATCTTCAGTAGGAAAGTTACCATGTCTGTGTCTGCCATTAACATTTAGAAGGTAATCTCCTTAACACCATAAATGCTAACTACTCTGGCATGCCCTTGACAGGTATAATTGTCTGTAGTCCTGTAAAAAATAATAGCCATCTGGCAGAAAGTACTGATGCTGTGAGAAGAAAAAGAAGATGGGTACCAGCAAAAGACCAAAGCAAATCCCTCAGCACAGGTTACCTTGGGACTATTTGATTGCCTGGCAATCTGCTCATGTCCCTCTTTTCAGCCGTTTTCAGTGTCATGGGAGGAGCATCTTTCAGCTTTAGCCTCACAGCCAGCACAAGCCCTACCTGAATTTATTACAGACAAGGAAGCAGAAATAATTCTCTTCCCCTGGAACTGACAAACATGAAGAAAGAGCTAGCCTGCTGGAGATCAACCCCATGGGTTATACGAGAAACCTTGCTTGGGTTCTGAAAGCAGTGTATTGCCCTGCTAATAGTATGCTGTAGATCATCTGGCACTTGCAAGGAATGACCTGCCTGTTCCTCAGCATCTCTGGCTCTCCTCATCATTATGGCCCTTGTAAAAAATGGCATATTAAGTGCAAAGACCAAAAGTCCTGGAAAAGAAACAATTCCAGTTATTCACAGAACCGGAGCACTATGGACAGCTAAATGCAAGCTTCTCCAGGGATATCTCTTGGCTTCAACCTTGATCTATAGAGCTCTTTCTTGGGGTAAGGAAAGAATCCAGGTCAGACAGGTTGTTTATTCACTGGCCTTCCTGATAAGGCTGTGGAAATCACAGACACTGGTAAAGCAGGAACATTTTCCATTAGGTGCCAGGCCAAGACTCACTGTACAGTGGCTGTTGATCTGTCAGGAGCTGGTCCTGAACTGGAGTAATGCGTTCAGTATCACCTGCAGTGAACATCGGCCTTTGCTGCAATGACCATACCACAGGGAGGGAGAGCAGAAGGATGTGGAAGGAGTGAAATCCCCCAGCCAGTGCTGTTCCCAGGCTCTGACAGAAAACAGGCATCCTGATAGCTCAGAAACAAACAGTTTTCATCCAAACTCCATGACCTGAGATACCCCAAACAAGTTCAAACCATCTTCCAAAAGTCATTCACACGTAACAACCCCTTCTCTGAACTTCCCTAGGGTTATGGATGGATTTTCACTGTAGCAGCAGAGCAAAATCTGCCTCCAAACTGTGAGGAAAGAACATTGAACCTTTGCAGAAATAAGAGCTGTATCCACAGACCGGTCTGATCTTGGTTCTACCTTTGCAGCTTTAAAGGAGTGCCGAGTTCACCCATCCCAGTGACAGTGCACTGGCATCATTTCACCTCCTGGCCCATTTGTGAGGAAAAGGCCTGTTCTCAGGTTTACCTGAAACCTCTCTGTGGCTTTTTAATACCCCCCAAGGAAACAAAAGAGGATGGTCTGTGTTACAGCGAGGATGGCTCGGCTGCAGTTAATTACGACAACAACCACCAGAGCAACACAGAAGAATTTAGGGAGGAAGAGGGCACGTTTCACTCCTTGCTCTCAGAAAGGCTGATCTTCTCTTTAACCTTTGGATGAGCACGCACGAGTTACAGATTGAAGACATCTGCTACAAGACAGCTGGATTCATACGGCCGAGTGGTTGTCCACAGCCTTCAAAGCCACACCAAAGGGAAGACACTGCACCCCATCACCTGCCTAAATCCTGCCCAGTGAAGGGGAAATCTGGAATCTAAAGTGAATGCACCTTGGCAAACATGACAACCAACGCCAGGATGCTCACAGAGGTGAGCCCTCACAAGATTGTTACACAGTTGTATTTATGTTATGGATGCCAAATCACTGCCAGATCTGAGAATCATTTTACAGATGACATCTGACTTAATTTTACTCTTTTGTTTTTCATCTCTAGAAGACTTGTTCAGGACTAAGACTGCCACATTGAGCAGTTAAAGAGCTCAACCCTTTCCCAGCTATTAGTACACCTGACCCAGTGTTTCACACTAGAAGTCTCATAGGAGGATTTTCTCCAAAGGATTCATATTTAGCCCTTTGCTTCCACCTAAATTGCTTTCCTTGACCCCATTTAAGTGTGTTTAGAAGGACACTGACACTTGCTTTTCAGATTTTCATCTAATCTGTCTCCCACTTTGAATAAATCAGAAGTAACAGCACTAAAGCCTACTTCTTCCACAAGCATTAGCAAAACTGCTAAAGCCACCAAGATTTATTTCAAACACTGGCTTCAAGTCCTAGCAATAAGTAACTCTGAGCATGGCAAATACTCCTCACTTAAAGGGCCATGACACAGTGTTCACTGCACCATGGGTCTCCCTGCATGTCTGCTAAGGGCTAGGCTCACCCAGCAGCACCCCCCAGTGCTCTGCCCCACTCCCTGCTCAGCATCTTGTTTCTAATACTGTGTGCCATATCACTGAGACCACTGCTTCTTGGTTACAAGTGGTTTAAACTGGAGGGTGGGATCCAGGGGGATGAGCCCTTGGATTTTGGGCAATGCTGGCTTCCAGGGATTCACCCAACCACAGCTCCATTCCAGGGGTGTGACATGGGTTCCTCACCATCCTGAGCTACTGAGTACTGCCAAAATCTATGCTGAAAAAACCTGTTTTAAACATGTTTCTAACCTTATCTACCCTTCCTACCTGCTGTCCCCACTACCGGCTGCCCCTGGAGTAACAGGGGATTTCATCTTGCTTTATTAGATGAAGAGTAAAAGGAGCAACTGCAGAGGCAAATGCATCTCTTAATTTAACTGACAAAATCAATGCATAGTTTGATTCAGCCCATTGGCTTTACAGCCCCAAAGAACTGGGTGATACTGCATGGCCATTATCTGCTGGCAGTACTGGGCTTTAGATGCCCATCCTCCTCCCATCTAGCAGGATCCTGATGCTTCCTGCATCGCTTCCTTTCCTCCATTGGAATCATCCAGCCATTAAAGTCCACTACATAGACCTCATCCTCTTAATGAGGGGCCCTCCTTGCCTGACTGACAATCTGCCTGTGGTCTCCCACAAGTTCCATTCAAGCAGCCACAATCTAGAGCATTTTGTGAACCAGTCCCTTAGGAAAACTGCCTTTCCAGGGAAGTTTGGGGCCCTTAAAGTCTGCACTATGTTTTGTTCAGAAAGAATATTAAGCAGACAGCACTGCCTGAATTGCAGCTCAAACAGGGAATTAAATCCATCCATAGACCAATTTATTCTGTTCCAGCTGAATACATCATATCCAAGCTTATGTGGCAGTATAGCCCTGTGGTGTAAACCCAGTTTTAATGCCTCCTTCATGGTATCACCTGTATGAAACCATGATTTTAAAAAATCCCCCTATATATTTGAACAGAAAAAAAGGAATAGGAAGTAAATCTTTCCAGTTTACTGGAACATCAGGGGGACTTTGGAGAACAGGAGCCTCAGTAACCATCTTCCAGGGTTATTGAACCCACACAGATGAAGGCACGAACACAGCAGCACAGTCACCTCAGGGCAATGCCTCTGACCTCTACCTGCTTAGAAATGCTGCCTGCACCAGGGAGGACTTTTCATCTGGGCTCCTCTGTGTTATCATTAACTCCAGAGTGACTCCAAGAAGTCATGCAGCTGGGGACAGGCCTGCTCACACTGCTGATACGTGCTATTGAATCTTGAAATACCCTGCACCGGCAGGTAACTTCTACCCTGCCAGCACAGAGCTGTGTGTGCAGCTAAGCCCAGTCATGTCTTGGCATCCACAGGTCTAAACCCCTCAGGCCCAACTCGATGCTGGCTGTGGGTGCCACCACTGCAAAGGACAGATGTAACACACTGTGAAATCAGGAGGATAACATTAGAAACCATCCTTCACATTCACTTTGTAGTGGGGCATAGGCTAGTGGGTGCTGCAAGGCGAAAGAGAAACAGCAGAGCAAAACAGCAATATGACCTCCCATAGATATTCAGTATATCTATTTAGATATAAATACACATCTCCTCTTCTCCTCTCTTCTCTCCTTTCTCTCCATCCTGAGGCAGGGATTCAGCACTCTAAGGAAATGGGTTAGGTGAGCTTCCTCACATCTTCCTGTCATTCATCCCTCTTAAAACCCACAGCATTTAACCTGCCAGCAAAAGGCTGCTCCAGAGAGGTCTGGGGGGCCAGAACCACGCAGTGGGTCAGATGTGGGCTGCATTGGCAGAGCCCCATGAGGATGGAGAGCAGAGTCTCCCAAGCAGGGCTGAGGTGTACCTGGCTCCCTGCCTGCATTAACCCCCAGTCTCTGCCGCTTTAACAAACACCAGATTCACACAAAGTGTGAATAGCAAACGGGGAGCGGGGAAATGCGCTTGGGTTAGAGAAACGTGTGACAAAAGCTGCACATATTTTCATCACCCAAAGGCCAGGACACAGTAATAATCGCTTTCCCAGCCCGGAGGAGGAGAACAAGACCAAGGGTTTCTTTTCAGAAGTGCTGAGACAATAGTGACAAAGGGCCACACAAGGTCAGTGACACTTTGGCAACTCATGTCAGCCGAGGCGCTGGTCCTGATCTGTCATCTCCCTGCTGATCAGTGACAACTGAGACCACGAGGCACAATCCACCTCTGTGTTACCGAGCTGCAGAAGCCTCCCCGCGCTCAATGGGGCTACACAACGCGGCGGCGAATGAGACGGAGCTCGGCTGCATTCACTCTGCTGCATTCACGTTCCGGGCTGCTTCGCTCCCTCCGCTTTAGTGACTTGCCATGATTGTCACATCGCTCTCCCCCCCACCCCTGTGCCTTCATCAACCTCATTTGCATGGCTGGGAAGGGAGAGAAACCGCAGTTGCTGACTGTCGACAATGTCATAGAAAGTGCCACTAGTTGGCATGCAAATCTTCCCTTGTTCACAGGCACTTTTACAGCCCCATGTCAAAGAAAGCAATATGTGGCAACTCTTCAAAGAAGTGGCAGTTCTTTTCTATATGGGGGCCCTGCCAGGTATGCAGCAAAACCCCATATATCCTTCTTAAGTCACTACTAACCAGCTGGGCTTTGGTCCTGGAGATTGATGCTCCCTTTGCTCCCTTCCAGCGCTGAGGTTTGTGTCAAGATGGGACATCCCCATAGCAGAGCAAAGGATGGGAAACCTGCAGTATTTCACAGCTTGTCTCACACGTAGCTGCTGACAGCAGGCAGATTATCAGGTATGAGTTTTGCCATTTCCTCCCTCTTTTTATAAGGCTAGTCAAGGAGAGGGGGTGGTAATTATAGAGCTATGCCCAGGATTGCTTGAGTAGTATGGAACCAGAGGTATGAACAACTGTCAGTTAATACCTCCAACAGCCTTTATCGTGCACTGAGCTCCTACACAAGAAAATGAAAGTATTAGCAGACAGGCAAAGGTTGCCTGCACCTACCTAGCTGCCATTGAGGCCCCGTTCTTGCAAAGGACAGTTGTCATTAACGATAAAGTCCTGTGCTTGCCCAGGAGATGAGAGGATGAGCTGGGATATACAGCCAACACTCCCAGTCACCCTGACCATGCAGCCTATTGCATCCTGTCCTTTGAATGGCCAGACACAGTCTGAGCCTGTTGCACAGCACCTAACACCACTTACTACAGAGCTCTTGCCTAGGAAGTGTCTCAGGCGCATTGACTCCTCCTGCAAGTAAAGTCAGGGTACCACTTTCCAAAGCAGCATAAATGGAGGTCACATCCCTTCCCATCCTTCCAGGTCCCCCTGCCTGCAGCCCTTGATTCCTCCCAGAAAGAGGTGGCTCATACTGTAATTCCTGGGATGAAAGCACCCAGCCTTTGTGCTCCCCATCGCAGCAACCTCCCAAAGTATGCGTCTGCCAGCAACAGAAACACTTTAATGTTTGCAATGCGGGAGGAACTGTTTATACCCCATTCTGATGCTGTGTTTCACTGCAGTGAGAGACAGCTCTGGGCAACGAGGGATTAAGGGGGTCCATTGTATCCTTTTCTGATGTTGCCCACCATTTGCTGCCATTTGCATACATCCCACATTCAGGATCCGGGGGCATGGAAACAGCCACTCCACCTGCTTCAGAGGATGGGCATCACTGGGCATCACAGGACCAGGGGCTGCTTTGAACTGATTTTGGGGGATGACTACGCACGAGGAGAAGGGTTGAGTGTGCATCTGCATGGGGAAGGTAGGGCTGGGGGGGGGGGAGAAACAAGAGTAAACATGAATTGGGAGGATTTTCAAAGCCGGCAGAGGGCCTGGAAAAGGACAGGCTTTGAATTCTGCATGTTCTTTTAACTTGGCCTCTGATTTGAAGAGGCCCCCGAAAGCCTGGTAAGCCTCATTGAACTTGAAAAGCTACAAGCTTCCTTTCTTCCCCATTTGCTTTGTCTTCTCTTATCTCATTCATGCGAGACATTGCTCCCACCCCGGCCCTTGCTGGGGAGAGGAGCCGGCCAGAGCCCCCAGCATCACGGAGAAGCAACAATATCACATCACTGCCAGAAAGCCCCTGGACAATAGGCAGGAATTATTAGAGAGGTGCTGCAGTGACCCTGGCTCAGCCTTGGATACAGGCTAATCAGGAGGGACTGGGGCTTCCCCCACCAAGGCTGGGCAGACAGACCTCATGATGAAGGGGCTGCTAAAAGCCAGCTCGTAAACCCCTTTCTGAGCCTTCCTGCAAGGGGAGGCTTTGGGCATTGGTTTTAAGGGGATGCTAGTCAAGACTCACAGAGCCTGCAGCCCCAAATGCACTTTGGGAGCAGGCAGCCTGTCACTGGAGGTCTCATCCACCCCCAGTGCTGCAGCCCATGGGTGCAGAATCCAGAGGGTACAGTCCCACATGTTCCCCAGGGTAACAAGACCAAAGCGGATGAGGAATTGCATCATCGCATCTTTTCTGTAGCTCCCCTGAGGGGTTTTGCACAGCTTTGCTTACTGCCACGATATCAAATCCCCATTCCCACCTTGCTGAAGGATGAAGGCTTGAGACATTATTTACTGCATCCTGAGGAGCCCTTTGCAGCCTGTGCTGTGTGCTGAACCGGTCAAGTCCAGTGCCCAGGAAGGACCAAGCAGGAATGTGCCTATCTGTGTCACAGGATTTATCAAGACCAGTTCATGGGACCAACTGCTACCTTCAATGAGGACAAAGGTGCACCCTCTGGGTTCAGATCCTGTTGAACCTTACTGGGAAAAAGACATAAGATCCCCAGGTGCCCCAATACACCTTAAGGAGAACATTATGCTGCCAGTTATAAACAATCACCCCTGTCCATGTCAGCCCCAGTGCTGACTCTTCACAGCAAGCATTTGCAGCCACATCTTCCCCTGCAAGCTGCAGATAAAAGTTACAGCCAGGTGGGTTTTCCTGATGAATATTGCACTAAAAAGCCAGCTTCCTGAAGCACTTCTCCCACTCCGTGAGTGGGGAGAGGGTGAGGGTTTGGAGACTCTCAATAAACAAGTAAAAGCTCAGATATAATGGGAAAACCTTTTGTGACATAAGGACCTCTGCATGTCAAGTAAATTCATTATATACCAGCTTGAATGGCAATCCGACGGCCTCCAAGTGTCTAATGCAATTACGCTGAGATGGGAGAGATTGTACAGCTGTGCTTCCCTGCTAATAAAAGAGAGCAAAAGTAACAAAAAGGGGATGACAAGAAACCGAGGGCTTTCCACTGGGCATGGCAAAGGCCGCTGGAGTTCGGGGGTTCATGAAGCTCTTTGAGCTGATTTTGGAGTTCACAGAGTTCACCACACAGGCAGAGTTCACAGGCTTTTCCTTGGAGATCTAAGTCCGTGGGGTATCTCCCATCCCTCATCCCTCACCTTCCATGGGGAGATTTCCCATTAAATACACTGCAAATCCTACTCTGTTAACACAAGTGTGGGATGGATCTGGTAAATTGGGTAGATTTACTCCAATATATGCAATTCCAATGTGTATTTTTTCACCTGTGCATCAATGCAGGGTGCTTTTCTGCTCCCCTCCTAAGGCACCGCCACCCAAGTGTGTGGGATGGCCATGCATGGGACAGACAGAGTACCCTGCCAAAGACAGCAGAGTGCAAGGATACCCAGGGAAGCCCTATAACATACATATATACATAGTGACCTATTATTATTCTACACACACAAGCCCAACCTAAAGCAAGACCTTCTTCCACCAATGGCTGGAAAATGAGTAACAAAATCTCACCCATACCATCTCCTCAGTGCCCTTTATGCACCTTCATTCCTCCCCAGCTGAGCTGGGAGACAAGTGTGAATGGATTTGCTGGTGTGAACACAGACTTAACCCTCATCCTATCTAAATTACAGTACTGGGATACCTGGGTCAGCACAGCAGCCATCCCAAGATACTTTTCTGGTCAAGAGAGGAACCCTTCAGAAGCTGTTGTCGACCTTGATGGAAGGACTTCTACCTCCTCAGGCAATAGTGAGTTAACCTTGTCTTTCTATTCTTCCACTTGAAGGGTAGCCCATCACTTAACCAGGGCCTTGATTATCTTTCCAGCTCAGGTTTATGCATTATACTGGTAGATTTACACCTACAAAAGTGAGCCAACAAAACAGCGCCATGGCCTGAGGACACGTTATGTACTTTAGCTTAAACCTTTCCCAAAATGACATGAGATAACCTGAAAATGATTTTCTGAGCTGGAAATAACAGCTTCTGCACAGAATATTAAACCAGCCCTTCCCATGCTAGACAAGCCGTGAGACCTGCACATTCTGTTACAGCACTTTGTGCATCCAGCCTTGTGGGCATCAAGTGAGCCCACTGAAGGAAAAGGGCCCAGGAAAAGGTATTGCCTTCATAGGCAACAGCTTCTCTGTAATAATACTAAGTAGCAGGGTGAAAAAATTGAACCCAGATTACCTTTTGAGAGGTTACTCTCAAAGTAATAGGAGGTATAACATAAATATAATGTTATAGGAGGTATAACATCAGTAATGAGCGCTCAAAGAGAATCAGATTTAAAGCTATGCACTGGCATTAAATTTTGGAATATTTTGATTTTTCATTCATTAATTTGGGACAAGTAGTCCCATGTTTTCTATTTGTGCTACACGTTGGACTAGATGATATTCTGCTTCTCCTACAGTTATGGCAAAGGGTTTAGGCCTCGTCCAACTCAATAGGGAAATTCCAATTGAAGAATACAAAAAGAAAGGATTTTATTTCAGCTGTGGATGAATTAATTGTGTTTGGCTCTGAAGGGCTGTCTGTCTTCATTATTTTAGTTTAGGCTAGATTAGATTAAATTAGATTACATTGATGGATGGGGGGAGGAATGGAAGGACAATATATTCCTTTTTTAAGAGTCATATAGAAAATAATTACAGTCAGATGGATTGCACAAGAATATGAATCTGAATAAAGTTAGGTGACCACTGTGGATCCTTTAACCTTGAAAGAGTTAGAGACTCATTTTAAGACACATGTAATTACTTCTCCACACCATGTGCTCCTTTACAATATCCCTATAGCACAAAATCAGTCACACTGAAAGACATCCTCGTGGATCTCTCTCTGAAAACTTCAAAGATTTTCAAAATAGCAGGCGTTTGGCAGTAAAAAAGTCCTTGGCTCAGGAGGTATCATTGCTTTACAGACGTCTTTTTTGTGACTGTGCCTGTTTCAACTGTTTTTTTTGTTAACCCAGAAATACTCTGCCTGCTCCTACACAGAAGGAAAAAGGATTCTCTGCAGTGAGACAACACCTAGAAGGCAATTCTTAGCTTGATCAAGTAGTTTTCCAGCTCTTCAGAACAAAGCAGTTGCCTTGGCTTGAAAACTCAGCCAAGTAAAGTCACAGAATTCCATTCAGTTGACTGCAACTGGGAGTTTATGAAAGAAAATCCATTCCTCTACCACAACTGGCCACTTCAGAAGCAGGAAACACCAGCTGGGACTTCAAAGCTATGATTTCATGGTTTGTTTTTTTCACTGTGCACACTAGAAAGGCTTCCCTCTGTCCAGGCTCATCTGAAAGGCTATCTGGAATTCAAAAGGTGCTGAAACCCAAGCTTGAATTATCAGTACAGACACAGCTTTCATGATCCTTTTATCTGATATTTAACCACCTCTGAACATCAGCAAATACATGCTGATGAGTGAGGAATGGTATAACTAGTCCAAAGGCAGTCTGCCCTTGGCTTCTTTTTTGCCAAGCAGGCACTGCTTAGCCCATCCTTTGCAAATGGTAAGCTATTTTCTGACCCAGTTCAGCTGTTCCCTTCGTTGGTCACTTCCTTGGGTAGACCCAGCCATGGCCCTCCTCTCCTGTGAGCCAGCAATTCCATAAATACTAGAGCTGAGCTTTTCCTACCCTTCATCATCCAAATACTCACAGACTTTATTCTTCATTGAACCCTTCTCTGAAGCCAGAAGTGTAAAACTCAACTTGTTTGGTTGTGGATATTTATTACTATTATTATTAAGACATTTTCTCTACAAGCCAATAACCCCACTGCTCCTTAACCTGCAGTGATTGTGCATGGGTTTCTAGGCCCATTTTGAAAGGCCTGGCTGCCTTGCACCATTGTGCCAAAGCAAACACTCATACACAGGCAGTGCTGGTGCTGCCCGGAGTGTGTCTGGGAATATGCAAGACAGGGATGAATTACATGCAAGGCTGAAGCATCACACTGAGTCGATCAAACACCACCACCAACAACCACTCCAGCTAGTCAGTGAACATCACAGACTGAGAGCCTGCAGCCTTCTTATCAGCCAGCATATAGGAGAACGTGTTACCTCCCAGCAGAGTTGAGTTTTCCTCTTGAAGGAAATGCCATGTGAGCACCAGGGCAATCCAACGCTTACAGACACCCCGTAGCTTTGCAGTTCATGCCTCCTGCTGACACCACTTGGCTTCTCTCACTTCTCCCACTCATAGCTGTGGCTTAAAAACCTGGGGTCTCGTCTAGACAACACTTCCTTATGTCTGTGAGTCATACTGAGTAAGGACTTCTCAAAAGCTTGTTTTGTGGCAGGACCCTCTGCTTGAGAGGGTATAAAATCCTGCTGGCTTCACAGTGATTTCTGCCTAGCAGATGGAGGGAAAATGCATTGAGAATGGACCTTAATTAAGATGTTATGTCTACTGTAAGCCAAGCTATCTGCAAAAGTACCCGTGTAGCATATGTGTTTGATCTTATCGCTCTTGGTTTTGCCACAGCCTTGTTTAAGGCTAACAAATAAGAAGACAGATCAATTTCTTAGTTTCCATGGAGGAAGGATGGATGATTTCAGGGGAAATACTGAGTCACACAACATTATAGCAAGAAACCCCATACTTTTTATTTTAATGAGATTTCCAAGAATTTCACACCATTTGGCAGTCAAGAAAAAAGAATGAGTTTTAGAGGACAAAGCACCAGTTAGGGTTGGTTTTCTTTCCAACAGTTTGTTTTTTTTTTAACAAAACCCAAAACTATGGCTTTAGTGTGATGTAATTGCATAAAAAATGCATCCCTGCCCCTAGGAGACGCATTAAATTTGAAAAGCACCCACACAATTCCTTTCTACTCATGCAAGTTACAGTTGGAGCTCACACAGTCAGGAGCATCCGTACTACATCAACACACAGTGACCCTCATGATGGAAACCTCCATTGCTCCTGGCATGAGCCTCCAGGTACACTGAAAGACCCTAGTCTAACCTAAAGAGCTCCCTGGCTGCAAGCACTGTCCTTCCTTGCTCTCCATTGATGTACCAAGGCAAAACCTTGGGGTCATAACTTGGGTTCACCACTGCTGCTGATCTCAGCTTGACTTAAATACCAACCTTGAAGCAAACCATTTCTTCCTGCAGAAGCTAAGCCCAACCACATTATTTCTTACAGGAGTATGTGAAGCATAGCACGCTACACTTGCAGACATGACTTAAATGCACTGGGTGTACCTGCCCATGGTCTGATCAAACGGATTACCTAAAGGGAGGTCCCTGTTTTGCCTTCAACACCCTGAAGAGTCTTTGACTTCAAATCTGCCTTAGGAAACCCACTCTTTCCCCCTCGTGTGCTGGATTTACCGTCCCAGCCCTGGAGGGAGATTAAAGGTACCCTTCATGTACATATTTGACCAAAGTTATGGATGCTGAAGCAGGTTTTGAGCAGAAAGCACTCTTTTTTTTAGCTAATGTTTGAATTTCCTGACCTGCATACTTTAAGCAGGCCTCCCATGGTTCCCACTAACTAAAACATGAACAATGGTGTCTATTCTTATTTGAGGGGAAGGTCATGATGAAGCTGGTCTTCTTGATCACATCTATACCAAGAAAAGAAACAGGTCCAGTGACCCACGATGGTCCTCCTTACCTCATTCCATGCATGTGCCTTAGGAGGGTGTTGGCCTGTGCTGATAAAACATCTCCAAGCTAATGTCCAAGCATAAGGTAGGGATCAGCAGATGCCAGGGTCTGCTCACAAGCAGCAGGTAGATGAGTTGCATGAAGTGAGCTGGACTGTGCCAGCACCCTCCAAGAAGTCGAATGAGCCTTGTTCCTTATATTTATGACTATAATTTCATATACATGCAATTATTGAGTCCTGAGTTCAACCTTTACCATGCAGTAGTAGTGATGGAGGGCAGAATTGGTTTTCAGTTTAAATACTCCCCCTTACACCCAGAGAAGAAAGGAAGAAACTACCTCCCGCTGCCCTCTGTCTTTAGCAGCCAAGAAGATGCTTATCACCCTTGATCCTTCCCTTCCCCAAACTGGAATGACCTCAACTGGATTCTGTTTCATTCTGTCTTTTCTGCTCCTTTCTGTGGCAATTTTGCATCCTGGCTCAAAAGCATGCAGGGAACACATGCCTGAAAACCAAAATGCCTCCTTTTCAAAGAAATCATTTTGCTGGCCCTGCTATGCTGTTCTCACACTGCTGCGAGCCTCAAACACTCCCATTTATTAACATGGCTGCAAAGCTGAATAGGAATTGGCAGTCAGGAGAAGGAATACCAGAGCCTTGTCATGCAGTGGAGCAGGACACAAGCATCATGGAGCTGAGCACCTCCAAAACATGGGGATGATGGGGAGAAAGGGGTGAGCCAGGAGAACACTCCCAGGACATCCTTCCCATATGCTGTAAGCCTGAGCACCTACAGCAGCACTTGCTTTGCTTTTTCAGCCTTGTAAATGTTATCCTTTCAGAACACAAGACTGTTCCGAATAGGAAGATTTGTTTTTAAATAGACCTATTAATCTTCCCTGCTTCATCCTTTGGGGTTCGAAGCAGGGAACTCTAAAGGAGGTTTCTGAACACCAAACATTAAACCAATCTCAGCTCTGTCAGCCAGGCTCTCTGGTGACTTTGAAACTCCTTCACTGATGTCTCTATCTCACCACTGGTTATTTCTGGAAAGCCAGCACGTACATAAAACATTGCTTTGTCCATCAACTCAGCCGGGTCGCACATACCACACCTCATGTGAAACCACGCAGGAAATGAAAAGTTAAGCTACCTAAACGCATACGCGTGCTCTCCCTCACCCCAAGCCCCCAGCACCACTACAAATGCGACGACCGTAGACCACAAAGAAGCCAAAGCAACTTTAACCCTGTTTCTAGAGGGACTTCAACACCTCCCAGTCCTCCCCAGGGCACTGTTTTGCTGAAGCTGTGTTGGTCTGCAAGGGCAGCATAGAGAGGAAGCAGGTCTGTGTGGCTGAGGGGTTGAACATCACATTGCCACACTCTTACGGGGCTGGGTTTGAAGGTGTAGTGGCAGATGGGAAGTGCTATTTGTGGGGGTGATTTGCTCTATTGCTTCTATCAAACAATTGCACTCTATGTTAAAAAGGGTGAACTTGAATTGAATAGCTTTGTACGTCCAGGTAGACACACAAACACACACGTACACATGCACATACAGATGGAAAACATGAAAGGAAACATCTTCATACCGGAGGCATTCAAAGTAGAAGCTAATGATGCCAAAGAAGGAAAGGAAACTGGTTCGTACCATGGATTTGGTCCATGCACACAGCCCTGTTTACAACAGACTACAGGCACTTATGATTACTGAGCACTTGGCATTATCTCTCCCTTATACAAGGATGTGTCCAAGCATTTTTCTTCTGGAGATCCCTGCTGAGAGGGCAAAATCCTCCTGTTCTCAGGTACATCCTGAACATGGTCTAATGTAAGGCATCCCTGCCCATGGCAGGGGGTTGGAGCTGAATGATCTTAAGACCCTTTCCTACCCAAACCATTCTACGATTCTATGACAGGGAAAAGTGAAGTCCTCTGCACTGAGAGACCAAACAGCTAACTCGGCCTGCATGGATTTTGCCCGCTCATTACAGAAATCAGGCAGAGATTTACCCAAATCTCACCAGGAAAAAAACAAAACAAAACAAAATTCAGGTGCTGAAGCAAACCATTTCCTGCACGGGAAACAACTGTTTTTACAGGTATAAGTGAGGCCAGATTTTCTACAGATGCAGGGAAATTCTTCATTTTGCGAGTTGGAATTGGGTTTTTTTTCTTTCTAAGCAGGGGCAGGGGGGGAGTGGAGGAGGCAGGAAATGTAAAGATTTTGGAAACATGAAATGAATAGGTCAAGACACGTCATTTTGCTGAACCAAAGCAGGAGGCAACAGCTTGAAATTGAAATTAAATAGACCACCTGCAAGAAAAGGAGAGGAAAGGGAGATGGGGAAGAGGGGAGGGAGGGTCAGTGCTGGCATGAATATAAACCACACGGTTTTTAAAAGCATCCATCAGTGAATTATTAAAGATGCTGTGCTGCTCGTTTCAGGTTTGGACATCTTGGCAGTTGCGATGGGAAACGTGCCAAGGCACACGAGCACGGATTGAATACTTATATTTGAATTCCTGGCAGGCACCTTTCCCTTAAAACACCAACTCTGGTGAGTGTTTGGAGGGAAAGTGCTCACTCTAGGACCGGAAAAGCTATCTCCTCCTAGCCCCCTAAGCGTGCGGTGAAGTGTGGGATGAGATGGGGGTGTTTATGCAGAGGGACTAGCATGTCTTTGAAGCATTATAGACTCTTCTCCCCACTCTCTTTAGCCCATCCAAATTGTCACTGCAAAACCCATCTTCCTCCCCCCGGCACACACACAGGCACTCCTGCCCTGTTGGCTGGAACCTCCATCAGCTTCCTGAATGCTGGCAGCTCAGCTCCCAGCTTCTCCTCCCCAGCTTGCACATCTACCTCTCCTGACCTACATCTCATCAATCCTTGCTCCTTCGGGCTTTCTCAGCAGCCGTCTCACCCAGGGCTTCGGGAGCATCTCCCCGACAGCTCCTTCAGAGCATCTCAGCCTACGCAGCACCGTGCTAATTCCTGTCCTCCCTCTGACCACATACAATAAATCCTCTATCCCCGAGACAGGCTCAGGGCTCCTACTAGAGAACTGAGGTACATCCCCGGTGGCCTTGGCACTACTGTGTATCTGTCTAGACCATGGAACCCCAGTGCCTAGGACTCCACATGCTGCTGTAAATCGCATTTGAGCAAACACCCCTCCTTCCTTCCCAGTTTAATCAACATTGTGAAACGGGGAACGAGGGAAAGCAAAGCTTGGTGGAGGGTAAATCTGATCCCTCCCCATGACAAAGCAAAGGAAACCACAGTCCCTGGCTTGAGGATGGTGCAGAGCAGAGAGGAGCAACTTACAGGCGAATGGGACAGAATAAAACTCAAGCAATTGCCAGAATATTTGTAAATCAAATAATAAGCAGTGAAGTGAAAGAAGCTGACACGGGAAATGTGCGTGTTGATTAAAACAGCCCTGGAGACGATTAAATGACAAAGTCACTGTGTATGCCAACAAACCCCCAACCATAGCCCTGATGCATATTCATAGCATCTGAACAACGTCCCATCACGACGCTAACGAGGCCCTGTGCTTGGGAACACGCTCACATGGAGCCAGGGGGAGACTCTTTGGTGCCTGACAAATTTGGGAAGGCTACAAGCGTTGAAATCTCTCTTTGTTGCTTAACAAACATGGAAATAAGGGAATGCCATACCTCTTGTTATGGAAATGGCACACAGTGCTGAGGATATATGATAAGTCTAGGGGAGAATTACAAACATTCAGGGCTGATCCCTTTGAAATCTCTGGGAGTTTTGCCATTTATTTCAATGGGGGCTTTACCAAGTCCTTACAATGGATGTAGTCATTTATCTGCAGGCGTTGATGCAGTTCCCTTTGCCTCAAGAGCTCACGGATACCTGGGAAAGGGATTCATGCTCCTGTGGAGCAAGCATGTGAGTGTCATCATACCATCTGCAGGTGCAGAGGTGGATCACAGCGATACACGGAGGGAGGCACTTAGCTCTTCAGCTCTGCTCAGCCATTCCACCCATCTCAGGCAGCTCCATGCCTTTTCATGCCCAAGGGACATGCCAGCCCCTACACACATACCACACAGATGCATGGTGTTTTCTCTAAATAGCTCCAGGGCCTGGATTAATTCCCACCTAAACCAAGCAAAGAGTGGGGTTTGAGATTCAGCAAGTTGCTTAAGGGCACCTCAGAATAACACAAGATACCTGCCCCTGAATGGCTCCTCCGTAAGGACACTTGGGCAGGTCCCCTCTGTGGGCAATGGGCTCTGGTTCTCCATCATAGAGGTGTAAGGAGCAAAGTTCTCCTCCTGACTGAAGACAAGCAAAATTCCTTCCTGCACAGCCTGTGCCAGGGTCCTGGTGGTACCCCTCTGACAGCACGACCCTAAATGGAGGGACAATTAGGCTCTACTCTGTGTACCAAGAGGTGAAAACCCAACAGCTATTGACCAGAGCAGCTGGGTGCTGCCATCCGAAGCCTTGTCCTAGGAACTGGCTCAAGTCCTGGAGCTGCAGCACTGACCTGTTTGCAGGGGTAACGGAGCACTGGCTGCGTGTAACACCAGCAAAAAGCAGGTCCTCCACAACAACTTAACACATCACCTTGCACCATGGCTGTTTGCACCCTTGCAAAGCTCGGATATTGCTGTTTCAATCATGTTAACTGACATCTTTCTAAAACCCTCATCGCAAGATTCAAATCTAATCTACCTGCAGGACTGCTTAACGTGCTTAAGGTGCCCATTTGTTACTAACATCAGAGGGGAACAATAATTACACAGGATAAAGGAACTAGTACTAAAAGACTTGCTCTTTTGGCTAACTTAGGGTTGGCATCTCCAATCACAGCCCCCCTGTGGAGGAAGGCACTAGAGCAAAGTAGGTTACTTAGGAGTTATCTTAATTGCGATTACCACCCCTGACTGATCTGACTGTGATGATTTGTTCAGCCAGACCCTTCTATTTATCTTTATGACTGGTCAAAAGACACCCAGGAAAAGAATAAATCACTGGGGATGGGGGCAAAAAGAAATTGCCTTATATCTGCTCTACCACTTTAAGAAGGAGCAAGCAGTCCAAAAGCATTTAGAGAGCGGATTTATTCTGCATCCTCCTCCTCAGGAAGGCACAGAGCTCCCAGTGGGGCAGGGGAGAGGATGGAGAAAAATGAGCCGAGGACTCAGAGCAGAAGCCGCTGATGTGAATGACAGTTTGCTGGTGGGAATAGAATGTTTCTTGTTTGTTCCAAGATGGAGATAACAGAGTCAAGAGGTCAAGTGGGGTGGGAATGCAAGAGCCCTGCGGGTAATGTAGAATGATAAAAAATGAGGGATGCGGGGCGCGGGGCGGCATTGCCACAAAAGCCCAACTTGCAGTTCAGAAAGAGCTTAGATCTTGTCTGTACTTAAATATTGACTGATCATTTCACTCCATTACCTCCCTGTCCAAGAGGTATGCAGATAGCCTCGACCCACTAAGCTGTTTTAGTATCCCGAGGAGTAGGTCCTGTGTTTGATGAAGTCCTAATTGGGGTGTGGGGAGAGTTGTCTTTGCTCATCCATCAGTCTTTTAGTCATATGCACAATTAATGGAGCTTTTTAGATACCCCAGAGTGACCGGCACACAGGAAATGACCCGAAACCCACTGAAGCCTGCAGAGTCTTGCCTGGCAGCGAGGGGGAAAAGCTGGCTCTGGGGAAGTGATGCTCAGGGCTCTCCTGGCACAGCCTGAGGCTGCGCTCATGGGTAACCCATTGGACAGGCAGAGCAGAGAGATGGTATTCATTAGTGGGGTCTTACATCCTTACATGAGAGCAAAAGTCCCTTTCCATGGGATAGCAAGGACTATCCCCCAGGGAAAAGAGGAGAAAATATCTTTATGTGGCCTGTAACACAATGGTGAGGAGCAGCTTAAACAGCATGGGCCTCTCCCTGTGTCACAGGGCAAGCCAGAAGGGAAAATTCAGGAGCTGAGCCTAGCTTCCCTCCTCTTTCTCTTCCATTTCCACATCTCCTCATGGCTGTGGAGCTCTGATGTGCCTCCAAAATGGACACGTTTACTTTAGGGTGAAACCACTTCCCTTTCATGCAGGCATAAAGTCATTTGGAGATGCTCTCAAAAAATGCCACCAAATCCAGAAGAGTTATTCCAGCTGGCTGGCAAGCCATGCCACCAGATGCCAAAGCATGATGTGTCAGCACTAAAATCATCAGCTGCTCCATGTAACTTCTAGGGCTTGCTGTATTCACCAGAATGAAAAACATGAGGCCGATGCCAAGACTGGTGTTTAAATAAGGTGTCTCGTGCAGTCAAACATCTGTCCAGCTGTGGCTGTGCTCTCTGTAAACTACAGCAGCTTTGCCAACTTATTGTTACCAGATTAACAAGCATGGGAATGTTCATCTCTTTCATTCTCAGCAGTATAAACCCATGAGGGAGTGTGGATTAAGCCAACAAAGCAAACGTGCTCCACAAACCCTGCTCTAACAGCAGCTCTTTATTAAAGGAAGTGGGAGGTATACCGGCTGGTTTCCCTGGCCTTTTCTCATTAGGAACTGGGCAGTGCTGACCATGTAGGAGAGGAAAACAATAATGATAATGCTGATAATAACAATATTAATAATAATAATAATAATGGAAAAAGGCGAGGTGTCAGGTTGCCATTGCACTGCAAGCAAAATATATGAACCAATTTCCTTTCCAGTTTTAAAAGAGAAGGAAGCATAACCTCAGGGTACAGCAGAATTCAGCACATGTTTATTGCTTCTTTCGCCTCACAGAGAGAAAAGGAGCAGGACCAACCCGTGGCTGCCCTACCAAGTCCTACACTGAGCTTGCTTGGAGATACCAAGTCTCCATCTTATAGCTCTGAGAATGACTCTGGCCTCTGGAAAATGAAGGTAACCATTTGAGACAGATGGCCGTATTCCAACCTGATCCTTTTCAACATAAAAACACAGCCAATTGTTTTGAAAGAGAGGAAACAGCCATGGGGAAAATGCCCAGTGATAACTATTAGTGCCCTAGAAAAGGATCAGGAGGCAGGGTCATCTGGGCTGGCAGGTCCCCGTAGTTCCTGGCTCAGTGCTAACCGTGCTGAGCATCACATGTAGCTCTCTGTCAACATGGATTTTAGTGTTTTAATTGTCTGTGGCCATGAGCAGTGCTGGCAGGATGCTCAAGCATCACTTTGCTTGCACAGAGGCAGGTGGGGACAAACCTGGTTTAAACCCCAGGCACCCAGCTCTATCCTTTCTCAGGAAGGTGGCTGCTTCCCAGCTATGATTCCCTGGGAAATGTGACCCTCCTGAGTACTGGTTTGCAGTGGGGACATTTCTGTATTGTGGCTGGTATTACTCCAGGGGACATCAAAACCTGCCCAGCCCATGGAGGCTGAGGTCTGGATACCATGGGTGATGCACTCAGGTCACTGATGAAAGTACTATGAAGAGCTGCATGTCCTGTAGCATCCAGGGCAAATACCTTCCACTGTGACAACATTCCCATGAAAAAATTGACCAACAGAAATAAATAAACCAAACACCCCCATTATTAACAGGGAACACCAGCACTGGGCTTCAATAATTGATGCACCAAAAGCATTATAAAAGAGCCTCCAACAATACATTATTAAAACCAGCTATTTGTAAGGTGTCATGAAAACAAATGTAAAGAGGCAGTGAGAGGGAGCCTGAGGAAAGCAATGGTGGAGCAGAAAAGAAGAAAGGCAGCAAAGGTGGTGCAGTCTGTCCCACCCCCTGACCCAGCCTGGGGTCTCACCTGAAGGACATCTAAACTGATGCCTAGTGAATGTGGTGATGGTCCCTTCCATATGGCAAAAGCAACAGCTCTATCTTGATTCAGCCAAATAAATGTCACCTTACTGCATACTCTGGAGAGGAGAGGGTAGGACTTGTCTCCTCCCACTGGCTGTGGAAGGAACCCAGATGCTGTTTTCCTGTCAGCTTGTGTCTTTAAGTTTAGCTCCTAAGTTTAGGTGGGCTAAATCCAGCCTCGGGTCCAGCTTGTCTGACGGGTTAGTGGCTAATCCCCCGAATTAACACATGCCCTACACAAAGTCCGCCGAGCCCATGGCACACTGGAGGACACACACAACGTCATGATGCGGTGAGTCGGGAGCATTTGAGGTGCTTCTGGGATTTTCCAGTTGAAGGATTTCTCTGTCAAAATGCAGATTCATTTACGTCAAAGCAGCTTGTGGGAAAGGCTTGGTTTGGACAAATTTCTTCTGCACAAGCTTCTTTCAATGAAAGTTTTGCCATCATCTGTCTGACATTCTCAGGTTGCTTTTTAAGGCCAAACCGAGTTTTCAGCTCTAACAGAGTCTCCTTCGGACAAGTGATGTTATGTGAAACCAGTCACAAAGGCCTCCTTCAGAGGGCTTTCTAGCCACAGACAGACTAACAAGGATAAAGGCACAGAGGGATATTTTGTGTTGACAAAATAAGCACTTTCTTCCTTGAAAGTTGGCTGCATCATTTATTTAAGCACAGTCAATATTTAATGGAGTGCTAACACGCACATTAAAGGTATTGTGAGTCCTCTTGGCTTGATGTCCTGAGCTGCAGAGCAACAAGCCCAGCTCAAATCACCCATGGCAGAAGATACAGCTCTGCCCTGCTACACTTGGGGTATTTCTCAAGCCCATCCTGCAACACTTGTTATCTCAAAGGCTGACACTTGGGGCTCAGACACGTGGGGTCATAGCAAGAGGTGAAGGTGATGGTTGAGCTGCCGTGACCAGCGGTGCGAGCACAGTGCAGAGGAGATAACTGGGGTATGTGAGCACCACGATGCTTCAACAGCAGTACCTGCATGAGGAAAGCCTGCTCCTGAGTGCTCACCTCTACACAGCCCAGTCACCCCGAGTCTAGTCACACTAGAAACCGGTCTGGCTTCAAAATGCTTTGTATTAGGTAGAAAGGGGCAAGAGAAGAGATTTATTTCATAAGCCCCTGCGTTGGCTACGTGCAACCTTACTCAACCAGCTCACGCAACAGGGGGTTTCAGGGATCTTGCCTCACCTATTTCACTGCACATACGCAGACATGCCATCTGCAGTCATCTCCTTTGCTCTTTATATACACCCAGGGACAGGACATCATGTTAGCACTCAACCAACAGGTTTGGAAAACATTCAGACCTTAAGCTGTGCTTTGGAGAGCTGGACTGGGGGCACATCTCCTTTGAAGAGACCCAACATCACACCCTTTATCAGCCTCTCACCGAGGAGCCAGCACCTTGCTGCCAGGGAAGCTATTTAGATGTCCCATGTATGCCAGCAGCTGGGTGACTCCAAGGGATAAGTGTCCTTGAGGAGGCCCTGAGGGGCTGAATGCCAGCTCCCAAAAGCTCTTGGGAAGCTGGGGATGCAGCAGCAGGGATTGATGCCTCCCAGAGATGTGCCCTGGTCCTATCCACTGGGAGCATCACAGCTGGTGGTGGTAGAAACCCCTCTCTCCTCTCATGGCTCAGATCAATGGATGGGTCGAGCTCTGCTGATCTCCACTGTGGCCATCCAGCTAGTGACACCTAAATATTTTCCTCCTTCAGGAGACAAAGGGAAGGAGGGCGGCCTGGCTCTTGTCAAGTGTGGAGCTGACAGCTTTACAGCCTCACTGGGGAGAGGAGCTGAAAGAAAGAGCGTTAGATTTAATCTGTGCTGACAGGGCTGGGTGATGGGTATTTTTATAGTGGAGGAAATGTATCGAACAGGGGAAATTAGACCCAAAGACGATAAGGATCTGGGCCTGACACAGCCAATTAATAGATGTTTACAAATGATAAAAGCTGATAGATCAAAGCAAATGCACTCCTTTCTACTCTCATTGTTTGGAAGTGCCCCATTTGGCGGTGGCTGTCCCATCCCCAGGCTCAGGCCCTCTCCAGTCCTCGGTTATCCCAGAGCAGCCAAGTGGTGCAGGTTTCTCCAGGCAAGTTCTCCCAATGACCATGGTGTCTGAGTACCACATTTGGGAGCAATCAGGGAGCCCCGTGAACAGGACCAGACTCACAGTGTTTGGGTGCAGGGGGCATCATTCATCTTTGCTTGGCACTCCAGGAACATTTCTCTGCACGTTTCCCTGAACCCCAAAATTCAACTGAATAAACGTACAAGGTACTTGGCACAGAGGGAAGGATCCTGGTATCCAAACACAGCATCCAGCAGCTCTTCCATGTGGAGCCCCTGGCATCCTGCGGCTGCTCCAGAAAGGAGCTGGGTCTCCCATATGTCCCATGTCACATCTGGTGGAGGATGCTTGGCCGAAGTGTGCTGAAATACTGAGGCTAATGCCACGCTGCTCCATGGGGAGCCTGCATCTGCTGTGCACCAACAGGAAGCTTAACCACTGCTCAGGGTGACAGCGAGTCCACTAGTTAAAGGTACTTTTAGCAGTAAGAAAGACTGAGTGTCCAGATTCCTTTCTTTGGTGCATGTGCACTGCTTATTAACTTCTGGTTTGCAATCCTCCATGGTCCATGTCCTCCATATGCTGGTTTGCTTGTATTCTTTGAAGTGGATGTGCTAAACCTCCCGGAGACAAAACTTACATGCAGTTCCCAGGACTCAGGCCAGGGAAGTGAGATGGAAAATTAGCATGAGCTGCAGGTTGCAGAGTGTTTTTAACACAAGTGTGCAAGTGACAGCAGTTCCTGGGATACAACAGCCATACAAGGCTCTCAGGATAACACATACAGCAGGAACCCTCCAGCTCAGCTGGGATGGGGTCTGCTTTGGCTTTTCAGCCTGGGCAGCTGGGGCCGTGCTCCCTGGTGGGTGTATGATCCCTGACTTCAAAGGCAGCTTGGCAGGAGCTCCATCAAGGCAACTGTGGTCCTCCCAGACACAGAGCATAGGCTCAGCCATTCACCCACGTGCAAAACGGGCATGAGAAAAAACCAAACCCTAAACCCATCAAGAATGAAAAAGCTTCTCCAGCATTAACTTCTCGGATGCTCTCACTCCAGCATTCACTTCTATGATCCCATGCTCCTCTCGCCACCGCTGTGTCAGCCTTTCCCCTGCCAGATGGGGCTGCAGATGGTGGCCTGCTCAGCAACCGATGCTCATTAAAGCAGCTTCAGCCAGCCCTGATTTCTCCGCCCTACACATGTTCACAGCAGGGGAAGCAGGGAGCTGCACGTTGGCCTGGCTCCATCTCAGTCAGGGCACGACAGCCCTGGCCGGGATGTGGAGCTGGAGACCTGCCCTCGCTGCAGGGCTAATGGGGCTTCCAAAGAAGTGCTGGTACACAGAGGGATGTGGTGTTTGACATCAAGCTTCCTAACTCTCCTACAAAGCCTTATCCTCCTTATAGCATGGTAACACCTAACCCAGATTGCTGTGTTTTCAGGCTTGCTGTAAATGAAAGCATCTAAGTTCACACTTAGGAACAAAAGCAACTGGCCCTGTTTAGAAAGGGCAGAGCAAACACAGTCCCCATGGACTTCACTACAAACCCACATCAAATCCTGAAATTAATCATCAAATCCCAGTTTTATCAGCTCAGCATGACGCAGGCACCAAATTCCACCACCTAGCATCAATCTCGCAGCTAACCAGATAGCTGTAGGTCAGGGAAGATGGGTATTGCTTGTTTAACCCTAAAATACGTTTCTCCTGGTGGTGTACTTAAATGTGACTAATGAGTCATTCAAAAGAACAGCTCCAAGGCCATCTTAGGTAGTGACATCTCAGCTATTCCTGCCTTGCTGCCCATGGCATTTACACGAGAGGCCCTAACACAGTATCATCCTACATTGCTTTAATTTGCTATTAAAACAATTACAGGCTTATGAGTTTGGGCTCCTTTCCAGACACAGTAAATCTCCTCTGCAAGGCAGTGTGGCAGCACCACTGCGCACAGGACCCATTCATTTTGCTGACTCCAGTATAAACAACAGCAAGGTCTTACCAGGGAAAAATTCTCCATAGCCAAGGGCAGCTGCCTCAGTCTCACAGTGAGCAGACAAACTAGCCTGGAAGAGGCACAGCATAGAGGCACCATGCCTTGGCCCTGCCATGCTCTTCTACAGATGGTTCTTTCTCTGCCACTTACAAGTGGCAGGTCCAGCAGAGCCTCAAAATGCTGGATTTACTGCGAGCAGCTGGGAGGGATGGTTGGGATAACACCCTTTAGAGGGATGTCAAGGCAAAAGATGCTATGATGTACTGCAGTCAGGCTGCATTATGGGCACTAAGAGTAATAGGTGAAAGAAGGAGCTCGTTTTAGAGCACTGTCATGCATTGGGCTCTAATGCAGGGAAAATCTTTATGTAGCACAGTTACATGAGGGTTTACCCATCTCAGCCTACGCAAAGACAGAACAATTCAGTTAATTCATCTTTGCCCCCTCTCCCAGGAGCTTCCCTTCATGCCATCTCCACCACCAGCCAAGGCAACCCAGACAACTGGATTGCATTAAGCTAGACATGCAGCTTGGAAAACGCAACAGCCAAGGCTTACCAATATGACTGGTATTTTACCAATACCTTGCTTCCAAGTGCTAAATTGCCTGGAAACTCTATTTCTCCTAAGCCCAGGTAATATTTTCAAAGGTGCTTAGTGACTTAGCAACTTATACCTCATATACTTACACTGAAAGTTCGGCTTGCAGTGCCCAGATCCAGCAAAGTACATGTGTGTAATATTAGTTTGAGCTCTTGTCTCCCAGCTAGGGCCCAAAGCATATGGCTGGATCTGAGCCTAAGCATCTAAGTCACTTAGGAAAATTAGTCTTTGGCACCTAAGTCACCTACATGCTATATTTATATTTAACCTTGACAAAATCTGCGGCCTGCCCACAGGTTCTCCTCCATGTGAGAATCCTCAGCAGCATCAACATTGATTTCTTAAATCCAATTCCTGGACAAGGCACAAACCCAGAATCCTGAACATTATAAATATTAAAGTTCCTATAACACTTTCCGTGGAGGAGAGGTGTTAGCCCCAGGACTCTGGTCGGGTTCCAACTCAAGCAATTGCATTCAGCCTCTATAACACTTCAAATCCCCTTGCCAGTTTTCTGTTTCATTGTGTTGCATCTCCTCTTTGCTTTCACTAAGACCTGTGAGTTTATTCATTTTCTTCTATCCATTTACAAACCTATGCCAGCTCTACCGGTGGTAGAAATGGCAGGACTTGTGCTATCCTCCTCCAGGAAAATAGATATAAAAACATTCAATCTTCCTCCTAACCTGATTCTTTGATTTGCCCAGGTTTTAATTTTCATTCACAGTAGAGCTAAGATTAAAATATTATGGAATAAATAAATAAATGCTACAAATTCAGAGGAAGAAATATGCAGAAAAAGCAGTTTAATGCTTGTGGTCACCCAAAACATGATTTCAGATTCTGCTAAGAGCTGTCTACCAAAGCAGCAGATTTCTCACTTCAGTCTTCCCTAATAAAATAATAATAATAATAATATTAATAGGAATGATAAATAGAACTGAAATATTCCTGCAGATGACACTGAATTTTTAAGAAGAGACATTTCACATCTCAATGGATCAGCTGCGTTTGCAACACTTGACAAAATCAAACAGTGATCCTCTGCATGAAACCACCAGGAGCTCACTGTTAAATCTGTGTTGTGGACTGCAAAGCCCTGCCTATGGCATGAATGTTACCCACTGCTGGTAACCAGTGACAGTCAGTGATACCCCCGGGAGGTACTTAGGATGGGGTGCAGGCACAGTCAACCTGTGACCAGGGCTTTTCCCATCACGCTGAAACCTGCTGTCAGCAACAGGAATTTGGCTACTTGCAAGGAAAACCTGGATGTCACTGCAATACCTGGGAAGTCAGTGAGCGTTGCTTTATTCCCAGTTAAATTAACCTGAAGTGGATCACAAGCTGCAGGGCTCTGGTGTAAACACACCATGAGATGGACTCCAGACTTGGCCAGTAAAGTCTAGACTGGAACGGGGTAACTGGTACTGCCTGCATCGGGAGGGAGCACACATTGAATGTCCAGCAAAGGGCTTTGTTAAATCTTCTTAGAAAGGAGATGAATGCAGGACACAGAGTGATCCCTCCCTGCCTCCTTTGAAGAGCAATGACATTCCTAGGATGCTTGAGAGTTGATGGTGTTGAAGGCTTTGAAGTGAAGTACTTGAGCAGTCTATTTTGACTTCCCTGGGTGACTCATGCTCAGCTCCGTATCTAAGATGGCTTTTCAGCTTCCTTTGACTGCTTTCCAAAAGTAACATGTTTGCTCAGCCTGGCCATGGACTGTAACTTTTCTGTTCACCATTCATCTTTCCTCCCGAGGGTGGATGAACAGCTTCCTAACTCCAAAGGGGTTCAATGGTTCAGGCAGAGTTTTTCAAGAACTGCGGTGTCTAAAGGCGTTTTTGTATCAATAGGACAAATCTTAACCCTTTGACAAGCCCTTGCAGCTCCCGGGGAGCTGGCTTGGGAAGCATCGATGCAAGGCACTTAGATGTGAAGCTGCAGCTGATCACAAGGCAAACACATTTAATCAGAAGCACAAGGGAGGTCTCTTACACTTCTGTTGTGACACAGACCATAAGGATCTAATAAGGTATTAGAAATAACTTCACAAAGTACACCCGAGAAGAGGATCTGTAGGGGTGACCCTAGACCTATGTATTGCATCTTTCACCCAAACACCTGCAACATCCTCACAAAGGCACTATTTTGAGATACTCTTGTTTATATGTAATGCCATGAGGCTCTGCAGTCCACCCACACTACCCCATTCTAAATGGAGCAGGGTCCCGACTCCATCCCAGAGGACTGGGTTGCAGTCCCAAGACCCAAATTAAGCAGAAATGCACACACATTCACAGGAACTTTGATTCTGATGTTTCCCCCTGCCAGGAGCAAGCAAGGAAGGAAGTCTGCTTTGGCCATGCCTTCATCTGTAGGAGCTGCTGAGAATCCCTTTATGGCAGGAAGCCTATGTATTGAAGAGAGATGGATGCTGGTGTGATTTTCATCAGCCTACAAAGCCTGACAGAGATGAAACCCCAGAGAACACCCTCTCTGATTGCCGAGTTCAGGCAACCCCTTTCCCTTCTCCTGCCCTTCTCCCTCACCGTGTCCCTCTCATCACATAAAGGTTTACTTCCCATCTGCCCCTGATTTCTCTCCACATCTCTGATCTGCTCTGGAACATGTTTGTGCCAGTGAAGCATGCAGAGACAACCTTTCAGGGATGGTCCCTGCCCAGGTCACCTCCATGTCCACCAATGTAAGTACAGAGAGACCCTGCGCCATTACTCTCTACTTCTGCCACTCGGTACAGCTATTGCAGCCACTGCCTGGGAGAAGCAGGACCCTTTATACCCTACAGTGACCTTTTCCTGTGGGCTAATTACCAGCACTGAATAGGGGGAATGCCTCAGAGTGGGGTGTGTGCATAGAAGAGCACGTATGTTGTTTCTATAGGTTTCTCTCCAGTCTGTCCTCTACGCAGTCTTAAAACTGAACAAAACTAAGACTTCTCAGGGCATCCTGTTCCCTCCCCTGTTTAGTACCAAAACCACATCTCTCTTCCCTCTGAGAAAGGGGGATCTCTTCCAAGCAGACTGCAGCACTAAGAGGCTTTTTCACTGCGAGCCCGATCTTACCTATGGCACTTAATGCCCCAGGGGAGACAACGTGCTTCATTTCTGAAGATCAGACCAGGTTTTTTTCTTTACCCTCTTTCTCTTCTCAAATCCTCTCTGTTATATTCTGTTCATCCAGAAATAAAATTCAGTGCCAGGGATAACTGTCTGGAAGAGGAAACCCTTACCATGGCTAATAGTTCAGATGCTACCTCGTCTAAAAGATGAAAGCCATTAAACTGTGATGCCCAGAAGCATTGTGATATCTGGGCTTTGTGGCCTGGACACTGTAGGAAAGGGGGACATGGGAATTGCACAAGGACTGAAAATTGGGCCACCCCTTTAGTTACACGTATCATACATACATACAACTGGCTGTGTAAATCAGATACCTAGCTGCACACCATCAGGAAGCAGGGTATTTGCATCCCTCTACATAAGCTCTAGACATAGTCTGTTGGCCCTGAACAGCTTCCCTTTTGAACAGGTTCATGATCCTACTGCCTCCTCTTATGCTTTGCTCAACTACTATTAATTTAGTGGTCTGCCTGCTGAGGTTTATACATCCTTTACACTGTGATAAACATACACAGTTCACCATCCAGGGTCATCTCCTCTCTGGTGATGTTATGAGTAAGGAGAAATACTGAGAGGGTCTTGGTCAATCTTATGCTCAAAGGCAGCCAAACTGCTGCTCCTGTTCCCATTATTCCAAAGGCTCCCTTGGGATCAAACCTCACGTGATGTCCACACATTGGCATCTCCTCCTCCCTTTCTCTACCCTCCTGATATCTCACTCATCTACTTGAGCAAGAAAGACTTAGCAAAGAGAACATGCACTCCACAAACAAAAGTCAAGGGAAGGCAGGATCCAGCTTGAATGGCATTCCCACATTTCCATATTTCCAGATTTTGGGCTCTATGTAGGGAGCATGAACCCTCCTCCACGTCCTGCTCCTGTCTGTGTCCCTTTCAGGCTGCTGAGATTTGTTGCGGGATAATTCTCAACAACCATCTCCCCACAACAAAGCTGCCCCCTTTAGATGTGGGCAGATGATATAGAAAATGGGTGGTTCAGGCCGATTTCATGAGGCCTAATAAATCTTCAGTAAATTAAAACTCATCCCCCTTTCCTCCCCTCCCTGGGCCTTTGTCTTGCTAATACACATTAAGCCCTGCCTGGCTACACACTTTGAGGCATTTCGGAGGTGAGGTCTGTACAAAGCTGCAGATGTGGGAGCTTTAAAGGACCTTTGGCCCTGGTGTTACCCATTAACATCAGCCATGCCAACACAAGAATCTCACCATGGTTCTCTCCCTTCAAAAGGGCTCCCAAGTAACAACCTCGTCTTTGGGGGGGGGGGGGGGGGGAGAAATAAAAGGACAGAAGGAATAAGCAAAGGAGAATGAGAGAGAGACCTTCCAAAAGAGGTGTTCCCTGTAAGGCTAATTTTGTCCCTAAATCATTGTCTGAAGCTGGTTGCTAGTTAGAAATTGCTAAAGAAATCAGTGCACCTCTTTCAAGCCAGGCAATGCTGGCACTCACACCATTCACTGATATACGATTCATTTCTCTCATCTCCACTGACCGTTTCCACCCTGACCTTCCTAGTTTCAGACCTTGAAATAAAGAGCCCTAATGGAGTCCCACATTCAAAGAGCCACTTTTGTCCAATATTCAGGTTTTTATTCCTGTTCAGATGTTCTCTATGCTTTCCTCCCCTCTTTAGAAATCAAAATCAAGCTGCCACCCGGGCTGAAAACAAAGTGACAGGCCAAAAATGTGCCTGTGAATGTAACAGCCCTTCTGGAGTATCCCCTTTTGCCCTAGTGTCTTCCGTTATCCTTTCACTTGGAGCATGCTGGTACCCTATGTACTTGCATCCCCTATCCAATACAAGGGAAAATGCACCCAGGAAAGCCATGGAATTAATGAACCTGCCTGTTTCCAGTGGGCAAAGATTTGAATAAGAGCTCCAAGGATGTGAACAATTTTCTTCTCTGTTCAGTGGTGCTTTCAGGTGTGATTCAGACAAGAAGTAACAGCTCCTCTCCCTGGGTTTCTCAGCCGAGGCTGCGCCTTCCATCCCTTCAAGCACTTTGGCTAAAATGTAAAGAGAAGCTTTGTGGCCCTATGTGGGTGCTTTAGAAGTTGGAAGGTGTGATGAATGAGCTCTGAAAACACAGATCAAGAGGAAGATAGTGGGGATGAAAGGACAGACAGTTAAGATCAGACTAGACATCCTGGGATGAAAGGAAAGGTGAATGGGTAGCTAGATTAGACAGTTACGGTAAGTGGAAGGCAGGAAATCCAAACCTGTAGGTGTTTATCCTAAACTCCAGATCCGCACCTGTAAAGGCTGCTGCCTCCCTTCATTTTCATTCAGTCCTTTCATAAGCAAATTTCCCAGCTTGATCAGGAGGTGCCCCTGGCACAAGGACTGCGAACATGAAAGAGTACTGAAACCAACTGACCAACCAACCTCATTTATATAGAGGTAGCTTTTAAATCTCAAAGGCAAGCTTAGATCTCCATTCCTTTTAAATGCTGGGGCAAAGGCACAGGTCAGTTCTCATTTTCTTGGGATCACTTTGCCCATCCCAGCGGGAAGGGACCGTGCACTTCGAACAAGCTGCAGTACCACGGGCTCCGGAGGATTACACATGGGTTTATCTGTGGAGCGTGGAGCTTGTTAACTCTGGACTGTGGCTGGAGGCTAAGGCTGAGAGTTCTCCCTGTCCAATCAGATAAACATGAATGCCTCTCACCCTGCTAGTGAGCTAGCATGAAACCCTGTGGTGTCACACTAAATAACAGTAGTGAGAGCAGAGCGCGCGCTACGTTCGCTCGCCAAATCAAATCCCAACAACATCCAAAAGAGTTCAGATATTTATGTGGGGCTGCTCGTCTGCCCCAAAAGCAGAATGAGACTTGTCATGTTTCTGTGCTTTCCTGGTGAGACTATTTTGCAACAAAGCAATTATCCTTGGGGATCATATAACTATTTACATATTCATCTCCTGGTGTCCTACCCATCGGTTCCTATCATATCACAGGAAGGCAGCTGCTGTCCTCTCACACTGTGCAGTCCTCAGCAATTAGGGCTGATAAGCAGTGTGGAGCCTAGAAATCAGCTGGAGGGTCACACCGGGGTACTGTGCTGCTTTCTTTTACAGGGCAAAACTTTAGAGAAGTGGAGAAGTGCATCACCAGTTGATGTAAAATCTATCCCACGTCTATGCCAAATTTCACACTGACGGCTTCAACCTTCCCATGGAACTTTGTACGTTAGGTTTCTATCCTAAATCCTGACCAAATGCTACAGGTTTGTTTCCTTTTATGAAGGACACATGAACATCAGCAAAACAGCCCTTTTTTTATGTCAAGACTTTTGTAAAAGTACTTTTCAATAGGTAGCAGAACTATGACATATGGAATATGCTCCGTTTTTGCTGGTAATTTGGTTGCATGTCTTCCCCCTATGACTCCATCCACACAAAGATTCCTGCACTTATTTTTATGAAATCAATTAGTTTTATTCCAAAATCACTGCAAAGCCTGAAGTTGCTCAAAGTCATCTTTTGGATGCCTGAAATCAGTGTCTCAAATTAGAACTCAACAGTGAGCAAACACACCTCAACATTTGGCACCTCATACTTTGCCCTGAATAGGAAAAAAAGACTCACTGCCAGTTGATTGCGGTTTTCACTCCATTAAATTAAACCAGGAAAGGATGATCCAAATAGTATTTTAAACACATACATAAAAACTCTGGCAGTAAATAAACCCAAAGAGGGCAAATATGTGTTTCATTGCAAATACCGTATGCCTCAAAGTGGCTACAGAGCAGTAACTCTTCTCCCATGAAGGACCTTCTACCCGAGATCCCAAACATGCTTCCAAAACAAATGGACTCCATCTTCCAACATCTACCTGGCCTGACAGGCAGAGATTTCTGACTTGTGGCCCCATCCTGCTGCAATGTAGTTTGAAGCAGGATGCAGCTCTCTTGGCACAAAAATGCACAGAGCTCTTTGAAATGCTTGGCAAAGTCATTCCCTGCGAGGGGCATGCTCAAACCTGCTCCACTTGAAGGGAAGCACAAAACTGTTATTGACTTCAAAGGCAGCGGGACTCAGCCCCAGGCTGGAAATTACCTTCAACATTAATTGAATTAAAAGAGGGGGATTCCCTTCGAAGAACTGTCGCTTCCTGGGCCATGGGATGAGATTCGTATTGAACACAATTATTGCGAGGCCAAAACACTGGAAAACAGGTGCTGAATTCAGTTGCTAGGAACCATGGAAGAGAACAAGTACGTGTAGGAACTCAAGGTGGAGCTTGATTTGCCTGAACACAACCCTGCTGAAGGACAGGACAAGGGGAGAGTCACCCCATTAGGCAACACTCACATGTTTCTAAACCCCTATCATCACCTAAAGAAAAGGTGGAAAGGAAAAACAAGAATGAACTGAGTATCATCAACAGAGGCAGCTGGGAAACCCCATCCCAGCAAGGTGTGAACTGCTGTGCTCAGCCCCCAAGGCTGGAAATGCCCCCTCATGAGCCCCAGAAGTCTTGGCTCAGCCTTGTCTTGATGTGTTTGCCACCTTCAAGAATGGGTTGGGCAGATTTTGGTTAGGATACGTTCTCTACTGAACCTTACTCCTCAAGGATTATGAAGTCCCTGATATCTCTGAGACATCTCTGCATAGCTGGATGCGGTCTCCACATCTCCATCCCTTTTCTCCCCCATTTATACACAGCAGCATGTGGGGGGTTGGAGCACCTTTTTCCAGCCCTGGTAAAGCAGCAAATCAGATTTACTTCCACTCCTGAAGCTCACTCAAAAATCTGAGGTAAAAATACTTAAATCAATAAAATGGATTCTTCTCTGCACCAAATGACCCTTTAAATCCTCAGCACCCTCTGTCCTTGGGAAGGGCGCAATTCCTGCAAGAACAACCCTTTCGAAGCATACCAGTAACCTGACTTTTTGACTCACAGACAAAACTGAACAGCATTTACAATGAATAATAGCCCTGCATGAGCAGGACTTTGCCATTTGCTTCCTGCTGCAGCACATCAAGCTCTTACAAAGTGCAATCCACTGAAACCAACTCTGTTTCCTCCCCTCCTGGAGGAGAAGGGGCTGAATCAGTGATTTGTGGCTAAGGGCAATGCTCAGAACTGCCTTTCCCAGGAATTGCAGTAGTCCATGAGGTGAAGGTGTCAACATCAGATAAAGGGGAACTCAGCCACCGGACAGCTACCATATCTGATCTCAGCTTAGGTTACTTGCTGAGCAAAGAGCAGCAAGATGCCTCAGAGCAGCCAACCCTCTTGAAAAAGGTAAAGTTTAATGAGATCAAATGTGTTCACTGTTAGGCTGTCAGAAAGAGAAGCAACAGCATCAGAGAGCTGGGCAAAGCCTCTACAGACCAGATGACAGCTTGCTCAGTGAAGAGCCGACCCAGGGGAACAACGAACTGGGGCACGGGTATTCAGACACCAGGTTTAGATGCTGGTCTGCTTCAATTTGTGTAGAGGATGGAGCCAAGTCTTGATTCCCCAAAGAGGGGAATGGGGTTTTGATCAGGTCCCCAGGAGGATTTATTGCTGGGCTGATGACCTCTTCTGGCCTGCATTCTCCCTGGGTATTCCTCCTCCAGGCTGAGGGCTGGCAGTGCTCGAGCTTGCCCTCATCCCCACACTCCTGTGGTTGTATCTGAGCCTATTCTCCTGCCTTGCACCTTGCTATAGCTCATAGCACTGAGAAAATGTCCCTTCAACTGTTGTGTAGCCACTGTAGAAAGCTCTTTTCATCAGCAGGTGTCACACAGCTCTGCCACAAAGAACAAGGTCCCTACTGCTATTTTCTACACGAGGAATGTAAAGCAGAAAGAGACTTGACTGGGAGCATTCAGCAGACCTGGGGCCAGGGGAAGCACAGCTCTCCCAAGCTTCTGTCCTGTGCTTTTATAGCAGATTTCTACCAGCCTTCCTCTCATAGTCAAATGAAACAAGTGCTATTCTGTGATAGAAAGAGCACTGCACGTGAATAGCCATCAGTCAAAAAGGATGTGTGTAAGGATGGACCAAATGCCCAGTTTGGAGAAGAAAAGAACAGTGTTGTGACCCTCACAAAGGGCAGGACCCCTGCGCCCCACCACTGCCCTCTGCACCAAAGCCTTCACCCCTGACACCCCCACCATGCCCTTTCTCCAGGGTCTTTCTACAGTCAAGGCTGCCAAACTCACATTGGTTCTCCGTGAAAGGCCACAAGTTCATCTGAATCATCCTCGCCTGCAAACCATGCTGAAACTCAGGGAGAGATGCTAAATCTGAGAGTCTCTATAGCACTAATGGGCAGCTCTGGTCCTTTGTGGTCCTGGCTTGACTATCACAGAGGTGAGCTTTATTGTATGAAATACATCCTGCACTCACCTGCATGGCTGACCTTGCAAGACACACCACTGGGTGCTGCTGCAGCAACGCCCGAGCCTCCCTTACAAGCATGAAGTCCCCTGCCTTGCCCTCCTTGCCTTCCTCACTTGCACATGAACCGCATTTCCTCCACCTCCCCTCATCTCACTGACCAGTTCTCTGCACCATGCTTGGGATGAAGGGCACGGCAGTGTCCTGGCTCTCTCCTTTGGGGTTTCCTATCTTCTCTGTGCCTGCCAACTGCCTCTGGGTAACTGCTGCCCCAACAGGCTCCATTGCTGAGGCACCCAGATGGGTATTCAGCTAACCTCAAAGATTTCTGTGCTTTTCCAAGAGAGCAGAGCCAGGAAGAAGCAAAGCTTCAGAAACACCCCTTGAATTAAAAGAATAACAAGTGAAACTCAAGTTGTGCGTTGTTGCTATCACTTAGCCTGCGGTTTTTAGCTAACCAGCAGGACCAAAGCACCTCCAGGGGACATCCTTCTTCCAGCAGCATAAATAAGGAGAAAGCGCCAACCGAGTGAATTGGCACAGAAGCTCCCTGAGCCAACACGAGAGGAGAAATCAGGCCTTAAAATTGACATAGGGAAGGACTACTTCTGTTCATTTGCCGCTGTGCTCCTACGTCTCATTTATGTACATCTAAATGCACAGCTCTCCCACAGCAGCTTTCTGCATGTTTAACTGAGCTCACACTGACCCAAGCTGCTCAGTTGCCCCCGGAAGCACGACAAAAGTTCACCTTTTCCCAGACATGGATGGTTTTGGAGCACATTCACACACACTACGCTCCCCATCCCCTGCATCCTTCCCCGGGATGCCATGGGGTGAAGAGTGAGGGAGGTACGCATGGATCCGCCGGCACTAATCTCCCCTCAAGGATGGCCTTTTGAGCAAAGAGGTTATAAATAAATAAAGCAAGAAGGATCTCCGAGCATCATCCATGAGCAGGCCTCCTTCCCTCTTTCTTCCCCCAGATCCCTCCCTCCCCTTTCACAGACATCCTCTGCATCAATGAGTGGGACCAGAAGGCAGCAAACTTCCACCTCCCCGCTCATGCGGAAAGAAATCGCACTCCGTTTCAAGAGCCCGCGTTGCCTGGCTTTATTTCAGCTCTGCACATTGTTCTGGCTGGGGAAGGGAGGGGGGAGGTAGAGATGGGGCATTGTTTGCAATTCAAATGGCTGGACCTCAGGAAAAACCAATAAATTTAAGTCACTAGAGAATTTCAACAAGCAGGGCCACTTTCACAAATAGGAAGCCTCCTCCCCATCGGTGGGGGCTGTTGAGGAGCCACTAGACAAGAGAATAACTAAGCACTCGTGGGGCTGAGAGCTTTTCACTCAATGAAGTCCAAACTAAACAAGTTCCCCCTTTAGGAGATGCCTTTATCCAAACACTGTGAGCACACACAGAAAGGGGCCGGGTGCCTCCGGCTCTCTGCCATTACTAAATCAGGCCTGTTCTCTTCTCCCCCTTCCCTGCCCATCATTGTTCCGGGCTGCGGGCTGGTGGAGGTTTGGAAGCACACCCTTGGCATGATGCAAGTTTACATGCCCTGCAGATGTTATTGGAGGAAGGGGGATGTGAGAATTCACCCACCGTAAATCCCCATTCACGTAGGAAGCGTGGTGCAGGAATAAATTGCACCAGGACTGGATTTATAGGTGAGGTGGCTTGTACCAGCTTAGTGTTTAATTTTCAGTTCAGCTTTAACTGCCCTTTCTTAGGAGGATTTAAGGATTTCCATAACTCATTCCAGCTAGCGCACCACAGTGCAAATCCCACTGCTCTGCCCTCTCCTCCCCTCCCTCACATGGGTTCCCTGGAGCCAAGACAAGGGAAAGAAGGCTCCTGCTGCAGAGGGGCCATGGCTGCAGCATCCTCTCAGGCATTATCTAGAGCTGTTCAAGAAGTTACTCATGTTCAGCCAGGAATGCTCTTTGTCCACATCTGCCTTTGCCTGCCCCACACAACTGCTTCCACAAGTCAGGCAGCGATAAAGGCAAGGAAACATGAACCAAAAGACCCTTTGACACCACCTAAGCACAGCGTTGAAGCATCTGGTAAATCAGAGAAGAGTGGGAGTGCCTATCAATGGCCCAACCTGTGGGACAGCACTGCTGGGACATACACGGAGAAGGAAATGAGGTGATGGTCCTCCCTGCATCATCATCCCCTTACAGAGGTCCCTACTTCATGCTGACCCAACAATATAGGTAAAGAGCCTAAGCCAGGGGAGAGGACCCAAAAGCCCTTCCATTTCCCCCAATTCAGGCCCAATCCTGAGCTAGCTGGAACATAAAACTCAAGACTCCCGAAAATAGAGTTTTAGGAGAAATTCAACCTATAGTCATAGGATGTTTGGTACACAGCTGCCACTTAACATCAGGCCGCTTAATTCCCTAAGAGCTTTTGTCAAAGGACAAAAGTTGTTCTGAATTAACTACAGAAGAACGTTTAAGGTGGACACATGTTAAACTGCTCTCAGCTCCTGTGCAGATGCTCTTGTCTGGAAATGGCTCTAAGTTAATATAGCTTGAAAAGCAAGCTAAACAAATCACTGTTGAATAAAAAGTACATTAGTGGTCCTGAACTCATCCATGAAATAGAAATATAATATAATATAATATAATATAATATAATATAATATAATATAATATAATATAATATAATATGTGTGAATTCTAATTTTTCCCCCAAGATTAACATTTTTACACGACTGCAGCCCTCTGGGTTGCAAAGAGAAGGGATCTCTCTAAGCAACACTTTAACGCCAGGCAATCTGTGCTTATCACTAACCAGCCACCTCCATGACTATTCTGCTCCTGTTTAGTTCATTTTTGCTGGTTCCTGGATCTTATTACTATAGGTGTAAGGGGGTTGGGGACGACAACTCGGACCCCGTTGTTTATGTCTTGCTGGTAGGAAGGGGGACTGAGAAAAATAAAAGCCAACAATAAAGCAAAGCATTAGCCAAAAGAATGCTTTTATTGCCACCAGGAGTAATTCAAACCTTTTGTGGTGGTTTTGAGACAAGCTTTATGGTGGTCAAGTCATACATTGCTGGTTGGATTTGAAAACCAGGCAGGGTATTTTATGACCATTAATAAATGTTTGTAGCCTGCATACGAACACGGGAGAGGTAATCACACCTCTCAAGCCGATCACCTGGAGTGGTCAGAGAAGTGACTTTTACCCCCATCCTCCCTCTCCACATGAATTACTGCTAGATGCATTAAGGGCTGCTTTGACTCTTTTTATCCTCCCTCTGAAGTATCAGTGTTTGCTGGTTCAATACACAGGATACCAGACTCAAATGGGCCAATTCAGGCCAGTTTGCAAATCATATAGAGCTTCACAGCATTACCCTGGGTCAAATCCCCCTTACCCTGTGACTCCTCATAGGATGCACTTAAACTGTATGGAAATTACCTTGTCACCCATTTAAGGCCCCTCACCAGATTGCTATAAAATGGGGGCACTGACTCCTGAAGATCTGCAGTTATTCATAGATTTTAGGGCTTTTGTGATTCTTTAGCTTGACCTGTTGCGCAGCCCAGGTCAGGGGACCACCCCACGTTGATTCCTGCATCAAGACCAATAGTTGTGGCACAACCAGAGCCGAGTAAAACCTCCTGTCTTGAGTTAACAATTTACAGCAATAGGGAGAAAAAAGTGTGTGTGTGTATACATAAATATATATAAATACACACACTCAATGTTGAGGCAGCAGCTCTTCAGAAGTGCCACCTCTATTAAAAAACATGATTCTTATTCTCTGTTGTGGTTTAACCCCAAGAAGAAATATAACTCTATTACAGCCAAAACCAGGACACCCACTCTTCCCATGCATTGCCAATACTTTTGTTGGGCTTGCAACGGGTGAGGTTTGAACCATTAGCATCCCAGAACAGGAATATGGCATCTGATTTTTCCCAAATACAGGACACATACTGACTGAATGCCTCTGGCTTCTGTACATCACCATCCCAAAGAAAAAGATGTCAAAGCGACTGACAATTGTATCTTTTTTTGTTTAAAATACTGGTAGAAATCTCTCCCTCTTTAACACCACTGCCCATGGATTCCCTCCACTATTCTTTTGCTTCCTTCATCAATTTTTCTGTGATCTTCAACTTCTAATTGATCCAGATTGATAAATGCTTCCCACTCCCATTCACTCATATTTTACTCAGAGGGAATTGCCTGCACTCTTTGCTCCTCCATCTCCATCTTTAACCATAGCAAGCACATTGATTTTAATGGGGTTTAATGCTTTCACAAAGCACTCCTGACTGCTTTACACTCCTAGCCCTCATCAGTTTTTGCCTGATTTCTCCAGAACAATGTATGAACACTTATGTCCATTTCCAGATCATTGAAGGAAATATTGCACAGCATCGGGCCTACCAGCCTAGATCCCTTGGGAAAGCTGTGGAAACACTAGAGGCAAATGACAAACCTCCAATCTGGTACCTGTCAAGGCCTAATCAGTCAAACGCCATATGGAAAATCCAAGGGTGAAAGTCACCTTTTTTGACTAAAAGGTGAGGAGCTTGGTCTAAACCAGCTGGCCCACATCAAAATAGAAGGCTAAATCTGGTGGAGTTGCCATCTCTGTTCACTAGCAGGAAGGCGAATAAGGCAGGAAGGTGGAACTAGATGATCGTAAGGTCCTTTCCAACCCTAACTATTGTATGATTCTACGACCTAGAGATGGCTGCACTGAGATGAAGCTCCTGTGTCCATCACACACAAGCACAGAACAGTCTCTATCAACCAGCTTGCAAATCAGGTTTCTGTTTTCAAAGATACTGGCAAACAGAGGAAGCAAACACCAGTCAGACTGTGTCCTTGTGCCCAACACTGCTTCGCTGTTGGGTGTTACCCCTCCATCCTTCTTCCAGCAGAGATAGCGAAGGCAACCAGGCTCATGTAACTAAGGAGCAGTGTCAGATTAACACTTTACTGGGCAAAAGAGTGACTTCCAAGAGAGTCAAGATGAGCTTCTTTTATCACTTGTCATTTCTTTACTTTCCGAGGGCTGCTGTCAATATATGTCTATATAGATCTCATCTCAGCAGCATCTCCTAGGGCCTTATTAGCTTATGAGTTAGGCCACATGCTTCAAAGCTGTCAGTGTCTAAGAAACAGATACTGCTATTCACAGCCCACCCACCCTTTTGGCCCGCTTTCTACTTTTAAAACAAATCATAATGGGCAATTTTAACATTTTGGCCTTGTAATTCCCCTACAATGTGTTGGTATTTCAAAGAAAACTCTCTTCCCCTCATCATTTCCAGACATCTAACACCAGTGTAGGAACAATTCAACAGTGTCTTTTCCTCAGTAGTCTTAGTGCTTTGATTAATGCCAGTAGCGTTGATGTAGCTGTGATGGTTTAAGGATGTATTAATTAATTAACCTTGTCTCCTGATTAATTTTGTTCTTGACATCTTGATTTGGTGCTAAATTAATTCTCATTTATCCCCCTTTCCACACCCCCCCCCTTTCACAGATCACTTTCTTCTAATTAGGTTTCTCCTTAGATTACGTCCCCTCTCTACTCTCACCCAGACTATGCAACCACTCCAACCCCTCAAGATTGACTTATCTTCCACAATGCCCACCCCTCATCCCCTGGGGACTGCCCACTTCCACACCCATCTTCTTTAACTGACAGTATAAGAACCCTTAGAAAAGATCACACAGTGTTCCCTGGCTCCAGCAATCTTCCATCCATCACAGACCAGGCACACTTTGTCTTGTCTTCTCTTTCCACGTTGTACACCCTGTAAAAAGGGCCACCACTCCTGTGTAAGGTCTCTAGATGCCACCACAGAACTACCACCAGCCCCAACAGTTTTAATACGTCAATAACAACTGAACCAAAGCCCTTCTGGTTTTAAAGCATGGGTCGCTATCACACAGAGTCAAAACACAGGAGCCAGACTTGCTTGGGTTTAACACAACCAGCAACCCCATGTCCAGCTAAGCCAGCAAGGGAGATGTCTGAAGGGCAGCAGCACTTCCTCAGCCAAGTGCAAGTTTCTGACCAAGATGCATGGATTTGGGATGCAGATAGATGTTCAGTTAAACTAAAGCTTCCAGACCCTTTCCAGGGACTCTTGCTGGATTATATCAACAGCAGTCCTCCTCCTCCCCTGCCCCCATACAAATTAAGCTAATCAAATGAGGTTTGCTGCCTGGAGACTGACGGAGGGGAAACATGCCCCTCAGTCCTGCCAATGCCTGGAAATAGCCCGGTCTAAACTTAATCATTATGCATTGTGAATACCAACACACCCTGGTTATTACAATCACTGTCCATCGGTTCACGATCCACGCCAATGCCATGGTTGGTGAATTCCATTTTATGATGCAAATGTAGCCAATCAATACAGGGATTTTGTTTGATCAGAGGCTCTTTTTCCTTTTTTCAGAGGGAAAAAACCTTATTTTGCATGTCCAGCCCCTCAGCTGGAATAGATCCCCTTAACTCCACCCGTGCAAGTGAGCTCTTGTGCATTTACACTAGGGGAAAGTCTAGCTAAAATTAAAAGGGGAGATATAAACTCACTGTGCAGTCAGAGCAGGCCACTCTGCACGAGTGGTTAAGGGAGAACTAAGCATAAAACCTATGGGAAGACAGCAAAGAATTTGGGGTTTGTGTATGTACATGCTTAGGAATTAGAAAGAAAAGTCTATACATTAACCACAAAAGATTTCACTGGACAACATGGTCTAGCAGGAGCTTTAAAGGGGAAAAGCAGTTCACAGACTCTTCTGAATGCATCTCCAGTAGCAGGGTTGTTAAGACATTCAGGGCTGTTAATGTGTACTGTCAGGCCATTGTAACCAAACCTTTAATCCTGGGCCTGTCAGACTTGAAGGAAAACTAAGGGGCTGACAGTAGTGCAGCAAATGGATTTTCCTTCTCTGCTCTCATCGCCTCCCCCCCTTCCTTCCATTTAAAGTTAGAATAACATTGAGTCTATTCCTTTCAGGGCTTGCAAAACAACTAGGGGGAAAAAAAAAGAGGGGGGGATAAAGGAAAACCTGACTACATGGACAGTCTTCCCTTTCCAAGTTCCAGTGCCCAAACTTGGCATAGCCTGGTCAGACCCAGGCTGCCTGAGAGCTCTTCCTCCCTGGCTCTGGTTATAAAGTTCTCATGAGTTTATGTTTGTTTTCAGATGTCTCTGTATGAGGAGAAACACAAAGAGCTTCATAGGAGGCAGCAATGCAAACTCTTGCATTTTGGTTTTTGTCTTTGGTTTCAGACCTAACACACGGGACACAAGATATGATGTGTACACGGATACTTTTCCTGTATGTCCACCATCACCCACACATCCCTTACAGCCTCGCTTCATGAGATCTTGGTCTGGGATGAGCCCTCAAAGCACAATAGGTGCACTCAATAGTAGGGCCTGGGTCTGCTATCCAGCATTCCCCAAACCTCCAGCCAGCCCTTCCCTTCCAAGTTCATCGGCCCTTGTTTGGTCTGTTCTGGATGATCAAGAAAGGCAAAAACAGCAGGTCAGATGTGATCATTCGCAACCTGCTCCTAGCACACAATGCTGGCATCCTTCATTTGCCATAGGGCCTCCAGAAATCTTGAGACTACCTCTTTGCTCTGACAGGTAGGGATACCACCTATCCTGCAATGTGAGATGACTGGACAGTGCGTCAGAGGACTATGTTGCATTAGAGGATGAAAGATGGACACCAGGAAGTAAGGCCAAGTGCTATTTGGAGTGAGCACAGTACCAACAGCCTGTTCTTTGCAGGATGGGGTTGCAGCCAGGGGCTGGCCACCAACTGATGCATCTTCCCTTGCAGCTTCAGCCTCCTGTCTCAGCCACATGCTGCGCAGTGTTGACCCCTCAGGCTCCTGGCACATAGGCAAAGATCAGTCTTTCATTTGCTGCCCAGAAGCTCCATAGTTTTGAAGGCAAAGCTGAACACGGAGCCTTTCCTACGACACAGACAGTCAAGGTATTAACCTCCTGTCACAAGGATCCTGTATCTCTAACCTCTGTCTAGATTGGGCTTATGTGTTGCATACTGATTTTACACTGCTGAGCACCATCATCCATTGAGTATGAAATGAGAAACAAAGAAGTGGGCAGCACATTTCTGAAAACACATGACTACATTGTTTAAATGTTGATACCTCTCTATATTAAGGCACTAAGTGCAGTAGGACCAGTGGTGAACAACCAAGCCAGAGCTGGACCTCAAGATGGGTAAAAGTTGATGGTCTAGACGCCTAACTCCAGATCAGAGCACAAAAGTAAAAGACAGAATGTTCCAAGCAAAGTACTTCTTCCTGGCTGTGAATTGATGTAAGAAGATGTAACACTGAGAATATTATTATATAGAAATAAGCAAATGCAAAAGCAGCAAAATCAACTTCAGAACTTGGTTCACGTTTCAAGGGGAAGAAATAGTCCCAGAATCAGGTTAAGCAAAGCCATAGTGAACCACTTATTGATTTCTTAATGAGCTTGGGGAAGAAAGCAAAGAAGCACATAAAAAGAGATAAAACAACAGATTCCAGACAGAAATGGTCATCCAGTTTCCTTGTGCACGTAAAGAAAAAGCCATCAAGCCTTTGAGAGCAGCACAGAAACATGTTTGTTTGCACAGTGATGTGGCAGCAAAAAGGGGCTCACAATTTAGTGGAAAGCAAGGAAAAGGCCAAAAAGAAAGAGACTATTTCACAGAGCAGCACCTCAGGAGTCCAGCCTGCTGCTGCAAGGGTTAAGGATGCACATCTTCATCCTCCCAGTTACCCCAGTGCAGGTTGGTTTATGTTTGCAGGCACCACCACAGCACCAATGCAATTGGACTGTGAAACCTACCAGGTAGGGTCTGCCCATGAGCAAACCTTATAGAGACATCTTATGGGCAACCCCTTAGTTTAGCTTAGCTGTAAAACTACATTAAACTGCTACAGCCAAGTCCTGGGATGGGTTTCAGCTCTAGAAAAGCCCTCTGGTCAATGCAGTGATATTGTGATGCTGACAAAAGCTTCCAGCACAGACCTGACCTCAGCCACAGCCCTTTGGCAGCCTGCAGGGATGAGAACACCTTCCCCTCCAGCAGTGTGGCATGTCACAGGTCAGGGCCGTGCTCCAGCAATACCCAAAGGAGAGATGTGCCCACGCCACAGCCTCCGCGATACAAGAACAGCTCAGCTCAGCCCTGAGCTATGCAACCACGCAGCAGATATTCCTGACTCACTGTCACATCCCTGCAGGGAGGCAGGTAGAGCCGTGCCCCCTTTACAGCTGCGGAGGCCAAGGTCCAGACTGGTTAAATTCCATGTGATGCTCAGGTGGTGCCAGTTCGGACATGCCAGAAGGCTGAAAAGGGACAGCCCTGGCCCTACCTTCCAGGGCAGGTTCAGCCATATGAGGTAAAAGTGCTTTACGCATGAATAGGGAAAGAAAACCATGAGGCAGCTCCATCACACGTTTAACTAAATCCACATGAGGCATCCCAACCCTGCAGCTTTTCCAGGGGAAAACAGAAAGGCAAAAAGAGAGAGAAGTCATGCTCCACTGTTAGCAGTTGAGCTGGTAAAATGTCTGTAGGCTCAGTGAGAGCTCAGAGGTGATGCGAAGAATGAGCCTGGACCCCACCAAAGTGAAGAGAGGGGCTGGTGCAAGGAGTTACGAGTCCTGGCCCATAGGGTTCATTACACACCAGGGCCAGGAGGTCCTTTACTTACTGGTTTCAGTGCTATATAGCCAAATAGAGCCTAACACAGCAAGAGGGGAAACACCAGGGCCCTGACTGACACCTCAGTACCATGGTGCTACCAACCCAGGAAATTAAACTAACTCTGCTAACTAAAGCTGCGTTGTGCTGCCTCTGAGGTAGCCCAAGTTTGGGACAAGAAGAGAGGAGCACAGTTCCAGAGGGAAGACATTATAATGTTTCAGTAGCCAGGTAGGTTCCCAACTGAAATGACCACTTTAGAAAGGAAGTCCAATGAACATGCAAATCCACTTTGCATCACATCCGAGGAGAGACTGACCCCAAAGCAGGTCCTTCCCTGAAGGACAGTCAAACCTAGAGCAAAGCAGCGCCAGCCTCGCTGTTTCCCACACGGTATCACAATAAATCAACACTGATTTCAGTGTCTGCCTGAAGACTGTGACTGTAACCGCAGCGGCTGAGGGTGTTTGTCACAAACAGCTGTCCATCCCCGGCACAGCACACAGTGACCTCCGGGAGAGGAGCCGGGGCCATGGGAAACAGTCACAAACCCAGAGCAGCTCCCCAGCGCACGCCTGCATCCAAAAACCGGCAGGGACCGGGCATGGGGGAAGGGGCAGAGAACATCTATTTCCTCATTAAGTAGCGCTCTTTCTCTCTTTTTCTCATCTATGGAAAAATAGGAATGCAAAGGAGAGCTGAGAGGAGCCTTTCTTCACAGCAGGGGATGCTGCCCGGTGCCGGGACAGCCGCTCCGCTGGGATGCTGCAAGCCCAGAGCTTCTCAGGGTGTTTGCAAAAGGGGAGTCAAACCGGAGGAGAGGCAGGGAGACCAAGCCGAGCATCTTAAGGTTTAAAATGCAAATTCCTCCACTTTATTTGAGGTGGAGGGGTCAGTGTTTGCCTATTTCTTCCTCTCCCCCCCCCCACACTCCTTCCCCCTTCCTCCTGGAGTTTTGTTTAGGAAGGGACTGTAGATGCGACAAGGTCTTTGTGCTGGCCATTCAGCTGAATGAAAAGGCCGAGGAGTCCCAGCAGAGGGAACAAACTTTTGGAGGTCAGCGCGGTCAGCTTAGGATAAATGTGTCGTATTGTTTGTATTAAGGACATGATCTCAGCGGGGCGCCCGGAGCCACCGCATACAACATGAAGGACTATTTATTCAACACTGAAATACGCAGGGCACAGGACTCCTCTCCCAGGGAAAATACAAACTGCTGCTGCAAACGTGCCTGCCTGTTCCAAGCAGCAAGATTTGCTGGACGGGGCAAATAAAACCTTTTCATTTTAATATGCATCATAAATAAGGATGGATGCCGAGCTTGAACCATAGTTTGAATGCGGCGGTGGAAGAAACACGGCAAAGCATCTTTTTATTGTTGCTTTTCCCCCAAAGACGGACAGTTCAGGTCATTAAAGGCCTAAGATAGAAACAGTTTCTCTTAGCACTGTTTGAAAACAGGCTTTTGTCTCCAGGGAAGTGGCACAGTCCTTTCTTGGGTTGCCTCCACCGCAGAAGTGGCCCACGGCCGCAGGGTGGGATTGGGGCTGCTGGGGTGAGGGGACCCCCCAACAAACCCACATGAAATCCATCTGGGAAAGCAGCACAAAAGGGGCTGGGGGCTTTGACAGCCTGGGGAGCCCCCCTGGGATGGCTCCACAAACAGGGGCCCCAAAGGAGGCAGGCAGCTGGGGAGGGGAGGGCATCCCTCCCAAGGCTTCCAAAACAAAACCCTCATAAAGGGACTGCAGAGACGCCCCTGGCTGGTAAATGAAGCCCCCCTCCCTCTTCCTCATGGATTCATAGAGAGGAGCATGTGCTCCCCCAGAAAGTACCTTTTCTTCTCACTGACCCAGCTCCCTTGTTTGCAGAGGGAAGGGGCGTTTGGGGTTGGGCTGTTCATCCCAGGGTTTGCAAACCCAGGTTTCATTAAGTTGCACAATTAACCCAGAGGAAAAGAGGAGCATCTTTTGGGACAACCTCCAGCCAACTTCATCGTGGCCAGCCTACCATAGTGTATAGGGTCTGCAAAGACCAGATAGTTAGGGATCCCAGAAGGAAGCAGGAGAAGTCTTAACTTAATCATGTAAACACCATCACAAATGAGCCCAACCTCAGTGGGAAACTAGAGTGACAACAAAAATGGGAGTGAACTGAGAAGAAATGAGGTTTCTTATCCTGTGAGTTCTAACCACTCACAGGGGACAGCTGATACACCCGTGTTTGGACATGTAAGCTCTGATGCTGAATCTGCCAAAACTAAACCTACCCATGGACATCAACAGGTTCATGCTGTGGTCCTGCCTAGAGCTAAGGACTCTTACTCTGTTCCTGTACATGAGACCTACAAAGAAAGGTAACCCTATCTTTAAAACCCACAACCAGCTCCATCTGCCCAGCTGAAAGAGCAGCAGCCTTCAGGAGGAAGGGAGTGCAGGGATCTCCCAACCCAGGTCTGTGATGGAAGGATCATGGACCATCTGCAAGGCAGAGTATGTGGTGCCGCATTGGCTAACAGCACACGAGAGCATCACGGTGAGGACATGGTGAATATGACCTTTGGGGCAAGCAAAGGTGAACATCTGAAATCTGAGAATGGGAAATCAGTGTGATCCGATTTCAGTGTGAATCTGGCTGGGAAAATCCCCATGGATTTCATAGCGCTGCAGTGAGCCTTTGCTCACTGTGAGCCTGGCACAGCTCTCTCGTAAAGTCCCCCAACACGGGACACCTTGACTTCCACCCCCTTGTGCTGGATGCCCCCTTCTTTCCTTTTGTCCATCCTCTTGCCTTTTGTGCCAAAGTGACACAGACTGATGAGGATTATTTCCACGGCTTCCTCAGGGACAGGGGGTTTTCCCCGCTGCCCTTGTTCAGGGACAATAGACCCATTAAGCCTCTTCCCAAGGCGAGGGGAGCGGGGCATACCTGGCCCCCAAAGTGGGAATGGCCACTGCCCCTGACAGCCATTAGCATGTGAATGAGAGTGATGCCTGCAGAACAACAGGCAATTATCCCCCTGAAAAGCTTTTAAGTGGCATTAATTGCTGGCCACAGACTCCGGGCTCTCTCAGAATGAACCGTGTTGACAAACAGGATCAAATATATTGGATTTCCTGCAGGGGAAAAATTTGTAGGATTGTGCCTCATTGAGGGCAAGCTCCATTTCCATCCCCTGGTGTCGCACAGCTCGCAGCACTCCACACCTAGTGACAGCACCACAGCTTGGGATGTCCAAGGGAACCTACATTTGGCTCTGCACTGCCCGTCTGGCTTGATAAGAAGGCACCAGGGGAAGGGGAACACCTGCTCTATGCATTGCAGGGCTGAATTAGCAGCCCCTTTGTCCCCAGCGTGTCTCTCAAGGCCCAGGTGTGCCTTTTTGTACTGCTCAGAGATGCGAAGAAGTGGCACAGCCCTGAAACACAATCTCCCTTCACTAACAGGCAGTGGCTTTATCTCCCCCTGCTCTTTGAACACAATCAATATCCCTCCATAGCCCAGGAATGGGGCTGATGTGGGAACATTTTGCAGCTGAGAAAAGAAAAATGTCCTATGAATGCATGTTAATCTTTGTAAAGAAGACCCCATTGCTAAGAAATAATTACTGTCTTGTCTGTTCCGTACCTTCAAGAAGGTCAGAGCTAGCACTTTGCTGTGATTCCCTGGAAAATCACTCTCAGCCTTTTATTCCTAATAGCTGAACTGATTTCAAGGCTGATCTTGCACATGTGCAAGGCACTTCTTTCTATAGCTCCTTCCTGCAAAGTGCAAGTCCCCGACCTTAAAAAAGTACTGCAGCACAGGTTTTAACTCAGGAGCATCACCTCTTCAGTGTCATGGATCATACAATCCTGTCTCCTGGATCGTTTTGATGTCTTTCTGTGTGTATCCAGACACACAGGGTGTCAACTCAGGTGGTAACTTCTGTGGCACTGGGTAAGCCCAATATATATATGACTAGACCCTAAATTGTGGCAAACACCACAACTCTCCTAACTCAGAAAAGCTCTGAGACAACTCTTAAGACAGTGATCTGGCTTTCCTTACCTCTCTACCCCTTGTATATATGCAGAGATCAGAGAGAGCAGAGCAGCCTGACCACAGGCAGTAGCCCACATTGACATACCAGTCGCAGGAACTCTTGCTCATTCTCCTGCCAAAGCCCCCCCATGAAGCTGGCAGAGACAGGCCACTCCAGCATCACCCATAGCCAAGCAGCAGCCTGGATGCCTGGCTCCCGATGACCTGCCAGCCTGCTTTTGGTGGTTCACTGTTTCAAAAGCAATGGCTCTTCCCAGTTCCCAGTGAGTTTTGTTTTCCTAAACATGAGGTAAGCCTTCAGCAACAAACATAGGTGTTACCATGCACGTGTCTCTAAGAGCAACCAACCCTTCTCTCTCCCCATGGCCAGTGGACAGGGTAGGGCATTTTGGGGTGTAATTGTCCTATCCTAAACCTCACTGCAATGTCACACACTGAGCAAGCAGGGTTTATAAAGGTGGGTTGAAGCTGGGACATCATTAACACCCTGGAAATGAAGACACCCTTTGCCTGAGAAACAGCCTTCCTTTGAATGCTGGCACATGGCAATGAAGGTTACTTTCCAGAGCTTTAGGTCGCAGCATTGACACTGAGTGACTTCCTGGCTTTCCAGCAATGATCCCAAGTACCCACAATGAGGAGCTGAGCTTATAACTGTTACTATCACATTTGCCACAGAGACAATATCCAGTGCGCTTAGCAATGCTCTTGGGTTTAGTAATGCGCTTGGGTCTCCGATTATGAACAACTCCCCTTATTAAAAATAGCAGAAAGAAACCAAATGCCCTCCCTGAAGCAGTAATTTCTATTTTGAGTTACAAAACCTCTTTACAATCGAGCCAGCGTTCATTCAAGTCAAGAAGAAGACGAAACTTTCCCTGATACTTGCTTGCATTACAGACCTGAAATAACGCTCCTTACGCATTGAGGCTCAAGGACTGGAGGATTTGCGATCCATACGGATAATTTCATGGCTCAGAGTGAAAACCATGTGAAAAACTCTGGCTTTTGCTAATTTAGACCTCCAGCTCAGCAAGTGCATGTGGGTGGCCTTTTGAAGTTTGAGCAGCACATCTTCTGCTTGAGCAGAATGGCTCAGTTCTCCCGCAGTCCGTGGCGCTAGGCCAGCCTGCACCATCTGAGGACAAGCCCTCTCACATTTATCCCAGCACAAAACTCCAAGAGGAACTCAAAAAATGGGAGAGCATCTGTGGAGGAAGCTTTGAAAAAGCCTGTACAAAGTCCACTCAAGTGAAACTGCAAAGCTTTGCCTCCAGTGTGTGCAGGGGAATGGGCTGCACAGTCAGAAAGCCAACATATTGATGCGAGCTCCCACAATGTGTCTGTCCAGGAAAGACAGCTCTAAATAAACCCAAGTGTGGGCCTCAGCAAACCAAAGATGGACCTCATATGCTGCTAATAACATCCAGTCATCAGGACTAGGCTAATTTCCTCTTGTATTGCCAGATCCAGACCACAACTAATTAACTTAACTGCAGAGAAGATGCAATCTTTGTTGTTGGTTTTGTTGTTGTTGTCTTACTAAGAGGAATGAATTCAGATCAGCAGAGGATATGAGGCTACTCTGATTCTTGCTGAAGATTTGGTCCTTGATATTTTGCGGCTAAGCTAATAAGATGATCAGCAGGATGATAGCAGGTAAGAAATGTCATGTGTTACATTATGGGAAAGCAAACAGCTGAAGCAAAGGACCTGGGAAATAGAAAGCAGCACATCTGTTGGAGGAAGGACCATTAAGCAGCACTTGCTGAACCACCATCTGCACACGAATGCCCATAACCCCTCCCCAAGGTGAAAGCAATGCACTTGGTATTTCCTGATGTCCATAGGATTTCATCAACAGAGGCAGCATAAGGGCTCAGGTCCTGTAGCATCTTCACCATGGCCAAGGAGGAGGCTCTCTACCACCTCTCCTCTGGGAAAGCAGGAGGACTACATCATTATAAGGGATCCAAGGCTCAGAAGTTAAACACTGACACCCATGAAATGGGTCTGTGAAGTATTTAGACCCCACAGATCACAACTGCTTCACTTGAGCTGACTGGCGATCTGCGTGCCAGGGTTAAAACAGGAGGATGACGCCTAAGGGGGACAGAATGAGTCACCTTCAGGTGGTTTCTCCACTGACTTTAAAAGAAGCAGGATAAATAGCCAAGACTGGCCTTTACACAGCAATTCCTACAGCTATGGAGTCCATCCTCGGGGTGTCCCTCCCACAGTTGGGCACAGCCAAGAAGGGATCAATGCAAACCATACTACTGCTTATCTGCCTTAGTTTATTTGTGTAGCTTGGTGCTTCATCCCTTCCAGCCAGGGAAAGTGGCACCATCTGGGGATTCAGTACCAGTTCCTTGTCCCACATCTCCTAAGTTGTGTCTCTCACACACAGTCTGCTCTCAGAGGAGAAAAAGATGTCTCTACCGAGCAGCTAAGTCACACACACATTCAAACCTGTGCCTTGACACCTAAAATAGCTCAACAAAGTTCCACTACTTCCCACAGTTGCCCCAAGAGCTCGTGCCCCAGGGCTCTGTGCATGTTGGAGTTCAGGTTTACCTAAACCTCTGGCTTGAGGTAGACAAATCCTTCCCTCTCCCCTTTCTCCTTGGGAAGATAGGGATATGGGCATGCACAGAGCCACAGAGAATGGACCCACCAGCGGGGTTCAGAACACAAACCCATCACAGCTGCCAAACCAACCCGGTCCCACCAGCTGGTCTCATTTAACAGGGCAATGGGGGAGCTGTGAGAGGCAGGAAGACCGAGAGGGAAGTAGTTAAGTTGGAATTAATTTGTCACTCCATATTTAACCAACCTCAAAACTATTAAACAAATCTAATAGGAAATATCCCCCACATTCTGAATACCTCTGCATTGCCTGCTGGGGACCAGCCACAGTGCAGGGCTCCAGCCATCAGGCAAACTGGTACCAGGAAACGTGGTTTCCCTCCTACCCTATCCCCAGGCCTGGTTTAGTTCATACTAGCTTTTACTATAAGCCTACAGCTGATGGAAGAAGCATAAAGCATATCCAGCATCCCAGGCTGATGTGCTGCATGAAGGGATCCTGATGCTTGTAGCACGGCTGTGGCTTCCTTAGCTCTTGCTGGGAGCACAGAGGATGCTCCGGAGGTAGAAGCAGTGACTGGCCACCCAGGGGTCACAGTGATTTTTCCACCCCTCAAAAAGAAAAACCTATCCCAACTCCTCACACCTAAGTTGCAGCTACCACTACTGCATCTGGAATAAAGAGGGAATTGGGAGATTTAAGGCTCCAAGTGGAGTGGAACTGGATTTGGTTGCCAAACCCACATAAACTCAGCAGCTAGAATATGGAGAGAGGCTAGGAGTGGAAAGCTGGAGTGAAAACTAACAAACAAAAAGCAGCTTTTGCTTGCAAAGAGGCGAACCCAAGCCAACCCCTCTGCATGGCTTAAAATACTTGGTGACCACATATTTCTTCTTGTGGGATATTGTCTCTTATTGCCTCAGGTCTGTGCTCTGCTTTCGAGCACACAGATTCTCAAGGTACTGACGTAGCCGGGGAGCAGCAAACATTACAAAGGATTGAGTTCAGCCTCATCATGATAGTGAGTATACTGGGAGGAATTCTGCACCAACATCCTCCTTCCTGAGGATAAGCAGCTGGGAGTTTAGACCGATACCCCTCAGTATTCAGCACAATAGTACAAAGAAGAAAAGGCAAGTCACCGGCTGGAAGGGTTTGCTCGGCAACTGCTTGCGTCCGCATCTATCTCTGCGTGATTAAAGCAGCTTTCCCTGCGTGTTCCTGCGTGTGCTCCCCGCTTCCCAGCGCCCTCCCGTTCTGCTCTGCGCCTCGGGGTCCCCCCTTTCCCAGTTACGGAGGCGCAAGGAGCCCTGTGCTCGCCCCGGCCAGGCTCAGCGGCGCTGGCGAGCGCTGGCCGGGCTCCGAGTGCCCTCTGCCGGGGACGCCCCGCGGTCCCCCCCTTCTCGCAGCCCCTCCTTCCTCAGCTTGCCGGGGTTTCCAGTTGGAAAAGCGGAGAGCGGCGAGGATGCGCCTGTCTTGGGCCAGGCTTCGGGGGCTCATCCCTGGGGTCTGGGTAGAGGCTGAACCCGAGCGGCATCCCCTGCTTCCCTCCCATCCAAGCATATCGTTCGGCAGGAAGCCGAATGCAAAGGCAGGAAAGCAGGGCAGAACAGAAATGCTGGAATTCCAGGAAGGGTTACCTCCTTATGAACCAATCTCTAACATCAGTTTCCCACTCTGCGGGAAGCACATGCTGTTCCACCCTAGGGAGATAGCTGAGATTAAATGTCTCGGTCAAGGTTGCTCCTACACCACTGGGAAAACAGCCCCAGAGCTCTTGCACTGTCAGCCTCCTGGGTCAGCAAGCTTGCAAAGCTCATTGTTTTCTGCCCTAGAAACCCAGAACGACTGCTTCTATCACAGAATCCCAGGATGGTTTTGGTTGGAGCGACCTTAAAGCTCATCCAGTTCCAATCCCCTGCCATGGGCAAGGAAACCTTCCACTAGAGCAGGTTGCTCCAAGCCCCATCCAGTGATGAAGCAGCCATAGCTTCTCTGGGCAGCCTGTGCCACGGCCTCACCACAGGGAAGTACTTCTTCCTTAATGTCTAATCTAAATCTCCCCTCTGTCAGCTGCATGTCTGTATTTTAAGAAACATTTGTAAAATCAATGCCTAACTAAGTTTGAGGCATTCAAACTAACATTTCATTAATACCTTATGGGTTTTCTTGTCCATTCTTTGGATAAGCAACGAGAATCTAGCAAAGTCTATCCTAAAAAACTCTATGATAAAAGAAGATTGTAGTTATAAGGAAATACTGAACAAAGAGGAAAGGTTCTTCAGTCCAAGTGCTGCAAATTCCATGTTACTAATTCCCCTGTACCCAGACACCCTCTAAACAGGTCAGAGCAAAGATGTTTTTGCAAGAGATTCACCCACTCTCTCCCATCATCAGGAGGTTCAGGGCCTGAACCAGCTCCCATGGAACTGAATGGGCAAACTCCCTGCTTTTAGTGGCACAAGCTCAATTCCCAAACTCTGGAGGCAAAACGTCAAGCAGAAGCAGCCTTTCCCCCCTAGATATTCACAATGCACGCCTCTCTGGTTTGGAGCGGGCAGGTTGGTTCAGGTTTCAAGGTGGGAAAAGAAGCTTTAATGTTTCATTCTTTTTTCTTTACCTGCTAAAAGGCACAAAACTGCTACAGATGAATCCACACACTAACACAACAGAGGTGGTTCGCTGTATAGAGGTAGCCCCTCAAAGGCGCATGGAAGGAAGGGGAACCTCAATGCAAGAATCCTTGTATAACCCTTCTCACCTACCACACGCCAGTCCCCTTTCCCTACCTGCATGGTCCTGTCTCCATAAATTCCAGGCATGTCTGATGTGCTCAGCACAAAATGCACATCGTATCTGCTTGTCCTGTGGTGGGGCACATCATTCCCCAGCACAGCCTGTTGCCTTGAACGCAGCAAGAGAGATCTGCAACTGGTGGAAGCCTCTTGTACTCCAACTCAGAGGGGGTTAGGTGTGAGTAACCACAAGGATGGGACATAAACTGGATGGAGAAAGCCCCAACATTACCCTTTTCCTATGTACAGGACATGTCATCCCTTTCTCCCCCCAGGGCAGAACCACATGGCTCTGCCTGGCTGGATGGGGCCACAGAAACTCAGGAGCTGATGGCCAGTCAGGTCAGCCCCATGGCTTTTCCCTTCAGGAACACCATGAGTGGTGGAGCGCTGACAAGCTAGCTTTACATCAAGGGCTGCTTAGACATAAGGAACAGAACAAAACACATCTCCTGTGTATGTCGCTTCCCCAATAAAGGCTCACCCGCCATCCTGCAGTGATGAACCCAGCTTCAGCATCTCCAAACATACCCTAGCCTGACCCACCCTGCAGTGATCCCTTGGGAAAGGGCTTGGCACAAATACATACTTTTTTACCCAGCCAAAATTCTTTTGTTTTCTCACTTCTTAAGGTTATTTTGTGGTTTTGTTTTGCATTTTTTTAATCTCAGAAAAAAAAAAAAGAGAGGGGAAAAAAAGGAGGTAGGGGGGTATAATAGGGCTTCAAAATCTGTGCCAGTGCCTCTGTGCTACTCCTCTAAGAGCCCTGTCAAGTTTGGTGTCAAGCATTTCATCCAGAGCCAGAGTTTTGACTGTCTGGGATGTTTTCAAGTTGAGTAACTCCATATACTCATGTAAGTAACAACACAGCAATGCACACGCTTCAAAAATTACATGCTCTGGATCTGCAAGATGCTGTGATGAAAATCTGGTCCAAGGATGTGATGATGTAGTTTTCAGAGTAGAAATTCCCAAGTTCCCCAAGGGGTGAAATACCCCATGTGAATACAGGATTTCTCTAAGCTTTTCTATGAGGATAAACCTCTTGACTTCACCAAGTCATTGTCAGATAAGGAATAGCTGGAAAAGGCTTAGAAATGCTTTCCTAAAATCTGGGATTTAACCTGGAGAATGATTTCCATTAAACAGTGCAGGAGATGCCATTCGAGGGAAGATACAAATCCATTCCCCTTATGATAGCGTTTCCTACAGTGATCCTTAAGAGCTACCTTGGGAAAACATATAAGAAACCAGGCAGGATTTGTGATGGGGCTGGCACCTGAGCCCTTGAGCATCAGCAGCTCCTGATTGAGATGTCTCCCATGAATTTGTCCTTTCCTTTTCCCACTCCAGTTTAGATCCAGCACCTGGGAGTTCCACAGTTCCATTGCACAGGGAAGAATAATGTTTTCCTTATGATTTCTTTTAAACCTGCTGACTGGTGATTTCACCACTAGAGAGTAAATTGCAAAAGCACCGCAGTGCTTCACTATCCACCTTTCCACACCATTCAGCTATGCTCCTTGACAGCTACAGCTTCATCTTAAATTGGAAGACAGAACCTATACCTCCTTCTCTATTTTCTCCATCTTTTCTAAGCTAAATTTCGGTGCTTAGATGCACTGAAAGATGCCTTTGCCAGCTTGGCATAGGCAACGGTGAATGGTTGGGGGCTGCTGGGATGCAAGCAGCATCTCATCTTGCTGCCAGCCCCATTCAACACCTGGAGCACAGACTTCGAAGGTGCAGAAGAAAGTCCAGCCTTAGAGCTTTTCTGCTATTCCCAAGGGAGTTGGGAAAGCGCAGAATAAACAATAACAACAATTATTCCAGCTGGAAAATATTATTTCTCCTGGCTTCTTTTCTGCCTCAGAGGGAGAGCTGGTTGGAATTACATGAAGTATTTGTGACTGAGGAAAACAGCTTTTCAACTGAATAACTTCTCTGCAAATGTTTTGAAGTTTCTGTTATTGCTTAACACCTAAAATTAAACATTTTTTCTAGAATTTTTTTTTTTTTTTTAAATTGAGTTCCCCTTCCCTCTGGTTTTCTGTATTGAAAGAGAAGACTCTCAAAAGAAGAATCTGTATTTCCCTGACTGGTCCAAATCCCTTGCGGCAAGGACATATTTAAGCAGCCCAATGACTACACTGAGATGATGAGTTGGGACACAGGATTGCAGAGGATGGAGTTTACTGGGAAGAAGCATAAGTCCAAGCTGCTTCACCTGTCCAGGCTAACCCTGCTTCCACTCCACATCCAACGGTGTATTTTTTCCTGGTTTCAAGAAGAAGCAGGACTTGTCCCGCTTCATAAGAAAAGACTCACTTGGGATCTCAAACAGCTCAAAGCATCTTAGAAAAAGAGGATTAAGGCATCTCCTGGGTGCAGTGGACTACCTGTGCTGGCTTTCAAAGGCTCTTTCTGCTCTGCAGCAGCTGGAGCAGATCAGACCTAGCTGAGCTTCCACCCAGGTCAAAAGCTTCCTGGATCACCAAAGATGCAGTGCTCTGCCCTCCTCTTCTAAGCAAGAGCATCTATTGCCCTGGCACAGGGACCTCATCCTGCCCTAACCATAGCCCCATGGATGAACTTATAGACACAGCCTTATAAATGCTTTACCAGGAATCGTTTTCCAGCTGCCTGCAGCCCCTGGCTTGCACACAGCCTCTGGGTCTGCAGGACTACAAAGCAGGGTGGGGAAAACCACAGGCTGCTCCTGCAGTTAGGATGCTCCATGCCCATGCATCCCAGCCATGCCAATCTGACAGCTCTCCAACCTCAGCAAGCCTGTCCTGTGACTCACCAGCTTTATCTGCGTGAGTCTGAGTGAGGCTACAAGGGCCAACAAACACACACGTTCACACCATAGTGGTCTGACTCATTTCTTTAAGCTTTGGGCAGGCTTGCCTTACATGAAGATACACAGCTTTGGACCTTTCTAATGGCACGGAGAAAGAGAGGAAGATTTGTCCATCAAAGCTTGCCCCAGGCAACACATTTAATGCTGCTCTCCAGAGAGCCTGGCAGATACTAAAGGCACAGTCAAACAGAACAAATGAAAAGATCTTCTGCTCTATGGAAAAACACCAGAGCTTGGCTGCTAAATATTTAATGCCAGGAACTCCCCTTCCTTTCTCTTTTCTCTACTGCGTTCAGCTCACCATGGCTGCAAAGGGCAAGAGAGCACTTCCCAGCTCTGATACCCACCACAATGAACCAAACCCAATGCAACTGGGAACAGACTGTTTAGATTCAAAAGCCAAATGGGGAGAAAAACCATTAGCAAAAAGGCTTTAGGCCAGCTGTGCATCTCTCTATCAGATCTGTAGACCATAGCAGTGTGTTGGTGACCATTCTTCCCAAATCACTGCAGGCAATTGTGTAAAACATGCCTGTGCAGAAGTGGATAGAGAGTGGCAGGACCACACAGCCAAGGTCCCAAAATATCTCCGTCCATTAGAGAGGAAAACCAAGAAGGTGGAGTTATTGAGAACAAACCTAGGGGAAAATCTCCCAAATCCAGAGAAAAATACCAGTTGTTGACCAAAGAAATAGTTCATGGAAGTGGTGCTTTCAGTGCAGCTTTATTCTGGGGAGGGGGAAATGAAATGACACACACTTGGTTGCAGCTGGGATAGCTGTGCTCCAGCAGAGCAGGAATGAAGCATCTGAATTTTGGAGGGACTTTCTCTAGTAAAAAAAGGTTTTCAAGCACTGACCAAGTAGGACTTTACAGAGGACCCAGAGGAACATACCCATATCTGATCCATATTTACGTACATGTATGAATTTTATTGCAGGGGGTGATGTAGTTTTGATCTACTTCCAAACAACAGAGAGATGCAGCCATCCAGGCACAAATAATCGTCTTTACAGCTGTACTGACTGTGCTTCCCAGCACCCTAGAGAGGAAGCAGTCTTTCTGCATGGTGACCATCTGTTCTTCCCACTGTGCCCGAATTTGCACAGGAGGGGAACTCAAGCAGCCTTTGTCCCATGTCCTAACAGCCATCTTATACTCCTGGCTGGGTACTGCCACCATCCATCTCTCCCTGGACCAAGGGAATAGGAAAGATGTACAATGCCAGAAACAGGACACAGTGGGATGGAGTAAAGGCAAGAAGTTGGGGCATTCATGTAGGCCACCAGCATTTCAATGAGCCCTGCAAGCAAATAAAGAATAGGAGCTCCACTTCCCAAAGCACAGCACAACCCCTCTCACCGCGCCTGGAACACGGAGAAACTTCCCTGTTCCTCCTGTGTAGAGGAAACTCGTGTTTTAGGAAAAAGAAAGCAATTTAGAGAAATCAAAATAGACCGAAGCTACAAATTGAGCTCTTCTCTCAGTTAATATTTAATGTTGCACTTGGGTGGCTTGGAGTCAGGGGCGAGCACTGGGGTTTCGTTGCTGCAGATTGACTATGTGAAACTCAGTGTGTCAAAAAATAAAACAGAAAAGGGAGAAAAGCAATTTCTTGAATATTTCAACATCTGGAGCCACTTAGTGGCAGGAAAAAGCAACTTCTTGAGAAGCACTTTTGATCTAGAGCGGTGGTTTTAAACCTTTTTCTATTTGCAGACCCATAAAAATTCTCTCTGCATAACAAATAGAAGCCTCCCAACAATCAGTTCTGCCACCTCAGTCAGCTTTGGAGACCCCTTCGAGGCTCAAAAGCAGGAAAAGCAAAGATGGGCTTTCACAGACCTGCACGAGACTGTCTCCTGGACCACCTCACCCCCCAGCACAGGGAGCTGGTCACTTCATTACAAGATGATCTCCCTCCCTTGATGCAACGTGGCTTTCTCTCTAAGGCTGAGGTGGTTGTTACCTGTGGGACTGGAACACACCAAGCCTGTGTTTCCCTGCTAAAGCTGCTCAGTTCTGCCCACAGAAAATCAGTGTTTTGCTGTGTTTAAAGACTGTCTTAGAGCTGCAACACACCAGAGAGCTAATTCAGGCGCTATGTGTCATCTTATGTCTCCTGCCTCCCAGAACTGGCTGTGCCAACACTATGTTCCACTGACTTGGGCTGAGACTGCCTTGATGGAAACACCTCAGGCTCTGGGTATGTGCTGGGGAGCCCATCTGTTGATGGGCCTCAGGAGCAGGCCAAGCAAGGGGTATGCGTCAATAGGAAGAATAAAGCTACAAGTTGCTGCATTTGGAGGCAGAGGATATAGGCACTGTGCTTGTCTCTTGGTGAGTTTTAACTCATGTCATGGTGCTTGGACATTGTCCTCCCCACACTCCCAACCCAGGTTTTGGGCTTAGCTCTTGTTTGATTTCCTTAATTTCTCTATACACGAGGTCAACACACTGCCAAGATGGAGATAGCTGGTCCTCACTATTGTACCTCACAGTGACAGGGTAGGGCCAATTTGTTTGTAAGTTGTCCTAGGGGAGCTTTTCTGACTTATTCAAGGGCCAAACCTCACTTTTTAACTGGTCAAGGATTTGTTACCATATCACTGGTAAATCTGCTCAAAGGACTACTAGGAAAGCATGTGAAAAACAACTTCTATACCCAACAAAGAACAGCATAGATCAGGCCTTTGTTTCTATTGTATTTCTTCTCAGGGCATTTGATTAGTTTGGTTAATTGAACATGTAACACACTCTATTATCATGCACCAGCAAAAGAGAGTTTTATGACTCAAATATGGCCATTATTTGCTGCTTCTGACATAACAAACAGGACTATTAGCTTTGGAAAGGCGGGGTTTTATGTATGGCTTTTTGGTAAATTGGCTACTTAATCACTTTTTTCCCTGTAAAAAGACCTCTCCTTCAGCCACTGCCTCCAAGCACAGGGCTGCCAGGGGGCACAACTCACAGCACTACTAGAAGCTCTCTGTAATCCAAACATTTTCCCCTCATTTTAGACTGAGATCCCACAAGGGTACCACCACAAATCACTCCAAGCACCTCTGGCAAGCACGCACCCCTCCTAACACCACAGACCAGCTCCAACCATTTAGTAAGAGACTAATGAAAACTGATTAGCAAATGTGTTCAGTGAACAAAACCAATAGGTCCAGACCCCATACACACCCCTGTTTGTAATGGACAGCTTTTAGGTACATTCACCTCTTACTACTCCCTCTTCAAACTAGCCTGGTTTCCATGTTAGACAGCAATGACTTCTTGTACTGGTTTTGCAATGCCAGTAGAGTCAAAATTGTGCTGGAACACGTATGGTCCTACTGGTACAACGCGGCAAGCACCAACTATACATGCTCCTGACATCCATCAGATCTTGGAGTCTGCAGATGAGCAATGAGGAGCAAAGCAAGTTTCTGCTGTGTTAGCACAAGCAGCCAGACAGACATCAGTTCTGCTGTTGGGATGGCACTACCTGCCCCGGGAGGAAGAAAAATGTGCCCTAGTGGCTATGCTGCAATGTAGTTAGGTGTTGTCATTGTTTCTTTTCTTTTTAGCTTCTACAACCCTGTCAATGACTGAATTTGCATAACTTAAACATAAGACAACATTTAGCGATGCCATTCACATGAATGTGAATGGGAAACACATCTCTTAAGCACCTCCTGCAATGTGGTCACTGTAGTTCAGAGCTGGCAGAACTATGAATGATCATCTTGCAAGAGACCCAGAAAAGACTGGACTAAGATGTAACTTAATATAGAGCACAGGATCATTTTCTGCTTCTCAATTAATCTCTCTTGTGAGTAAGGTGGTTGATGTTTTCACTCTTTAGACTGAAGAAGTTTCAGTCTGTTTTGCTAATTGTGCTTCTTAAGTAGCTGAAGTTGTTTCACAATAGTTGCTGGGCAGAGGAGGATTTCCCACATTGAGAGATCTCCTCTCAGCTTGTTTAGTTTTGTGCAATCGCCTTCCCTTTCTACATTTGGTCCCACAACCAGACTTCACACGGAGAGTAAACTTCCTAAAATATAACAACCTCCACCCCTATTTGCCAAGATTTTGATGTGCGTAGACCATCCTGTTATCCAAAGCTGGCTGATGTCAGACAGACCTTTCAGCTGTTAACATGTGAAAACTGAGGACTACTAGACAGCTTAATAACTATGTGAGTACCTACTATAAATGCTGAAATGCAGGGCAAGGATGAGTGCCTGTTACCCTTGTAACACTACCAATCTAAAATGATCCCCAAAAGCACTAAAAATCCCCTGTAGAGGCTGGTAAGGTTTGTGGATGGAATTCCTTATTCTCTGAAATAAAGAGATCTTGGTTTTTCTGGTTCCATGGTCAGACAAAATACAAGAAAGAGATTATAAAGAGGGTGGCAGCAGCTCTTTCCCAAGAAGAAAATAGATCCAGTGCAGGCACAATTTCCAGAGGCACTTGAGAACAAAGAGTATTAGCCAACCCTGGTATGGGGCATTGAAACTATCATTATATCTACTCCAGGGACACTGAGACTTTATTAGGCCTGAGGAGGAATTATTTAAATTGGAGCTTAAAAGGTCCAGTTCTGATTTTGCTGTAAGCTGATTCTTTATTCTGGTCATCAGCAGGTTGATTTTGTTGTGCCAAGCTGATGCTTCTCACAAGTGTATGAGGAGAGTTTTGAGGAATTTGCCCCAGTTTCCACCACTGTAGTTTAGAAATGCAGACTCTCAACAATATTTCAGAACAAGCTTCTCACATCAGCTCTTGAGTGCTGACACTGAGCCTTTACATCCATCCTGCCCACCTGAAAGGTCTTGCTCAATGTACATAAGCTAGCAGGCAATTTGCCCTCTGATCGTTTTCTTGTCAATGAAGGCAAGCACCTTCAAAGAGTAATTCAGATCTTAGGAACTTAAAGGGACCAATCTCTATCACTGTATAAAGACATGTTCCTAATCGTGCTCCTAACTATAAAGCGATGCTCCTAATTAGGAGCAGACCATTTCTCTTTACATACCAAGGAATAAACCTGAGTGCTGGAGCCACTTCAATCAGGAGTACAAAGCAGCACAAGGTTTGCAGGACTGAAGGGACTTGTGCTGTAGCCATGTGTACAAAGTAGCACCAGAGATTTCAGATGCTTTGAACCATCTTAAAATGATCCTTTAATATTTAATTAAAACAAACAAACTGAAACTTGTTGCAACTGTTTCACAAATTTCTGTCAGTTTGTATTTATCACCAGAGGACATCTCAGACTGGCACTACCAATGCTGAGCAATTTTAGCACTGAGCAGTGGGAAAGGATGTTCTGACCTCTTGATTACACATGCATGGACTCAGGAACCATGAAGCTAAAAGGCTTGAGCTTTTCATCCCCTCTCGCCATGCTTATCCACTGCTCCACTGAAGGGATCTCTGTACTCCAAAAATGGGAGTCCTTTTGCCTCTACCCACCTTCACCATATCGCTGCAGTAACCAGCTGCTGCTTACTCAGGCTGCTAGCAAAACACTGAATAAAGAGGTCACTTATGTATCTGCCAGTTCTCTCTGGCTTGCACAACCCTGCTGCTATTATCAGCTTTGCACAAATCCCTAATAGAGAGAAAACACCTGATTATGATAATAAGAAAATCCCGTTTGTAACTGCAGAACATCTACACATTTTTCTGTCCAGGATCAGAACAACAATCTAACAATCTACTATACAACATAACTCAATGGTTTCAAATATGCCTCAAATTACACACCCCACTTGCCAAAAAAACTAATGCAAGCAATTAGCATAGCAAACCAATTTAACAAATAGTTCCATTCATTGCAGTGGGGTCCCACATTTGAGCAGACAGTGACCCACACTTCCTGTCTCCTGCACTTGCCTCCCTTACGCAGACACTCAATAGTTATTCAGTGGAAACATTTAGGTCACAAATTCACACTCCAAGATGTTGGGGAGAGGCTCCCAGACATGCCCAAACATATTTTCTTCCCTTTTTCTCTGTGCTTCAGTGCTAGCGAGAGAGGTGCCAGCCGGAAACTCTAAAAGCTGAACACCTCTGTGTTTTCTTAAACAAAACAAACCTGTTTCATAGGCACAGCCCTGAGCAACACCAGTATTTGAATCCTGGGGTTCCTCCTTCCCTTGTGGCGCAATGGAGTCACCTCTAAGGACAAAGGACAAGCACCCCCATCTCTGTCAATGCTTCCCACCACTGTGTACCTCGTACCACAATGCGAAAGGGCCAGTTCTCCCCAAACCCCGCTACAATTAACCCTTTGGAAGCTGCTTTCCCAGAGACACAGCCCAGCCCCAAGGCGCAGCAGAGCAAGGTGCAGCGGCCCCGGGCGCGTTCAGCACCATGGATAGAGCACGGGGCCACGCTCCCCGCTCCCAGCCCCGCTTCGCTGATGGGAGCCCGGTGCCTGACGCCGGGGGAAGGCAGCGCAGGAGGTGATGGTTTATGCAAGAGGATGCTCAGCATTTGTCACAGAAACGATTAAACAAGCCACCACTGAATGCAGTGCAGCAGGTACACCAGCAGAAGTACACCAAACAGACCGAGACCTAGGGCCAAGCTGGGAATGGTATTTGGACACAGTTAAGACAGGGAAGCAATGGCTGAAGAGAGGATTTTGGCAGAGATAGCTCAGTTGAACCAGACTAAACCAGCCCAGCCCTGACTATTTAAGTGTAGCTGTATGCGAGGAAGAGCCAGTTGAGAGGCAGTAGTGCATCAATAAATCATTTACTGATGATGCAAAACAGAGCTACCTTACCATGTAGAGATCAACAGCAGAGGACCCGTGTTCTTTCCACTAACAAATTCCTGAGTGCCAACAGAGAAGTTACTGTCTATCAAGACCTATTCATTTTTTGTAGCTGTCTGACATGCAATAAAAATGAAGGCCCTCTTCTCTTAAACAAAACACAGTAAAATACAGCCTTGAAAGAATTTTATAACCTGGTTCACTCAAAGACATATAAAGGCCCTGAAATGATGGAGCTGGATTAGGAATGAGCAAGTACTACTACAGTAAAACAAGGCCCATTAAAATGTAACATACTGATGGAGGTCAAAACCATGTGGATGATGTCTTGTTTGGGTAACCACAACCCTGAGGGTGGGCTGCTAGACAGGCACACTAAATTACTTGAAATGCCCACCTCTACCAACAGGAGCCAACACCCCCAAAGAGATGGCAGGGTTATGTTCCTCTCTGCCTTGATATATTGAATCCAGTGAATGGCAGTAACTGGTTTGACTCGACTGAGCAGGGAAAAGGTAAAATAACTCTCCAGAAAATTATAATCCAATTCCTTTGCAAAAGAAATAAATCTCCATTATTACCTCACACCTCTCCTACAGCTTCCAATCAGCCCCTGTGCCAAAGGAACTGCTTTTATGATGGATCTGAGGCATTTATTATGACAACATAAGGCGTAAACACTGCCCAGCACAAAACAGCTTGAGAGCTCTGATTTCAAGCTAAATGCAATAAGAGAAGAGAACCTTCCCACACCAGGGAAATGAAGAGCGCTTTAGTGGATTATGGCAGGAGCATAATATTTTCACTGCAGAGAACTTCATACCCCTCTCCAGCCCAAAGTTCCTGAGGAATACTGTTGCTATTTCAATTACTCTGAACCCTGCTCCCTCCCCCAGAAAACGCTTCTTGGGCATGGAGCTAAAACCAGAACACAAAGGCAATAACCTCTCAGAGCATCCTTTTAGAGCACCAGTCACATCTCTCACAGGAAAAGATTTCAAATGTAAGTACTGCTGGAGTCCTGCTTGCCAGAGCTCCTCAGTGTCTAGAAGATGATGATTTAGAAAGCATCCTACGGTGCTTGAAGGCACCGAGCTGCTTACCAGCTTGGTACAATTACACTTCTGCCAATCAAGGAGCACCCCTGGAGCTACCTGAGCTCACCCGTGGTGGCACGTGGACTTGCCCTCATCACCTCCCCTGCTGCAGTAGTGCTCCCATGCAGAAAAGACTCAATTCAGATTCTCCAATCTCAAGTGATCCTGTTAGCAGGGTTCTCTAGGCAGGGTACGGGGGCATGTGGACATGTTTAATTTACTAGGACATGTTTGGTAAATTAACAATTGAAAAAGGAATAAGCTTCCTAAAGGAATAAGGGTCTCTTTTAGGCAGAAAAAAAAATAGGAAAAGACCCATTGCCTCTCTAGCAGCCACTTACTGCGGTTGGAAATACAGATTGTTGGCACAACTGGGTGTATAGCATTTCATGCATCTTCATGCAGTCTGCATATCTTACACTGGACAGTTTCAAGTCGCTACACACTGCAGAACCACCCAGCACAGAGAAACATTCAATGCAAGCATTTGGAAAAGGCAAAACTTGCAACAAGAAGCTTGCTGTTGCAGACAAATCACATCTCCTACATGGAAGGAGCACAATTCAGTCTCCTTCCTTAAAAACAGTTCTGTTAGATGAGGGCTGGACAAGGCCTTCTCCTTCAGGTGTGTTAGAGGAGCTTTCCTTGCTTTCTCCCTGCTTTCTGAGAGATATTTCCAGCTGGAAGAGAGAAATCCTTCTTCCACCATAAAACTGCAGGCTAAGACACTCTGTCACCTCTGAAAGGATAATGGTGGTTTAACCCTCCCAGGACAAAAACGAAACTCCAACTGGAAACACCCTGAATGAACAGTCCAGAACCCAGGAATTGTGCCCAGTGCAATTCCGTGCACAACTGCGTTTAAAAGAAACACACTAAAAGAAAAAGCTACCACAGTCTGTTGGGCAGAGTGCTTTTCCTCATCGGACAGGCACCCTGCACAAATGCCTCATGGATTAAGTCCCCCTGGCACAGAAACTTGTCATTTGTGGATCCTGTCCCAGCTTATGCCCAGGGTAGCCTTTCAGCTGCTTGGCCCCTCCACAGCAGGGGTTCTGCTGCACAGGCAGAAGTACCTCTTTCAGGTTCTGTGGGAACATTATAGTCACAAATTCTGGTGCCTTTAAAGTTTAGGAGCCCCTAAAGTCGGACTCCAGCTAAAAGGGGTTTCCAGGTTGACAACTTTAGGTTTAGAAGCCTGAGCTCCTACAATATGATTCTTTAATTGGGTCCAAATCCTCAACACCTCTGCAAACCCAGCCCTTAGCAATAAAAATCCCACTGCCAAGTTTTACACTGAAGCACACATACACTATAAAGCACACACTCCACCCTTTTGACCCAGCGGTACCTAAGGAGATGCTTAAAGTTGCAGTTGGGCAAGTGATGTTCTAAACAAGCTAAGCCTATGGGTACTTGAATGGCTGCATACAACCCTGCATGCTGGCTGTCTGAGCCTTTTCCCCCTAGAGAAGATGCTGCTGTATCTAAGTTCTAATCAGACTACGCTGCCCAGGGCAGCTGGGAGGTCAGCACCTAGCTCCAAGCACTGGATATCAATACATCCAGACTCTGCATTTCCCCTCTCATGCCAAATGCTGTATTTTTCTTTTTCCTCCAGCAACAGAAGGTGGAAGATGAAACATAAGAGATGGGAGAGAAATTGAAAATTGCTAATCTCTAATTTCAGCTTGATAATATGCTTTGGCCTTCAGGGTATTAAAATTATAACACTTTCAGACTATATTAAAAAAAGACATCAACTCTTTGATTGACAACTTGCTTAATAACTTTTTTCTTTTCAGAAGGCATTACATTCAGTTAATCTTTAAATGAAGTCAATTACTGCTTTTATCTTTAAGATCAAATGCTCTCTTAATCATAGTGGGAGTAAAAGACACCATTTCATGTACTTTCTGTGCTGGTTTGGTAGCCAGTGATACAAAACAGCAAGGAAGAATGTCATGCCTAATGACCCAAGATGATGTGATCAAAACCTTTGGGCTACCTTTCCTTCCTACACCAAACCCCATACTTCCAACAGGTTTCTTTAGCAAAAGACTTGAGACATTGTACAGAGCAATCAGTTATGTTTGTATCACAAAGGTTCCCTTTTGATTTCAAGTGACACAGTCAGGCCACACAACCAGACCTCTGTCTGAAATGGTTTTCTTTGCTGTTATAACAACTAACACTTACGATGCCTGCAGCTAAGCAAGAGATTGCCAGCCCAAGGAGTCCTCTCCACAGATTTTTGTCTGCTTTCAATACATGACAGGGCTTTGTAGCAGCCACTTCCACTGGGACTGCTTGAAGGATTTTCCTGGAGATTATTTTTTCTTCTAAGAAAGGGCTGATTTGATGAAATTAAGCCACTCTGCAGGACTTTAAATTCACTTCACTTTCTGATGGGAAGTCATCAAAGCCTGTTGCTTTGAAAGACTCAAAATGCCTTGTCTGGACTTTGATATCACAGCAAGCCAAGTACACAGGAAGAATGAAATCCTTCATTCTCTATATAAAAGCTAAACATTTTGACTACATTGAAATGAAATATCCCGATATTATAAAAACTCAGTAGCTTGAGTTGACTTCAAACAAAATTCCAGTTTTACATCCCAGCTCTGGCCCAAATAAAACCCTGCTGTCCCCCAGGGAGCTGCATAGCCTACGTTAGGGCACTTTGAGCATCACTGAGCTAAGAAGGCATCAAACCACAACTCCTCAATGAGAGCTCCAACCATCAGGCATTTACAGGCTGAGCCCAAGAAGCAACCACACTACTGCACCTTTCCAAGGCAGCCAAATGGAGGTAAACCTTTCTGAATCCTGCTTTCAAGCAGCTCTTGGGCACAGGGAGTTTCTTCTGAGATTTTCCATTGAGCACATGCCTTCCCTGGGATTAGTTTCTTTGGTGCAAGTGGAAGAGCAACAAACCCAACCTTACCCAGGGAGTTACACAAGAGGATCCTAACCAGCACAAAGCAAAACCTTAGTTTGTAGCAACCAGCCTTTTCCCTACCTTCTCAAGCTTCTAAGCTCCCTCCAAAGAGGGGTTGAGGCCACCACCTCTCCCCAAAGCACCTTGTGAAGCAGAGCCAGCATCCCCTTCACCCCACAGGGCTGGCAGTCAGTGCTGTAGGTTGAAGGGATGGGGATCTGCACCCATATCAATTTGCAATCAGACTCTTCAGTGCAGCCCCTCTCAGCAGCACTTCGTTTTACTTTCCAGTAATGGTATCTGAGGGGGAACAGGCAGGGCAGCACCTAGGATTAAGGGAGCCCATATTAGCTGTTCCCTTCCCTGCTGTTTCAGTGCGGTTTGGAGCAGGTGCCTCATCCCATGGTCCTGCAGGCTCCTGCCTGGCCGCCAGCCAGTCTGAGGACAGCTCGGAGCAGCTGTCCGGTCCGATGGGATATTTGAGTGTGAGGCCACATGTCCCCAGGAAGGGCAAACACCACTATTGCCTTCGCTCTAATCTGGGATAATTCCCTCTTGGAAACACGATCAGGCTTGTACACCCCTGGTGTCAAGACCCTGGGTAAACCCAGGTGGGGAAGGCTTCTCTTCTTCCTATCTTAGTTAAGTTATAATGGGGTGGGGAATGTTTTCTTTTCTTCTTCTCAGCAGCCAGGCTGGTAAGAAAACAGATAGCAAACGTCCACAAAACATTCCAGAATGTTCCGTTTTCCCAGCACCTCACTTGAAGGAGCTTGAAAGCATCTGAGCGCCGGGTGTGGACGTGTGTGCCATCTCCTAAGCACACAGACATGAGAGAGGAGACCCAGCCTTTTAGAGTGTGTTTCTCAGTTCACTTGCATGAGGCTCGTTTCTCATCTTACCACCTCTGTGGATACCATTGGGAATTTTGCAGCTGATGAAGAGGGAACAAGAGAAGACACCCAGACCTAAAGTCAAAATTTAACCTCCCCTGAAGCTGCTGGAAGCTGATAGAAAGCCATCTGGTGTATTAGATGTGAAATCATGTTTGTACACACACAATCGTCTTTTAGGAGTTAGGTAACTGCTGCACTACAGCCATGGAATGGAGTTAACACTCAAGTATTGCAACATTTGCAATAGATTATCTGTAAAATACCTCCTTTAGTCTAATCACAGGGTATCAATAACAAAGATCTTGGCATGTTATAAAGAAGGTTGAATTAGATGGCCACTGTGGTCTCTTCAGCTTCAAATTCTATTAGAGGATGTGGAAGGGAGAACAGGAGTAGCCATTACAAAGAGAAACAGAGCATTTACCCTGCTTTGGGTTCTGCAAATGCAAAGAACTTAAAAAATGAAACAAAATCAACCAGTGAAGCAGGACACCAACATTAAGTGCTAGCCATGTAACTATCATTCCCTCTAGAAGACAAACCAGCTATGGTGGAAAAGCTACATAATTCATCTTAGTTCAAAAACAAGACTAGTGTCAAGACCCAAATCCATCGAGGCTCTTACAACTGCTCCCTGGTGATGGGGTTGGGAAGAGAGTGCAGGTTAAGAAGTTAAGGCAGAGAAAACCCAAGTCCTGTGGTTCCATTTGTGAAATCCAGGACAAGATTATCACAAAGAAAGTTTTGAGGACACAGAATCAGGGCTGTGTATTCCAGACATTCCATTAGCATGGCAGACTCCACTCAACAGTTTTTATTCCACACTCGGCAGATCCCTCCTGACCAACGTGAGAACAGTTGCTTTCTTATATCTGAATATCAGAAACACCAGAAGGCCAATGCTGCTTTTCACATAAGAAATGTCTGTAGCTGCTAACTTGTGTTATTTGATGGCTGGGGAGTGTCCTGGGTTCAGCAGTGCAGTCCCCTGAAGTGCAATGTTTTGACTTTCAGATGTTTTGGTTTGGCCAAGGACTTTGTGAGCCTCATGCTCTGCCAGGGAGGAGGGGAAGCCGGGAGGAAGCAGAGACAGGACACCTGACCCAAACTGACCAAAGAGGTATTCCATACCACAGCACGTCATGTCCAGGAGGTAACTGGGAGTTAGCCGGAAGGGCTGGGAGACTGCAGGGTTGGAGGAGGTATCGGGCAGAGCTTGGTCGGGCTCGAGTTATCGGTCGGCTGGTGGTGAGATGATGTATTCTCTTCCCTTGTTATTTCCTTTATCATCATTGATGGTAGCAGTAGTGAACTGTGTTATACCTTAGTTACTAAACTGTTCTTATCTCAGCCCGTGGGAGTTGCATTCTTTTCGATTCTCCTCTCCGTCCCTCCGAGAGCGAGGGGAGGGCAAGAAAAGGGGGGGGGAAGTGCAATCACGGAGCTGAGCGTTGTCCCTGAAAATTTCCCAGGTGAGATGCCAATGTCTTGAGACTGCTCCATCAGGAAAATAAAAGGCAGACAGAATTCCTTCTGCACCTCTAAACCTTGACCCCAAAGACAGTGTAAGTCTGTCATTGCAGAACTAAAGAAATGTTGGTTGTAAGGTTTCTAATCCAACCTCCCTCCTCAAAGCAAACCTAACATCAACAGCAGAGCAAGTCAGCCATGGTCTCAGGTATCCAAACCTAAGGGTCAAACACAGCCAGAGCTTCAAGGGTGGATAGTCCACTACTCCTCTGAGTGCCTGTTCCAGCCTGCACTATCCAGTGAATTTTTTTTTCCCCAAATATCCATTCTGACATTTGGAAGAATCATTTCTTTGCATTACTGCTTATCACATCATCTCCCATTACCAAGTGAAGAAGAGCTTGACTCCAACATCCTTAGTACTGCCCTTGAAGTTGTAGACTGCTATTAGATTGCCCTTCAGTAGCTGTCAGTAGATCACTGGCACATGAGCATATGCTGGTAGTACTGACTGGCATCTGAGTCCTGGTTCTCCAGTTCACAATGCCTACAAGCCAGTGAGTAGCAGCACTTCCCTCTGGCATACACAGATGGGCTTTCTTGGTGATAGAGTAACTGTAAAGATCTGCATGCCACCATTGCAAGCAGGATATGGATGGATTTGGGTCCCAGTGTGCAAGAAGCCACTTTACGCTATCCAAGGAAACCAGACCTTGGACAGGGGCTGCAACAGGTTGCCTCCAATACTGGTAGGCTGAAGCTTTTAATCTTCCTGAGTGAGGGGAGATGAGGTCTCTGTACCAAATATCCCTGCTACAGAAACCACTACAATAACCCATAGGGGTTGATTGTGTTTCCTCCTCCTTCTCCAGACCACCTTCGTAGCGACATGATTCATCTACACCTTCCTTCTTTTCACGTGCCAATCTCCCCTCCCCTTACTTTCTTCCCATATCATACTATTCTTTGACCTGCCCTCTGCATAGCACCTTGCTCACATAGAACAGTTTGGGTTGGAAGGCACCTTCAAAGGTCATCCACTCCAACCCCCCTGCAATGAGCAGGAACATCTTCAACTAGATCATCAAGAGCCTTGCTGCATTTATAATGGGTTTGGGGAGCAAGGGGGGAGTTGTGCTGCCTGGTGAAGTAGCCTTAATGGTGGCAGTGAAAAAAACCAACCATCAGGATACCATGAAGTTATTAACATCAACAAAGAGCTAAAAAACCAGCAGCGATTTCCAGCCTGGCAACAGTGGTGCTCATTACGTATTCACCACACAGCAATGTTCACCAACTTTCTTTCAAATGGACCTGTTTAAATGTATAAAACGTGTAGCGGATTAGGTGATTCTTTAACCAGGATCCCACTGGGACTTCCTTAAGTGGAAACAGCTCTTTAGAGGAACATCCTGAAATTTGTTTTGACTTATCTCCTGAGTTGTCTAGAGATTTAAATCGTCACTCTTAGATGTGGTCTCCTGGCTGTGCCTGCAGCTTAAAATAGCATAGGAAATGGGTTTCTAAAAGGCTGTTAAATAACAGAAATGATGGGGGAGGGAAGGGAAAGAAATTAATTTTCCTATTCCTTTTCAAATGGGGGGGAAATGTTATTGACCTGCTCAAGCTCAAAAGAAATCTCCTCGGAAGGTGAAAGAATGTGTTGTTTGAGCAGATTACATTACCCAGATTGTCTCCTGTGGGAGACTTGATCACTTATTGTCTTTTTGAAGAGCTGTTCATTTGCCAGTACAAGCTTGTGTCACCCCCTTTGAAACCGCAACAGAATAATTAAGACCATTGCAAAAAGCCCAGAAATCTGGACAGCAACAAACAGTAAGAAAATGCAGGGGTTATTTTTTTAGAGTATTTTCTTTAAAAAATGGAATGTTCCCCACTAAAACTAAAGCTCATTTTTCATCCTAAAGCCCAAGGATTTCTCTTTTGAAATGCTACTACACTGGCTCACTAAAGGAAACATCAGACATCTCCCATGTTCTGGGCTAATTCTGTGGTCATATATCATGCCTGAGAAGGCATTTTGGCCCTCACTAAAAGGCTGTGTTGTGATATAGGAAATATAGTTCAAATGCTACTCAGTCTGTAAAGAAGAAAGAGTGTGTGAAGTGGCTGGACTGCACTCCCCACAAATTACCATGGGAGCCCAAAATGCTCTCTAGGTAGTGGAGATGCTGGGCTTTCAAACCAGACCTAACTACTGCTAATAACCAGAGTAATTAGCAAGAACCAAGGAGGCAAGAGGCACCTGAATAAGTGTAATTCAGGTAAAGTCTTGGTCATTTCCCCATCTGTAACATTAGGTTGGCCATCCTGCTTTTGCCTAGCTTCAGTCTGCCTTGTCTCTTTAGACACTGATTCTTCAGGCTGCCTGCCCTGTGCAGGGTGCACACCCAACGGTCTATGTTCCTTGAGGTGCCCCCCATAGACATGAAGAGATACCTGCATGGGACCATCAACATGAAAACCCTTCACCCACTTCAACAAAGCAATTCCCTGGCGTCAAATTGGTAGAAATAGAGAGTAATGTTGTGAACCTTGACTTCATGAAATACCTCAGTGAGGAATGGCTTACAGCACACCAGCTTCAAAGGGTTTTGTCTCACTCAGGACCCTCACAAGATTGTCCCTCGCATTCAGAATCCCAGTCTGTATCACACCATCTCCCACAGACTCCTTAGAGAGCCACCTCCTTCAGGCAGAGATCACATCTGCCTAAGGGTCTGCATAGGGCCTCGCAAAAGCTTCTGGTGTCACACTAAAACCTAACATGAATAACATGGAAAAGGGTCTTTAAACCACCTCAGCAATTCAGAGCCTGTTACCTGTTTTCAAATAGGGTAACAGAATCACATAAAATGATTTTCAACTGCACGATTTTAGCTATCTAAAGCTTCATCTATACTGACAAGTAATTTGGCATAATAGGGCAGACCTGCAGCATCTGCATACCCGGTACTGACGCTGGACCATCCACTCTGTACACATCTTGGAGGGATTTCTCCAAGGTTTAGTCTGGTCCCCCAGCATAAACTTCCTGACTGTGCTTGTGGTTTAGAGCCGTTGGAAAAATCAGCCTTTGATTTGGACCATTACATCTCCATTAGGGGATTCAGAGCATCTGGAACACACCTGGAGACACACTGGGGATTGGCCTCAAAACTGCACTCCTCCTCACAACCAATGTACTCATTTATTCACTAGGCAAAACGCTAGGCACCTAATCCAAAGCAGTTGCCAAGGCATCATTTATAGTCAGTGGAGAAAGATGACTTTCACAGGGTGACATTAAGAAAGCTTTCTAAAAGGGTACTTCAATGCTTCAGTAAGGCTGCCTAGGAGTTTTTTGAAGATTTGATTAGAAAATGCCAATTAATCTGTTTCATCAAAAAAACAACTTTTCCTGGGAAAGCATCTGTTTTGAAGTTGTGTTTTTTGTTGGGTTTGGGGTTTTTTTAAGTTTCAAAAAGAAGAGACAGAAGTTGCAAGGGAAAAAAAAAATCCAGTTTTCTGGGCTTCAATTACTCTGAAATTTAAGCTAATTGGAGTAAAATAAATATTTCAGAAATAAGAAACACTCAAAACCAAAATGAAACATGACCTTTGTGGGGATTTGCATCTTCAGAGGGAAAAGTGAGCTTTCTGAGCTGTCATCTAGACTGTGGGTAAAAAAGAAAGAAAAAGCTCTATTTTTTTATTTAACTATTCTTAGTAAAATAGTAACAATCCATGGACCCTATTTGATGTCTCTTTGGCATCCTCAAACCCCTTCATGGGAAATATATCAGTCTCTGAGTGAGCTATACGGAGCTCAGCCCTGCATGTGTTGAGCACCCAACAGCCTCCATTATCTCAGATGCCCATGGGGCCGCCTGCCCTCATCTTGTAATGCGGTGCCTTTGCAGATCCTGATTCCCAGAGTTCCCAACACATCCCGGCGTATCTCTGCTCCAGTTCAGATGTTCAAATCAAACAAACAAACAGAGAACGGCCCCACTTCATGCCACTGCCTCCCCTTTCCCTCAGCCATCCGCACACCCTCCAAACGCTGCTCCATAGAGATAAGCCCCTGGCATTTTCCCTCCCAGCCTCCAATCAGCCATTATCATAAAAAAAAGTGCAAAGCATCTATCAGCCGTGCAGCTCGGTGATTTATGTTCAAAGTTAGGATTATCTATTCTGCTCAAATCCCTTCAAACAGGAAACCGGATAAAAGAGAAGAGCGCTCCGCAGATAAAAATTGGAATATAGGTTCGTGCAACAGAATGACGGGCAGGTTTTTATCTCCAAGCGCCTCCAACCACCTCATTTTGTCAGGAATTGTTCATTATCCGCAGCTAGGCCTCGTGGCGTGACCTTAATGACATTCTTGCATCTTTCCCCCATTGCACTGTGTGCAGGGCACGGTTTGCAGAGCTCCTTAGCAGGGAAGGGGTAATAATCTAGCAATAACATAGGAGTTAAAGCGTGAACCAAGCCTCCTGGAGCATGGTGCCAGGTAGAGGAGCTCCCTCTGGACCATCTCTGCTCCCCAGCTGTGCAGTGATGTGCACTTCTGCCCCTTCTAATGACCAATTGATCTTGTCATTACTCTGCCTCAGCCCTAATCTCTATGGGTTGGCTGTATTCATTAGGAGGAGTGAAAACAGAGAATCTGTTGAGTCAATGCACAAATAAATACCAACCCGAGCTGGTGAATTTATCAAAAAGAAAAACAAGTTTCCAGCAGTGACTCTTTTTGACTACATCTTTCCAGCATACCAGGATGCAGGACTCAGTAATTTATTACTTCTGCCTGACAAATAACCTCTCTATCCCGTAACCATTACGCTTCATCTCTCTTTATTCTGCTTAATTAGACACTATTATTGCTGGCACAGTAATGAGACTTTCGCAAGCAGGATCACAACGGGCTAAGGTAGAATGCTTTCTTAATACAGTAGAAACCTTTCTGACAAGACAGCCATTCATTCTGACTGCAAAGCGAGGCACAAAGCCACTTTGTTGGGCTTTTAATTGATTGCCACTTTTTCCGCCTCGCTTGGACTACCTAGTTGTATTCACAGGCAACACTGGGTGGTTTAAGTAGCAGATAGCAAAGGGTGAGCAGTTGACCACTCCGAGTGGAAAAGAGGGATAAGGAAGCAAACACAGCCCTCTGAAAGCATCCTTTGGAGCAACTGCTGTGATATGGGGGGTCCTGCAGCCTGCGCAACACCATGGCTGGTTTCATAGAGTCATAGAACCATAGAATAGTTTGGGTTGGAAAGTACCTTAAGATCACTCAGTTCCAACCCTTTGCGATGGACAGGGGCACCTCACAGAGACCATGTCACCCAAGGCTCTGTCCAACCTGGCCTTGAACACTGCCAGGGATGGAGCATTCACAACTTCCTTGGGCAGCCTGTTCAGTGCTCACCACCCTCACAGTGAAGAACTTCTTCCTTGTATCTAACCCGAACTTCCTCTAAGTTTGAACCCATCACCCCTTGTCATATTGCTACGGTCCCATCACCGACTCAGACAGGAGCAGGCAGAAGAGATGGGTTAATGCTGGGACACTTCAAGTGGCTCAGATGGTTTGCAAGCCATGTGAGGTTACATTTTCCTTCCTCCAGACAGTGCTCTCCTAGTTATGACCACAGCAGAAATCAAAGAGAAACTGCAGGGCAGATTCTGCATCTCCTCCCACCTGAAAACATCTTGTGACTCTTTTTCTCTGCTATATCTGACCGTCTTGTAACAGATATAAGCCTTACCTCTAGTCCTCCTTAGATATCCCAACTACAACAGCACTACTCCTCTCATACACCATTCTGGAACTAGAACTTAAAGTCTTCAAAACATAGGGAATCAGGAAAAAGCCATTTCTCTCTTATCCTGGATAGGTGAAACAAGTCCACATCTGTTTATATGATTTTAGTACTATTTTAAATATTAATAGTGCTCATGTTACTCTTTAGCATCTAAGGTACTCAAGACAAGATTATGTTGAGTGAGGCTGTGAGACTGAGCTTTGAGTGAACTAAGCTGAAAGGACAAGTTCAGGGCAACACAGTGTTATAAGTTATGTTGCACTGCTTTACGCTGGGGAAGATGCAAATCTGGATCCAAAGCAGAGCTGTCTGCAGCTGGGACTGTTTCTCATTTATTCCAGGATGAGGAGCCCATCGGGATGAAAGAAAGAAAGGGCCACGAAGACCTTTCCTTACCTTTCCTCATTTACTCAGAGGCTTCATCTAAAGATTCACAAAGGGCAGGAGATTAATTGTACCAGCTGTCATCTCTGTTGTGTATAACCACAGGCTTAGGACCTTTCAGCTCTTTCTCTCCAGTCCCTGACACAGCTTTGGGAGATTTACAGTCTGTCAGCCCTCGGCATCCTTAGGTTTTGTTCTCCCTGACCCTCTCTTACTGCGTTCTCCTTTATCCCGGGCCTCATTCCTGCCTTGGATACCTCTTTGTCCATTTTCTCTGAGAACTGACTGTTTTCTGCCCCAAAACTGCTCACAAGCTGTGTCCAGACATAGCTCACTCTGCCCCTGGCCCCTCCAGGACAGTGCCAGTGGGTACCCTGTGGTCCCCAGTGGTCTCAGAGCAAGGTCTCCAGCCTTGGGCATGGATACAGGAGCCAGCGCACAGATCCCAGAGCTGGAGAGCACTCTCTGCCCCACAGTTCAGATACACAGACTGTGTCAGAGCAGAGCTGAACACACAAGTCAAGCCCCAGCGCTCCCTGAGCTCCCTGGCTTGGACTCCCAGGGCTTGAAGGGAAGATGAGATGGCCCAGACCACTCAGTGGATGACAGCGTGAGGGTGGCAGAGTGGGTCTGACTCAGAGCAGTGCCCCTGTGACCCTCCTGCGTTCCCCAGCAGCACGTACTGCACCACATCTTTGGGTCTCTGGAAAGACAACATTGTCCCAAAGGTCTCCCCTATCCCAGGAAATTCCTGCTGAGCAGAGCCATGTTATCTTCAGAGTTCCTGCTGGCCCTCCATCCCTGCTCCTCCCCAGAAGGTTGTGGACATGCCCAGCACCAGTTGCACATCCCATAGAGCCTCCTAGGGGAAGGATGCGACCATTCAGCATCATTCCCTGGCTCTGGACATCAGGGGACTGACCTGCCTGCTACATGCCTGGGACAGCATGAGGAACTGCTGCCTGGCTGGCAGGTCTCGATGCAGGTACAGCAGACCCTGGTCATTCCACCTATGACAAGTCATTGTGTCCTGAGGTTGAGGCACAGACAAGTTTTCTTGCTCTTGGGTTAGACAAACAACTCACAAGAAGTCTGATTTGAGGGCATTAAAATAAATAAATAAATAGAGAAAGGATAAATCTTCAGCTTTGGGGCTTTTTTCTTGGTCCAAAGCAGTGCTGATCCTGAGTGATGTCACAGAGAGGAAAGCATCAGAGAAAGGAATCATCTAACCTAATACGGTCTTTATTAAGTTGTTTATGTGAGCTGCAGAGACCTGTCTTGTCCTTTGGCATGAAACTGGGCTTTTGAGCTATGTCATAAGGCTGAATGAATCGTGTTCCTAAGGCACTCTGGTGTCCTGGGATGCAAAGTGTTCCAGTCGGGCAAAGCATTGCTGTGAGTAGAAACACAACCATTAAAGTCTTTCCACGCAATGGGCCCAAGTGCTGATTTGAAAGTATTTCCAAAACATGTTTTGCATCTGGAGAAGGAAGTGTTCTAGAAATAAGTGGGAGAACATTCCCATGCAAAGCACCGCTTGCAAATGTGCTAGCAAAACAGGGAAGAGGTTTTTGGAGATACAAGATTGGGAACAAAAGTCTCCCTGATCTTAACTCTACAAAAGCCATTTTCAGTAATGGAAAGGAAAATAAACCCATTTCCCCTCTGGAACATCAAACAGAATTTTACTCCCCATATTCCATCCTCATCACCCCAATCCCTTTTCCTGCAATGCTTTTCTGTACCTCACTTGTTTATTAGATATTTTTTTTTCTCCCAGTAAAAAATTATCTATAAATCCCTGAACCTTTATGTTTGCAGTCATAAGGGCACAACTTATCCTTGGCAGCCAGGAGCCCGGGAGGCTTTTACAGGTTCTTTGGTCAGAGTTTCTGAAACATTTTGACTACATTACAGCTCATCCACATCTTCCCCTTTATTGCACAGTCCCCAGTATATTTAGAAGCAGTTAATCATACATCTGAAAGGACAGAGAAGCATTTTACATTTATTGCCACTCTCAGGTGCTGTATCGTTTTTATCCCTTTGGCTATTACCTGATGCATTTGATCTTTCTGTTTAATGCCCGCTTCCCCCATTAACTTCTTAACTTCCGTAGGCTACTGTGCTTAACATAATAGGGAATAGCTTTGATAAAAGCACACATCAGTCAAATTCCCTTACTTCAAGCTTTCACTTGAAAGGGACACAGCTGAGGTGTCTGCCATAACGTTTAAAGTACATTCGCTGCCCCATCAATCTGTGTTTGCAATAAGCCTTTGAAAGCCTGTGATTGAGATCGCTTCCCTTAGCAAAAACTTTTCCACCAACTTCCACACTACTTTGCGAGGAGAAGGCAGCCAGCCCGTGGTTAGAGCAGGAAACAGCAAGGCTCTGCTTTCTATTTCCAGCCCTGCCACACAGTGTGCTGAACCAGGCCTTTCAGAGCTATATGACTCAATTTTCCCATTGAGAACTGATCACTATCGTATATCCCTGTGGAATTGTCAGGAGGCCGGATTAATTAATAGTTGTAGGATATTACGAGATCCTTGAAAGGCAAACAAAAATAATTACATCTTTCTTCTTGTGGCTAACGCAATATGACTGCATAGTTTCTTCCAAATGTGTTGGTATTTATTTAATTAGAAGGAATAAGACAGGGGGAAACCACTGGGGGATATTTGCTGCTATTAAGAAATCCCAGATGCTGAAACAGAAGCCACCAGGCGAAAGCCCACACGCCGTATGTTTCTAGCTAAGCCTGCCCCAGAGAGCTGGGCACACACAAGGCATCAGCTCTGGGTCAGGCACCCCTGCAGCACCAGCACCATCCCTCTGCTCCATTTCCAAACAGGCAGAGCTAATCCTGCAGCCATGAATGGGGCAGACAGGGGTTTAGGATGGGTGCAGAGAGTAGAAACAGCATCCCAAGAGCATCAGGAATGAGATCGTAGATCAAAAGGCGCAACACTCCCCATCACCATGCTGCCTGGAACCCCAGTTACAGCGGCTCAGTTCAGAGCAGAAACCACCATCTCCCTGTCATAGAAGAATCTGAGAGATGGAAATGATCCCTGAGGCCATCAAATCCTCTACAGCCAGAGGATGCACATGCTATTACAGGTGATCCAGCTGCAGACATCTTCCTTCTCACCTCCATCTCTCCTGCTCAGAGCCCACTGGTTACATGCTTATTATTTCCCTGCAAAGTGCTATTAATTTTGCTTCAGAAAAGGCAAACCAAGGCATAAAGCACCATTAGTTAATCAATAAGTCTCCTGTATAATGGGGAGAAGTTGAGTCTCCCACATCCCAGTGGAATCACATTCCTGTTATTCCTCATGCTCATATCCTCTGATGCTTTCTTACAAGTTTGCTTTTGCTCCCCTTGCCCTCTTATTTCCTTCTCCTTTTTAAGACATTCCTCTAATATCTTCCCAGCTGCTTGAAGTTTATGGAGGCCTCTCAATATTGTAAAAGCTTTGAGGAGAGGGCTGGGAACTGCTCCATGTGTGCTGCCAGACAACACAAGGAAATGCAAGATATTCATCCAGTCTGGCCATAATATTCCACCTTGAAGAAAACACCATTTCCCCAGTAAAACTGGGGCCTAGGCTCCTGCTGCTGCCAGACAATATGGAGAAGAGGCTGTATTAAGTTATTGATGCGTATTAAAGGCAGGAAAGTTTCAGATCAGTGCTGGTTAGGATTCATTTGGAAGCAACAAAACAGCATGATGGAGATAAATGTGTCCATCATGCAAGTCACCAACAGAATTTATTGAGACTTAACACCCCTGGGTTACACTCAAACTCTGTTTCACAGAGAGGGTTGTGTCTTTCTGTCCTCTCATAAGGCAGACCAAGTAATAAATTCTTATGTCATATAAGCTTGCCATATCTAATCTGGGGACAGCTTCCCCCTTCCCCTGATGATTCTGCATTGGATCCAAGCCCGACGAACTTCATTTGGTGACAGGGGGCAGGCGGCACGAGCAGCTTGTGTTGACAGCTAATTATTTTCCAGCATACTGATCTTTCAGAGGACAATATCACTTAGAAACATGCTCCTCTTCACCTTATTTGAGTACTTCTGCAGAGCAAAGGGACCAGCAGAGTTGGGGCATATATGCTCATCTTTATTAAAAACCCAGAGAAATTGCTGAGTTCACAATAAGTGACGTAAGTCCATGACCTTGAGAGTTCTGCTCTTTCTGATGCCAAAATCCCCCTTTAGGAGATGGCACAAGAAGCCCTGAACCAGAAGTACATGTGGATGGTCAAGCAACTCCAGGCTGCAAAGGGGATGACCAAGGTGTGCTTGGTGCATGTAGCATCCCAGGTTTCATGGGGTATTAGTATTGTTCATCCATATTGGTTTCATGAGGTATTGGTCTCACTATTGGTAGGAAACATTCATGGACAGGCCAATACCCATATTCCAGGAGAGACTTTGTCCATGCTGTATGAAACATAAAGCAGGGTCAAAGATGGGCTTTTACTCCCAGGTGGTTTGCAGCAAGTTACAGTGTGTAAACAAGGCAAACATCAAGGGAGGGGTAGAGAAACACAATGGTTGCTCAAGGGGTGAGCACAGAAACAGGAGCTCTGACCAAAACTTCTCTTCAAAACCTCAGTGTGAAACAAGACCAAGCTGCAGAGCAACATCTTGGAGGGAAGAACTTGCTCACATTCAGAACCGTCATCGATAGAAGAAAAGCTAATCAGGCTAGGGATTTTTCATTGCAAGAATGTCATTTTCCATTTTCCCATGTCATAACCTTTTATGAAAGCGAGAAGAGTGATTGACTGACCCATCTGAAATGACAGCAGTGCTCAGGGTAGCTCTGTACCCCAGCCACAGCCAACCATTGAGTTCTCCCAATGCCACTGCAGGTAAAAAAGGGACCCCAGCAGAGCACTTAGAGAACCACATGAAAGAGATGATAGCGTGAAGACACAAGGGATGCAGCCTGGGAAGTGGCTCAAGAAATCCAGATGTAATGATTTGCGGTGCTTTAGTAAGCACAGAGGGCTCTCTGAAGATGCTGACTTCAGGATGTGGGGGAAGAGAGAAGGATTAAGATTGGCATCACGCCACCTCCTCGTAATTGCTATTTATAAAGTCCTGCACCTGCAGGACGAGGTGATTGATTAACATGCTTCATAAATCTCGGGCAGTTGAACCGCTACGACGTGGTTACAATTTGCTTCAATAAAGTCCTAGCCATGAGAAATAAAGCGTGTTTCCAAGGGAACCCAGGAGTTTCCACAAACACCGCTGATTTGGTTCAATTCTTTTTTTTAATGAAAACTTTCAAAATGAAACAAAATGATAGATGTTCATTTGAAAGGCGTCATTTGGGGCTTGTTCTCCAAATGCGGAAGGACTCTGGCTTTCCATTCCTTCCCTTCTCCCTTCTTTTTTTTTCCTTCTTTAAAGTTTCCACAATATTTTTCCCTTCTTCTCTCATTTTTGCAAGGGGAAAACAAAATTCAAACCAAGAACAAAAAGAGATAATCCTAAGCAAAACTTCAAATAAAAGTGAAACCTGCCTTCCATGGCATATATAAGTAACACCATTGTAGGCCTTGGGTGATATGGTTTAGCGTGAGGTGTCCCTGTCCATGGCAGGGGGGTTGGAACTAGATGATCTTAAGGTCCTTTCCAACCCTAACTATTCTATTCTATGATTCTATTTCACTTAAGATAAATGGCATTACCCTAACAGACACTCTTTCCATGCTTACTGCATTGTGTAAAGCCGGATGTCAAATGGAATTGAGAAGATGTGCATGATTGTATCCACCTTAAAAAGGGAGATAATCAAAGTACAGGGCTGTGAAATTATTGCTGAGTGGGGATTCATCTACATTCAGGCTCAAAAAGGTGCACTATAGAGATGACTACTAAATACAGAGCGACTGGTGGTAGACTCAGATATAAACACTGCAATTTCAACATATGAATCCCATCTTTGTTGATGAGAACTCGCTGATAAAGCAGAGCATTAAATAACGGATAACATCTCCAAGTCCACCAAGAGTTTTGGCAATAGATTTCATTACAAGAATCAGCCCAAACAGAAAGAAAACCCAAGGTAGTCGCCACACACCTCCATGCTCCAGACCTTGGTCCAGCAGGACTTTTGGCTGTGCACAAATACACCTAGAGGATTTTAACATAAAAAAACCAACCTGTTCTACCAAAAAAAAAGAATCAAAATCCCCCCTTTTCCACCTCTCTGTGAAAGTATCTCCCCGAAGACAAATATTTTAGTTGCTCACATTTGTGTTTAAGGGTCCCAAAGAAGCTGTAGGATAATACCAAATAATACATCTTATAAATCACTATCAGATTAATCCTTGCAGAACACTTTCACCAGCGCAAAACAGCTTCTCGTTCACAGCACCTAAAGAAACACATCACACATCTGGATAGCAGAGGGCCATAGAGCCCGCATCCCCCTGCCTGTCCCCAGCACTAGCCATGAGCACCTTCAGCAACACCTCTCCGGTCTCCATCACTTTGCCCACTGTCTCTCAGCACAAAGACACTGTCATCACCATGCAATTGTAGGAATCTGTCAGAAAATACCAGTTGCCATATGCCACCTAATATTTCAGAGCAGATGAATGAATGCAGCTTGGCAGAGAGCTTCCTAGTTTGATCAAATTGGCCCCATCTGTCTGTCCCTTATGGAAACAACAAAGCCGCCAATGAAAAACTCCCTGTGCACTCTATGATTTTTCCCTCTCTTTCCATTTTTACGGGTGCAATTGTGCAGGCAATGCTATTTTTATGTCGCTGTACAAAGGCTTCATGCCCACATCACAGCTTCTACACTTCATTCCCGGTGCCCACATTCTCTCATAGCTCAAGAGAAAGAGATTACAGGGCAGATTAGATAGCTTCAAGCACTACAAACTAAAAGGGAGTTGTTAGAGGTCAGTAAACCCAATACCCAGAATGGCTGCACCAAGGGAGCAATACCCTGGTTAGCTGCCCTGTGCCCTAAAGGAGGTGTCTTCTGCTTCCAGGTACCAACATAGAGAGTAGTTAGGTCTCAAAGCCAGACTTGCAGTCATTGCTGCAGCAGAACAACAGGGTGTTCAATGAAAAGACCAGAAGATCAGCTCTTCCATGCTGACATCAGTGCCTGGGCATTGCACAAGCACAGGGAGAGAGGAAAGGCACGGCGACCGCTCTGAGGAAATCAAAATACCATCATCCCCTTGCTTTTGCAGGGCATTGATTTTATTCCCCGCTTTGAAGTACCTTTTGCTTTTTCCTTCTGTGCATAAACTGCCTGAGAATTCTCGGCTGCAATGGAAACGCTCTTCAGGAGTAATTCTTGGGTTTAATTATCATTTGTGGCCAACTTCATTGGCTTTGCGGGGACTGCACATTTCAGGCAGTCAAAGTTCCTTTTTCCACCAGCTGAGGCTGCAACCTTTCCCTGACCTCCTGCTCTGAAGGTTAACATGAGGTTAACACTGGAAAAGCAAATCAAAGCCAAAATGACACCAGTTACCTGTTCCGGTTTGTGTTGCTTTATGGCTCCTGGGACCACATGCCTGACCGCCTGCCATCTCCCCTGGGGGGCTATGAAGTAATAATGTCTCTTTATTTCCTGCCTGGGAGCACATTTCAAGTCGTGCCTTTAAAAACAACCAAATAAATGTCTCTCTTTCAAGCTTTCATTGTGAACAGAGCAAATGAGAAGTGGAGATGATGATAACCTAATCACTGGCCTCTTTTAATACATGGAATTTCCTCTGGCTTGAATATCTGCCAAACAACAAAGCTCCCAACATTTCTAATACCTAGCCAGCGTATCATGAAAGCAAATATGATGAATTGCTCTGGATTTGGTTCTTGCATGAAATGAAAGCACCAGTTGGTCATTAAACTGAAGGTTCATGTTCCCATCTCATTTGCACTTGTGGAAATACGGTGCAAGGAGGCTGAGCTTTAGCTTGGAAGAAGTGACATGAAGTTAAAACCAGGAGCAAACTAAGGAAAGAGGAAAATCTGGTGAAGTCCGAGTCTGACCTGTACTGGGCATATCTCTGGGTGGATGCTATTTCTGGAAAGGTTTAGGGGACATGCCCAAGGTTACAGAGGGAGTGCGTGGAAAGCAAGGTTTTACTCAAGACCTCCTGAATGCCAACAGTGCCTTTGGCAGCCAGACATCAGCTCAAGTTACGTGTCTAAATGCAGACTCAAGTGCCCTGCTTTGTGCGCATTTGATGATCTGATATATAATCCCAAAAGAGAAATAATAAGAACCATAGGAAGCCGTTCTCCCCGCGCAGCCAGCCTCTTGATCCATTCCCTTTCATCTCAACCAGAGGAATTTTTCATCTCCCATTTTATGATCTCTTTTCACGACAATAGGCTGGGGCTGGGCAGCAGGGCTGCATGTTACCATTATAATGAGAACAATCAGAGTAGAGCAGTTATTAATCACCCCGTCATATGAGCCATTAAAACAAATTCTTATTAACCACAAGACATGTGTTTTTCTCCTGAACCCCAGAGATAATGCCTGAAAGCAGATGGAAGAACTACACTTGCAAATTAAATTTGATGGGGCTTTTAAAAGTAAATTAAGTCTGACAGGCCTCTCCTCCTTTAATTAAGCTGCTATGGAACTTTGAGAATGTACTTGTTGCTTGCTACAGGTGTTGCTCAGGGGTTGATTTCGACCTATTTCTTTGCTTCTGGTTACTTCAAAGACCATGAGCTAAATCCTTCACTGCAACACGAGCAGGGAAGCAGGGAAACCCCTGGTGAGCCACTGCAGCTGATCTGGACTATTTGACTTCCAGCCAAATAACTCAGTGTTGTATTGCAGTTGTACTGTAGTATTATAGTAGCTGTATAGCCTACTAGTCTAGTAGTCTAATAGTCGTATAATAGTCTAATAGTAGTTGTATAGTCTAATGCCTATAGACTCAAGTCTAACATATTTTCTAGCTCCACATCCCACCATATTTCTCCATAAAGTAATTCAGGGTGAGTATTATGCAGTGGAACACTCTTGCTCCCGTTTAGAAGCATCTCCCTGTGCATATCGCGACAACTATGGCAAAGCACTTTAAGGAATAACAACTTGCCAGTGGGATTAAGCTGCTCTCAGACAATATTAACGTAAGCACAGCATATGACTGGTTCTGGAAATACCTTGTGGGTGTACATATACCAGCATCCTGGGACTGAAGGGACCAGCCCTACCTTATCCCAGGTATAACTGGGGAGCATCAGGACATCAGAACATACACCTTGTCTGTGATAGTGCCTAAAATGGCACTGGACACCCATCTTCAGACATCTGAATCATTCCTAATGTGTCTAATCTCAATCATTTAGACTCCTCCTGGTCAGTGGAAAGAGTCAAGCACCTGAATATGGTTCACTCCTACACCACAGACAAACTGCCCTCAGAGGTGCATTAACCACAAAGGCTACTAGATGCCTAATTTTTGGTAACTAGATTTAGATGAAATGCATTGCTTTGCCTGTGTTATGTTCCCTAGATTAACCCAGCAGGGGCCCAAACCAACCCAAATGCTTTCTATAAAGATTCAAATCAATACTCTCAGATCGATTTCTCTTTTTATGTAGCACTTTCCCCATTTCTGCCAGGCCCAACTCAGGAGGAAAGGATATTTTCACACAGAACGGCAAAGTAAAATATTTTTAAGAGTGTAAATTTAGGAGGCAGATTCACTTACATACTGAAGGGGAAATTTAAAGTCAAGACAAGGAGAAGAAAATGCCTCAGGAACAGCGAGTGATATATCAAAGGATTTCTATGCTACTTTCATATCCTCTTTTCATCCACAGCCTTCACTAATCACCACTGTTTCCATTACCTAAGAGGCCTTTTCTGCCTTCAGAAAGTAGAATATGAATTGCTCAAGTATTTGGAAGGCTATTTATAGAACAAACTACACTCAGGGCAGGCTTAAATACAAGGAATCCACTCCTTTAACCCTAGCGGAGTGTACATACGCGAAGTTAACCTAGAGCAATGACATGTTTAATCAGGCGAGTTATTTGAACACATTTGTTCAATATGCCTGAAGTATTTAAGGTGTGTACACAAGCATTTCTCAAGGGTGCTAAAACATGGCTGGAATGAGCAGTTATTGCAATCTGTTTTCCCTTGCTCCCAGAAGCTATGGAGTATTCCCTCTGAAAACCCAGACAGTAGCCACACATTGTAATTTGATTGACAGCTCTTCCCCTCTGTTTCTCTATAAGAATCACCTTTATTATTTGTATATAGCAGTGTTTCTTCCATGTAATGGCAACTGTGAAGAGTGGTCCAACGCTCACTGTGGCTTATTTTGCATTAACTATCTGTATCCCAGGTAGGTCTTCCTAATGTACACGTATTCCTGAGTGGTGGTGGGGGGGAAAAGATGGCCTAAGGTCCCACAAATGAACAGAGGACTTAGGTCTCCAGCAGTCAGCACCAAATCCCCGTCCAAGGACTTGTGGACACAAAGAACTAACAGATTTATCACAAGTTACATGAGCTTTGTAAAAAGCCTCCTCACATACTTTAAGCCTCTAATGTATATGTAGTTTGAGACTACCTGGAAGCAGGTGACATGGCAAACAGCACTCCACATAATAGTTCACCAACCTGCTTGGCCAGGCAATCAGTAGCTGGTATGAGTGCAAGGCAGCCCATAAATAGAGTGGAAAACCACAGCAGGAATATACCCTGGTGACAAGGTAGTGCTCCATGAGTTCCACTTGTCCTAGAATGATGCCCTAGCACAAGGAACCATCACGTCACTATAAAGAGAGATCAAATGGCCCCAGATGGATATTGTCATTCTGAGCAGGGACTTCATTTATCATTGAAGCACCATTTTAATATGAAAACAGAAAGGCACTAATCATTCTCCAAGTACTTCATGCTGATTTAACAAGCAGCCTTCATGCCCTGTTTTATGCAGTTCTTGTATTCCCCCCTTCTACGTGTTGAATAACACCTTTCCAAACCAGAATTCCAGTCAAGCACCAAATAAAATCTGCCTAACCAAAGGGCAAGTAGATTATCATGAGACAGTAAAGACCAAGAAGAGTTTAATACTCTTCTATTATACTTATTTATGTAAAACAGAGAAGACAATTTAGCACTTGAGATTCCTCCTTCTTAAATATTATGGTGTCAAAGCAAAGCATCTATTGGCCTGCTTACTACTATAATGGATGATGAAGAATGTTTCTGATCTACTAATGAGCCTGAATCCCCTCTAGAGTATATAGGAAATGGATGGTATCATTTAAATGCAATCAACCATGCAATAGACCCCATAAGATATATTGTCCTATGTAGCTAGATAAACTTCTATTCATTACACTCAACAGTTCCAACACTCCATCCATTGTGCTGATTTTTCATTGGGTTTTGGAATAGCAAAATGTGGCTGTTTTCCATGTTTCTTATATCAAAATCTAGATCTCCAGGTCTGCTCTGCCTTACAGCACATGCTGGTAAGTGGAAACCAGGGCAGAATCCAGGCTGTTGCATTCCAGGACAGGAGAATTTTGCAGTGGATATAGATATAATTTCCCAGAGATCGGTAGCTAGCCCAAAAATTCACTGCACCTCCATATCCTCATCTTAAGCCAAAGCTTGGGGCAGGGAGGGAACCAGCTTTCGGGCTTCAGAAGAATCTCTAGCACATGGTTGTTAGTAGTGGGGAAGGTATTGCAGCAATGTACTCAAGGATGACCACAAGGCAAAGCCAGCTAGGAGAAGTTTGCTCTTGGTTGAACGGGGACTCAAGGTGGAGCCCAATGGTTTTAAACCTCCAAAAGGCTCAGCTCTTTCTGAAGGGAATGAAAGAATAGACTTGGGGACCGATGGTGAGCTGGTGTGGGGGAACAGCCAGGGCACAACAAGGTCCCAAAGCACTGGGACACCATCAGGTGAGATTAGCACTTAAAGCCGGGTACCAAAGGCAAGTTTGGATCGAAGGAGGCAAAAGCCCCTGCCTCCACCATGCAGCCCCCACATTAGCACCAGCCTTAAGCCATGAGCTGCCCAAAGCAGAAGGTGCTGCCCCCAGCCCAGCCATGATTTTGACCCACTGCACAACCCTGGGGCCTAAAACTCCCATCAGGAGCAGGCAAGGTGTTCAGAGCGGCACGGCAAGTCTGTAGTTTGAAAAACAGTAAGTTTTTGAAGACGACAGATACTGATGGGTTAGGGATAAATTGCATAGGGGATCTCTGTGCTCCATGAACTGCAGCAATCCCTACATCTCTACCTCCCACAATCCTCAGTGGGAGTAAGGAAAATATGAAATTCATGCTATCTTTATGAGATGGAATGACCTTGTCACAACACAGCTCTGAACAAGCAGCGTAATGGCATCTGTTAGAAACAGTCCAGATCCTCTGTAAACTTATCACACATTTGATTTACCATCCACAAGCAAAGGTCTGCAATGAAATGCAAAGCCAAGGTAAACTTACCCAGGCACAGGTCCTGCTGCCAAGCTAAAACCAAGGCCAGGCTCTGCAAAGGTTTGATTAATAACAGGCAAAGTGCCAAGCGAGCCTAGTGTAAACTATAACGCAAATCAAGGTTTCACACTCAGACTAAGCAGAGCTTGGAGGTTTAGCTTGAATTTCCACAGCCAAAACCTCTCTATCAGGAATGCTTTGAATGCTACCATAAGCTTCTGTGGCTCCAAGGCTGTACTAGCAGTGATATCTGCTCCCACCTCAGTTGCTTCTGGCTTTCCGTCATCCCCTTTCCCCTCCAAGCTCAGCTGTCCTCAGAGAGCCTCCCATGCTCACATGGCACACACTTCTGATGTATGCCCGACAGATTAAAAGCTACTATAGGAAGAACAGCAAACTCTCTTTGCATCAGCTGAAGCTCTTCCACCAAGGGACTCCCAAAGGGCACAGAGGAAATGCCAAAGGAGACATCCTGTAATGTCACTGCTCACTTGCTTGCCAGAAGGAGCCTGTTTCTGACGAACACTGGGACGCATCCTCTCTGCCATTCACTCAAACACAGCCTTCCTTATCAAGCCCCAGAAAACAAAGCCATGACATGACTCAGTCACCCAGAAGAAGCTGCTCTACCCCCAGCTCTCAGAGAAGCTTCCTCAGGCCTCAGGGAATCTCTCCTTTGTTCACACAGGAGCAGAAGGACTCTTGCAGATTTAAGGATGCAAAGGAACACTGCTGGTCTGTCATCCCCTATCCCAACCCTGAGAGCACTGCTTCGTGATGCCTGCACCACTGTTATTCCCACCATGTAAACAAATGGTACCAAGCTGATGGAATGAGATTAGGAAAGAAATGCACTACACAGGAATATTTTCCTTCTGATTCCACAGCAGAGGCAGGATCAGCCATGGCTGTAGTGCAAGCCCAGCCTCGTCCTGCCTGTTGAAGCAGGCAGGACCAGCCCCTGGGAGCACACAGTGCTCCCTGGTGCTGTGAGCATGTGTAAATTGGAGGCTTCGGGGGGCAAGGGCTGGGAAAGCTGAGAAGGAGAAAGACAAGAAGTTGGCCACGCATCTTCAAGTCTCCTCCTGAAGCATCTCTCATTTGCACCATTACCCACAAGGCTGCATTTGGGAGCATCAGAGATCTTTCTTTAACCCATCTTTTCATCTTTGACTATGGCTTCTTTTAAGTTTTCAGCTGGTGTCATCTTCACTGCCCCATTCTTTGTTCAGATGACAATAATTTGTCATTTGTGTGCAGACAGTTTCTTAACTACTCCTGTGTTAGAAATAACCTTTGAAGCAATATTGGTTCTTCCACCTCAGGGGTCCTGCAAAGCACAGACCTATTGAATGGCAAGGCATTAAGGATGCCAAGAAACCCCCGTAAGGCAACACATTAAATGTGAGCTCTCTCGCTATGGAAACGGAAGGACTGTACAGTACTGGGTTAGGAATAAAACCCTACTTGAAGAAGTTTTATGGCATTACAGCTACTTTATCATCTGTAGCCTTAATTTTGGAGGCTGGAAAAGAACTGTAATAGTTTTATTGACAATTCAGGCATATTTACTCATTCTCTTGCATTTTCTTTCCCTCAGCATGGCCATCCACGGAGTCATACACTTTCAGGAGTACAACTGGGATGACCTACTTTTAGCTGCTATATAATAGAGAAGAATGCATGATAACACCATGAAGCCACATCAAATCTACTGGCACTACATAGTTACTTCCAAGAGTCTCAAAAGACCTGACCAACGAACACTGGACCTGTGATTTTCATTTCCAGCTTTTCAAGACTTCAAGAAGTCCCAAGGGATTAGACTGCAGTAACATAATTCCAACATTTAAAAGAGCAAAACGAGCAACCTGCAGAACTATAGCACAATTAGCCCTGATGCCAGCAAAGAAGAAGAGTACATTTAAGACTACCAGGGAATTACAGGCTCGCACACAAAGAGTGCAAGTCACTGTAAACCCTGCTTTTTGGTGGAGCCGTCAAATCAAGCTATCACTTCCTTGACAAGATTATAGGCTCGCTGGATAAGCCAGCTCTGCTGAGAGCGTGCACTTGGATTTCTCAAAAGCATTCAAGTTTAGCATCATGTGATGGCTTTATTGCAAGATTTGCATCCTAGGCAGTAAGCAGAGCACACATTACATTAAAGCTGCCCAGTACATTTTAAATGTAGCTGTTTCAGGGAGATATTTGGAATCAAGGGGACATTATTATTTAGACCTCAGAGCAGCCTTCCAGTATCTGAAGGGGACCTACAAGGATGCTGGGGAGGGACTTCTCATTAGGGACTGTAGTGACAGGACAAGGGGTAATGGGTTCAAACTTAAACAGGGGAAGTTTAGATTGGATATAAGGAGGAAATTCTTTCCTGTGAGGGTGGTGAGGCACTGGAATGGGTTGCCCAGGGAGGTTGTGAATGCTCCATCCCTGGTGGTGTTCAAGGCCAGGTTGGACAGAGCCTTGGGTGCCCTGGTTTAATGTGAGGTGTCCCTGCCCATGGCAGGGGGGGTGGAACTGGATGATCTTAAGGTCCTTTCCAACCTTAACTATTCTATGATTATAACTAACAGATTCCCCTGGGGACCTGCTCTTCAGACCAAGCTGTCCCCCTTTTCTGGAGATGAAGGTGGAGAACACGAGTTATTCGCAAAGAGAAATCCCTTCTTCCTCATTAGCACATCACTTATCAATGTGTTAGCCACAGCTGCTTTTTCCATTGCAGGCACAAGTTTTCCTAGGAGAGCAGGGGCCACTTCTAAGCAACACCCAGTACTGGCTTACACACGACTCCAGGCGCACAGGCAGCCCTGTAGTATACAGATCTCCCAGTCACAATGCAGAGGATCTCCCACCCAGCTGGAATCCCAGTCCTATTTACCCAGGAGGGTAGGTCAGGGTGCTCAGTTAAACCAGTCATCAGTGGAGGTTTTAAACTCCCATCACTGAAATCCTGTCAGAAAAGGCTCTCAATTTTCACACACGCACAGCAACAGAAGTGCAAACAGTGGCTCATACAAATCCTACTCTGTAGGCATTGAACATCCTTATTTAGGGGTGCAACGGGACTGGTAGATACTAAGCACTACCACACACACAGGCATCTGACTGCCTACCGCTGACAAAAGACACTACAGTTGGAGCCCCTGCTAAGCTCACCTTGCCCAGGTCTCTCTTCAGTGCCTCATAAATTTAACTCCTCAATAAGTTTAACTCCTTAACCTGACAGAGGTTTTCTGGGTTACCTGAACCAGCTTTCTGCCTACAGCACAGCTCTACATCTATAAACAGGGGACACCACCATCCTACACAGATCAGCTGATGGACATGTTACAGCACAGCAGTGTTAATCTTACTTGGCACTTCAGTGCACAGCATGCTCTGCTGTGTCATTGCTGGTCTCTGGAGCTCCCCCTTAGATCACACACAGCATGAAAAGCATCCATGGAGAGCAGCATCTCCAGACCCAAATGCCATCGTTTACCACTTGCTCAGCTTGGGCTTCTTCCATATTGATGGGACATGCCCTGACCCCATGCTTCTTTTCTCAAGGGAGATGACAAATCACCTCTGAGATGCAGCCCCATTTGCCCTACCTATGAAAAGCAACAGACTGCGAGGGCAATGGAAACAGAGGAGAGAAAAAAACATGTCTACTGCTACCACGATGCTATTAAGGGTTGGTGCCAAGAGTCAGTGATATTGATAACACTGTATGCTCACTTCTTCCAAATGATCCCAGCAAAGGGTGAGGAAAAATATCCCCTCTGGGGTAAGCCTACGTGCTGTCCACTCTGTCAAACCCAGGGAAAGATGGATGGCACTTAGAAGCCCCTGGTCAGAGAAGGAAGGAGGTCAGAGCCCAAAGGCCATGGGTTGCCATTTGAGGACATCAGCTGAACGAAGAGGGAGTGAGCACCATGACCACACTGGAAACCCCTATGGGGCTGTAGCCTTCATCCATCAAACAGGGCAGAGCAGGGTCCATGGCAGCAGCTGGCAAGACTAACAGGTCCCTGAATATGTGCAACACATCACAGCAAAGGGACTTAAGTTGTGCTCTTGGAGATGTACTGCCTGCCACTACTCCTGCCATAGGAGCGATCCCTAAGCCTTCCTGGCTGCTCCAGCTTTTTGGGCAGCCCACATGAATTACACAACTGAAATCCCAGGCAATGTGAAAGAGATTTTGTGGTATAAACACAGACAGCCGTAGACACCCCAGACTTGAGCAGCATTATATATAACCAAGGAGGAATGTAGGCAGCTCTGTCCAGGCATGCCTAAGGAATTATTTTAAACATGTTCAGGGGATTTAGAGCCAGTGTTTATGAAATGCTTGAAGCGTGTGGTGAGAAGTGTAACACTTAAAATATTGATGAATAACAGGTTATGGCCATGATATTTGCTGGAGGCTTATGAGCACCAGGCCAGTAAAGGTGTAGATGAGTCACCTCCGTGCAACCTGCAGCAGGAGGAATTGTGAGCGGATGCCGCGAGGCCCTGCTGATGGGTCTTTATGCTTCCTTGTATTCACTCACCACTGCAGTTACTCTCCAGCCACCAGCACTGGGTGAGTTTATCAGCAAGACCCTCTCTTATGTGCCCTTCTAGAAACAGCCTGGATATCACTGGGCTCCTTCAGGGTGCACACACACCCAAAACTAAATCAGAGGCAGCAGAATTAGCAGGAAGCTAACAATTTCCATTAGGATTTCCCATACGACTTCAAATTGGCAGTAGGAGAACAACCAACCACTGGTACCCCTTTGCTCTTTCCCCATTGTCCAGTCAGATCCATCTCACCCCCCTCCATCCCCACACGAACCCCAGTTTCCAGCAGATCTACCAGCAATGCCTATTGCTCTGTGCCGAGTCTTCACCGCAGTGCATCAGCCAATTTGTCACAGCTCTTCCCTGCCATAACACAGTCAACCTGCTGCACAAGGACAGGACTGCCCTACACCCCCTTCCTCAGCACAGGAGGGACAGGTAAAGCACAGGGAACAAAACATCCTACAAATGGAGGACCCCGTGGTGACAAAACCCTTAACAGAAGGGCTTCTAATATGCTCCAACTCTTAGCAAAGACCAATCCATAAGACCAGACTAGAAACATCCCAACACAAAAAGCCCTAAAAGGTACATAATATGAAATTCAGCTCCTCAGCACCAGGATTTACCCTCACAGGTCACTCCTATTGCACCACACTGCTCACCATGACTATGAGGAAGGAGAAATCTCACCTCTGCAGGAGCATCCACCAGCCTGGGGCCAGGCACTTGAGTTGGAGTCTCTCTGCAGGAGTCCGCTGCTGCCATCCACCGTCTTTCATTCCCAAGGCTGGATCGACTTTGCCAGCATGTAAACTCCTGATGAAATAAAGCATTTCTAATCAATAACCACTTCAGGAGCCACTTGGCTTTTCCCCATGATGAAGCCCTGCTGCAAACAGGCAGTGGGGGTGGTTTTCCTTGGCAGCTCATGCTTCAGTTTGTCAGTACAACATGCTAATTTGTAACAGAGAATTATTAAATGAAAAAGCTGCTAGACGTTTCTATTATCCCCACCAACACTTCACACATTAGAGCTCCCCAGCATCCTTCACCATCATGGCCTGGGTTGCAAATAGCGGCTCTAGCTCACTGCTCTAGCCTGCCTCCGTTTAATGCTGGGTTTAATCCACACGCTTTTTGTTTTGTTACAGAATTTGTCACAGGAGTATTCCCATCAACAAATAGAAGCTGACACTTCGCTTCTGTTCAAATTCAAGCTAAACATTGACTTCGGTTTTAAAAGAAAACTCACTGATGTGTAAGAACATTTTGATTGCACACCCAGCCACTGGGGCACGATGAACCACAGCTCCCTTGGGCATTAAAGATTAGTAAATGGAATTACGATCATAGGAACGGAGGGAACTTGAAGTTTAGTGCTAGATAAACCTTCTTACACAGTATTAAGCAGCAAACACGTGCAACTTTATCCCCCATCTCCCTGCAAGCAGCGCTTAACCGGCCAGGCGCCAACAACGGGAAGTAGCACCGGGAGACAATAGAGCCATCTCCAAACTCTCCCAGCACCCATGCAAGCAGGGGAGGGCCTGCTTCAAAAGAAGATAACCAGCCAGAAAAGCCCTTTAGGAAAGGCTGCTCACTGATTTCCACCCCTTGCAAGCAACCCCCCCACCACACACACCCCCTTTCCACCACCTCCCGATGCTCAGCGCCCTGCATCAGCCAGCACAAACCTTCCCACCGCTCCCTGCACGGCTCCCATCGGGCATGTGCTTCCCCGTTATCCCCCTTCGGTCCCCCCCCGCAGGTGGAGCCAGCGGCCGGGCTGCCTCCCTTAAAGGGTCTGCGGCCCTTGGACTGGCACTGGTAAGAGATGGTTCATCCTGGGACAAGCAGGTATCAATGGCAGAAGCATCCAAGCGTGTTCTGCTTGGTTCCCTTAGGAATGTGGGGATTCAGCGCTGCTTTAGTGGGACAGGCAGTGTTACAGAGCTGCTTCCCATGCAGGATGCATTTTGCATTCCTATTTTCTCTGATGCCTAAATGTTTAGCATTCTACACACAGCTTTGAGTGGCTTTCTACCTGTTGATGCAAAGGATGATTTCATTTTTAGGTATATATTCTGGCTTTTTTAGCCCTGGAACCTTCCAGCTGAGTCCACAGTGTGGCCAACACATTACCCCCTCCTTTGAAACAGGAGTGCTGGATCCTATCCCTTCTCCATAGGAGATTGCTCTGATCTGTTGGGAAAGCAGGCCTAACACTAGAATAGGCTTCAGCTGCATGGTAGAGAATCAAAGCCTGGATAGAGAGAAACCCCAGGGATTCCTATCCACAGGTTCATTTCAGGCCATCTATAGCCCTTAATGAAGTTCCCCAGAGGAGTCCATGCCCATAGCAAAATGCAGGAGGGAAATGACACAATCAGCATCTCCCTTCAGTACAAAGAGAAGCAGCCAGTGCATTTCAGCGGTGCTATTTTCCACCTCATTACGAAGCTGGAGATGTAAAGAGCAGGGCTGGTGCTCTTGAACCCAGTGGGTCTGCTTTGCAGGGCTTTTTCAAGCTCCACACTCCCCGATTCCCTCACAGCAGAGCAGCATTACAGTCAAAATGAAGTAATCTTTTGATAAAGTGCAGTCATTTATTGGAGAAGTGTAGTCTCACCATTAAAATGCAAATGAAATGAGTGCTAATATATTAACTTGGGCTGGGAGTTGAAATGGCTTATGACAAGTGTGCTTTCATGTGGAATACAGTGAAGTGGTAACAGTGGGTGTGCAAGAGAAAGTAATGTTCAGATGTGCGTGTTTGCTTATTGAAGATATTAATGAAGGGCACTGCTTAAAGTGTATTATCATTTCCTTATCTTCTCTTTCTTTTGTCCCTCCTTGGTTCAAGTCTGCTGCTGAGAGGTCTCTCCCCAAGGGAATTTGATCAAAAGTCATCTTTGATGAATGATCTGAGTCCATGCAACAGCTGAAATGTATTTAACAATCTCCTTTGAAGAGGAGCAGAAGGACCCTCCCCATGGTATCCCATGGGCTGCAGTTGCATGAGAGCTGATGCAGAAAAAAATGGCAACCCTTGAGCTCTTCCATTCATTTCCCAGGATATCCCTTGGGAACACAGCCAGCATCAGGGTGGCTTTGGGTCTTCCCTCTAGAGAGAAACCTATGCTGGCATGTAGGGACAACACCAGGGGATTGGATGGAGCAGAGCAGTCTTATTGCCAACATTAATGAGAATAACCTTCTGCACAGAGATGTGACACCCCTGACACAGGCCAGAGCAGCTCAGGCTTTCAACGCTGTGAGGTGGATAGCCAGGGATGGACTCTGATGTAGCCTGGCTGCAGGACTTGGGCTGGGTAACAGCCTGTGGCAGCTCCCTGTTTCTAAAGCTAAATGAGAGCTGAGCAAGATGCTGCAAGTATCACAGCCACGTGCTAAAACATCGCCCGCCCAGCAGATCTTCCCTTCTGCACCCACTGCTGCTGTTTTTGCAGGTCTATGGCCTCAGAATTATCCCTAGTATGACCAGACCCTTTCATACTGACTCAAGTCCTCAGACAAGATATATTCCTTAAATTACCCTTTTCCAGATCGGGTGCCTTTACATTTTGCAGTAATTCCTTGGCTTTTTTCCGTGCCACAGACCTTCTGCACTTGTGTAACCATCCCACTTCAGGCTTTCGAGTAAACACTGATGCTGCAGAGTTACAGCACCAGGGCTTCAGGACACTCAGTCCAGAGGATGCTTCTTGCTCTATCTCTGTAAAAGGTAGAGAGTCTACATCCAGGGAGGGCTCTGGTCAGTACTAGAGCATCAGTCTCACTGAGATCATAACACCAGGGCCTCTTATATTTCATCTAAACAAGACTGATTTTTATCAGCCTGGACCTCATCACGGCACAAAATCAAGAGTTAGAGTTGTACTGAACTGCCAATGCCTTGTGCCATTTCCTTCCTCTTTCTTGCACAAAGGAAAACAAGAATGTTTTTGGAGCACTGGTTTTGTTTGCTGGGTGCTATTCACACCCAACAGAAGTCATGTTTCCACCACAGCTGGGCTGTGAAAGCTGAAGAGTCCAGCCTGCTGGATTATGTAGCCCGCCTTTGTATGACACCAGTTAACTGAGCATCACATCCTCAGCGCTTCAGTGCCAGGGGGGTACATGGATAAGCTCTAAAGGGTCTGGAGCAGGCAGATGGGGAAGGCAATAGTGTCAGTGGATTTGCGCCCTGTACTGAAACAGCCTAAAACCCCAGAGGCTAAAGCATATTTGCCTGTAGCATTTCAGGGCCTGTGATCACAAAACAGGGAGAAGTTTGGTCCCCACGTTGCCTTTCCAGGGTACCAGGGATGACCTAAAGCTTTTCCTTTCCCCAACAGCTCTTTATACACATGGCCATGTGGCTTTTCCATTCCCCTCTTCCCATTGCTCCACCTAGCCCTTGGCAAGGGTGCACAAGCAGAGCTTACACAGAGCAACGCTCCCTGGCCATCCTTCCTCTCAATATGAGCTTTGGATAGAGAGGTGCAAATTTTGCCTTTGACCCTATTACGAGGGCAGGCACTTGCTAGCATCTGCAATAACTGCTTGACACTCTGAAATGAAATCCTCTTGCTATTGCCACCCCCTTTCCTATCTACTGTGCTTATGCATGTACTGGTTTGTTATTGTAGGATTGTTCGTAAGTGCTCTGGCTTTGTCTCCATTACACAAAATGTTTTTTCCCCCCATCAAAATAGCTAATTAAAGTTCATTCTCTCATTGTGAGATCATTGTCTAGACAAAGAATTATAGATTTTGCCTAGATACACCTAGTCAAGATAAAGCCAGCCAGTCACATCTAGGTAACACAATCTTATCACTGTTTGCAATGTACACCAAAGTAAATATCTCCAGTTAATTATCTCAGTGTAAAAACACCTCCTTTCTGCAGTGAAGACATAACATGGGATATACATGCTTGATCTGCCTGGATTTGGTTGTTATTGTAAAGTTGTCACCCACTTCACCTACATTCTGTTGTTCCTTTACTACTGTGAGCCAGGACAAGGCTGCCAAGGATTATTTGCAGTTGCATAGAGAAATGCAAACCTATTCCAGCAGCACTGGGGCTCGTTCTGTTCATTTCCACAAGCATTCACAGGAAGGAAATGTTGTTTACAAGGACATTTTGGGAAATGAGAGATGCATCAGGAGTGCTCATGTATTTGTAGGTTGTTCTGGATGTGAACAGTGCAGAGCAACTAAAACCTCTGTTAAGTTAGAAGTCTGAGAGCGGAGGGAAAGGCACAAGAAGAGGCTGCTCCCGGTTACCCCATCCATAAGTAAGCACCTTGTTAGTCAAGCTTGGGATGTGCCTTCCACACTGCAATCCCAGCTACAGAAACACCGCCGCTTACCCAGCCTGGGGCAGGCTGCAATCAGAACTGAACCTGTTCCTCCCAGAGATCAGCCCTGGCATTTCCCAACACATGGTGCAATACTGGGATTAAGATTTCATTTGGTTTGTGTGTTGTATTTACATGCCTCTGAGCAGTGTCTGCTGGACAGACATTGCATGTTCTCAGGACAGATGTGTTTGATGTTGCAAAGCGCAAATACCTTTGGCAAGATGACCAACATTCTTATGATGCAAACTGTGCCTTAGTTCAGGAAAGGGATTTTGAATTCCTTTGCACCCATCTGTCTGCACTGAAGCTCTTGATGTTGCCTGTCCCATACAGGGGGTGAAGGAGCTTTGAACTCTAAGACCTTTACCACTGATCAACTACATGATCCCAGGCACATCATTTAACTGCTTGCTGACTCAGATTCACAAATGCAGACATCAATTATAAGGAGACACGAGTCTCTGGAGTGTTCCAAGGCATCTTTTCAGTGGAGTGCTTAATCATCTTTGGACTAAAAGTGCTACAAGCTATTAATGTATTTGTTACGATTACAGTGGTAGCAAACATCCCACAGTTGCAGGTTAGTGCATCCCCATACACCAGCTGGTTACTGCAATTACATTCATTTCTGCCTGCTTCTGGTTCTGAAGCCATGGTGAAATTAATCCTCTATCCTTTTCTCAAAGCCCCCACATATCCTTGCACAGCCAAAAAAGTATCACCATGAAGCTTCAATTAGCATGTGCATTGCAAGGTGCAGCAAGCAGAGAAAGCCTGGAAAAGCATGATAGAGAAGCTCAGATCATCACAGGGCAATTCACACTGCAGCAGTCAGCCCTTTAGACATGCTAAGGAGCTAAAACTCCTTGCTCTATTTAATCTCCAGCCAGAAATACCTAGAGATCACGTCAGCATTTTCTCTGGGAAGCACATACTGCTTTCCCTGTGCCACCCTGGAGGAGGGCATCTTGCTCCCGGACTGGGCTTGCCACCAGATGGCTTTGGTTTGTGTGTGTGCTCCAGGGGCCACAGGGTTGGGACCATTACCAGTGACTGCGCTGGTGTGTCCTGTTCCACAGTGCCATGTCTGAAGCAAAGGGGCACTGCCCATAGCATCCCACATGCTGTGGCATTAGGTGCTGTGAGCACCGCGAGTGCTGTGCTGTATGGCATTCCCATGCACAAGCGCAGAGCTTTCTGAGATCCAATAAAACCCATCTCCTTCCTCAGGAAAATACTAAGTGAACATTTCTGATGGGACACTGCCTGTGTGGGAAGCTGCAAAAGGCAGAGAGGGAAGAAAACAGCCCAAGTGTGCATTTCCCCATGGAAAATTGTGATTTTGCAAACAGGACGTTTTCCTTTAGCGTAATTATTCCAGTGGAAAAATCTGCAGCTAGCTCTAGTACTTACCACAGTCCTGGCACTTAATGGCACAGCTTACGGCAGCAATCACTTGTAACACCGTGGCAGGCTGTCGGAGGGGATTTTTATTGCAGTTTGTTGTAGCACGAATTGCAGAGGAATAATATAATGTACTTTGAGCTAGTGCCCATTGCAGAAAATGAGATCTCCCATTTGGGATCAAGGTACAAGGATATAAAACCAGAACAGCTCACATTTTGCAAAAGCATAAAGCTCCAGCAAGGCAGCAGAGATTTCTCCTGGTGTGACACAGACTTACCCTGCTTGAATGAAGCCTTGCTATGCGTTTCACAGAGGAAGCTTTTCCTACCTTCCCCACCTGTTAGAAAACATTCCTTTTGGGCTTCTCTAAATGAAAACTACACGTGTGCAATATATCCAATATATACAAATAACCCTGCTTAACACTGACCTGGCATTGAAATGTAAGCAGAGCTCCCATTGGGGTTCAAGCAGCGTTGGCTTTTCGTGTGCTGCCTCTGGTCACGTTTAGCCACTGGAGCCAAAAGAGCCTGAAAACCCTGTGGGAATTTGTTGCCCCCCTTTGCCACTCCTTCCTCCTCCGCTGCTCCCGGCTGGAGGCGTTTTGATGGAGCAGGAGTGGGACTGACAGCCCTGCGCAGTTGTTCCAGCTGCTGGAACACGCTCAGTAACCTTAGAAATGAGAGAAAACAAACCTGGGAGACCCACAGAGCTGGTTTTAAGGTTCCCATTCATCCCCAAGCATAAAACCTCCCAGAACACGCTTTAAAAAGCCCCCTTCCTGCTCCCCCATCTGTCCAAATGGACCCTTTAAGGGCCTGGATGCTGCAGGGTGCTCAGCACAGCCAAGCATCAGGCTCCTCTCCACAGCTCTATGGGGTGCATAGCCACTAGGGATAATGTGCTGAGCCCCCCAGCAGGATCAGGCCCTGCCAAAAGAGGGGGGCTGGCGTAGTAACACTAGCAACAGGGAGACAAAAGTCAATTGTTCACCAATAATTCAGCGGGAGGGAGCCCTGAAGTCCCTCCAAGCCACTTGATTTATGGCTTGCAATAATATGTGTTGGAGCACCACAACCCAGAGTGCTGTGCGGCGTGACCTGTAAAAATAAGTCTATTAACCCTAATCAATCTCCCATTATCCACCCTCGTCCGCAATTTAGCCAGCAAAGGAGTCACCAAGGCCTCTCAACTCGGTCTGAACTAATCCCATTGTCTTTCCTAATCAGGGGCTATGAAAGAGGAGCAGCAAAATTATCACTTGGTGTTTAAGGAAAAGAGAAGGATTGGAGTGGGACACGGGATGAAGGCTCTCCTCTTTCATCTTTTAATGGGAAAATGGAGAACTGTTTTCAATTGCCAGGGATAACCAGGGCTTTGCTTGGGATGCAGGCTGGTGGGTATCAGTTCCCAGGGTCTGCAGGGAGCGATGGGCACAGCAGTAGATAAACTGCTCTGACAAAACTTCCTGTTGCAATTAGTAAAAACATATATTCAGATTAAGTGCTTTATTAAGGAACCTAATTATGAAGTTCATCAGGGATGGGATGTGCTTGGCTCAGCGCTGCGGCTGAGCCCTCCCTGTGTGAAAGGGGAGAGCTGCTCCAGCCTCTGAAGGACAAAGGGATCTGGCATGTCGCTTGTATGGAGTAATGGTAATGGATTCAGCAGAAAATGCCCCTTGAATCCAGACCAGGAAAACCAGGAATACAAAGCCTCTTTCTGACTGAGGTCTTTTCTTTCCTTCCCAACCCTTCCCCCTGAGCCTTTAAAGTAAAATTGGAGGTCCTATCAAAGTGGCAATGCCTAGAACAGCAGTAAATCAGGAAACCCTCCATGTCCCCCTGTCAGTCTCTCCTACAGCAGGGTAATACTCGGCAATCAAAACATGCTCCATGGTGAAACATCCACTAACTTCCTCCCGCAGCAAGTTCATTCTCTTTTGCTCTTTTACGTTAATCAAAACAGAGAAGATGAAGTAGGGGCATTATCTTGCTGGAAATGAAAACAAAGAGAAATTTGCTCCTTTTGGCATGAGTTGGAGCAGAAGCAAACACGCCACAGGGCTGCGGGAGATCTCTCAGGATTCATTATTATATTCTCCAGCAGTTCAGCATTTTCCTGTAAAATTAAGCTTTCAAAACCCTCTCTCATGTGCACCCAAGTCTGTTGCCACCTTGCAGAGTCCCCACACGGCTGGAGGAGACCTCCCATGACTTCAGGGGGTTTTTCTTTCCAAAGCACATAAAAAGCTTCAAGTGGCCTCAGAGCAGAGGGAGGAACTTCCCAAATCCCATCACTGCCAGCCAAAGGCATCTCCATCAAACTGAACAGCTGGAGTCAAGGCAGAAACTGAGGATGCCCAAAGGGGCTGGAACGACCATGGCAACAGCCTTGAACCTGCCCTTGCCCCAACCTCAGCTGTGAGGCAAGAGCAGGCTCCCTCCAAGGCCAGGATGAAACAATGCCCAACCTGAGCATCCCTCTCACTCCAGTATGGCGATGGATGGGCTTCATCACGGCTTTGGACAAGCATTGGATAGTGCAAGAGGGGAAAACCTCATCTCCACAGAAATACCCACGTGCAGCGGGCAGTTTGAAGTTTTCCATATCGAAAGATGGACAGACATGGCAATATTCGGTAATGCCTTGTCTCTCCTCAAAAGGAACAAGCTCAAAGCAAGTCATCTGAACTTCACAAGGCCCATGTCAGCACACGATCATCTCTGGCTTGATCTGTGCATTTAGTGACAGGCCCTCAGGCAACCAGTCGTAGTGAGAAATTGTACCTATTACTGGAGGTGTGGGGACAGGGGCTCTCCTGGAGTGCCATATGCTGCAGCACCCTCCCCACAGTCCCATGCGTACTTCATACACATCCTTTGCTTTATATAGGTGGGGAGGTATGGATAGTTATATCTGTGCCTACCCAATGCTCTCAGCATATGCCTCAGAGAGGAAAGCACTGACACCCTACTTAGAAGGAGCATTGAAGGCACTGTGCATTACAGATCAGGTAAGGTATTAGATTTATTCACTGAATTAAGACCCTGACGTGTTATTTACAGGACGTCGTTGGAGATAGAGTTGTAACTCATGGCCTGCCATGGGAAATTCTCTACACCGAGGCCTTGAGGAGAAAGCCTTCATTTCTTTATGGTGTCTGTTGGGGAGGGAAATGAATGCTAAGAAGGCAGTGATAATTTGCTGCTTTATAGGCCTGAATTATCACCCTGTCAGCACTGAAACGAAAACCCTGAGCCATGAACAAATATACCTTTGCACCTGAAGCTGGCAGGATTGGCTATCGTGAGCTCACATCACTTCACGTCGGCTCTGTTGTTCCAGTAATTAATCCTGAAGGCTCCTGGATTTCACCTTGTCCTTTCGCTTGCTGGGCATGCCTTAATTTGGCACTCCCGTATTCCACGCTACTTCTCCAGGCTCATAAATCACACGCAAACCCTTCCTGAAACAAGAAAGGGGATCTGTTCTCCTCTCGATGCACGCGCACAACTTCCCGGAGAGTTAATGCGAGTTTGGCACGTGCATAGGAGAGGTGGCTGAACCCCGTGGACCAGAAAGCCATTGACAGAGAGAAATAATTGCAAGAGAAACAGCTGTCTGAAAAGCAGGAATACTGCGGCTTTGGATCAAATACATGATGCTGTGTTATAAAATAGTTCTATTTATCAGCATCTGTGCTGCATTTGCTGGAAGGTAGAGTTCTTACATGGGGTCTACCCTTCCTTGATCCATCTCTTACCGTCCCTTTCCCCCACTGCATTTATTGGTATGGGGAAAGGTGTGGATTTTTCTTTAACTGCTCCCAGATGCTGAAGAAAGGTCTTTTGTCCTGTAACAACACCAGGTTCAAAGGGATGTGGGATGAGAGATGGGATAGTAAAGGACTCCCTTTGGTGGGGAGGTGGCTGTGGGCCTCAGTCTGAGTAGTCCCCATTGATGGGCTTAAGCATTGCATGGGGACTTGTGGACTCATTCTCTGGATTCCCAACATGAAAAGGTGTGGATTTATCCTAGGGACAAAGGACATCCCTCTTTCCTCCAGAAAAAGCTATAGCTTTCTGTTCTTTCATCTGAAACACATTCAGCTCCTGGGCAAGTGCTTCTTCAGCATAGTCTGTAGGCTGCCTCTGACCTGGAGGGCAAACAGGGACAAACTGAGCTCAATGTTAGTGGGAGGCTGAGCTGGTAGTTAATCCAACGTGGTTAAAGCACCTATGTGCGTGCTCTCGGCACCCTCCCAATTATGTACGGTTACAGAGCTACAAAGAAGAGCAATGAATTCCCCTCTCCTGTCAAGAAGCACTGCATAATTAAATAACAACATGCTCCCACATGGCTCGGGGACCATGATGGCTGAGGACAAGGCACCCTTACACCAGCATCCATTTACCATTCCCTGTGTCCAGCTATAAGCCCTGCCAGCACACGGGATGTTCCAGCTGCCTGTCTTGGCCTGACGTTGCTCCCACAGCAGGTAAATACTCAGATCAGTGCTGTGTACTTTGGCCAATGACACCTTCAACAGCAAAGAGACTTTTGACTCCAGCAGGCAGAGAATACAGCCCAGGATTATTGCTCTGCTTGTTTTGCAGGGCAGGAGGAGCTGGGACGTATCTCTGTCACTGTGCTTTGTCAGAGCCACTGACTTTGAAGAACAGTGATATTGAGCTGATCAAGTGCTTTCTTATGACCCAAGTTGCACCTTTTTCCCCATCCCCAAAATGCTTATTCATTAAAAGTACAAATTTCACTAAGCTGGGACACTTGCAACAAGCCAGACAGTGAAGAGAAGGAATGCGCTGGCATTTTTAGGTTGCTTCACTCAATTTAGACTCGGACATCTCTACACCAAACACCTATTACAGATACAGCCTTAAAAAGTTTCCTTTGATGAGTTGTGTTTCACGTTTCAGGATCTGAATTGTATGTGCCCATTTGGAATGGAAACCTTTTCCACACTCCTGGAAGTCCATGTGTGTGTGTGTGAGAGAGAAAAGCCATCTCTCACCTAACCCTAACAGCAACAAGGAGGGGTTTCAAAATGACCATGGAATTGGTGGAATGGCTACCCACTGCTCCGGGATCAGGGAACAATGGTACTTCATTCATCAATATTTGCAAAACACTCTGGTATCCCTGGATTCATGCAGCTCTAGATGGGTCATGGGTAATTATTGGTATCAAAAGAACCAGTGGGACAGTGTTGTTCAGCTCTGAAGTCATTGAAAGCTGTCAGTGAGTTTGGCTCCCAGGGTGGTGGAGAGGGAGTGTGAAAGCCGATTATCCAGCTTGGATTCTCCCTTGAGTAATTTCCATCATTCCAATTTAGCTTTTATTTGTTCTGTAGGAAGCTTGATGATAAATGAGAACCAGGCTGCCTTCAAACACATTTGCAGACAGCCAACAGGACAAAACTCAGTAATCTATTTGTGTGGCTGGTAACCATGATATCATTTGCTATGTACAATCCCTTTCTCCATACTGTACCTCTAAAAGGGTCTTGCTTTAAAAGGATTACTGTACAGAATAGGCATTTCATAGGCAAAACCCCCCATCTACATAAACAGGCATTGCCCATAACGCAGGAAGCAACCCCTTATATCAGAGCTAATCCACCTTCTGCTCTATCTCTATGGATAGCCGAACAGCCATAAAACACAGGTGTATATTTAATGCTAAAGTAAAAATTCACAGCACAAGATTGTATTACCCCTTTCTGCAGTTTTTAGCCTCACTCAGTAGTTACTGCATTGGCTGAAGTAGCGCACAGAGGCAGACGTCGCTATTCAGGGAGGCATTTCATTTAACATCTCAGCCCCTGTGCAGGCACTGCTAAATTCTCTAAGCATTTCAGCAGGGATAGTGCTTCCCGTTATCCTTATTTCAATGCAAAAGTAGTCTCATGGCTTTCATAGCTGCATCTGCAAGGAAAACCCAGCTGGGGCTTAGATGCAAGAAACAAGCTGGATGAAAGCGTGCCACCCTCCACTGTCGCTTTTTAACCAGCAGACCTCACTGTACCACAAGACAAAATGATAACTATCTGTCCCAGCAGAAACTCAAGGGAAAAAGCAGTTTCTGCTCAGTAAGACTGTCAAGGTCTGACTACCCTTCATATCCACGTCCCATCCATCATCTCTCCTTGCCCAGCACAACATTCACATTCTCTATCTGATCACCTTTCATGCTGAGAAGAATAAAGTAGCATCCAGGAGAAGGAAATGGTGATTGGAGGGGGTTATCCAGACAGCAAATACTGCATCCATCCATCACAAAGACAAGAATAACTCCAGCACTTCACATCACAGGGGCTGCAGGGAGTTTCGGGGTTGTTTTGCCAAGAAGCAGTGGCTGGCTGCAGAGCTGTGGCACTCACGAACCACCCAAGCACACAGCAAACTGCCCCCTTTCAGGTGTCAACAGGGACCTAAATCTGAGCCAGGGCTTCTGCATCCCTCCTGTGGGCTGCTTGAGCACTGATGCATCTGTAATGCAGCAACACTGATCAGACCTTAAACTTGTATTCTCTTTCACTGAAGGATTGTGAAAGCATTCTGCAGTGACAATCTGCTTTTCACACAACATCAGAATGGAGAAACCAAGGCACAGCTACAACACAGGCTTCCAAAACACTCCACAGTGTGCAACCCAGATGATCCCTGCACTCCCTCAATTCTCTAGGCAAGTACTTTCCCCAAGGCTGCCCTTCAAATGCAGTTTGCTCTGTGCTAGTGAAACTGTTCCCACTGAGTGGGAGATTGACTGGAAAGTGGCCTGGGTTCAGGGTAACAACATTGCTGCAACAGAAGAATTCATCTCACAGACGCTTTTCCCTGTCAGAGCAAATGTAATTATGTGTGTGATAGAAAGGGGCAGCTCCCCACGTGGAGAAACCAGTTCAACCTGACTCATATCCCCAGGAACAAGTTTCCCTTTGAAGTTTCTGTATTCTAATAAAGTCTAAGTCTCTGCTGGATTTCTCCCAGTAGAAGACACATTGCCAGTGTCTCTCTTCTGTCTACCTGCTTACCCTCACACAATAAACTCTTCACCTCTGGGCCTCCCACCTCCCTGACATAATGTTAAAAGGGAGATTACCATTGCCAATGGTTTCCCAAATCCTGGGGGAAAGGATAGTGCTTTCTGTCCGAAACCCCTGGGGTCCTTTAGAACCATAGAATCAACCAGGTTGGAACAGACCTGTAAGATCACCAAGTCCAACCATTCCCCAGCACTGCCAAGGCCACCCCTAACCCATGGCACTGAGGCCTCGTCTCCACGCTGTGTGAACACTTGCAGGGATGGTGACTCCAGCCCTGCCCTGTTCCAATGCCTGAGCACCCTCTGGGGCAGGAATTGTTCCTCAGCTCCATCTAAACCTGCCCTGGTGCAGCTTGAGGCCATTTCCTCTTGTCCCATCCCTTGTTCCTTGGGAGCAGAGCCCAGCCCCTCCTGGCTCCATCCTCCTCTCAGGCACTTGTAGGGAGCCATCAGGTCCCCCCTGAGCCTTCTCTTCTCCAGACTGAACCCCCCAGGTCCCTCAGCCATTCCCCATCACACTTGGGCTCCAGGCCCTGCACCAGCTCCACTGCCCTACTCTGGACCTGCTCCAGCACTGTCCTAGTCCTGCTGCCACACTATTGCTGATACAGGATGCTCTTGGCCTTCTTGGCTGCCGGGGCACACACTGGCTCATGATTCAGCCCCATCAATCAGCACCCCCAGGTCCTTTTCCATGAGCAGCTTTCCAGCCACTCTTCCTTAAGCCTGTAGCGTTGGTGGTTGCACAAGGATTCCCAGTACTGAGTTCATTCAGCTGGTCCGCACACAACAGACACCATCTTCCATTGATGAATACATTGATTTTAAGCATAGAAAAAGGGGAAGTAAAAACCTCCACCAAATATCTGATGGGTGTTATTTTTCTATTAAATAATGATAAGTTTTAGGGATGGACCCACTGTGCAGCTTTACCACATCCACATCCTTTGGGATGCAGGGACTCAGTGAAGATTCAATTAGAGCACCTCTGTGGCTCTGGGAATACTCACTGCTGATCTGCCACAGATTACTCTGTCTTGTGCATGCCAAAAAATTCACCAGTTCTGCTCATTATCACAGCAATTGCACCTTTTACCTTCCTAAGGGAGAAAACGCAGGGACCAGACACATCTTAACCAATTGCATTCACCCTGGAGCATTTGATTTAGGGAGCTCCTCTGGGTGGGTCAATGAGCACCTGATCCAAAACACATTGAAGGAAATGAGAATTTTTCTGGAGACATCGAGGGATTGACACGAGGTCCCAAGGCAGCAGTCTGCATTAACCTGGTTCTGCATGAACTCTCCATGGCTTGAAGCTGGGAAGACTGTTTGGCCCTTTTCCTACATCTTTGCACTCTTTCCTTTCCAAACAGAGTTTGAATTGACTGAACTATCCAGAGGCTTTATGAGTTTTCTTGACAGCCATAAAGCCCAGGATACCTACAGAGACCCCTGAGGACCTGGAATACAGTCTGCATTCTCCAGAAGTGCTTGGTAGCATCAAAACTAAACCAGCAATAATATTCCTGCTGAAAAAGTACCTAACAAACGAGATTTACTAAGAAAAGCACAAATTAATTGCAATCTAATGATAATGAAGAAGCTGGATTGGTTTTCCAGTTGTCTTATGTTAGCTTCACTGTGCCATCCCTCTGGAGAGCTCTCATGCACGTGCCCCATTGCACTGCGCTGCTACCTAGAGCTGATAGGAATGGGAGCATCCTTCAGAGTTAAAGGTCTGCCTTATCACTTATTCATTTTTGACAGTCAAAACCAAGACAAAAACACTGGCCCAGGTTCATTTGAAAACTAGGTCTCCAACATTTCAGACAAACACTTATTTTGGTTATTAGCTGTTCTGCTTCCAGCATCTTTTACAAGAGGGAGAGGAAATAAAAAGCCAAAAGCCCAAACCCCCCTCAGTTTCCAGGAAAAATCTTAGTTTCTTAATCAGATCTTTCCACCATAAAGAAAGTTCCAGGCACTTTACAGATAATCAGGGCATAACCCCTCAGATCACCCAAACAGCTTCCCTAAACGCATCTGATTCGTGGTGCATCCACTTCTAAATCCCATCCATTACTCTGAGACTGATGGCTTTCTTCTATGGGCAGCAAATGAGGGCATCACCTTGCTTGTGTCTTCTGTGCTGCGATGGAGGGGTCAGAGGACAGTAATGGCTCAGGGCACCGCTCCGTTACCACAGGCAGTGGAAGGGGCAGATTCAACACACAATGGGCTCTTCTTAAGGGAAAAGGATAAACTATGTCATGGAGAGGAGTCAGCACCGCCTCCAGGACATGGGACACCAAACCTTTGACCCTCAGGTCACCTATCAAAGTCTTGGGAAGGGAGCTGCTGAATGCCATTACCAGAAGTCATCTTCATGAGTGGGGTGAATGGTGACCCCTCTCTAGCTCATAGCTGCCCTGGTGACCATGTTCAAGGATGACTCGTGGTGGAGACCAGCCCATTCGCACCCCGTGCTGCAGTGTTAGTGAGCGGGCCCTGCCCCTGGGGAATGGTTTAATCCAGAAGGACATTGAACATACAACAAACAAAGGGGCATTTTACTTCCTTCTTTCCCAGAAATGTGCCTGTGTATCCACATACAAATGATGCCAGGGCTGTCGACAGTGACCCCACCCTGATTTGGGTCCTCAACAGTTTTAATTAAACTCCTTGGGTTCCTGAACATCATTTCAAAGTGAAGACAACTAGAGGGAGGTTTCCAGTAGCAACGGTGCCATGTAGACACCTGCTTACTACTGAAACACTATGGGATTTGGGCGCATTGCCTCCTCTAGCATCTGTGAATGCTTCCCGCTTAGCAGCCTGCAGGGACCTGCTTTAAAACACATGGCTTTCCGTCACATCAGGCCTCACTGCAAAACCAACAGCAGCTTGGTACCTTTCTGCTTCCATCTCTCTGAGCATCAGCAGTGCTTGGTCACTTCATAGTCAGCTTTGGTGACATAGCTGTAGAAAACCCTAAGGCCATTTTCAATGCATACTCTTACAAACCCCAAAAGGCTTCTATTCGCATCACTGGCCTCTCAGATCTGTTTGCAGCTACTTAAATCTCTTTATAATGAGACTTAGATAGGAAGAGGTTCTTCCTTTCTCCTCTTGCATCAGCTTAACTGACACAGACAGGATTTGTCCTCCTGCACTGCAAACAGAGAACCAGCAACTGCCACATCATATATCTGAACTCATAGCTTACTGCTGCCGCCATGAACTGAAACACAGAGAAGGAAGTTCAGAAAAAACCTGAAAGTAAAGAATAATTTAGGGTATTATGGAGGTGATAAAAGAAAATCCAATTGGTTTAAAACCAAATGAGCTGCAAAGGGGAAACATTAACTGGCTAAACAGAGTATGTGAGGGATGGGAGGAGGGCAAAGATGTGCCTTCATATTGGAGGTGATTTAAATGGAACAAGGTGGCAGCAAAGGCTGAGAGAGAAAAACGTATCTCTGATCTGGGTCCTTTAAGAACAGTTGGAATTGAAGTGGAAGAATTAAGAGCACAGCAGCTGAGGGCTGGAATAAGATTGATTTAAGACTAAATACAATTTAAAGGCAAGGGAGAGGTGGAAGCAGAGGCTGGAATGAAATCAATTTGCAGCAAGATGCGATTTAAACTGATGAACTCGGGATGCGAGAACTGGAGCTGGGGGAGGTGGGAGAAGGGAAAAGAGGGATGAGGAGTCAGCAACTTCAGGGAGGATGTTTTAGGAAGGTGCTGGGGAGGGAGCAGGTGGGTCTGGGTGCTGTTTTTTGTTGGAAGACAAAGAGCTGGTCCTGAGCTCAGAGCCAACATTTGGTATGTGGGAGACAGCCTGCAAGGGCTATCTGCCCTCATGAACTTGGGCAGGTACAGAAGGATGGTGTTTAATCCCAGCTAACCTACTGATGCCTAAAGTGCTGCTTATCCTAAACTCTGATTGTTGTTTAATAGCGATACAGGACTATAAAGACATTGATGTGTGTGAGATGGGTGAACTTGGGCAAACAACCAAGAGGGCTACTGCTCAAGGAGCCCAGCACCTAACAGGGCAGATCACAGCTTTCCCTAAGGTCTTTTCTAAAATCAGAGGGTTTAATAGGAGTTTGCTCAGTTGTTCTTAAATTAGGACTCAGCCAAACATGTTTGCAAAGACCTAATTTTGAGGTTCCTTTAAAACCAAAGACGAGTGCATCCACTATGAAAGGACTATTTTTGCCACTTATTTCCCACTCACTGTTGCCATTCCTATGCCAAAGTGGGTTCCCATAGAGAGATGTGCTAGAAGGACTGAATTCAATCAAGATTTAGTGGCTTTCCAGGCAAGCTGGAAAAGAAACAGCAATTCAACAAAAGGAGTAACCACGTTTTCGAGGCTGCTGAGAGGTGGCTTCTGCAGGTTCCTGGCTGCATTCTTGCTTCAAGGCTGCTGGCTGTGGGGCACCCAATCCCATCTGCACCAGCAAATCCCACCTCTGCTTTGGTGCAGAGATGTAAAAGGAGCCTGGCTGGACACAGGCACGGGATGTGGAACAGAAAATGGCAGCCTGGGATGAGGTGACTGTAGATCCATTGAGTACCACAAGGAGATGCTCGTCCTACACTTTCCACAGCATCTCCCAGGGCTTCCCTCCTGGTTGAAAATAACAGCTAAAATGCCCTCTTAGGGTAAACCAGGAGCATCTTCACCTTCAAGCCAGTGAAGGAGGAGATTTAAAAATAGATTGCATTTATCCTTTCTTGCCAGGATGTTTCTGGGATAGTCCTTTCCCCTCCTGCTCCCATTAACAGAGGGTGGGAAAGGAGGAATGTGCTTCCACATTTATCTCCCACCGTGATTTATTTTTCCTTTTATATATGCACTGCAGAATTTTCCTTCCTAGTTAATATTCATATTGTTGGGGGTCTTTGGGGGCGAGTTTGGGGCTGTAACAGCTACAGGGTGGCAAAAGGGAAGCTATAAATGAGAATAATGGTGGTGCTTTAGCAGGTTCCCTGTAGACCACATCTGCAAGCAGGAAGCAGTGTGGGTGTGTAACGTGCAGGTGATGCCCTGTAAATAAAGCAGGGGCTTGCCTGGAGGAAGAGCAGGGAACAACAAAGGCTGCACGGAACAAAGTAGCTGCAGAACATAATGTACTAAACCTGAAACTCAGCAGAGAAGAGGCTGGATGTGGGGGGAAAGAAAGACAAAGAAACCCTAATACCTTAGGGAGGGGAGATGTTTACATTGCTAAGCCATTTATGGAAACACAAGTTTACTTTAAGTCAAAGCAGGAATAATTCCTGGTCCATCTAAATGCTCGCTGGGCAATCCGGATGTAGCTCAAGAAGAGCAGCGGATGCTGTGTGTTATTCTTGTCAAGACACAGATTTACTCCCTTTCTGTTCCTTTCAACTAACAACGCCGTGATTAAATGAATGGATGGGTGCAGTGCACGAGGGGATGTATTGGCCTTCCTACAGAGAGGCAAACATTCAAATGAGCACTGTATGTTGTAAACCTTATCCCTTAGATCACTGGAAGTTTTTGGACACTGGTGATAAGACATCACCTCTTCCTGCATGTTCTTTGTTGTGATTTGATTCTCACAAGCAGACTGGACAGCTTCTAGGCCAACACAACATATAATGGTGAGCACACATCATGCAACTGTCATGTGGGACTTGGGTACTGGCATGTGAAAAAGGAAGGTGTGTTTCATGCAGGAAGTTGTGTTTCTTGCAGCTACAGTCCAATCCAGCTTGCATGCAAAGAGCCCAGGGAGAAGCAAGGAAAACCAATAGGGAGAAAAAATCTGGGTAGCTCAAGAGAGCTACAAGAGCTATGTTGAAGTTGGAGTTCCCACATCACTTTGACACTTAGGGACCTCCTTGTGATTACCTCAATTGAAGCCTGATGCCTGAAGTTGCACTCTTAGGTCAAAGTCACATTACCTTTCCTGCAAGTTTCTGCTAAGCAATGAGAGCACAATCGGGTACATCTGTGGCAATGCAATTGGGCTCTTGAGTGTCTTAACAGGTAACATGGATGGAAAAAAGAGCTAAGACAATGTAAGTGCCACTTCTTTGGCACTGCAGTGCATCAGCTGGGAAACAGAGTCTTTCACTACCCAGACCACACAACTCAGGTCCTTCAGGAGCAGTAAATATATCCTGGAGAAGGCAGAATGACACTTTAACAATGGAAGGGACTCGGTGGTGACCATGGTCTCTACAAGTCCACTGCTGCACAGCCCAGGGGCCATGGAAAGGACACTCTGGAATCTCCTCCCACTCCTCACCAGCTCCCAAAGGGAGCTCGTAAGATTTGCTTGTAAAAGGACCTGGTCCCAAAGCTCCCCAAAAGCCATTTCATGTCTTTGCAGGGAGAGGAGCAATAAAGGTAAGACAGCAGCTTGCACGGGGCTCAGCAGCCAGGCCCCTCACTGGGGCTGCGGGTGCGTGAGTACACGTGCATAAATACCCACTGTTTGCCATATCCCAACTCCTGTAAATCTATCACCAATCCACGTAGTCACCGCGCCACTAAGTCTAATAGTCTAGACTAAACAGAAAAAAACACGGAGGAGTTTAGCCCTATGCACTTCCCAAAGGATTAGCTGACTCTACAGCGGGTAGGTTTGAGCTAATGCAGATATATGGAGTGTAGCGTGAACAACTGGTGTCAGCCAGCAAAGCGTCGGTGTGGAGGGAGAGCACTGCCAGCTTCCCAGCCCAGACACTCCCCATGGGATGTATTTGAGTATATCCCTGAAATCGCAGGCTTTCAGGGATGCTGAGAACATCCCTGTGCAGGGGTGTTCACCCTCAGTCCGTCACTCAGGCAGGGAAAGGCAGTCACCATCGCACACCTCATAGGGCAGCCGAGTATAAACCTGGATGAGTTTTTGCACCAGATTGTCTCAATAGCACCCCTGCCCTTCCCCAGCACCCCATAAATGAAAAAGAGCCTATATTTTCAGAACTTTCAGAGTAATTTAGAGGTTTTTTTGGTACATCAGCTTTTTGTTGTCACATCTGCTTTTTTGCTTATAAAGTATTCAGCAAATTCAACAGTAACATACAAATCTACCTCTTCATGTCACAACCAGCCCTCTACCAGTAGATTCACAGACCAAGCGCTTGCTGTTAAAGGTGAATCCTTCAAATTCCTGCAAAAAAAAACCAACAAAAACTATGAAAGTAAAGAAATTACCTTACTCTGTAGAAAACAAGACTCGGTTCTCTCCACTCCAGCAGACTTTAACCAACTACTACTCCCTAGACCAGGATCTCCTCAGGGAGGTTTCCATGGTCCACCCACAATGGTAGATAACCTGCAGCTGCTCCCCAGCAGCATACCCCTATCCAGGTGTTTTCATTCAGCATCATGATGAAGAGTGCAAAGTTGCCTGCAAGACATGCTGCAGTTGACAGTATTAGGAGGCTTCAGGTGTTCCCCGTCTTTGCTGGCAATGAGCAGATCAAACATTGAATATTAGACCACAGAGAGGGGCTAAAATTCCCTAGGAACATCTGGAAATGGTGGAGCTCCCCCTTTGGGTTGTCCCTGCCTTGCTTCGTGTGTGCTGAGTGCCTTGGAGGAGACATCCCTGAGATCACAGCTTTCATGGATGCTGTGAGCATCCCAGCACTTGTTAGCATGTGGCTGGTTTGGGGTCCTTACCATTAACCATGTGTGGGGGAGCTGTTTTTCCTCAAGTCTATCTCATTCTCTTTCCAGCATTTGCCTCAAGTGTCCACTCAGCTTTCAATGCATTTTAAACTGACCCTCTTGTGGAGGTCAATCACAAAACAGAGATCTAACATGTATAGAAACACCTTTATCCCTCCGCAGTTGCTCAGAAATTCGTGTCCACAAGTGAGCATCAGCAATGTGTGAAGGACTCCCTCTCCCTCACGTCCCTCTTCACAGCTTGTGAATGCAAAGCACTTCACTTGTCCTTTGTCGTTAGCTTGATTTTGAACAGGCTGAGAATGAAAGAAAACCAGACGTTTCCAGTACTTTTAAGCCCCATTTGGTCTGATTAAAGAAGTCTTTAAAACTAAAAAGAAAGAGAAAGGAGGGGGAAAGCAATAACCTTTTAAAACTTGTCCTGAATGGAAGGGAAAATGGAGTCCAGTGTATGAGTAACTCAGGATTAATTGTAGAGTTACGTTAGTTGTGCAGTGCTCATTGGGGGCAAGAATAAGCACTCTTGAAGTCATTAAAGAAAATCCCAGTAAAATATTACTTAGCTGATGTGTGCAGTCTTATGGGCCCTTAAGGGAATGCATGAGGCAGAAATGTCCCATTTATAGCTCAGGGTCTGACTATAAATATGCAGTCCAAAGCTACCTCTCTTTGTAGATGCAAGGTGCGGGGGGGAATGTTTATCTGCAGGATATTATGGCTGACCTAAGACCATGTTTCAGGAAAGCATCACCACTCAAGAAAGCACAGGGCACCTAATTAATTTAGAGTCATTGGGACTGGACTGAGGCTTCAGACCACAAGCAATTCCTTTCTTCTCCAGCAATTGATTATTTGCGTGTGTGATATGTGAATTCAGGCCTAGCTTCTTACACAAAAGTGATGTAAGGATGTCTGAAAGTCACCCTGCTATGAGTACAAGTATGATGCTGCTACGAGGCAGCATCGCTGCACTGGCTCAGCTTCCCTCTAGGACCTTCTGCCTGCAGAACCACGATGGTTTCCTCAGTTAGGCATGGAGAAAGGACTTCTGGTCTGCAGTGAAACTGGAAAGTGGTTTAACTGTGTACAAGGCAGATTTCATTACAAGCAAGAAGAGCCTGGGGAGGTGGGTAAAGGGAGATGTTCCCAGCCCTGCTGCTGGTGGGGTCCCAGCATCCATGGGTGACCAGGCTGCTGCTGAGCAGGGTAAGGGGTGGGTGATGCTGCTGCTGGAGCAAGCACCAAGGGCAGAAACTGCAGCCTCTGCTTCATCAGGAACAGCAGTTCCCATCCTCCAGCCTTACCTTCAGCTTCACCCTGCTCTTCATGCAGCAGTGGGTCCTTGTCTAGCTTTGTGTCCAGTTTTGGCTACTCTCCTCCTGCTATTTCTCCTTACCTCTGTCATCTGTGGTTTTTCTCCCTGATGGTTCCCAGTGCAGAGTTGCTGCCATATAAATAAACAGGGAAAGAAAATGGGAAATAGAAGCAGACAGCACTTGCAGTGCTATCAAGCAGAAACAACCATTAATCTTAACCTGGGGATGAAATCAAAAGCCTCCTCATGTCAGCAACTGTGCAAACAAGATCCTGAAACCAAATGGTTGCAGTAGTTGCAGACCCAGCTCTTTGTGTGTTGGCAGAGGTCACTGATGGACAGAGGCTGAGGCTCTGGACCTAGAGCACTGGCAAAGTATGCAGGGGACCAGACTGACCTGCAACACCAGGACACACACAGGTACTGCAGGACAGGGGCAAGGCATCCATCAAGCAAAAAGGAAGTTCCCATGCAATTGGCCAGTCTCTTTCCAGTCTCAATGCATCCTGACAAATCTGAGCATATTGAAAATATATTATGTCATGGTATGGAATGGATTTTAAAAGCACCAATTGGCTCACTCTATAACATTTTAAATACCTGTTAGAGTGCTGCCACATGGCCCGGCAGGGTGTAACTGTGGGTAATGAGATGAAATTGAGCAAAGGAAAATTAAGGCCAAAGAACTGGAGCAAATTCCTCAAGAATGAGCTCTCCTGTTCCCACACCACATCCGAGCTGGAGAGCCAGACTGGGACAGCCAAAGTGCAGGGAGGGCATTTCAGTGCACCCCAGTGCAGAGCACACCCATCCTGGTACAGCATCCGCAGCCGCACGTGCACGGCAGGGTCCTAATGTGGGAAGTCAGGGTCCCTGCACAAGCCCGGAGCTGGCTGAGCTCAGCAGTGCATTGCAGCACCCCAGGATAAGCTGTATCACTGGGACCCTATTATTATACTGGCAATGCCTTTGAGCCCCAGTTCCTGCCTGCAAGCCAGAGATCAGGAGAACTCGGTGCTTTTTCCACAAGAAAACCCTTCAACAGGGCATTTTTGCCACTTAATAATGGTGCTGGGGAAGGTCAGTGTCTGTCTGAATGGAAAGTAACCCAAAAGCAGATGCAGAAATGCCAGCAAGCCAGTTATAGGACTTCACTTCTCTTTGCTAGTACTTCTAGAACGGTCTTACTGTGAGGAGCCACCCACATCCTCCAGTCTGGACCTCCATCCTCACCCACAGCCATGGAATTTAAATCTAATGGGGCTGATGGATTCATCAACTAATAGCAAATTTGAGATCACATTCAAAAGCTATAAAAGCAGCCTGTTATACCCTGGCAACCATATGCACTATATGGGCAACTTCAGGTCCTATCACACTGTCCACTGTCTTCTGTATCCCCTGTAGCTTCCTCTGCAGTTCCCTTTACCCAATACCCACCAACACAGCAGCCAAAATTGCTTGAGTCAGGGATCATGATGGAGTGACCCTCTGACTTCACACCCTTTTCTGCCAGTTCTTGTTTGTGCTTTCCTGGGTGTATGAGGGAACAGCCCACATCTAATTTCCATTTGAGACTGACCCCTGGAGTCAATTTTAACCAATATGGGCACTTCTGCTGGACTGCCACAAACTGTGATGGCATCTGGAGAGGGAACCTGTGTCCTGTGTCCAGGGCAGGCAGAGGAGTCCTGGGGTTTGCATCTCATCCAGTGATGCTAGAGTGAAACAGGCACAAGCTACACAGGGCTCTTTTGGAGTGGGAACCTTGCCTGCAGGCCGGGATGGTGCTGAGTGGTTTCATCACCTGCTAAGCCCTTCTCAAAGCCTGGCCTTGTATTTAATGAGCGTTCCAGTTGTGCTATAGAAAACCTTTGTGAAACACTGGCCAGCTGCCTAGAAAATGACTGCATGAGAACGCTGTGTTTTCTGGCTGTGGTGTCGTGGGTTACCTGGCTATCTTCGACTGCTCCACTGCACGTCATCCAAGGACAATTCATTCATTCATTCATTCATAGCAAACTCCATTAATCTCCTACACGAGCCAAAAGGCTTCTGAATCTCGAAGATGCCCCATGAGTCTCTCCATGACACCAGCTAATTATCTCCTCATTAACAACATTAGCATTCCATTTGACATATACTTGTTAATTTGTTAATTGCACTTTAATTACAAAGTTATTAAGAGCTCAGAGGCATTCAACAGAAGATTGCAATTAACGCAAGCTGCAAAATTGCTCCCAGCAATTTGGAGATGTTATCAGAAACTGATTCTCAGCGCTCAGCTGAAGATAGAAAAGAGACAGGAGATTTATGAGCTGACATCACAAATTCCCTCAGCTCCCTCTGAAGATGCTTCCACTCACACCCTGGAAAGTCCTAGGAGCTGCCATGTTGAGATGCTCATCATGTAACTGATTGCTGTGGCTTCTGTTGCCAGAAGCTCTGCTCCTCTTTGTGCAGAAGGAGGAAGGAGCAAAGGAGGCATCCAGGGGCTGAGTGGACTCAGTAACTCACATGAAGTATTTGGCATCTCACACACCAGGCCTGTGCATAGACACAAGCCTGCAGGTGCTGCCTTCTGTTTTGGAGAGCCCGTATTAGCATCTTACTCCTCTCCAGTGTTGAACTCTGCCTACATGTTACATCAGTTATCACCCTCACTGCCAAGGACTGTTCGGCAGTCCCTCACCTAGCTCCCTGCAGCTTTCTCACTCATCCTCTTCCCAGGCTCTGCTTTGTTTTACTACATGTGCACATGGGCAGGCAGTCCTGCACTGAGCACTGGGGTGGAAGGTGGGGACTACAGGTCTGCCATCATGACTGCAATGGGGTCTCCCAGGGATGAAGGTGCATCGGTGGGGATGCTCCTTCCCAGCCTCATGTGCATCAGCATCTCTTAGATTGCTGATCTCTCCATGCCTGAGACCAAGCTCTCCAATCCTTGCAGCTACAACAAAGGGAAAATAACCCGGTCTAACCAGCCATCACACACAGTGCAAAATGAAGGCGTTGTCTGCTCCTTCCTAGCGTGCTGGTGTTCATGCCTAACGCCACGCTCTGCCTTGTGCCTCCTGAAGAAAACCAGGCGGCGGAGGCTCCCCTGGGCTTGATGAGGTTTTCTTTCTTTCCATTTATCTCAAGTGTCTCACTACGACGTCATTCCTTGGATTAGCTGTCAGATCTGCTGGAAACATGCACCGGTGAATATGGCCATTATCCACCCAGCCAAGGCAGACCAGAGCCCTGTCACTCCTGCATGAAAGGGGCACTGGGGATGGGAGAAAGCAGGACACTGGCCGTAGCGCATGCTAAACCCGGAAATAAATGATAAATAGAGGGGATTTACAAATGGGTATCTTACTGGCCTTACTAATCATGAATTTCTTAAATGCTTTCATTTCATGCCTTATGAAACACTGGGAGTTGTGAAATGCCAATGGCACTTTATTGAAAAGGCCTCAAAGAAATGTTCTAACTTCATTCAAAGAGAGCTTGTAGGGAATAACCACCAGCCCAAGGATTAGGACATCCTAAAGAATGGGGGGAGAGAATTATATCTCTGCTAGAGAAATCTATAAAATAGTGTTTGGAAACCATGCAGATGCAGAAAGGAATTCATTCCCTATAAATTATATATACGTGAGCTCATTTCTACAGATCTGTATTATGCTCATTTCAACTGGCCTCTATTCCTTTCATCCAGGTAAGGTTTCATTGCACAGTTGCCTTTGGGAATCCATCCCACTTTTTGCAATATAAAACACATCCCTGGAAGTATTGAGCTTTCCCTGCTCAGACAGCCTCTGTCTTTACCCTGGATCAGAGTGGTTTTCTTGTTACACTGCTATCACCCTTTTTGGTTCAGACTCCTTCTGCCTTCAGCTTAACTACACCAACACACACCAGCTCAAGTCTGGCTTGGGGAAAGTTGTGTTGCATGAGGATAATGTACTTGGTTTCATCCAACCTTACATTTCATAGCCATCATCATGACTTTTCTCCTCAAGGTAACTCTCAGCCACCTTTTCCTGGAGGAAAACTTAGGAGGACTTTGGGGATGACATGGAAAGTAAGGAGGCTAAAGGCATTCCAGGTTTTTGGTCTGTCTTTCCAGATACCTGTTATAGGAGATTCCTAAAAGACAGCTCAAAACTCAGCTAAGTGTGGTAGGCAATTCAGTAGTCTGAATGGTGATTCCTAGGGAGAAAAATGTCAGTGTTGAAAACGCTGTTTTCCACATCATATTTCCCTCTTATTCCTCTTTTAAGCACTCTTTGGCTTTGTCAGAGCATGAGCAGGCTGTTACAGGGTTTGGGTGCCAGCCAGGCAGCGCACACAGGCTGTGCTCTGGAACTACATGAACTCCCCATGCAGCACCACAGCAATTACTGTGCTGCACCACGGCACACCAGCTAGATAAGATTTAATGTCAGAATGATTCAAAGTGAAACGCTTCGGTTGGAGCTTCCTAGCAGCAAATCAACACGTGTCAGCAAGAGTCAAATCCCTACATTCATTGTGCACATACTGGGGAACTAAAAAGCGATTCCTCCAAGTTTGGCCCATGGTTAGAGCAGGAATACACCAAGTTATAAACACTACTTAGTTCACAAGCAAAGCCCTAAATAAGAGAGAGTCAGTTAAGTTACAGCTCTGCAGGGTTCTGATGCTAAAGGACTTGTTGGTAGAGCAGAGGGAAAGCAGTTCCCCGAGGGGAGGACTTGGTTAATTTTGCCTTGCATTTCACTATGCTGAAGGAATCTCATTCCAACTAGTGTGAAGTTATCAAAGCTGGAAATAATATAGGAGAAATTGTAATAATAATGATTATTATTACTTTGAAAAAGAGCCAATTCTAGCAGGAAAGGGCCTCTGATGAATTAAAAACTATTCTTGTACTCGTCACATATTTCTATCCAAAGGAGAGGAAAGTTATTCTTAAAGTTATGATGTTGCAAAGGATCATTCAGGCCTCCTTGGACATCACTGATTTTGGTGAAAACTGGAGGGAAATTTAAGCAAACAGTGGCCAAAGGGATTTCTGGGCCTCAGGTTAGTAAAGCTATACCCACCCTGTGCTGAGAACACTCAGATCCTGTGCCATAGGCAGGTATCCCTGCAGGCAGAGACATAGAATAGAACAGAACAGTTGGAAGAGACCTATATAATCTTCTAGTCCAACTGCCTGACCACTTCAGGGCAAACACAAATAGAAAGGGAAGGACTGAATACAGATCAAAATAGTAAGGAAAAAAGGGTTAGCTCGGGATAAGAGTTCAATAAAAGCAAGGACTGCATGGTGTTGGTGGGAGATAACTGCGGCATCCTGCACCTATGGAAGGGAGAGAGGTCCATACAGGCACCTTGTCCTCTTTAGCTAATCAGATATTCTGCCATGCCATGTGAAAGGGGGACATGTGTGTGAGAGCCCTAGGAGGAAAAGTGGCCCTAAGCATGGTGGATGAAGCAGGAAATAATGGCATGGTGAGCTAAGGAAGGATGCCAAAAGGCTCCGGTTTGGAGACAAGCCTGAGGACATAAGGAAGAGAAGGCATAGCATGGAGGGAGGGGTGGGAGGATGCTGGGGTGGGCATCCGTGGAGGTAAATGAGGAGACCATGATGTGTGAGCAAGTCTTTGTGCTCAGCATCATGGGAAAAACAGTATCTTTAATCAGTGTATCCAGGAGGCAACCAAGACCACCTCTTTCATGTCAGCATCTCCTCAACCATGTCCCTACCTGGGTGTCATCCTGCAAAGCGCTGCAGGGCAGCAGCCCAAAGGTGTTGCTCTCACGCCTTCCCTTCGCAGTGGGTAAACAGAGCTGTCAGACACCAGGGCTCTATTCACACTAAATATTAAGTGTGAATATTAAGTGCCCCCAAATTCCCATGTGCTGCCTGGAAAAAACAGTGCCAGTGTTAAAAGGTTTGGCACCGCCTCTGAGGGCTGCAATTGAGGCTCCAGCAAAACATAAGATACCTACTCCTGAAGCTGGCAAAACATCCCTGTTATGGGGAGGGTTAAACACAGCCTCAGCTGCCTGAGGTACATAAACTGTTCTCAGGCACAAGGCATGGGATTGAGCAAACCTGAGAGAAGTCAGGATCTGAAGCAACAATGATGTGAAACTCAGCCCCTGGCCTGTCAGCTGGAGCTGGTGAAACTTCTAAGTCAAGGTGTTTTTAAATCAGACTCCTTGAACCCAATGGAAATGCTCAGCCTGATGATAATCTGAGGGGTTTCGATCGAAGCACAAATCTTTCAGGACTTTGAAAACAGTTAAAAAATGGAGCCTACCAAAAGAAAAACAGAAAAGCCCATTTATTTTGGCCATGCAGCTAATCCTCGTCTATTTGAATTGCCAAAGAACTACTTGAAATGCTTAACTTGTCAGATGCCAAAACCCAGAAATATTTGGTCTTTATCATTTAGATAAAACTCAACTAATTTTATCTACAATTGATTAACTTTTCACCCCACAAGAAATTGTCTTCGTCTCATCTCTTCTGAATTGACCTGTGGTGACTGCATCTACTTGAGACTGTAAAGGCTTTAATATTCCTTATTTGCAGAGGACAGCAGCTAGCACAGAGCAGATCCCTTCCACACACCTGGGACACTTGAATAGGCAGAAATGTACGTACAACATGACGTTGTTCATAGCAAAAAGCAGGACAAAAGTGGCTCTTTCAGGTGACTGGCTTTGGCAGAACATCATCTATGGACAAGTGCTTAGGGGTGTTGTATCCGAGGACCAAAGACCTCAGTACAGTGCTTGGAAACCTGGGTAGGATGGCTCAATGGATGAGGATGGTTTGCTGATTTTTCAGCACAGAGATGAAAATGCTGAGCCTGTTGCTGCCTGACCTAAATAAAATCAATTAATCAACACTGCATGAAACATCACCAGGAAGGACAAAATGGGGTTAAGCACTTGCAGCACTGATTTGGTGCTGAGAGAACCTCTATCAAGCCCACAGACCTTCAAACCCCAGAAGGTGCCCCGCGTGTTCAGGCCCAGTGAGGTCTCTTCTGCTATTTGAGCAAAAGACCTTGAAAAAGCCTTTTAAGCTTTTCCAGACCAGATGAATTCCCATTATTGTTTCAGTGAAAAACCAAACTGCAGTCTCCACCCTGCTCCTCTTCAGCAAAGCATGCCTATGGTTGTATGGAGTCAGTGGGAGGCTTCACCTGCGTAAGGACAGGACCGCGGCTGGGCTGATGGAGACTATCAAGGATAGTCTCCTACCAGAGATGGAGACTGCCCACCATGGGGGCTCTTTGGGTAGTCTCCTATAAAAATGCAGACGATGACTTCTTGCCTCTTCCCAGCAAGCTGTGCAGTGGCCATACAGCCCCACTGCTGTTCCTTTGGCTGAACCAGCTCTCTAACATTCAGCTGCTGAGCATCTTGTCCCAGCAGCAAGACCCTCTCCTGCAGCTGAAGCTGCCCTACTCTGATTTTCTCCTCTAGGAGAAGGGGAATGGTTCAACCTGATGAGGCTGCTGCTGTTTGGCTGATGTGAGCTGGTTTCCAGGGAGGGAGAAACTCAGAGCTCCCTGTGCAGAGGTTGCAGAGGAATGTGGTCCAAAGCCAAAGAGTTGTCAGGCTCTCTCCCACTGCAGATCTGCCAGGAGGTCTATAAAAATGTCATTGTCTCTCAGCTGCTGGTGATTATATTCCCCTTTACTAGGGCTGCTGGTAATATGTATGCGTATATATAAGGGGGAATATTATTTCTGCACAGTCTGGCCTCCCCCTGGCCTTTTTCAAACAATAATATACTAAATATGAAGAGACAGAAGCCATTCCTTGGCTCTTTAACCGGTGCCAAGGAAAATGAATAATTAAGAGCGTATTACTTGCAATGAATTTATACTGATGCTTTTAAGTTAGGACCCACTAAAATCCTTTCTAAAATACATCATTCCTCCTTCATCTTTCACACAGAGTTCATACTCCAACCTAATACTTCATAGCAGCTACTGTTTAGATCCGAGTTATAAGAAAGGCAGGCTTTAGTTTTCCATTACAAGCCAGGAAAGAGCTTGGGGTTAAAGGAACAAGGCAGTTAATCTATTTTGTCTGTATTTTACCTGCCTGCAACTTCACATCGCAACAGCCAGAAAAGATCATTTGGGGATCTTCAGTGCAAGCTGCCAGAAATGTGGTCCTGAAGAGAGAAAGAACTAGCATTCGTTGCATTGACACTGGTTGCAGATATGAAGGTCCTGGGGAGCAGCTAGTCCTTGAGGAGCACCAAAATGTGATGAGCTCAACTGGTGGCATTATTTCTTTATATTTGGGAGCATCCCAGTGTGAATACAATGAGTTTATTAAAGAGCTAGTGCACTGCTCTGTCTTCTGATGCCCAGTCAAGGTTAGTACTGGCAGCGAACCTGCCTGGCTGCAGAGGGAGACTGTCCCTGTGCCCTTTCTGCTGTATGACCAAGATCATGCCACACCAACCTAGCAGCATGGAAAAGGGGTTTGAATGGCTGTGGAACCCCAGGGGACCTTGTTTAGTGAAGGGTTGCAGTCTTTGGGGCCACCCTTTTGGAACCAACGCAGAATTAATTTCTCAAGGGGAGAAATTGGTATGTGCTAAGGAAAAACTAACACCCTCTGCTACCTTGCACTAATTGCAGGGCCAGATGAGGGTCTGGTAGGCAGCTGTTTGGTGTAGGAAGCTTTGTGATGTGAAACAGAGATGACAGCAAAGGACCAACAGTGAGAGGCTCTATTTCCTGAGACCAGAGAAGTGACCTGACTCCAAAACCTCCAGAGAAGGCCCTGAAACCAAAAGGACAAAAGATGCTGTGAGGTTTCGTGGCTGTGATCCAAAAGTTGAACAAAACTGTCCAGAAATAAGTGCAAATTCAGAGCTCTCGGCTCTCTCTGCACATGTTCAGTCCCACACAGGCACCTTAACACTGAAATAATCTGTGGGAATCTTAGACCTGAATAATGCAGGAGGTCCCATTGGATCATCCCTGGGCTCCATCTGCCCTTGCACAGAGGGTTTTGCAATAGGCACCCTGTTAGGTTTATTCCAGATGGGAGAACCCAGCTGTAAGGTTGCTAGTGACACAAACACAAGGTGAATATATAGAACCTAGTGCCAATACAAAGCTGTGGCCCACACCTTCGTTCAGCTGACAACTCAATGTTAATGATAGGCCTTCTCAAACTCATGTTTGCCCAGGCCACTGAAGGCATGGTAAAAGACTGCAGGAAAGGGACAGAAAGTTCCCTTTTTCACAGTCAGTTCAGCAGCAGCCCCTTGGGATTGCTGCCCTGGGGTGCAGTTATAACTGCCATTAATTACGAGCCCTTTGTGGTATTTCTCTGGGTAACTCCCTTGCGATGCTCTGAGGAGGCACATGTAAATAGCCATCATTAGAGGAAGCCACAGAAAGCTGTAAAGTTAAAGTGGATTTGTACTGGCAATCCGCAAGATCTGGGATAATGTGTTTTCATGGGATCCAAAACCCTTCCAAAGCTTTCCCTTTGAAGCCTACCACAAGGCTGATGAAGAGACCACTCCGCTACAGAGATTTGTACTTGCACATGTGTGGTGACTTAGCTTACAGAAATGACAGGCAAAACACAAGGTACAGCAGCCCTTCCAGAACAGCAGTGAGATTCTTCCAAGTTAAATGTGGTTGCAGTTGAAGAAACCTTTGTGGAGCATCATAGGTGACCGCCAGACATCTCCCACTCGCAGCTGCTTTGGGGCAGCTCTTTTAGAGCAGCCAGTAAAGTACATACATTTACTGGATATATGAGTCCAGCAGGTCTCATGAATCAAAGGTTCCTCATGAATCAGTCTCTTGCTGGAAAACACGAGTTCATTAAGCTCCCAAAATGTTTTGTCTAAACCATCTCCCCTTTGAAAGAGCTCTCATTGAGGTTTCTTTCCTTCCATTCAGATCCATCTTTCTTTCATCCCCATTCAGCCCTGGAAATCGCCTGAACCAGAGTAACGCTTCCCTGGCTGTTGAGTGGATAGGTCTAACCTAAATCCTTGTTATCTTTTGCCATTATCTCAAGGAGAATGTGTCATGCAATAGGCTGGACAAACAGGGGTGTCCCCCTCACATGGGACACTGGTAAGAGCAGGGGACTGAAAGGGACACTTCTGGGTTTGATACTAGCTTGGTGCTGTTTAAAAACGTCAATCTCTCCGAAGCTTAGTTTTCCCTGATGAAAATCAAGTTGAAACCAGGAAAACTTCAGCCAAATTCTCCTGCAGCTTAAACTGCTCTGAATATCTTTGTTCTTCAGGTCCCACAAACATCTAAGGACTCATCTGTGCCCAGGAGACTGGCCCAGCCTCCCAGGACGTGGTGTTTAGCACAAAGAATTAACCTCTCCTCATTCCTTGTGGATCTTGACCTCCCTCAGCATCACCAGATTAGCTGGGTAACGCAGGGAAAGACACCCTTTGCTGCTCAGAAAGCCCCAAATCTGCCAGAGGGAAATCATGCCTGGGGTGTAAACCAGTTGCAATTCTTTTCTCTTCTTTTTCCCCTCCTAAAGCGACTCCATAATAAATAAGGCCTTAAACTGAAATTGCTCTTTAGAGAAAGGCATTTCCACCGGGCAAGCTCGACACACAGGAGCAGTATTTGCAGCGCTCGATGGCTCTGATCCCAGAGGCGTTAACCACACGAGCAGTACCCAGGCAATTTGGAAGTCATGTTTGAATATTCCTACAAGTGCCACTCCTGAGCTGATTTAACACCGGGGCTGTGGTGTCTAATAGCTCTCCAGTGATTAATAACAGCCATTTGTTCAAAGCTAACAGCCCCAGCGTGACAGTAACAGATAAATTAGCCACATTAAAAATATGCTAAAAAAACACATTTATGTACTGGCTCAGTGTAGTATGTGATAGTAATACACATCAGTTGTGCCAATAACAAGCTATTAATGATGAGTAGTAGATGTTTAAGCAATTTTTGCTCAGTTCTTCTGTAATCATTTTGACATTGTTCATATTTAGCTTGATAAGATGGGCCAGTTCTTATGGGCATGAACACTTTGTACATGCTCAGGCATGAATATTGCAAGCAGATGGTGGCAGGAGGGAGAAGAAGGTATGGCATTGTACCCCTATCAGTATCGTTTGTCACGGAGGAGCCAATGTGCCAAGGAATATTTGGGCATAAATTACAAGGCTGTTTACCAAATCCCATCCCCTGCATTAGATGACATGCAAAACATTTTAATAATGCAAATTTAAACTCTTTTGTTGAACAGATCCCAAGTGCTTCGCTTGCCTATCAGAAATCACTGCAATACACTGCTGTCCCCAAGGGATGACCAGCAGCCAGCTGAGGGCAGCCAAGCCCACACCCTGCATCCCAGACATGCCCTAGGCCACAGAAAGGCTATTTAACCTAAAGTTAGAGGGAAGCCTGAAGCTGGCCCAAGCCATGTCCTCAGGACAGGCTGAGAAGAGCAATATGACATGTCTCCACTTGATTGCATGGAGCCTGCAGGAATAATCCCAGGACATCACAGCACCCATGATATAAAGAAACTGGCAACCCAACTGAGTGCCCCCTTGTTCTTATTATCTGCTCCTGACACTAAAGAAAACCATCAAACTAGCATGTTTTCAGCTGTGGAGGAAAGAAAGGAAGGTACTTTTGTTAAAATACCAAAACCCTGTAGACCTTTGTGTATTATTGGGATGGATTGGCTTTTATTTCTTTTGTTTCCACCACTGATATTCAGGTGCATGCTATGGGACAACACAATCTTCAATTTTCCCTGTACCTATAACTCACAGCATGCAATTGTTGCTGCCAGTTGCCTCAGTTTTGGTGCAAACAAAAACGAGTGCTGTGCAGGCGACGATATTCCTGAGCAAACCTTGCAAGGCAAGCATGAAACCTGAAATTTAGGACTAAAGAGTAGAAAACCTTCAAAACAATCCAAATCCTGCTCCCAAATCCATACATACAGGCTCCAACCATGCGAGCAACACCTGCTCATGCAGTCCAAGGGTAAAATCTACCTGTAACGTGTAATTCTGCATGGCCTCTCAGGAGACATGTCTCCAAATGGCTCCAAGTACATTACTCAGCATGCATGTCAGCACACACACATGCATGCAGAAGTTGGATGCAGGGGTGGTGCTGACAGACACATGAGCTCATTGTTTCGAGCAAGCTGTTATACAGAGTTCAGCCTCCCCTCAACAGGCCAGCTACAGCTGAGATGCTTGGGAACTATTTCTCTCTCTTGTCAAAAAGCAATGGACCAATATGATTAGGCTTGTTTAATTTCATCTAAACACCTCTTCCAAGTTACAGCTTGCTTGTAGGTGTTTGTTTAAACATTCCCATTTCGAAAATACTTTCGGGGAAAGGAAACCCCAAACCATTTTCAACCATACGCTGCCCATTGAGCCAATCATTGATTTCTTATTAAGAATATTACATCAGTGCAAAACTTCCCGCTACATTCTACCTGGGATGTTGTCTTCCTTGGATCTCTGGTGGCTTTAGGAAGGGAAGGACTGAGCCCGGGATGGGGAAGAGCACAGCCTGCAGCCCATCGGCATCACCGCTGTCAAACAGAGCCACCTGCTCCCCATGCACTCGCCAACCCAGCAGACAGTGAGCTCATGGGACAACCATCCCCTTTGCAGCAGGACCTCACATGAGGTTTAACAGCTCCTTGGCTCCAGCATGTGGGAAAATGTGAACACCTCCCTCTGCTCCTCATTTTTAAAGTCACAGCAGCCAAAACGACCCCTGATGACTACCAAGGAAGTAGCATGATCTGGTGAGCAGAGAGACAAAGACCTTCACCTGGGCTTGCTGTGATACATAGCAAGGAGCTTCCTATCCCAAGGCCTGATTTTCCCACCTGGTCACAGTAGAAGCTTCATCACAAAGACTTTGCAACCTTGCCCTGCTGAATGCCTCAATACTGTCATTTACAGATACAATGGGTTGTCACTGCCTGTTCCAAGGCTGCTTCTGCAGAGACATGGAGATGTCACCTGAAACTCACTCTTGAGCTGCATATGAAGCCTGGGACTTGCTGCCCCACAAACACCAGCTTGAACCAACAGAGGAATACCAATGAGTCACCCCAGAGTTAATGCTTGCATCCTTTTTATTAACTCACTCACACAAGCAGGAGAAGCATCATTGAGAAGATCTGATTTGAGGTAGAAAAGGGCAAGGAAATATATTTACCTAAGGAGAGAGCACTGGAACAATAGAGCAAACAATGGCTGAGTAAATGAACACTTACAAATCACTGCGCTAGACAGCATTAGTCTTGCAAACAACATGTTTTGCACAGTTTTTCTTCTCAATTACATGTCCAAGCCTTTTCGAAACCGGTGGTTCTGTAGCTTTGTTTTCCACCGAGGGTTTCTGCCCAGACACAGTCCAGCATGTCGAGACTCTGCAGTGTGCAATAGTTTGCCATCTACCCAGAGCAGAGCCTCTGCACTTCCCCACCCCTCCCAGCACTGAAAGGGGATGCCCTGTGATTCAGCATCTCGGCTGTCGTGCAAACCTGCTGTCTGCTCCCATATTTAACCCCACCCCAGGCTGTTTGCACGCAGTCGAGCTCTTTTTTTTTTGCTTGAAAGATACCCCCTTGGCAAGGCATCCCTGCAAGTCCTGAGCTGCAGGGAGCTTCCTGACACATCTCACAGAATGCCTTTTGCAGATTAACGTGGGGCACATGTTACGTGTTGGCTGAGGTCGTTTGTTTGCCGTGGCAGATGTGTGGGAAAGGCAGCTGTGATCAAAAGGATTTGGAGGGGGTATACCAGTAGTGACAGAACACCCTCCAGATTTAGTGGACATGAGGAACTGCACTGAAACTTGGCAGTCTGGGTTTGCTTTGAAGGCATGAGTTACAGCTCATCCCAAACAAGCAGGGGCAGATGTAGCTCTAGATGCAGATGGTGCGAGAACTCAACCCTAAATAACTCAGTGCTGTTACTGTTTGTGGCTTTAGCTGATGGACACCGGGACAGGAAGAGCCAGCAGTCCTGGGGGCCACTGTTGTGCAAGTGAGACAGGCATGGACTCAGATGGCAGATGTCTACCTGGCTCTCACACAGCCTGGTCCTGCTACGCCTTTACTTTGTCTCTGCTATCAACCCAGCCAGAAGCTGCAGCTGGCCGTGCTGCCACTCAGGAAAGAATCCCAGATTTCATTCATTCAAGCCAAATCTCAACCTGGCAAAGAAAGCACGGAGCGATGCAGATTGGGCCTATCAATCACTTGGGTTGGCTTTCACACGTCTTGCAGGCAGCAAAAGCCTTAATAAATATCAACTGCTGGAGATTTCCAGCATCTCTAGAGAAGTTTCCCAGGTTGCTGGTGGAGCAGAAGTTAATCAGAATCCAGTACATATTCTGGAGCCTCAAGGCTGAGGGATGGATTGGACCGCAGGGAACTGAGCTGCAGCCAAGTGTGCATAAACCACCCTCATGGTGTGCAGGAAGGGAGAGGAAAGTGAATAGCTTAGAAGGCTGGAAAAAGCAGCCCAGGGAATTGCATGGTGGCATTGGAAGACAATAAAATCCCAAAATGTGCTGCTCGGATTCAAGTTAACTCTTCATTGTGAAGGAGATGGAGGCAAACTTCTCCTGCCTCCTCCTTGAAAAAGGACTCTGTTCTTTAAACCCAAACAGCGAATTTAAGCCCCTGTGAACAGTGAGTTTTAGTCACCCTAGCAGAAGCTCACTCAGCCCAAGCATAGACTCAAAGCACAGACCTGCGCACCCAGCCAGGATGGATTTTATGCCAAAGCTCCAACACATGCATGGGCAAGACCTGTGCCCAGAACACCATGGCTGGAGGAGCTGAAGCAGCCCCTCACCACTCCAGCAGCCCAGTCTCCCTCCTCTTGCTTCACACACAGGCGTTGTAACACGCCTGATCAGCAAGCGCCCAGACATTTCCTTTAGCATTATTAGGCAGGAAATCTGCCTATATTAGTGCTGCAAGCTCATGTTGCAGACCTTTGCCCTGACGGTGTGAACATTGCACGTTCCCCTCTTTCCCTGTCGCTAGCTCTGCTCCGTATGTGAGCCCATGCAAGATGCTTACTCTTTTCTGCCTTGTTTCAGTCCAAGACTCATTTGCAAGAGCTCAACTGTCATCACATTTATTTTTCTTCCTCATGCTTTTCTTGGCCTGGCGTGCCGGGCAGTGATGGTATGTGGGCCCGAGGGACCCCAGATGTGCTATGAAATGACGCAGAAGCATCAATATTTTCACTTTGAACGGATGGGGCTTTCTGATGATCGCCAGCTCCTTGCAGTCAAGGTTGTTTAAGGGCTTGGGAGAGAAGAAAAGCACTGGTGGAAACAAAGGAGGGGAGAAAAGCTTGACTGTGATGGTCTGGGGGAGATGCAGAAATGGAGTTGCTGAAAACCGGCTCCCCCAGCTTCATTGCTGATAAATCTCTGTGCTTCACTGTGAATGACTCAGGCAGCAAATCTGACAGAGGCATGTTCCTTGTAGCTTTACTTTCAAGGCATTGCTGCTACAAAGTGCACTCTGAAAGCTCTGCGAAGGGGCCTGATCCTGCCCAAACAGATTCCTGTGCTGATCTGTGAGCCTGGGGCTACCCCCATGGGGGATGCAGATGGGTGTTTTCTGGTAGGGAGCCAGAAGCAGTATATTAAAGGTAAAAGTAGGGAAGGGTGAGAGGCTCGAGGGCAGCTTTGGTGCTCTGGTAGCTAAGTGCTTTAAAGAGCAATGGCAGCAGCTGCTCAAACTTGATAAAGAAGATAAAAATCGTCCCCTCCGCACAGTATTGATGGATTGACCGGAATAAAAGCAGAGAAAGCAAACCCGAAACCCCTCAGGCTCACAGTCACGCTAACCGCCTTGTTTGTGATGAGACCAGTTTGGTTCAGCTAAGGTAAGGCTCATGTGGGCTAGGTCCTATGCAGACACACCAGGACCCATCCCGCCCCAGCTAATTCGTGCCATCAAGACAGAAAGGAGGTGGGAGAGGAGGAGCACACGTACCCTCCCAGGCAACTTGACATGCAAAGCCTTTCCCATGCCTCAGTTTCCCATTTAGTAAACAAGGATAGCAATACCCAGCAATTTTTAGCAGAAACCAAAAACACTGTGTCTTATTCATGTGTTCTTATTGCTAGTGCAATATTGGCAGATGCAGGGGAAAAAGCCATGCTATAATTAATTAAAGCAAAACCTTGGGATCAAGTCTAGCTTTGATACAGCTATATAAGATACTCTCTCTTGAAAGAGGAATTGATGTTCATGTAAGAGAGCTCTGCTCATCTTCCAGCTGTCAACTGTGTGAGGGACCTCAGAGTGAGCTGAGTGATGTTTTCCATCTCCAGCACTCCCAGGATTTTAAACCACGGTGTTATTTCTTTTGATTTACCTATTAGAGAATTTGTTCTAAAGCCTCTGATAGTTTGGGGTTTATACATTGGGTGACAGTGGGTAAGAGGAATTGGGGCTGTGCAGCCTACTTCTAGTGCAGCTCCAGGACACATTAACACCAAGGGCAGGAAAGCATTCCTAAGTAGTGATAATTGTTAAATAAAAGGGAGAAAAACGCAAGTTGGAAAATGGAGAGACAGAAGTCTATCAAAAATATCATTCAAAAAGGAGAATAAATACACTGAACAGCCTCTTTCAAATGGAAAACCAGAGACACTGCAGGGCACTTTGCCTGCTTGCAGTAAATGGAAGGTGTCATGAATGCCATCAAGGGGAGCAGGGCAGCGTGAAACCACTGGAGTACACTGAAAGAAGGCTTATGCCCCGAGCCAGGTGCTGTGGACAAATGTTTATAATTACTCATTCATTGTTAAGCTTTGCCATTTCTCCCTGCTCTGGCAAACTGAGACTTCCATGGGAATGGACCAGACATCATCCACTTCACAGACGGTCTCTGAAAGAAACTTCCCCTTCCCAGTCTGGGGCTTTATAAAATACATATTCCAATGCGAAATACATACAACGTTCCAGTGGAGAGCAAAAAGCTGGTTTGAGCTCCCACCTGGAGACAGGAGACCGGCAGTCAGGTGAACAGCAGAGCAAACCACTCTGTTTTCCTACGGATGCTTGTCTCTCCCTCGACTGATTTTGAAGCTGAATTAGGCTGAGGTTTCTGTCATCCCTGCCCATGCCTATAAAATCCCTCTCTTGTTCCTTGTAGAGCTCCTCTCGCAGAACAAGTTGGCTGTGACCTATCAGCTGCAGGAACCAGGCCAAAGCGATTACAGCAAACTCAAGGCTGTCCAAACCTCAGCAGGGTTTGGGTTCTTTTCCCCCTTCAGCAGCCCATTTCCCATATAGGTACACAGATTTGTTATTTAGGTATTTACCTTCCTGTGGAATTTGGTCGAAACCGTTCAGCCCATTCAGGCATGAGAAGGGGCACAAGGACAGACAGAAATGCCTGGTCCTCAAACAGCAGACCTCCCAGATGTCCTGTCCCTTTGCCAGGCAGACTCAAAACATGATTTCATCCTGATATAGGGAGATACGCTTCCAGAAAGGCCTCTGGTCTCACTAGCAAAACACTAACAGCCATAAGCATCCCTCCTGGAGCTCCAAAGGGTGCTCCCTTGGTTCCCAGTGTCAGCAACACTTTGAAGCATTGTGGTAAAATGCTCTTTATCTGCAAACACCATTTCCAGGAGCTGAGACAGTTTCAAAGAGCTTAATTTTTCCCAAATGCTGAGAATCTGGCACGTGGGGCAGAAAAGACACCTTTGGGCACCAGGGCCCCATCCTGCCTTGCATGTGGTGTCCAGCAATACCCAATGCCTACACCTAGGAAGCAAGACAAGAATAGAGCTCTGACTCTTCCTGGACAGGTCTCAGCTCCCAGTTGTCACTGGGATGGGAATTGCTGATCTGGAGACTGTCTTTGAGCCTTGGTCCCTCATAGGAAGAACTCCAGAAACTGGGCTGCTCCCCTTGCTGTAGAAAGAGGCAAACAGCTCTTATTTTGCTTGCCAACGTGACCAGCTGAGGATGGAGATGAGTAGGACGCAAAACCAGATTTGATGTCTGGCTTCAGCAACCATCCAGACAACATGCCCAACCTCATCCCGCAGTAACTCACAACATGAGATTTTAATCAACAGTGTGGGCTTTTTCTCTGCAACATCATTTTGCTCAAGCCCAGATTAATCTTCTTGACCAGAGAAATGGCAGTGGGAAAAGCAAAGCTTCCCCTTTGAATTCATGCCTGGCTTACCAACAAATGTACTGAAATCCTGTAATATTCATCATAAAACTACAGAGGAGGAAGTGGGAAGGAACTTGGGGACATCATTCCTCAAGCATCTTAAACCGAAGTTACAGGTCACTTCCATGGGAAGAAAAGAAACTATTGACCATTTGATGGCTCCCCTTTATAATCAATTCAGAATTAGCCTTTGAATATTCATTGGTTATTTTTGCTCCCCACATTTTGCTTGCTTGAATGGAAATGCATAGAGAGGAGTTCTGTGTTGATTTGCAGTCCCTTCACAAAGCACCTTCTGAAACCCTATGACCAGCAGGTAGCCACACACAACCAGACTGGGAATACCTGAACCACACTGTTCTCCCTTGTCCCAGTCCAAGATTGACTTAATACAACCCATGCCTGGCAATAAAGGTAAAAATCCCCCATTGCCAGTTGCTGGTTGATGCAACTTCTTGTTTCCCATCCTTTCACCCAAACCAGCCCTTTCCATAGCCTCATGCTGGAACATATCCCAAGCAGCCAGTTTCTTTTTTGTGTGGCATGAAGCAACATCATTTTTTACATCATGCAAATGAGGAACAAGATCCATGTATAAGCTGAACAGACAACCCATTTTTCACCTGTAATTGTTTCTTTGCCGCATTAATAAAAATATGGTGTGTATTGTGGTTAATGAATATGTAAATGAGAGATGATTAATAACTCATTTGAAGAGAAATAGGAAGATTTGTTCATTTACCTTCTGTAATTCCTTGGTGCTTCCCATCCTCTGCTCGATGTCCTCCCAGCACCTTAATGCCCGAACCAGGTCCCTTTGACACAACAAACTGGTAGAAACAACATAGACAGCATTAAATGCGAGTCATGCCCAAAGTATTTGGGGTTTTTCACCTCTTCAAGGACATCTATATTGTGTATAGAATAAATCTCCAGTCACTCAAAAACACTTGGGCTAAATAAACTGGCCTGAAGGGAAAGGTCTAGGATCTGCATCCCAGCTGGATAAATAACCCCCTTGCCAAGGTGTCCTCCCATGGGAGATCCATGGGGTGTGAGCATGGGCTCGGCAAAGACTTTTCATTGAAAAGTTCCTTTGATGGCTGTCTTTTTCCATCCTTTATGAGATCCATGTCTATGAGCAATACCCCTATTTGACAATATTATGGGGTTTCGATTTAAATCTGGAAGTTTTCTCTAGAAAATATCTGATGGTGAAACATTTCCCTCTCTCCCACCCCATTTTTGTACAAAGTGCCTCTTGTTTGTACTACTTGTCCTGCACAGACCCCTTTCGACCTTGTTCCATGATCTCTGGAACTGCAACCACAACATGGACCTCACCAAAACCCTTAGCCTTTGCCCCGAAAACACCGAGCTCCTGAGAGCTGGGGGTGAGATCCGAGCCCTGGCATGCAGATTGCTTCCCTGGAGCACCAGGTTGCATTTATTGGGCAGCTGACAGCCCAAAGGGTGTCCAGCTGGACCACATTGACCCTCATGGTCGTTATCACCTTGTATGTGAGGCTGCTTGGGCATTCATTTTTTTGTTGGAATAAAACATCCCCAGTGAGACCCCCCTGAAGTGCTCAGTTCAGAGCACTCAAGTGCAGGCAAAGGAGCTTTCCTTTGTTTCACCACACTTTGGCGGGTTCAACTGGTTTGAAACCAGCGGTAGGCAGTGATTTTTTAATGCTCTTTGCACATTAACTGACTCTGCAGAGTGCAATTGTGCTGGTCCGGGTCTTGAGCTCCTCAGGCCACACGGAGCCAGACTGTGCAGCATTTCCAAGGGCCTTGCACTAATTCCTTTGAAGCTCTTTATGCACTCGGTAACTCAACTCCAAGGACACACACACCCTCTCCTGGCAGCAGTTTAACCTTCAAAGAACCCAGGCTCTGCCTTTGGACTGGCTTTTGTGTTGCCTTGATGCTACTCATGCAAAGGCACCGGCGTGGGACATCTCCATCTTCACACCCATCCTCCCCGGTGTCTCCACAGCCCCAAGAGCCTTTGTAAAGTTAGGGAAGCTTTCCTGGAGCTGCTGGGAATAGCTGTTTGGGTTGTATGGTCTTTTGGGGGGGTTGCTGAACTGGGTGTTCATTCCCTGCATGACTGTGGGTGCTTCAACTTCTGGGCAATCCAGGGCTTGATTCTATTTTGGAAAGAAGCCTTCCAATGCACGTTCACATCTTTCCACCTAATCCCAGGTGGCCATTCACCCCTACAGAGCCTTTAACCCTTCCCCAGCCTTCTCACACTTCTCCATCCAACACTGCAGGCTTACCGCAGGCCTCGTAAGTGATTTCTTCATCTTCCAGAAGCAGGGAACTCCTCAGCTTTTCAGAAACACACAAAGCCCGGTTTTAGTCCTCCTCCTCATTGGAAAACACAACCCGAAAGTCAGCTCCCAAACACTGCTTGGCAAACTGCTGTTTGCCTGAGCAGGGGTGTGGAGCCAGCCCTCCCTGCAGCTCCTGGGCTTGCTGGGGTGTCCCCAGCTCAGGGGCAGCAGGACATGGCCAAGCTCACAGGGGGAGAACAGAAGGAAGACTCAAAATGGCAGTTCCAAACCCTCCACCTGATTCCCTTGTTCCTCCATCCCATCACCTTTCCCCACCAGTATGTCCCACTTTTGCCCCTGTGAGGTGAAGGGAATGGACTGTGATGCCACTGTTTCATGAGGGTTTCTGCCCAACAGCAAGCAAAAAGGTCCCACACAATCATTGGAGACAAAAAGCACGAATAGATGTGATGGGAAGGTTTCTCCTGAAACTTGATGGAAGGTTCTCAGGGATACACACAGATAGAGGCCCACATCAGGGCTTCCCTTCCCACCCAGCTCCATCCATAATAGATGAGGCTTCAAAAGCCCATGAGGAACTCAGAAGTTAGATGCTGCGAACCCCGGTTCCCATGCTGCTGGCAAAGGAAGCAAGCAATCCAAGCAGGGGAAGGAAACAGGTCTTTTGTCCATCCCATTTTAAGGTGGAATCCCTTTGAGGGGAACAAGACAATTACAATAACTAAATAGATCCCTGATGTGCCACACTCACCCATCCATGGGTGCCCAGCTTGAGCACACTGCTCCGTGCGGTCATACCCTTTTAGCTGGGGCAAGCAGGCACAGGCTCTCCCTTGTGTAACTGCTTGCACCTTGCTGGGCCATGCAACGTGCAGTGCCCCACACTGAACCCAGCCATTCCCAGCTTCCTGGGTGAGCCCAGGCAGGCACAAACTCAGCAGCAGGGCTGGCTGTGGGATCGCCATCAAAACAGGAATTTAGGTGGAGACATGTCACTGGAAATTAGGATTTTTGCAGGAAAAAGAACCAGCAAACCAACAACCTCCCCCCCCTACGATCAATCATTTGTTCTGATTTTTTTCATTGGAAGCAAGAATTTTCCTTAAAGTAAACGCTGGTTACAGAAAAGCAGCTGTTTGTTTTGTTTTCTGTAACCAAAACCAGAATATGGGGCTTGAAAACCTTTTTTGAAGACCAACTGCTTTGGTCAGTAAAGCAAAAACAAAAGGAAACTGTTGCAATGACTAAAACAAATGTTTTCCTCTGAACCTCCAGGAACATAAAGAAAAGACATGATTCAATTGACTGCAGTCAGTATTTGAGTCCCTTGATGCTGCCAAAGGTGATGAGTATTTGCTGCCTGCAGCATCATAGACCTCCACAGCCCCTTCCTGCTCTGGTGTGCAGGCATTAGGATGGGATAACTGCATTATAATGCATATAATAACAACTGCATTAGCAGTTATTGTTAGCATCGGAATTAGAACATTTTGCTAATAATTAAAATTATTATTAGCAAAAATAACTCCTGTGCCCACACTTTCAAGGACCAAACCTGCATTAGGACAGTGATCGTCTCCTCCAGGTATTATCTGCAGCCCTTTCAGGCTGTCACCAAGCACAGTGTGCATGAGGAGCATCTGAATGGCTGCTGGGTGCAGAAGGGACCCTTGGAGCCCCAAGCCTGGCTGTGGTTGGGCACAGCTTGTGGAAGCACACTGGGGAAGAGGCTATAGAACAGCTGGGTGTGACCACTTTGTGTTTCCTCAGGTACCTGGACCAGTATTTCCATCACTCCCCACCTTGCACATGGCTCCGTCTTCCCAAGGCCGATGGAGATAAGCAGATTGCTTCAATAGACTTGTCCTTGTTTGAAGCAGTTCAGCCATTAGGAAAAGAAAGAAATAAATTAAAAACAAAGATGCCTCTCTGGATCTTGGGTTATTTTTATTGATTTTTCAATCTGGACAAAGGAAGTGTCATTCAAAACCCAAACTCTTCCTTGTTAATGCACTTGCGCTGAATCAAGTTCTGTAGCAATCAATTAACACATGAATAATTAAAACAGCATTTTAGCCTCAAATGTTCTGTCCATAAGAAGGTTTGTGTGAATCACAGGGCATTAATTCATACCTAGTTTTCTTAATGGACTTTGACCTTCGGCCTCACAGCCAGCAACAATGAACTGTGAATTAATCCACCGTATTTCATGCGCTGTCAACTCATCCCATCTAAATGGAGCACAACCCCCCGAAAGGTCACCTGAATCTGTGGGGAGAGCAGATGTGGATGGTGTCAGCTTCACTGCAGGCCTTGGAAAGGTTTGGGGTCTACTGCATAGGGTGCCCCAAGGCACCAATGGTACCAGGCAAAGCCTCAGACCACCTCCCCTGCACAGCCTTGGGCTTTATTTAACTCAACGCCAGGCTCAAGATCCCCTTGCAGGGTGAAAATGCCATCATTCTGCTTCAGCAGAAGCTTGCTTCATACCTTAGCCTGATCTTACCAAAGTCCTGCAGGATCCAGGCATGGGATTCTCCTTAGAGATCTCCCACCCCACATCCAGGGCTTCACATCCCTTGAGGGCTGGGTGAGCAGCAGCAACCCATTGGCTCTATGCCCCATGCACAGGGTGTATGGCCATCACAGGAGGAGTAAAGGTCCAGAGCTCAGACCTCCAGCCCCTAGAAAACCCACATAGAATCATAGAAAGGTTAGGATTGGAAAGGACCTTAAAATCATCTAGTTCCAACCTTAGAGGACACTGATCCTATGGACTTCTCCAGGCAGGAAGTTCGCTCAGCCTTATTGGAGGGATGCTTCAAAGGAAAGGATGCAAATTCTATTACCCAGCCCTCAAGGTTTCCTCTGTTTAAAATCAAATCTGGGCTGGGAACGTGTCTGTGCTCCTGCACTTTGCGATGAGCTTTAATTAAGAGGTAAAATTATTAAAGCTGCAAGTTATTATAGCCTCAGGACCCCGGCCCAGTGATATGAAGCAGATGGTCCAGGGGCAAGCGAAAGCCCTTTAATAAAGAAGCGTTTGCAATTCATGAGCATTAATTATGTCCACTTCTCTCATTTTAAAATGTTCTGCTTGTCAGGCCTGGTATTGTGTGGAAAGCAAGCATGATGAATTAGGCAAACCCCTTCTGGTTCAGGACATATTCTTTGTGTGCCGAAAATTAAAAGTATTATCTCCCAGAAGATAGAGTGATTGGAATATTTAAGCACTTGGGGTTCCCTACCACCTTTATTCCTCTTTTGGGTTTTGGAGGGTGCTGCTGGGATGCAGCATCCCCGGGAGGCAGTGGAGGATGCATCACCCCAGTCCCCGGGATGCTGACCATGAGGTGCTCCAAGCAGCTGTTTAACATGTAACTGGTGCCACCCTGGGCACTTATCCTTTTGCTTCACCCTCTGTCCACCCCATCTATTATTTATAAGACTGTAGCCTTTAAAACAAAGGATGAGGGAAAGGGTTGATCCCACTGAAGTCGCTGCTCTGCTGCAGTTTGCCATCACCACCACCATGCTTCCTCCCCTGATTTCCATGCGTGCGGAGTGCTACACTATACAATCACAGAATGGTTTGGGTTGGAAAGACCCTTAAGATCATCCAGTTCCAGCCCCCTGCCTCACAGGGGACAGGCACAAGGACGCCTCACACCAGACCATGTCACCCAAGGCTCTGTCCAACCTGGCTGTGCTCCAGGGATGGAGCATTCAGCACTTCTTTTGGCAGCCTATTCCAGTGCCTCAGCACCCTCACAGTAAAGAACTTCTTCCTTATATCCAACCTGAACTTCCCCTGTTTCAGTTTGAACCCACCACCCCTTGTCCTATCACCGATGAAGAGTCCCTCTCCAGCACCCATGGTACCTGCTTGCCAGGTGCTCTGTCCTGCCACCAGGTCCCTGGCTGGAGCTGTAGCATTTCAACAGGATCCTGCACAGCCAGACAGAGCCCTGCCTGCCCAGGCAGTGCTGGGATGGGGAAACCAAGGTAATATCCTATGGTACAGCAGCCGGGAGGCCAAGATCCCAGCCTGAACCTCCTAAATCCACACAGTGCCCACCCACCCTGCTCACCTGGGTGATAGAGCAGCTCCAGGGCTAAAGGCAAAGCACCTGGGGGCTCTTAGGAGAGGGAAGCAGCCAGGATCCAAATGCATGGACCGCCCTGGCTAAGAGCTCTGCAGCATTGCTGACACTCTGCTTTGTGCAATGAGAGCCATACCTTTAGTTTTGGCTGGTTTGGGCTCTGATATCCCTGCCATAGCACCTCAGTCTCCAAGTCCCAGCACACTTACACAGGAGAGAAGGGTGAAGGTTCACACAGTGCTGCCCTCAGGCCAGCCCAACTCTATTTGCTGCTAACACAGCATCCTACAGTTGAGTAATCACAGGTTTTGGTCTCCCAGAAAGGGAAGAAACACCAAATCAGTGCTACTCTTTTCAGAGAACAGCCATGGCTGTGTGGTTTGGGGTAAATGCTTATGAGACCCTTATTTTGGATGCAACAGATAGAGGGATCTTACTGTCTTGGTGGGATGAAGCTCTGACTGAATGCCTGGACCTGTGCTAGGTGGGTTCTGGTTGCTCATCACAGTTATTGGTAGACTGAAAGGGTTGAATTTATTTGCCTTGGTGGTAAGATGTAGGTTCTACACTGGTTTGGGCTGGAAAAAGGTGGAGATACAGGAAACACAAGGTGCACTTCAGAAAACATAGCAGGATGCTCAGCCACCAACAGCACTGCCCACTGAAGCTCAAAACCATGGCATGAATAACTGGTCACCTGGCACATCAGGAAACCCTGCAGCACCCCATGAAAATGCCAGTCTGTCTTATTCTTGTCCTTTGCTTTCTCCCCTCATCTCTTTTTCCCTCTGAGCATTTGAAGCATTCAGTGAGACCACTGAAAACACAAAAGCGCATGATTCCTCCTACCACCCTCAGGAAAGAGGACTTCTCCTTGCCCTGATGAGCAGCTAGAACTCCTCTCCTTGCATTTTCCTGGGTACAAACTCAGGTTTTCCATGCAGAGAAGGTCTCGCACCACGTTACGAGGCTGGTGGGAAAGGGCAAGGGCTACTTAATGTGCTCAAACCACTCCCCAGCCCCAGAGGGCATCAGTCTGACCTCCCATCATGAGGCCTCCTGCCCTCCCCATAATAGCTGCAGCCATGACAGGGCCTCCTTAAACATGACATAGTTTACATTCATAGAGATTTATTGGCTCTTCCTTTTGCCCTGAATTAAGACCCATTGTGGGGCCATTTGTTTTTTCCAGGCCTTAGAGAAGCCCAGGACTGGAGGAATTCTGCAAGTCCCCTCCAGAGTCCCAGCAAGGACACCAGGCTTCTGGAGGGCACGAATCCACTCTGAAAATGGCCCAGCTCATCCCACACACTGTGCTAAGCACCAGTCTGAGCTGGTCTGAGTTGAAGTGAATCCACAGCCTAGAGCCAGAAAGTCAGTGCTTTAAAGTAAAACTGGTCCTGCCTGTGAATCCTTCCACATAGATCAGCAAAACCAAGTGCTTGGGTTTGGCTTTATTCAGTCAGCCCACAGGAGGAAAAGGAGAAGGATGCTATGGGTGCAGTGATGGCTCAAGGCAATGGGTGGCTCATACCTTGAAGCCTGGGTCAGCCTCATGACACCCTTTGCTTCCCCATCCAGGGATCCTGGGGGACAAGCACCATGCAACACAGGCTGGCAGGTACCCACTGCTCCCACCCTTGCTTTGCAGGTGGGGAAACTGAGGCAGCAAAGGCTCGCCCACATAAACGCATTGCCCAGCACTGCTTTTAGGCTGACTTTGTCAAACCAACCCTGAAGAGCCTGCGTACGCTCAGCTCCACCCCAAGACGAGCTCTCTAGGACCCTGATCCCAGCAGCCTGCTGCAAGTGCAGTAGGAATCTGCTGCCCTCTCCTGCTCGTTCCCAGGGATCTGATTTGCCTGTCAGCTTCCTGGGGCTTTAGTTTTGCTCCACGATTTAATTTGGCTGTGATTTATTTATAGCCACCCTTATAAAACATGTAACTGCTGAAGCCTCTCTCCACGTGGATGCTTATGGGCACTGGAATCGCCACACGCTGCTGGGCAAGAACATCCCCACAGGTAATAGGTAATGCTGCCAGGCTGCTGCAGGGCTGCAGAGCATCCTCTGCGAGAGCAGCACATTCAGTCATGCGGTCCTTTGGTATCGACAGAACATTTCATGCTTGTGTTCCCATCCCTTCACTGGCCACATTCCGGCTCTCTCCCTGCAAGAAGAAACGCCGCTGGTGCCACCAATGGAGCTCCAAGGTCTTTGGAGACTATTGCCACTGCATGAAGATGTCCCAGCACAATGACAGTTGTCCCAGGGAGGTCCCCAAGGTTGGCTCCAAGACCTCCCAAGAAAAGGGGTGGGTGACCCTGCTGCAGGTTTTACTGCTGAACCCTGAAGTGCTGTCAGAACCCCAGGGGCACTGAAACAGGCTTTAGGTGTGGGAAGCATGCAATGCAACCTCCTCTCCAGCATGGATCCTACCCAAAGGACCATGAGCTAAACCTGCCAGGAGCACACAGGCAGAGCTCAGCCCCAGTGTGTGCTCCCTGCTCTCTCCTGTAAGCGACCAGTCCTGTACCCATCCTTTGAAGGATGCTGAATGTCCCTGGAGAAGCACTAACAGACCGTGTCCAGCAGGCACCCATGGCTTGGTGAAGACTTGAGGCTTATCCTGGTGCATAAGGCATCCAGCCAGGGCTGGGGATGTGGCTCGGGACCTCCAGTGCCTTTCTGGAGCAGCACCTGGAAGCTGGGCAGGCCTCCCCAGGGTGGCTGGAGCCAGCCCACAGCACAGCTCTCCCAAGCCAGGCACCAAAACATAAGCCCCTTCAGCCCAAATATACACTTACCTCCTGCCACCAGTGAGTCATTGCTTTCTTTGCATGCTCATGCCTACAATTTGCACATGCCATAATCCCATGACACAAGTATCTCTCCGTTGTCTTGCTGTCAGCCAGCCCAGCTTGCCTGTGCTGCTTTCATTACCTGCCACAGAGGGCAAAAAGAGGCTTAAATCCCCCCTCACATACAAACAAACCCCACCTCCCCACCACCCAGTTAAACACCAGCATATACCTCATCCCAGTGCACGGCCAAAGGCAGCTCCTGCAGCCCTGGGTCAGGCACACAAAGGGAGGCACTGGGGAAGCAGCCCCCTGCAGAGCTCTAGCAGGGGCTCAGGAACCTCTCCATTCACCTGCCCCTCTGCCGCAAAGGGGTCAGGAGCAGCTCCACCTCCACCAGCATGGCCAGGGGCATGGGGGCAAGGCTGGGGTGCCCTTGGGCTCAGGGGACATCTCATTAAGGGAGGTAAGAAGGAATCAAAGAGCAAAAATAACCAGGTCCTGAGCAGGAGGAAAGGGAGGTGGGAAGTGATGCATCCTCCCAGGCCGATTCATGCTCCCCATCCCTGGGTGCAGGTGGAAGGAGACCCTGTCTGCAGCAGGGCAGATGGGATCGCCTCCCAATCACCCCCAGGTGCTTCACGGTCAATTAGGGGCGAGAGGGGAGGAAGGGAGAGGGGTTAAAGATTAGGCAAAGGGCCAGGCCAGGGACCCAGCGGGGAGCTGCTCTGCCCATCTATATCATAGACACTAATTTGGTTTAATTCACTTCAAAGACCTTCCTGTAGCTGTGGCGTGCGCAGGGTTGGGGTCTATTCTTCTCAAAAGAGGTTTGAAAGGGGGCAGGGGCCTTTTCTCTTGAAAGCATCCCAGGGAGAGTGCTCTGGGATTGGATTTCTTTCTTGCTGCTTCTTTTACAAGGGCTGTCTCCAAAGGCAGATAAGAGGGAGCCCTGGGAAATGAAAGTGAAAAAAGCCTATATGAAAGGAAACACAACCGACAGGGACTGAAATGAAGCAGTTAAAGCACTGTAAAATAAAGCTTCTCCCCACTCAGTGCCTGCAGAGGGGCAATAAAACCATCCTGCAAAGATTCCCCCAGGAAAGCACACCTCTTAGGGAAAGTTAAAGATGTTGAATAATCCCCCAGGAAGCGAATAAACCAGGGATAACTCAGTGCTTTTAAGGCTTTCATCAGTCCAGGGAAAAGTGGCTTTTTAATGCTGGGAAGCTTAAGGAGAACGTAAACCCAAGCAAACAGCATGGGGCAGGATGACCCCTTAGCAGGCAGGAAGCAAAGTGGGAGGAGCAGGTACCAAAGTGCCACCACCAACCTGCTCCTTCCTATGATGTGGATGAGACAGAGCCCAGGAGCTGTGCTGGCTTCCAGCTCGTCTCTGAGCATCCTTTGAGCAATCACAGCTGTCCTTTCTCCATCCCTCTCCAGGGAAGGGGCAGCATCTCTTTGGGTGGAGGCAATGCAAGAGCTGAGGGGTGTGAAACCACACTGGGGACAGACCCTACAGGAGCATCCCCAGAGCTGCACCCTTTCAGCCCCAGGATAGTTCATCCTGGGCTGAAATCAGGTGTAGACACCCTAAACACTCCCGCAGCATCTCAGGCACCTCCTGACTTCAAGGCAGAGAACTTCAGTGCTTGTACATGCTAACTCAGTGCTCAGAGCTAAAGAGCTCTCTCCTGACCACTGATCAGCCCGTCCCTGCGAGGAGAGAGTGGAGCCAAGCAGAGGAAGCGCTCCATAAATCACTGCACAAAGAGGCTGTGCTCAGGGAAGCATTGATAATCATGTTAAATAATTACGAGGGGGGGGGGGGGGAAGTTGACCAAGTGAGAATAGGAGGGCTGGGGGGGTCAGCGCTGGGGGGCAGAGAGGGGGGAGAGGTTTGTGGGCAGGCTGGAGGATGAGGGCAGCACAGAGCTAGGAGGGCTCAGGGGATGGGAAATGTAGATTAGATCTTAGGCAGAAGCTCTTCCCTGTGAGGGTGCTGAGGCGCTGGCACAGGGTGCCCAGAGAAGCTGTGGCTGCCCCATCCCTGGCAGTGTTCAAGGCCAGGTTGGACACAGGGGCTTGGAGCAAGCTGCTCTAGTGGAAGGTGTCCCTGCCTGTGGCAGGGGTTGGAGCTGGATGAGCCTTAAGGTCCCTTCCAACCCAAACCAGTCTAGGATCCTATTAATCTATGGGTAGTGGATGCAAAACAAAGTGTTGCTAGACTCTGCTCCAAGCCCTGCATTGATCTAAATGCACACTCACTAAACCATACCCCAGCTCCAACACACCTGGGGAAAATTCATCCTTCAGCACCCCTTAGTGCTTGGCAGAGTTTGGCAGGGTTGGGCTATAGGGGGTGGCTTTTAAAGCCCAATTGCAGTACTGGTGCTGTTATAACATTTGTTTTAATTAACCCAACTACAAAGCAGTGATAAAGCCTGGAGGGGTACCCAGGAGGGGAGCAGGGCTGCAGGCTGTGTAAGGAGACCTGGCTATCACCCCTGCATCTTCAGAGCACCCAAGCCCAGCCCAAGCACCCTCAGCCTGCTCAGAGCTGCAGGGACACCCAACAGCTTTGCTGTATCCAGGACTGAGCTGCTCCTGCCTGCACCGGTTCGGAGCCTGGTCCTGCACATGGCCCTTGGAGCAGGGTTGGTGGCTCCAAGCTGGCTCTGGAGAGCCATAAGCAGAGAGAGAAAGGTGCTGTGAGCAGAACAGTCACTCCCAGGCACGGGCGTTCTTTATCCCCACCATAATCTTTCCAATTTACAAGGCAGTAAATGAAAGGGGAAGATGGGACTTGCTCAGCGCATTTTCCAGAAGTATTTACTGCCCAGAACACTAGAAAAGCCATTTAAACAATAGCTTTTATGATACAACACACATTAAAGAAACTTCCCTTTTTCACCCCTCTGCCACTCTGTCCCATACTGCTGCTGTTCCATTCAGCTAGCTGGTTTATGGGCTGCTGTGATTTTAATTGGGCTCTAGCCCCAGGGTGCAATGAAATTTTGGAGTCTCATTTAGCTCCAAGTGTGCTTACAGCTAATGGAGCAGAATGCTGGGTCCTGCCTCAATGTCTTCTATCACCCTTGTGAGCAGGGAAAGCCGTGCATGGGGAGCAGGGACGTGATGCGGGTGATGTGTCCCAGCCCGGGTGCTGGTGGTCCCCACTTCCATGTGGGTTCCAGGTGTAGAGGATGGTCACCGGGGCACGCAGAGGCCCGGGACGTTCAGGATGGTGTTTGGGAAGCGCTTTTCCACCCCGACCCGGCGCTCCCCTGCATCGGTCTTGCCCGGTGCCTGTTGTACCGCCTGCAGCCACCGGACGGCGGCCAAGGACCGTGATCGGGAGCGGGGCTCCCCGCTCGCCCCATGCCTGCCCGGTGGGACCAGACGGGGATGGGTTGACCAGATTAAAGCAAAAACGGTCAAAAGAGCTCGTCCTCGTCTTGCCCGGCCGCTCCACCAAAGCGCGGGGCACGTTTGCAATCACAGCTGAGCACCGGGTTAACGGAATCTGGTGTTTTCCAACCCAATGGAGTCATAGAATCACAGAATGGTTTGGGTTGGAAGGGACCTTAAATCATCCCGTTCCAACCCCCTGCCATGGGCAGGGACGTCTCACACTGAACCATACCATGGAGCATTCACAACTTCCTTGGGCACCCTGTGCCAGTGCCTCATCACCCTCACACTAAAGAACTTCTTCCTCAGATCTAACCTGAACTTCCCCTGTTTCAGTTTGAACCCATCACCCCTTGTCCTGTCACTACAGTACCTGATGAAGAGTCCCTCCCCAGCATCCTTATAGGCCCCCTTCAGGTATGGGAAGGCTGCTCTGAGGTCTCCATACAGCCTTCTCTTCTCCATGCTATGATTTGGTGCAGGGGACCCAGGGATATCAGCTCTGGTGCAGATGGGGGCAGCTCCCCTTCGGACCATCCCCAAAAGGGATTCAAAGCTTGGTGTTGTTTCCACTTCCAAAGTCATCTTGCACTGCATGGTTTCAAAAACACATCCAAGATGAACCTGAGTGGCCCAGGAGGTGTGAGACAGCTCCTGCTCCCTTCCTTTGGGATGTGGCTGCTCTGAGGGCTTTGGGATCTGCCCTGATGTTAATAACAGGCAGCCTTGCAAGAGCCATTGTGTTTCTGCCAACACCAGTTGCTCCATCAGCTCGGATAGTTAATAGCCAAATGAATGAGCAAACGGAAGCATCAAGGCTTCCGTGCCAGCCAGCCAGGCTGCACACGCTGTGCACAATGTGCTAATCCCCCCTGGCCGCAACTGCACCCCCAGGCTCTGGGTGCTTTGGCACACAGGACTGGAGAGCTTCTGCTGTCTGTGCTGCGGTGGCAGAGCCAGCAAGGTGTGTGTGTGTGTCCCCAGGAGAAGCGATGCTGACCTGAACCATCCCTGCTCCAGAGACTGGGAAGGGAAAGAGTGGTCCTGCCTGCTGCTGCCTGGCTGTCCGCTTTGGGATCTGCTGGTCACATCGCAGGAGCATCTTAGGACAGGCAGAAAGATAAGCATGCACCAGCACTATGGCTTGAGGCCCTGACCTCTGTTCCTGGCCCTGGCACTAAGCCTGGGGCAGTCCTAACACAGAGCACAGGTATATGGGCCACACAGACACCACAGCAAGCTCAGAGCCTCTCTCAGCAGCATGAATTAGCCAGTAAATAAGCTATGTAGCATCATGGAGACCTTCCCTGGGTTGGATGCAGGCAGACCGGTGGCTCTGACCCTCAAAAACGCCAAAAAGCAGAAGCAACTGAGTTATTCTTTTATTTCATTGCTTCTTAGTCCACACAGTCGGTATAAAATCAGAAAAGCAAAGCAGAGAAAACAAAAACGAAACAACAAACCACCCCAAAAAAAAACCAAAAAAAAACAAAATTAAACAAAACACAACAGCAACACGGTGTCTGGAGTCCTCAGGAGGCAGCCTGGGGTCTGTGCAGGTGCCTGTTCAATTCATGGCCAGACACATCGCTGACACACAGACAGAGGACAGACATCTCGCTCCGGCAGCAAAGACCAGCACAGGGCTCCAACCAGAGCTGTTTCTGCTCCTCTTGACCACGGGGCAGGGAAAGAAGGAACCTTGGTTATAAATGCTTTATTAAAAATAATAGTAAAAGCCAGTCTAAGTACAAAAGCAGTTATAGCTCATTTATATTACACAGAATTATTTCTCATTTCTAGCTTTCTTGTTTACCTCAAGATTGTTAACTGAATTTCCAGTGAATAAGGTTAAATGGCTAGCAGTATAAGGAATGGTAAATAGATAGCACCATGTCATATATCTGGTATTTGATTTCATAGATATACTACTGGGTTTGCCTCTTTCTCATCGGTAGCTTAGCTCCACGGCAAGGATAAAGCACGTTTCATGGTCGGGAGCATCACTGCCCCAGTGCTTGGCTCGGCACACACCCCAGCCCCACTGGCACAGGGGACACCCCTAAAGCTGGCCCGGGCGAAGGAGGACAGCCCGTGCTGGTATGCAATTCAACCTAAGTGATTTAAAAGCCCAAATTCCCAGCGGGTGTGGAGGAAAGGCAACGGGATTTAGGCACATAAGTCATTTAGGCACTTGGGGCAAATCAAAGCCTTTGCTCTGAAATCCTTCAAACCTTTCGGAAGCATCTCCCGTCAGATCTGGACGTGCACTTGGTTACCAGGATCACAGCATGTGGCAGGAGTGGGGACCGACCCCTTGGCTGGCGTAAACAGGCGTAGCTCCGATTTATGCCGGCCTATAAACCACTCAGAGCTGGGGTTTTCTGATGGTTCAATAGGGGCTGGGATGGGGAAAGGAGAGCTCAGGTCAAAGAGGATTTTGCATGAGAGAGAAAAAAAATCACTGCGCTCTTGTTACACTGTTAGGAGTAATAGTTCCTTAGGCACTTGCTTTAGGCTTTAAAACATAGCGTAGGGTCAACAAAAGCAAACAATACTATGTACATATATGTAAAAAGTGTTATAAATAGGTTTTTTAAACCATAGATACTATATACATCTTCAATTAACAAGTAACCCTTTGAGTGTTTCCTTGGGGGGCCGGTTGGGTTTGGTTGTGGTGGGAGGGTTTATTCCTTTTCTTGGTTGGTTAATTTGCTTTTCCGTTTTCTCGTCTCTTTTCCCCCGCCTCCGTCTCCTCCGTGGACATCATGAGTGCCCCTTGTCACGCCAGGCCTCCTCCCGCAGCATCACTCCCGCTTCCGTAGGATGACGTAGATGATGCCGCTGGCCAGAGCCAAGGGGAAGGCCAGCCACGCCAGGATATAGGCAAAGCCGTAGGAGGTGTTTTCCGAGGCTTGGTGCCAGTCCGTGTGCCTCACTGTGAAGATGGCAGCGCCGCTCATCACGCAGAGCCCTGCCAGGGAAGCACAGAGGAGGTTTAGGCTGGATAAGAGGAACAGCTTCATCACTAAGAAGGTGATTGGGCATTGGAACAGGCTGCCCAGGGAATGATGGAATCACTGTCCCTGGAAGTGGTCACAAACCGTGTAGACAAGGCTCTTAGTGACACGGCTTAGCGCTGGGGAATGGTTGGACTTGATGAACTTAAAGGTCTTTTCCGACCTAGATGATCCTATGATATAGAAATGACACCATTCAAGGAGCAGTTCCCTGCTGGAAAACCAGAGCTGGAGAGGATAGTACCCAGTGCCAGCATGGGAACCGTTCTTATTATTGCCCTTCTGTATCCTGTCTCCTGGAAAACTATGGTATGATTTTGGGAGGTGACGCTGTGGGTTCTGCTCTGGCTGCTCTGCTCTGCTAAGCTCAGCAAGCAAACCAGAGCCCCTAGAGCAAGCAAAGTTGGAGCATCGCTGGGGATAACCCATTCCTCAAGCAAGAACCAGCAGCCCCCAGCTCTGTGCTGCTGCTCTGGACCAGCCCCACTCCCCTGGGTGGCTTGTTTAAAATGCAGACTGTATCCTGAACCACCCTACCAGAGGTGCTGTGAGAGCTCAGGCACAAACCCTGTTGGTTTTCCTAAAACACAAAAGTTTCTTTACCACCTCCCCAGTCAAACAGAGCTGGGGCTGAGGATGCCCTGGCCAGGCAGGATTTGTGCGCCCTGCAATCCCCTGTCCTCCTCCAGGGCTGCATGAGGAGCTCAACTGCAAACCCTGCTCTCTACAAGCCCCACAAGCCAGTGGCTCATCCCTGGATCCTGGCATCCATCCTCATGAATCAGCCACCAGCACAGGTCCCCGAGGGCTCTCCGGCCAGGCCCAGCTCCGGTAGGCAGCATTAAAGCTTTGTTGCAAAATCAACCCATCAGCACTGGGGACTGCCCAGAGCTAACACAAAGCCACCTCTATTTCTGCCCGAAAACAAGCTCTTTCAGTCAATCCCAGCAGTTCTATTATACAGTCGTGGGGCTGTTGTCAGAGACGAGTTCCAAATCCCCTGCACAGACCTTGGGACCACCTACATGTAACCACCGTGATATTTGAGCTGTAATTCCACTTGACACTGCTCCTTTGTTCTGGGAAAGTGCAGGAGTGGGACTAGGCTTCATTAACGCGCCGCTGGTGCAGTTTCCATTCTCTGAGCACGAGAGCCAACTCCCACTGCCCCAGCCCATGCACAGAGAGCACAGCAATTGTCTGCCCATGGTGGTGGGACAGGGGACAGGCGTGCGGCCACACTGCTCACCTACAGACAGTGGAAAATACAGCGGCAATTGTCCCCATGAGGAATTTGGCAGCATGGAGGCAATGGTTACCCCATAGGGACAGCAGCTTTAGGGTGGGAGAGATGAGAGAAAAGGGATTAAAGTGATGCTGAGGGTAGAGAGAGCAATGAGCAAAATGGGTCAAACCTGGAGAAGGCCAAACCAACATCCCTCCCATGGTGGGCTTACACAGCTGTAAGAAGTTACCCATGGATATGATGGATCCAAGAAGGATGGAGGGGAGTTATCAGGGGTTTTATGATGCCTCTGTGATAGCTGAAGTCCTATCAGAGCAAACTGAGCTAGACTTCAGGGCCTGTTACCAAGCACTGTGGAGAAGGTGCTGGGGATGCATCCTGCCACTGCACAACAGACCTGACTGACCTCATGTATCCCTTCTTGCCCTTTCTTCCACGACCCAGATCCCCTCAGCCACGGCTGAAGTCACAGCACAGCTCCTACCCTCCTCCCTGGCTCTCAGACCACCACTGCCTGGCTCTGCCACCCAACAGCACCCAGTGGTCCTGCCCCTGGCACCCACTGGTTCAGGTCCAGCACTGCTGTTGGTCAGGCTCCAAAACTGGAGACCCTCGGCTTTGCCTGTACCATCACGGGGTGATGGAAAGCTCCAGGATGAGCCCACTCAGAGGAGGGAGGTCCTCTGCAGCTCTGCTGGAGCCGAGAGCAAAGCACTCAAGTGGGCAAGACCCTGTCCCTGGCAGACCTGTACCAGGGCATCGCCGGGCCAGGGCTTTGCAAGGCATGGATTAACACCTCCAAAGCCTGAAGGCTGCAGGAATTTCCTCTGTTGGCTTTAGATAGCCATGGTCTTCTATAGCAAGCTGCAAGGAGACCCCATCAGGTTCAGTTCCTTTGACTGGAACGGTCTCTACCTCCAGGTGGGATCACCCAGCAGCGCTGGCACCATGTCCTGTGTCCCACCAACAACCCACAAGTTTAGGGTCACAAAGACCACAGCTTCCCTGAGCCCCCTCCTCCAGCCACGGCTGAGGAGAACAGTGAGGATGGTCACCAGTGCCCATGGCTGCATGGTCCATCAGGACCAAGAACTCTGCCTACAGGTGCCCCAGGCCATGAGGAAGTCTCATGGAGACCAGGTCACACTCTGGAGAGGGACTTTACAAAGGCATGTAGTGATGGGACAAGGGGAAATGACTTAAAGTGACAGATGGGAGATTTAGGTTAGATCTTAGGCAGAAGCTCTTCCCTGTGAGGGTGCTGAGGCGCTGGCACAGGGTGCCCAGAGAAGCTGTGGCTGCCCCATCCCTGGCAGTGTTCAAGGGCAGGTTGGACACAGGGGCTTGGAACAACGTGGGCTAGTGGAAGGTGTCCCTACCTATGGCAGGGGGTTGGGACTGGGTAAGCTTTAAGGTCCCTTCCAATGCAAACCATTGTATGATTCTCTAAATCCCATTTTCTCTTCCTCCAAGAATGAGGTTTCACCAATTCAAGAGAGCAAAGCCTTCTGCTCCCACATCTATTAGACAAGCTCTCAAGCACATAATTGCATTATTAATGCCCATTTCCCATCCTTGTCTCCATGGCTATAATGGGTTTCTACACATCTGTCTTTCCAGAGATGAACTGATCTGAACTCATCACCTGCATTATGGCCAAGCAGACACACTCCTAACAGATTTCATGCCACTTGTGCCAATAAAGGTTAGCTCTGAACTTCTGAGGTTTGTGAAGGCCAGGTCACCTGGAGGATGCTCAGGAACTGTCTAAATTCAATGGGTAAGATTTCCACTGATGGCCTAGAGCAGCTTTTACTCTAACACCTGAAGCTCTAGTCACTGATCTAGACAGCCCGTCATCCTTTAGCCAGAATCACATTGCACAATAGTTTTCCTAGTCTCAATGCTTGAAAATCCTCCCCACTGGTTTCATATGTGGAAACATTAACGGAGCCAGTGGTGTTACAGCATCTATATTTGGAGGACTGCAACGCAGGACATAACTACGGCTCATTTCCAGCACTGAGTCCTTGAAGAGTTAAAAATAGAGGCTGACAGTTCAAAGCCAGCCTCTCACCCCGCACGCTCCAGTGGCTCTCTGCTGATGTGGAAAGCACCAGCCCCCTGTACGGCAAGTTATAAATAATCATCGGGTCCTCTTTCACCAGGAGAGGATGCTCACTGCTCCCCACCACAACCGCAGTTGGGAAACCTCACCCAGCCCAGCAAAGGTGGATCCCAGCACCAGAACAGCCACCCTGGCCCCTCAGCACCCCATCCCAAGGCTTCCCATTCCCTTCCCATGGGAAGAGGAGGCAGAGCCCTCAGTCCAGCAAGCCCTGATTGCCCCACAGCCCTGGCTCTGGTGGGTCCCAGCACCCTGCCCCTCCAGAACTTCCCCAGCTGGGTCAGCAATCCTCTAGCATTTCCCATGATACCAGGGAAGAAGGGCTTGGATGCATAACACCCTGAGAGACAGATCCCATCCCAGGGCATGCAAGACCTCCACAGACCCATGTTATCCATCCCCTATTCCCTTCATTAAGCCACACAGGAGCCATCTCCATGATGCTCCTGCTTTGGTACCCAAGAACATGCTCATTTCCACCATCGCCCTCTCTGCTTGAAAGCCCTTTCCCCACCGGTGACAGCCCCATGGATCAGCCCCCACTTACCAGCAAGGATTTGGAAGATTCCAGTAACGTAAAACCGCCCGCCTTTGGTGAGGGTGAAGAGCTGGCAAAAGAACAGGAACAGGGACAAGACGCTGAAGATGATGGAGAGGATCATCATCGCTTGGACAGACTGCAGCCATTCTGGGGAGAGACAGAAACCTCAGTGCGGGCACCACAGGTGGCAAGCCCCCACCGCAGCCCATGCCCTTGGCATCATTCCCCATGCCACCATCCCACCCCGGGGTCCCATGAAGTTTCTTATCAGCTGGGAGATGATCCAGTGCTGCATCAGTTAGTGAGGTCCTCAGCACGGGCATGATGCTGCCTGGGATTTAGAAGGATGTGTGCATGGGCCAGAGTGCTGGGATAAAACGAATTGCAGGGCTATGCTCTATTCTCATAACCAAACAGGAGCAGAGATCCCAACCCTGACCTGAAGCCTGCAGCAACCAAGACAAAGCCTCTCCCTCAGCTTCACGTCAGTTCAGCTGCATTAGAAACACACAAGCCATGTGCAACAAGCCATGAGACACAGAGCGGGCCAAGCTGCGAGCTAAATAAATACACAGGGAGTGAAAACACGCTCTGCCCTTGCGGAGTCAAACCTCTGAGAGCCTTCCCCAGCTGCCAAAGAGCAGCTCAACCAGCCCCGGCGTGAGTCACTGCCCAGCTATTTCCAGGCTCTGTGGGTGTGGAACACCCCTAGTAAAAATAAGATAAATAAGCAAGCAAAATGCTGCTCCATCCCCTGAGCTGCTGCAGCGGGACACGAGGAGGCAGCGCCTTGCAGCGCTGGGATGGGCCATGCTCACAAATGCCTCTGCCTTTCCCTTGCCTTTGAAAGTCCGGGATGAAAACGGGGATTTGCAGCCTTCCTGGAGAGGTCTTTAAGGATGCAACAGGGATTAATTCAGCAAGAAACCAGGTGGGATGTGGTACAGGTAAATTGAGGCACAAAGCACTCGGTGAAAGGCAGGGAAATCGTGCTTTGGGCTGGATCCTCAGACGGGGAGAATCAGGCAGCATTAAAGTCCCTGTCCCACATTCCTGCCACATTCTTACTCCCACCAGCTTCATTTCCCAGCTGCACACTGCAAGAACCACTGGCTTTCTATAGCACAGAGCTGAAACCCAACAAATCTTCCAACTAAAGGTATCCTTCAGCTTAACAACTTTCAGTACTTGATGAAGAGAACTAAGCCATTTGGGACTGCCCAGAGCAGCGCCTGCTCCCAGAGAACCGGTCACACTTCCCACCGCATCCTCACAAGCTGCACTCATGGAGGTGAGAGCAGAAGTGGAAACAGACAGTGAGGTACAGCCTCCAGCTCAGCCTTTCCAGCAAATCCATGCCTGCAGGGAACTTCCTGTGCAATTTAGTCACGTCTGGTGTGTTTGGCTGCGGACCATCAAGTCTACCTCTCGTCTTTGCATCTTGCCTCTGGACGTTCATGCAACGGAGCTGAATTCACTCACCAAAGTAGACTGAAACGACCCAGAGCAGCCTCTGCTCCTTGAGACAGCTTTTTCCTTCCCCTCCTTTTCCCACCTCCCATGCCAAACTACCCTGCAGCATTAACAGGTCCTGCTAAAAACCTGCTGCACTTCACTCATTTCAGTGCTGCTGAGTTTCCATCCATGCGCACCAGTTGCTGCCACTCCTTAGCAAGGAGTGGCTATCACTGCTGCCACTTCCAGGAGATCCCAGTGTGGTTTTCACACTGATGGGCACACAAAATGTCCCATCTCTCTCTGCTAGCCAAGCAGGAAAACCCTCCGCCTCAACCACACCTGACTTGAGCACTGGCCACACTCAAGCAGGGAGGATGAAACAGCTCAAGTGCTGCTAAAAACCAGGTCATAAATCATTGCTCAGATGGGATTGGGGCAATACAATCACACAATGTCCAGCTGCTGAACTACAATCTCCTTCCACACTTCAGCACAGAAAGGGCTCCCATCCCAAGTCTGGGAAGCTGAGCTTTCATCTCACCCCATCCCAAGCCCTAAAGCCATGTCCAGCTCCATGCACCGGCTGAGCCAAAGCCTGCCCAGCCCCAAGCCCTATAGTTTGGTCCAGGACCCAGGAAGCCAAATCCTTTGTGATTCCAAAGGCCACAGGATGCAGCCTGGAGGGGAGCCCTTTCTGCTCGGAGGTGGATGCTCCAACTGCCGGTTATTTTAGGAGAAGCCTGTCTAGACGGAAAGCTGAGCTGAGCTGCCCTTTTAATTGCATCCGCCTCCCCATGCCTCTTCTTTGGTTCTGAATGCAAATGATTTATCCAGGCTCTGCAAAATCCCATTGTAATAAAGAGCAGTGTCAGAGGAATATAAAGGCAGGCACTGAGAGGGAGGGAAGAGCTCACCGTGACCGGAGGGCTTTCGGCAAGCAGCCACGCGAGCAGGGCAATCCAGAGACGATCCCATAGACCAGAGAGTCCCTGCTCACATCCAGCCCTTTGCTTACTTCTATTGGCCTCCTATGCAAACACAAGGGGCAGGATCCCCACCTCGTAACTCAGAGACCCATAAGCACAAGCTGCCATACTCCCATTAAACCCAAGCCCAGCTGCTCAAAGCTAACACCCTTTCCAACCCTATTAGCTTTCCAATAGCTTTCCAACCCTAACTATTCTATGATTCTAATACAGACTTCAGCTGTATTAGCTAATTGCCTTTAATTCATTTGAGAACTATAACTGCAGATAGGCTTGGTGCATCCTCAACCTCACGTGCTTTTAACTCCTTTGCTATTAGTACTGTGTCCTGCCTAAAGGCTTCTTCCCTTCCCACAGGGAGGTGTGGGCCCTGTGAGCTGTACCATGGGGCTGTCAGCACTGTTTACTCCTGGGCTGTTATTTGTGGTTTCCCCTGGGCAGTGTGTCAGTTGTCCCATTTTTCTCCTGCATCTCTTCTGCTCTGTATTTATATCTTTGCTCTTCAGGAGGAAGAAGAAAAGGAAGCGGAGTGGAAAGGACAGATAACACCCTGCATGCTGCTTCCGGAGAGGACCCGTAGGGAGTGTTCTTAGAGCCCTTCCAGGCCGTTAGAAACAAAGAAAGATGCCTTTACAAAACAAACTTGACATTTTCCCTAAACTCTGCAAGCCCCAATGGGCTCACGCCACCACTTGTAACAGCAGAGAAAAGCCTTCAGCCCTGGGATGCCCAGCCCCACATTTCATGGCCCTGAAGTCTAACACAAAAGAAAGAAACCTGGAGCAGAAACTGAAACTTGGAGCAGAAACTGCAGCTGAACACCCCCCAATGACAGTAGCTAACCCAAGCCCTTCCAGCAAAGCCCCAGCCCTGCTTGCAAGGATGTTTTATACCAGGACAAGGGATACAGCTGAGCAGACATTGGCTCCCCACTGTTTAATTCACTGCTCTGTCATTGAGACCCTATCTTCTTTTGGCCCAAGCCAAGGAGAATGAATGAAGTATTAACTGAAAAGAAACTTCATTGAGCAACTGGACTATAGACTCAGTGTAAGACACCATAAATTAGTGCTGCGCATCAAAAACACCTCTGTGCTGCGACCTGCAGCTGACAGTAACATTCTGCACGTGTAGCTTTCCCTTTGCAAACCACATGAGTGTACGCTTCAAAAGCAACCACTTCTTTGGAAGAAAACATCCACTAAGCAGGTAATTGCAGTATGTAATATACATAGAACAAGAGGGAGGGGAAATTCGTGCATGGTAAAACCTGCTCCTTTGATACTGCCTGCTAAATATTAGCAGGGTCAGGAACAGCACAACATCTGCTGGTACAAAGGTACCAGAACAGGTCTGCCAGGGAGAGCCATGGGTTCTGAGCAGGGCTGTTCCAAAGGAGACTCTTGGGCTTCAAGGTGTGATCAAGAACCTGACTATAGCATCCTCACCTATGAAGTGGACAGGTCACATCGTAAGTGCTGGAGCTTGCAAGTTTTAAACCTTGATATTCAAACACCCCTTGAGAGGGCTGGAAAAGGGTGAACTGAAGGTGCAGCAATATTAGCTCAATCACATCATTCGCCTGGGGCTCAGCTTCAGACCACTGCCCCTTGGCAACTCGCTGCAGCAATTCAAAGGCAAACCAGCTCAGCTACCTGCAGTGTTATTCCTGGCAGCACAGACCCCACCACCGCCACCCACATTCCCATTGCTTGAAGTGAACATCTCTCCTGTTGGGGAGAACAGCATCACAGTTCATCAGCCACATCCAGCAGAGCTGCTAAGCTCTCCTTTGGAAAATCCAGCTCCATGACATCGCAACTTCCTTCTGCTTTGGTCCCAGACCTCCCACCAGCATGAAGTCAAACCTTCCCCAGCTGCATTCCAAGCTGCTGGAAACTTGAGCCAGGAAAAGCAGGTTTTACACCCAGTGGTTGCTGCTTTCCTTTTCTATGTCCACTCCCTGGAGAAGACCACAGAGTGCTGTTGGATTGAGGTATTCCTGGAAATCCCACGGGAAAAGGGGGATTTCAAAGAGCTCCCAAGGTGTTTGTAATGGCCAGGGGATGAGCACGTGGGAAACACTGAGGCTGCAGGGAGGCTGTGAATGAATGCAGTGCTGCAGCTCCTGCACAAGACTTCTGGTCCTCTTCTGTAACTCCTTCAGGAGATGAAGCCCTCACAGCCCTCTTGTGTCCTCTTTTCCTCTCAGCTGTCCTCCCTCTTGCCTTCTCCTTGAAGCTCCCTTTAAGAAGTCCCTGAGGCCAGAAGGTCCGTAGCTCTCCAAAGCTGCACATTCGGATGCTCCATCAGACCATTGGAGCTCACATCCCACAGAGGCAACCTCTGATGCTGCCAAGGCAGCAGAAAGCTGCTGGCACCATGAAAAACACTTTCCATCAGCTCCACCATGCCCAAGGCAGCTCCTCGCCAACACCCTCAGCACAGTGGCTCCTTTTGGCTTGTGCATCAGAGCGAGCTGAGATGGTAGATACATCATTTCAGGCTCAGGTCCTCCAAAGGGCTTAGGTACCACCTCCCAGTGACTTCAAGTCCAGGCACCAGGAGCAGGGATGGGGAGCGGTGGTGCCCTGGCACATTGCAGGGGTATACCCAGCCTGTGGCCACCAGGACATCCAAGAGTCTCAGCAAGGCCAAAATCAGTGTTGGTTTAAGGGTTTTCCAGTGCTGCACTCTGTAGCGGATTCCCCCATCCATCCTTCTGGCTTTGCAGTCATTGCTTGCCCACATGTTGCCTTCTTCCTCCCTTTTTACTCCTCTTCTATGGACCAAAGCTCCCCACCCAGCAGGGGAGGCTGCCTGACCCCCTGTATGCAGAACAGCGGGAGCTATATTGCTCTGGAGCAGCTGAGAGAAACACAGCAGTAGTTCCCTACCTCTCCTTATCAGATGCTCTTTGTAAGAGGAAAAAGCAACAATAAAAACCTGGGTTTAAACAGAGGAAATCCCTTTCATGTCATAGGCAATACAGTAATGGGAGAAACTGATCTGAAACACAGCAAGTTAAATGCCACCTCTATCTCTCCAAACCTTTTCTATGTCATTCGGGTCCAGCATTGCTGGAAGAAAGAGTCTGAAAGAATAAGGGCAGCAAAGCCACTCTGGGGGCACTGACAGAGCAGAAGCAATGGGTTCAGGTGTTTCAGTTATGCATTTTAAAGCGGAGAGGAAGCAGTGCAATTCCTGCAGGGAACAGATGATGGATCAGGGCACAGATGCTGCTGCCTCATGCCAAGGAGGAAGAACTCTCCTGCCTCCTCCAGAAACCAAGAAATGGATTTCAAGCACCAGTAGCACTGCTTGGGGTCCCACCTGCCAGAGCAAAGATGCTCTGGAAGAGGGAGAAACAGTGTGCAGAGAGCAGGGCAATCCTCTCGTGCCTACCCCATCAATGGGAGATCCATCCCTGTCTCCCCAGGCAGTGCAGGACACATCTCTGCTTTGGGCAACTCACCTGGGCTTTGCTTGTGGCCATCACCCCAGCAAATTAACAGGTTCATCACACAGCCACAGCGCTTAGTAACCATGTGGATTGGCAGCCTGAGCATTTCCCAAGCTTTAGGGCTTTCTTTTCCCTTTAAAAAGCCCCAAACCATCAGTCTGCCTGTAAACAAGCTGGTCAGGAGAAAGCCAAAGGGCAGTGACAGGAGAAACTGTAAGAAGACAACAGGAAAAACATCTCCTGACATTACAGAAGGATGAAGGGATCCCCACAGAGGTTCCCATTGCTTCCCCACCAAAATCACAGGAAGAGCAGTACAAAGCAGCAGGGAAAAATTCTTGCCTGCATGAAAAAATTCATTTGTGGACAGAAAAGGCCATTTTTAGAGGAAAAATAAAAAAATCACTGTCTGGAAATTCGGGGTGGAATCTGCTCCAAAGCACTGGAGCGGCTCAGGTCCGGCCGCGTGCCCCGTGTCGCAGCGGGCTCACACAGCTGGGGGCTGGCACACGGCCCTCCCGACGCACAATCCCGGGATTCAGAGCTGGATTCTTCAGATAAGTCTTTTCCAGGAATGTCTGACAGCGCAACCGGAGCAACGATTGCAACATTTTTTCCATAGTTCTCGGCCTCTTGGGGGAAAAAAAAGGCATTATCTAACAGGCAAAGGCAGAAATCAAAGCAACAAGCAGGCAGTTGTGAAAGGCGAAGAAGTGGGCAGTGGCCCCCGACCTGGTGTTTCCTCCTCCTTCCCTTTGCTCACACCCCGCCGGAGTGCTCAGCCCAGAGCGGGATCAAGCCCTGCCAAGAGGAATTTGGGAGGTGGGAGCTGAGACCGGCTCCGCCCTGTACCCACGGTCAGCTAATGTCCCGGGAATGGCATTCCTGCAGGCAACCCTTGGGCTGTTTTGCTGCTTATTCCATTCCCATGGGATAATCTGCGAGGTCAGGAGTACAATCCCAAACCTGCCCGTGTTCAATACAAGCAAATCTCGTGTTTTATCACTGGGATATGGGTTTAGCCAGTTCAGCTTCTCATTGGGCATCCTCATGACGGTCACCTCAATAAAAGGGTCTCTGTGGCAGCAGAGTGAGAGGAAGCTCATCCATCATCTGAGACCAAGGGGAACATATCACAGCACCACAAACCCATCCATCCTCATGCTGCTGAGACCAAGGGGAGCATCAGCACCACAAACCCCTCAAAGCCCTCACACATCCCGAACACACAAGACCCAGCCCTACCAAATTCCACATATTCCAAGCACCACTTCTCTTCAAAGAGAGAGGAAGAAATAACAGCACTACCGCTGCCACTGCAATGACCAGAAGACAAACTGCCTCTATGTAAAGACCAAGTTCAGCCAAAACATCCCAAGGAGGATTTCTTGCTCTTAGCCTGCAGCAGACCTTGGCACTCTGTGTTTAACCATTAAGTACTGTCCTTGGCTCTGGTACAGAGGAACAAATTCCTATTGTTTTCTACAACCCAGTGTAGCAAAACACAGCCTGTGTTTTGGATGAGGTTTAAAAGAGAACGGTTTGTGGGATTTGCTATAGGATGTTTCATGTTTTTGAAAGTAAGCATATTCCCAGCAAACAGCATAGTAAGGATGAGGCAGGGGACAAGCGTGAGCCTTGGAGGTGGCTCTTTCGCAGCATCCTTGCCCCATGTACTTGCTCAGATACAGCCTGACTGCAGTGGACTTGGCAGCCCAGAGGTGATGGGAGCAAGAGGGTTGGAGATGGGAAGTGGGGAGGGATGGTGATGGGATCCACAGGAAGTGATGCTGGGTTGCATTTCTACTCTACGTTTACAAATAGATTGTAAAGGCCTTGCATAAGCCTAGGAAATACCTTTTGATTTTGTGTTCCTATAGCACCAGTGAGCTCTGCATCCCACACCCAGAGTCCCACCATGTGGAGGCTGGTCCTCAGCAGCACTGGGGATGCTTTCACATCCCTGCTGTGGGATGGATGGAGCACAAGCTTTTGCCCAAGCAAAACCCCCTTCTGATGCTAGAACAGAGCCTTCACAGTAATCAGAGCTGTCAGAGAGCTCTTTAAGACCTGAGCACAACATGTCACTGCAGCACCTTATCAACCAAACTAAGCTGCTTGACTGCATTAGGCAGGGTCATCTTGACTATAGTCCCCTTCATGATAAATAAGGATCCAGAGGGAAGCCCCTCTTTGAGGAGCTTCTGGAAACATAGGAATACAGACTCACAACACCCAGCAGGACAGTCAGACGTGGAGGAAACCACCCCAACCACATGTTGACACTGACAGCTCCTGGACACACAGCATCCTGTAAACACCCAGAAACAGCGGTGCAGGTTTGAAAAGCCAAAGATCTGGAGAGGCTTTAGAGCCCTCTGGGGTGCAATCGCTGCCTTTCATTCCAAAGCGCAAGCTCAGCAGACTTGGCGCACGCACGAACGGCTGTGAAGCAGCCTGCCTACGCTGCAGATAGCCAGCAACTGCTGATGAAGGACACGGCTCCAGAAGGCTCCTCGGCTGGGATGGGATCCAGCCAGCTCCTGCCCAGCCTGGACACCACCAGGCGTCAGCAGAGACCCGCGGTGAAAGCTTTGCTCCCACCGAAAACCAAAGCCTGGGTCCAAGCAGGGACACATGGCGCTGCTCATAGCCCAGGGAAGAGGGAGAGTGAGCACCAGCATCCACCTCCCTGAGTGGGGTGCTCCGCTCCCAACAGGCTGGGGATGAGGGGCACATAAGACTCCAGAAGCCTCCAACAGTCTCCCATTGCTTCTAGACCCTTTGTCAGCATTTAGTGCTCTCAGTGTGACCATTCCCTCCTTGCCAAGACCACGTGGCATCGGTTTGCGCCCATGCCAGGACCGTGTTTCCAGCACAGTGTGACTGTGCTCCCAGTGATAGGCGTGTGATTCACAGTGGGTTTCACTGGGGTTACACTGGGAGAATCTGATCCATAGGGAAGCCAAACCCAGGCTAACTGAGAACAAATGGACACAGCACCACTGGCAATAGGCCTGTCCTCTGGGGAAACTGAGGCACGGGCTTGCCTGACTCCCTGAGCACAGATTTCTTGTTACTGGTGCCACTGGGTGCCCTGGACACTCTGTGTCACAGTGTCTTAGGAAGCAGCCCTCCCCTGCTGACCTCAGCAAACAGCCTGATGGGTGATGACACATCAGCCTTCACCCAGCTTGGTCCAGAGCTGGAGTTCATCCGCTCCAGATGTGCAGGTGCCATAGGGCTCTTTCACCAGTGGGATGAAGGGCTTGAGCACTCAGCATATCCAACACATAGTATGTGACAGCAACCCACAGGGTGAGGATTGTGCCCAAGAACTCAGGAGGTCACAGCAGCCAAAAGCATGGCAGGCAGGGACAGGCTGTACTTGAGGCACCATGTGCATCTTTAAAACACCCTCGCTACCAGAGCATGAAGGAAGCATGCCGAAAATGGTCTCTCTGCTCCCAGCACGGTGATGATCACCTTGTACATCCAACTGCAATCAATATGGGCTAATAATGGGAGACTACTCAAAAGGGCTCAAGTCATATCCACCCTGCCAGGGGCTGCCCCACAGCTTTAGGGCAGCAGGACAGAGTGATGGACACTGGGTCTGGTACCCCCGCCAAACCCCATTGCAACTTCAGAGACTGATAAGGCTGGGGGGAGCCACTATGTGTCCCCCTACCAGGACACCAGGACCATGGTGGAGCTCTGCCCCTCCATCTGGGAACAGCGCAGAGAAGGCAAGGGACAAGGTGGGATGGAACAACTTCAGGAGGGTGCAGGGAAAAGCAAGAGGCACTCACAGCAAACCTGCACAGGCAAATCCCCCTTGATTCCGTAACTCTGGGGAGGAGAGTAACGCAACAGGCAGCAACATCCCTGATGGCAGGGAGCACTCACCGTTCGTGGATGAGGTCAGGCAGTGGAAGATGGTACCAGAGGTGCAGTTCTGCCAGAGGTCCGCTGTGTGCCCGCCATTCACCAGCCATTGCTGCAAGAGAGACACAGCCCTGTGAGCATCACCTAGGCAGGAAGCAGCCTGGCCCCCCCAAAGGCTTCAACACTGGCACGTGTGTGCCCGGCCAGGCACTCCCAGGCACATGCTCTTCTTTAGGAAGGGGTTTGGAAAGTACATCCTGATATTTGCTTTTAGCTGCTTTCGCCTCAACGGTGCTAAAACAGAAGCTCTTTATTCTCTTTAAACATGGATTAAATCCCAGGGGAACACGCACTTCCCTCCCCTCCTCTCTGCCATCCTCACCCGGAGCCTGGCCGGGTTATTTGAATGTTTCCACGTGATTTCCAACAACTTGGAAGATTCTTGTAACAGCTCCTACTGCTGTTAGCACCACCCCAAAGGGAAAAGAAAATACAGGGAAAAATGGACCCCATGAAGCGAGTCTGGAACTCACCAGCTCCACAAAACTGATGCCTTAAAACCAAGTCAACCCCCTTCCTAAGCAGATGACGTGGTAACTGGGCTCTAGACCCAGAACAGTGCCGGGAGCTCCCTGGGCAGCATCTAGCCCTCAATCTTCTACTCATGCAAAGCTTAAGCCTTGAAAATCACCAGCAGGAGCTCATCTGGGTTAGGAAACAGAGGCTGTGCCTAATTCACAGCCTCAAAGGAGCAGAGCTGGGGGCAAACCCGCTGGTGCTGAGAAGCCTGAGCCAAAACCACCCTATTTCAAAGGGTTTTGCTCAGACTGGCTGCACTGGTGCTGTGACTGAAGCCCATTAGCAGGTGGAATGCCTGTATGTAAGGGGAGCAAAGCATCACCCCCATGAAACACAGTTTGGGTGCTCCAAAGCTGCTCCTGAGTGGGAGTGATGAGGAGATGGGCTTCAAGAGCATTCTCCTCTGTACTAACATAGGTGCCCTGAGCACCCGCTGTGGCACACATCTGACAGCACAAATGTCCCAAAATCTCACTGTTAGACCAGCAATGGGCTAGTAAAGGTTTCCTGCTAAAAGCCAGCTGTAAAAGAACCCACAAATGCAAATAACACCTCCTGGCCATGCCATGCCCCCAACAGCCACTCCCTGCCTTGCCGGTACCCTGGTGCCAAAGGAAAGTCCGTACTTACACTAACGATGGTGGAGACGAAGAGGAGCACCAGCACGGTGACGTGGAGCACGATGATCCCCAGCAGTAAAAGCAGCATCTTGGCGGTGTCGGGGGACAGAACTGGAGGGGCACAGGGATGATGCTGAGTGTGTGTGTCTGTACCCAGCCCGGCCCCGGGGGGCGGCAGGAGGCGCTCCGCCGATAGCAGGAGCCGGCCTGGCTCCGGGGGATGCCTGGGCAGCGCCCAGCTCCCTTTGCCCAGCCCCACTGCCGGATACCCCCGAGGGGGCCCCCCAAGCCCTATCACCGAGACGGGGCTTCCCCGGCCCGTCTCCCTTGGGGACCCCCAGGAGGGGGATGTCCCCCCTAGGGGGCTCCTATCCCTCTCCCCAAGGGGGTGTGCTCCTCGGCACCCCTAATGGGAGGGGTCTGCCTCGGCGCATCTCAGCCCAGTTCCTTTGCCGACGGACCCAGGAGACCACCGGGGGTGATTCTCCCGAGCCCCTCCTCAGGGGAGGCTTTCCCCTGCTCATCGGCGCTGGCGAATCCCGAGGAGCGGGGTAATGAGGGGGGCACATCCACCTCGCCCCGTTTCACCCGACGGGGCTACCTAGGCCCCCCTTCTCCTCGGCCCATGTCCCCTCAGCACTCCCAGCAAAGCGCATCTTAGCCCGTCTCCCCTCGGGACCGTCGGACAGGAGGAAAGCGGGGCTGCCCTCAACCCTCTCCCCACCGGACCCCAGAGAGGGGAGGCTCCCGCGGTCCCTCTCCCCTGTGCACCCCGGAGGATGTCTGCGGGTACCCCCAGCCCCGTTAAGCGGCGCGGGGCGGCCCGTACTCACGTCGCGGCGGAGCCGAGCAGCGCTGGGCAGCGGGCGCGGAGCGGAGCGGGCGGCGGCGCTGTCAAGGTTCCCCTTTAACCGGGGCCACCGCCCCGCTTGCGTTTGAGGGACGGGGCGGGCCCAGCGCCGCGCCCGGGGCTCCTCCTATAACAGCGGCAGAGCCCGGCCCGTCGAGCTCGGGACCCTGCTGGGAGGCAGCGACCGCCCCGTCGCCATCGCCTGCACGCACGCACAGAGGGCACCCCCGCCGTGGCTGTCCCCCCACTCTTCTTCCGCACCACGACACAAAGCGGGGAGCCCCCGGCGTGGGGAGCCCCCGGCGTGGGGAGCCCCCGGCGTGGGGAGCCGCCGCTGCTCACCCAGCCCGTGGAAGGAGCGGGGCGGCGGCGGCGGCTCTGCCCCGCTCCGCTTCCCGGAGCAGCTGTGCGTGGCCGTAGGGGGGGTCCCTGCGTGTCCTGGGGTGGCCCCCGGCCCCGAGGTGCGAGGCTGCGGGAGGTCTGTGAGAGACCCTGCTCAGGGATCCGTGGGGCAGGGTTTGGGGAATGAAGTCGAGGGGACATCATCTCTGATGCGCGCAGTGAGGCTGTGGCCGGGGAAGTGACACCTTTGCGATTTGCTCCTGCTGTGGGCAGTGTGATTCTGGCCCTTGGGCTGCAGGGTTTTAGCACCTGAAAGGAACTGGGTGACTTTTTGCTAAATGGAGGGTGAGATCCTCCAGAATGCTGGCGGATGGAGGTGCCTGGGGAGGCTGCACTCGGTACAGCAGCCTTCACTCATTCCTCAATCTGATCTGTTGAAATAAACTTCCCCCAAAACTCCCAAGGACCTGCACGCTCCTGGGAGTCCTGAGCACCAGCACCAACCTCTCCATCACCTCTCGACACACCAGCTCCAAACTAGTCCTGCTTTGCTGCAGAGACGAGGGGATTCGGCATCCAGCCACTGAAACTGAATCTTGGGAGAAAAAAAGGGAGAGGAGCGTGCTTGGCTCCCTCCTCCTGGCAAGCAGAGCCTGTTCCCTCCAGCACAGGCTCTGGCTTGGCTGCTCAGCGCTTGCGTAAGTGGTCCCATCACACGTATTAGGCAGCAAGTGGGAGTTCAGAGCACTCTGGGGGCGGGAGGAGATGGGCCAGTGGCTGAAACAAGGTCCCCAGCCTCACACTGTGCTCAAGCCCCTGTTTCAGTACATGCCTGCATGTCCCATCGCAATGCCAAGCCATGTTCTAGCATGCTCTGCCTTGTGCCCAGCCTGGCTCCTCCAAAAGATGCAGTTTGTTCTCCCCTCTGAAAAACACCCACCCATTTCCCTGCTGCTGCCACCCCCCCTGCGTCACCCTGTGATGCTCCACACGCTAGTGCCATCCGTGACTGCAAGCTGCAGAGGGCTAAAACATCTGGACCAACATCAGTACATTCCTCTCTAATGAGGCTATTTCGGGCTGTCTTGCCTCTGTGGGTTGAGCGCCTGTGCTGCGTTCAGAGCAGAGGGAGCCACCACGCTCAGGGTTGTGCAGACAAGGAGTGAGAAGGGGCAGCTCCTCTGTGAATATGGGAGAGCAAAACCACCTCGGCTCCAGCTCTGAAAACTGCCAAAAGCAGCTTTTTCAGCACGGGAGAAGGATCTGAAACTCAAATCAGGAAACAAAGTAGTCTGTGGGTAATAATAAAGCCCGGTTTGGCTGAGAGCTGTAGATTAGAAACAGTGGAGGAAGCCCAGAGGGAAGAGCACATCACTCCCATGCTCCTCAGACACTTTCCCTCTTGGAAAGGTGCATTGTCCAAACAGAGCAGGGACTTGGGAAAACATGTGCTGAGCATGTGCTGGGATGGCAGCGCTGGTGCTGGGGATCTGTGCTGATCCAGGGAGCACAGTGAGTTCACATGGAGCTCGTCTCTGTGCCTTCCATCAGGTGGAGGTGATGGATGGCCACTGGCCAAGCCATAAGGTGAGAAAGTGGGGACATGCACAGCAAAGCCTTTGAGGAACTGCTGGAGAGACTGCATCAGTACTGGACCTAGCATGGCCAGAGCATCGCACAGTGCTGCCCACTGAGGAGCTCAAAAGCCACCCCAGCTCCTTGTCCATCTGAGCATGGCTGGCAATGGTCATCAATGCCTAAATAAAAGCAGGTGCCACAATACATTTGAAAACTGGTTTGTGTACAAACCAGATTGGCCACAGGCTGTGCTGGGAATAGTGGAAGATTGATGGGTTGTATAAACACTGGGTAAAAACATGTGGATTTCTCACTTCGAGTCTATTCCATGGGATCACTTAAAACTTACAATGCTTCAGGTTGAACTTCTAGACTAAAATGATGAGAGTTCAGAAGGGAAAGTGGGTTTTATATTACTTTAAGGGACAGTGATGGACTTTGTGGACTGCTGAAAAGGGTCTAAGTTTCATTTCACTCCAGCTGTGGCACCATGGGCTCTGCCAGTGGTCCAGCAGACGTGTACACCAACCATTCCATTCCCCAGCCCAGGTGAACGAAACCACTCTTAAGCATTTTCAAGCTACACAAAAAGACAAGTTTTTGTCTGGGTGTCTTCTTGGGGATGAACTTGTTTAACCCCAAGATTTTGCTCTGTCATAACAATTTTAGGGCCTCGCTTCCTGTTCCCTACCCTGCTGATGAAGACCATTAGGATTTGAAATGCAAAGAGGAAGGGAGAGAAATCTGACTGCCATCAGTGAGCCCGCAGCTCATAATGGATAATGGGAGAGGAAAAATCCTGTTTCCAAACAACTGCGTAATTAGGAAAAGAAGAAGAGTAAGATAACAGTTTGAATTGTATTTTACAGAGACTTATAGTGCCCCCCATATATACATATGCCCATCTGTATATACACAAATGCACATAGAGAGAAATAACTGTCTAAATGAGTATTTCCAGCTGAAGGACTCTCTCCACCTTGAGAGCACAGCACCTGCTGGCAGCAAGTGCAGGGCTCAAAGGGCTGCCAGGGTCTTGCCCTTTCCCCAGCACACAGAGGGGCATGCACCAAGCTGGGTCTCAGCCAGGCAGGAGGCAGCTGCTGTGCCCCAAGGAAGAGGTGTCACTGCAAGGGAAATGGGTCTTTTCTCCACTGTTTGGATCAAAATGCACTGGGAGAGTGTGGGTTTTACCTTTTCTGATCGAGCCACTGGAATAGCTATCTGAAAAGCCACATCAAGCATTAAAAAACCAGGAGGGGAGGCATTTATATTGAGCAAACTTCTAAAACAAGAGGTCTAATGCATCTTGGAGACATTTACTTCCTTTTCCTGACATTTGCTTTCCACCAAACCAAGAGGAATTTACAAAACATTTTAGTCCTGTCTGCATTCATGCCCAAAACCCCACGTCATCCAACCTCTTGCTTTCAACTCCAAAGCAGCTGTCATCACTGATAGAGTCAGGCTGAAATCACTGGAGAAAATCCCACTGGCTTCAATGAAACCAAAATTTACCCACTGACTCCAAAACCCCAATGAAATCAACTGAGCTTCCCAAGTGGGACATGACTGTGTCAGAACATGTTAGATGCTTTCAGACACTGATTTGTGCTCATCTCCTGCACCCTGACAGCATATAGAAGGACACAACCCACTATGAGCTCCGGTGTTGAACCTACAAATTTAAGCCAGCTTTGAGCCACCTTTTTTGCCCAAGCTATTGAGTTTTACACCTTTGGCTGCTGCAGCCCCAGGTATGGTCCCTTTTTCAGCCTCCTCCATGGTCCCAATAGTGGCCACTGATGCTGTGAGGGTGATGGTGCTCCCTCCCCTGCAGCTCCCTGTTAAGGGACACAGTGATGCTACAAGTCTGCACGGGCTCAAAGAACTGGATCAAGACCGTGTGAAACAAATCCATGGGGGGATATTAAATCCAAGGACAGCCCTGTCAGCTCAGGAAGTCCTCGAGATACTAATTGCTGGAAGCTGGGAAAGTGGACTGGGAAAGTATCACAGAGGGCTTGCCTTGTCCTGGTGCTTTTATCTAAGCATCTCCTACTGGCTCTGTTAGAGGATGAATCCAGTGCTTGCTGGACTTTAGTTTGAGCTAGCACAGGTATTTCTATGACCCTATTTTCCTTATTTTTTTTTTCCTCAGCATTTTGCCAAAGTTTTCTCCATTTTTTCCTTTTTACTTTTTTTTCTTCCATTATAATCATGAGTTTGGGTTTTTTTTCCTGACTACTGATGCTGTTTTGGGAATTCTCTCTCCCTTGAGCATAATAATCTGCATTAGTTATGCAATATACCATTAACATGGGTTCTTGGCAAGCTTTCATTTCACCCACATTCATAACAGAGTCCTCCAGGGCATTCAGTAGTTTTTCTTTCCTTAGACAAGAAGTCTCGATAGACTGGCCTTGACTGTTCAACTGGATCCTGGACTGACATGAAGCTTAGCTTGCATGAAGCAACCCTGTCCTGGCTTTATTATTTCCTCTCCTCCAGTTAGGAAACAATCAGTTTACAAACCTGGCCCTGCAGGGCTTATTGGGATGATGCAGGAGGGTGGGAATATGGCTGTGGGATGCAAAGGAATTTCCACAAACTAACTCTCTCAGCAACTTGGCTGATAAGGGCAGCAATAAACCAGTAAAAGCAGGCACAACATTCTTCAGCCTGAGGGCATTTGAAAGAAAGGAAACATCACATCAATGTAGAAAGGCAGCTGAGACAAATGGGGGTTCTACTTACAAGTGGTCTGTGAAAGCATGTAATGGCGCAAGAGCATCTTGTGCATCAGAAGGAGGAAGGCCGGACAGGACGGTTGTTTAATGCCCCTGGTATATAACCAACCATAGAGGCTGCTCAGCTGCAACCCCAAAACCAACCCTGCAGTGACTGAATTGAGCAGTTCAGTCATGGGAGGCAAATCCATCCCTGAGCCGGAGATCCTGCCACAAGCCCCGTGTCTGTTGGAATTTCCCACAAATCCCTCTCCCTAGAGGCCCATTTTACAGTAGTTCCATGGCAGGGCTGGTTCCCATCATGGGATGTGCCCAGGACACAGTGCAAGAGGGAAAAAGAAGACTCAAACTGAAGCACATGCAGAATTAGACAATCAAAGTGCTTGGGGGGGATTTCAGAGTATCAGTTACCAGAAGATTTAACATCAATATTGTCGACTTGTGGAAAACTGGCTTGGAGGGAATGAAACCCCAAAGGGACCAGGGAATTCTCTAATGTCTGGGAAATCTGCTGCAGGAAAGCGGAAAATGTTTGTGAAAGAAATGAGAGAAGCTGCAACTGAAATTCCTCTGGTCACAGCTCAAATGGAGGAAAGAAATGCAGTGCCAGTATTGTGTGAAGAGGCATCGTGGGTAGGACACGATAACATTTAGTTGGGCAACTGCGACGCCACATAAATGCTCTCAATTAGGAGAAAGCCTTAAAAGAGTCAGGCTACCGGGAAAGATGAGTGTTTGGGGTGCTCTGAAAGCAAAACTGGAGAAGAGACTTTGGGTGCTGACTGTTACTGATGTGCCCTCGCGGTAAAACAGAACTCGGCTATTTCATGACTCAAAACTGAAGGTGGAAGTGAAACAAATGTGAAGCTGCCGCTGGTGCCAGGACTTTGCTCAAGTTACTTAAAGGCTCATGCTTTCCAGAAGGAGACTGCAGGTGCCTCTGCTTCCCAGTGCTCAGCTGGGGACAAATGTGCAGGGCCCATTTCTCAAATAAGAAAAGAGTTCTGCCTGAAAAGCAGCCATCTGGAGCAGGGCTTCAAAAGAGCAGCAGCACAGCCAAAATCACCAGGGTCTGTGGAAGCCTTCAGGAAACGAGCATGGGGAGAGTAGCAGCACAAAGGCTTGCAAGGATGCTAACAAAAACTGCAAGTCCTGATGGTTCAGTACGCCAAAGGCTTACTTTGGGATAAGTGGAGAAAGGGAAGGTGTGATGAGCTGCAGAGTTTTTCCTGCTTATGGCTTTATGTTCTCTCTGGAAAGGGTGGCTGCTGTCTCCAAGGGGCTCCAGCTCCAAGATACACACAAAATAGAGGAAATCTATTTTTAGTCTCCATGAGACAGATGTGCTAGTAAAAAACATGGTTAAAAAGACAATTGCTTCCTGTTTAGGGCTGCTGCTGTGAAGGGAGATCCTGGCGAGATGCTGAGGCCAGGTAGGGCATGGGTGCAGGTTCCAGCTCTCCTTGTGAGAGCAGAAGGGCAGGTCTGAGAGGAGCTGTGCTGGGAGATGGAGTCATCTGGGGATGCGAGACGAGGAAAGATGCTCTCAGCTCCTGAGAATTCCCCATACTGGGCCAGGAAGTCCATGCCCTGGATTCCTGAGGGAGGAGAAGGCACTTGAGCTTCTGCTCCTTTGGGATTCTTGGTGCTTGCAGGCTTTAGGCTGAGCTCAACTTTGCTTTGATTTAAAGATTCAAGAGTGTTTAAGCGAGCCTAAGGAGACAATTTGCAAAGTGAATTTCATGCTGAACCTCAGGTGGATAAAATACTTACCCCTCTGAAAGTTCAAACACTTGGTAAAATAGGTCTGACTTGCAACAAGAGACCAGGTACCGTGGCAACTGGGCAAGACTGATGCATCTCTTTATCTTCAAAGTGCTTTGGTGCTTCCCCCAGCAAACTGCATGCAAGAGGTTACATTGGGAACCAATCCATACTCACCAAAGTGAAACCCACAGCAGTTTCTTCAGTCAGCTGGCTGAAAGTCCTTCCTGATTTGAAGACATTTAGGTGACATGTAAATTCTTTCTTAAATTAAGAAATTATCATTAGAAATCAGCTTAAAATGCAAGTTTTTCTGTTTAGGAACAGAACATACTGCAACGCTGCACCATTAAACATACGTTATGGATGTCAACAGTTAATTACTCTGACAAGCAGCTTTACTTCCCCGTGTGCTTTTCCCACATCAGACAGCCTCAAAAGGAGGAAGGCATGGAAGTTTTTCCCCTAAAATCACAGACTGCAAGCGTAGGAATGAATCCCCATGGGTGGATTTACTCTTAGTTGCATACAGGGTATTTTCAGCTGTTTTCTGGCAGTGGAAAGAGACAAAAAACAAAGGAAAAAGAAATAAACCTGATAAACCATAGAACACACCAAGTGATAGTTTAATCTCTACTCAGGGCTGCCATCAGGAAGGGAAAGTTTAATAGTGTGTTTTGGAAGCATCTTAGCAAAACTGGGAATGTCTCTGGCTGCAGGCACTGTGAGTTTGGCAGAGCCCAGCCTAAATGTAACCCATCAGCCGTGGAATGATGGGAAAGGTCTTGCGCATCCCCATGCACTTCTCCTCGTCAATGAAGAGGGAGTGGGCTTTGACGGACAGGTCATGCTCCAGGATTGACTTGGCATGAACCAGTGCTTGCAGCGTGTCCTCGGCGTCTCTCAGCCGCTGGTGAAGGTTCTGAATTGTCTCATCAAGTTCATAGACCTCATTGACAAGGCTGGAAGACAGCAAGAAACCCCATTAACTGTCCTGTCACAGGGGTGGTTTCCACCATGCTGCTGCTAACAGGCCCCTTGGGCACAGGATTTCCCCCTTCAGCCTGTTCAGACTAACTCTGACCCCCCATTTCTGCCTGATGCATGGGAAAGATGAGGGCAGAGATCCTCTGGACATCAGTGGGGAGGCATGGTTTGCTCTATGGCTTTAGCAATGCACAGCCACATCTCCTGGAGCAGCTCATGCCACCAAGAAGAGTGATGTGGTTTCCTGTTTGGTTTTGAGGGTTTGTTGGTTCAGCCTCCTGGATTTCCCTGTTCAAGGGTCCTCCCTGCACCTATAGGTGCACACATAGTGAAAAAGGACAGCTGGGAGAGGCTAAAAGTGAATGTGAAACAAGTGGATGATGGAAAACACAGTGGTGAGTTGGAGATGCTCAACAGGCTGGATTTAAATGGCCTTTGAAAAGAGGCTTCCCATAAAGCCATGCCCAGAGGGCTCCAGGAGATGTGAGGCTTGCGGTCCCTCACAGGGGGTGCTGCTGGGCACTCAGGGAACCCTGCTTCTCCACAGCCTCTTGGGGTGCAATCCCAAAGAGCTCACAATGTCTTTGAAAGGATTTCCAGTGTCCCCAGTGGACGGTAGAACAACCCTTACTGCTTCTCCATATGGTGCACCCTTTCTTGCAGTTACCCAAAAGGAAGGAGCTAAATGCTCTCAGCACGAGCCTGGTGGAGAATAAAGGGCTTATCCATCAAAACTGAGCACTCCAGCCATTGGGAAGCAGGCACCAAAGGCGATGGGGTTTACCCAAGTGGAAAAACTCAGCCCCTGATGAGGTGGCATCAAGCTGGACCCAGCCATGGTGTACAGCCTCTGTGGTTGCAGAGCACCCAAAGGCTGGGATACCTGCTCACTGCTTCTGATTATATCAATGAGCTTATAGAAGGACTATTTAGGAAAAGAAATAAAACCAATTTTGTCACCCAGTGATGCTCCCTGGGGACCCTGTGCTCCTGCCTTACCAGAGCTGGGGAGAGTCCCGGCACAGCTCCATGTTTGGTCTCCGTGTGCGCTCATCCAGCCGGGTCTGAGCCACTTTCAACGGAGCTCTTTTGTCCCGAATGGCTTTGCGGATGGCTACTATGTTCATCTCAAGCTGAAAGATTTCCTGCAGAGTCTGGCGTGGAAAACAAACACATGCGTGAATTAAGAATGAGAAATAATAAATTAAAAATAACATTCTCAAGTGACAAAATCATTTCCCTTTTCTCTTGTCTGTCTGCAGAAAAAGCCATGCTCAATAAGCAAACCCTGGGCTCAAACCATTGTCACTCTGCCACATGCCAAGGCACAGATCCAGAAGAGACTTCTCTTCGGGAAAAGCCATTCATTGGTGTTGCTGTCACATCAGAGGAGGTTTTGGAATAGTGATGGATCTATTGAATAACCAGCTTCCCAAAATTACTGCTTGTAGGAACTGATTGTCCATCAATAGCGACTAACAGAGGGAAAGTTTTTAATGGGTCCTCATTTAAGGATGTGGCATCAGTCCACAGTGCTCCAAGCCCAGTCTCTGCTCGGTTAATCAATACTGTGCTGAGCACTTTCCAGAAGGCTTTCCATGAGACCCACTGGCCCGAGCCAGGTGCCCATCACTGGTCTCTGCTTGGCAGAGAAAAACACATGGATAACCATGCAGCAGACTCATAGTGCTGAGACTGAAAGCATGTCTCTGGAGGAGAAGCAAGCTTGTGAACCCCACACAGGCTGAAATAACTACCAGGAGATGCAATCAGCATCACTAGAAATGATGGTGTCACACCGAAAGGGAGGAATTCAGGCTACCTTGGCCAGGTGAGTCTGAATCTTGCTCTTGGCATCAGCTGTCTCGGAGATGCGGTTGGTGAAGGCGATGTTGACCGTGTTGAACTGCCTCCACATCTCATTGGCCGTCACTGCCAGCATGGTCTCGATGTTGTCCCGTACCCTGGCAGAGGCTGCCCGGTCACGCTGGGAGCGGAAGATGTTGGTGTCTGTGAACTTGGCCCATGTCTCTGGCACCGTGATCCTGGGAGGGGAAGGGAGAAGCCCTGGTGAGCCCATGGGCAGGCAGAGGACCTGCCATGGGACCAGTGTGGTTTAATGTCGATTAAATCTGTGCTCTTTATTTGACCAGATGAAAGTGAAACATCTGGACATCATTTGTTCAGTAACGCTTATCAAATGATGACATGCTCACGAGGACAGCTGTGGTACTTATGAAAGCTCAAACAAAAGATTTTCCCAGAAAAAAATAGAGATATTAATCAGGCCTCATATTTACACATTGGAGGCATTTAAGTGCCGAGTGATTCCCAGCTACACAACAACGCACAGTCGATTTGTTTTGCTCATAACTCATCTCAGTTTCACACTAAACTGAGTGAGCATTAGATAATATTCCATTCCCTGTCTGTGCATTCAGGACGAAGCTCACGCCTGTGCAATAGTCCAGAACAAGGTCAACAAAAGACTTAAATACCACATAAGCTCCATTTAAAACATGCTGATTCTCGGCACATTTTACCCCCCTCTGCATTTTATCATCAATGCTTTGCAATTTATTTGCCTGTCTAAATATGTCTGAGCTCCACTGTGAATAATTATTCAAACATTAGAAAAACTGAATCAATCTACGCCCCACCATAAACTGCATGTGTCTGTGTGAGCAGCAGAGTTATTCCCTCAGCCCTTTGCCACTTAGGGCATATCCCTGTGAGTGCTGGTTGAGGTCATCATTCATTTACTGCAGAGCCAAAGCCGAATTACTGGCACCCAAAAGCAGCTGAACTCTGTCCCAGGACTGTGCTCTCTATTTCTTTATCTCCTGTGTCATTTCGGCTCCCTGCCAGGCCCTCTCCAAGCAGGGGTGAACCCCCCTGACTTTACATCAATGACGTGCACTCAGGCAAGCACTGACACATCCTTGAAGTATGCATTAACTTAATGAGCTGTGCAGAGGTGCTGGGCTGAATTCATTTTTCAGGGTGATCTCCGAACCCTGGTATAATGTTTAATTAGGTGGGACTTGCTTTCGACGGGATATTCGACTTGCTTTTGCCTGCAGGATGTTCAGCATCCAGCTGAAAGCAGAGGGTTGTTCTCCCTTTATGATGAGTGGAGAGACAGGGGTCCTCCATGGTTGGTGTCCCCAAGCGGGATGGATGTGCCATGCATAGACACATGCCTTTATAGTGGGCTGGTGGAAACCAGCTCCCTGCTAAGGAGAGGCACCGTGTCCCTTGGGGCCAGCTTGACACCCGTGTGCTGCACAGTGTGTACTCACGTGGCATCAACCCGCTCCACCCCTTGGTAGTAGCTGATCCCATCGGAGGTGTTCCTCAGGTGATGGCACTTGTCATCAATGCGGTGGGCCGCCTGCTTGTTGACCAGGTCCCTCTCCAGGTCGTGCTGGGCCCCCCTGTTGGACCTTCAACACACAAACACCAGCCATCAGTGGGGAAGCTTGGGTGGAATGGTTTCCTTCCTACCCCTTTTCCCACAGCTCCCGCTTGGACAGCTATGTGCTCCCACAGGCATTACTGCTAGCATCCCATGGAGCCCGCAGGGGTTTTGTGCCTGCAGAGTGTGGGGAGAGGTGGGGTGCACATCAGAGCTGCCAATCAGCCCTGCAGCGTGAGATAAGGAGCTCCTCCTTACATGAGCTGGGCTTGCGCCTTATCCAGGTGCTGCCGCATCCTCTCCTGGCAGGACTTGATGATGTCGACTTCCTGGGCAAAGGCAAAGCGTGACCCCATCAGTGCCCATGCTCAGTCCTTCTGGCCACACTCATCCCCTCACGCCTCTTCAACCTCACACGTAGAATTTGCCTGCTTCTCTTTCTGCCCATGACAGATAGGGAATGAAGAACGTGCCCCCCAACCCCAGCACACCCACTTGTGCAGCTGAGCCTGTGCATAGCATCCGGGAGGGGACAGGAGGGTGCTGTGATTGCTGCCATGACCTCTGAATTTGCTTTCTGGGTAGGTTGCCAAGTGGTTTTTCATCTTAACATCAGTGTCAAGTCCTGGTTAGTTCCACTATAGGGAGACAGGGACAGATCCTGACTCGATAGGAACAAGCACAGTGGTTTCCTGCACCAACAGCCCTACACATCCCCATCCCAAATCTGCCCTTTCTGCTCCCAAAACGTTTTCCTCCCCAGGAGAAATGGGACAAGAGGGGAGGAACTTTATTTTGGTGTAAATCCCCAGTCATTTCTAAGAAGCACTGAGCTCCACTGGAGGAAGCCATGGGTTGCTCTCAGCCCGCTTGACTTCAGCACAAATCTATGTATTTGAGAAGCCCCAGCAACCAGAGGCAGATGATTAGTGCTCCAAAACGAGGAATTTTTAAGCCCTCCTGTCTGCATTAGCCAGCTGAAAAACGCAGCCTAAATGCATCCCAAACACTTAAACCCCAAAATGCCATTATGGAGATACCAGCTTTGATTATTTTCCTAAAATCTCATGACTTTTAATTTAATCTTTTAATTTGTTAGGGCCTGACTCATAAGAAAAAATCTTCTAATGGAGCAGCGGCTTCACAGTCCCGGGGGCTGCAATTTCCTTCCCAGTTTCGTGCTGCCTTTGCAGTGATTGTATTTCACTGTACCCTGCATTAGGATCCCATCTTCTGTGCCAGCTCTCAGCATGTTTGCTTTTTATACATAATTTAAAGCAGACTATATAAAGGCAAGCAGGAGTGCACGTTTTTATGATCTCTATAAAACCCATTGCCTGAGCACACACAGTCCTATTGCAGCCACACTGCTCTGAGCAAAGCAAAGCTAAGCTGGGGGTAGATGTAATATCTTTTATTAGAGCAGCTAATATAGTTGGCAAAAGCAGATAAGCTGTCAGGCAAACACTGTCATCTCCATATCTGTGTGTGCATGTGTGTTAAATATATATAGATGTATGTATGGGATATAGATATAGACACACATCATATGTATGTGATACAGATACATATAGATCCTGTGCTGGCAGGGCTCTAAAAGGCAGGACAGACTCATAAATTCCCTAAAGAGGGACAGAGGACCCCAATACATTACACAAGCACACAGCTTGTTTTTAGTTATTCCTTCCTCCGTAAGGGCAAGCCTTGCCTGCCCTGCATGTTCATGCTGCTGCATGGGGGAACACAGCCCAGTCCAGTGGATTTTGGGGGTTTGAAGAGTTTTTAGCACCTCACCAGCATTAGGGAGCCAATGAGGGATCAGGGCTGCAAAACCTATTTAGGGTAGTTTAGGTAAAAATAACTTTAACGCATGATCTGTGTTGCCAAACTTACTCTGAAGAGCTGTTTCTCCACCTCGTCATGGACAAGGTCAATGCCCATCCTCTTCTCCCGGTGAAGCAAGCACTCCCGAGCAACCTGTTGAGGACATGCATCAGTGCCAGTGCTCCCTACAGGGGTGGTCCCCATGTCAAATAAGGTAAGGAAAGAGATTATGGGTGGGCATAGAGATGACATCATGGGTTAAAATGTACCCAGGGGAGATGCTTTAGCTGACAATGAGCAGCCCAGCTGCAACATCAGCATTAAATCAACATGAGGGAGCACACGTGTCCCTGGTGCAACCACAGCTGAATGCAGGGACCTGTGTCAGGCTTGATGCTGACCTCGCCAGAGCCTTGTAGTAGGACACGGGCTTTTGTCTCCCAAACCAGGGTTTTGGATATACTGATTATAAAAATATTTGGTTAAGCAAATACTGTTCTGACGTGCTCAGCATGTGCTGAGAGGGGATGCAGCAGACGGCAAGGGATTTGTTTATTACGAACTTAACTAATGGTCTCTTAATAAAAGCTTTCTAGATGTTACAGAGCTGTAATGAAACTTGATCAGATGTTTGAATGGCTGCAGATGTTTTAGCTGTAGGTTACAGCCTGCAGCCCATTGGACAAGGTGCTTACCTGGAGAGGGGCCTCTGTCTCAGTCAAGGCTCTCTCCAGCCGTTTCTTCACATCTGTGAGCGCCCTGGTCTCCTTGATCATCTCATCCAGCTCATGGCAGAGCTCGGACTTCCAGAATCCTATATCGTTGACACGTACTCCCAGGTTTTTGGTGCTCTCTCCTTGGGTTTTCATTGTCTGCTGATGTTTATCCTGAATCATGCGGCAGGTATCACCTCTCAGGCGCTCCGAGTTTCTACGCGAGCTCTCTGACTCTTTGTAGTTGGTCATGTTGGACTGGTACCAGTCCTCAGGGGTGTAGCGGGTGAAGAGGTCTGTTCTGTTGCGAATAAAAGGCAGTGTATTGCCAGGGGTTACCCCCTTGGCACATTTGGTAAAGGGAGCCAAAGTTGGGTTGATGGCAGCTGCTTTATAGTAGCTTCTGGGCATCCAGGGGAGGCTGAAGGTCTGAGGCAAAGGGTAGTAAGGAAAACGGTTCTTATAGCTTGAAGCCATGGTGCTTATGGCAGGCAGAAACTTGTTAGGTGTTGATCTTGGATGAGCATGCGTTGCAGTTAAGGGAGAGCCAACCAGCTCCATTCTTGATCACTGCTCTGCTACTCAAGTATGTGTCCTGCACAAAGGAGACAGAAGATGACAACCTCACTCAGTAAGCTCCTGCACTTGGGTTACTTCTTACAGCAATGTATGCAACTTACAATACAAAGCAAAGCAAACAGCACCCACACATCCCCTGCACAGGCCTACAACTCTTGAAAGCAAATTCCTTCTGCCAGAATCCCAAGCACTTGTATACATAAGGATTTGACTTCGTTGTTAGTATCTAGCATCAGGTCTTGAAATGTGGAGAGAAACAAATCATCGTTGCTAAGGAGAGTGACAGATATTATGCCTTCATCTTCCTTAAATCTGTCAATCCAGTGTAACTGTAGTTGCTGACTCTGGGCTGTTCCTTTGTTTCTTTTGGCCGGGGTATCTGCTGATCTTATAGTACTCCAGATACTATTTTCTCTTTAAAAGTTCCATTTCCAGCCCTGATAGCTTTGGACACACATCTGCAACCAACACAGCATGATTGGTGTGTGAGGGACTTCATCCTCATCATCTCTACCTTCAATTGTGTTACCTGCTCAAGTGAGGAGGCTGCAGGTGAGCTGAGCTTTGCAGGACTGTACCCAAATTTGAACGCCCTCTCAAGTATTTCAACCTAAAAGGAACAGCAATCTCTTGGCTTGCAAAGGAAGGAACATGTCTGTGGCTCACCTGATGTACAATAAATGCACTTGGAAAGGAAATATCCCAGAGTCTTTTCAGAGAAGCTCATAAACACCACCCTTGCAGTAACCCTAGGAGGAATGACCACACAAGATCTTGCTACCAGTAACTGCATATGGCAATGTGGGTGCTTATTGCTCTTTCCAGATTCAGGTTATCAGTCAATTCTAATCAGAAATGTAATGTAAGGACCATTAAATGTACCTAACACACCTAATGGGGTGTTAGGTTATGTTGTGCTCGGTATGAAGCTCTTGTTTGGTTACAGGTATCCCTCACCAGGGCTCTTGCAGCCAGCTGCGGTGTGGCAGGGACGTGTCCCTCCACTAAGATCAGGACACTCGTGAGCTACAAGCAGATCCCTGGATGGGAGTAGGGTTTGATGTGATGCACGTGCTAAATCCTGTTTGTTAAAGGATGAGATCAACTTTAATCCTTTAAAAGAGGGATGTTTGCGTGACATAAACTGACTTTTATTCTAGAACAAAGCAATCACACGACTAGAGGTTTAATCGCTCCTCCTGGCCTACCCTGAGCACTTTGCGTCTGTAGGTGAGCTGATTTTAAAATCATAAAACCCTCAATAAAGAGCGTTTCTTTCATCTTAGTCACCTCTGCGACAAAGACTGCTGCACAAAGGCAGGACCAAGGACTCACATTTGCCTACTTGGAAAGCTTAAAAGGCAATAGATGGGAGGAGACACACAGAGCCACGCAGGCTCTGCCTGTTGCTGTAACCCCCTAATGCCAGCCACTCGCAGCTCATTGACTTTCTTGGAGCCATTCCCTTTTACACCAGGCAATGAGCAGACCACACAACTCATTAAAGTACATGTTTTCTAACATCTAGCTATGGGGAGAGGTGACCTAAGAGACTTCTTGTGTCACCGGTGCCTGTAAAGCTTTGACGCGTTCAGACGAAGTGTCTCAAAATGCAGTATTAAATAAACAGATGGGAAATACAGGAGAATAACTCCTTTGGCTAAGGCAAATTGGAGAAAAATAGGGATGAGTCAGAGGGGAAAAGTGCGCAGCTCACAGCTGGGAAATCACTGAACTTTGAGGACTGCATTCTCAAGGCTTGCCCAATTTTGGCCATGCTGGCATGGGCTGCCCCAGTACCTGCCTTGACAGCAGCATAGCTGCAGGCACTGAGTCTCACCCCCAGATCCATCCTGGCCGAAGAGCCTGTGGGATCAGCAGTGGGAAGCTCACACCCTCACATTTAGCAAAGGAGCTGTCACAAACACGACCCCTCTGAGCCAGTTTGGCAGAACCGAGGACGAAATGTCTGTGCTCAGGTCCAACAAAAACCACTGTGTGTGCTGGTTCCCACAAACCAGTGCCTTCAGCCCTTTTGTCCCTGCTAGGGATAAACCACTACGCATGCCCGAGCTTTGCACCGCTTATTAATACCCAAGAAACTGCATTTGGAGAGGGGGAGACCCTGGCTCCTACCCCTGGCTCGCACCCCTGCAAATAATCCCCTTTTCCTTCCTTAAGAAAGGAAGGAAAAACCCTCAGGAATGGACTGGAGTTACTATTCCCTGCATTTCCAGCTGAAATAAACACCCCTGCATCCCCCTCGGGATAAGCAATCCCAGGATACTTTCTACCACCCCTGAAGACAGACACACGTCAGGAGCCACCAACCACCTAGCTTGGGTACATTTGGATGATATAAGAGATACTGGGGGAGGATTAGGAGAAATACCTGCTGTTTAGTCCCAGTTAAAGCAGATTCTCACCTGGGTGTGAGATGCACTCCAGGGTTTAGGGGTGTCTAGGGCTGCTACTCAGGCTCGGTGGCAGCACTATAAGGCACTGAAGCATCCCTGGTGTCAGTGACACAGAACCAGGGGAGCATTGCCATGGGCACAGGGTGCTCAGCAACCAGGTTCTACCCAGGGCAACTCCCTGCCGCTGCTATGGCAACCTGATGCAGCCACTGGGCAACGCAGTGCTCTCGATGGGCAACATGGGGCCAGCCCTGGGCAGCCCAGTGCAGACTCTGTGCCTTTGTGGGCAACTTGATCCCTTGGCCAAACAGCCCTTGGGCATCCTAGTACCACCCAGGGCAACCAATTGCCGCCCATGGACAAACCAATGCTCCTGATGGGCAAACCAGTGCCCTTATTGCTTCATTTTACCACTCCAGGTTAACCATGAGCTATGTGGATGGCCCATTAAATACTCAGACGCATCTGTGTTCCCACAGCCTTTTTCAGTCTCCTCTCATTTTCCCAGCCATTCCAGCTACAGACTGAGCCTGTACCAGTGTTTTACAGCTTCTCGTGAGAGCAGGGACACCCTGCCCCACCACTCCTGCTCTCTATGCACGCACACGGAGCTGGCCTCCTCGAGAAAGCCATGCCTCTGCTGCCAAAGATCTGACATAAAAAATAACTCCAGCTCTTTGGTGTATACAAAGCTTAGTGCACTTTGATTTCACTTTAAACACACGTCTTGCTTAACCGGGTGAAGAATCAGCTTAATCAAAACGAAATAAAGAGTTCAGCACACAAGTTGCTTTTCTAGAGCTAAACCAGCTAAAATAACTGAAGTTAAAGCAAAGCAAGCTCTGCCCCTGGGCAGGACACGCTCACACCCTCGGGCCAGCCCTGCTGTCTGGTCCTTGCACATTCCCAGCCTCCATCTACACCCGCTCTCACTCCCTGCCCGGAGCCAATTCTGTTCAGCTGAATCACCGCATGATGAGGAACACCACTAATTGCTGGAGGCAACCACATGATTTTGAAGAATTTGCTAAATTAAGCAATAATAATTAGATAATATTGTAAATGGTTTGTGGGTGCTCTGTAAAGCACATAGGCTTTCTGGGGAATCATCCACAAGCACTGAGATACAGAGAGACAGCAGGGGATGTGAGAATGGACAAAGCTTTGGTCTCACCATAGCATCTGGAGTGGCTTCTCAAGTGAAGGGCTAATACCATACCTAAAAGCTATAAAGACAAGGAGACTTGGCAAGGGTAAACCAGTCAAATTCACAAGCCAGGTGATTCTCAAACAAGAAGGTACCAACTGCACACAGTAAGAGGTCCCCAAATTCCTCATGCTCTGGGTACCACACAGAAATAAGTAAACTATTTATATCACCTCCACTTATTCAAGGGGTTAAACTGGGTTCCTTAATTGTGACTACAACTCCAACAGCAGCAAATCCACTGCAATTAGAAAAGCAGCTCCCGGTTCTGGTGGGGCACACCCAGATTTGATGGACACGTGAGAACACAGTTTGTCCCCAAGCCTTGACCATTTTAGCTCAGAATCATCAAAGAAAAACAAGGGTGAAAACGTGATGCTGATGTTAAGAGGGTGCCAATTTTCAGCACGTCAGCCCAGGTTTGTCTGGTTGCCTAAACTGGAATTTCAAGGGATACATTTAGATACCCAAGTACAAAATCTACTGCCAAAAGCTGTCAGTCTCTCTGTCACAGCTCTGCATTCTCGCTGCCTATTAATACAGCATTACGCTGGATCATAAGCTGCCCTTCTGAAAATACCCAGATCCAGATCTTTTATAGCATCCATCATGAGTCTACATGTACCCATAGCACTGTGCAGTCGCAGTTTTACCCCACTTTTGAATATCCCTTTCTCTTCTGTAAACACTGAGCCCCTCACTGCCACACCAGAGGCCGGGACTGGCAGGAGGAGGGCTGAGGGGTTGGGTACCAAACCTGAAGGAGATTGATGGGAAGCTAAGCAGATTGACAAGGAGAAAGATCCAACTTCGGACATGGGAAGCCACTGAAGATCATCTGGGACCTCCCTTCCTCTGCCAACAGCCCCTCAAAGAGTTTGTGTCTTTTTTATGGCTGGAGAAGCTCAGATGTTTGTGCCAGTGCCTGCACAGCCACATGGCAGCACGTGGAAGCATCACCATCATGGTTGGACTTGGAAAACCCAGCTCCCCAGTCTGCCGGCAGACACCTTCCTGCGTTCTACAGGCAGACAGTGGAGCCCCAGCAGGGCAAATACCCACCTGTGAATAAGAGGCAATGCCAAATTCAGATCTGTGGTTAATTCCACCTCGTTTGAGTCACTTCTTTGGGATCCTTAAATGGCTACAACAATGCAGTCCATCAACAGGTTACCCCGGCAGGACCTGACACCTCTCCCTTGCTCTGGTTCAAGGTGGGATGACATCTGAGATGTCCAAGAGCCTGTACTGGAGTAAATATAGCATAAGGTAGGGAAGAATCAGCCCACAGTTCATGCTGCAGTGCAGCCGGGATGGATTGCTCGTGTTGGCAAAGGCTTGAGAAACCACCTCCCATTGTCAGCACATCAGTGCAGTCTGTCCTGGACTCAGCTCTGACACAGGAGCTATTCACAGAAAAACTGTTAAAAATGCCTGTTGTTGAAAGCATTCCTGCCTTTGAGGTGGAAGCATGCTCTCTTGCATCCTGTTCCCTGTTATCCAAACTATCTTAGGTGCTTTCTTTAGGATTAAAGAGACCTCATAGAAGCCTCCCAGTATCTGAAGGGGGCCTATAGGGATGCTGGGGAGGGACTCTTCATTAGGGACTGTAGTGATAGGACAAGGGGCAATGGGTTAAAACTTAAACAGGGGAAGTTTAGATTGGATATAAGGAGGAAATTCTTTCCTGTGAGGGTGATGAGGCACTGGAATGGGTTGCCCAGGGAGGTTGTGAATGTTCCATCCCTGGCAGCGTTCAAGATGAGGCCTTGGGTGATATGGTTTAATGTGAGGTGTCCCTGCCCATGGCAGGGGGGTTGGAACTGGATGATCTTAAGGTCCTTTCCAACCCTAACTATTCTATGATTCTATGATTAGGCAAATGGTGCAAGAGAAGGTGAGTTTCTTCCGTGCCCTATAAGATATGTGCAGTGATACACAGGCTTGGATGTTGAACTGACTGAGGGCAAATGAATCTGGACTCCCTCGAAAGCACCCCTAGTACTTCAGCAAGACCAGACCTGCTGAAATTCTACTCTTACAGTTTTGGGTTCCAAAGATATCAAGGATATAAAATTGCCTTTAGACTAAAGTGATCTTCACCTCTGAACATGACGCTCTTAACCAAGAGAGAAACCAACAAAGAGATCAAGAAGCAGACTGGCAGATGAATTATTCAGTCTAACCATGGTAGCATTTGATTGAGCTTTCCAAACAATAAATGTGGCATGAATAAATCATTACAAATCCCTCCTTGAGCTCTCATCATGAGTCACAGGCACCAAACCACAGAGGCTCAGGGCAGGCTGCTCTGTGCATCCACCAGGTTAAGACATAGATAACTCCCCTAATCACAGCAACTGTGATCTCAGAAAATGCAGTAGTTTATTGGTGATGCTCCCAACAATGCCCAACTGTTGGAAATAAGAAATAGTCGTTTTGGGGAAAGCCTCCTTGTAGCCACTTCAACGCACCATGGGCTTGCAGGTGGTGTCTGGATTTTGCTGTCCACATTGTCCTCACTGCAAAGTGGGGAAGGTGTACTTTAAATTGCATCCAAGAAGCAATGGGTTGTTCACACCATAAAAATCAACAAACTGCACAAACAGATGTACCAGCAAGTGGGAGACAGTCCTGTGCACACCCACTGATTCACAGTCATGTGAGAGGTCTAGGCATCAGTATAAAGAGAGATGAGCACATAAGATCAGAGGGTGCAGAGCACCACGCATCTCTGGCTCCCTGCAACCTGCCAAGAGCCTAACAGGAGTTTTGTTCTTCCTACCAAGTTCATACTTGGTCTGTTTCTGGGGTCACCTCCTTCACACACAGAAAAGCCTTAAGAAACCATTCCTAGCTCATTTTCCCTCTGTAAGTCCCATCTTGCTCTATCCCCTGACTTATCAAAAGGTGCAACCTTGCAACCACCCTAGGGGCTGACTTCTTTCCAAGGAGGAGGCCAGGCAAGAACTCATCACTGTAGTCTGATAACTGATAGAGGGGGGGAAAAGGGAACTGAAACCAGTTTCTCTATATTCACCTTGAAATATCCCACCCGAGAAAGCATTTAACCATGTGATGGTTATTAACATCATGACCAGCCCCATTATTTCAGTGCGATTTAAACACCAACTTCAAATTGAGCCCCAGCATCTGAGGTCTGCTGAGTAGAAATAGACGGCTCGCATGATCGATGCTGTGCACATGCTTTTGTGCTTAGCCAAAGTGAGTTATTGGTGGCCTCTCCATGCTCTTATACACTCCTCATTGCTGAGCCAGATGTGAAAGCAATTAGCACAATGGGAAGGCTCTTTTAAGTCTGTGGGGCTTTTTATAGGTTGGTGTTTATTTTTGGACCTACTTTCTTGAGGTGAATTTTGGCAGGCCCCTGAAGGACTGGTTTATGTCATGGCTGGCTATTGTTTAAAGTCCTTTATTGCTTTGGCAAGGACTCAGGTTGGAAACGGGAGGGGAGAGTCACTGTATGTTTTTTTCTCTGTCATCATATTCAGGCTACTCTTTCACAGACAGCAAAAGGATCACAAAGTCTGCAGAGCCGATAGGAGCAGCCTCAGCTTCTGACTCCTCAGGAAATAGCAAGGGCTGAATGCAGTCCCGTTGTGGAAGTGCCCAGAAAGCTCGTCTGGAAAACAAGCCAGCCTTCACGGAAATTGCTCCTAAATAGAAAGACAGGAAAATAATCTCTCTCCTTACTTTTCAGATCCCTTTGCAGCGCTGCCAGGGTGCTCTTTCCATGGTCATATAAACACTTTTCCCCACGGCACTAACCCTTTGTGGAGGGATATGCTTCTGCACCATCCCATGGCACTAACCCTTGCTTGTCATTTGATCAGAGAGGAGCCTTTGCTGCAGAAAGACCACCGGTTCCTAGGCTGTAGCACTTGCCTACATGGGGAAATAAAACCAGACAATCCCAACAGGCCAGCTACCCGTGAGAATGATGGAACTCCAGAGAGAAAGGACCATGCAGCACCTCCACTGGTGCAGCACAATGCTGGCAAGTTGCTGGTCTGTGGTACCCTTCCCCATTGCCATCACTCTTGTGCAGCTCAGGGCTAGAAAATACATCTCCCAGTGCACAGTAACCCAAGTAAATACTCAGCAAACACAACAATGTTCCTTGCAGGAATGGCTGAGGAAATCTGCTGGGCATCAATATACAAGGTGAGACATGGGTGGTGTGTCCCTACGCACAAAACAGACTGAGTGACTGCAACTGATTTTACACCACCACCCAGACTGTGCATGACCGCTGCTAACACTTCTGTAGGTAATCACTGCAAAGAGATCACTTACAGAGTTACTCCTGCTGAAAAGGAAGCAATAATTCCACGTTCCAGCATCAGTTATTATTCCGGATCACTCAAGGGATTGTCTAACTCCAGACAGAATTTCCTTTTATCAGATTTGGCCACTGAGAGCTCTGATAAACACAAAGTGTGTGCATTTGAGAGCTATTTCGATATGCAATATGAAAAACTCCAACTACATTCAGTTGCTGGATAAGAACAGCAAAGCATCCTATCTCGCTTGGCCAAATACTGGGCTGGAATTGGAGCCTGAATCTGAACCACCTTTTCCTTTCAGAAAATTTGGCTTTATTACCACATTTGTGGCTGGCCCTTACAGCAGTCCCAGCTCAAGCCAGGATGCCAGAGATGGATCCAGCAGCAAAGCATGGGACAAACTTGGATGCAGTCCCAGCTGCAGCCTGTGACGCCCAGGGCCCTGGGTGGTTTAGGTCAGCATCGCTCTCTGGTTTCCTCACATCAGCAGCTGCTGAGGTCTGAGGATTACAGAGGATGTTTACTACTTCCAAACAAAGGGAAACCATTTCCATGTAAAGCTGGCCAACAGTGAAGACAGCTTTGATCAGATTAGATCCTGTAAATTACTTGATATCAGGTGGTAGATTTTTTTCTTGCTGGAAAGAGCAGATCAGATTTCCTGTTAAAACCCCCTTTTTTCCTACCCCCGCAAGCATCTTTCCTTGTCCATCTGCTCCCCCCATGACAAGCCAGCAAGAGGAGCATTTCTTCTCTGCCATGCCCTGCTGCAGACCTTTAGAACTACCATTGAGGTTTCATTACATAAATATTTTGCCTGATACTTTATCTCGTATTACATGTAACTTTTACCCTTGGAACACTGTGGTCCACTTAAGTCAGATGGAGTGCATGGCGCCTGCTAAGGAAAGTGGAAAAGCAGGGTTGAATCAATGGGTTTCTTCCCCTCCAAGTGCAAATATTTTCAAGCAGTTAAAGCAAAAGGTGTTTTGTGATTGTATCCTGGGCAGTCTTCAGAAAAAGGTGAATTCTGGCATGTTTTGGAGAGATGAAAGTTGATTAAACTAATAGGTAAGAGGATGAAAGTTGCCAAGGTCTCTGCCTACTGAACCCTCATAAAGGTCTGCTCCAAACCTACAGGCCTTTTTGGTTTGGGGTTTGTGCCAGGTATCTGCGCACCATGGGGGAATCACAAGGATATCCTCATGGAGAAAGGCCTCAGTTCTGGTGCTGGAGCCTCAGCAGGTACCTGCTGCACAGGTCCTTCAGTCCTCACTGCTCAGCTGGAGAGGTTTGCAAGCAGGACTCATTCCCTAGCCATACCCAGAGCCCATTCTGCTCTTCAACCTTTTTCACAGCAGCTTTTCCTGTGACCTGAGATACAGACTGGGCTTTCCCAGTGTCACCAACAGTCCTTGGAAAGAAAGAGGTGAACAGAAAAAAATCATACAAATGAACCTGAGGATAAGCAGGAGGGAGGCTGTGCTGGTAAGCTCAAGCCAAAACAAGATCTACCTTCATCCATCAGCTATATGAAACAAAACAAACCACCCTGAGTTCCCCTTAAAACAATGAAAATAGATAAAACCAGATAAAGACCAGATAAAACCAGATAAAGCCAATAATAACCAGAAGAGATCTGCAATAAATCATGAAAGCCAGAAAAACACACCAGGAAATTTGCATTTTCCCACCCTTTGCTGAGAAAGGATTTTGTGATGTGCTTGCCCTGACTGTCTGCAATCACTAACTATAGTCACTATAGAATCTAATTCTAGTCACTACAGAAGCCAGAGCACCTGTAGGGACCAGTAACACTTGAGAAGCCAGTAGCAAATCTCAGGGCTTTCAGTGGGGCCACTGATGATGTGAGGGCAGCAGGACCTGCGGGAGGCTTCCCAGTGGCAATACCTGCCCAGGGCTGGAGCCACGGGCAGCGAGTCCTTAAAAAGAGGATTCCAGACTAGAGTGAAAAACACACTTATCCTGAGCCAAGTAGCCATAAAAACCCAGCACAGGAGTGCAGGGACCACGTGCTTTGCTGTGGAGAAGCCCTTTGCACCCACTTGTAGGGATAAAACCTAAGGAAGAGAGGCACAAGCACTTAGACATTCATTTATCTATCGCTTTGTGCAAGGCTGGAGAATATAAGCACTGTGTTATCCCACCTGGGAGGTGAGGAGGGGTGTTTTTCAGGAGCTCAGGGGATTCCTGAGTACAACAGAGGAACTGGTGACTAAAACCTGGCCTTAGAGCAGAGGGGAAATAAATGGTGGATGGCTTGGTGACAGCAAGAGCTGGGTGTACAGTTCTGCTCCCTCTGACCACATGCATTGGCCCCGGGTTTTCATCTCCTGAGTGATCTGGAAGGGAGATGGTATGGAGATGAAACTGAGTGATCACCTGGAGATGATTCCAAAAAGAAAACCAAAAACGGAGGGGGATCAAAGGAGATAACCTAGCACTTTCATGCCCTTGTTTTCCCCCAGACACTTCAGCAGCTGGATCTGAAAACAAGGGCAGGAGCATCCCATGGATCCAGCACCCTGATCAAAGACACCCCAAAGGGCATCACTACAACGAGACCTCTGCATGCACATAAGAGGGGAAAGCTGCAGCCCCAGGACCCACTGGTGAGGATGGACTTCCTCTGTGAAGGGCACACAGCATGGACACACAGAGGGGTGTTTGAAGCTGTACCTCAGCAGAAGCGTTTTTCCCCTCTTATCTCTGTGGAGGGTTTATTCCTCAGTGTGTGCGAGCAGCAGGAAAGAGGCAGCTGGGGCTGGACCAGCCCTTCCCACAGTGGATATTCTGGCAGGAGCTCCGCTCTTTGGCTTGGCTCCTCACAAACAAGCACTGGAGGGTTTCAGGTTTGCAGCATGGTGGAACTCACATTTTTCCACCTTGTTATTTTTCCCTCTTTCCAGAGCGGGAGGTTCGGCTCCGAGGGGCTTTGCAGGGTTTTGTGCAAGTTATCTTTCAGATTTGAGGTTTGTGGTTTGCTTACACCCACCTTGAGTTTTAGTTGAGAAGCGCCCAGAATATAAAGTGAGTAATTGGCCAAACCCAGCGGGTTTTGCCTCGTTTTAGGCCAACATTTTTCAAGCCACCTGAATACATAAATCATCTCAGTTGTAAAGCTGGGCTATAAAAGCAGAGGCAGCTCATTCACTTTCTTATACATTTAATACCATCACAGCAGGGAATGATTCTGCCCCAAAAGCACCTATTTCTGTCCATAAAGAACCAAGGGAGTCTGCACAACCAGCTCACAGAGACACTTGCCCTGTAGACATGAAGTAGAATGACACCCTCCACCAGGCACATGGCAGCTCCCAGAATGTTGTTTTTAAACTAAAGATGCAATTCTTTAAAGCCAGTACCATGATATTTAAGGTACATGCTCCTGAAAAGCTGGGGATTATGTTATTTAATGCTGAGCATCACTTGAGTCTAGCTAAAGCTCAATCCAAGTGAGACACCAATCTCACACAGAGAAAAGCTTCAAACACAGCGTGAGGAGGAGTGTACCAGGAACAGGTACAATATATAGGAACTGGGAAGATGCACCACCAGGATATGTTAAGCTGTCTGCATCCGAGGGTGTTTATAACTTGAGAGGTTGAAATTCCACTGCTGGCATTGAAAGAAAGGAAATGAGGGCGGAAGGACCTGCCCGTGCTGTCAGGTTTTATTGTTGCATTAGAACTTCCATGAAAATTCCATTAATTCCTGGAGTCAGAAGGCTATGTGAAAAACTCATCTCTCGCTCCAAGATTCTTCTCTAAGTCTTGTATTTGCATAGAAAATGTGACCTCAAAATGGGAATATCAAAGTCAAAACTGTTCAAATGATAGAAACCCATATTTTCTAAGGAAAAAGGTGTGGGACTACACCTTATCCATCCAATCTCTTGCTGAACTTCATGGGAGCTGGGGTAACTCCAGCATTGCATTTGTTAAACCAAAAGAGATGGGTACAAGAGTCTTCCCTACCCCTGCCCCTACCCCTGCCCCTTCCAACTTGGTAGCACCTGATCACAGAATAACTCACAATGGAAGAGTCTTTGTTAGGCTGTGTCCTCCAGGTACCTTTTTTCATGGAACACCTTAGTTCACCTCTGCCAGGACACAGTAAGCACATCTGGGGCATCCTTTCCTTGCTCCAGGCTGTGGCCCTGGGCAGGTGCACCTTCCAAAGCCACACAATGGGCTCCAACAGCAGGAGGTGGAGGACTTCAATGCACAGCATCCTGTAGATCTCCAAGGAATGGCTCCATCAACGCAAGAAGCCAGTGAGCCCCTCTGATCCCGGGTCCAAGGTGGCAAATCCAAGCCACCAATGGGGTGGATGCTCTGGGGGTGATCATGGTCAGAGGTGAAAACCCATCACTTCACAATTACAACCTCAGTATTTAGGGGCAGCACTTCTCATTTCCCCCAACCCTTTTTCCTCCTGACAGCATCCTGCTCACGACGGGGAAGGGCTATTCTTAGAGACGTCTATTTTGGCTTGGAATGCTGGAATTAAGATCCTTCCTTCCTTTAAAGAAAACATGCCAAGCGATATTTAGAAAGCTTCACCCCAGTTTGAAGGCTATGTTCTGGCTGCTGAGCAAAGCACATTTATTTGTTAGCTTAACTTTTACCAGGGGTAAATGTGATGTGCCCGGCCCCACGACCACCCAACCACCCTCCTGAGGCTTTGGGAAGGTGGGTGGTGTTACCTTCAATGTGCCGAGTAGCTGCCATGGGGTTTATTCATCCCCTCTTTCTTGGCAGCGCTTTGTATCGGCTTCGAATAGACTTAGTAAAATATTTTCCATCAAAACTTCTTTTGACAGAAAATGGCTTTTGGATACAATGGAAACTTTTGTGGAGAAGACAAATGGAAATAAAACCTGCTCAGCTTATGGTGGAGACTTATTAAGAACCCAAAGCTGTTTTCCTCCTTGAAAGGTTTTTGGGAAGGTAGCAGTGATGCAAAAGATGCTCTTTTTTCCAAGGTGAATGCGAGTTTGCTGTGGTATTATCAAGAAAGCTCTTATGCAGTTATCACTCCTGGACCAGGAGTCACTTGTGAGTGGGTGAATCTGACAGCAGCAACTCCTAGGCCATCAAGGAGTGGGCCCTGGGGACATCTTTTGGCCTTAGGGCAGTTTTTGCTGCCCCAGCAGAGATGAAGTAGGAGGCTGGAGGAAAGGTGCCCACCGACTGGCTTTGCCTCCAGGCTGGACCATGCTGCCCTACGCACAGGCACTGCAGCCTCAGGCTTTCCTACCCAATCCTAGGGCAATAAAGCATCTCTGTCCCTTTACATAACAACACTCAAACTGAGGATGAAATGCACATTTCCTTCTAATGCAGCTTATTCCCAGGGCTACAGGTTGCCATGGGGCTGTTCAAAGGTGTCTTAAAGGCTAAAATAAATGTGGCTTTTCACAGGTAACAATGCAGAGAGATTTCTGGAAAACTGTGTAAAATAATGTGTATTCAGCTTGGTTTTCAAGGCTACTATCCCGAGGACCTGGAAAAGTCACTGGGCTTGTACAGCAGCCAAGATGCTGACATAGCCATAGGACTCCCGGATCTGAGGGCTTGAGAGGAACAAACCCAAACATCTCACCATAAACTCAAATTAGCTTGTAGCAAAAACCTTGCTTTGAAAAGGCTTAACTTAGAAACCAAGAAGCAGGAAGTCTGGGACCAAGGAGGCAGCTCTGTCAGCACAGGGGCTGTATCAAACTGATGCGTCTCCTCTGCAGAAGCCTCCCCTGGTCGGCACCAACCCCTTAATGCAGCTTGCCCGGCCCTAGCAAAGCATCAGGGGGACCCTGGGCTCTCACTCCTGCCCTCTTCCACATTTTCCCTTTCCAACAGCAATGCCAATGCAGAGATTTTTCTTGGAAACCTTGAAAATAAATCCTTGCCACTGCCCCTTTCTCACTGGGTGCTGGAGAGACCCAGTGCTGAGGCTGTGGGTGTCTCCTGCATGCTCCTCATCACTGGGCAATGGTCAGTTGAGGTGAGTAACCCACACACTCATCTTCTATGGGGGTCCCTATGCAAACCAGCACAGAGTGCTGCTGCCTCTCTCACACACACTCTCTATGAGGATTTCAGTATTTTGCTAAACGAAGCACACAAAAGCTGATTCTGGCTCCTGGCAGCAGCAGCTCCGTTATTGCTTTAGCAGCCGCAGGCTGAACCATTGCAAGGCAGAGCCAAGAGCCACGATGAGCTCTTCAGCCCACATCAGTGTATTATAGCATTCAGGTTGGGTCTCTGTGGACACACACAGAGCTGTGGTGTCCTCCAGCCCCATAGGGTCACCCATGTCCCCTCCACCAGTAGAGCAGCCTGTCCATCCCTAAACACCGCAAGCCATGCATCCCCCTCTGCTCCATCCTCCTTTGTCCCTGGGCCAGCCTGAGGATGTGACATGGCTTTGAAGCAGTGGTGTTATCCCAGATGTCCTTAAGTTATCTCCTACTATATCTGACTCCAATAAATAATTAACACAGACGGCAGAGCTGGCTGGGAGCTGTGATTTCCATTACTTGGGAAATCCTGACATTAAGGGAGAGACTGATTCTGATTCAGCATAAAAAGCTAGAATTCTTGTGTTTGCCAAGAAGCAGCATTTCCTCCCAGCCATCAGATTAGGGCCATTACAGTGTTTCACTTCAGTGACTCTTCATTCTTCCTTTTGCTCCTACGCATTTCTACCTGCACATGGAATTATACAATCTATAAGGACAAAATAATGTCAAAATTTACAGTCTACATCACACAAAATTCATTTAAGTGACAGAACAGAAACGTTCTGCTTCTGCTGCAGATCTGATACGGTCCAAACCAAATATTTCAACTTCTTTTTTGCTGCTAGGAAATGTTGGAATCAGCACATTTCTACTGCATGGCTTGGGTTCAACTAACCTGCTTTTGCCTATGGAAAATTATACTGAGAATAACTTTTCAGTGGCTTTAAGAACTGAGATATTCCCATCGTACTCATCCCCAAACCGCTCTCACCCATCTATTATATGCTGATGTTAAAATGCAACGCCAACAGATAAGCAATAAAGCAACTGAGACTGTGTTTTTCCAACCCCATACCCCAAAACTGAAAGTTGGCACAGGAAGGCTATTGAGAGGCTCAGAGCAATTTCATCCCCATTCACTTCTCCATGGGCTACTCTGGACTAAATAACTAACTGCCCCTTGGAGTTGCAGATGTCTCCAGCCACAGGAGATCTTCCTTCTCAGCCTGTGGCTAAATCTTTATTGTCTGCAGGAACTAAGCACAAATTCAGTTTTCCACAGCTTATTTGAGCTGCTGACAGACATTCCTGCGTTAATCCTAGGGAAAGGAGAACCAGGAGCCACTCTCCAAGGTTAGGTGGCAGCCCAAATGCAGCAGTACTATGCCAGTTTAAAGGGACACATTGCCTGCATAGGTGTGCTTGGTAACCAGCCAGCCCAAAAATGGATGGCCAGCCGGCCGGATGGATGGAGTAGAATGCAGGGCCCAATCCTCCAGGGCAATCACAGTTAGCAGCAAGGCAGGATAAAGGCAGCTTCTGCATTTCTGCATGCAGAATGATGCCTGCATCCCCCAAAGCAACCAACAGTACAGCCCCAGGGGGCTGCAATGCTGAGAGGGCAGCACTGAAAACACAGGTATGACTTTTAACCATGTGAGGAGCACAATGTCCCAGGGTTCTTATAAGAAACCTACAGAAACAGAACTATTGGCACAGAACTTCACTGGGACTCAGTCAGAGCTGCACAGTGTGGTGACTGGGTGCTGAAGGGCTGACATAGTGGCATGTATGAGGAGCAGTGCCCCAGCCCTGCTCTTCCCAACAGCTAAAACCTTCCCTGGAAAGGTTCCAGATAAAACAAAAAGGAGCTGACACACAGCATGAAGAATATAAAAGCTAATGGCCACACTTCAACAAGGCTATAATCAAATAAAAACATGATGGACATTGTTAGGCAAACACAGCCAGAGACGTTGCTATGAGCCCCACCTGCAATAAAGCCTAATCTCAGCACTGGAGACAGCTCATTTGGAGGGCTCATGAAGTGCCAGCATACGTACAAAACACACTGTGAGGGCTCCAGAGCCATGCCAGAGACAATGTCACTTCGCCTCTTGTGCAGAGCTTCAACCCCCTGAGCTCCTCTTTGCCTGCTCGGTATGCTCTCCAGGAACAGCTAAACACTCCCAGCAGAACACTGTGCACGCCACAACTGCTATGGCTAATTGGGGTTTTAAACATAGAAACAAAAGAGTGCATCACCCCATCCATCCCTCCCTCCTCCCTGCTGTGAGGACACATGTCCTAACAATGGGGACCACAGCGATACTGATACAGGAGTATAGAACTGTGGAATGCTTTGGGTTGGAAAGGATCTTCACATTGTCCAGTTCCACCCCTCTGCCTTCAAACCTCAGCAGCCCATCTCTGCACAAAGACTTTTAATAACTGAAGCAGCATCTGGGGGACTCTGAGACCCACCCCAGAATGGTGGGTCTGCCATAGAGAGGGCCCATCCATATCAGGCAGTGTTGTCCTGTTGCCTAAGTCCAACCACATCCCCAGGGACCCCACTGCCTGCACAGCACAGCCCCTCGACCCATCCTCTCGCGGTAGTCCTGCAGGTATGGGTGCACCCACAAACCCATGGGCTGGCTCTCTGGTTCCTGCATGCACTCACTTTGTTTCTATCTATATGGCTTTCTGCAACCAGTATCTTCTACTGTTTGAACCACAATGCAAAAATCAGAGTGTTTGGGAAGGAGCCACATCCAATTAAACTTCCCAGGGTGGCTTTAACTGTCCTTCTTGCCATAATCCACACACAGTTTTGCTCCTTTTCCCTAGGAAAAGCCCCTGCATAGCCCAAACTTCTCACTGTGTCCTTTAATTTCCAGAAAGCTGCCGCTGAATTGCTCCCCGGTGCCCTGAGCTGCGGCAATGGGGGATCAAAACACTTGCTGAAGTGCTCCAGTCACAGGGAAATCACAGCCCAGAGACGAGGGATGCTCATGCCACTACTCAGCCATACCCACTATGTCTGATCTCCACCAGGCCACAGAGCAGGGAGGAGACACAGCGACCTGCCCCAACATGCTGGCGAGGAGATAAGGGAAATAGCATCACCTCAGCAAAAAAACACAGGTTAAAAGAGTTATATCAAAGAGCAAGGAGTGCTGCTGAATCATCAGACAGCGGGGAGCCTGGTAAACACAACAGCAGTAAACAGCTGAGGAGCAGGGGGGGGGAGTTCCCTTAAGAAAACCTCTTGACATCTCGGGTACCTTGATTCAAGGTGGGTTTGAGGGAACAGCTCGCTCCATTTGAAAAGAAGAGGAGGAGGAAATGCCTGTTCCAGGCAAACTCCTGGCGTGCCCCAAACGTGCCTTTTTATGTAGGACAGCATGAGAGAAGATAAATCCAAGTACGTGAGGAGTGCGTGCAGAGCGCACGGCAGGAACCGCTGGGAGCGATACCGGGGCCTGGGAAGGATCAGCGCAGCCCTGCACAGCACCACACAGAAGCAGCTTTTGTTCCAGCAGCAATTAGCACATTCCTGCAGAGCCCTGGGGGGGAGAGAGAAGAGAGAAGCATCGCTTGTCTCAGCCTCCAGCCCTGTGCTCCCACCCAGACACCCAGGCCGGTGGGGGGGATGATGGATAGCATCCTGAAAGCAGGCTTGGGGTGGTGCCTCTGCAAGGGAAACTGGGAATGCAAGAAGGACGCGGCAGCAAGGCATGGGGGAGAACCACAGCAGAGCTGGGGAGGGAAGGATGGCATGGGGCTCCATAGGGACTCTGCCTTGGGATGGGGCCAGTTCTTGGTGGGAGAGTGGGGCTCCTCTCTCCTACCTTGGGCCACCTGCAGTGAAGCCCAGTCCCCAACCTCTTCAATCTGGTAGCATCCACCAGGAGACACATAGAATCATAGAATGGTTTGGGTTGGAAAGGACAGGCAGGGACCCCTCACACTAAACCATGTCACCCAAGGCTCTGTCCAGCCTGGTGTAGTCACCTACGTAGTAAGCGACTGAGAACTTAATAGAGGCACTAGTCTCCTTCCAGTGACTGTGAGTCCAGAAGGGCAGAGTGGATGAGGCATCCACCTCTGATACCACTGATATCCACTCAGAGGTGGATAAACCAGAAATTATCCTTCCCTCTGTACATTTGATATCCTATAAGGCAGCATTTTCCCACAAGCACTGCTTTATCTGGCCGGTGTAGGAGGTCCCAACCCTGCCACACACTCAATTCATCTGTTTGCCAACAAACAGATTCCCACTGCACCCAGCAGAACCAGTCTCTGGTGTGAGTGGAGCTGCTTGCTGAGATCAGGTGAAGGGCTGGGGGGTTCTCAGCTGCTAACACAGTGCCTTGCCTCGAAAGGCTAAAGAGATATCATCTGCATAACATTTAGGAACCCGCAATAGAAACACACTTCAGAGTGGAAAATACTATAAAACATAAGCTCCTAATATGACTGAAGAGGCTCTGATTGAAAAGACGTATTTGGCTTCCACTTATCTACAGTATTACTGAAAAAGGGGGGTTTTCTTCCCCTGTGAGATGAAAACCTTGTGCTGCTCTCCGCACACAGCCATGTGCCAAGCATGCACTCACCCCCTCGACCCATCCAAAACCATAGACACCAGTGAACTCTGTGCTGCTCTTTGCCAGTGCTTCCCAGCAGCAGACCTCCAGCAGCTCAACAGCATGATTCCCACTTTCTATGGGGAGAGATCTCTGCCTCCAGAGCAAAAGCAGAGATGTTTTGCATTGAAACAGCTTCTTCACGGTTCAGTGCATGATGTGAGCAGGGTCAGGGCACAGGGCTCACAGCTCCACCCCAGCAGTCCCACACAGCAGCCAATGCCACCTTAGCTTCCAGCCATGACCTTCTCCTGGAATGACTGTGGTGTGTCACAGGCAAGAGAAAGCCAGAGCATGTCACTAAGGGCAGGGCCTTCAGTAATGCTCATGGAGACCCACCCCGGCTGTCCCTAGTGACTCACACAGCCCTCCATAGCACAGAGATAGGCTGAAAGGTCTCTGTCAGCCAACTTGAACATGTGAGGCATCAACTGGTCCCCAGTGCTGGTCTTTCAAAGGAAGACTGAAGGAAAGCCTTCTGCTGCAGCCCTGAAAGCATCACCTGCATTTCAAACAGCTACAGGTGAACATCACTAACACCACTGTCTCCAAGCTGCTTTTAAAGACTTTGCTGCACCAAAGCTTAACCACCACCTTCACCACCAGGAAGGTAAAGGTTATTTCCAAGGGGGTTTGGACCTTCCCAGGCTTTGGGACCTTTTCAGGTCCTGTGCAGCCACTGTGGCCCTGGCCATCACTCATGACAGAGTCCTATATGTGGCATAAGCAACACAATGACCTTAAAATCAAGGAGGAAAGCTTATTTAACAGTGATGCAGGGGAAGCAGGAAAACATGTCTCAGAAGCTGGCACAGTGGGTGACATAAAGGTAAGGTTGGGGATCCATGCATGGAGCTATTCAGTCATGTAACAGCAAGATTTCCCTGTTTAGGAAAAAAATTACACGACCCTTATTGGAAAGTGGTCTGTGATGCCATCACACACATGAACACCCCTTTTTCACCTTGTTTGTCAGGTGGGTTCTTGTGTGCTCATAAAAAGGGTCTTAGCACCCAAAGCACAGCCTTGGGTTGCAGGCTGGCATCCAGAACTCCATTCAGGCAGATCAGATCTCATTGTGCCAGTGATTTGATTTGATTATGGTTTTGCTTTCCCTAATTCACTTACACTCTACTTTGCCATCCATTACAGGGCTGCAACTGCAGCAGGCTGCTGCAGTCGCTGTCTGAATCGATGCTAGGCAAAGCTGCCTGTGGGTGTTGTGCTGCCAGCAAGCAGATTTTTGTGCAAGCCCTTTCCAGCTGACCAAAATGCAAACAGGGGCAGAGACAAGTCCAGAAGTGAGAGGAACCCAGTGCCAAAAGCTGCTGCAGGTTCAGAGGCAGCCTGATGAGCTATTGCACCAAGAGTGTTTAGATCTGAGGCTGTCATTGAGCATCGGTACAGGTCTCATGGAGGTGAAAAGGCTCAAATAAGGATTGGCAGGGTTGCCTTGGGCCCACTCTTGGACCATCAAAGCCAATGGAGTCAATAGTAGGGGGTTTCAGCTAACTGCACCAGGGCTGTCTGGAGTGGCCTTTAATCAACACAGTGAAAACACCTTTAATAAGCCTCCACAGATAAATAAGCAGGGGAAAAAAACACAGGGAAAGAAGAAATCATGATTTCTTCAGATTTAAACCTTACATCCCTTCAGCCCCATCAAGTAATTATTGATAAAAGCATTTTCTAATAGAATAATATTCACATTTAATTAGCTGTTTTTTCCGTAGCTAATAACATTATTTTGAATGACTGAATCAAATTATTTCCATCTCTGTACCAAAGCAGCTCACTAACAGCACGTATGCCATCTCTGGGATCAGTACTCAAACCCAACAGAAACCTCCCAGACAGACTCAGCGATTATTTCCCTCCAAAAGCTATCTTATCTATTGGCATCACCCTTGCGAAGTGATTTATTGGGATAATCAGAGACAGAGCCCAAGCATAAATCCCAGCCCCTCCTGTGTATCACCAGCACACCCAGCCAGCACAATGATGCTCCAGAAGGAAGGGCAAGGGTTGAACTCCTTGGCGAGCTCCCCTGCATTACTATCAGTGACACAAACACGGCTGCTCCCGGAGAGGATCAGCACCCTCCAGGGCAGCAAACAGCTTTAGCTGGTCCCTCCAGGTATAGCCTGCCTGGGAGGGAGGTGTCTAAGCATTTTACCTTCAGTTCAATAGCCCTAAGCCAGTGCCTTGGGGTGTGGGCAGCATTATAAACTCATGCCGTATCTCAGGGAAACACCCAACTCATACTGACAGACCTCTGCTGCTTGAAACAAGTGTGAGCTGTCCCCACCACCCCATCCCTGGTGCTGCATGCACCCCACAGAGGGCTGCAGGAAGATTAGGGATGGGAACTCTGAATGTCAGGGCAGGGGAAACCAGGACAGCTGGGATTTCTCTGGAGGAGATTCCTGTTCTTGCAGGGTTGGGTGGATGAAATAGTTTCCTCTTACAGCTCATTGTGTTCAGGCATCCCAGAGTCATGGGGCAGCCTCACACAATGACAGGGGCTGGGGAAAGGACCCTGTTATAGGCTGTGATAACAGAGCTTAAGAGTAATAATGAAATCAAGTGTATACAAAAGGGTTTACTCCTATCCAGGACCCAGTTTTGCTGTGAACTGGGAGTGTTTAAGAAATTACAGCGTTTTCTGTGTTTGCCACCAAAAAACACTCAGTATGGCTTTGTAGCTATTGAAAAGTGATGCAGGCAGCCACGGGAAAGACTCCCTCCTGAGCAGAGGCCAAACCACGTCCTGGCTATGGGGTTAGGCAGGGACAGACCTCAAGGTGTGAGGAACCCCAGCTTTGGAGACAAGGTCTCCCTTGGAGGAGGCAGCTCGGCGCTGCCTGCACTTCAGAGCTAGCAGAGCACAGTGGACACCAGAGAGCTGGTTCCTTTGCTTACTGTTATTTTGACCAGCTCTTTAGTAAGGTTAAAGATCAAGGCCCTGCGACTCTTTAGGCTGAACAGTTCACATCTGAGTACACATTCAGGAAGGCTGGAGGGGCGGCACCCACAGGCAGCTGCCAAAACAAATGGTTGTACTATCCAACAGTTTCCTCCCCTGAGACCTGATTCATGAAAGACAAAATCCAAGCCAAGAAGCCTTAGGTGCGGAGCAGCAGCCCTACAACAGAAAGAAGGGGCCATGAATTAGGTTATCACACCTAGTAACACCTCTGGTTATTTTCTTCATCACATGCTTGTGAGTAAAAACATGTGCACAGTGAAATGCAGGTTTCTGGAGGAAAATGAGGTTTATAAAGGGAAAGAGGAAACAACAACAAAAATATACCGGAGTGGGAGAGTGAAGGTGACTGGAGATGGAGCCCTGGTCTTCAGGGCTGCCCACCCTGCTCAATCAAGCATTCTGTGACCATCTCTCCCGTTGCATCCTTCTCCCCAGCACTGATGCTCCAGCCCTGAGCATCCCACACAGCCCCCACGGGAGTTCATGGTCCATTTCCCACCACCTCCACGCTTGAGTGACTTCCTCACATCTCTGTGCTTGCAAAGAACCCACACACACATCAAAATCAGCTGCCTGCAAGAGCGAGGCAGTGAGACTGGATGGGGTTCCAATGTTATGACAGCAGTACATCATCAGTTGGGGGATGCTTTCACATCAGCAGAGGGATGATGAAATTAATGTATTAAGTGCTGCTTCTTCTGTAGTTCATGGTGACATCTTCTAAACGCTTTGTGGCAATGGCTTCCATCACTAGCTCTCCTGCAGAGATGAAACCGAAACTGCACTAAGGCAAAAGATTTTTGCATTGCTAGAGGGAATCCTGGCCTTGCAGTATGTTTTGGGCCAAGAAGATGGTCTCACTTCTGCATCTGCTAGCCTTTATTTGCCACAACAGGATTGGGAGGAGCTGCCTACAGGCAGCACTGGCCACCACAATGTGCCTTCCCTGCCTTTCCAACAGGTCAGGCACAGAGCACAGTGCCAGGTCGTCTCCATCCCACACCAGTGTAGGAGTTCCCTCAAGATGAACTTTCATTAAACTTCTTTGCTGTCAGACCAACCCTTTCACTTGACGTAGGAAACCCAAAGCAGGATCTAGAGCAGCACGTGTGGGTGACACAGAAGGGAACTCCTCAATGAATCACTTGCTCCCATCCATGAAAATCCCTCACCACTGTCATTCACATAATTAATGCCTCTCATCCCAAAGGTCCCTGAATTGCTTGAAAGACACTGGATATAGTATCTCTCCTGCAACAATCACACAGTGCTAAAGAAAGCACAGACGCCTCTGGGGAAGAAGTAATAGACTTTATGATGCTACAGGACACCAATAGCTGGGACTAAATTACTACATTTGGCCATAAAAATCTCTATTTTAGCAAAAGGCATCTTGGTGTTTTTAAGGGTCACAAGGACTTTGATTTTACCTCATCTGAAAGACGGTACCTATATCAGAACATCTGCCACTTGGAGGTCCCCTGAAGCATCTGGGGACTTCTCCAGAGCCCATGATGGGATACTTCCAGCCAACCCCTTCCAAACCTTTGATAGGGAAAAAGAAAGAGGAATCAGATGAAAAGGTTCAGTGGAGCATAGTGGGACAACAAGGCCTTGGATGTCACAAGTGAAAAGACATAAGGTGGGTCTCAACTTCTGAGGCTCTGTCCCTGCCCTTCAGCTCATCTGTGCCCATCTACACATCACTTCCACAGGTCCTACACAAAAACAGAGCCCGAAAGTGATGGGATGGAAAGAAGAAGCATGGTTTAGAGAAAGGTGGACTTCTCTCGCAGCAAGAACAGCCCCAGAAGCTCAACCTGCCCACTGGAAATCCCACAGCGCTGGAGACATCTTTACCTTCAGACTACTGAAGGAAGACAGGCTCTCCAAAATGTGAATTGCAGAGGAAAAGCGCTGATATTTAATTACAGAGTATCTTTCACCTCCACCCCAGGCTTCACTGAGGGCTGTGTCCACACAGATTTGTCCTTACATTCAAGAGCCACATTCTCATTCATGTTATACCCTCCAGTCTCTCCAACCTCATCAACTGACAAGAGCTTTCATAGTGCTCATTATTCACTACTCCCTTTCTAAAGAAGTAGAAAAATCAAATACCTGAAGAACATGAGCAGGGTATACTGTGTTTTATAACAGCTGGAACACAAACCAGGGGCTCAGCTTGTGTGGACCCAGCCTTTGAATCCTTTGACTTCAAGAGCCAATGCAACAATGAGGGGCTGACTACCTGCAAGCTGTTGGGGGCACAGCCTGCACTTATTCACCCCTTTCTGAAGGAACAGGGGTAAAATGGTGGAGAGCATCCACCTCGTTCCATGTGTACATCTTGAAGAACCAGTATTTGTTGTCTAAATAAACTCCTGTATCCCATGTATCAGCCAGGTTTTCCAGCTGGAAGCCCAGTCAGTCCCATGCAGTTGCTGTATGACCCAGCTATACCAAGTGATATTCACATTTCTCAAATGTTTAGTTAACTATCTTTTCCATTTGACTTCCTATGTGATCTCTGGTTTAGGGACTGATTTTAGACTGACGGCCAGTGGTGGTACCCATGATACAGGCATGAAGGCAGGTTCACACCGGAGCAACCAGTGGCACTACACAGCTAGGCTACTGCTCAAAGGATGTGACCAAGGCCACAGCTGGAGGCAAATTATTGTCACTGTGGGCAGGAGACCCATGACTTAGTGAGACAGGGCCTTACTTCTGAGTGAAAAGCCTGTACAGAAACACACAATATGCAGTGTTCCCGGCAGACAGCTCACACCGTAATCTCTCACCCCAGCTGGCCCTGGCCCTACGCAGGATGCAGAGATAAATCCTACCTTACCAGATATGAGGTTTCCCTCAGCCACACTTGCAGCAAAGAGAATGGAACAGCAAGAGCTCTGTGAGGTGTCCATGGGGTTTGAAGCCAGAAGGCAGAGCACACGCTGGAGTGCCAGCAGGACATGCCATTCCCTGCAGGGCATCGCCGCCCGCCTACAAAGCCTCCTCAAAGGTCACGTCTCCCTGCGATGGACGGCAACAGTTAAATTCATTCCATGCAGCGGGGCCGGGTGGTGATTCATGAGGCTGTGCCTTGGGTTATGCTGGCAGGACACAGCTGGAACAACAGCTGCAAGCAGAGTACAGCGTGCTCCGGGCAGCGGGGAGCGTGCCACCACCGAGGGGTTACCACTGGGCAAAGAGTGGGGCAAAGGAGAAGGGAGGATAATCTGCCAGCACAGCACCTATGTCCTGCCAGTACAGGGAAAAACAAGAGCTGAGACAAGGAGATGATGAGAGGATGCTGCAGCATCCCTTGGGGCAAGGCATTACCCAGCCAAAAGACTCTCCAACTCTGGCAATTCCCATCTCTTCGGATTATGGGGACCTATAGTCCTTCCCTCCTGAGCCTGGTTATAGAGTCACAGAATGGTTTGGGTTGGAAAAGACCTCAAGATCATCCAGTTCCAACCCCCCTGCCATGGGTAGGGACTCCTCACAGTGTAGCAGCTCTGACAGCTTGAGAAACTAATCTGTGGGAGCAAAATGAGGCTCCCAGGCTTGCTTTTGTTCCAGGGCCTTTTTGGTGAAATGAAGTCTTTCACCTTTTTCAGGCCTTCTCACCCTCCCTTGCAAGAGCAGCGAAGGACAATGTGGACATGGCAGTCCTCAGCAAGGACATAGAGCTGGGTTTGCCTGGGCACAGCTCCTGCCCCATGGCCAGTCTAACCAGTCCATCTCTCCCTCTGCAACGGTCTGCTCCAACTCGGAAACCTTCTTTACAAAAACATTTCCAGGTCAGAGAGATTTCAAGAACCTAATGCCTTTCAAAGAGGTAAAAAATCTGTCAACTACTCCAGGGCTTTTTGGTTTATTTCTAAGAGACACCTCTAATTTAAATGCATGAGAATTCATGGGACTCAGCACGGCATCCCATCCCTCTTTGGAAGACGTGACACATATTCACATATTCTCCATTGCTATTTCCACCAACAGACCTCACTCTGCATCCTCCCTCTTCCTTATGTGCTCTGCATTACTAACAGTGTGCCTGCCGTCCCCACACCAGCCCACCTTGAGATAGTGGGGGGCTCTTGCAGCCAGCGGGCTGGGGAGTCCTGAGGCTTTCCCATCACCTTCCTGGAGCTGGTGCTCAGCACATGAACATCTGCACATACCTCTGCAATGGACAAACATTAGCAGAGGGAAAGGAGAAGAAGAAAGCATCAGAGTTTGTGCTAAACTGTCCCACACAGGACCCCTTCTTCCCACAAATGCCCTGCAGACACAGTCAAACCTGGATCAGCAATTCCTGGGGAAACACGGCTGGAAAATAACCACCCAGGAGCACCTCTGAGCATCTCTGCTTGGGTCACAGCTGAAGTTAGGTCTTTCGTGACTCACTGGACCGAATTTGTCTTGTCTTACTTTAGGCACTTTGATAAATAAGGAGACATGGTTCCCTGGGGGGCACGGGAGTCAAACACAGCCACAGCCCTGAGAGCATCCCCTCTGACGCACACTGCTCCCACTGCCACACATCCCTTCTGCTCAGCCTCTGCTCCATTTATAAAGGGAAAGAAACATCCCTGCAGCGCAGGCAGGGGCTACGCTGTGGTTTGCATTTCACTACAGGCTTTTTATAGCTTCCAGTGGAAAAAAAGCCCTGTAATGTGAGAAGGTCGGGGTAACGCGACCGGCACGCTCAGCGCTGCCAGGACCAGGGCCAAGCGCTGCCAAGAGCAGCTCAACACACAAACACAAACCTACCACCGGCAAAGGTTGACACATCCCTGCGCAGGCCCCTGTGGGATGCAGAGCTCATGCCTTGGGTGAAAACAGCTTCATTTCTCATGCTCTATTCCAGCTGATGTGTCAGCCTCGCTCAGTCCTTGAGTGCAACTACACCAGTGACCTATTCTGACGCTGTGCTTGTGTTCCATAGCTTCAAGGTTACACACTTGAGTAGCTGCTCACAAGTATCAGGGCAGGACACAGGGACTAGTCCTTTATTTGAGCACTGCAAAGCACTTTGAAGGAGCTATTGGCTCCGCAGGTATTTACATTGGATTGTAGAGAGCATATTTGAGCTTGAGTCAATATGAAACTAATTGTTTGGGAGAGTAAAGAATTCAGACCCCAGGTTCTGTTCCCCTTTACACTGGTGGGGCAAAAAAGCTTGGGAAACAAGAAAAGTTATCCAAGTTATTTAGAATCTGCAAGGAAAAACCGGAGACACGAGGTTAAATCCCAAAGCGAGAAACAAACTGGATGGACTCCCCCATTCACAGCTCTCCTGCCTCACCAAAGTGCTCATTCACAAACTGCAGCTCAAACTGCCCTGGCTGCCACAGCAACGAGCCCTTCAGGAAGTCTAAAAGGGTAACAGGAAAAGCAGCAAGGCTGGGGCAGAGGCGACAGCACCGCCCGCCTGCGCGCTCACCCTCCTGGATGTCGAAGCAGAGCCATGAAATCCTATATAACCCAACGGGGTTTTGCTGGTGTCTGAACCATTTGTGTCATAACAGAGCCCCATTCATCACACGTGTTGCTAATGAATTTTCCACTGAGTGAAACAGGGGATGTTCTCAGGGACAGCTCCTGAAACAGCCTGTGTTTGGATCCAACCGCTGGCCAAAATCGGGTTCCTTGTTTCATGTCGGATTATAAACCACAGCATCCAAGCGGGGCATTCATCCCCAGCTTCATCCCTTCCAAAGATGAGGTTTTAACTTGTCTCTGTGGAGATTGCAGCTCTCCATTTCTGCAGAGCCACCCGAGTCTTGCAGATAGCCAAAGGAAGGGAAAAGAAGTCACCCTAAGAGTGACAGAAGAACCCCAGACCCACTTTTAGAAGTGATCTAGGCACCCAGGAGCCTGCGTTCAAGATTCAGATGCACGTTTTTCTTTCAATTTGATACAAAGTGAGAGTGCAGAGCATTTGGTGCAGAAATGTCTTCACCAAAGCAGGACTCACCCAGGGCAAGGACTGAGGAGATGCTTGGTAAACCCATGCTGTTTGCCCCTTTCCCTCTCTGCTCACATCCCACTCTCCACCCCGCTGCCTAGGTCAAACCCTGCCATTTGGCCGATCACAGCAGGAAAACCAATCCCCCATCACACAAACCACGTTTTATAAGGAGATTGCATTTCAGAGCAAAAACCTCTGGCATCTGACTCCATGCCCCTATGGTGAATGAACCATGCGAGCCAGCTCCTTGTCCAGCCCAGGCCTTAGGGGCGTACCCACACACGCATCCCAGTGTCCTCACCGCTGTTCCCCATGGGAAGGCAGCTCAGTGGGATTGACAAGTATTGCCAGGAGTTCTCATGAAGGCTGCAGCACACTGGGATCAGTTCCAGTTCCCGCTCCAAAATATCCCTTAACATTAATGCTCCAGGCATGCCACAAAACAACAATTATGTGCAGGGACTTGCAGCAGGGGCTGACTCTTGGGAGTGTTTTCTGCCCATTTTTAGCCTCTGTATGATTAAAGCTATATTGCTCTATGGATATTCTGCTTTCCCTGCCTCCTAATGCGGTGCCCATTACATCTTTTAGGGGCTTGTAGATGTTTAATTACAGCTTTTTCTAAAGGCTTGGATTACATCCTTGAAAGCTTTCCCCAGCTGGGAATCACCCTTTCAGACCTCAGAGGCAAAAAACTCCCAAAGATATAAAAATAAAGAGGCAAAAGTGAAAGAGAAGGGAGGAGAGACAGAGCAGGAGCCTGAAAGCCCCAAGAAACACCAACATCCTTACAAGCCAACCAGCCCCAGCAAAGTTTCTGCAAGGACACTGGTAACACGGGTTAGTGGTGGACTTGGCAGTCCTGGGGTAAAGGTTGGAGTTGATGATCCTAAAGGTCTTTTCCACCCTGGCTGATTTTATGCCTGCAAAACAGCAGTGGGATGCTGAAGGGAGGCAAAGAGCCTCCTTTGAAAAGCCTCCCTAATGGACACAGGGTGTTCATAGGGGTGATCAGTCATCCTGGAGGGTCAGGGAAGAGCCCTGGGCAGGAAATGTTGGTCTTGATGCTGTTGGGATACCCACATCCTCACTGACAACAATGGGAAACCCCTGGTTTGCCACAAAGGAAAGGAACAGGTGAAACAACCCCATCTAAGATGACCTCAGACTGTGCTCAGTGTGACCCCAGCTCTTCACCAGCCACAAGACCAGAGGTGCAACCCACCAAGTGTTAGCAAACATGCAGCGGCTTCTGCCTGGGAGCTTGCAGTGTCCTTCTGCCCATGGGGAGGCATCCATAGCCCCCAGGAGACCTCCATCCCCAAGAAAAGCTGAGTCAGGCCTGGGCAATGGTGCACTGAAGGGATGGGGAGGGAAGGCGAGGTGGCTCGCCTGGAATCTGGGCAATGTGGCCATTAGCCTTGGAGAACTGCACTGCTACAAGGAGGGGGAGGAAGTTTTCCAAGGCAAAAGTGCTTATTCATCACCAGAACTCATTTGGTGATCGTGCAGAAGCAGTGAAACGGCTCCTCAGCACATCCCTCCTCTGACACAACTGTGAGGGAAGGTTTCTCCTCCCTGCAGGAGGAGGGATCGGGAGCAGAAGTTCACTGTGGGACTGTCCCTGCCAGGCAGGGCTCCCTCTCTGCTTCTTGGCTCTGCTGCCTCTTTCTACACTGCTTGTACCAGGCTCAGCCTGCTCTGCTGCAGGAAAAGAAAAGGAGTTGTTGGGAAATACAGGGGCAAATCTCTGCCTATCCCTGGTCCCTGTCCTGGGGTGCAGCGCTGGGGAGCACACACATGGGCTCAACGCTGTCGCCAAGCTGCCATGCAACCAGCACCGGCAGAGCTGCTGGAGCACAAGCACAGGCTTGGACAAGGCTCAGGGATGGAGGGATCTTGTATGGAAAACAGAGCGAAAGAGCAGCTGGGAGAACAGTAGGAAACGGCAGGAGAAAAGAACTCAGGGATGTGTATCCAGGTAGGAGAGGGGCTGTAGCACAATGTAAGGGGAGAGAGCCCATTGCTGTGCTCCTGCCTGTAGCAACAGGGGCATGTGTAGGAGAAACTGAGGCTTATGGGGTAGCTGCTTTAACAAGGTTAATTTATGCCAGCAACCAAGCTGCTTTCACAAACCAAATGCAGCCACGTAAGGGTTAAATACAGCTTTTCCTATTCTGTCCTGTCTTTAACCACAGGTCCTGGCTCTTCTTCCACCCACCTCTGGTCTTTTCTCAGTTTCACAAGGGTACAGCTGGGTTTGTAGCCAACATCAACACTAACATGCAGCAGCCTTAATATCTGCCTGGGACATCCCTAGTTCTCCACGTGAACCAACCAAACAGACCCCAGCCCAACACACAGGTCTGGGCCAGCTCAGCCTCAAGGGTCAGGCCCAGGAGGGTTGGACACCAAAGCAAATACATCAGCCACATCCCCCTTGCTCCTAGCTCTGTAGCAGGATGCCTTTTATCCCAGAGGGAGGCCATGGCATGGAACACATCAGCTCAGTGCAAACTGAGTGGCTAAAACAAAGCTGGGGGGACGTAATTTTTACTCCGTTAAGGTTAATGTCAGCACAAAGGCAAGCGAGACATTGGAAATGACACTCAGGATGCATCTCAGGCTCAGGGTAACTCATGGTTTCACACCAAGCCCTCCATTTGGGCCTGACCATTTTCCAGGAGGCACCAAACTGCTTCATCTGCTCACATCCCACCAAAGACTCTTGCACCAGGGACACCGACCTCCACAATGCCCAGGTTCATCTCAGCTGCACTCACCCCAGATGAAGGACCTGATGGTTGCAGGAGCAGGAGCAGACTCTGGTTCCTCAGCTGACTGCCTTCACCACAAAGCATCTTTCACTGGTGGAAATAGATTTAGAAGGTGGGAAAGTATGAATCTTCACCTGCCCTATTGCGTCATCATGGAGAAAGCAGAGTTTGCATGGCTGCAAGCACCAAAGTCACTATGAAATCTCCCTATCCCACTGACTGCAGGTTCCTCAGGGGGCCAATTGGACCAGCCTTTCCAAGCCAAAGCTCTATACAAACCAGAGCATTCTACACTGAATTCTACAAGCTTTCCACAGCAATCAAAGCAAGCAATAACCCCCACTCCCTGGGGAGCAACACAATCTCTGCTCACTCCCACTTGCCAAGCAAATGGCACTTTCCAATCCCTCTGTTGAGCAGACAGGTAAAACACAACTGCTGTTACCTGGTGTCAAGGTCACCATTACAGGAAGTCTCCTTCAGCTCCTGCATGGCCCAGATTTTTGGGGGCTTACCCTATCATTTCCACATCTTTGGGCTACCAGGTCTTCCAGAGAGGAAAGTTCCTAGTGGAAGTGCTGACACATCCATATAACCCCACTACAGACTGCCTGGCTTTTCACAGCAGCACCTTTCCCTGTACACCCTGCTTGGTCTCATCACTGGAGCATACACAGAGCATCCCAGTTTATCCATTGGAGAGTGAATCAGCAAGTCGAGCCCCCTGCTTGCTGTGGATTAGCTCTCCATTGGAAAGGATAGCTCTCATTATTGTCATTAATTCATCCAAAGGAGCCTGGCCAGCAGCCCAGAATGGCTGGGGTGGCCACAGAGAGGTTCCGTTCCCCAAGCATATTTTCACCTCTACCACGCTGAGCTCCCCACGGCCCTTCTAACAGCCTCAGCTAATAGCAGAGCCTGCTTCCAGCTCAGAATGATCAATGGTAATGTAATTGTTAGAGCATCTTCCAGGAAACGTGCTGCCGGATCCATGCGTGGTTAGAAAGGAAACAGAGAGGAGCGATGGTGAGCATCACACCAGGGCTGTCACCCGGCTATAAAGCACCTCAAATTCAGGTACAACCCCTTGGAGAGAAGAGACTCTCAGTCTAGGTGATTGCTGGCTGTGATTGCTGCTGCCCTGGCTGCCAGCAGCAGTGCAAACGCATACAGTTCACCCCCTTAGTGCAGAGATGCAAAGAGATCCTGGTGCACATAGGGTCTGCCACATAAACAGGGCTGCCAACACCATGTTTTGGTGTGTTTACGGAGTGCGTAGGGCAAGGCTGTAGACTGAGAGCAGGAGATCCCTTCCCTTTGACCCCCCCACCATGCCTTCAGACAGCAACTTCTGAGAAAGGCCTGGGTGTTTTGCCACCCTCTGCTGAATTTTGCAAGCAAGATCAGCAACATTTTCTCTCTTTAAAGCATTTCACAGACTCTTGCAGGTCCAACAGGGTCAAACAAGCAAGAAAGAGCAGCCCTAGGGGAAGACCACAAATGGACAAAAGCACTTTGCACAGAGAAAACGTATGACGGGCTCTTTTCTGCTCTGCAGCACCGAGTGTAGGATGCAAGGGCAGACAGGCACATGACTTAAACTCCCCAGTCTTCTGGCTGCCTTTAGCTGACATGACTTCAGTGGGTGGATGGAATGCCATCTATCTCCTGAGGCTGCTAAAAGGGAGCCCAGGATGCCAGCACCAAGGAGGGGGGGGAAACCTTTGAGCTGCAGCAGAGTGGCATCCACACACCCTGCCAAGAGGCTGACAGGTCCCTGTGTGAGCTCTGGGCACAGCCACCCCTCCCCAGAGCAAGAATTGCCAACCCTGATCCCAAATCTCGAGGCTTTTCCCATCAGCTGCTTTTTTGTGCCATCCTCCATCACAGCTTTGGCATCTCATTGGCATTTAGGGAGTTATGTTTGGAGAGCAACAGGTCTGATTCTGGCTCCTGATGACTGTAAGAAGTAATCTGTCATATGTGGAGAGCACCATGGGCTCAAGTGTAACCACCACCACTGTTCTTCCTTCATGTGCAGCCCTGGGTAGTCCCTGGCATAAGTGAGTGCAGTCAAGCAGAGAGCATTGAGGCAGAACTGCAGTGCCCCATATGAGCAGCTGGTCCCACCTCTACAGACAAGGATCCAGTGATCTGCTGGCCTTTTCCCTCTCACTGCTGGTGCTTCAAGCTCCAGCCCCCCTGCAGCATCTCCCTACTTGTGTGAGGAACAAGCACCCGGTACCTCCTCAGCCCATGGCAGTCCCCCCGGCACACCCCACCTCAGAGGATGCTATTGCATTGTGCCAAACCAGTTTGTTCATCTCCAGATGGCAGAACCACCTTCCCTGCTCCCAGCAGAGCGAAGGGTAGAGCTGCTGTGAAAAGAAAGGACCGGGAGGAAATAATCAGCATTTTCTAGGAGGCATTACATTTTCCATGCTATTTGTCCTGAAAAGATAACACAGAGTCTGATACCAGCACAGCTAAAGATCTAGGAGAAAGCCCAGCTCTCCTTCCCCCACCTTCACTGGGAAGAGATCTTTTATTTGTCTGTTTAAAAACTGAAAACCTGTGGGTTTCAAACCAAAATCAGTTTGTGGGTTTTAGGTTTCTAACGAGAAACTCTAACACCTTTAAGAAAGCATCCACTGTGCGTTAGGGAAACTGTCAAAAAGCATCACACAGTTTCATTTGGCGAGGAAGAAAAGTGGAAAAATCCCTTTAGGAGATTAGGAGAAAAGTGGAAAAATCCCCTGTTCAACCCAAAATGCACGCTCAAAATTCCCACTACGAGACTAAGCTTGGCCACAAAGAAGCAGATGCCATTCACTGAAGACAGGGACTAAAGGCAGCTATCCTTGGAGTCTTATGGGAAGGGCATATAGGGATTCATCCTTACATTTGAGCCAGGGAAATCTCACCCAGCCTTTAAGCTTTGCTGCTGTCCTTGCTGTGCCAACAAGCAGCTTGTATGAAAGATGGAGATAGGGAGGACAGAGAGAGAACAGGGGAGTGATCAGCCTGGAAAGACTGAAATTACAGTGCTTGTGCTCTCCTTCCCATGATCCCCATCCATGCTACGGTATCCAGATGAGCCTTGGACAGATAAAGTCAGGAACACAGAAAAATCCCTATAGAAGTGTTGGTTTCCCTGGAGTGGATGGGGTTTGGGGGTGGAACTGCATTTCCAAACTACCCCTTGGTACCTGCCTAGAGCTGACGGTGCAGAGCTCAGACCTGAGCAGTTCAGCAAACCCAAACAGGGCTGGTTTACTTCTGTCTTTGCATCTGCAAGGGGTGAATCAAAAAGCCATCGCTGATGCAGTGGAGGCTGCTTGAGCAGGGCAGGAACGTACGAGCAAGGGAGGCAACGCCAGCCTCTGTGATTGCAGCAGGGGAACCTGATGAGCTGTCACATAGCTGGGCAACGTGAAACAAGCCATAGGAATGGAGTTTATTGTTCCCCTCAAGCAGCTTGGAGAGCAGGCAGAGATTTGAGGTGAGATGGAGATCTCTGACAACGCTTTGGAAGCACACACTGAGCACTGTGTCACAGTGAGCACTACAGCGTGCCAGGCTTTAAGCCTGTTGCTCATCAGGATTATTTTGCCTGCCTTTAAGGCTTTCAAGTGCCAAAGTTAAATCCCCCCTTAGATCATAGGAGGCTGATCCAGTGAAGCACTGAATGCTACCCACCTGCAGAGTCTCTCATGAGTACAGACATTATCAGCCCCACCTTTCTGCCCACACATCTTTGTCATACCAAAGCCCTGAGGGTTTTACTCCCACAGAAGTCAGTGTTGACCCTCCACCAAGCTGCTCTTCAAAGCATCACAACAGATCCATAAACACAAACATACAAACCCCAGCCACTCTGGGGAGCATCAAGTGATGAAGCCCTTCAGGGCACCATCCCTCCACGGTTCAGATTGCAGAGTGCAGTGAAGAGCATCGCCAAGAATAACCAGTGCTTCCTGCTGAGCAGCAGCAGGAAGGTCTGCTTGGAAAACACAGTATTTGAAGAGCCAGTGCTGGCCTTTGAAACCTCTTCACCTGCCACCCACATCTGAGCTCCTATTCCTGCTGAAACAGGGGAGGAAAGAGCAGCCAGAAAGCTTTAACACATCATTTTAACAGACCCAAAGCTCCTTGAAAGCAGGGTCAGACCTTGGGAGGTGGATCAGGTATCAGTGCTGTGAACCACCACCTGAGAAGGTCTCAAAGTACTTTAAACTGTGCGGTAAAGACCATTATTCAAATCCCATGGATGGAGGAATGGAGTTAAAATGAAATGCAGTGAACTGGACCCTCTGCACCCAGCAATGAGCGAACTGATAAAACCACCCTGATCACAGCCCTCATTATGCTTAATTATGCTTAAAGTTGAGGCTCAAACTCCAATGTGCTGCATCCCCATCCTGGGGATGATGCAGGGATCCAGCCCCTGAGCACCCCGAGATCTTTGTGGGTGCTTCATGCCTGGACTGGAGAACACTTCCAACACTGTGGTATGGTACATAGAGACAGGCTCCCACTGCGAGAAGGTCAAAGCTGCTTAGGCCAGTCCTGAGGCTGGGAACACGAGGGTCCGAGGGGGTAGTGCGCTGTGTTGCAATTGGTAACGGACTCACAAAGAGAGAATTGTGTTCATGGGCTGGGCTATAAATATTCCTTTTTGAAAAGGCATAACTGGAAAAATGTCTAAATGTCTATTTTTGCCTCCTCTGCTTCACCCACTCGAAACATTGACATCATACCAAGCTCCTACTGAGACAGAGTCATTCCCGAGACCCGGAACAGTACAACTGTACCCAGCGCCAATGCCGGGGAAAGGAAAATAAGCATCTTTGTAGCCTGGGAGGATGGACAGAGCAGCGCCTGGGGAGGGGGAATTCTTCCATGAAAATGGCAGGTTTTCCACTGCTCTTTAATTCCAATAACAGTGACTCAGCAAAGGCCAAGTCCAGGCTGTCACAGCCTTGCCCAAGGCTCACCCAAGCTCCAGTGCTATTCCAAGAGGCTTCCAACTACCCAGGTCCATCCCTGTGGCAAGCAGTTTTCTCCAGTCTCCCCCTCAATTTCATATAACCCCACTGAACCCACCCCAAGCTGCCTTTAAGGAAAGAAATCCACCTCAGAGTAAGGCAGTTTACAGCAGGCTGTGACCCCATGGCACTCACCACAGGCTTTGTGAACTGCTGCAAATGATGAGAGAGCACCAAACACCAGCATCTCCCCTCTGCCTGCACGGGATGGTGAGGACAGGATGAGCACTGCTGGCAGGGTTTGGCCTGAGCCATGAGCTGCTAACTGTACTTGCTGGCAGCAGCTCAGTTGCTCCAGGGCTCAAACATGAGCACTTATAGAGGGTAATGGCAGTGAAGTGCTCTCTGACTGGAGCTGCGTAATGAGAGATGAGTCAAGTGGTGGATGCAGACACAACACTGTTCGGGGAACACCTTGGTGTAAGCTCTGTTCACAACCAATTCTAATTCCTACTTGCTGTGCTCCCAACTGTGGCAAAGCACCCTGAGGTGAAAGGTGCTCAGTGACAAACCTCTGTCTATGAGGTTAAAACACTGGGCTAGAGGCACAGACACCCCACAGACCTCATCTAGGGACTAGACTGCAGCATCCTCCCAGAATCAGCACCACTGATGCTGCTGAGGGTTTGTCACCTTTGTGCCGTGCTGTAGGTCCTTTCAGCAGGGCAGGTGTCTCATCCAGAGACATTAGTGACATGCTCAGGAGCACAGTAACTGCCTCAAAACCCTCAGCAGCTTTGCAACCAGTCAATCCATCAGCCAAGTCCCAAAGCAGCACTAAAAGCCTCACCAGCGGTCCCCAAGCCACAATGGCCACCGTTCTCCTCACCCTTCTCATCCCATCCTTGGGTGCTGGCATATATATGACCACACTCAATCCTGCAGGAAATCAACTCCTATTTTGCTTAAATAAATCAGGCAGTGAGCACCTGGCTTCTATCTATTTAATAACCTGGGCATCTGGTTTCAATACAGCAGGCAAGGAGCAACCACAGCATAATAAAAGTCATTTAGAGCTGCAATTAGCTCTGGGCCCCCAGTTGTATATTGTAACAACTAAGTAGGTGCTGCTACATCTGTTGACAGATGCAAGGGGTTTCAGTTCCACCCCACCTCCAACAGCCACCCTACATCTCCTGTCCTCGGATTCCCTATGTTCCCTCGTGCCACATCCAATATTTTGCTGATGCTCATCCCTGCTGTAGAGGAACTGAGGCAGAAAAATCCATTAGTGTATCCAGTGAGGAAAAGAGGAGAGCAAAGAACACCCTGCAATGCCTCCGCCAGCCCCAGACATGGACAGGGTCCCTCACCCAGACAAGACACTGCTGCAGGGATGTCCTGGGACACCTTCCCACAATGAACTGAACTCATTCAAGCACTTGTGTAAACACTGCATGTGCAAAAGAAACAAGAAAATGTTTTCTCAGTCACCTCAGCTGCTGGTTCTGGCTCTCTAGGGATGGCTTCAACCTTTTTCTGTACCATTTCTCACCACAGAAGTGCCCATAAATAACTCTGGTCTTTCACCTGCAGAATAAGAATCCATTCCCCAAGGGAGGGGGTGTAATAGTGAAAATGGTTTAACACAGGCATAGGAACAAGGCTTTACCAGTCCGAGTAAAGCCTCTGCGCAGGAGAAGGAAGGTGGGCGTTTTCCTTCTCACCATCCCGGAGCTATGCAAACACATAAAATTCACCCCTGCTTCAGCATGCTCTGAACAGAGCTCGCCTACAATGAACCTAGAGAGAAATCAGTGCTGTACCCCCTTCACTGGGAGTGTCTGATTGCAGAGCAAACCAGGAACCCTGAGAAGCTTGGACAGTGGCTCACATCACACCTTATACCCTTCCACTTGCTTCAGTACCCCCAAACAGCCCAATCCTAGTCAGTTATGTATGCTGATGCTATTAAATAGAAACCATCAACCCCTTTACAGATGGTGCTCCCTGCACACGAGATCTGATGCCAGCGGGGTGCAGGGGGACAGGGCCCACAGCCCTCCTCATGCATGAACAGGAAAGTCACAGCCCCAGCTGGGTCTTCCCACTATTCCTGCAGTCATCCCATCAGCAAGGAGATGAGTGACATCAACGCATCCCTTTGAGCAAGGAGGTAAGTGACATCAATGCATCCCTTTTCCAGGATCCCTCGATAGCAACAGAAGAGTCAGAGGGAAGAGCTGGAAATGAAGGTTTATTTATTTCTTCCCAGTTCTGTGGCTCATGACCAAAGCCATGGGTTGGCAGGAGAGACACTGCTGAGCACGGGGCTTGTGACGTGCTGTCTCTGTGCGTGTGCAGGCACGAGGGGGGTGAGTTACCCAGGGCTCAAAATAGGGCAGGAACAGATTTATTTATACATCCATAGAAAACACTGATTCCCCTTTTGTTTGCATTTTCCAGTTCTTTACATTCTTTTCTTGCAGAGGCCCAACACTGCTTTCAAAGCATTCAGCCAAGGAGTGGCACTAGTCCCATCTCAAAGTCACACACTAGTGGTACCCACAGGCTCTGTTACACAAGTTGGAAGGTCCAAATGAAGGAAGATGGCCATAGAGATGGTACTAGAAAACTGGATTCTACCTCTGTCAGCTAAAGAATAAAAAGCTTATGGTCTTGCAAATAGTTTTAAGACATTTAGCAATATTCCCCAGCTCCTAAGCTCTGAGCTGGCACGCACTAGTGTTGGAGACCCTCAGTAAATGATTTCCAGTACCACATAAGGCTAAGGACTTGCAGGAAAAAATCACATCCCCCTGCAATTTTGACCTCAGCATCTCTGCTCATCTGTAAAAGTGGGAAAGGAGTAGCAGGTCTTCTACCAGCTGACTGATCAGCTTTGCTGCTGCACTGCTATTGACTTGTATGCATGAAAGCATCACATGCATAGATATATATATGGAAAGTCTAGTAAATGCAACTTGAACAGACATCACACCCTAAGGATAGACAGCTCCTGGGGAAAAGGGATAAAAGTACAAGAAAATGCTCATTGTGAACTCCTCTCCCTTCTAGTCCATGCTCCTTCAGCAACACACAGCTTCCATAGAGAGTCTCAGTGCACTTTTCCTCCAACGACCAGCATCTTGAGTGGATGCAGATGCACACAGAGGCTGTCACCCCCAGCCGAATCCCCACAGTGGCTGCTGGCACTCAGCACCAATGCCAGCAGGGTCACAAGATGCAGGAGAGCAGAGAACTGGGTCCTGTGTGTGCTGGGCTGTGTGGGCACACAGGCATCTCCATCTCCACAGTGTGCCTCTGCATTGCACCCTTTGCGAGGCATTTGCAAGAAGCAAACAGCAAGTGATGTGTGTGAAGCAAGTTCAAGAGGAAGAGGTTCTTGTTTTCTCCAGACCTGAGAGCAGACAAGCACAAAATGCAGCACCATGACCTTCTGTGTTTGTCTGCTTTCATTCAAATAGGGCTTTTAGGAAAAGAGTCACAAAGTTAAGTGCTATTTTTGCATGCGTAGTTTAATGCGCTCTGACAAACACTACAGAGCATCTTCTTTTCTTTGTTTCTAGCTGCACGCAGATCATTTCTTCTTGCTGGAACTTGCCAAGGAACTACTTGGTAGCACACACGGAGGAGGTTTTCTTGCAAAAATAACCCTGTGGCAACCACTTGTCGATGGCAAACTGCTCTCAGGCATGAGTGTTTGGACAGAAGCCCTCCCAGCCCTGAGGATGCTACCTCTCCTCAGCTTCGATGGCACTTGGGTTTGCTCCTCAGAACCGGTTTCCCCAGGCTCTCCGATTGCGTCTGTCTCTCCTGAGCTGCTGCAGGAGCCCCTTCTCCATTCATCCTGTTCAAAGAGCATCTTGACCATGGGGGCTGTGTGGGTGACGTAGGCAGGCTGTGGCCAGCGGTGCTGGATGAGGTGGATGGGCAGACCGAGGTTGGCTGAGGGCATCTCATGCTCTGGAACCCAAGAAACAGACACCATGAGGGCACACACAGTTATCTCCTGGCTTACTCCCTCTCAGGGAACGGGCAGAAAGAAGGATGCCTTTGGTGACACCAAGGATACTCTTTGGAGCCAAAGGCCATTGTTAGGATCACTGATGGCTTGGCTATGGCCAGGTGGCACTAAGGGACAGCAGTGCCATAACAGGTAACTACTCTGCATCAGGACTTAAATAACCCATGCATGAAAGATATTATCTCCATCATATCTAGTTTTTGTACATTTATCTCTATACCTAAGCACAGGGCATGATTGCATTGACCAAGGAGGAGCTGCAGAAGGTCAGTATTACACTGAGAAGCATAACAGGGAAGGAAAAGGGGTGGGACCAGCAGCCAAGCTAACACACAACAGGACAAGACCACACTGAAGACCATCTCAGTCTCATCTTTCTGCTCTAAACCCCCTAAATCACTCAAGTCTGACAAGCACAAAGCCATAAGGTTGATAGAAATGCCTGGAGGGTTTAGGCTGAGCCCACCTGGGAAGATGTCTGTGCAAAGGAAGCTCCAAGGCAGAAAAGCCAAGGAAAAAGCATCATGCAGAGCAGGAAGATGCATTCAAGTAGATCTTGGAAAGCAAGATCATCGGCATTACTATTTTTAGATACAAGCCTTTTCACAAAACCAGCTTGATTCCCCTTAGATGTCATTAGTCCTTTAAGAGCCACATAGCACAAAAGCAGAGTTTTGTCTCAAATACTTTACTTTTCAGTAACTCTACCTAATGCAACAGTTAATTTTGACTAGTCAAAGTAGTGAAATGCAATCTTGTTCAGCACAAACCACTAGAATCAGATGGTAGGAAAGTCCTGCTACACAGGCTTCCCTGAAGGTCCGTTTCTGTCAAAGGGATGAACTTCCATGCTACAGCATACTTAAAATGGGTCTGTAGCAAGCTCCAAACAGCAGCCTGCGGGTAAGAAGGAAGAAGACAGACGGAACAACCATCCTCCAACTGGGTTTTTCCTTAAGCTATCCATCCTTAGAGAGCCCTCCATACATGGTGAAAACAGCAGCCCTAAGGAAATGGGGTGACTCAGGTGCCCTCAAAACAGCCAAGGACAGAAAGTGGCTGCTGCGGAGGGCAGCAGAAGCAGAACATGGTCCTATAAAAGAGTAAGGCTATTTGGGTTACAGATGTGGAAACCCTGCTTCACAAAATGCTGCTAAATATTATTCTTTAGACGCTGCATGAAGCATTTCATACATGAAGGGCAGGAAATACTTGTCACCTCCATAGCCCTGCTCACCAGATGTCTCCGGAGGGTACAGTAGCCCTTGGTTTCCCCTCCTGGCTGAGCCAGGAGTACAGGGGAGGAAGCTGCTTCAAGTGGGATTTACAAACCTGCCCACATCACACACACCTGCCTGTTCCTAAATCACTCAGGTGCAGGTGGAAAGCCTGGTCTTACCTTTCATTGGGCACTCTTTTCTTTTAATTGGGAACCATCCTGCCTTTTTTCTCCCCTTCTCTCCTGCAGGGGATCAGTCCTTTGTGACCAAGCTGTGGCAAACACCCAGAACAAAACCACACTGCGGTTTAAAGCTCTGATATTCATCTGGGATACCCAGGATCCTCACCAGAAAAGCATGCCAACTTTGGGTGTTCAGAACAGGGACGTGCAGGGACAGAGCTGCAGCCACTTCTCCTAAGGTCCCACCACAAGCTCCTCATTGAAGTTAAATACAACTCGGGGCTCTAAGCTTTGTGTTTTGAAAGAAACACACTGCTTCAGGTTACCTTTTGCTAAGCCTTAGGGACAGAAGGAGGAAGGAAAAGGGTGTTTCAGCAGCTTCTGCACCAAGAAGCATCTTGCAAGGTTCCCAAGCTCAAGAGCACGCATCTCAGCCGTAGCTCCTGCACCCTCTGTCCGTGCTGTGAATGGTGCCAGATGGTCTCTGGGTGTGCAAAGCATCAGGAATTTGCTTTTCCATAGGCTTTGTTCCCGCTGAGCTCTGCCTTCTCGTGCTCCCCTGCCCGGCCCCTCTGGCTCGCCTGCTAATGCCCGCTGACAATAGCTGGTTTTCATCCTATCCCAATGGCTCATCCAGCCTGGATAACCCCATGAAGCTGATGGCCCAGACCAGCCAACGGGCACAGCCCAGGCTCTTCCCCAAGGTTATAAATAGCAGCAGCATGACACGTTATCAGCAAGAGAAGTTTCCATACCAAAAAGGTTTCCCTTCAATCATATTGCTCTGAGGTTGCACTGTTCTGTACCTGTGTTATCCACACACCACACACGCTCTGCTTTACCATCAGGAAAAACCCCAAGTGGAAAGAGTCTGGCTTTAAATGATGAGCTTTCAGGCAGTGGCACACTCTGTGCTTAAAGGAAATGCTTATTTTGACAAGCTGAGATAGCCCATGTCTCTTCAAACGTCTGTGCTGACTCACCACTTGTGGAGCTCTTAACCCTTGTTACACAACTGATTTACAGGGCAGCTCCTCAGGCTGATGCGTGCAAAGCAGCTATGAAAGGGTTAAGAAAGAAATCTTGTTAACAATTCACCTCAAATCCAAGTGTTTCTGATGACTGGGAGCTCTGACTGAGCCTGTCCTCCAGAGACTGGAAACACAGCGTGGGACCCCCAGCATCAAAAGGAGCCCGCATGCAGGAGCTGCTCTGAGCAGCAGCTGCAGAAGGCAAGTGAGAGCTAAAGCAACCTGGTGCATAAAACAGCAGGTCAGGCACCAGCCACCACTGGTGAAGCACAGAAAGCGCTGATGTGGAGCCCCTTTCCTCACTGTTATAGTCTGTAGCTCAGGTCTTTGTAAGATGAATAAACACAGGGAGTGAAGCCTGGGCACGCAGCCACCACACGGGGCTGAGCTGTAAATTCAATCCAGCAGTAACAAAGCCCATGGAAAGAACAGCGTGAGCCCCAGAGGCACAGCAAAACCTCCCCTCCTGTTCCTAGCCCAGCTCCAAACAGCTGCGAGATGGGTGCAAGGGCCACAGTACCATCAGCTCCTAACACACACGTGGGTGAGGACCATGGTGAGCTGCTTCTGCACATAGCCCCAACACAAGATGCGCTGGGTGTTTTGCAGAGCCAACCAAGGTCCAGCTGAGTCCCTTACCCAAACAATTGTGCAGTGATAAGGCAATGAGTGAGCACAGCAAGGTGGTGGAATAGGGAAGGACAAGGTTTGCCATGCTGAGATGTGGCTCCAGGCTCTTGCACACTTGGAACCTTTACCTTTGCTGTACCAAGCCAGATGTTCCCAGCTAAAAGAGTTCCTGATGGGAAGAGGCTCGCTAAGCTCACGAGTTGAGGGCAGGAGGACACACACATGCACTAGGTGTGTATCCCAATATCCCAGTGTTTGCACAGTATTATTTGACCTGGATAAATAGCGCTACTTATGATATGTACCTGATTGGTGAGGGGGAAACAGCAGTGTGATGGACAGAACCCCAGTTTGGATATTTGATTAAATGGGAGCATTAAGTGACAGGATAAAGTTTGGATACCCACCAGGTGACATTTCCTGTGTGGTTATGGGTGCTGAAGAGCCTCAGATAAGGCCACAAGATCTGCTTTCCACATTGCCCATGCTGGAGTGCTGACACATACACTGATGGATGCAAATCCCAGACATTCCTCCTCTGACCTCATCTCCAGCCCTTCCCAAGCTAGCAATGACCAGAGAAGCCCCTGGGAGAGAAGACACAAGCATCACCCAGACCACAGAGCCTAGATCCATCAGCCTTCCCTGCATTACATCCCTGATGAGGTCACCACAGAAGTGACTCCTTCACACCAACAGCATGCAAGGAGACAGCCAAATGCCACAGCAGCACTGAGAGCTGAAGATGGGAATGCAAAGCACTAGAGAGAAGATGCCAAGGGAAAGCCCAGAGCTGACAACGTCCCAGCAAAATGAGATGGGATCATCAGTAACCATTTGTTATTTACAGCTTGTGCTTGGCTACTGGCCTGGAAGCAATTGCAGAACCCAGGGAGAAAAGGCTCCACAATATCCCAGGAAACCTCTAGGCATATCAGCTCCTCTGCTTCATAAGCACCTGCTAGTGAAACCTGTCTCCAGGATTGCCCTGGTAAAGGCTTTCCAGAGCAGGACTGGCTCAGCTTCCCTCCCGTTACAGTGACAGGGTTATTGCCTGTCTTATCCTCTTCAAACCCTGTCTGGGGTTTATCTAGAGCTGTCTACACTGCTTTGTTATCTGCTTCTGAACTGTTTCAATGGGAAACACTCCAACACTCTCCTCTCCCATCCTGATGCCAGCTCAGCTCTCACTAGGATACACTGAGGAGTTCCATGATGGGGTTTTCACATTCCCTCCAGACTGTGGTTTCCAGTAACAACCCTGACTCTAACGCAGTGAACACCCTATAACAGCATCAGGTCAGGCCTGCCACGTACCATCTGATGCAGCTGAGACAAGGCACACATCTCCCTGGACCACTGTCACAGGCATCAGCCTAGCCACAAGACCACCTGCAGACTAACCACTGGGAAACATGGCTCCTCATGTAGAGTACAACCATAGCCATGGGTGCCAGGACTTCCCCCCAAAACCACCCATTTCTGCTTCCACTTCATGTTCTTCACCCTCTGCTCTTGCTGTCCATCCTTGGCAGTCAGTACACTGTAAGAAGAGACTATCAGGTTCTGCAAAGCTCCCCATGCGCATCCTATCCCGCACTTTTGTCAGGTCTTGAACTCAGTCCACATCCAAATTCACCGATTCCCTTCCCTGGGATAAGTAGCCAACGCCAAATACAAAGACAGACCCTGACTGAAGCAGCAAGATCAGACAATGGATAAAACCTGCAATGAGAGCGAGGGCATCAGGCAACCTCAGCTGCTCAGGTGCAACTATAAGGCCAGCTTAGTATTGCCTTTCTCTTGGGACAGCTGAGAGTTGAGAGCCAGGCTCTTTCAGCACACAGATAATCCTGAAGAGTTCAGTTTTGCAGCATTCATGTGCCTTTCTGAGAATGCCAGCCCTGGAACATAAGACCAAAACAAATCTCCCACCTGGAAGCTTTCCAAAGAGGGCCCTGAAGGATGGAATACCTAGAATGGGACTGTAAAAAACACCCTCTGTTAGCTTAACTTTTTCCTCCTGAAATAAAAGTCATGCAAACCCAAAACTTCCCTACTGACTTCAGTGGGAGTGTCTCTGAAAGCCAAAAAAAAAAAGCAGCATTGGCATTGATCAAATTTGATTTTCTTTTACTGTCATCAATGGAAAGGTATCTAAATGGAATAATTCAGGAATCCGACTTAACTTTCCTGAGCAATGGGGCAGCCCTCCAGCATCACCCACCCAACCTGTCAGGGAGCAGCCGCCTGCCGCCAGCTGTGCAGTGCTGGGGTCTCCATCCTGCTTGGGGGATGGATGGTACTGAGCAGGGGCCAAATAGCACATCTATCTAAGGTGACTAAAAACATGTCATCCTCTGTAAGAGAAAGGGTTAAGCTTTTGGGGCTTGTGAGGCTTTTTCTTACAAGGCCTAGACTGCAGCTTCCTAGCATTATACCCAAACAGACTTTCACCATAATGTCATGTAGAATTTACTTGAGGACAGCATTAAACTCAAGACATGGATATAGTGTGTTACAAGGATGCAAGCTTCGTACCTGTAACTATTCTTTCAGGAAATGTATTGTCTGTCAGACTATTGCAATTCCCTCAATGTTAAAGGGTGGCAGAGGAGGACACAGCCTCACGCCTTTCCCACAGCCCTACAAAGGCTCTCCATCCTCAGCCACAAGCAAAACAGAGCAGCAGCGTTTCAGAGCTGCATCTCAGCACTTACAAATACATTCAGCCCAAAAATCAATTCAAAAAGCCTCCTTTGTTCACAAGAAGGTGCCACCTCTGCCCAGCTTTGTGGGCCTCCTGCCTGCTCAGTCTGACCAGGCTATCGAATCAGATTCAGGTTGTTTGGGTACCGGAGCAGCACACTCTAGAGAGTGGAGTTTAAAAGACCCCTCAAACATCGATCCTTGTGAGTCTCCATGAAAACAGGCAATTCCAGAACTCGAGCACAGAAATCACCAACAAGAACTAGGATTCCTATAGAATGGGGACACATGCGGCCAGCTTTAAATCCAAACCAAATGAACTGAGCTTTAAGGCATCGACAGTCAAAGGTCCAGGTTTCTAACTGCACCCAAAAAAGCAGCACCATCAAAGCCAGGCACTTCCATAGGCGAAAACTGAGATTGTGTTTACAAAGAATACACAGAAACAACATCATTCAATGAGCACAGCTTTTCTTTATTAACCAGAACATAAAGCATATGCTAAGTTTTATTCAGGCTGACAATTAAGGTTTACCCCCATTGTGACATTACTATAAATTCACTTTAAATTAGCAGGCTATGCTATATACCTGTCACTGTGCTCTGCTTCATGTTCCTCATTGTCTTTCTCTCTTCAGGATGGAAATCAAACCTTAGACAAAGCTCTGTTGCTAAACCATTTGGTCAATAAACATCTCCCTCATGACCTACAACTCTCAGCTGATAGCACACAAGGGATCCGGTAGCAGGGAAGCAGTAAGGAAACAGCCACTGCTTGTTCTATTTTCTCCAACTACAGGTTGAGATATTCTGTGTAATAAAAGGAGAAATCATCCCAAGAGAAAGGAGGGAGGTTGCTTTTCATGAATGCCATTGAAGTCATAAAGTACCCAGCACTTTGCTGCATGCTCCAGCTCATGTGAGCCTTAATTCTAAGAGCCTTGCTGGCAGCGGGACAGGTTTCACACTCTTATATTTAGAGAGACTCGCCTGAAAAATAGCCAAAGCTGTCACTTATAAATCAGGTTGTTCTGACAGTGCCCAGAGCAAGTAATAAAAGCAAATGGGGGGAAATGAAATTATACGCTGCAAAGGGAACTCTGAATAATAAGCTTTTATTTTGTGTTTTTAGAAGTTCACAATAATTAGAGCTATTTTTTCCTCTGTTCTTTCATTTGTTTTTAAGCCAGCCCCTGCTGACAGGCCCTGGGCCCCCAACCTCTCGTTCCCATTCCTTTGGCTTTGGCCATGTGGTTCCCATATTCTTGGCCGGGGTACACTGGCCTGCAAGAAGAGACATCTCCAAAGGCTGGGGTGGAGAAGCTACAACACTCAATTTGCTCTGGACATGGGAACCCCTGCAGCACACCCCTTCTGAGCAGCTTGCAGGCACACACATTCCTGCAGCATGAAGCTGGTCCACAGGACACCCGAGTCAGTGGGTAGGTTCTTGCCTGCAGCAGGCTTGGCAATGGGGACCACATCTTCCACTGACATGGGATTTCTTATTTGAACCAAATCCATTTTTCCTACAACCAAATAGAACCGTAGCACTGAAAACTACTGATCTAAGTCAGGAAGACATCAGCAGCTGGCATCTCTTCCCTGTGTCATGCAGGGGGGACAGCATCCATTCCTCCAAGAAAGCTGACAAACTTATTAGTGTTGTATTTTACCACCTTAGCCTGCACTGCTGGAGGATCCTCAGGGCAGGAATTTCCTGCCTCCAAGATTCCTGTCCAAATGTTTAACCTCTTAGTTTAACCAAGACAAAGAGAAATGAGTGCTACTCTGCCAGAAGTCAGCTTCAGGCTTCACTGGTCCTGTACAGCTCCACAGCAATTTGCTCTCATCTTCAACAGGATTTTAATCTGACTCTCAGTAAGAAGCCAGATGGAATGGCAATTGCAAAATGTACCGCTGGGAACCAGATAAAGCTGATGAAAGGATAAGAGCAACAAAACTACCCTTTATTCATTCATCCATCTGATGTTACTGTTTGAAGTTCTCCATGAACTGCTTCCAAACTCCTCCCCATACATGTGAATTGGGAAGCTATGCAATAAAGATGGAAAGAGATGATCACAGGCTCCAAGAGGGCTGGAGGAGTAAGAGGTCAACAAGAAGAGGCAGCAAGGCTATTTGGGAACTGAGGATGCCCATGACAGATCACAAGGAAGGGAAGAAACCCTGCCTGGGTGCTAGGGCCACAGTGAAAAGCCAGTGGAAGAAACAAATAGCTCGACAAGTGTTTCACTTCTGTTTATTCCAAGATGGGCTTGATGTAACATCACGTAGAGTTACCAGGTGCCCATCCATTGCCTTCAAGGGGCTTTGGATGCACTGGAAATTGAACCATGGGGTAAGATGGCTCAAGAGCAATTAGCCAGGAGGTATCATCAGAACTATTTCCAAACACATGCTGAGGAGGTAAAGCACTAACCCATACGGATGGCATCCCCTTCACTCCAGAGCTGCCTTAGCAAGCACTGTCCTAGTCCCACATCCACCTTCAGACACCAGGACGGGCTTCTACCCCCAACATCCAAGGTGGAACATAAGGGAAACAAACCCCAGTGTTCTCACAGCAGCAGCAGTTCACGGGCTCTGCACCCCTGAATCTCATGGAACATGTTTTACAATGCACCCAGTGATATATCGAGTTACTCGGTTGAGAACAGGAACACGGAGCAGCACACACATGAGGCACAGCTGAATGAACAATAACCATAGGAACATTGCTGGCGCTCACATTTCAGTCGAATTCAGTTTTACTTTGCAGACACAACATTACAGCCCTTGCTTTGCTTCTATTTTTTCTTCTTATAAGGAGGAACATGACAGAAAAAAGGTGGACTCCAGGACTGAAGTCCTCACTGTTACACCCGAGACGCTCCAGTGTGTATATGCAAACAGCAACTGAAATAGAAGGGGCTGTTTCCCAGCTGCTCTGATCTGTGCAGTGCTATTAGTATGACAACCACTTAAACCAGAGGAACATCTGACCCCAAAGGGATGGGTGATGCTCTGGCAAGAGCAGAACACGATACTGAGCCAGGCTGGTGTAAACAGGGATAGCTCACCAGCCGCAGGTCTGTAAACAAGGGCTTGCCCCCTGCTATCAGACAAGCAGCAGTGCCTTGAATTAAAAGCAATTCAAACTGTTCATGTCCTTCCAAACCCAGCCTAAGCTGCCTTTCTTGTTACTCTGGCCCACATCCCCCTGAGTAGCCCTGCATCTCTCCACCCGCACAAGCTCAGCCAGGATGAGGACAAGGAGGCTGGGTTGTCCATCCCACAGGCACCACTGAGCAGGGAAATACCAAGCTGGGAGCAGGCAGAGCATAGATATTGAGGAGAAAGTGCTTGTTTATGTGAAAACACAAGGAGGCAAATAGTTGACATTAAGATTTCAGGGAGGCTGTGGGACTGGGCTATTTCTTTCAGCCCTCACACAAAGGGGCCTTTATTGTCCTCACTGTAAAACAGAAATTATATTGAAGGGCCTGTGGAATTTCTGGGCATTTTTTCCCCTTGGAGACTCAATGGCTCGCACTCCAAAGCGACAAATTCAGTAGGATGCAAAGGACAAGTTGTTCATATGTGGCTCTGCATCCACCTCCTGCCTTGCTATAGCCACAGCTCCCCCAGACCTTTCACCTTGAGAAACCCCTACTGCCTGCAGCACCCAGAGGGGCACAGCCCAGAAGAGCCTGACCAGGGACCAGGGTTCACCCGTGCCTAAAGGAGCTGCTCCACAGCTCCCCATCCTTTATTTCTCTCAGCTCACAGGTTTTTCCATGGACACCCATTCCCTTTTAACTCTTGGTCATCCCTGAAAAGAAGCCCAGATGGACAGAAAAGCCACCTCCTCCAGGAAGCAAGGAGAGCCCTTTCTGGTCCCCAACATCTGGCCATAAGCCATTCCTACAGCCAGTTTATGCCTCTGATCCCTTTGGGGCACTGTACATCCTCAGGGAGGACTTAACCTCCTTGTCCAGCGGGAACAGGATGACAATCCATCAGCAGCTGCCGTCTCGATGGAGTGTGGAGGAGGAAGCAGTGCTGGGGTGAACAATGAGCGCTTTGTCAGCCCAGGCAAGGGAGATGCAACAGAGCAATAAATGTTACATGCTAAGCTGGTGGGATGCTTCAAACAGATCAGCTTGTTCATCCTTTGCTTCCCGGAGGCCCCTGCAAGGAATTCTGGCATTGCCACTTCAAATCAGTGCTTAGCTTGAAGAAAACTTGTCTCAAACGTCCAGCAAAGCTTTCCTACTGGTTGGAGCTCTTAATTCCCAGTTTGAGTTTCCCTAATAAATCCCAGATTGCTCAGCTTCCATAACACTGGTTCGTGAGCTCAGGCAGCAGTTAACCCTTTGCAGCCCCAAATAACCTCCTTCTCCTGTTTTATTTACCTTCGGTGCCTTTTTCAGGATCAGCTGCACCCTAGGGAAGGAGAGCAAGTACTCAAAGCCTGTGTACTGCATTCCTGTGGGACTGCAGTGTCTATCCCCATCCAAGATCCATGCCCCTGCAATACGGCACATGCTTCATTGCTTGTGCTAACTGTACAAAGCAGTGCTGTGAGGAATGAGTGCAAGGAATTCAGCTTCATCTTCTGCATGCAGAAACACCAGGCTATCATGGTGCATCATCCACATGTGAGACCCAGATACAACCCACCTAATTATTGCACCTAAGAAGAGCAAACTCTACAAAGCTCCATGAATGTGCACAGTGCCTCTTTGGGAATGGTGCTGTTGCACACTAAAAAACCAGGCAGTTTTCATTCACATAAGCCTTTACCAGAAATATACTTTCAGAGTAATTGGCAGCACTACCAACACTTTCTCTGTGTGTATGAATATCCATAAGGACATCTACAGATGCTTCACACAAGCATGTCTGGGCAATCAAGTCTGATGTTCTGCTTCCCAAAAGCATCTTTTCAAGAACATCTATGAAACTCATTTTCAAAGACAAAAGCATGATGATTTCAGCTAAGAAACAGAACAGGTCAGAGTGTAGCATCAACCCACCCAGTGCTCAATGTTAGCACAGGTCAGAGTGTAGCATCAACCCACCCAGTGCTCAATGTTAGCACAGGTCAGAGTGTAGCATCAACCCACCCAGTGCTCAATGTTAGCACAGGGTTGTTTGTGGCAGGTAAGGGATGCAGTCAGCATCGCATCCCTACATCTCTGACCTCCTATTGCACCTTCCAGAGCAGCTGCCTGTAACAGCCAGTTTTCCCACATTTCTTCCCTCCATTATTATAACACAGGCATGACACACTCCTGCTCAGATAGCGAGTGCTGCTCCAGAGCTCTCAAAGCACTGATGGCCATCAGCACCTTCTAAACCTCTACAGAAACAGAGGCTCCTTAGTGCTTCCTCCTCCACTCAGGCTGTCCTCCAGTCCCTTTCCACCCCTGGTTAGACCAATGCAGTGGGCATGACCTGAGAGGAGACTCCAGTACCTCAACACTGAAAGAGGCTCCTCACCCTTCCATACACCCAGCTCTGTCAGGGAAGAGCCACCACCATCACCACCCCCCAGCAAGCTCAGCCTGGCCATTTCCTGAGGCCACAGTGACAAATGTGTCCCAACACGAGCATCCTGCCAAGCTGCATGTCCCCACCTGATTGACTCCAACCCCAGCAATCTGAGGGGTTGTTATTGATGCTTCCACTCAACCCATATTTTATTGAAAACACTCCAGTGTCACCCTAGACACTATAGTCTCTCATACCCCCCCACTTCAATCCTGATGCTTATAAACACCCTGGTAATAATAAACCAACCACAGTAGAGCCATACACCTCAAATCACAGCCAGAGCAACCACCTTGGAAGCCCTATGGGATGCTCTACTCTGGAGACTGAGCAAGGGCCAGGATTTCATGTGTTTATGAATAAATACATTTGTAAAGACTACATGGTTTGAGCTACACATTGACTCAGCATAATGTTGCCTGGAAATGAGCTGGCTTGGGAAGTTCTTCTAGTGCAGCTTCTGTTTTAATGACTCTTGCAAGACTCCCACAGCTCACATTGACTAAGCAATGCAGCAAACCTCGTTGTGAGCTGCATCTTCCAAAAAGCTTAATCACACATTCCACCCATATGAACACCCCCAGAGAAGTCAGATTATGTTCCCTGTGTACAGAATACATCTCAGGTGGAGATTTAATAGCTTCCCTGCCCTTCCTCCCTCCATCAATATGTTATGACACAGACATGACACTCCTGTGGCAAGTTTGCTGGAAACCCCACCATAAATCCGGGTGGTTTTGGCTTTCAAGTCATGGGGGTGAATACTTTCTCATGTCTTCTCCATATAAATCCTTCAGGAATGCCATGGCACCTTTCCAAGTGCTCTGGCTGGTAACCCAGATGTACCAGAGCAGGGAGAGCACCAGAAGACGTGGTGGCAAGGTGCACTCCAAATAAGAAGGCCACCCTGTGACAAGTCTCAAGGGGTGCCTTGCTTCTGATAGCCAAAGGCCATGCTTTGGAAAGCTTTCCTGAGAAAGCTGTTGATCCCAACTCCCCAGCCCCAAATTTCACCTTCTTGCCAGCAAGAAGCTGGTACAAGTCATTGCTTTCTTGGTCCAGCGTCACCCTGTTGATTCTACTTCAGGTGTCTGACAGTGGGGAGTATCAGAGCCGAGTCTTAATGCTACCAAAGTACATGTAATGACCACGTTTTTCCTAGTAATCGTTTTCTTGAGACAGGAGCCATGTCTTAGGAAAAGCAAGCCATGAAAGGATGGTCGTTTTTCACTGCAAGATGACCAGTTCAATGCAACATTTCCCAACCAGATTTCTCTAGCAGAAAACACCCAGTCTCTTCTGCAGGGCTCACATGCACCTCAGTGGTGATGCTCTGAGTCTTGTAACCAGAGTAAAGCATAGGCACGGGTCCTGTCTCACCAAGGGTGCCTGCCCCAAGCAACTCTCACCCAAGGAACACAAGTATATGGAGTGACTTAGCATGAGGGAGGCTACAACACCCATGCAGTCACCTGCAATGCTCTTCCAGGGATTCTGCCACAGCTCCAACACCCCCGGTACTCATGCACATGGTAGAAAACCCAGTGCTGGTGGTTATAACGCACCATGGTTAGTCTGCACACAGCAAGGACTGGATCTGGGATAGATGCTATCACAGGAATGAAGGAAGAGGATGCAGGCTGGCAGCAGAGCCAGGCAGGGATAGCAGCTCTAAGTATTAGTCAGAAAGAGTCAAAAGTTCATGGTATTCCCACAGCAGAGAAGTGCTGCAAAGGCACTACCCTCGGGTTAAGGGCTTAAACACAAGGGGAATGATATTCACAGCAAGGGCTTCCTCCTCTCAACAGAGCATTTGCTCCCTCTCCATGAATACGAAACCGCAGGCAAAACTTGACACAAGGCAAGCCAAAACCCCAAATCCAGGTAGAGATCAGCTCTCCAGGCTGAGGTCTCAATCACCATGGCCAAAGTACTCTTGAGCAGCTCAGTTTCATCACCCAACAGCACGCAGATGGGGTCACGCACCAAACCACATTACATCAAGATTTACATAGCACCATGTGTAATACACGTAGCTGAGTTACATCCAGGATGTGCCATGGGGATGAGACAACCTCAGGGATAATACTCTGGAGTCTGAAAGCTGAGGATAAAGCTTGGTTAAAGACCAAGATGTTGCCCTGAATCCCATCCTCATACAAACAGCTCAAACCCCAGCTCAGGATGCTCACAAGCCTCAGGTGTATTCATGGTCTTTTGAAGCCTGGCTCTGCCAAGGCTGAAGAGGCTGACACATAAGCAGGCACACTGTGGAAAGAGCATCTCAGGCATAACTGGAGCTGTCATCAGTCTGTGTTTCTCAGATGGCAGACAAGAGGGATGAAATTGCTGCTGTGGAGGAGAGCAGCCAGCCCCAGGGCATGCACTGCTGCTCCCAGAGGTCCTTCCTACCTCCCACCTTGGGTACTGGCCACCCAAAGCATCTGCGTCCTACATAACAAACATATTTGGGCTATGGTGAAGGCAGGCATTTTCTTTACCCAAAAGATTTTCTGCCACATTTAACACAGATTCAGGCTCAGAGAGATGCTGAAGCACAACAAGAACTCCAGTCTGGGCACACATGTGGCCTCATTTACAGGAAGGTCTATCTATGAGGGAAAATAAGGTATTTTCTCCCCCATCACAGCCTCCCTAATACTTGGTTGTCCTCAAACACCCCCCAGCAAATGCCTTAACAATACAGGTTACAGCAACACAGCAAGGAGACTTGGCCCAGATCCTCACCCAGCATAAATCAGTGCTGCATTAAGGGAGCCAGAGCTTTGTGACAGCAGCAGATCTGGCTCGGGCTCAGCCCACAAAGCCAGCTGCCATCAGCCTAATGCAGCACAAATTAAACATCAGGTTTTCCAGTCGAGCCGTACATCAAAAGCAGAGCTCTGTGATCCAAGTTACAGGCGCAGCTTCAAGCTAATATTTGTTTTTCCTTAATTACTGTGCTATTAGGCTCTGCAGTAAACTTCACTTGATAGGCAAGATGCTGCTGGCAGCCAGAGCGAACTGCTGAAGATTCATTTCTATTGACGGCCACTTATCTAACACCACAACCACAGTGAGCTCTGTCTGGCCAGTGAAATTCAGACCACCTTTCCTGCTGAAACACTCCTAGACAGGATCATGCATATTCCAAATCTGGGAAACACAACAGAAGTACCAAACACCACCAAAGGGTGCACTCTGCTGTTCAGCGGTGCCTTTCCATCATGTAAAACAGCCATAATGTTAACTTGAGTATTGCTGGGTTTCTGACTTGTTCCTGCATCCCACAGGATCAAGAAGGATGCTCTGGATCCCTGCTTGCTCCCCCTCCCTGCACCTTCCTCCCTGTTTTGCTGCCTGTAGTCCCAATAGTTTCACAGAGAGGAAGCAGACACTCAGGGAAGCCACACATTTCCTTTTTAGCAAGGCATCCCACAATGTGACTCAGCAAAACACAACACAAGCACAGCACGTGTGTAGGAACCCTGAAAGGATGGTGCAAGACTCGCGGGGTGGCTTGGATCCAGATCCAAGTTCAGCTTGATAGCCCAGGGGAGCTCCCTGTGCTGGCAGGAGCACTGAGAGAGCTCAAATCCCTTGCACTGAATGGTTCATCAGCAGCTCAAACACTGCCTTGGCAAGTCCCCACTTACGGCTGCTGGAGAAACCTTCTCCAGTATTCATTGGAATGGACATCCCCACTGCTGTGAATGGTTTCTCAGTTGCAAGCTGATCAGAAATGATCAGATCAGAAGTTAATACAGGAGACATCTCCTGTCTCACCCAGCAGCCTGGTCTGAGAGCCAGGGCGATACTTGCTCACTCCCAGAGGGAGCATGAGAGATGCCACCTCTTTAAGGGAAACCTTCCATCCATGTCATCAACAGCACTTCAGCAGTGCTGACAGCTGCTATGAAGAGCCACTCTGCTATAAGACAACTGGGACATGGCACTGGAGGTGGCAGCATGAAGTGCTCTGTGGTCCTGCATCTATAGGCACAGTCTGGTACCCAGGCTGAGTTACAGCCTGCAAGCAACCTGCTGCTGGTTAAGGCACTGGGATATAAATTCATCCCAAAGAGGAAAGAACCTCATGTGGCTGCAGTCTCCAGTAGATGAGGACCAAAGGATGGAGCTACTCTTCCATGGATTTCCTGGAAGACCAAGACAGCCATGAAAATCAGCTTCCCCACACCTCTGTGGCTAGAAGCAGGAGGCAAAGCTTTCAACCAGGCTTTCTCCTCCTTCCTTTTCTACCCAGGCTAGAAGCAATTTGGGGCAAGGATTGCATTTAGCTAACAGACCCCAACCTCTGCAGCACATCCCACCTTGCTGCATGACAGCCCCCTTTGTCCGGATGGATTTGGAAGCACCATGAAGGAGCTGTGCTTGCAAGCTGCTGTCTCTAGCGGTGGCCACAAGGGATTTCACTGAGCAAGAGGTCAAGCCTCTGTGGTTCCCAATACTTCCCTTTCACGGGGCACATTCTAAGTCTTAAAGCACTCGAGTTGCAGTGATTCACAGCACTTCTGAGGCTGGAGGCACCTCTGGAGATCACTGCTCCAACCTCGCAGCAGGGGCAGTGGCAGCAGGTTGCTCAGGACTGGTCAGATCGTGTATAACTCAGAATGGACTCTTCCGCTTTAACTATGATCCCCTTCAATCATGGAAAAAACGACTTTCGTACAAAGGCACTCAGGTCAGGCAACATCCAATCTCCACAGCAATAATGACTTGAGCTGGCTGAAAATGACTTGGGAGGGAAAGAACTTCAGCTCAGAACTATTTTGCTGGAATAAATCTGCGCTTCAGAGCCGTTGCCTTTTCGACAAGATGAGAAACTCCAACTGGAAAAGAGCCACTTTGCATCAAAAACCTGATCAGGCAGGAGAAGACTTTGCCTTTCGCTTAAAACCATCTCAAAATGGAAAGTTCGCACTTCGTCATGGAATTCTCCTTAGCACAGGAAAACGTTTCCCAGCCAGCTCCATCCATTCTGATTGGGTTGCTCTGCCAGTGACACCATGCCTCAGGCACAGCATTCTATGCTCACCCCAATGTGCCTTAGCTCCTGGCTGGGGTTCTGCAGGGCCCCAGACTGCCTCCCACTGAGCAGCGCTTCTCTCCAGCTGGACACATCATTGCCCAAGCATCTCCCCATCTCCAAGCCAAAAGTATTGCTTTGTGCACAAAAATCCTCGCTCCAGTGATGTCCAAGCCTGTGTTTTGGCTTTGCTGGGCTCAGGGTTGCAAACCCCAGCCCTTCACGAGCAACCTGGCCCTTTGAAACGGAGCAGGAGCAGACAGACAAGGTCATCCCTCCACTCCAACGTGCCTGTTCTGAGAGCCCAGCACACATCCACGGCACACCCCGCATTCCCTGGAGATGCCATGCAGGAGGAGCAGGGTGTGTGCACGCGCCTTGCTGTCCATGAGCTGGTCCGCATGCAGCCTGCAACGTGAGCCAGGGGCTGAAATAGCATCTGCTCTTAGCAGGAAGATGCTACGAGGCTGCGACACCCGCCTGCCACGCCAGAAATGTTCAGCATCCAGCCAAATCAGCCTTGAGGACAGCAATACCGGGTCTGTACAATTAATCTTCCAGGGGAAGAGAACATCCCCTCCGCCTGCCCTTAGGAAAACCAGGACACCCGAGAGGGAGCTTCCACATCCCTCCCTCCTGAACAACAAACAGCAGAACAAAGGTGAGGGCATAAAAGGAAACCCGGCATGGACCTGGCACCAAATATAACTCGGGAAGAGGACAGTTGCCTACAAGCAGCAAAACCTCTCCTGCACATGGGTTGGTTTATCCGCAGGGATGGGTTTACCCACATGGACTGTGGCATTGATTCACTCAAATGACTTTCTCGAGTGATTTAGCTATAGCAGATTCTTCTGAATGTATTTCCCCCCATACAACTCTCCACAGCTTCCCCCAGCCCCAGAGCCTGCAATGCTGCTGTCAGAGCAGCCTGCACACAAGGATAAAGGTTTTACATGTCCAGGAAAGGAAATCCCTCCAATAGTTGCGGTTGCTGAGTTATGGTGGGGTTTGTGCCTTTGAAGGACCCAAGTGATGGAGGTCACTTGGAGCAACCTCCTGATGAGTTCATTTTCCTGCGTGTTAACAAGCCTTTGGCCTGAACAGAGCTGAAGGAGAACACCACAGAACAATTTATCCATCTTAAAAGGCAAAACGCAAGCCCATGGATCCATCGGGAACGCCACAGGAGCATAGATGAGCAACCCCACAAGAGCAGGCTTTGGGTTCGAGCAGCCCTTTCCTAAGCAAACCTTTCCTTCAGGATCCGGAGCTGGGAGGTCAGTTTTAACTAATGAAGCTGTGAACAGCCCTGACAGCAAGGAAAGAGGCAGGGCACTAATGTCATCACTTGTGTGACCCTTCCCGTGTCTGCCATCTGGGATCGCTTTGTCAACGCTTTCACTCAGCACAGGAAATTCTCCCTGTCTTTAGACCACATCTCAAAGGGGAAAGCAGCCCTCACCCAGCCCTCACAAGCCAATGACTGAACCTCTGCTCACTTCAGTGACACATTCAAGCTTTCAGGCAGTTGGTTACTGATTCAATATCACTCAGCACGGCTTTCAGCCACAAGCTGGAGATGAGGCACAGGTTTTGCTCAGAAGAGCATGAAGAGCACACCTAATCCCAAAGAGACCTTCACAGGCATCTGAACCAGGACACCCTGACTCAGTGCACACCAGCGCAGCTGTAGAGCAGCCCCTTTGCGCCCTTTAGATGGCAGCAACTTTCTCAAAGCTGCAGAAACACGTGGATAAGGGGAAAAAAAAAGATGCAAGTCTGAAGGTCAAGAGATGAATCCAGGTGAGGAAGAGGTCGGGAATAGAGCTGGGCACGCACAGACTTGAAGGCTGCACTGTTACAGCCAGCAGTGCCAAATAAAGGTAAGGTGATCTGAAATGATCTGAAGAGATTTGTGGTGATTTCTAGAGCATCTGGCAGGGAATTTGTTAACGCTTTTCTGCAGATGAGGTGTTGCACACAGGCTGCTCCATCAGCAGGACTCAGCCCTGGACCCATCTGTTGTCACAGGGCCAGAGGTACCAGCAGGACACACGTGCTCTCACATTGAAGCCTTCAGATCATCATCCACAGTCAAAACCTTGTGCACTGCTCTTCTACAATATCCCCAAGGTATTTGCTTGCAAGTTCCCTGCATTCCTCACACATTCCTGCAAGGAAGCTTCCGATAAGATTTCCAAAGGAAAGCAGCTCCAAAGAAACCTGCACACCAGTTCCTTCAGAAACACAAGGGCTCATCACTGAATTAAATCTTACAGCACTCCTTCCTGAGCCCTGAGCAAGAAAGTATTCCCGGAATTCCTCTGTAGCTGTCCCTGGAGAACAGCTCAGCCCTCTGCAGTGCTCTGCTCAGCCCTACAACACCCTCTGCTTGCTTCTGCCCTTCCATCCACTGCAGAGAAAATGAAAGTGAGAATCAGAACACGATCATCCCAGCATCTTCCCTTTTATTCCCAAAATAAGAGGGTAAAAACCAAAAACGGAAGCAAGGAGTTGCTATAGCAAGTACCCCACAGGGCTGCCCTTCCCTTGAACTGGTAGGAAAGGGATGTTTCAGATTGAGTGCTTCCTAAAGCTGCTTGATGCCAAAAGAGACAGAGGTACCCTCAAACAAAATGGAGATCACTAATTCTATAAGCATCCAGAGGTTTGCGTTGCCAGCCATGACACACCCTGGGCTGGAGTTTCCTTAGCAAAAGGTTAAGCCCTCTCCAAGATGCTGGGCTTCCAGAGCGAGGTTCCTTCTGTTCCATCAGCCACATCCAGTCCATCACCTGCAGGACTCAACCGCATACAAAAGGCATTTAACTCCCCAAACCACTCACTGGACTTGGGATAATCCATGTTCAGAGGAGCCAAATCAGGGCATTTGGATACAATTAGTGCTCCTAATCTGTCCTGAAAGTCATCCAGGGCTGAAGCTGTTCCAGCCACACATATGGCTTAGAGCAGGAAAGGCACAAGTCCCTCGAAGCATCCTCTCCAGTGTGTGTTTCACAACAGTGCTGCTCCTCACTCTAAAAGGAAAAATCACTCCTGTGTGTACCATGAAGTTTTCTTTCTCAGCAGAACCGATCATGCCTCCCCTATAGCAACTCTGCCTCCTCTCTCCAGCCACGCATTATCAAGCCCCTTTGTGACTCTACAGTAAGCGTCTATGGGCAAGGCAGAACAACGTTAACTCCTGAGGCTGCAGGAAGCCAGCAAGCTCACACAGACACCTCCCTGTTCCACAGCAAACGGGCCTCTGCCACATCCGAGCTAGAGGAATGTCAAACCCCACCACAGGACACAGGCTGCAGTGTTTGGAGCCCAACAGGGCTCTCCCCATCCCACACCAGCACCAACCCAGCCAGGCTGTAAACACACCTGGGTCCCTGCACACCTGGAATCACCACATCTTGTGTTATGGGGAGGGAAAGGGTTCTTTGCCCTGTTTTAGCAGCTCCTCCTCTTCTTACATTCATGCCCTGAGGTCAGCAAACGATGCCAACCCAGACCCAAAAGCCCACTGCTATTCACCAGACACAGGCTGCACCCCTGTTTTGGTGCTGCTTATTTGCCCTAGCTCAAGCTTACCTGGGATGCTCAGGACATCACACACTATAGAAACTCCGATAGTGCATCCAGGCAATGTGGCACCCAGCCCCAACTGCTGCATGACACTGAAGAGTTTAACAGGACCCTCTGACATAGCAAGGGGCAAGATATAACATGGTCTAGTGAGCAAGTGTTAGGTGACAGGACACCACAAAGGAAAGAAGTCAGGTATCTCCTACTACTTCTCCAACAGAACTCCAAGTTTGTGGAGCTCAGCCTCACCTACTTGGGTCTCATGTTGGATCTGAATTTCAGATGGATCAGAAGATTTAGGTCAAACCTTCTACGTCCATCCAGTCTGTGGGAAGATGCAGGAGGACCAGAGGCTGGCTCTTAAACCCAGGTAACCAGCATCAGCTCCAGGTGATGTCTAACAGATGAATGCGAATGGCTCTGGATGGGCAGAGGAACACCCAATACCCCAACTACCTCATGCTACCCCATGGTCATCCCAGGATAGCTTAGAGCAACCCCCAGGCTGCCTCAAGGACAGGGGAAAGTAGCAAGAGCACCTCGATTTCCTCATCATGCTTCAATCCCTTTTAACGTGACTCCTGCATGTGTTTTTCCACTACACAGAGTGCAAAGGGAACAGACCCTCCTTTCAGCCAAACCAGCCAGGGCTGTGCTGAACTCACCCGAGCCTTTACAGTTACTGACTCCAGCTCTGTCCAAGCCAGACCACAGAGGCACAGGAGGAAGCAAGAGCCCATCCAACAGGTCACCGGTCCAACATCTGCTTTCCATGTTCCCCTGGGCAGGGCTCCAAGTGCATAACATACACATCTGTCTGTCTGTCTCCATACAGCACATGCCTTTGTCCCCTCCGACGCTGCTGACCAGTGACCCCAGCAAAACCCGGCAGAGCACGGTGAAAAGCAGCTCCCCAAGAAACACACCTCATCCCTGGGGACAAAGCAAGGCTGCACAATAAAAGCTACAAGCGGAGCAGCCGTGATCCCCACCCAGAAGCAGGGCTGTAAAGCAGCAAAACCTCTCCAAGTACAAACTAGCAGCGCCATAAAGAGCATCCCTTCACTGCAGCAGCGTTTCTGCCATCCGCAGCCTGAGCACAGCAACCAGTGCTTTTATAACCCCTCCACATGGGTGGCAACAGACACCTGCAGCAGGATGCATGGACAGGGTGGAGGAATCAGTGGAAATAGGTGCTCCATGCTACAAGGGTGCTGAGGCACTGGCACAGGGTGCTCAGAGAAGCTGTGGCTGCCCCATCCCTGGCAGTGTTCAAGGTCAGGTTGGAAACAGGGGCTTGGAGCAAGCTGCTCTAGTGGAAGGTGTCCCTGCCCATGGCAGAGGGTTGGAACTGGGTGAGCTTTAAGGTCAACCCTAAACCATTCTATGACACAATTCCATGATCACTTAACACATTCACTTGCTTCGTGCAGGTGTGCACAGCACACACACACAGAGGCAGGCTCTCATGCCTCTGCAGAGGCTGGTTGAAGCACACAAAGTCATGTTTAATGTTCACCGTGTTCCTGCTACATGCACCGCACCAAGCTATCTGCCGCAAACACACGTTCCCTGGCCCGCACCACCGGCTCCACATTGCACAGGCAGTGAAGCCTTAAACAGCCAGCCTGAAATGAGCCACTAATGGCTGTAATTAGCCACTGGGCAAACTCCACTGCTGGGATCAGTGGGGAGGGAGGGAACTTACACCCAGAGAAGCAGCCTTACTCACTTAATTGAGTGTCGCTGCTTTGTGCTGAGCTGCCCATAACAAAATCCTCCTGTTTTCAAGTATTTCGGGGAATGCATCACATTTCCCAAGGAGGCAACTCCTGACTTCACTGCAGAGATTCAGGGTGAACTGATCCCTAAGGGCATGCACAGGGAGCGCTGACCCCAGCACACTAACAAGCCAAGAGCAGAACTAACCAGTTAGTTAAAGCAAGTTAGCCAAACATGACACGGAACAGCCACATTTAGCACAACACAGCCCCATGCTCTAAGCACAATCTCAGTCCCTCTCACCTTGGCCAGCTGCAGACATGGAGTTCACTGGTATTTCTCCAGTTTAAATTTCAACCCAGTTGAGATTCAAGCTTATAAATAAGAAACAAAGATACAGAAGGAAACCAGTGATGGGCAAATTCCCACACTGGAGGTACACAAAGCTGGCATCCTCTATGGCACAGGGCACTCCCCAGCCCTGGGCAGCCCTTACCTGCACATGGGTTTCTGAAGGTGTTGATAGAAGGTGTTTCCATCCGTGTCAGGCTGTTGAACACATCCTGCTCTGAAGGCTCCAGGATGTCCTTTAAAAAAGCATCCATTTTTCTTACATGGGGATACAAAACTTACACCCACAAATATAACACCACTCAATGCTAAGTGGCCAAAACACTTTCCCTCCTGTTTTTCTCCTCAGGGACACCCAGGCCAGGAGCAACTTGGAGGAAGCTGCTGCCCTGCCACCAAACACTGGGTTACTATAGAGACACTATGCAGCCACTGCTGCCTCACACACCACCCAGCCTGGGGTCAATGGGAGCCTGACTGAAAGGATTTCAATCTGGCTTCAGGCGTTAGACACTTCACCCAGAGCTCACTGCTTTAGGTAGCATTGGGCAGGATGCAAAGCCATGCATTTTAAAGCAAACACCACAATTAATGAGATACATTTAAACCCCATCCTCCCAGTGCCGCACATACACGGGCCAGCTGAGCTCTAGGTACCTGCCGTGCACACTATTCCACAGCCTTCTCCCTTACCCAGTGCATTTGGGGTTGGTTAACTAAATAAACAAGTGTGTAAAGGAAGGGGCTCCTTTACAGGAGCCCAGCCTCACCCACTGCAAAAAGTGGGAGCTGTGCAGTGGATACAGGCAGGGTTTGCCCACAGCCCTTGTTTTCCCCTTTCAATATCTACTTTCTCCCTGTACTGCTGATTCCCTCAGCTCATCATTCCCCTTTTCAGGTCTCCTCCCCAATTTCCTGCCTCTACTTTCTCTTCCCATCCCCATTTCTACACTTCTCAACCCAACCTCTCCTGCCCTGATACCACTTTCCCAGCCCCAGTACCTGGATAGAGGAGCCAGAGGGCAGTTTCTGCTTGAGGCGGGACAGCTACTGAACCCCAGGACACACTCAGGAGCAGAGCTGGCCATTGCTGGGTACTTATGACAACATAAAGCACCTCAAGCAGCCACTAAAATGGGAGGTGAAAACTCACCCTCATTGCTGAAGGTGCTTTTAACCCCTAAAGCCTCCTCCTCAATCAGTGCCACCAGCTGAGCATCACACGGCACACCCTCGGAAGGGGTTTTTGAATGTCAGGGGTATTTCTCCTTCTTTGATGAGTTCCAGCTGAATCAGCCAGCTGGTTTCAAAGCTACCAGTGGAGACCCAGGAACTGTGTGCACTTACACAGAGCTCATTTCCTTAGGAAACAAGCCTCCAGTCATCCCTGTTGTCCTGTACAGGCTCATCTGTCTCTCCTAATGTTTCTTTGACCCCTCACCACCTACCCACAGGGGTGTATGTTTTTCTGTGCAGCTGATGCTAGTCCTATTGTTGTGACAGTGGTGGTCCTGTATCCCCACTCCTCCCACACCAACACCACAGAAAGATACCTCCTGGTCACTGTGGTGCTGCTCCATCCATTCCTGTCCCTATGCAGTTCAATTGCTGTCACCCTTCCCATAGCCTCAACAAAATACTCACATCCAACCCTCTGAAAGAAACACCAGCTCATTGCCCAAAACAACACATAGCCCCATGCCAGCTCCATTGGTGATCTGCTCCATGCAGTACTTAGTGCCCCATGGATAATGGAGATGAGCCTTTCCAGTGGTTATCACACCCATCTGGGTGTCCAAAGAGCTGGAATTAATCCCTTGCTCCGTGCAGCAAGCACACTATTTTGCTGACAGATTGGGAAGTTTAATTAATAGCAGGAACGTGTACTTAAGCCGCTCCAACCAAACAGAATCACTTCATCAGATATGGTACATCCAGAAGATTTGAAGCAAAACCAGAATCCCTAAAAAACCCCAAATGTTCTCATGTTGTGAGCCTGTGCCCAGGGACTGATGCTGCTCCACGTGGTGCTGACCCAGCTCATTCCTTTGGCTCGCAGAAATGTGGGATTCCCATTAAACCCAGCGTTAACCAGAACCTACTCATTAGACACCAGAATAAAAGGCAAATTTTGGCTCAGGTATTCCATGAATCCCAGGCACTTTGGCTGGCAGACAATCCCATGACCTTTAATAGGGAAAAAAAAGAGAGAGAGAAAGGGGAGAAATTTCTTTTACAGGAAGAAAACCACTTTAAATGCCTCCTTGTCCTCCCAGCAGCTCTTGGTTACCAGCAGCATCAAAGCCTGCCTTTAGCTGGGGAAGGATTGCTCCTGGGAAATGCTATAAGATCTCTGGATTTGGCTTGGGCCATCTCTGCGCCAGGAGGAGAGGCTGGGACTTCCAGCACAGAATCCCTTCATGGGCAGCTGATGAAGGCTGCTGGGTTTGGATGGGGTGTTGTTGTTGGCTGGATGCTGCCAGGCATCACTGCGGTACCCAGGATGGGTTTGCTGCTGAGCATCCCTTGCTGCCGGTGAAAGCCGGGGGCTGTGCTGAGCCCAACCCAGGGAAGGGAAGATCTTGTTATTTGTTGTTATTTTTTTAATCATAGAACTATTTAGGTTGGCAAAGACCTCTCAGATCTTCAAGTCCAACCTTCACCCCAGCACTGCCCAGTCCACCACTAACCATGTCCCTCGGTGCCACATCCACACGTCTGTCAAATACCCCCAGGGATGGTGACTCCACCACTTCCCTGGGCAGCCTGTTCTGATGCTCAGCACCCACTCTGTGACCCCTACAACAGCCAAGGGGTCAGGGATGGGTGCTATGGGGACCTGGGTGGGTGCTGCCTGTGGCTTTTGCATTCACATATGGGTTTTGCCAAATTAACCACTTGGAGCTGGGCAGCTCCCGTGCAGGGGGTTTATGACCTAAACACAGGTATTAAGCTGCAAGTGAGAGAAGGGGATGTTATACTCCATCCCTGGCAGTGTTCAAGGCCGTGTTGGACAGAGCCTTGGGCAACATGGTCTAATGTGAAGTGCTCCTGACCATGGCATGGGATTGGAACTGGATGATCTTAAGGTCCTTTCCAACCCAAACCATTCTATGATTCTATTCTCATCTTGCTGGTAGGCAAATACAGTAGAAGAAGGTGAAAGTGTTGGATGCACCAGGGAATTTACTGATGCTGCTGTAGGAAAACCACAATAACCATAACATCCACACACAAGCGATACACTTTCCTGCCATCTTGACACTGGGACAGGACTAATCCTGTAAGCACAGGGAGCTGATCTTAGGCCTTATAAAAGCTGGCTACTGGTCTTAACCATTAAATAACAGCTCAGCTGGTGCCTTTCATGTGCCTTTGCAACCACAGCAAACTGGGTACTGGTGTGTGCATCCCTGCAGAGGATGCAGAGCAGCACCAGGCACCAACAACACAGCCACAGAGCATCACCTGTATACATGGATTGGTGCCACCCATGTATCATCTGGCTGACCCTTAGGACTTCTCAACATGCTTTTACCTCTGTATGTGTTAAAACTACCCAGGCAGGCAGCCAGAGCCACAGCCTGCTGAGGCAGGAGGGGGATTTCATCACGCATTCTGTGCATTATACTGGAAAGCCACAAAGGAAAAGGTTTTGCAAGAACAGGAGCAAGAACAGGCTGACCTCATGGATAGTTTCTACACAAAGCTTTGGGGAGCTCGCGATTCCTCCCAGAGCTTCCAGTTTGCTTCCTATGACAAAGTGCAGGAGAAGAAGAGTCTGTGGGAGGAGGCTGGGCAAGAGACTGTTCACCAGGGAGTTATGGGGGTTTCAGACCACCCCTAATCCTCCTTCCCTTCAGGAACACCATGAATCTGTGTGCTCTGAGCCCAGAGCTGCTTACTCTCTGCTGGTCCTTGTGTGGGTGATGAGGGACAGGGAGGGAACAGGACCACATCCCCATATAGGCCTGCACACTGTGATGTCCTGCCAGGTCAGTCCCTGCCGCAAGTGCCTTTAGGTGCAGAACTGATGTTTTCTAGCTGAAGCTCAGATCTCACATGGCAAGCAGTTGATATTCACCTGCAGCAGGTGGGTGAGGACTCCCTGAGGGAATCCATGTGTAATTCCTCACCCGGTTGCACAAGAGAAAGGGATTTGGACACTCGCGCTATGTCTGGGTTGAGTAATACCTCTGGCAAGCAGCAGAGGAGTTTGGGAAGTGTGTAATGGTGCCTCTCGTGCCATGAGAGCCTCAGGGGGCTGCATGAAGGGAGGGGTGGGTTGACCACCCGTGCAGGCATTGCCTGCTCCCCCCTGCCTGCCCCTGGGCTTTCCCGTGGGGCAGGAGCTGGGAGTGCTGGGTAGCATCCCGCAGATCCTGCCTCCTCCCTGCTTAGGGAGTCACCCTGTTGGAGGCAGCGGTGCGGCCCCTCTGTGTCCTCGAATGAAGGGTGAAGGCTGGGGAGGAGGGAGAGCACAGCTTCATCTTGTTTAGCAGCAGGCTTTAACAATCCCAGTGTTGAGGCTGCGGTCACAGAGCACGAGGGTGGAGGCAGAGGGTGGGAGCTGGAAGGCATCGAGGTTGGAGCTGGGGCAAGATAGGGAGGATGCGCCCCAAACAGCAGCCAGAAACCAGCACATCTGAGCCCAGCAGCTCCACCCAGGAGCTGGGAATGGGGCTGCTCATCACCCCAGAGCAGAGCCTCTCATGGGATGAGCAGTGTTTTGGGGCTACACGAGCCATCCCCATCCCTGGTGCATGTCCTGGCACCTCCATCCCTCTCCCCCCTCCCAAGCAGCAGGGAACCTGGGTGCTCCTGCAGCCAAGCCTCTGTGGTAGTGACAGTAACTGTTTTCACGGAGCATCGTAAATAAAGATGTGTTTGGCGAGCACACGAGAGGCAGAGCCAGGAGCTTCAGCACTGAGGTCACTTTTTCTGTTGTCCCAGCCCCAGTGTGCCCCAGCCCTGTGCTGGGAGGAGCAGGGACAGAGGCAAGGAGCACTGGTTGTGCATCCAGTTCCCACCAAAGCAGGGAGAGGGGAGGAGAAGGGGTCAGAGCTGAGGATGATGTTGTTCCACCTGCATGAGGGATACTGGTCCCCCACTCCAGAGAGACCATAGCAGATGGGTGGTTGAAGGGAAGAGCTTTCATCTAGGCCAGGTTGGACAGAGCCTTGGGTGACATGGTCCAGTGTGAGATGTCCCTGCCCATGGCAGGGGGTTGGAACTGGATGATCTTAAGGTCCTTTCCAACCCGAACAAGTCTGGGATTCTATGATTAGGAGCAGCCAAGCGAGCCATGAAGAGGAGGTGTGGCAGCAGACAAACCCAGGTCCCAGTCCTGCAGGGATGTATTAATGAAAGTGGGAGAGGATGCAGGCTCACAATAAGCAAAAAGAGGGGTTTTTCAGTGTGTAGTTATACTGTGACAGGTCTTGGCACAGGAACTGTTGGATGCTGTGTTTGTGCTGGTGTAAGGGGGAGTGGAGGGACAAGGTTATTCACCTACACTGCCATAAATCCTAGCTGGAGCAGTCCCTGCCTTGGGAAAGCCCATCCTTGCAGAGGTGGTGTCCTGCAGCTCTGGCTGCTCTTGGACAGTGCCCTTTCCCCATGCTATTGCAGGGATCAGCCCAGCCTGGAGCTGTGCGAGCAGCCCTGGTGGCACCAGGCAGTGATGCAGAAGGGCTCACTGCCCCCTTCCTGCACAGGAGTCACGGTGCGGAGGAAACACATTGACATCAAGCACTGAGGAGGCTTCCAGGAGCTTTCCCTGGTTCCAGTGTTCCTGGAAATGAATAATCGCTTCCTCTGGGAGCCCCCTGCCCTGGGGAGAGGTGCTCCAGCCTTGGGCTGATACAAGGAGACAATCTGACCCATTACAGCTCCGGGCAGGGCAGGAAGCCAAAACCATTGCTGCTGTGACACAGATCCAGCCCATCCTAACCAAACATTGCTTTATCACTTACACTAAACCCTATCCCTACGAATCCGGGTCCATTGCTCAGCTTCACGTATGGCACTGACCCAGCACCACCTTTCCCACCTGGGCTGTGGCCCTTTCCAGATGCCTTTGCGATGCGCAAGGGCAACGTCACCGTTTCCAGGGTTTCTATTTTATAGGCAGAGGTGCTAATTCTGTGCACAGCCAGAGGGGTCCAGCAAGGAAATGCCTGTGGAGGTGTCTCTGAGTCATTCATCGCCCAGGCTGGTCCTTGCTCACTTCTCAGGCTCAGCATCGCATCCAAGAGGTCTCACAGGCGAAGAAACGGGTTTGCTGGTGTGGTCCAAGCATACCCAATGGAGGGCAATGTGTACTGCACAGCATTGTCCTTGGGAAAACGCTTGTGTGAGGTGGATATGCTGATAGCCCTGTTTGGGGAAACTGAGGCAGGGAGCTGAGGCTGCCGAGCTCCTTAGAAAGGGTTGAAACTATCCCAGAGAACTTGTGTCGTGATCAGAGAAAGCTGCAAGTACAGGGCAAAATGTTAAATGTTTCCCTCTCCTCCTTCAGCTATTTTTAACCCCAGAGGAGAATACATCCTCTGAGGGCAGCAAATGCAGTGTCCATGGCCACCATGGACCATGGTAAGAAGTGATGCTGAGTGAGACCGGTAATGAAAAAGCAAAGGATGAAAGCCTGGAATTAGAAATGGGTTAATGTCACGATTCTAAATGTAAACAGCAAGATGGTACGGCCCTGCCAGAGCCACACGCATGGGCAGTGCTGCCCTGTACCCCCAGCTCTGCCTTCATTTGATGTTGGCTAACAGTGATGCCGGAGTGGTTCATGTCATGGCACGCTCTCCTGAATGCCCCAGAGCTTTTGGAGGGGTTTGCTGAGGACTGTGTGGGATTATTTAGCCGTGCCCATCCCAACATGACCTTTCCTCGCCCGGTGGAGCTGAGCTCTCGTGTGTGGGAGCCACAGAGCCAGGAAGCCTCCATCGCGCTGTGAAAGGGCAGAGGGCAGCCTTTCCAGGGCTGCTGGTTCGCCCTCGCTGCCGAGCGGGTGCTGGGCAGGACGAGATAAGAGCATCTCCAGGAAATCTGAGTCACCCCTGGCTGTGTGGTGGGATGGGAGCGATGGAAACGTGTGTGTCCCAATGAGCGCTTCAGGCAGCCCCAAGCACCTCTCCCGGCGCATCAAAACAACCTCTTGGTTTGCCATGGGACAGGGAAGTCAAGGGCAGTTTTCCTGCCTTGGACCAGCACGAGGTGCAGTAAAGAAGCCGCCTCTCCAGGGTGATTTCCTCCCCTTCTCCTTGTGCTGACTCATTTATTGCCCATAGGAAACAGCCCAATGAGAGCCAGTTCATGGCTGGGACTTCTGGGGGAGGAAAGTGCCAGCCTGGGACTCACCACCCCATGTTGGCAGTACCACCTCCAAAGGATGGGTCAGGAGAAGGTTTGGGGGGGTTTATACAAGGACCTCAGCATCCATCAGCTCATGTAGGCAGCTTTATGACCTATAATGGCTGACATGGCCTTACTGCCTCCATCCATGGTCATCATCAACCACTTGTCTCCCATCTTGTGCATCAAGGCAAAGTCTGTCCTTTTGCCCCACATTTGGGCAGCACCCAGGATAAAAGGTTCCAGTCTGATGTCTTCAGCACTGGTCCAATACCCTCCCATATGAAGACAGGCTGAGGAAGTGGGGGTTCTTCAGCCTGGAGAAGAGAAGGCTGCGTGGAGACCTCATAGCAGCCTCCCAGTGTCTGAAGGGGGCCTATAAGGATGCTGGGGAGGGACTCTTCATTAGGGACTGTAGTGATAGGACAAGGGGTAACGGGTTAAAACTGAAACAGGGGAAGTTTAGATTGGATATAAGGAGGAAATTCTTTACTGTGAGGGTGGTGAGGCACTGGAATGGGTTGCCCAGGGAGGTTGTGAATGCTCCATGCCTGGCAGTGTTCAAGACCAGGTTGGACAGAGCCTTGGGTGCCCTGGTTTAGTGTGAGGTGTCCCTGCCCATGGCAGGGGGTTGGAACTGGATGATCTTAAGGTCCTTTCCAACCCAAACTATTCTATGATTCTATCTTACAGTTAAGCATCCAGCCAGTGCAGTTTCATATCCACATCCTGCATTTTAAGTTCTCTCCAGACACTTTCCCCTCGCAGCTGCTGTTTCCTACAGAATTCCAAGGTTTCACCCCTTCAGTTGTGCTCCTTTTCTTTCACCCTTTCCTTGAAGGACCATGACACATCCCACAGCCACGTGTTTGCAGGACTCCTCACTGGACACACTCTCCCATCATGTCTAAAGCAAACATCTCGCAGCGCCCTGACACACGTACTTAGTGTCTCGAGCACCAGCCAGGCTTTTGCTTTTCATTCCCAATGACACAGGGAAAACGGAATGTCTCACCTCCGACCCCGGGAAGGGTCACACAGATGGCTTCCAGGCCCAGCAAAGCTTTAGGACAGGATAATTCCCATGCACATTAGCTGTGTTGCTTCCTCTTGTGTAACTACAAGATATTTGCAGCTGTAAGTCAGAGGTCCTGTGTGCTCAAACCACAAATGCACAGCCCGAGAGCTCTGCCAGGAGGGGTCTGAGCTGTAATTTCCTTCCAGTACATATTTAGACTGGGAGAGACCTGAGCTGTGGGGTTCACATCTGGGGCTGAGGGTGCTCCCAGGCTGGGAGGAGGATGCTCAGGAGGCAGAGGCGGCTGTGCCTGTGAGGCTTATAAGATCCTGGTGCCTCTGCACCTCTGTCTCTGAACCAAGGATAAGCAGTTGCTGAAGCTCAGAAATCCATGAAATCCATACTGAATCCATGAGCACTGCACAGGGGATGGCCACGAACCCCCTCTCACTTGGCAGCACCCAAGGGCTGAGCAGGCGAGGACCGGAGTGAAGGTTGTTTGAAGTTGGAACCACTGCCTGATGAGATGGCAGCAACCTCCACCACCACTTCCAGGGCTCACAGAAGGTGGAGCCTCACTCGGCCTGGCCGGTGCTGAGCTCATCCTCTGCAGCTGGAGGCTGTTAGACCTCCCTGAGGAGCCGCTGACAGCACAGAGCCCGGACCCTGCCTTTGGCTCAGGGATGTGCAGCAACCACAGCTGAGCGATACACTGTGGAGAACACATACATGTGTTTGTGTGTACATGTGTGTGTGTGTACTTGTGTGTGTGCACATGTGTGAGCACACCTCAAAGCTGGGAGGATGCATTGTATGTGGGATTCGTGCTGGGATGCTTTTTAGCACCCAGTTGTGCCTCTGTGCATCCACACGTGTCCTACACCAGGTGCCTGAGCACCGAGTGCCGTGTGGATGCCTGTGCCATCTGCTTGGGCTTCCCTGTCCTGGTGTGTTCAGGGCTGTTGCTGTGTCCTGTGCTTGAGGGTATCTGTCCATGGTGTCAGGTATTACAGTTGGCACAAAGACAGGAGGAGATGAATAATGTGGCTGTTACCAAGCGCTGCAAGGGTCTGCAGGGAGGACAGCAGCACCAGAGCCCTGTTCCATGGGGTGTCCTTTGCCTGGCTCTCCGAGCCCCACATGGGCATGTATCCCCTGAGTGATGGGTACTCCCTGGTCCAAACTTCATTACCCAAGACAGAGACATGGACCTATTCCCAAACCATCTTTCCCTGGGAGCAACTGTGGATGGAGCGAGCTCCAGCCAGGCAAAGGCATACACAGGGAGGGGAGCAAGCATAGTGTCGAGCCGGTCACCGCAGCTTTGGTACAAGCAAATCAAAGGGCAGCCCTGTCCTCTGCCACCAATGGGCTCACCCAAGCAGGGGGTTTCTGAGCTCACAAAAGTCCATCCAGATTACGTGCATGTCCATGCCATGCATTGACACATCAAGAGCTACACAACCCGCCAGGTTAGCCACGGGAGTGTTGTGCTGCTCTGACATGAAACCTCTCTCTCTCTCTCACAGAAGAATACAGCCGGATACACTCTGCTTGTGCCTGTGCTATAGGTCTGCCCCGGGTTACCAGTCTCCCTGTCCCCAAACCCGCAGGGATCCCAGCCCCTGAAACACCTTGATGCAATGGAAGTGCAGAACGTTGAGTTTCTCCTTCCGCCAAAGCACCCTAAGCACGGCCAATACATTATAAGGACTTTCCTAAGAGGAGAAAAGGGCAAACTTGGTGTTCTAGAAGCGAGGACACCCTCTGTTTGCATCCCACTGGCTGCCATGGTCCCCAGCATAGCGCAAATGGTACCGAGTTGCTGCACGCTTCACTCTCTGAGGTCCTTGATTGTCAAAAGGCCATCAGACAGCAGGGAAATCTTTATTCCCAAAGAAATCCACCTTCTCCCACCCAGATCTGCTGCATAAGTCAAGGTGGAGCCTGGCAGCTACAGCCACACTCCTTGCAGGCTCCTCGCTGGGCTCTTGTATGGATCAGCCTGCTCCTGTCCATGCCCATTAGTCATTCCCTGCATGGGCTTTTCTTTGCAGAAATATGTGGAGGATGACTGCTCTCCCTACAAATGCCCATATTTGCTTCCAAACTTGGATGCAGATGCAAAATCCTCCCTTAGTCATTCGGACTCTCATTTTTCATGGATTTTTGACTCGAGTGCATTCATTTGCAGGTGTCCTTAGTACAAAATGACTAAGCAAGGAGGGGAGGGGGTGATTCGTAACTATGCAAGAATGGATTGTCTGAAAGCAGAGGCTTGATTTATAGCTCTGCTTGGTGAGTTTGATGCTTGAAACACTTTTAATTTCAAGGGCTCAATAACATGGTGCATTTGGGCTCTGACTGTCCTTGTATGAAAGGATCTCACTCAATTGAGGGTAAAAAGCAGAATACCTGGCCACTGATTCCCAGGGGGAATGAGGCTGTGAGCAGAGAAGAGCTGCTGTGTTTTGGGGGAGACAGGCAGGTGGGACATGCCTGAGCTCTTCAGTCAGCATCTCCTTCAGAGAAAACGTACCCCTGATCCCTGTCAAGGCATGAAGTCACTTAGCATGACCAGCAGGTCAAAGGAGGTGATCCTGCCCCTCTGCTCTTGTGAGACCTCACCTGGAGCATTGTGTGCAGTTCTGGTGTCCTCAACATAAAAAGGACATGGAACTGTTGGAACAAGTCCAGAGGAGGCCACGAGGATGATCAGGGGCTGGAGCACCTCTTGTATGAAGACAAGTTGAGAAAGTTTGGGCTGTTCAGCCTGGAGAAGAGAAGCTGCATGGAGACCTCATAGCAGCTTCCAGTATCTGAAGGGGGCCTATAGGGATGCTGGGGAGGGACTCTTCATTAGGGACTGTAGTGACAGGACAAGGGGTAACAGGTTAAAACTTAAACAGGGTAAGTTTAGATTGGGTATAAGGAAGAAGTTCTTTACTGTTAGGGTGGTGAGGCACTGGAATGGGTTGCCCAGGGAGGTTGTGAATGCTCCATCGCTGGCGGTGTTCAAGGCCAGGTTGGACAGAGCCTTGGGTGCCCTGGTTTAGTGTGAGGTGTCCCTGCCTATGGCAGGGGGTTGGAACTGGATGATCTTAAGGTCCTTTCCAACCTAAACCATTCTATGATTCTATGATTTCCAAGAAAAAAAAACAACCAAAGGGAAAGACTCTGAATGTTTAATGTGGATACAAACCAGTACTGCAAAAAGAAAGTCCGGGGAACTGCAATCCTTGCATGGCTCTTTCGTCCTATCCAAGTAATCAAGAATCACTTTCTGCTCTGGCCATGTCTTTACTTCCAGTGTTTGTGGGGTGCCCACATGCATTGTACAGAGGTGGGGTGGGTAGGCGTTATCACAGTGCCATAAGCACTGAAGATCTGGGCACAGAACAGCCTTGATTTAGGTTTAGGAAGAGAATTGATTTTCTTTCTTTTGCTGGGGTCCTATGGCCTTGCAGGTTGTCCTGCAGGATGTGTTCACTGAGTCCCAAGTCTAAAAGCTTGCAATGTAGTGTCACACGTACTAAAACAAGAGACCTCAAACATGGGGCTGAAGACCAAGAGTTCAGGGTTCACCCCAGTTGCTGTTGTGGTGGGAGAAGGGCAGGATAGTGCTGCTCTCGTCAGTACTGGTATCCACAGCCATTCATGTGCAGTGGTGGCAACAGGTCAGGGGAGACAGGAACTCATTTCTTGCTGCTTTTAAGGAAAATACAAACCCCCAAACCCTACCAAGTCCAACCCCTGTGTTACACACACATGGCCCCACACCTGGAGAGAGACCAGCAGCCATGAGATGTGTGACCATGGTGTTTGCCATGCTACTGGAGGATGATGACGAAGATAGGGATGAGGATGCTGCAGTCTCTGCATGGATGGGGATGGGGGATAACAGCTGGGTGAGGCTGCAGTGTGCGAACTGCAGTCCTGCCTCATAAAAATGAAACCCAAGGCCTCGATACCAGGTTGTTGTTTTGTGGATATCCTAAAATCACAGAAGAGCACTTCGAGGTGGGAGCGAGGGCAGCAAGCTGAATGCAGCCACAAGTCCTGTTGATGTATCTGAAGCCAGAAACGTTGATGTTGCCAAAAGCTACACTGGGGATGTTTGTACTCCACGTCCCTCTGTGAGACCACCCCAGTAGAGGGGCTGAACTGTTTGCCTGGAGCACAAGGAGTGAGAAGCAACTGCAGAACCAGGTTGTGATGGACTGGGGAGCTCATGCATAGGAACAGACCTCATGAGAGGTGGGGGATTTGAAAGTGTGGCTCTGCACTGAAATGTCACCAAGCAAGTGACAGCTATTCCTCACCCAGCACCAAAACCAGCCAGACCCAGTGCTGCAAACAGGAGGCTTGGGAAAGACTTGAGGGCACCAAGTCCTTCCCAAGGACCTTCCCAACTCACAGACACCTGCTGCTGGGCTGAATCGCGTCCTATGGAGTATTTATGTAAATGCCAGTTTACTCCCTAAAATCAGAGACAACGCAGAGGCTGGTCCCCCCCACCCACACATAGCTGCGAATGAGCTTGCTTTTTACTTACTTTTTCCAGCTCAAGCGTTGCTCACACCACCCTATAACACCAGGGAGGTGAAATCATGTTCCCTTTATAACCCCGCTCGGCCCCAAAAGCTCAAAGGGAGCACTAACGGAAGGAGAGGTGGGTTTGGTTATTGTTTTCCTCTTTGTCACCCCTCCGGGCAGCTGCAGCCAGGGGTGACACCCTCCCCATTGCGGTCCCATGCTCGCACGGGGTGTGCTGGTTGCTCCTGGCGCTTCCCACACCACAGGATTGATCGTCGGAGGCGTTCCCAAAAAGCCGTTCCAGAAAACTTCCTTTGCTCCGTTTTTACTTATTTAATGAACTAAAAGAAAAAGCGTAAGAGCTCCCTCTGCCGCCAACAGAGACCTGGATGGGAGAAGGATGAAGTCTGCGTTGCGCAGAGGCTGGCTGGGCTGGAAGCAGGGTCAGCCCAGCAGCGCTGCTCCAGATGTTTGCTGATGGTGCCCTTAACCACATGGGAGATTAAGAGATTTCTGTCCAGACGTGCTAAAGGAAGGGCTGGTTTTATATCCCAGGCTGGTAAAACCCCAGGGAACGTTGCACTTCCCACTGAGCCACAAACAGAGCCAAAAACCCCACAGGGATGTTACCACTTCCCTCCCGCTGTGCTGAGGCTGCTCTTGCAGTAGTTGGGAGCGGTGGGATTTGGGATGTCCCCACTAGCAGCAGTGGCAGAGGAGCTCAGGGGGATCAGCCCATGTGTGGCTTGTGGTGGCTGCTGAAGGAGCCAGACCTCAGGTGTTAGGGCCAGATCCCCCAACCTTCAATCAGAGCTGTGCCACGCTCCTGCCCCAGCTACCACTGCCATGATTCGGTCCTGAGCTGGGCACTGAACAGGATCCAAGCAAAGTCCCCATCCTTTTCCCCAGATCCTAATTAATCCAGGGAATGGCACCCACAGAGGTGGTAGATGCCCCATCCCTGGAAGGAAGGTCAAGTCCTGAGCAACCTGATCTAGTTGAAGATGTCCCTGCCTATGATAGGGGGGGATGGACTAGATGAGCTTTAAAGGTCCCATCCAACCCAACCTATTCTATGATAACCCTGCAGCCTAAAACATAAGAAATCAAGATCTCATGCACCCAAGAGCTGTGTAAAAGAGTGTTCAGTTTTCTCCTCGTCCAAAGAGATTTCAGGTGAGGTTTTGGGTAGGGATCTCTACCCACAGCTGGGCTTGGGTACCTCCAGCCCAGTGGGCTTCCAGATGCTGGGAAGCGGGTGTGGAAGTTCACAAGACCAGAGGCAGTTTTTGGTGGGCAATTCAAATTCCTTCTGAAACAGAGTCCAGATGTGAGGGAGGACTCCAATAAAAGCACAATATAACCCAGCTACTAGTTACAAGAAACTTAAATAGCATTTTAAGCCTCACAGCAGAGGGGACACAAGTGTCCATGGGTAGAGGCTCTAATGGGGCAGAAGCCAAACCATCAAAGAAGGGCTGGACTCAACATCAGTACACTCAGCAGGAAACCATGAGTAACCACCTCAACAGCTAAACCCTCCTTTAATCTGGAAACATAACAGTAGGCAAAGGCAAGTGAGTTTGTCCTGTGGCAGAAGAGCTGAATGACTCATGCGCTCCAGCCGTTACTATGGAGTTGTTTACGCATTGCTTTGTGATTGAGAGAGAAAAATCAAGCTAAAGAACTCACCCAAAATGAACTAAATAGGAGGAGGTTTGCATAGGCTGGCAACACAAAGAGGAGGAACTCAGCAGGCTCCTTCTAGGAGGAGTCCAAAGTGCTTAGGGATGAACCCACCGAGTCAAAGCGACTGCTTCTGGTGCCAGATGGGTGAAAGGTGGCAAGTGTGAGACTGGGACTTGAGGTTTTTAGGGATTCTGGGAGGAATACGAGGAACAACAGAGCAGAAAATCCAACTCCTCTGTTGAGCAAACTCTTTAGACTTCCACAGATCGGGATTCACAGAGATCAGGAATAGCTGTAGAGCATCAGTGTGGCTTTTGCCAAGGGAAGTCCATCTGGCTATGCTTCCCTTCCCAGGCACCATTAGAGGGAAACCAAACATCCTCCCCTCCGTCTCAGGGGCTCCAGAAACCTCTTTGATTTAAACCATACTCACCTTTTGGGGATGGCAGGCTTGCTCTGGCACAGACTGCTGGCCCCTGAAGTGTGCAGAGTCCATTTACACAAAAAGGAAGCAGGATAACACAGAAAAACCCTTCTGCTTTTACCTGCAGATAAAACCTGCACATCGGATGCTTCACCATGCTCTGAAAGCCCAGGGGACAGCTGCAACACTGACACTGCTGTAGGATCTTGTCTTTAGGAGAGTCAAAATGAACTCTTTTTCCATGAACTTGAACTTGGCCAGCTCCATGCAGAGCCCTCACAGACCTGCCACTGAGGATGCTGCTTATCAGCAGCATAAAACATGCCCAGCAGAGACCCAGTGCATCATGAAAAACTGAAACCCCAGGCAAGCAGGACATTGTAATAGGGACACACGAAGTCCTGGGCTTGCAGGAACCTGCCCTCTAAAGAAACCCTCCTGCTATAAAGGCGAGTGGATGCTGAGCCTGGGCTTAAACAGGTGCCTGTGTTAATCTGTGGAACTCTCGGCCACAGGAGACCACAAATACTAACAGGTGGTGTGAGCTCAGGAAAGAATAGATCAAACTAATGGCAGCAAAACCCATCAGGTGACATAGAGTGAACCACAAACCTGTGGATACAAAAGGTGTTCCTGGAAACATGGCTGTGAGTTTGCCATTTCCACGCAGTCTCTGTAAGGCACAAAGAAATAGATGCTGCTCGAGGCAAGCCTTGGGTTTGACAGGTTCAGTCTGACCCAGAGATGCATTCTCACAGATTCAAGACACAGCTGGGAGCACACATAACATGCTGCAAGCCAAGGAAGAGGCTGTCCCCAGGTACCCAAAGGCAATGCTTCCCCCTGAGAAACAGGAGTGGAATTGAAGCAGCTGAGAACTGCAGCCCATGGCTGAGCAGCAGAAACAGCACAGAATGTCCCCAGTGCCAGCTGCCCCAAACCATGTGCTGGCACACATGGAGGAGATAGGAAGGAACCCAGTTTGCTCTGAGCACACACAGGCAGATAACGATGGGCCCATGTGTCCTCTGTGGTATAAAAATGCTGCTATCAGTAAAACAGAAATAGCATTTCCTTTCTCTCTTCCCTGTGCCTGTCTTATCAGGGCAGTGGGGAGGCTCTCTTTGCTGGGGGTTTGCAGGGTGGGGAGGGATGCCTGTTCCCATCTTGGGGCTGTTTGCACAGAAAAGCAGGCGGGAAGTGAGAAATTCCTTCCTGGAAGCAGCACTGGGTCCTGGCCAACATCCACCCTCCTCGCCCGCATCTCCACTCCCTTTGGTCTTCCCAAAGGTCACTCTTCATTAGTCGCTGCAGCTTTTTGTTTAGGAAATACTAGTTGGGATGTCCTGTCCCATGTGAGCAGGGCTGACTGTGGCCTCTGCCAAGCAACTACAATAGACCTTTCCCTGCAGCCCTCCCAGGCCTGGCAAATCTCCAAGGAATTCATGGATGAAAAGACAGACAGGCTCCAAGAGCTTAGGGCCAGGTTGTCCATGCACACTCAGCATCCCTCCTCCACCCTTCCCTGTGGTTCTCCCACAGGGCAGAGAGCAGCACAGAGGGAAGGGGAGATGCTCCAGACAGAGCAAAACTGCCTCGGTAGCAGCAGACAGGACGGGTCCTGGCTATGGCCAAAGAGCAACAGAGCAGCTCATCCATAGGACATATGAGATGGATGAGGCTTTGGCCACCCCAAAGCAGAGAGCAAATGTCCCCCAGAGGCTATTCTGTCCCCAGCTCTACAATCAAAGCTCCCCACTGGCTCAAAACACTGTCCTCCAAGGACTCAGAATGGCTCTTCCTGTTAAATAAGGATGATTTAAGCCTTATCTTTCAGCTGTGCTTGCAACACCCAAGGTGTGCTTTGCTACTTCAGAGCAAAAAGTGTTTTATTATTCTTGGAGTATTTCTGCTTCTGTAAACCCTGAAAGTTCAGGCACCACCCAGGTCTGAGGTGGGGCCACCATTACACAGCTAATGCTCAAGGAACTGGCTTAGTGTGGATTCCAGAGGCTTGTGAAAAAAGCACATTCAGAGAATTTCCCCATTCCGTGACAACTCCCACTTCCTGCTCCACAGGAAAGCCCAGCTCAGTGTGAGTGAAAATCAGACGAGACTCACACCCAAGTGGGGCAGTGATAAGGAATTTGGTTCCAATCCATGCAGAGAAATGCATTAAACTGCCAGCTTCCCAGGAGCTCAAAAGACTGAATGTTTGCCAAGAGGCTAAAAATAAGCAAGAGAGAGCTATATTTAAAGGCACGTAGTAACAAATACCTCTGTCCTTGATGAAATAAACTGCAACTTTTAGAAAAACCCTCTATTTTCCAGCAGTTTAAGGGGCAGTTTTGGCAGCAGGAGAACAAACAGTAAGCCCAAAACTTTCAACACATCTTAAGATTACCTCGTGGCTGGAGCTGTGCTAGAATCAGTGCTGTCCTTCCGATGGCAGCATTAAACTGGGGCTCGTTGGACTGGAGCAGAAAGGACTCCCATTGCACTTGTGCGGCCCCATGTGGCTGCAGCACCACCTTTACTTCCATGACCGGCTTCATTTTGCCTGTTCACATTCATTCCTTAGAAATAAATCATCCCTTCCATGTAAATGGGGCCCAGAAGTTCTCACTATGTGGTGGCACAAGCATTTACAGCAGTGTGCTGCCACCTGCCAGGGGCAGCTGGGCAGAGGGGACCTCTGACAAGCATCACATCCACTTCACACGGGCCTTGTAAGAGTGTCAGTTGCTTCACCTCTGCACAATAACCACTCCAGCACACTTCAAAACGGTGTTCACACAGAGCAAACTGTGTGCAAGGAACTGTGCCAAACCTAGCGCTGTTTAACCTGACAAGTAACCCCTGTTAAAGCTATGTTACAAGAACACAGTGTATGGATAGAGCTCAGCCATGAATTCATAGAGGGATATCTGGTCTGGTTAAACAAAGCATAGTTTTAATTTCAAGATTGTATAAATACATATTTACAAAAGGAAGTATCAATCCAAAGAGTTCAACAAATATACAGCTCCCAAGTATTGCTACAGTACAGGGAGATAAATCATGTCAATGCAATCCCACAATTTACAATACCCATTATTCAAAACACATTCTTCATTTAAAGTACCTCATTCAAAGCTGGGAAAGTACAATCTGCCTTGAACAAAATTACATGACAAGAAGGAACTGACCCTTTCATACAGCTTTTCACACAAAAACACACCACTTTCTGCCATCTAAGTGAACACTGCAAGCCAACATTTCACAACCCTACAAAATGCTTTTTTTCCCCAGCTCACAGACTCCTGGAGGTGCATGGATTAAGGACAGCACACTGTATGGATTCAAGGAATGTAGAACCCTGTCAGTCACATTCCCTGTGACCCCGTACTGAGGGGCTGGTGAGGAAACTGCACATCACATCACTCTATACCCTTCTGGCTAGAGACCTATAGCATCAAACACATGCTACCACACAGCACCTGTGTCAGATGCATCCCTTCAACAGCGTTAGATAACTGCTCCCAAACTTACTCTCTCTGAAATTGCACAGGCAACCTTCCTCAGAAACTGGTTTTAGTCTTGCTACACTCTCCATACAGGTAGAAGAGGGATTTCCCATAAATCCAGGGCTTTAAGATGTTACTGAGACTTCCAGGGTTGCTTCAGGTAAATAAATAAATGACCAGAGCTGTTTGGAAGTCACTTCCTGCAGTTCCCACGAGACTTTAATGATCCCCCCCCCACTAGGCCAACAGCAATACTTCCTTTAGATGTCCTTCACTGCAACCACCTCAGTGCCATTCAGACCATAGAATGAGAGAGCTGTGGAACCAAGAGAGTACGATCTAAACCCTGTAACAGAAGCAGCAACGACCTCCAAGAACAAAACGCAGCAATGTCCACAACTGAAACGATTTGAGGCACCAACTGCTGGAGGAATTGGGGGAGTTCTTGGGTAACAGAAGGCTCAGCTTGTGCATGGTTTTTCTGAAGAAGGATGTGCAGCAGTTTTCTCTTAACTCATCCAGTAGTTCTAAACCTGTATGAGAGCCACCTAGGATAGTTATTAAAGCTTAGGCAAATTAATTCTAACTAATCAAACTAAAGAAAGGACTTAAAACACAAACCGCTAGTGGAAAATCGAATATAAGCTGCTAGGAGTGTTAACCTGAAGTCTTGCACAATTTATTTACTTCTTTTAATTCACACCTCATGTTTGCAGCTCCCAAATCTCATGGTCAGAGCAACGTTCCCTGTTGTTCACTACTGTGAATCTGGATTGAGGCTTCTGCCACACTCAGGATGCTGGTTGGTCTTCTTTAGCTACAGTCTGCAGAAGGAAGGAAAGGAACAGAGGAGAACTATGTGACTCTCTGCCATCATTCTGGGGCAAGACATTAATTTCTGCCAGAGACTAAGATGGGTCTGGGTTAACTCCCACAGTGGTAAAAGCACTCAGAAGCAAAGTGAGCTACAGAAGAGGCCAAGCCCAGCACAGACTGCCAAGAAATGACTATCAATGTTTGAGCTTCTAATCACACTAAGGACAATAACTCCAGCAAACATTTGTGAACCTATGGCAGCCAAACCACTGTCCCCAGAGTCATCTGCATAATAGAACCAGCCACACGCAGAACACCTGGTCAAAGCAGAAGTTAAACAACAGCCTAAAGGTGGGACAGGACAGTCATGCCCACTGCTGCAAGGACCTACAGAAAGGAGAAAGCCCAGCATGGGGGCAGAAAAGGGCCTGTTGAGAGGAGCTGGTTGGAAGGGGGAAAGATTATAAAAGGCAGCAGCTGCCCTTTCAGCTAAGAGCTATGTGTGCTGCAGCTGTGCACGGAAGCACAAGGATCAGTGCAACATCCCCCTCCAGGTGCACGCCTTTGTGGATAAGCACAACCTGAAGAGGAAGCAGTGCAATGACAGGACTAACTTAGCAATGTGTCATCCAAGAGGAGCAGAGTTTATCAAAAGCTATTTCACTCTGTGACAATTTTCACTGCATTATTTCCAAAACACCAGCCACTAGTATGGTAAGGGCCCATGAGAGCAGCAAAAACTATGAGCTCATGAATCAGTGCAAACGGAACTTGATGCCAATAATAAGCAAGTTATTCTATGACTTAACTGAGGGGGCTTAAATTCACACAGAAGTTAGGTGTGAATAAATAACTTCTGCAGTCTTTCCTTTCATGCCTAGGCAGGCAGGAAGTTTATGGACAGAAAGAAAGATGACTGAAGGGTTTCCAAAACCCTGGAAATCATCTTACCTGCCGCAAGAACTGCTTTCCAAGATAGCTGGTCGCCATGCTCGTCAAGTTCTTCCTACTGCCAACTTTACATCTGATATACCCGTAAAGGTTGGCTCCCTGAAGCACCACTCCCATCACAACCACTGCCTAAGACGCAGGAAAATAAAGTCACTAATTTATACCAATTTAATGACACTTATTTACTTGTAAGGTGCAAGATCTATTCCGGAGCTGAGGGAGTCAACTCACCAGCCATTTCACTTTGAAAGAAAAGAGTGCACTGAAAGCAAATATCACCCAGATCATAGGGCAGGTAATGAGACCTAACCAGAAAATTCGGGACTCTGCTTCTGAGGAGCTTTTACTCCTTTGTGCTGATACCTAGAAACAGAAAGGAAATGCGATTAACAGGCTGCTCCATCGTATGGATCAAACTGTCATTAAAAACAGTCTAGAATCTACAAGCCCACTGTTTTTTGCCTTCACACAACAGTACTGGGTGCTTTCAAGATCAATTCCTAAATCACATAAAGATCTTTCTGCAATAGAAGATGTTTCCATTTAAGGGACCCTTTTGTCAATTTGCTATCAGAAATTGTGGAGGCAGAAGCATCAAATCCTCTTGGAATGCTTGGGGCTGAAAGGTTAAGTTTGAGAAACATGACATTTACTGCATGGTTCAGTTACAAAGCTCAGAAGCAGCCAAAGGGGTAATGTTTTCTACCTCCAAATCACTGCACAGAATTCCATTAATCCCAGCACTGGCAGAACTACATATTAGTAATCTCAGGCATTAAAGTAGCGTAATTTTTTCTTTACACACATAGACGTCTGACTTGCACCACACTACTGATTTTATAAAGTCTTTACAGAGCAGACAATCCCAAGCAAGAACTCACCTCTTCCTCTAATAGTTGAAAAGTGTGGACTGAGTTATTTACAGCATCACCTTTCTTCCCTCCTCCAGAATGTTCTAGCTTTTCTAAACTAGCATGGTTATGAGGAAGAAACAGGCCTGCAGTGAATGCACACACTCAGCTGGAGAAAGGTTTAGCTTCAAGTCCCTACACCACCACAGATGTCATTAATGATCTCAGAAATAAGCAAGGATCAAAAGGGTGAACAGATATGTAGTAAGGTGCCTGACAGATGAGATACCAGACCAGCAGCAGTGGCCATCATGAACACAAAGGCCAAGCAATAGCCATGAGGAATGCTGTATGTTTCTTCCTACGTCCAATAGTTTTCTGTAGGTGATAAAAGTTATGTCAGCTGTTGGAAGTTTATACCAGGAAACTTGCAGGTTACTGACGGGACATGGGAAGCTTTACTGCATCATGTGTGGAACTTTTAGGTTGCTGACATTAAGCCAGATCAATAAGTCATGAGGATTTTTCAATTCAACAATCAGAAAGCTCATTCAGCACCCTTCATGAAACAAGTCCTGTGGTCACAGATCTGCGGCTGGAAGTAAATGTCTGCAGCATGCAATCTGCCATCATAAGTGAAACCTCCAAATTAACAGGGGTTTCATGACCCAGAAATAATTAAAAGAAGAACAAAAAAGAAAATAAAGACTTTTACCTTCCTGGCTTCAAACACCCAGTGACTTTTACCATCATCATCCACCTGGTTCCACCAGCGAAGGCCGACCATCAGTCGACCCGTGACATTCTGAAACAGAAAAAAAGCAATGAGCTTTCTATCTTCTGCTTAAAAGAAACCACTTATCAAGGTTCAGCTGTTTGGGCTGCTGTTTTCAATGGTGCTCATTTACTTCACATTTGGGAAAACAAGATTATAAGGCTTTTATGTCCACAACAATCTATTTTCTATTGTACTCCAGTGCAATACAAAATTACTGTGAGGTGTACTTCTGGTGATTTGAAAGTGATCTGATAATGAAATCTGTAAAAGAAAAACTCATCTATGTTCTTCATTTGATTTTCAAAAAGAAATGAGGTACAGAGATTTAAGAGATCTTACTTTGTAACTCTTTGAAATACATCACAGCACTTGAGGGTATTTGGGGCATTTGCTGCCAAAGGCCCAAAGAAGCAACTTTTTGTTTTCCCATAAAGTATCATTGTTCAATTATTCTTATACACTAAGAAAAAGGTAACAAAAAACATAAAGAGGAACTTACCTTTACAGCCCAAAAGTCACACGACAAGAGGAGGATAATTGTCACCATGCAGGCGATAAAGCTGCTAGTTAAGAGCTCACAGAGCAGATAGACAACGATCGCACTGACTCGGAAGAATAAGTGGAAAAATGATGCCACGGGATGCCTGGAATGAAGTACAACACAGTCACAGCTCTTTCAGACAAGACAACTGAAGCAATTCCAGAGAAATGATGTTACCAAGTGATCTCCTGCCAACTCACAGGATAAGGATCAGCATTGTAACACAAACCCAGTGTGCAGTGACTGCTGGGAATATGGGAAATAAGCTGACTACAAGATTGCCATAAGGAAGACACTTTCTACCTGCCTGACGTTCCACATGCAGACAGAACTGAGGTGGAAGGAGATGAGATACCCAGCACTCAACATGAGGCAATTTTTACAGGGTGAGTTTAAAAAGGCTCTGACAGAGGAAATACCTCTGAAAGGAAAATCACGTTTCTCACCACAGCAGACTTGCCCTTCTGCCTCATTTCTGCAATATTGGGATATTGCAGAAGCATGCAGCACAGAGCCAAGCACACGGGTATGGACACTGCTCTGTGGCAGCAGACCAGGCACAACAAGGAAGGAGGCAGCTGGACCAACTACACCAGGACATGGCAGACAGCAGGGCAGCACAAAACATAAGAAAGAGTGGGAAGGAGATAAGAAACTAGCCCAGAACCAGCCCTCAATGCAGGGAGAACCTCCCATTACACAGGAGATCTGTGTGGATTCCTTCCACACAGGAGCACAGACACATATTAAACGTGAGGGCACAAAGGCATGGATCTACACATTCCAACTGAGCTTCTGGAACTGGCCCTCTCAACTACCCAGAAATTACTCTCTGTTACTGCCAAATAACTTATTCCAAATAGGAGGCATATGGCATAATTTGATATAACGTGGCAGCCCCTTCTTCCCTGTGCTTCTGCCTAGAGCTCATCTGAAAATTCCATGGCCACTGACCTTATTTTGGACTTTTTTGATCTCCTGGATACATCATCATCTGCGTCAAAGAGAGACACATCTTCGATGTCATCACTGCTATCCTGAAGCACAAAAGAGACACAAAGAGTTATGAGAGGAAAGAGAGTAAGCTTTCAGCTTCAAGCAGGTACACTTTTGATTACCCGGAACGTCACAACACCACCTTCAGATCAAGATCAATTCGGGAAGAACACGAAGATTTATCCACATACAAAACAATGCAGCATTAAATGTTTTGATTTCCTCTTTGTGAAAGCTACAGAAGCTCACAGTGTGAGACCCAGCGTACTTTACACAACCGGACAGTTAACGCTATAGCCTAAGGTCTTTTATTCCTCGTTATCTTAGAGGACGCGCTACCTTGTACAGAGCTATTCCTATGCCAACCAAGAGACTCGCATCCTCCCAGGGAACGCACTGGGCCGGCCACAGAACCGGTTGGTTTCACACCGACAGCACCAGCCCTGCCTGGGCTCTCCCCCTGCCCCGCACCTTCCAGCCGGCACCGCTAAGGGCAGCGCCAGAGAACACCAACCCCACACCCCCCCAACCCCTCATATCCCCTCCGGGCGTTTTTAACCGACTCACGACCGACTCTCTGCGGCGCTCCGGGTCCACAGGCCTGTGACAGCAGAAAGCACCGCCCTACCTCGTACCACCGGTACGCGGCCGCTAGCGCCCCGCTCCCCCGGCCCCAGGCCCCAGGCCCCGCAAGGCCGCGGTCCCCCCGGCCCCACTCTGCCCCAGGCCGCGGCCCCTCACCTGCCGTAACATGGCCGGAGCTCCCTCACTTCCGCCTGCCGCGTCGCGTCACCGCGGCGGAGCCAATCGCGGCACGCTCCGCCCCGTTCACGCTTGCGCGCTGGTGAGGCGGAGCGCGGGACGTGGCGGCTGTAGTCCCGCCCTGCTCGTTGTGGAGGCCGTAATGGCGGCCAGCTGCTCCGAGGGGTTGAAGCCGTTCCCCTTGGCCTGTCTCTACAGGCCCTTGTCCCAGGCCGCTCTCCAGCTTTCCTGCAGCCCCTTCAGGCACTGGAGCTGCTCTCAGGTCTCCCCTTCAGGAGCCTTCTCTCCTCCAGGCTGACCCAGCCTGGCTCCAGAGCAGAGCTGCTCCAGCCCTCGCAGCAGCTCCGTGGCCTCCTCTGTTTCTGGCACAGGTCAAAACCAAACAAAACTAACCCTATAGCCTATAAAATGTGCTGGAAAAGCCTCAAAAGAGAGCAGTATTTGTAGAACAAGGGAAGGCTGAGCTGCCACCCTGGAAATAAAGTGGATTATAAAGTCTGAAGGGAAGGCACAGAGCCCACAAGAAACCCACAAGTTCACAACGCCCTGGTCTTATATTTGCCCATTGCAGCCATCAGCAAGGCGCAAGGATCCGTTGGTGGCTGAAGGTCTCTGAGGAAACCCATCTTTAGACAGCTCATCCCAAACACGCTGCCCAGCGGGGTATGTATGTGAGCAGTTTAGGACACATTCATTAGGGAAGGAATGAGTGATTTCACGCGACATTGAGAAAGGAAGGCGGCAAAGTTAACGATAGGATTATTGCTTCCAGTTGTTGTTCCATCTGTTCTGGCGAGTACAGGGGAATGGAGAGGTTGCCATGCAATGAGGCACAACATTGCTTTATTACTTGCCGCCTGTTTGAAGGAGCATGGCTTGATCCTGGTTGAAGCAAAATGGGTCTCTCCCTTTCAGGATCACTCTTACCATAGCTGGTTCCAGCTATAACTGCTTGCTGGGTGGATCTGGCCGCTGATGTATTCTTGAAGGACTATGTCTTTAACTCGGATTTAATGATTCTGGGGACTAGCCCATCCCTTGATGTATCCATATGCAATCCTTGCTTAAGTCAGCATGCGATTTCACAGGCAATCCAAAGCTATTACTGATAAATACAATACTATTTAAACACTTAATTTGCTTTTTATGGCCCTGCTGTCACCTCTTTTTATAACTCTGTGGCTCCTTCACGTTGTGACCTGTCAGGCACCATTCCTCTGCTGAAATACAAACACTTCTACCTATAACCAACACTCTCAAATCATATTTAATTCAGAAGCACCTGTCGAGCTATACAGACAAAATCGCTGTGACGTTAACGGGATATCATCACATCAGGATAATGTTATCTACACTTTGTGGATGACAAGTACAACATTAACAGCACCTAGCTACAACAAAACTCTTATTAAAACGACCATGCCATTGCTCAGCCTGGCTTGCTACCTGTTTGCAGGTGCATCCTGCACAAGAGCAATGCTGCCCACCGCATCCTCAGGCTGTCTCCTCTGCACACCCGAAAGCTATGCACACAGAAAGGTCAGTTTAATTTAGAAGTGAGTTAATACAGAGTAAAACCACCTCTTAGTTACCTTCATAAGTGACTTCACGTACCATGTATGACATCTTCCCAGATGTTAATTCCTTTCCAATGCACCTCTGATGCCCAGCTTCTGGCTTTGCATTCCCCGTGCCAAGCTAAAGCAGATCAGAGAAGGACTTGGTCCAGTTCTGCCTTTGTAGATGGTTTCACACAACTCTGTTGGCTGTAGCATGTCACAAGAGCCCGAGAACCCACGCTTGCAGGCAGATGCTGATTTATTGACTCCAAATAAGATGATGACACTTTAATCCTCCTCATTTCAGCACAACTGAAAAGGCATCAGCCTTTCCATGATGTTTTTCCATCAGACTTCTGTATTAGATGCTTTTTTCCAGAGGGGTTGTGCCAAAGGGTCTCTGGCTGCAGCTGTGCTGGGCTAAGCCTGATTTCTTGTGAGAAAGTGCCATCCCGTGGCTAAGAGTGAAATCCTTGCTGCTTTAAATATGAAAACTAACATAAGGCAAAGCCACCCCAGACAACTTATTGTCCACTGTTAGCAAGGTCTGGCTTAATCCCAGAGTTTAGGAGTGGAAGATGGCATTAAAATAAGCAAACCAAAACTAACCAGACTATAATCTCAACCCAGAACTGCTGCAGAAAGGACCCCTGTCTTACCTGTGAGCAGGATTGTCCTCAACACAAGAGGATAACAGAGAATTTTCTGCTGTGCTGGCCCATATATTCGCAGTTAGACAACTAGAAAGGTATTTGTCTTCCCAACTCAAGCCAATTTCATTAGTGGAATTCAAGCATATTAAGGCATTTTATCCATAAATCCAGAGAAATTAAAGTAATGGTTTCTAATTTAATACAAATTAAACTCTAAGCTGCTTTCCAGCTGGGTGGCCCCAGCACATCCAGGTGCCTGGGGCTGTTCCTCCCCCAGGGGCAGAACTTGGCATTTCCCTTTGTTGAACTGCACCAGATCTCTCAGCCCACCCCTCTAGGTCCCTGTAGACAGCAGCAACAAGCTGGTGCATCAGCCACCCCTCCCAGTTCAGTGTCATCTGCATCATCGTCATCCATATGATCAATTAAAGATGTTAAAATCAGGCCCAGTATCAATCCCTGTACTACACCACTGGTTACTGGCCTCCCAGTAGACTAATGCTGAGGTCACCACCCTCTCAGATCAACTCCTCAGCCAGTTTTCAGTCCACACTTCTTCAGCTTATAAATCTAATCAATCCACATGAACTCTAATAAGATTTTTGTTATTATTAGTCAGAGTTGCAGCATATGTTGAGCTGTATTCACGTCAAACAGTGCTGTGCTTGTAGCAACAGCAGGTCTAACATATAGGAGAGGACTCAAGTCCTTTTGCTGCCTTGGGAAATAGATGAATGTACCAATAACATTGGAAAAACTTACACTGGAGATAATCCCTTAAACTCAAAGAAATGTATTAAACCCAAGTTCAGGAGCAGGTATTTTCCCCTCCCCAGTAAAATAGTCTATAGGTAAGCCTTTAATTTTCCTTAACTAGGCCTTCTTGCATGCTCTTTGCTGCTCTTCTCTGAGCTTTTCCTGGTGTGCCTGATACTGTGCTACAGCAGCTGCCTCATACACCTCCTTCTGTTTCCCTGTCAAAAGCCTGAATTCCCCATCACTCTGGGAGGAGCTTGCAGCATATGAACAGAAGGACTTTCTTCTCATCGGAAATGCTTCGTTTTTCATTTGTTCAATGATCACACGTGTTGATTTGATCAGTTGAGAAGCAGCTGCAAAGGGACTGGCGACGTGAACCTCTTCTTTTGCGAAAGAAATGGCTTTACCACCACCACTGTGAGCTTTCTTTTCCTGCAGCAAATCACGAGTCTTGGGACGTACCACAGAAGGAGCAGGGATGGAGGAATTCACAATGGGTCCATACAAAGAGTTTTTCAGCTTGAGCTGCAGCATTTTGGTTTCAAAAGGGACAGAAACTGTTCTCACAGTCAGGGAATCACTGTGCTGTCTCGCACGTTGGAGCAGCACTGTCTGATCCCTTTTGTGTGGCAGAGGAGTTTTGTCTTTCTGTACCTTTGCATGGTACTGATGCTCTAGAGGAGGTTCCCATGCTTCTCTGACTTTCACATCATTCTCAGTGCTGGAGCTGTCCAGGGCTGGCTTGCAGGTGTTCTGCAGCATGCTGACCCTTAAGAGGAACTTGTCAAGGGACATTGTACGTCTTGAGTCTCTTTTCCTTTCCTGCTGCAAAGTAGCTTCTGCCTTGTCAGAGCCATGTTCAGCTTTGCCATCTGTTTCCAAAACAAAACAATACATTTGGAGTTGAGGATGGGTTTTGTGATCATTGTTGGCAGGGTAGTACTCAAAGTAAGACCAGGAATGAGTGCTGAATTGACCTGCGTATAGACAGTCCAAGTTTATCTACAGAACAGGCAGCATAGGAAGCTACAAACCAATGGTGCCCATTTCAGGTAACTCATCCTTGGCCTCACTAGTAAAACTGCCAGAGGTAATTCTGTCTGAATTAACTGAAAAGTGTTCCTTGTCAGAGCCTGTATGGGGCAAACTGAAGTCAGATTCTGTAACATACATTGCACTTTGTGGCTGTGTTGGTATCCATCTTGTTAGAAACAATGGTTTCTGAAAGGAATGAGGCTCCTCACTACCTCTTTCCATGCACCCCTTCCTTGTCCTACAGTCTGCTTTGGGAAAAGGCTTCAAGACAAGTCAGTTCCCAGTAGAAATCTTTGGTGTAGCCAGCATCTGAGAACCACTTGAACCGTTACTACTCAGACATGCATTTGAATTTGAAATCACAAGACATGCTTCATAGCCTGACTTTGCTCCCTCAAGGGATATAGAGAGGGAGCTGTGCTGTATGACAGACACATCAAGATAAGTAGTGCAATTATGCCCTTGACTAAGAACCAGATGAGGATTGCAACACAGAGTAAGACACTTACTCCCATGGCCTTGCCATAGCAATTCATTTGCCACTTCACAGTGTCACATCATTTGTGTATCATTGCTTTGCAGTACAGCTATGTTTTTCCAGACTGGTTAGCCCAAACTTCTGCCCTCTAGGAATGTGTTTTAGAGAGCATTAAGTTACAGTGTAGAAAGGCAGAATACAGCACAACAAGCTAATGAAAATCACTGCTTGTTCCTCATTCACAGGATTTAGAACTGTTTAATCAGCACATACATATGACCCTACTGCTTAGTTACAAACACCAGGAGCTTGGGGTTAGGGATTTACAATTGGTACAGATACCAATTGATACCAGAGTCTGTGTTAGAGATCCCAACAGATTCTATATCTAAAACCTGAGAAAAACCACCTTAAGGAGACATATGCCATATGCCACAGACTGATCTCAGGACTATTTCAAGTTTCAGATTGCAGCATTTTGCTAGCTGAGACAATTTACATACAGGGTTTTTTTAAACAGTTTTCTGAGTTACTGCTATTGCTTGAACACCAAGTACTTGAAAAAGTTTCATGCAGAATTCTCCTACACCTGATAAAGCGATCAAAATAGAATAAAGATACAACAAAAACCCCTAGATAACAGAGAGCAAAGCCTTATAGCTAGAGCTTAGAGCCTCTGTTTATTTGCTTGATCTAAAGCAGTTTCCTTAGGAAGCTTCTGTTCTTACCATCACCTGCCAGGATCCTTGCAGAATATTCTCTCTCTGACTTTTCCAGGGCTTCTGTGGTGCAAGAGATTAAAAGCTTTTTCTGCTGCTCTGCCTGAATGTGAAAAGGCTGCTGTTGCTGGTGAGCTGCTGGTGTCATCAGTTCATACCAGGGAGCTAGAAAACAGAAGAGTAAGTCATCTCTAAACTCTGCTGATGTGAAACTTATTTAATGAAATCAACATAACTGATGTGATGTCAAGGCTTCAATTACTGCTTTGCCTCTTATCACAGCTTCTAAAGGTCTAGGTATTAGAAAAAATCCAAAGAGATTTGATGAGCAGAAAACCACACAATCCAAAGATGGCAGCAAACAGTGATTTTAAAGAATATTACGTATACACAACCCATAATATTTGCCACTAAAATTAAAATACAGTGCAGTCCCTGTTTGTTTTCTGTTTCTGCAGACTGTGCATCTTTTACCAAGTAGAGCTGCACCAATAAGGTTAACAGCTGATGGCTTTAAAAGCATGGAAACTTTAACCCATCATTTTATCTGCAATGTACAGCTTGTAGAGGTGAAAGATTTGTGATCCATCCTGTATTAACTAATTCTGATTTGAAAATAAAGGACATACATAATTGTTATAATTTAAGAGGTGTGTGTTTACGTGCAGTTGCAGTTCCTGGTGATGGCAGATCCCAAATGCAGGTGTGCTGTGACTTTCTACAGTCTTTATTAATAAAGAATTCAAGCACTGAATCAGCAGCATGTTTCCATGCACACCAGCTGTAAGAATGAATACTACTGATTTCTCTATTACTCAGTTGGAAAATGGCACTGCCTGTTTTGACAAACACATTGAATTTATAGCAGACCTTTCTCAAAAGGTACAAAGGTTTTACAAAAGCCTAAAATTAACAGAACCGTGGAAATGCACCAGCACATCTACCACATTGCACTTCAAGAAAAGCAGAGTATTAGGATGAAGGCAGTGACTATTTGAAATGATTTCTAACTCATTTTAGAGAATAGCAGTGTATTGCAGAGGCTGTGTGTAATACTTGGAGATGTTCCAGAGCTTTTTGGTGGCTGGAAGTAATGCAGATCAAGGTCTGTTCTCTCCCAGGAAGGTCGGTGCTGCTGACTGACACTGCGGTGCCTCCCTCGCTGAACAGATTTCCTGCGTGAAGTCCCTTTGTCCTGTTTTTTCTTCCCCACCACCCTTCTGTCAGCATCTAAGGTATAGTCCCACCTGGTCTCCTCAAACTCAAGCAGCAACAGATTACTTGATGAATTGATCACCATCCTGGAGAAGGGAGGGAAAAGCCCATAAGAGCATAGATAACATTAACAGAGCAGTTACTACCCAAGGGTCCCATTTTGCTTCTGTGCAATTCAAAACCCTTAAACAGATCTAAGACAGCCATCACTCTTCTAAGTGAGCAATAGCAATTAGTCCCATCAGTCAGATGCTGTAAGCTTTTAACTCATGTTCTGTATGAGCTCTATGGGGCTCTTTTCATTCCACTCTATGGCAAAATTAGTTTTAAAATAATTAGGGTGAAAATTGCCAACAGCAAACTGAGCTAGATCAGTGCAATGCCAAAAGAAACTGAGGATGCCATGTCATTAGGGACATTTAAACTTAAATTGGAGGGGTGTACTGGGTCTGGTTGGGATGGAGTTAGTTTTATTCATAGCAGCCCATATATTGCCCTGGTTTAGAATCGTGACCAAAACAGCATTGATGACACACCAGAGTTCTAGTTATAGCTTACACAGAAGCTGGGAGGTTCAGAGGTCCAGAAGTGAAAGAACCTGGAAGGATTTTCCATTATTGCCTTTTAAAGAGGCAGTAGGTCAGGTACAGGCAAAGGCTCTGTCAAGCCTTGGCTTGATTCTCCTACCTCTTAAGGAATCTGGGCTCAGAGTTTGGCTTTGCAGTTGCATCTATATTGCAAGTTTTATAGAAACAGGAAATTGTACATTGCTGAGTGGACTAAGAAAATCTCTTTTCAGCCATTGTTATAAAAACCAGATTATTAAAGCAGTCAATAAGCAGTAACCCCCTTTAAAACTTACTTGTGAGAAGGCCAGTAAAAGGAAAAAATACAGAACTCTTTACGTTACAATGTAATCTACCTAATTTGGTTCAGAGACTGATGGCAGCAGTTGTCACTAACCTGTTTCCTCCAATACAGAAAGAAGATATGGGATCCCCTTTGGTATTGGCCACCAACACTTTCAGGCAGATTCCAGTCAAGTAATTAAATATACGGATCTTTCCATCAGCACAACCACTGAGGACTCTGAGGTAGAGGAACTCCAGAGACAGGACTTCACTGAAAAACACAGCACATCACCATCCTTTCACAAGGAGGCACCATCAAATAGCTCTTGTCTTGGAGGAGATGCAAAGGTCTGCCTCCATCAACAGGCTAAACAGAGGAGCTGATCAAGATATATAAGAGGTCTAATAGTGAAGCCCTTCATAATCACTTCATTGTCCAAACCAACCAAACCGTCATACCCTCGTAGGAACCAGTACAGTTATAGCCATCTGCTGCATTTCAGATTTCATTTTTATGTCTAGGAAAGTAAATGATAGTGTGATACCCTGTTGTATACAGGTTGAGATCCTCAAAATAGTGGACTATGCACTGTCAGTCTTAAGTCATCCCTGCTTGTGAGCAAGTGATTGTATATTTGTATTTTACGTTGCTGTCTTAACTGACACATGCTGGTTGTGACCATGTATGCCTGACACTGGTTTTAAGATGAAGACTACTGAAAACAAGGATATTTCAAATACTAGGACTGATAGTTAAGACATTTTGTGTTCCTATAAGGGAACAAATTTAGTAGACTGTTGAATACAACTTGAAACACATCCGATTCCTACTTAGGGTGGCGGAAAGCTACAAGGCATCTCTTAAGTTTTCCCAACATGCTCCATCCCAGGACATATCCGTCAGTGCTTCCTGTGACTAGATGCCACTGATCAAAGGACAAGCACTTAACTGGGCCTTGGTGCCCCTCCAGTATCTGCAAAGAAATAGAAATAGGTGCAATACTGTCAGCAATCTGGATTTAAGTATACCAAGAAAAAACAGCCTTATATACTGCATTGTAGTTTTATTGGGTGTTATTATACCAATACACCCTATGGATAACTGTGTTAGTTTTATAATCGCTCATAAGAAGCGTTCTGGGCTTGCTAGCATGGAATTAACATTGATTTTCTGTCTTTTTTACATTAAATAGATGTTAATGAACTGAGACCTTTGTGATCTCTTGGTTGTTAACCCAGGAGAGATGAGAGTGGACTGTCCTGGCTATAGTAGAATGGGCAATTGCAAGCTTAGCTCAGCCAGAGCTGGGATATCTTGCAATTTTCAACTCTTCTCCACATGTAGAAAAAGCTTCACTCCTCTCAGATGTGGACTAATACTTATTCTGGACACATGCTAAAGTAATTAGCAGACTCTACCCTCAATCTTGCCATTGCAGAGCATCTATCCAGCTGCTTCAGCATTATAAACTGGTTCTGAGAGCAAATCTCATCTTTTGGGCTAACCCATCGTACCTCCAAACCCCCAAGAGCTGTCAGACAAGCCCTCCCACCCTCTTCCCAGGTTCTGAATGTCTCTACATGAGCAGACATTAATGTATCTTCACAGAACAAGCAATGATGGGGGTTAAGCAAAGCAAATCAAACCCTGGGTTAAAACTGACTATTTGCTTACAAATAGTTCTGCAGTTCATGGATAGTTCTATCAGTTTATGAAATTCCCAAAACCAAAAGCAGTCCAAAGCCTTTGGCAAATGCAAAAGGCTATGATAAACTAGCACAGAAGATTTTTGACCATTTAGCACAAAATTATCCACCTAAGAAGAAACTTACTTTGATCAGAGCTCCAGTATCAGCTCTCCAGACCTTCACCAGCCCTCGGTCAGACCCGCTGACAATATGGGTGCCATTCATTTTAACCACCCCAACAGCACTATTGTGCTTCAGAGTCTTGAGACATTTCCCACTCTCCAGGCTCCACACTGTTAGGGACAAAGGGGAAAAATATTAGATACATATGCCAATGATAAGTTTTGCTGAGTACAACATGAATTAAAAGACACTATTGGAATTACAGCTACACCTTGTAGCTGCAGCTCTGCAGGGAGCCAAGTATTGACTTAAAAAGTGTAATTGCATGGCAGAAGCATTTTAAATGCAAAGTTCTGCAAAATAACACAACTTTTTCATCCTTACTCTATAAGCAAAACAGCTGGCAAAGATGAAAATTAATATTACTTGCCCAAAAGATGGTCCAGCCCCATAGCTACAGAACTGAACAGAAGCAATAACAATGAGAATTTATTCAATGACACAGATTAGAGACCTTGTGTGAGCCTATGTCCACAGCTTCGGCTGTTCTGGAAGGAAGAATGAGGCACTAAAATTCACCCTCTGATTTATAGGTTTAGTTTCATACTCACACACTTCATGTGTCACGCTCCTCACACCTCCCATGTACTCTGCCCCTTGTTTGCTGCTGTCTGCCTTTGGCTGGGAAGCTTCTAGTCTTGGCTCTCACCTTTCACCATTGCATCCTTGGCTCCTGACACAAACTGCTCTTCGTGTAAATCCAAGCAGGTGATTGTCCCACAGTGGCCATTGAAGGTTTTCACACAAGTACCACTGTATAGATTCCAGCATCTACAAAGAACCAATCAAAAAGGGAATATGGTAATTAACTTAATTAACTGCTAATTCATCTTATTAATTATTTCCTATTTGATAAGACCAGCTCTTCTTCCATAAACACAGGATTAAAATCAGGAGTCATTTTACCAACGTATCAGAGGATTTGGAATGATCAATTCAGGTAAGTTTTTACCCATATACTGTGTTCTTCAGCCTCTAAACGGCCTGGAAGCATGTGGCTAGTTTTCAACTTTGGCATGGTTACATTCAGTTAACCTTAAAGAGTAGAGCTTTACAAGATAAGGTTGTTTATTTACTGCCTGGTGCCAAGATGATTGCTATTGACTTTACCTAGAGAGCTCAAACCCAAGCTCACACAAGCAGCCCTTTTGGAGCAGGGAGGAGAGAGCCTGAATGGGTGTAAACCCTTCTGTTAAATGCTGCCTTTGCTGAAGCTGTATGATTGCCATGCAGAGCCAGGCAAACTACTGCTTTGCTTTTCACCCCTCATCATGATCCTGTCAGGATTTAGTGATAAATGTGAGAGCTGATCATCTCCAGCCCTTGTTTCAGCGTGCAATACCTAGAAAGAAGTAGCTGCACAGCAGGTACCAGGGTGTTGAGCCTGCTTTAGCACAACAAGCCTTCTGGAATGGCATGGAGATACCCAGCCTCCCTGAACTTGATGTTGACATTAGCAAGGTCAGAATCTCCCTGCAAGGGTTAATTTAAAACATATCTGGTGTTTTAAGGTACTTTAAGAAAGCCCATGCTTCCCTGTATTTTCCTTTCTTATCACTCAGTATTGGGTGGAATAGGGAAATTGAAGCTGTCCTGTGTGAGTGGGGCATGTGTTTCTATAGCTACTGTTGTTTCTTCATTACTCTAATGAAAAGCGGTGAAAGGAGAATTCCTAAAGACTGGAGTGGGAGGATTAAAGTTTCACATTTCCTAGCCCAAGGGCTGGTGTCCCATGGCACAGTCCCAGCGTTGCTCACCTGATGCTGAGATCGAAGCTTGCGCTGAGAAGAAACCCCTTCTCCTCATTGAGATAGAGTGCTTTGATGGTCCCGGCATGGCCAGACAGCAGAGGAGGCAGTTCCTTTATTCCTGGCATTCCAAGAAACCTCACTTTTCGATCTGCAGAGGCAACAGCTACCAAGTTTCCACCACTGTAATGGATTACTCTGCTTTGGTCTGATCTGGATAAGAAATAGTGACTGAGATGAGTACAAGATCTAGGGCTGCTGCTTAGTGGTCCTCATTGAACAACTCAATGGACAATACACTTAAGTGGTGTGTCTTTGCAGGCACAACAACCAAGGTCCTTAGTTCTGCATACCCAAGTTTGCATCCAGAGTGTGTGCTTAAAGAAGGGAGAGGGCTCCTCCTGGCCCCATATCCCTTGTGATACACTGTAAATCACTAACACTTCTGGTATCTGCATAAAAACCTGGGTTTGACAGTTAGGACTTGTTAACACTGATGCTGAAAGACCCTTTTCCAACCGTCCATTCTCACAGAAGGGTCACAGGAATGGGACAGGTTTTCAGAAGCTGCTGTTCAGCCCTACAGCCAGGCAGTTTACTCACTGGTCCATGAGGATACGAATATTGTAGGAGCCACAGAAGACATTTCTCTCTTCCAGCTGGATTGTGTCAGTTTTCAGACCATTATAGGTTTCCTGCAGATTGCTTCCCTTCTCCTAATGAAAAGGAAAATAGGAGAGTAACTCAGGGAAGAGGAATGCAATATTATCCATAGTATTAAACATATCAGCTTGTCCATACTGTCGTGATGAGACCAGAAAGAGAAAGTGTTGGTAAGGAGCACCCAGAGTGCACAAACGTCTGGTTAGCGCAGAAAAAAAGTGTTGTTCCCATGCCATGGTCTGTGGCAAAAGAGGAAGACTCAACTGCTGCACCCTTTATTCTTTTGGAGAAAGGCTGCATCCTTATGATGGATGTGCCAGCACCCCATCTTCGAGCCTGTGCACTGGGGGATGCATTAGGACAAGGCAGGAGTTCAGGGATGCAAGAAGGTGCTGAGCAAGCACTGGTCCTTATGAATTGCTCGTTATGGGACAAACCAGGAGCAGGAGCTGGACAAGAGCGAAGCAACTCCAAATTCACTGTCCTGTCTTCCAAAGCCACCACCTTCCTCCCCAGATACTGAAACGCAGGATCCACGGAAGACCAACAACTTCCAACGTACCTTCGTTTTACTTTGCCGACCAGTGCTTTTGGCTTCAATGACATCACCCTCTTCATTTAACTGTGGAATTGCCACTTTGACTGTTTTAGCATAGTTTGAAACAGCTCCTCTTGGGCACAAGCCCTGGAATAAACCAACAGAGACAGCACAGTTACTACAGAGCCCATGTATGCAATGGATGCTACTCATGTGTCAGTGCTTCCATTGGATGCTAGATGCAAAGCAGATCTGCACACAGTGGCTTGTTGCTGTTGTGTAAGAGACCTGGCTTGCATTCACCACTTTGTTGGTAGATTTAACTTCTGGGTAAAATCATTACTTTCCATTTGTCTCTAAATGCTAGTCTTAAACTTTTAATAAGCTGCATCTCACCTTTGGTGAGCACTCAGTTGATTCAGAATCCAAACCCACTGAGATGAGAGGCTCTCAAATCACCTTTATCAATATTTAAGACTCATTTTAACTGTGTAAAACCTTTCATTCAGCCTTCTTTTAAGGCTAGCACAGAGCTGAGATTTCTGTGGTCTCTTTAGGGATTTAGCATCACACTTAGCTTGGTGTGTGGCAGGACTGTTCTAAGCAGGACAAACCTTTCCTAAAAGTTCTGCTTTATTGTATCCCCACCACCAGCTCTGATTTCTCACAAGGAAACCTAGCATTCCCATCTTCCTATGGGGAGCAAATAAAGCTAACTGTTGAGGTGGCTCAGGGAGCCATTGTAGCTCTGTCCAGTTTCCACTAGCTCCTGAAAGTCCAGTACTTGCATTTGGGACCAAACTCTTCTTGATTACAGGAATGTTTTAATCCATTTTTAGAGTCACAGCCTCTCAAAGTCAGTAAAAGCTATTCTGTTGTGATCACTTGTGACACTCTGAGCATCTCATCTGCCTTAGCTCTGCAGGTAGAGGAAGAAGGAACAAGGCAGAGTGAGAGATAACCTCTAGCAAAAGCAGCTTCATCCAATGGCTTGGGCAGTGACAGAAAAACACCAAGTTTTAAAGCGTGTAACAACAGCAGAAGCCCATGCCTCATACCTGCAAATACGCGATGTTCTGCTGTATTACACTATGACATGCACGTTCCTTCTTGACTTGTGCGGCCAGATGTTCCCAGCATCTGCTCACAGCAGCACATGAAGTGAGGGATTTCTGATCCAAAAGCCCTAAGGAATTCAAGGCACATATTGACTAACCCCTGAGCACATGGGACACCATTCATTACTCTTCAGGGGAACCAAAATCAGAGCAGCTTTACCCAGGATGTACGTGGACAGATGAGGGGGCAGGCAGCGGATTAAGTCCTTGGGTGGGTTGACACTAGAGGGCAAGTGGAGAGATCTAGGAACCATGATGACATCTCAGTCAGCTGCAGATATAATAGGTGAGTTGTTCTCTGTATCAGGACCCTCCTGGATGAGGCATTCAGTGTTTTGACCACCTAGAAGACAGGAGTGAATGCTTGAACTTTGGTGGCTACTGACTCTAATGTTAGCAATGCACTGCAAGAGTTGATTGAGCTTAATGTAGCTTTTCTGCTAGTCCCTGTGATACTTCACCATTCAAAGGAAGATGCTGAAACCCCCCTGGGGTCCTGCAGGATAGTTCATACGGTTTCTTCCCACTGTTAAATACTCAGATAGTGGTACCCATTATATCAAGCCAGCCAGTTCTTGCAGATGAGATTTCGCTTTTAAGAGCAGCAGACCACAGTTGGAATCGAATCCAAGATCTGGGACAGCTCTATTCCTTGGAGATTCAGTAGGTTATCCATCTACATGTGCCTGTGGAAGAATTAACCAAAGAATCAAACCTTACAGTAGGCATCTGAGAGCTGAATTAGGGGATTGTAGAAGTTAGAATAGTGTGTTAAGTATCAAATAAATTATTCTGGGCATGATGCTCTATGATATGGAATATCCCTTTGGTTAATTTGGGTCAGGTGTCCTGTCTCTGCTCCCTCCTAGCTCCTTGTGGCCCTCCTCACTGGCAGAGCATGAAACTAAAATGTCCTTGATTTAGAGTAAGAACTACTTAACAACTAAAACATCAGCACAACCTCAGCAAGGCCAAATCTGCCTTTCCTATAACGATAACAATATATATATAAATATATATTCATATACTACATATAATATATATAAATAATAATTATTGTTATAATATAACAATATAACAAAAGCTGGGACAACCATCCCTGCGCCAGCACCCTAACATGACACCCCGCAGGTCTGGCTGCCCTAGATGCGAGGGTTTGGGTCCACCGTTTCCTGCCTGACACCCGGGAAGCGCAGCATCACCTGAAAGTCTGTCCCGTGCCCCGGTACCCAGGCACACACCGCCGGTGGTGCCAGCACCGGGGATACCGGAGCCCCCAGGCCCCGCTTACCTGCCCGGGACGGGCTGCCGGCTACCCCCGTGCGCTGCGCGTCGCGGCTGCTAGGAGACACCGGTACCGTAAACCGCCGGCCGCGCCGCCGTATAGCTGCGAAGAGCCGCCCACAAGCGTTTGTGAAGCCGGTTCGCCCCATCTGCTCCCGACCAGCTCACTTCGCTCAAACGCATTCAGCTTTTAAGCTTCGTTTCCTGAGTCCCAAGTTCCCCCAGACTGAAATTGAAAACAAACAAAGCCACGCTCAAAAAGCCACAAGCAAATAAAGCCAAAGCGCACCTCGTTTAGTCATCTCATGAGTAAAAATAGCGCGGAGAGGTGGCTGGATGGGCATCCCCATAGCTATGCCAGGAGCCCTGTAGCTGAAACCCAGTGGTAATTGAGGCCAGGAGGTTACCATGACATCCCATTCCTGTTCTTCTCATAGACTGCTCTAAATTCTTGCCTTGGGTGCCTGCAAGTGAGGAACTTTGCATGAGGAGGTGATGCAATGACTGGGATTTTGGCAGAGGTGTGAACAGCCTCTCCGTGACCAACAGCACTTTAACCATGGCAGCCGAACAGTACAAACAAATCAGTCAAACAACACGCAAAGAAACAGCCACGGGGATTAATCTGAGCTGGAAAGTCTGAATCTGATGGAAAATCCCCTCTTCTGTGAATGAGCTGAGGCAGAGCCCATGGCTACCTACCTGGGCACCGACATTTCAGTGCAACACTCATTGCTACAGCAGGTCTTTTGAAAGGTGAATGTCTCTAATGGAACAAGAAAGCATTACTGTGTCACACTCAGGCTTTGGCAGAGCTGAAAGGGCTCTAGAAGATCCCTGGCTGTGGCCTTGGGATTGTTGTCCTAGTTTCATGTTATGTGCAAGGCACAGTCAGGAGGGAGTCATGTGCGCTGCGTGAGCTAAGCAGCTCTGCCAGGTACCACTACCTGCTTTAATCCTTGTGTTAACTCCTGGCATTGTGTTTGGAAATACATCAGTAACTGTGCAGAAACCAGCTGTGCTTCAACTGTTCTTGGCTCAGGCTTTATCTGTGTACTAACAAATGGTACCACTTGGAAAAGACTGCCTGGAACAGGTAACGTGTCCCATCCACTTTAACTTTGCTACAACCCGTGGAGCACATTCTGATACCAGGAGGTTTTGTGTGTAGATGCTCTGTGTGATTTGGGATAGAAAAGGGTGTTACGAACTCCTTAAACCTGGCAAATGCTGCAATTCCCATGTGTGTTGCAATATGTGCGGTGTTATCGCAGTTGCTTAGCTCTGAGCTATGCTCATATCATCGCTCCTCAACAAACCTGTTATCACAGGTTAGCTGCAGTTCACCACACAATTGCTAATTATTATTATTAATCATGTTCAAGTGGAAAATATCCCTTCTCCAAGCTGCTAGAGCATCATATAGACAAGTTCCATTTCTTACAGTAGAAAATAAGAAGGGAGGGTTTGGCAATCAGTTTCAGCAGGGTTTGGCAGACCTTAAATACACACAAAGTATATGGGTTCAGATGAAAAGCAGATAACAGTGTTGGGTGTTACAGCTTGTCCAGAGGTGTGGGATCAGTCTGTTTTCTAGCCTCACCTCACCTAGGAGTTTTTGGCCAATTCCTTGCTGCTTTAGGATGCTTGTGATGGCTGTGACTGTTCCCTCAGCATGTTATAGCTGGGAGTTTGGGCAGGGCAATGAAAAGAGAATTTTGCCCCAAAAAGACAAAGGTTTCTGGGCTAAATCAGTTGTCACCTATCAGGGTTGGATTTGGGATGTGTAATGAGAAGGTTTTTAGGGGGTAAAACCCCAAACACAACTGTGTTTGAGTACATGACTTCAGGGATTAAGTAGTTAATACTTCTACATAACCAGTGTGTGTGTGCTGTGGGTTCAGTGGCATCTATGGCATCACTGGCTGCCTTCTGATGGCTGAGAAATGGAGGAGCTTTGATTTCCCTTTCTCTCTTCTGATAACTTTGTGGTAGAATTTGCCTTCATGTGGCTGTCCATAGACTACAGTACAACTCGGGGGGCTATGCTCTGCAGCAGGAAAACTGATATGGTATCCTTATGAAGCCTTGTGGTACACAATGAGGCCATGAAGGCCCCAAATAATGATCTGAACCTAGGCTTTCAAACACCCCACTGTGAATTCCTAGATCTGCTCTCTGTTAGTCCTGTAAGGATTTATTTGAAATCATTTACTGGAACTTATACATTGCTAATTGCATGTGAAAAGCCAAGGAACCACGCACCAAATCCAGCAAGATTGATTCAAATAGTCAATGATTCAAAGAGTCAGTAGCCTTTGTTACCTCAATAATGCACTGCACTAGGCTGTGAGAACTGCTGAGTTACATCCATCTGGAGGGAATGACTGAAGCTTTCCTTATTTCCCCAATTTCCCTTGGCATCCTGCTCAGTTCACTTGAGCAGATGGAAGAGTCACACTGTGATACCCGTCTTGGGCTAAAGAAGCCTCAGTGTTTAGGGTTCAAGGCTCCTTGCTGAAGTTCCATAGTTTTCCTGCAGTGTGGTGGCACTCACCAGGTATTTTGAAATGTCTCTGCTGGGGTTTGGTCGGGAGAAGCACTCAAAAACCTGGTGCCCATTGTTGGGCTGTCCGTGAATGGAGATACTTGGTAGGGACATTCCTTTGGGTCAGAGACAAGTGACTGTTTGGACTGTCAGGGTGTCTTTGGCTTGTGCTGGGGACAGAGGAGGAGGAACTATTGTTTAAAGCAAGGAATTGGGAGATAAAGGATCTGCTCTACAGTGTCTCATTACCATGTGAAGCTGCAGGCTGTTCCTTACCTGTTCTGGGCACCGCAGGCTTTAAACCAAATGGGATGAAAAACTTGCGCTGTGCTTCTCATAAGGCTGAGTCCATAATCCTGAAGAGGCTGAGAGCAGTGAGTGACTAAGGTGCTAAGGAAGGGAGAACAGCTGCTCAGTGCCTGCACCACCAGCCCCCAAGACAACTAAACTTTCTTCTATATCACTGCCTGCATTTCAAAGGTCTTTGCCCTGATTCATTGGAGCATTGACGTGTTCTCCTCTGGCCTCTTAAGCCTAGGTAATCACTGAGTAAAACACTTGAATTCAAGTGCTACAGCAAGGGGTTAGAATAATTAGGATGTTTTAACAGCTCCAACAAGCAAATCAGCTTTGTGAACACTGAGTCCCATCTATAGCACAGTGATGGTGACAGGTTGAGAGAGCTTCAATTACAGCTCAACAGTACGTTGATTTGTTCTCTAGATGCAAGGCTTAAAAAGGATGTTTCTTTCTTCTTTGCTTGTGGGAAGCTAATCACTGACGTGGTACCGGATGGGGTGGGAAGGGATGAGGCTCCAGCCAGCAGCTGGCACGGAGCAGGCACTGAGGAGAGGAGTGGGAAGGAAGGCTGGTTGTGATTGTGCCCTGAGCTATTTGAAAACTGGTCTGCTGCTTGCAAGCTGGCCCATGGCATCTGGCAAAGCGCATGTGGGGTGGTTTGGAGAGGCTGACATGCTGCTCCGAGGAGGAGGTTTCATGTTATCTTCAAACAAATGGCATCCCCTTTGCATCACTGATTACTTTCATGCATTTCTTCCTGCCAGCCCCTGTGTTTCTGCACTGCTGCCAGGCACCCAGCTCTCACTCCTGAGCATCTCTTGAATGCTGAGAGGAGGTTTACAACAATATGATGCTTGCAACCCCCCTTAATGTTCCTTTTAGGCTCCATTCCTCTTGGATGTGCAGCATAGAGCCAAGCTGGGAGCCTGAAAGGGTTGATGGGATGCCCTGCCTTCATCCCAGATGTCCCACTACTTGTAGCGTCCTGTAGGGTGAGCCCTATCCCTTGAAGAACCTTAAATAGATGGTAAAGACTGACCCACCCTTGCACAGGAATGACCATTTCCCAGCTAAGCAGTGACTCTGGAATTTGAAATTGCACACAACTTTCAGAGCTGCATCAAAACCATTCAATGCCTCTAATTCCGTTTCTTTTTCAATCTTATAATTTGGGAACTTTCTCTCGAATGTGTACATGGTATTTTGCGTGATTGGATTCCATTTGCACCAAAAAGGCAGGTTTGTAGAAGTGCTGTATTTCTGCACTGAAAAGGCTGTGTAAGTGGCAAAACACTCAGTGCCGAAGGGCTCTTACCTTTTGGCCAGTCACACACAGATTTGGGTCCAGCTTGGAAAGCCAGTTACCTGCTTCTTACCCCTCAACAAGGCTTTACACTGAAGGATAGAGTAATTTCCAGCTTACCTAACAAAGGTGGCTTTTACTTACCTAAAACCATCTTGGGAGCAGACACATGAGATGGAATACTTGCAGGAGATGTGTAGTCCACCTATGTATGCACAGCATCTCTGAGGCACCCAGGTGAGTCTTGGATGCAGCAGGTCCTGCCACACATACAAGGATTATCCCATAAAGCTTTTCCAAATAACCAAGCTGTTTTCCTCCTCTCCCCCTATAAAGTCAATGCTAAATGTTGAAATAGGTCGGTAGCCTGCCCCTATGGGCAGGGGACAGCTGGAAAAACTCTTGGCTGCTTTGTGAGAGTGCTTTATATGCTGGTACCTGCTGCTATTGGTCATCCTGGTGGCACTGAGCTTTATAACAGCAGCTGGCAGGTGCCTCTCATTTATTACTGCAAGAACAGGCTTGCTCCCCAGTGGTTATTGCAGCCCACCTAAGCCTCTTATAAGAGGTGCTTCAGCTTCCCTTAGGGACGTGGCCTAAGAAATCTGCATGAAAGCCATATCTCTAAGATGGTCTCAGGAGAACAAGGTACCTATGTATTTGTCTTTAATCAGAGTGGAGAGTTCAGTGTGTATATGCAACAGGGGATAGAGGGCATGATGGAAATAGGCTTTCTGCAGCCTTCTTTGATTTTGGAGTGATTTCTTGGCTCCTATGCTAGCTGTTCCCTTGCTTGTGTGCTGCTGCACATCAGGGAGCATAATTCAGTGTAAGGGCTATGCCCCTACCGCACATTTCCAGACACCTGGGTTGTGCTGTGCCTCAGATGTGACTTTGAAGTAGTTCACATTAGTGTGCAGCTAATTTAATGTTTTTATTCCACATGTTTCATGTGGGAGCTCTTGGGGCTGGTGTTATGGACCTTTCCCTGCGCATCTCTGAGGCTTTAAAAGCAGAAAGGCGTGCTTAGGCTGAGTGTGGGGGACAGGCTGGGATGTTATCTTTGTACACGGTGCTCTGAATCAGGTACTTAAGAAAGTGAGGGTGATGCCCCTGAGGGGAATGGAAATGTTTCTTCTGAAAGCCTGCTTTTCCTTCTTTTGGGAGTTTCAGCTCTTGCAGAGAGCTGTCAGTAGCTGTAGGGATGGGTAGATTTAAGCAAGAAGCTGTTCCAGCAGAAATAGGGGCAGTGTCAATTTCAGCAAGGTATCACTATCCTCCTCATCTAAAGAGACTGCTTTGGTTTTCCTTGGTGAGTTCCTAAAACGAGATTGAATTTATGCTCCTTCCTGAGCTGGCTCCAAAATGCCTGGAGCAAACTGCCCTGCAAACAGGGGACAGCATTAAGAGGGAGGGATTGTGGAAGCAGTGTGGGTTAGCAATAATCCCACCAGCCTGGCAGGGTCTGGGGTGGGAACAGGCAAGGTTAAGCCCTTTGATTATGCCTACACATCCATAGTAACCCTGCATACAGAAATCCTTCTGTTGTCAGCATGCAGTAACAGGATGCCTGCACCAGGCTGATAGTACCAGTGTGCAGCACTGCTATCGAATGGGTGAAAGGGGGGAGCCTCCAAGGGGGTGGAGGATGGAGCAGTGTTGTCTCCCTGCCTTTTGCTGCTGGGTGGGAAGGAGCAATGGATACAGGGTGGGAGGCAAGGGCAGGGAAGTGACCTCTTCCCTCTTTGGGCAGTGGCAAGGCCAGAGATGCTAAAATCACCTGTACAGCTTCAGTATCAGGCTTTCTTAAAGGGTAAAGGATGTTGAAAGCTTGGAAGGCATGTAGAAGGAAATATCTAGGAGGGAGGGAATGTGAGAACTCCATCTGCTTAGTCCTTATCAAAAGAAGGACTGAGCAACTTAATTACACTGTAAGGACTTACCCAGATAACAAAAAGCACTTTCATCTGGCAAAAACAAAAAGGCACAATGAAAGCCTGTGTCTGAAGGATAAAATCAGACCAATTGAAGCAGGAAATACTGTGCAGGCTGCTAATGGCTTCCACCCTAAGGGGGGAATTTCATCTCCTGATGGGATGGCATGAATTGGCCACACTTGTCTTGCATTTTGACTAAACCAAGCACCTCATTTGGCTGACAAAATGCTGGTCAGATGGGATGCGAAGGTGTTTCCTACCCTGAGGACATGGGGAATGAGCTCTCTTTTTGGCACTGTGGGGCTGCAGAGCCCAAGTTCTTGGGCTCCTGGTCACCCCTGTATGTATGGCCAACTTTTATATGGGATGTGGTGAGGCAGCTCTGTGGTTACATGGGCTGATGGTCCTGCCTTGGCCTCAACATCCACAGACTGGTGTCCAGAGCATGTTGGATGAGCCAGGAGCAGATGTGCTCTTCCCTAGCGCTGATCCTGCTGGAGGCAGAAAGCTGTGCTCCTACGTGAGCAGAAAAACTACTTCTGCTGGCTCCGTTCTTGCACTTTCATCACTGCTGTTGGCATTAAAAGGGCATTGTATCCAGGTTGTTCATGCACTGCTAATAACTCCAGAGTGCTAGATCTTGCTTTCAGCTGCACCCAGCGCTTCAGCGATGCTGAAGCCAAGGGAGCTGTACTGACAGATCTGAGGGAAGTTAGAATTTGGTATTAAGTTTGCATCCATTCCCAAAGCATGGCTACATGGAACAGGAACAGCGCGATCCCTGCTGCTGGCATAATTCCATTTAAATGACATAGCTGCAGATGGAGAAGCTGCCAGCGGGTCTGTGTGCTGGAAAGAGATGGAGCATCAGGCTTAGAGCACCTGAGAAAACAGGGGGTTTGTCTTCTCTTTTATGAACTGGAGATGAAAAGTGTGTGGATTGAGCAGATCTCCTCTTCCAAGCTGCAAGGAGACAACGGGTCCTCAATGGAGGATACGGGAGCATGGAAGTGTCCCCATAAAATGCTGCTCTCTCTGTACTTAATGCTGAAGGGACACCAGGTCTGAGCCCTGTATGTAAGGGAGCAGATGGGATGGTGCAGCGTTGCTCAGGGATGGGAAACCTTCGGGGCAGCATTGTTCTTGATGAGCCCTATTTGCAAGAAAATGGAGTGGTTTTCTCTGGCACTGGAAGTGTGGGCTGCTAACACAGCCCTGGGGCTGGAGGCAGCTCCATTCTTCTCTCTGCTCTCCCATGGCTCCAGAAATCTGATGGTGCCCTTGAGGAAGAATCCTTGTTTAATGAAGTTGTATGCGTTGGGAGGGGACTTTGAGTGATTCCCTGCTTTAGCTGCTGTCTGGCTTGGGGAATGGCTGGCCTTTCTTAATGAAACCTCTGCCTTCTGCTGTGGATGGAGGCTAATGAAGACCCAGACCTTCCAGAGATGCCCTTGCTTTGTAGGGATGCCAAAGATGCATTTGCTTTCTGTTGGGAACTAGCAAGGAAATAAACTGGATGTGTCAGTCCAAAGGGTAAATGTTTCCTAGGGGTGAATGCAAACAGCTCTGAGAGGTTTTGGAGGCCTAGGGGCAGGATTCCAGACCTGGAACCAGCATCAAAATGCTTCTGGGTACTCATGTAGCAGAGCTGCACCTTTGCTATTGCATGGCATAAGATGCATGACTGATTATCTCAATCTTCCATGTCAAAATCTGCATACAACTGGAAGCCAAAACATACTTATCCACTTGCATGTAGTGCTAAAGGGCAAGGGAGCTCGGGCAATCACAGGTAGAAGAGGCAAAAGCTCCATTGCTGCAAGATGAGGCTGAAACTCCCCACAGCAAGATGGAGAGCTGGGCTTGAGCCCTGGGTACTCCCTGTGATCCCCAGGGTGATGGGCCTGTATCTCCAGCTCTACAACTAGGTGTTGATAAGGCTTAAGTGCCACAGACACTTGCATTGACTTTGGTTTTGAGCATGGAAAGCTCTTCTGTTTTTATCGCTGATAATTCTCCAACCTCATTTCTTTCTCCATTCAAATCAATGTGTTTCTCAGCAGCCGCCTGCTAAATCCTAGGCAGGGTTTGTAATTGGCCCTGTTTCCCTGGGAGCTTTGCAGCAGCAAAGCAGCTTTTGTCATCTCTTCATTCCTCATGAAACTTCTCTTTCCTGGTGAAGAATGAAATCCTTTTGTGCTGCCTTCAGTCCTTCCAGGAATGGCTTATGGGGGCTGGAGGAACCGTTTATCTCAGCTCCCTGTGACAGCATTGCTAATGTCCTGATGCAAGAGTCATTAATATTAACTTGAGCTTTCCATATTTCCTTTTGGGGATCTTTTAGCACGGGGAAGCAGATAAGTATGGGCCTTGTGCTGGGCAAGGGCTCCTTGGTTTAAGGGGAAGTTGGGATCTCTGGATGCTGTCAGGTGCTGCCATAGGGCTTTGGACAAATCCTGATGCTCCCATTGTAGGGCCACACACAGCAAACCCTGTTCCAGGAGTGTCCTGTGCATCAGGGGCCTCCTGCTGCCAACAAGCCGCATTTGGGAGTTAAAGGAGAGGGAGCACACAACTCCTGCAGCTGTGGGCTGCAATGGCTGCAGGACTGCAGCGGTGACCTGTTTTCTTCCATGGAAAAGGATCCTGCTGCGTTTGTGTGCCTGTGAACTTAGAGGCAGCTGCTTCCTCTGCTTGCCTACAAGGTCTGCCTCATGTCAAGAGCTTCCTGAGAAACAGCAGAGAACATCAAGGTCAGATAGTAGAATCACAGAATGGTTTGGGTTGGAAAGGACCTTAAGCTCATCCAGTTCCAACCCCCTGCCTTGGGCAGGGACACCTCACACTAAACCAGGGCACCCAAGGCTCTGTCCAGCCTGGCCTTGAACACTGCCAGGGATGAAGCATTTACCACTTCTTTAGGCAGCCTGTTCCAGTGCCTCACCACCCTCCCAGTAAAGAACTTCTTCCTTATATCCAACCTGAACTTCCCCTGTTATGTTTTAACCCATTCCTTCTTGTCCTATCACTACAATCTCTGATGAAGTGCTGGATGGATCTAACCCTATTGCAACTTTGGACCACCAGAGCTGCTGCCAGCATCTTGTTTGCTGGGATGGAAGGTGTTAATGGGGTTTGCAGGCAGTTGTGCCATGTAAGTGTGCTGCTTTTTGCTTGGTGCATCCAATGCAGGCAGCATTATACCCCTGTGAACGATGTCTTCCTTACCTTGGGGGTGGTGGGAGCTCCTGGTTTTCTGCAGCAGCTCATCCTGGCTGAATGCAAATACAACTTGCACACAGTGCCAGGTAAGAGCATCTCCTCTTGGGAGTCCAAGGGCTCACCCTGGATAAATTGGTAGAATGAGCCCTTGTGTTGCTGAGCAACCCTGTGGGCAACCTGCAGTGAAAGAGCCAATGTTGAATTAGAGAAGGATCCACATCTCCTGCTGGCTCTAATCAATGCCTTGGCCCTGGATACAGGTTGCAGCCTGGTTTGGCTGCTCCTCTTAACTCAAGCCCTGAATGAGTGTGCATAAAGCTGCAGCACTCACAGCTTCCATCCGACACTTGTTCCTAGTGCTTTGATCAGGATAATAAATCCCAGCTCCTCTGGCAAACTGCATCTCACCTAGGAGGCTACAAGTGTCCTTAGCCATGATGGACTGAGGTGTTCTTGTCTCCAGCTCTGCAGGACTGCGCCACCTTTACTCAGCCACACCACTTGCCCATTTTGGGATCACCTCCAGGGGGATGGTAAATTTTCCCTCTGCCTCTTGGACTGTCTAATCCAGCAGCACTGGTGCTGTGCCAACAGCAAGTGTTTGGGCTGCCAGTGCAGCATGTTGTGGGGTGGTAAAGCTGGTGCTGTGGAGGGGGATATGTCACCCAGACCTCCCATAGGTGGGTTCTGAGGGTGCCAAACTGTTCTCCAGGGCTTAAGCCCTACTACTTCTAAACTTGCCTTGTTTCCAGCTCATCCTTATTTAGAGGAAATAACACACTTGGGCCTGCTAGTATAAAGCCATTCAGATCAGAGATCTGCATGCCAAAGCATAGAACTGTAGAATAGTTAGGGTTGGAAAGGACCTTAAGATCATCTAGCATGCTGTAAACAAATAGCTGCTGTAAGGGAATAGCTTTGCAGGACTGGGCTGTCCATGGTGAGATGTGATGCTTCTGAAACAGGCTTGTTGCAGCAGATAGCACCTTTCTGCTGCAACATCACTGTCAGCTGAAGGTTAATCCCCTTGAGGACTGTCCATGTTGCTCCTCACTAAGCGAGGCTGGGGCTGAGCAGTGGCTCATCTCGAATCTGCTGGCCCAGCACTGTGAGAAATTCCAGCAGCTTCCATTATAACTTATTGCTCCCTGCAAATCCTGCATTAGTTTTGCTTGTTGCTCCCAGAGGCTGATTTGAATGGTGCTCAACATCTTGATCCCTGCTTTCTTTGCCACCTTACTCCCCTGACCTGCTTTGCACCATGATTTCTGCTGGCTGTAGCCTGCAGCTCCCCAACATCAGTCTCCATTAGGTGACACCTCTTTACCAACATTTACATGCTTTATGTGCCATCAGGTAATTGCTGTGCAATTTCACACCCAGGTGATTTATTGCAAGCTCATCCAGTCAAGACTACAGTAATTAATCTGCAAATTAAGCCTTGCTTTTAAATTAAACCATGCATTATAATAGCATGATGGGTAGCTGCTAACTCTTTAGATTTAGAGGGTGCTGTTGCTTGCTTCTCCAACCCAAACCGTGGTGGTTTTTAGGCAACTTTCATGTGCCTCATCATTTCCAAGCACTGGGGAGTCAAAGCAAAGATCATGGGGCATCAAGAGCAAAGGGTGCATTGATGCAGTTTATAGGCACGTCAGTACTAGAAACCAACTGCCATGTGAAGCAGACGGGGTTGAAAACTAATCCTAATCTCAAATTTTGCCTCTAATCCCCTCATGTTGGATTTGACCTCAAACATCTTGAGAATAAGAGGGAGAAAAGAAGATTTAACTTTTGCTTGTTTTGAAGCTTCCACAGAGCCACATCGGGGGAGTCAATAGGTCTTGAATGAGTGATGTTTGGTGTAAATACCTCAGTAAATACCAATGCTGCCCTGGTTGTCTGCAGTTTAAGACTTTGGGATGAAACCAGCATCACATGGCTCCATCTCTCCCGGAGAACAAAAGCTGCTGGAAATCTGAGTGGTGTCAGCAATTGGAAGTACAGTGTTTCTGCAAAGGCCTCTCTATGCAATATGCGGTTGGTCTAAACTTTAAACCCTTCCTACCTTTGTCTTTGTTTGAATGTTTCCCTTTAAGTGAATCCTTTCAGAGATGTTTGTTACTTCATCTCCATGTGAACAGGGAGGGATCTTGGGAGCCGTTGGTGTCTGTAATGCTAAACACTAGCCATAGGGGTGAGTTATCTGCTCTGGCAGTCCCTGGCATTGTGGCTGGCTTCCCCCCTTCCTCCTACAGCTGGGAGCCCAGGTCCCACTCATTCATTCATTAATCCCTTTCATTCCCTGCTCATTTGTTCATATCCTCTGCAGCATGGGGAGAAAATTACAATCCCCAGAAGAAATAAGAAATCCATCCTCTTTGGAAATCAAAGCTGCTCCTTTGAAATCATTTGTTCGCTTTGAGATTTGCCTGTGTGCAGATGAGGTGGAGGTCTCCTATACTGGAGCCAAAGCCTTGGTGCTGAGCAGGGGCAATAGGAAGGAATCCATCCCTCTTCCTTTTGTATCCCACTCTCGCCGTGTGCCTTCCTCTCAAAGGGGGTCAGATGAATTTTCCAGGGCAGCTGGATCAGTTCTAATGATGTGCCTCTGTGCTCCTCTGGCCTCCAGTTACCATGATTAGAGCAGAGAGCTTTGTTTGTCTATTTTAACTGCAGAGTTACTCTATGGCTCCTGACAACCAGCACTGCGATGTCCCCTTCAGCCTGAGCTCAGGGAGGGCGCTGGCATGTGGGTCTGGGCCATTGCAAGCTTGTTTGCTAGGACATTGACCCTGTTCTTGGCTGTGTGTCACAGGGGGCCCTGACAGCTCAGCAGGGGTCAGGGTCCAAACCTAAAAGCAGTGGGACGGTGTGGGACCCTTGGCTTCTTGGACCTCTGGGAGCATCTGTCCCAGTCTCCTGCCTCATTCCATCTAGTCCCTTCTCTTAAGCTTGTCTTATGCTCGGAAGTCATAAGCTCTCCTTGTAAGGATGAGCAGTTTTAGTTCCAGGTAAGACACTGGAACTCACCCAGCTTCCCACCACAGCTGGCTGGAGGAGAGCGTGCATCCATGGGGAATGGGGATGTCCTGAACCAGGAGAGCTGCAGTGACTGGCGTGAGCCCAAGCTCCTGGTTTGTGGTGGGGAAGTGACAGCCTGGGGACAAGGGACTTCCTGCAGAGTCTAAACCAGGCTGTCAGCCTGGGTGGTAGAAGAAGGTTTGGGGAGCTTGCTTTGTTGGCTGTGCATGAGTGGAGGCTCATCTTTTTTTCCCACAAAAATGGGATGGAATAAGTCCTCCCAGGATGAACGTGAACAAGGTATATGGCTACTGCAGCCCACTGTGTGACCCTTAAAACAGCAGTTTCCCAAGTCATGGATATGTTGAGCTGCTCAAGCGTTTAAGGTGCTCTGGAAATGGATTTTGCTTTCTCAAGTGTCTCTTCTTAAAGCTGAGCGGATACTCGAACATCTTTTCATTGTCTCATACAAGGGGCTTCACTTCCACCTTGAACGGTCACCAACTGCATTTATTGTCAGAAAAGGTTGTGAGAGGGACTGGAAACTACTTGGGTGTCTTTTGAAATACAAATGGTTTTGTCCTGCAAACCAAATGATATCTTGTGCTTAGCAAGAAGAACTAAACCACTCCATCTCAAATGGCATCTGTTAGCAAAACTCCTCTTGAGCAACCTACAGAGCTGAAATTGCTCAGTGAGTGACTGACAGGGATTAGTGTCACTGTCTGGAGGGCAATACAGTGAAGTAATTCCAGCGCAAGTGAGCTTAGTCTTTGCTTTGGTTTTGCTTTGGATGAGCCCTTTCACCCCCCTCCCATCCAAATGAAGTAGTGCTGTTACTTCTTCTGTAGAATGAAGCTTACTATAGGACAAAGGATACTGCTACCCAGTGCTGACAGGGCTCTGCTGCCTTTCTACCATTGCCTTCATCCCCAGCATGCTTGGGAAACTGGAGAACTTTGCCTACCAGTTTGGGAAGGATTTGTCTATCACAGAGCTGGAGAGCAAAGACCTCCACCAAGCTGTCCTGCATCACTGTTGGTGATGTGTTCATGCTGAGGACTCACCACTCCATGTGGTCCCCTCCATAGGAGTGTCTGCAGCCTGCTGAGCTGCTGGGAAAAACACTGCTCACGTTTCCTTGTCCAAAGCCTCTTGGGTTCTACTTTTTACCACATTAATTCTCCATAGGCTAAAAGTGAGTCTCCAGTTCGATCCGAATGAGTCAACCGAGCTATTGTGGGCAGCCATCACTCAGCTCACAGCCCCTTTCTGGACCTGACCCCGGCTGCATCTCTCAAGTTGTGCATCACTGACCACTCAAGAGGCTCAAACTCTTCCCAAGCCTGGCTGCTGTCTGTGTGATTCATGGCTGGGGTTCTGTGTCTCAGCGCTCCTGCTCCTCGCCGCTGGTTAGAGGCGGCATGGCAACAGCGCAGCACGCAGCCACCGCCGCTAAATCAGCCCGAAAAGCACCGTTGCCAGCTCTTCCTTGAGAAATGCCTCTGCCCCTGCAACCCAGACGGTGAATGGAGGAGCTGTCGGGACTGCAGAGTGCAGAGGAGCCCGGCAAGCTGCTTAGCATGACAATACATCTCTTTCATCGCTCCTGCGCACGGTTTGGTGCTGGGGATGAGGTGGAGAGGTTGGCTGGTGATTCATAGCTGAGTCACAGGTCCTCGGGCTGCAGGGGAGTGTTGCCCCCGGGTTGGAGCAAGGGGAGAGGACTGAACTGAGCTCTCGACTTTAAATCGCATGAGGTTAAGGGTGTCCTTCTACAAAGGCCTCTGCAAGTGCTTGATGCTGAAAGATCTCCAGGTTTCTGATGTGGCTGCTCAGTAAACGAGTGACTGACCTGGGCTGGGTTCAGTGTGTGCTGATTAATCCTTAGCTGTTAACCAAATGCAGCTTGGTTGCCCCATCTTTAATGTGGGATGACCTGGCCCCACTCAGATGGGAAGGACTTTCTGGTTCTGCGGCCCTTTAAGGATAACATGAAAGGTTGAGTTTTAATTTTGGCTGTAAATGAATTTAAGTCTCTTGGAAAAGCTGCGGGTGAAAGAGATTCAGGAGGAGAAAGTGCCTTGCTGCAGGGGCAGCTGGTTTGGCAGGTTGGAGACCAGGGGTTTGGGTGTCTACAGAGAGGCCAGAGCCCTTCTTGTAGGGTTAAACTGGATGAGGACCTGCAGCTGCTGCTGGGCAGGGTCTTTGTTTCAGCTGGAAGAGTGAAATGGCTGCTGGGGCCACCTCCATCCTCTGGTCTGCCATGGTGCTGCCTGGTTGCTTCTCCACCACTTTAACTCGTAAGAGAAGTGAGTTTCTGGATCAGTTGCTTGGTGTTTTGAGGAGAAGTCGGGAAATGCTAATGTGGAAATACAACACTTTCCCCTCACCAGTGCTCTTTGTTTGAGTTGAAATGGATTCAGGCTCCTGGGAGGAAGAGGAGAGCCTCTGATGTGGTACTCTCAGCCTTGGTTTGTAATCTAATGTCATTTCATGAACTCTTGGAAGGCTTCATTACCAAGGGAGGGTGTGAATTCAGTGTCAAAGCACAAGGAGCAGCACTGTCTGCTGCCGTGCACGTGGCAATGTGGTCATAGTCCTGGTGTGGCTGTCTGGTTTGATTTAACTGTTGTTGCCTTTTCCTTCAGAGGCAGTTTCCCTCTTGTGGTGGTGAAAGTTATATGTGATCCCAGGGAGAGATTTATCACACTCGGCTCCTACTCCACTGATGCTGACCTTGTTATGGCAGAGGGTTGGAGTCCTGTCACACCAAGCACCAATAGTTGAGGGCAAGAACCCAAAATAAAGTGGTTATAGGGTGGCAAGTTGGTGGGGGAGACCTTAAGAGCGCATCTCGCAGAGAACTTGCCGCCGTCTATCCTTGTAGCTCCTGAAAGGCTGGTTTCCTGTGCTGTGGGGGAGAGCTTTGGAGCAGGAAGGATGCTGCCCATGTTATTGGGTTATAGATGGTGTCAGGTCTGTGCGTTCCTGAATTTTTGGGGGCTGCACCACTGCAGGCATGAACTGGAGCAAGAAAGGTATTTATATTGCAATCGCAGCCAAAAGGCCGGAACTGGAGATGCAGGTGTTGCTGTATCAGACACACAGTAAGACATGATCTTGGGCAACATAGTCTGGTGTGAGGTCTCCCTGCCCATGGCAGGAGGTTGGAACTGGATGATCTTAAGGTTCTTTCCAACCCAAACTATTCTATGATGATCCCCTGGGCTGCCAGCCTTTGCTGCTCAGGGAAAGGAGGAGGGACAAAACAACCCCCAGGTGTCTGTATTCAAACCAGCAAATGTGCAGAGGCTGCTGTGTGCTGATGGGCAGGGCAGAAGGCACTTGCACTGCCAGCACAGCCCTCCTTGGTGAGCTGAGCTACTTCCTGGAGTTGGTGAAGACCAATACTTGCTCACTGTGTGGATACACGGAGGATGCTGGATGCCCTGTGAGAAGCAGCATGGGCAAACATGGTCTTGCTCCATCCCTGGCAGTGTTCAAGACCAGGTTGGACGAGGCCTTGGGTGATATGGTTTAGTGTGAGGTGTCCCTGCCTATGGCAGAGGGGCTGGAACTTGATGATCTTGAGGTCCTTTCCAACCCTAACTGTTCTATGATGCTATGAAACCTCAGCATCTTACAGCTGTAATTGTTCAGCCTGATGGAAATGGCCTTTCTGCCCTTTGTGTGAGGCTGTAGTTCCTGGGAAGAGCTAAAACTTGGTAGCAGCATCCAACAGGAGCTCTAGTGTCCTTCTAATGACTCATTGATAGGGCTATCTACTCATTACTGTGTGCTGCTCTGCCTAAAGGACAGCTAATTTGCTCATAGCAGGCACTACTGGTTTGTGTCTCTTATCCACTTGGTTATTGATGTAACTGCACCCAGCCATGAATTAATTGGCTACTGCTTTGTTGGCCCACAGCAAATTGCCTGCAGATAAGAGTAGACCAGCAGGGTGCTGGGTGTTCTGTACTCCCCCCTGTATCAAACTGATTGACAACTTGTAGTGCTTGGAGGGAGGGAGGTGTACTCCAGAGCAAAGCCATCACAGCCCTGAGTGCCTACAGCTTTGGTCAGGGAGCTTGGGAGGAGGTGGAAGTAGGGAAGATGGTGCTGGGTAACCTGTGAAGTTATGAGATCTTTGTGGCAGTAGCTGGGTGTCATTTGTCATCTCTTCTGTGTCACTGGCAGTTGGTGTCTGGGATGCAGAGAGATGCTGTGAGTTGGGGTGAGCCCTTGTCTGGCTGCTGTTGGAGTGAGTATCTCAGTGTGGCTGGGCTTGAAGTGCTTTCACTGCACATGCAGGCTGGTTCCTACGGTGGTTTGTCTTCAGCCAGCTCAAGCGCAGCGTTAAGTGAAGCATTCCCTCTTTTCACAGCGTTGATGAAAGTCAAACATCAATGATCTTAAATTAATGATATGTTGAAAGCTCAGGGCTAAGGGAGCAGGAATTAATATCCTTGAGACCTGTCTAGTTCTGCCTCTTCTGACACCTCCTAATTTCCCATGTAAATTGGCTTATAGATCTTTGGCTCAAAGGCTGTGTTGTGCTGGGGGAGCCTGGCGTGTCTGCTAGGAAATTATCCAGTGTAATGGCAGGGTTATAATTGTGCTGGAGCTATTCAGGTCTGCCTCCCTGTGTGGGTGCCCTATCTGTGACTATCTGAAGAATCACAGCATTTGTAGCTGTTTAGCGTGCCTTTCTGGTTTGTTAAATCCTGTATGCAGCAGGCCCGTGTGTGCACACTTGTGCTCACGATAAAACATGATGTTTAATCTTGCTGTTATCATGACTCAACCATGCACAAACAGCAGGGGTAGTTCTTACGCACGCACCTCCGAGAATAAGCTCAGGCTTCAGCTTATCCAAGTAAAGTAAATTTGCCCAGATTCTCATAGAAAATAAATAAATGTGAGAGCAGAGCTTCAGGGAAATCATTCAAAAGGTATTGATCCACTTGATTCTGGATCTGTTACTGCCCAACAGAACAGAGTAGTGAAGTCTCTTTGTGTCTTCACAGCAAATCAAATGTGGGGGTTGACTTTTAATACTCATTGTACAATAGGGGGGGAAAGAAAGCTGTGCAAATCATTCAATCAGCTGAAACTCATTCAGGTTTTAAATTAGAAAAGGTCTATTGAGTATCTGTGCTTCAAATGCTGCTGATTTGAGGGCTGTGCTGCACAATGAGAGCTTGTCCCTCTGCACAAATGTGATAAATAAGAAATTGGTATGAGAAGAGGCAGTGCCCCTTTGTGCTATGGGTCTGTGATTGGAAAATTCCCTCAATTTGCACACAGTGATGCTCCTGACTTTAAAGGCCTGAGATGAAGATGGGAACCATAGTAACATCAGTAACAAACCCCCAGAAGGAAGAGAAGTCTTCTTGCTGAAGAAGTATCCCTGTTTGACCCTGGAAGATGGTTATGGAAACAAAGCTTTGGCTGCAGGGGCCAGGCATGTGCCAGCCCCTGTGGAGGATGCTCAAGGGATGCTGCTGCCCCTTTCTCAGATGAAGATGTGCTCAGCAGGCTGCTGGGATGTGCTCAGGCTCAGCACAACAAAGCTGTTGCTTTCAGGTAGATGTGTATGAGGGCAGGGATTGAAAATCAAATCTTTGCTCAGTTCAATCACCCACCTTCAGGGATATCTCAGCAGAGACGCTCTGAGCACCAGGTTCGTTATGAACAGTTCCAATAGTTTTGTCTAACAGAGGAAATTAAGATGGAAACACACAGGCCAGAAGCTCAGGAAGCACCTTTCACTGTTATGTTAGGTGGGTTTGTTGCCAGCATCCTCTTGCTGACCCTGAATGTTGCTTTGCTCTTTGGTGGTTTTATTTAGCTTGCTGTGTGGGGTGTTTTGGCAACAGCGTGGCCAGGGCATGCCCAGGGAGAGGAGCAGAGCAAGGAAGGGGTATCCTAACCCCTATGCCAGCTAAACAGCAGTAGCATAAGCAGCCAAAATCAAGTGTCCTGACAGAGCTACTTAAGGCAAATAAGACTGCAACAGATCCTGGTAAAACTTCTGGGTTTAATTAGCTCAATAATTCCATCTTGAAAGTCTGCTTGAAAGACTTGGAATTGACTCTGATTTCTTGTTTTATTTTCATCCCTAGGAGAAAGTGGCAGGAAGGGACCTCTGAGGTGTTCTATTGAAAAAGAACCAAACCCACAAATACTTTCTTTCCTTCATAAAGCACGATGATTGTTTCCCTTTGACTACTCTTCCCTCAGGGCTGAAATTGTCTGGCTCTGATCTCCAGAGCCCAGTGCTCCTTCTGGAGCTTAAAACAAGCCCTAAGGGGTGCTGCTGGTTTCTTGGGACTGTTTCTTCTCCCAGAGTGGTACAAATGGTGCTGACTGGAATCTTGGCCTAGTCCTTGGAGCTTCCTTGCATCTGTCCTTTCGCAGTGCCTGCATCATCACCCTTGGTTGTGGATCTTTTTAACTAAAGATGTTTTGCTTCTGGTTACCTGATGAAAACTGACCAACTTTGTCCACTTGATGCACTTGTCATCCTGGTGTCCTGACCTTGGTGGCTGCTGGAAACCTTTAAGTTGAAGCACAATGGGGGAAAAGTCAAGTCAGGAGGGAACGAAATGTATGCAGAACTATTGATGCTTCTACCTTGTGTTTTCATCCAGGGCAAAGCCTCTGAAGTGCCATCAGCTCATCTCATTTTAAGGCAGACAGTGTGTGTGTACTCTGGTTCACCTGTGTGGACAAACACTGTTAGGCAGGCTGCTGCAGCGAAGATGTAAATACTCCAGGGTGAGCAATTCACAGGGGAACAGTCAGGACCTGATGTGTTTTACTGGAATATGTCAGACCCAGCATAAGCACCAGTTTCTCCAACTGTAGAAATAGGGATAAATTCCAGCTCCTCTGCAAACTATGGGCATGGAAGTTGTTAATGCTGATAACATGGGCCAGAGAGTGCTGCAGAAGAGCTACCTAAGGCACTTTTGCAAGGTTCAAAGGCAGTATAACATCTTCTAATCAATACTCATTCCCACTCCCTCTGCTCCCAACCAGCTACGACTCAAGTAAGGCTAATATCTTTTCCCCTTGAGGTGTTTGCTGTTCCCAGTAATGCATACTGAACTACAGCCATGGACACACAAATGTGCCATGTGATGAGGAGCAGCAGGATGGGGCGATGTAAGCCACTCACAGAGCCACCACTGCCAGCTGTGTCCTTATGCATGACACTGTCCAGGGGCAGGCAGATGGCTCACAGGTCACTGAGTGCATCCTGCTTTCAGACAGCAATTTTTCTTTTGGGAGTTAATAAAAGCATCTTAAAGTTCCTATTTGGAGTTTGTGAGGACCAACCTGGTTTAGCCATTGGTCCAAAAAATCCTTTTAGCTTTTTTTCCCCCTGTTTCCTCATCCTTTTTTTTTGGTTAAAAAGGAATATGTACTTTGAAATTCCTCTAGTCTTCCTATTGCATTTTATACTCCATATTCCTCAAAGCTTTCTTTACCCTGTGATGTATCAGCTTTGCCCTTTCAGAAGTCGGGCTTTTTTTGATTGAAAGACTACCAAGACTAAGCTGAGTTTTGTTTCCTGGTGCCCTCCTGCTGTGTAGGAGCCAGCTCTTGTCCCCTTGGCACTACCAGTGCCAGCCCCAGATTCCTCCCTCTGTGCAGTGATTTACCAGTCAAACCCAGTTGGGATGGTACTGCCTTTACCTAACTCATCATCAAGGTGAGGGAGGAGGAGAGTAAAGGAACTGTGGAATTTCCTTAAAACTTGACATCCTCTGGGGTTATCCTGTTCTAGTTGATGGGAAGGTGAGATGGGAGCTTTTCCCCAGCTGGGATGTGGGATCTTGCTTCTTCCATGATGAGACATCTTCAAAGCTTCCTTTGCAAGAGAGTTGATGGACATCACCCAACAGCTTCTTCCAAGGGGAGAAACATGATGTGGGTTTTCTGCTTGTGACTCACTGCTGGTGGGGTATCCTGGTATGACTGATCCTCTCCATAGGCGCTTCAGTGAAGGGTTCCTATTGACATAAATACTTCTCCAGAGCTTGCAATAACCGGACTATGCCCTGCTCCTTTCTGTCCTGAGATGGCCGTTCTTGAGTGTGTGTGTGCAAATAAATTAGTTTCTGCGGAGGTTTTTATGGAAAATATGTTCCAAAATAGGAACTGGAGCTTAGATGTAACTTTGTGAGCTGCCTGTGTGGTCTTTGATGCCTTCCACATGCTTGTAGTATCTAACACAGTAGCAAAAGGGTTGAAGAATCACTACGCAGACCCAGTGCTTCTGCAGCATCATTTGAATCCCTTTACAACATTTAGAGTCAGATACAGAATACAAAATCTAGGCTTCTGCACTGAGCTGTCACAATTGCAGTTCATTAGTATTGATGGCTCCCCTTTAAAGTAAAGATTAAACACTCCTGAAAACCACTCCTGACAGAACTCATGTATTGCACAGCTTGTTACTGGTTGCAGAAGCTTATTTGCTGCTAGTAATTCTCTAAGTTGGCAGCGTGTCACTTAGGCAACCTCGTACTCATCTGAAGCAATATTCACATCCCATGGGCTTGACCCATGAGTGAATCTGAGATCTTGGCAGCTATTTGAATAAGCACATTTTGAGAGAATTAGTTCAAGGAGGTGATGTGGGGAGATGAAAGAAGTGGGGGTTATGTCCTGTCGCCAGTACATCACTGCTCAGCTGATCTGCCTGGTCCCTGATGCTGGCAGGGTCTGTAGCTTTTATCTGTCACTTATAATGTTGCAGACAAGTGTTTCTGGTTACTTTGTCTTTTCTTGAATAACCCACTACTCTTTTCTGCTTTCCTTTACCAAAGGGCAGAATCAAGATAAGCAGTTGCTTTTCTCAGCGGTACTGTAGGTTTTATCTGAGATGACAGCTTATACTTTCCAAGGATAAAATGATCATCATTATTCTCCTATCTCCAGCCATCATCTGAGCTCTGGGTCATTAATACTTGTAAAGCATTTCACATCATTAGACTCAAGGAACTAGAGGACAGCAACATGTCAATTTTCCTTCTTGGCAGCTCATTTTGGCAGGGAAATCAGAGCCCTGAAATGTCAAACCCCACTCTTGGGCAGCCACAGAAGAAGCTTTTGGCATGACTCAGGCCTTGTTTTACTTGGCTTTCCCCTAATCCCATGTCATTAATTTTGGTGGAGGCAGACTCTGGATTTCGGCCAGAGCAGACTCTGGATTTCCTCCTGTGGCTAAGCAGTGAAGGGGGTCTGAGGCTGCCTGTGCAACTGGCCTGTTTCCTTGTGTGATCGTGGGCTATCCAGTGCCTGTGATTACTTGATGGGTGCCTGTGTGCGATGGGTGGGATGCCATCCCACCTTGGAAGGGATTATATACCTGTCTGAACATGGGTGCTGAGCCTGGGTGGCATTTTCACCCCTTTGGAGTGTCAGTTTTGTTCCCTGGTTAACTGCTGTCCTAGGAGCAAGTTAGACTGTGGGTGTGCAGAAGAGAGCTATGATGCGAAAGCACAGAAGATTGCTTAGTGTCTGGGCCACAGCTGCCTTATGTCTTGTACACCAGCAGTGCACATTATAGCTTCTGCATTAATATCTTGCTTTATAATCTCCCCCCATTCACTCTTTCAAGCCTTCCTCTCCAAGCAAAGCCAGTAACTCGTATGAAGTTTCACAAATGTGAGTTGGCAATTACTGCTGCTAAAGAAACTTTTCCAGGCTTGAGGAAACAGAGGCATCAAGAAGGAAAAGAGCAGACAGCCACAAAAGGTAGGGACTGAGCCTACCTGCCAGGCCTGTCTGGACAGGCTTGTAAAGAATTAAGCAGTCACTGCTGTAGACTGAGCCAAGTCTCAATGTGCAGCTATGTGGCTAGCTCAGTGCAGCCTTGACTGAGACCATAGTGGTATCCTCCCTCACCCCGCATCCGCACACCAACACTTCTGCTACATGCTTTAGCCAAATCTGGAGAAGAGAAAATAGCAGGGTATCAACTGTGAAGCTCTTAATCCATTCCTAGCAAGCCTGAGCTTGGACATGATGCCACATAGACTGGAAAGATGATAAATTAGGCCAGTGATGTGAGCTGTGAGCTGCTCATGTGTTAGCCAGTGGCTGGGAGGTGGGGTATAGATTCTCCCAGAGCATCCCTGGGTGATGGGATCACTGTTGGGGCTCCTTAAACCTGATGGCAGAGGGGTTCAATAGGGTCTGCCAGCCTGAATGTGGATGGACACCTAGGGGATGGTGGCTCTATGGGATCCAGTGTAGAAAGGCAAGGGAGATGAAGTGTCCATCCAGCTTCCAGCAGCCTTGGGAAAGGCTCCCATTTGTGTCCCTTGCCAGGACAGTGTGTGAGCTTTCCTGCCCCAAAGAGCTGCCCTGTGGCTCTGCAGAAAGGGTCTCAGTTTCCTGCATGCATGCTTCTTTGCTCTCATGTGTGCTCTGGTTGGTACAGGAAGAGGAGCTGCTGAGTGCCCCAAAGGAGTTTGAAGATAAAGAAAGGGGTCTCCAGGGCATGTATTTCCTTATGCTGGTTCTTCTAAGAGCTAACTACCCAGAGCAGCAGCTTCTTCCATCTATAGCCTTCAGCATACCAGGAGATCCAGTAGGACCAGAGGTAAAGCCAAAACCTATACTCAACATAGCCCTTTTCCCAACTGCATACAAAGCTGGTCTGCTCCCTTTCCCTCTAAACCCAGGAGGAATTAGCTATGCTGCAGCAACATAATGAACAGCAGGCTGAATTTGCTGGGTAAAGCCTCCCTGAGCACACAGGAGACATCCTAATTACCCTGATTGGGCCATTACTATGCAGGGTTGATGGGGAGATGCTGGAATGTTGTTTTGCTTTTTTTCCCCCCTTTCCCCCCAGTCTGAGAGTGTTGGGAGAAGAGGGAGGAGGCCTCATTAAAATCCCCCCAGGAAAGACACATGATTTATTTCACACGGAACAATTGATGCTTCCCATGCTGCAGAGAGACTGAATATTAATGCCAGCAAATGAGTCCCCTCTCATTGAGCTGCCAGTGTTTGTGCTCCTAAACATAGAGATTGTGTCAGCACTGGCTGGGGGCTGCGGCTTGGCACGACATGGCTCAGCCTGGGAGCAAATGTTTATGTGCTTTCTTCAGTGGCAGGGGTTGGCTGGGGAGAGAAGTAATTCGACTGGGATAAAAGCAAAGGACAGGAGACGTGCTCTCACTGTGAGAAGTGACATTTCACTCCTTTTCCTCTTCTAAAGCAGTTTCTGTGTCGATAACAATGAACGTACATTGCAGCTGGAGGTCTAAATTGGGGATTATGGTCTAAAAGGCTGTAAGGACTTGACTATTAAAGAGTGGACAGAGGGGATTGAATCTTCAAAATGCTTTATGTGAGTTGAAATCTGAAGTCTTCATTTACCAGCAGATGGGAAGGAGGACAGAGGGAACCCCAGTGTGAACAGTCTGCTCCTTTCCAAGCCTGTTTCCATTCCTCAGTGGCTGCTGGAGAAGGTGTACCTCCAAGAACCATCCTCCTAATGGAGTAAGTCAGTAAGAGCTTTGAGAAGCTCTCATCAGTGATAACTTCACCCACCATTTCCATGCTTATCCCTGTTGAGTGCTCTATGTCACAATGTTAGTGTTGGCTTTCTGTGGTCAAGGCAGAAAGGACTGCATCCCCAAGCCTGCAGTGGGATGTGGGTGTGAGAAGTGCTGCTCCTGGATGAGGCAGGAGCCTTCTCCTTGCTGTGGCTGCTGTGAAGAGCTCTGCTTTCTCCTCTGAAGTGCCTAGTGGAGCAGGGCAAGGCAGCCCCAAGTCGCTGAGCTGTTGTTCTTCCAGCAGCACGTGTAGGAAGGGAATGGTAAGAGCTTCTTCAGACTTAGCAAAGGCAACTTAATAACTGAATACTTGAATAATTAAAATGATGTCATTACTCCCAGCCTGCCTCCTCTGCAAGTGGAAACCTGCAGGGGACAGAGGAGCACAGGTTGGAAGGAAGGGCTGACTCGTCTCTTAACTCGTTTTAAGTGGAAGAAATAAGGTTTAAGGACTAAACCAAAACCTGCGTGGTTTGAAAAACCTTCACTGTTCAATTGAAGCTCAGAGTTCCTGCTCCTCTGTGGAGCCAGACCCTGAAGGTCTCCTTTTCTCATGGGGTGCTGGGTGATGATGCAGTCAGCACCTGGGGTAAAGTCTGCTCCCTGTTGTGCTAAATCACCGGCTGTGGTGTAAACTCAAGTTCTGGTGCAATGGGCAGAACTTGGTCCTCATTCTCAAGGGACTAACCCTGTATGGACCTGCAGAATGGGGCCTTCAGTCTTCAGTGGTGCTTGTGGTGTTCAGCTGCTGTGCTTGGAGAGGCGATACTGGTGTATTCTGACTTTGCTTTGGAGGAAGATTCTTTCATACAAAGCTTGACCTTTTGCAAGCAGCATTTAGAGATGGTGAAAGGTATTGAGCTGTCAGCCCCGGAAGCTTTTCTAGTGTGCTTGTCCTCAGCACATCCAGAAGTGCTTTTGAAAGCGCTGCGGGCACCATCCTGTCTCGTACTAAAGCCACTTCTCAAGTGTAACTTTGCAGCTGTGGAAGCCCAGCTCTACCCTTCAGGGGAAACCAGTGCTGCTGCTCTCCCTCAAGCCAGACTGGGGGATCAGGATTGGTGATTTCAACAGCCAGCATAATCATATTGGTCGAAAGATGCTGCGAGAGAACAGCTGTTGTGTCTTGTATGATCATAGGAGCTGTTTCCCAAATGGGATATGGGTAAGGAACAAAGGCTTTAAAAGCAGGAAGCGTCATCTCTCACACTCTCCTGCAATCAGGAGGGTCTACATCTCTTTTAAAGGTTTACCCTCTGGTGGTGCAGTGAGCTCCCCGTTCAACTGCTGCCCTGTAAATACAGCTTCAGAAACACATCTTCTGTTGCCTGGAAGCACTGAAGAGCCTGGTCTGCTGGGGGAGCATGAGGGTTTAGGTGTGTTGCTTTGCTAATGGGAGGTGAGTGAGGCAAGGCATTGCTGTGTGGTCCCTGCACTGGACTAATGGGAAATGGGTAGGCTGGAACGTATCTGTACCTGCCACGTGGCTCCTCTCCCACCGGTGTGAGCCTGTTGAATGAAATGCATCCAATTAGCAGCCCAGGAGGATTGATGAAACACGATTAGTCAGGTTCTGGCTGTGTCCCAGGGGCCAGTGACTCACCTCACCTTTCCCTCCTCCCCAGCCGGCAGCCCCCAGCCTTGTTGTTGCTCTCCATCACAGGCACAGTGTGCGCTGGGGCAGGTTTAGCTGCACAGGCACTCCAGATAGAGAAGGGTGACTGGGAAAGGGTACCACGAGGAGCCTAGCAGGGCTTTGGGGACCTCAGATCCAGCTTGTCATTAGGGCTGGCTTGGTGGAGCTGTGACTGTGGGCAAGGCAGGAGCACAAGATACTACCTGGTGTGGACACAGGGATGTGGATAGTGGAAAAGAGGTAACAGAAGTGTGAGCCAGGGACTGAATCCTGCCGTGTCCAGCCAAGTAGGGTTCTGTTGCTGTCTGGGAAAGCAGAAGTAAAAGTAGCTGGACCATCTGCCCCATATGGGAATTCATCAAGAGCAGAGCTGTGACATGTGGCTTCAGTCACACCTCTGAGGACAAGGAGGGGAAGGGGAGGGGGTGGAGAGTGAACCCATCTGTCTTCCTGCTGTCTGACAAGGCAGCTCTTGAGCACATGGGAAAAGTGCTGGCAAAAAGAGCCAAGGGAATTTGTCTCACCCAACGTGTCAGGCTATTGATGAAAACATTGAATAGTTTCTTCCTGTCCCCCTTTGGGTTTGGGGGTGGTTTTCCCCCTGGTTATTTAGCTGGATTCCCCTTGTTTCTGTCAAGCAAGAGACACTGGGCTGTGTATGGGAGGCAGGAGTGCAGGGAAACACACTGTGTTATCTCTGTGCCCTTCTCATCATGCCCTTCAGCCAGACCTCACAGCACTTCAGGCTGCCTCTCTCTGTGTGAGTAGCTGTGTCCTTTTCTACTTAGAAATGCCTTTTATTCAGGCTCTGCCATCAGTAAGTGAGGCACTGAGGTGGGGGGATCACATAATAGATACAAAGGGCAGAAAAGACAAGGTGGTAAAGCTGAATGTAACCCAGGACATCGACAGATTCTCTGACTTGAAGCTGGTGCTGAAAAATCAGGAAAATGGGTAGGACATTTGGATTATGTCACTCCAAGGTACACAGGGACTGTTTGGCTATTGGAAGGCCTTACCTTGACCCCTAGGTAGGGGGACACCTCTGAAGATGTTGGATCAAAAGGTTTGTCTTCATTGGAGAGGCTTTTGTTCATCTTGCCCTGTGCTTTGGGTGATTTAGGGAAAGCCATATGCTGTCTGTACCTCTCTTCCCACCCTCCCAGCACATCCACAGGTATCCGCGTCCTTGTGTTCCCAAAGTGCGTTTGCCACAGCTTTTATGAATACACATGGAAAAGGAGGGATCCCACAGCCAGTATGTAGACATCTGGACCAGGATGTCCCTTGGGGACATGAGGGGATAGAAACCATTGCAGGGTGGTGGGAAGGGGTAGGTGCCCCTGCTGGGACACCAGCTAAATGGGAAGCCTTGTTCCTAGTGTTGGGATGAGGTCTCTCTTGCATGGCTTTCCACTTCACATAAATGAGATCTAAAAGGACTTCAGCCTGGGAAGGTGCCTGTGTTCTGTGTCTTCAGTGTGATGAGATCTAGAAAAGGTCTGCCCCACAAAGACCCTTCTGAGTGCTGCACCAGCTGGTGCTGGCCTCCCTCCTTTGTTAGCCTATGGCGTCCCTATGCTTTTTAGCGTGTGGCTTAGCTGCAGTGGGTCAGACTGACTCACTTCAGGCAGGAACAGACTAGTTCAACCATTAACACCTTTACTGTGCAGCCAAGATAATATCTACAGTGTGCTGCTCTCAGAGCCCTGACAGTTCAGTCTGTTTCCATTTCCCTCTTGCTGGTGTTAAAAGAGGGAAAAAAACACCCAACTATTATCACCTCCCTTCTCAGAAAAGCGTGCCAGTCCTCCCCTTTACTTCCTTATGAGAGAGCTAACACAATAGCTCCCTTTGTCCTGAGAGCAGGTCTGGCTTGGCCCAGCACACATCTTCCTCAACCTTTGCTCCTGAGCCCTTTGGAGTGGGTATTGACCAAAGAGCAAAGCAGCTCCATGAAAACCTGCAATTCCTGGCAGTCAGAATGCGGCAGGGATACAGTCATAAAGCTCAAAAGCTCCATATGTGTCTGGCTTTATTGCCCAGGGTGGAAAACTGACAAGATACCAGGTAGTATCCATACCAGTGTGGATGTGCTGCTGAGATGGGTGCAGGTTGGCAGAGCCTGAGGTGAAAGTACAGAGAGACCCTGTTAGGAGGTTTGTGCAATGGCTCGAAAAGCCATGTGCTGCATCTGATGTCAAAATCGAGCACACCAGCCTGCTTCAATCACCAGAGGTGAGTGAATGCCTGTGTGTAGAATGAAGTCTTGGCTGTGCTTAATACCTACAAACGGGGGGGTATTATTGCACATGTCAGTGTGCACATGGCTTAGGAAGCTCTGTGCAGGTGATACAGTTCTGCTGTGTAAGGGTGAATTTCTGTTCTGGATATGCAGTGGGTGGCTGGTGGCACAAAACCATAAGCATGGTAACAAATTCTCTTGTGCTGTTTAATGGTTTTAATTCTTCTTTATATTAAATTCATCTACAGTAACCAGTTCCTCCATGTTTGACACTGCTGAACAATGCCTGCACGGTCCCCTCAGAGGCCTGCACAGGCTGTCAGTGTAATCCCCTGTGTTAAGCTCATCTGTGCTGTCTTTTCTCTAGTCTTTTGTAATGATTTCAGCTATTTCCTAACCTCCGACTGTTAAAGCTGCACATACAAAACACAGACATTTAATTTTCCCTCTTTTCACTTTGTAAAGCATTGAGAAAGCGGCATAAGCAACTCTGCTTCCTCTGAGCTGCCTGTTCACAGCTCCTCACCCCGCAGATCTCTGCACACTGTGCTTTTCAGTCCCGTTCCAAACCCTCTGCATGGGGCTCCCCGATGGCCATGCAGGCTTCAAGGCACAAGAGCAGTATGAGGAGTGAGCGGTGTGAGAACCTGCTCGTTGCCATGAAAAGCCACAAAGCTGGTGTTAGCAGCAGTAGTTCTGGTTATTGTTCGCAGTCCTTTGAAGCAGTGCAATTGGAACTGCTGTTTTTTTTTTCCTGAAATACGTAGGATTAGCATCAAAATTAGCCAGTTCTTGAAGATGTCCTGGTTGCCAAACCGTAGAGTCCACAAGAGGCAGATGGAACAAAAGGCCAAGTGACAGACCTAGGTGAGACTTGTGGCCCCAAGATCTCTCTCTATTCTTGGCTTCTAGGACATGAGCCCAGTCAGCAAAGCTTGCAGGTCAGATTGCTTATCAAAAGTAAATATATGACATTGTGTTTCAAAGGTTTAAGTTTTGAATGAAGAAGCTCTCTATCGACATGCTGCTTAGGAACCCCAATCAGGCCCAGAGGTGAGGAATCACCAGCCAGTGGTGTTGATGAAGGTTTTATTCTTCCAGGGTGAATGTTCCCCCTTGAAATCCTTTCTCTCATTTCTATTCATCCTCTTTGGGGGCTCAGTGTCTCGTGTGACAGAGCCCTCCCATGCACGAGGGGAAAGACGCAGCAGTATGCAGTATCTCACAGGCCAAGGGCAGCGTAGGAGCGGAGCCCTGCAATGACAAAGAGGCACCTGGACTCTCGGAGGTGGAAGCTTGCAGTTCATACGCTTCACCAAGAATTGCTTGAAGCTGCTGCTTCTCCATCAACTCATAGATCTGAAGGTGGTCGCTTCAGAGTGCCCTAGTGAACAGCCACAGTCACAGGCAGAGCTACTGAACGTGGGGAGAAGTCCTCCAGAAACTGGGTCTGCTGAGTGGATTCCGGTGCCAGCTTCAGACACACGCTGGCCTCTGTCACGCTGTTGTTGTTGATGGAGCTGCTGTTGCGACATGGCTCTTTGGCAGGGCGGATGGCCACTAAGAACTGGCGCTTGAAGGTCTCACTGAGGGCAATGTAGAGGAAGGGGTTGAGGCAACTGTTGGCATAGCCCAAGCTAATGGCAAAGTTGTAGGCGTAAAAGAAGGCCATGGATGGTGTGTCGATGCCGAGGTGAACCAGCTGGAGGATGTAGAAGGGAGCCCAACAGATAAAAAAGGCTGAGCAGATGGCAACTGCCATGCGGGTGACCTTTTTTGTACGCACCTGGAGGCTCCGTTGGGGCAATGGGACCACGGTGGTGGCCATGTGCTGGAGGATCTTAAAATAGACCACACAGATCACAACCAATGGCACAGCAAATGCCAGCATGAATTGGTAGAGGGTGAACCAGTAGATATCAGTCTCTGGGTTGGGAAGCAAGAGAGCACAGCGGACAGTCCCATCCTCCAGAGGCATAAGACCTGCATACATCCACACGGGAATGATGGTCAGGAAGGAGAGGAGCCACACCAAGCAGATAACCAGAGCTGCAACACAGGGGGTGCGGACATAAGTAGATTTTAGGGGGTACACAGTCGCCAGGTAGCGGTCCAGTGTCATCACTGTAAGGATGTTGGTGCTGGTGATCTGGCTGTTTGTGTCCAAAGCGGTGATGATGGTGCATAGAGGAGCTCCAAAGTACCATGAACCGTTGCCTAGGAGCTGGTGGATAAGGAAGGGCATGCCCAAGAGGAAGAGGAGGTCCACAATGGAGAGGTTGAAGATGAAAATATCTGGCACGGTCTGTTTGCATCTCAGTTTCTTCTTCTTGACAATGGTGTAGATGACGATGAGGTTCCCCACAATGCCCAGGAAGCAGATGATGCTGAAGAGACTAGGCATGATCACATTGGTGTACGGTGCTGGCTTCTCTGCTGCTGCCGAAACAAACCAAAGCAGTGAGTGCAACCCAGAGGCGACTCCTTACGCCTCTATGTGCTTGCCCTGTCCTGCAGCTAGACCCCCCCTCAAAAGTGTAGCTTGGAATGAGGTTTAAGACTAGAGAGGCTTAGCTGGGATTTGACACTTTTCGCCACTCAGTACATGCAGCCCACCCCCCAAATGTGTCCATGTGTGGGCATCTTTCCCAGCTCTCCTGATGCACTTCTGTCCTGTATCTCCCCAGCTCTGTTTTTGGGAACTAACATTAGACTGATGTGCTTTTGCACTCACCACTGTCTGACAGAGCCAATGTGCTGGTTGCCCTGCTCTTTCTAAGGTGAATGGGTGAGGCAGCTGGTGCTTTTACACATGGGAGAAGTGAAGCTGCTGAGGAGGTGTCAGAATCTGGATCTAGTCAATGCTCAAGCTGTTGTCAGAAAGCCTCAGCTCATCTGCTGGGTGGTTTGTCTGTTGTACAGCACCACACACAGAGTTCATTGGCCGTGCAGGCAGATAACTAATGCTTATCTATCTTGTGAGACCCAGGACTGTACCCTGGCTGTGTTCCAGCTCTGTTGTCGAGGTTGGGCAGGAGCATACTCTCCTTTCCATCTTCCTTCCCTGCCCCTCTCTCCCTTTCTAGTTTCTCTTCTAGGAAGAAATCCAGGTGAGTGGCCAGACAGGGATTTGGGAGTGTGTTTGAGTGGCCCCTCAACCGGGAATGCCCTAATTCTACATGGATTAAAACATGGTTTCAAGATGCTGTGTCTGAGTTCTAGATGCAGGTGGATTTCCAAGGGAAAATTCTTGCCTGCTAACACTTATCTTACCCTCACTGATGTCTGATTGTTGCTGTTGGGGTAGGAGGCCCAAACATAGTTAAATTCACACTTCCCTTGTCCCTAACCTGGGTTTAAAGCCATGTTTTGAAGCCACAAGCCCTCAGTGCCAACGAACAGGGATTATCTGCTCTTGGGCACAGAAGGGTAGGGTCTGAGGGACTGGTTGTGGTGTGCAAAACTGCCATGTGCTAGCTGTGATGGAGTCTGAAATCGCCCTTCTCAGCTCAGACAAATCTCATTACTCCTCTCCTATGGGACATGGTGGGTCTTTTTCCGAGGGGAAGGCTTTGTGTGAGTTACTTGTGTGGCTGTTACAGACATGCAAGACGTTCTCTAAGCCTGGGCTGCATGTGTCTTTCATTGACTTGCAGATGATTGAATGTGGTGGTAATTGGAAGTGCTTTCAGTCACTTTACTATTCCATCTCCTTAGCAGCCTGCAGCTGTAGAAGCGGGGAACTGTCCTCCAACAGAACCTAGGGAAATCTGGTAAAAGGTAAAGTGAAATAAGAGGTAATTATGAGGTGGTGTCTCTGCCAAAGCAGTGTCTGTTTGCAGCGTCTATTTGCTGGCTTTGACCTCAAGAATTCTTGAGTACAAACTTGTCCAGGTTTACTCTGGTGTGACAGTGAATCTTGACTGAATTGGGAAGATAACTGGGGCTGCGCAGCTGGCCTGTGGTTGGAAGTGTGTGCTATATCACCTCTATGTCATATTTCAGTGCTCTTAGAAACAGGACATGAGCTGTCACTGCCTCAGTCCCTCTGGCACTAGGAAGCAGCCAGCTTAGGCATAAGCAAGGCCAAGGTTAGAGTGCAGTAGAGCAGTTGCTGTACCATTTTATCAGAAAGCCTCCATACAAATGAGAGAAAGCAGCCAGCAAGGCACAGAACTGGCAGGGACCTATAGATGAAAGCCAGGTTTGGTTGATAAGACAAAAAAGCCTGGTCCAGGCGATTTGGGGGGGTTTAAATGGTCCCTGTTCCTCCTGGCTGCTCATTGATGCAAGGAAATGTCCCATGTTACATGGCTTTTGGCAAACAACATACTGCCATCAGCACTCTATTGAGTCCTGACAGTCTTCAGTATCCAGCCTATGGATCCCATGCACATCCAAATAGATCTCACCCCTCCTTAAAGCTTGAAGATGGCAGACTAGAAATTGAAGGATGTCCTGCTGTTCTGCACGTAGCTACTGACTTCTGCTCTCCTGTGTCTTAGCCCCAGACTTTGTAATGAATGTAGTGGGACTGGACTGTGTGAGTGAAATGTAAAGGCCACTTGGGTAGCTGGAAATTGAGACAAAAATGTCCCTTTCCTGCAGTATAATCAATACAGTGCTCATGGTGATCCTGTAACACTTGGAATGAGCTCAACTGGCCTTAAAGCAGAACGTGTGCAAGGCCAAAGGCTTTGTGTGAAAGGTAGCCCATACAGGTCTGTAGCATCTTGCCTGCTGCTGGTGTTTGTCCAAGGAGGACTCTCAAGAGTTATTAGCTGGAAGCTAGTGTGAAGCGATCATTGTTCATGTGTGTGTATGACAGGCTGGAGCCAGAAGTGCACGTGTATCAAATGCTCAAAAGTAATTTCTAAAGTCTCCTTCATCTTGAGATCATTGAATCTGAATTTTCAGTGCTGCTTCTGTGTACACCCCAGTGTCTGTAGTTTGCTGGAACAGCTACTTCAGGCATTGACTTGTCCCTGTTTGTAGATCTGTGGCTGCCCTGTTAATCTTTAAGGTCCCAAAGGAGCACTATGTGAGCTGAATGAGGACTTGACCATTTTTTTTTTCCTCTAAGGTGACTTTTTGCCCTCAGCCATGCCCAAGCGCATGAGAAACCACATCTTGACTGCATTTCAGAAGGGAGCACCTTAAAGCACACTTTCAGTTGATAAAAGACGTGCTGGTGCAGAGGGAATCAAAGACCACATGCAAAACACCTTCTGTTGAAGAGTGTCACCAACCTGCACCCTCAAGAACTGCCTCACCCTGAACTATTGATTTGTGAATGGTGGTAATATGGAAAACACAGACCGATGAGGATCTTAGCCTCCCTCTCCAACGATGTTGTCTATGCCTCGTTCTATGCCTGTCTATCAGGGCTGGTCCATCTCTTTGCAGCTACAGTCGACAGGCTGCTGGTGGTGTTACAGCCTCGCAGCCAAAGGGTAGAATCGCTTCAAGCCATAGGGGCCAACGCTGATGGTCGGGCTGCAGGAGGGGGTGTCCCGGGAGCTGTCCGCCCGCGGGTGCTGAAGGCGGCTCTGCCCGGCCGGCGGTCCGGCGTTGGGGTGCTGGGGGGGTCCCTGCGCTCAGCATCTCCCACTTCATGGGGTACGAACAGCCCCGGGCTCAGCACCGCAGAGCAGCGCAAGAGCCATGGGCAGGCGGACTTGTCCCCACCAAGCTCTCCGCGCCACCGCCCCGCGCAGCCCCTGCTCACCTGAGCCGTTCCGAGCCTCCGGGGCCGAGAAGTTGCGGGAGGAGTTGGCGGGGGCCATGGCAATGAGTCCCGGTGGCAGGGATGGAGAAAGTTGGACAAGTTCCCCCGGTGGATCCGCAGCGGCGATGGGATGGGGTGGGGTGGGGGGGTCTCCCCTTACCCCGACGAGGCCGGCAGAGAGCGGCAGGCAGGTGCCCTCCTGCAGCCGGCGAGCAGAGGCTGCGACTCGGCTGCGCTGCGCTCCGCTCGCCCACTCCCGCCCCGCCGAGCCCGGAGCAGGTACTGACATCAAAGAGCAGCTGACTCCGCGTATTCCGAGAGCATCCCTCCGCCGGCGGCGGCTGGGAGGGAATGCCGGAGCTGAGCGGGGCCGGGAGGAGCTGCCCTCCTCCTGCAGGAGGGGGCTGACTCCTGGTCCAGGGGCTGGGCAGTGCCACCGCTTCCCCGAGTGGCTGACGAAGGGATGGGTAGGATTTGTGCTCTCCCTATTACAGCCAGCCTGGCCTCGCTGTCGACAGTAGGAGAGGTGTATCAGACTTCAGCTCTGATCTGCCTTCTTCAGTGTGTGTTCTGTCTCGCAGAGACATATGCACTTTTCATCCCTGAGTCACCGGCACATCTCTAATAGCGGGGCCGAGGGATGTCAAGGCGCCAAATTACCCACTGAAAACTCTGTTACTCTGACTCTCTGACCCCTCTAACTCTAATTCCAACCTGAGACACTTGACTTGTAATTAATTCTCTGCTGTTTTCTGCTGTTCTGCTTCTTGCCACAGCTCATTTGCTTCCTAGCTCCAGAAATGAGCTTTACTGTGAGCTCAGATTTTATTTGTGTTCTATTTTTTCCTTAATAATATGAGGCAAAAAGCCCTTTGCTTTTTGAGAAGCTGCTTTGCTATTTATTTGCTTTTCCAGCACAGTCGCCTCCTGTTTTCTGTGGCTTTGAGGTGATGATTTTGTTGTGCTTCCTGCCCACTGTTTATATATGAGTTGAGTTCCTCCATTATGGTCTGATAAATTACATGTTACCAGGACAAAATGACCAGTCTGTACCTCTGAGTATTTCCCTCACTGAAAAAGCATGATATTGTCAGGAGTCTGCGAGAAACCCAGCAGCAACAGGCAGCTTTTTCTCTGTGTTAAAGTGCAGTGTTAGGGGATTGGGTTTGCATTATAAAAACCACATTTGTCTGTCTGGAAATCTCTCTTGCTTCTGTCTCCTCTGCAGTTGCAAAGGGTGACATTGGTTGTAGGAGCCTGGTTTTGGAGCTTCACAGGTCTCTGTCATTTGGGACAAGAAGTAATCTGTTAAAAATGAGGCCCAGCACACATAGCAGCAGCAATGCCAGCATGGGGCTAGGAACCAGATTTGGCAGCAGCATTTTCAGTATGGGCCTTTTACTATGTAAGCCAAAGGAGTTCATCATTATTAGGTTGTCCTCTAGTGGACCAGCAGCAGGCAAATCTGGAGCATGCTTCACCCAGGCACTATAGCTCTTGGGAACTAGAGGCAGGCTGGGGCCACTTTGTCTGCTGTGCTGTGAGGTTTTTGCTGGATCTTTGGAGTTGCCTCAGACAGTGATTTGCCCAAGAGGCTTTATCCATGGTACATAAGCCAGTTTTGAACCTGTGTAGCTTGCAAAAACAGTGCTGTTTCTCAGACACTTAATATTCTCTTAAAACACCTTTTTTCCCCTCACATCTTGAGCAAATGTTAATGCTCATCTGTGGGGTTACTACTACAAAGCAAGCTATGGTTTGTGTACTGGGATGATGGGAGCTGAGGCAGGAGGGCTGTTGTCCTCTCTAGTGAATGCCTTTGTGTAATTTTGCTTAACCCAGTCTTGAAGTACAGAGTATGAGTTTGCATGCAAAACTGGTGTGCAGTTGCTATTCCACTTTCCCTGTGTAGACAAGCTCCTACTCAATTTCCCTGGAGAGGAATGAGCTATCTTACAGCTTTCAAAGAAACAGCCTGACATTTAAATTCAGCAATTTCCAAAGCACAGCATGATTTTTAATTTGTGATCTCAAATATTGCTGTTCACTTAGAAACAGCCTTGCATTTGAGGAGGCTGTAATTTCTCTTCTCAGCTGTAGGGGCATAATAAACCACAGCCACTCCATCCCTGATGCACGTGTGTCACAGCTGCAATGACAACTCTGTGCTCAGCCCTTCAAGATTCACTTCATCAGCGAGGCCAAGTGACTGCTTTATTATTAGGCTTTTATATTTGGGCTTTGGCAAGGTTTGGTTCTCCCTTTTTGCTATGGCAATCTATAGAAGTTCTTGTCTCAAAAGGTGCTGGTCTCTGTCAAACCAGCCCCATCGAGTTGAAGGGATAGAAGGGAAAGGAATATTAACTGCAGCAACTGATGGTGCACAGCCTGTTCATGCCTGGAGCTCATCATTGCCAGGAGGAGCAGGCACAGTAATCGGCTCATTATCTGGCTGAACACTTGAAGACAGCAGCTCTTTGAAGGACTAGTTCTGTGAGTGCTCATCTACTGGAAACTGCGGCAGGGGTGAGCTCTCAAGGGACTTCGGGATATAGCCGAGGGGTTGTACTAACCACTCCATGTAATTGCAAGGAAGATTTAGGCACTAACCCCTTGAAAATGCATCTTAAAAGAGAGATACAGTAATTACCATTTAAACAGGGAGCTACCATCTCAGCAGCCTAATGATGTAGATAAAGGTGTGGAAATGGAGTTCAGACCTTCTACATAAAAGAGGAGAAAAAATTACTTCTTTCTACAGACTTGGCATCACCACTACACTTAGACCATCCTGTCTGCAACGTCGCTGTTATGAAGGAAGATAGTCATCTTCCAAAGCTGCTGCTAGGCAAATTCTGTGGCTCAGGAATGAATCTGGCTGGTCTAACAGTGGTTTAACCCCGAAAGGCTCTTGCATTTCAGTAATGAGTTATATTTCCTGCGTCTGTCCCAGCTGGAGATCCTGTCTTACGCAACATGAGTAGAACCACAGCATCCCGTGGGGCAGGAGGCGGCGCCGGCTTCTGTTGCAGCGCTACTGAAACCATTTCCCCAGCTCATTTCACCAAATAATTCCTCATTAAATTGAGCTTTTTCCACTTACTAAATATTCATTTAGCACCTAGCTACTACTCTGATTTGCACTCTGGAGAGGGGAGCCTTCACAAAGAGTCAGGTTGCAAATCCTTCCCTCTAACTCGCTGGTTTCCGTATTCACAACTCAAGACATAGAATGGGCCTCACATTCTTATTGCTCAGCTCTTTGTCTTTGTTTGTATCGATCAAACAGCTAATGGGTGAAGTTCTGCCCTTGCAGTGGCCTGAGGGGTAGGGATGATTTCATTCAGGATGTGTTAAATATGGCGCATCAACCTTCCATTCTGGCCAAGGACTTGAATATTGTCATCTCACACTTTTTCAGGCAAGATTGGTAAAGCAGTTTCCAACTACTAATGCTTTTCCCCTCATTTGATTCTGGAAAGAGTCTTTGCTATCGCTATCTCATTTATAGGGAAGGAGAATGTGGAAAGTCAAATTATTTCCCTAAAGCCGCATGCTGAGCTTGAGGTAAAAAATTGACAGTAATTCTCTCTACAGCACCGCTGGCTTAGGCAGCGTCTTATCCATCTTCCTGCAGTGATTATCCCAACACAACTGCTTGTATGCCCATAGATACGTGCTGAATGTAATCATCTGATTAAAAAACCACCCCAAACACAGCAAACCCAAAGGTCTGGAAGAGTAGCTTCCTCAAGGCCACTTGGTGAGTTGGGCATTGCTGCCATCGATCTAGATGTGGGTGGCTGATTGGAAAGAAGTTGCTGTCATGTCTCGATGCCTGATTCAATTTGCATCATTGCTACTGTGTGATCTGCTATTGTCCTGAGCTGGTATTAATGAGCTGTGGGTGAGACAAAGCCATGAGCAAACCTCTGGTTTCCCATGTCCCAGACTCAGCTTTCTCTCATGCATGTGTGTCACTGATGAACACAGGGTTAATTGCCTTTCTCAGCAGCTCCATAGCCACACATGGCTTCACAGGCATACTTAGCTACACAATCACCTAAACCCTCTTATCTGTGCTGGATTTCTAATTAATTAGCACAAAGTGGGCATTTATCTGAAACCAGATGCCCACCTCCCCTCTCCCCATAAGGTTCCTGCCCTTGAAATTGCAGGTGTGATCTGCCTGGTCACTGCTGGCTCATTCCAGTCCCATGCTGCTAATTTGAGGTTTTAGCCTTCAGCCTCTGCCCATTCTGATGGCTCATCGCCAGCTAAAGACCAGGGCAGCAGCTTTCTGTGGTTCTGTTTTCATTGCTAAGGGTTAGAGAAGCCCAGAGACAAAAGCACAGCCAAAAATAACATGAAGGGGCCAAGCAGGGCTTGCCCTGTGATGGGGAAGCTGAGAGGCTGGCGGGCTCCATGATGTGCTGGGGTCATGAATACGGATGTGTGCTCCGTGAAACAGGCAGATCCTGTCATCAGAGATAAGATGCTGCTGGCGGCTCTTGGACCAACAACCAGGAGCCCCAGGGAGGCAAATCGTGCCATAGGGTGGACGGTGTTAATCACTGTGCTTCCCTTGTACAAGAACAGGCTCCAGCACCAGGAGCAGGCAGCTGTAACCTGGATTCCTCCTGAGTATGAATAAGGGGGAGATGAAGTTTTGGCTCAGATGAGTAGCTCACAGATGACTGTGCATGGAACTCAAGAGGAGGCAGAGCACGATTGATGCAGAGGGGCTGATGACTAAGAAGAGATGTCTGCCCAACCCAACCCAAAATGAGCTCTCCACCACCCTTTTCAATAAGAATGATGATGACGTTGAACTTGGAAATGAGAGATTTGAGATGAAGCAAAAGTAAAAATCCCGAGAGGCTCATGAGGGAGAGAAGCTAAACTCCCTTCAGTGCCTGGAAAGAGCTGTCACATGGAATTGCAAATCCAAGAGCAAGGATTTATGACAGAGCTAATAATAAAAAGAAAAGAGTTGGTGTTTTATAACCAGAGCCTGCAATCCTGATTCTGAGGAGGGGCAGGAGGGAGGAAAGCACTAGTAGCTCATTTCTGAGCTGCAGTACGCTGAATCTACCTAAAGTCCAGTAAAGCATTTGATACAGCATCTCCCAGAAAATCCTTAGGTTGCAGAAGACTTGGAGAAGCACCTGTAAAATGAATAAGGAATTAAATCACAAGTGAGACTGAAGTCTTGTGTTGAGAAGGGGGCTGTTAGCAGTGGTAGCATGGGATGGGAAACCCTCCTGACGTGGACCTGCAGCCTCTAGGAAAAGCTCTGCTCACTTCAGCAGTTGGCTCACTGGAGCAGGCAGATGCTTGTTCTCTCTCTGCTTCCCCCCTGGCACATCAGCCATATGTGCCCTGTGCTGCTGCTGGGCATGGAGGCATCTGCGGGGCTGAGGGCGCTGGAAGAGGTGGGAACCTTTTAAAATGATAATGGGAAAGTAAAGCAATGCTCACTTATGGAGGCAGTAATTGGTAAACCAGGTAAGCCTCTTGGGCTGGTAAATGCTGAGAGCAGAGGCAGATGTTTCAGCAGCAGCAATCAGCATTTGTTATCAGCTGGGAGTTCATTAGTTGGAAAGATGTGAGAGGAGCAAGACGTGGGTTCAGTGCGAGCTCCCTGTTTGACATGGCTCAAAAAAGGGCAGATGCCATTCTCGGAGGGACCGGTTTCCTCGCAAGGAGTTAACGTTATTGTGTAAGGTGAAGGTGAGGCTTCCTCTGGAAACCTACACTGATCTTTGGTCTTTTGTGTCCAGGCCTATGTAGAAAGATGAGCTGCAGAAAGACTAAGCAGGTCAGGGCACAAGGAGGTGGCTGGGGTTGCTGCTGCTGAAGAACAGACGCAGGACCATGCCCAGGTTTGCAGGTCGAGAACAGGATGTTTTCTGAGATGATGCTCTCTTTCAGACTGGATGCAGGTTCCATGAGAAGGGTTAAACAAACCAGAAGTTGGCTGCTTTACTGGTGCCTTGAAACATTTGGAGAGAGCTCATCTGGATGAAAATCAGCCCCAAATGTTATATTTGATTGACTCTGTTCCTGGAGGGGTTTGTGGCAGTGGCGGATGCAGATACATCAGTGTGATGCTTTCTAAATGTCCCAGCTTGCCACCGGGCCTCTTTCTCTCCTCTCCTCCTGTTGTGTGAGAAGGGCTGTTGGTCCAGAAGGCAATGGAGATATTTCTGCTGGCTTATTCCTCTATGCAAAGGTCCCTTCCCACATCTTGGGCCACTGTAGCCCTGTGGTTCAGTGCACTCGGATCCTATTCCTGCTGACGCCAAGCACAGCAGCCTTGCTCATGCCTGGGTTTTTTCCCTCATTTTCCAGGCTGGGATGACAGTCAGTGGCTTTGTAAAGCAAACTGCAATGTACTGTGCTAAGAGCCTGTGTTTATGAATCTGCTGAGGTTGCAGCCAGGATTGTCAGTCCTATCTCCAGGTCCAGGTTCCTTTCCTGTCAGAAAAACATAGTTAATTAAAGCCTTTTCCGGAAAGGAATTTCTTAGGCACACTAGAGGGACAACAAAGCAAAAGCCGTGTCCTTAATCCTGCCCTTTCATCTCCTGGAAATTCCTCCCTCTCCTGTCTCTTTCTCTGTGTCCTGATTGTTAAAAGAAATGAGAAATTATTTCCACTTGGAAATAACCCAGGACAACAAAACTCCAGCCCAGCTGATCGCGGCAGAAGCCAAGGAGACAGGAGCTGAAAGGAGGGAGCTGTTAATGAAGCATCAGCAGCGAGCCAGGGGCTGGAGCTGGAGCCTGTCCAGATGGCACTGCTAATTCCCTGCATCCACTTTACACGTGTGTCCTCCCGGCGAAGAGCTGGGATGAGCGCAGTGCTGGTCAGCCCCAGCCTTCCCATGGCCCAGGGAGGGGATTTGCCTGGGTTATTCCAGGACTCCAAATTGGCTTATCCGAGTTCTCCCCATGGATGGAGAGTGACATCTTCCTTGCTGACTGCTGAAGGGAAATGGAGCCCTAGACTTTGGTTTCAGCATTGCTTTCCTGAAGGGATGCAACAGTACTCCAGTTGCCACTCTTCCTCTGGTCATCCCTGCCAGCACAGCAGGGAAGGACTAGGAGGAAGGAGCAGAAAGACGGGGAGCAATGGGAATGGCGGCAGCAATGGGAATGGGGAGCAGGGGTGTGTTGGCATGGCGCTGATGGCAGAGCTGTGGCTGGGTTGGCAACAGCCTGAGCATCCAGAGCTTCCCTTCATCCCCAGTCACCCGGATATCCGTGTTTCCTGGCCTGACAGATAAGGCAGCCTCGCCATTAATCAGGAGGCCTGGAGAATGGGATCAACGCGAGGCAGGCGTGCTGCACAGTTAATCTCCTTTACTCCCTGATGATGGATGGAGCTCACTGCAGACATTAATCAAGTCTGTGTGCATGCACTGGGCAAAATGGATCAGACACTGTGCTGCTGGTGGAGCCCCTGGGCAATCCTAGAGGATACCTGATGTGGTGGCAGTGCCAGCCAGGGCTGCAGTGCAATGATGTGGTGTGGGTGACACAGGGATTATGGCTGCCAGATCCCAGGGAGAGCTTAGGTCTGCCCCTGCTTCTGCTCCACAGGCACTGTGCTGAGGGCAGGGCTGGGTCCTGGCCGTGGCTGGACCATGCTTGTCCATGGAGCTGCACCTCCAAGCAACCTGCAGAAGGTCCTGGGGTGGTTCCAGGTACACCTCTAATCCTGCAGGCCCTAAATCTGCCTGTTACCCAGAGCTGCCTGGGAGTGAAGCTCAGGTGAGAATGGAGCTAGAGCATCCAGCAGCAGAAACCCCCTGTAAGGCCCCTGTTGGCCCCTGCTCTTGGTCTGTTTTGAACTGGAGTTGGAGACACCAGTGAGTAAAAACCACCTGAGGTCCTTGTCCTCCAAAGGGAGAAGCTCAGGCTCAAGGAAGCAGAGGGAAATGCCTGATGCACGGACTGTGCCACAGCACAAGCATCACACCACAGGGAGCAGCGTATGCATTTCCATCTTACCCATCCCACAGCACCTGCTTCTCCCTTAGAAAGAAGCTGCTCATGGTATTCCCGGTGGGAAGCCCTGAGCCCCGATCCCTATTGAAGCGATGCCGGTGGTCCGCACGCTCCTGCCGTGCAGCAGCTGGAGGCTGCAATATTCCCTGACAGCCAGTGAGTTGTGGTTTCCTGATGATTAATGACACCTCAGCCCATGGGAGCCATTCAGCCTCCACGCTGCTGGGTCATAATGGAGACAGGGTGAAAACTGGTCCTTTTCCAGAGAACAAACCCCAGTGCTGAGGTTGCAGTGCTGGGGATGCAGGTCAGTCTCTTGCCCCAGGTTGATGCTGGAAGGAGACCCAGTTTCTGCATGTGTATGTGCCTGACCTTCATTTCCAGGATGGGTGCAAGTGGATGGGCAGAACCCAAGGGGGTTGTTAACAGGCGTTTTCCTTTTTCCCCCTCTGCCTTAAGTGCAAAGCCCAGCTGACATCAAAGCAACAGAAAGTCTAATCCTGTTTTGAATCAGTGCAAGCACATGCAGCGAATGTTAAACAGGGAATCCGGCAGCAAAAAAAAAGGGAGGATTATCTTTAATTTCCTGAGTGAGGGACTAAGCAAGGGAGACGGAGAGCAAAGAAAGGCACAGGACCAGAAAGAAGGGACTGTCAGCGCAGGGAGGCTTGTGGAGGAGGAGGAGGAAAGGGGCAAACGGGGAGGATAGCACGAGCAGCAGCACACGTGTGCCTGGAGAGGTGAGTCCATCGGGAGCTGAGCGCTGGCACGTGGGATGGCTGCTCCTGTCAGGAGCCCCATGCGGGTACCTGCCCGGGTTCCCATGTGGATGCAGGAGAAGGGATCATGTGTAGGGTTTGCTGTGCCAGGGCAGAGACTGGTGTAGGCTCTAACTCCCACCCCACACGTGTTCTACCTGTGGCTGTGGAGTTGCTTTGTGAGGGAGCTCAGAGCTGGGGTCCAGTGGAATGGTGTTAACAGGGCTGGTTACCTGAGGGTGTATGTGGAGGGGGGATTCTTTGCTATGAAAGACAAAGCAGAGCTTCCTAAATGAACTGCCAAGCCCTGTTACCTGCTGGAGAGCTGGTTTATGTTGCTGGCTGCCACCAGCAGGTACCACCAGGGTACCACTAAGGGCAGCTGCTGCTGCTTTTCATACTAAGGCTGATGTGTAGCTTCATGGGGCACATGCACATGGAGCTGTGTCCAGGTTCTGGCCCTGGACTGGGACGTGTCCTGGCATTGAAGCCTTCCTGCTGGTGATGGTGGCCACTGGCTGTGCTGCACATGATGTGGGGACAGGAGGTGTCTGAGGTCAAACAGGCCCAAAGGCTTCTCTGCCAGAGCCTGGTTTCTGGGAGCACAGCATCCTCCCTCCTCCTTCCTCTGGGCAGTGTATCTTCCTTCTGATCAAACCCCCTATTTTTTCTCCTTGGACTTCTTCAAGTAGCAGCTATTGTCAGGAGGATTCATAAAAGGCAAAGAGTAAATGCACACACACGCACCTTGTGCATCTGGATCCCTCATCCTTCTCTAGCTTTGCCCTTAACATTGTGGCCAGCAAGGGGAAGAGCTGAGCCAGGTGGGAAATGCCACGAGAGGGGATGGATGCCTATGTGGGAAAGTGTTCTTGGGATTGAAATGTGAATGCTGAGCACCAGGAATGAGAGAGACTTGCTCAGTTGCTTACCGACAGGACCAAAGCCCAGCAGTGGGGCACCCATCACTTCTTGGTGCTCGGCAACTGAGGAAAAGAATGTCAGGAGCTGCAGGAAGGGCTCCTGGGGGTGGTTTTAAATCTGAGCAATAACCTGCTTTCTACTGTGCCCTGATTGAGTGCAGGAGAGGCTTTTCCTCACCATGTTTCATTCTCATCCCACACCTTCCTCCCTGCGAGACACATGCTGCGATGCCAATGCAGGTACCACAGAGCCTTGCTGCAATGGTATTGTGGGCGTGCAGGTCCCAGCCTCCAGCCCTGCTCTAACCCTGAATGATGGATGTCTGACCAGAAGCGCTTGTGCACCCACACAGGGAAAGCAGCCCTGTGTGCCTATGGAATCCTGCTCCCCCTGCACAGCTGCTGTCACTCCAAGGTCAGCCTGAGCCTCCCCCTGCTTGGGTGACACAGGGAGCTTGGGGTGAGCTGGGCTTGTTCCTTGAGGTTTTAAACAGCAGTGACAGGAGGAGCCTGAGCCACAGCTGAGATGGGATAAGTGTATGTCCACCCAGCTGGTTCATAGCATGCTTTAGATGTTTTGGATGTCTGGTATGGGCCTTTGCAGACCCCCTATCCACTTGGTGGGGATGCGATGGTCATGACTTGCTAAGTTGGGCTTTTATGAGTGAAACTTGGGAGTAAGAGCCTGGTGCTCTCAGATAGGAGCCAGTGCTGGCGGTGGAGCTGCTGTGGGTGCTGCTGTGTGCATCACTCCTTTCAGTTGGGCTGGTCCCTCCCTGGCAGCAAATCATAGAATCACACAGTCAAAGGATCACAGAACGGTTTGAGTTGAAGGAACCTTAAAGCTGAGCCAGTTCCAACCCCCTGCCACAGCAGGTTGCTCCAAGCCTGCTCCAACCTGGCCTTGAACACTGCCAGGGATGGGGCACTTCCCTGGGTAACCTGCTCCGGTGTCCCACTACCCTCACAGTGAAGAATACATCCCTTTGGGTTTTCTACCCCATCCACAAACTAATCTCAGATTAGAGAGGACAGGTTTGCACAGCTGCATGCGCCAGGATGAGGTGCAGTCATCAAGCAGCCATGCAACAAGGGCTGGGGAGAGCTGGCAGTGATTTTTTGAGTCAAACCCACATCACTTGTAGGAACAACTCATCTGCTCCTCCTGCTCAGCCCCTGAGCCAAAAACCCTGCTTTGAAATGTTGCACTGAATTAAAGACACAAACCCCAACGAAACTTCCCAGGGCTTTGCAAGGAGACGATCGTTGTAGCTGGGGCCTCTAGATGGCAACATCGACCTGAAGAGCTGGGAGCAGGATCAGGGGCCCCGCCGGGCCGACGTGGGGAACAGGAATTGGTGCTGCTTTGGACACCTCCATGTCGAGGACAGGGCTGGCCACCCAAGGGTGCTAGCATCCCGAAATCCCCCTAGACTGCAAACACCTCACCCCAGTACAGGGACAGCAGAATGTTGAAAGGGTTTCTCTGCAGTGGAAATTCAATTGATGCTCTCAGATGCTCTCCGCACCTGCCCTATGGGCACAGGGGAATAGGTGTCACAGTGGGTCTGTTGGCTCTGCAAGGTGGACATGGCTGGAGCCGCTGGTGGGTCTGTGTGCTGGGGTCATCTCACATCAGAGACCGATGGAAACCTGTAAGGTGTGTGATAGGAAATGGGGGCTCGTCCCTGCTCTGATGCCTGCCTGTGGGTAGGGCTGTAAAGGGAAGGCATTGGGCTTTGCTGTGCAGTCAGGAGCACTGATTTGTGGTTTAATGGTCAAAGGCTGGGCTAAAAACTGTGGATTTCTAGTAAATTGGGGTATACCCTCCAGTGGCACCCTCAGTTCAAAGGGCTTGTGTGCCAGCAGAGATTAAAGCTTAAATAGCCAGATTTAGTGTAACTGAAGCAGCACAACCTTTGGGTGGGAGTATCGATGCGGGACCCGCTTGCTGCAGTGTAACAGCGTGCTGCCGGAGGTCGTTGGGGAGGAAAAGTCCTGCTCCTGCTTGAAGCAGGGCACACATAGAAAGAAGGGCTCAGACTCCTCTTTTGCAAAGTGGGTTTAGTCTGTGCTCAGGGAGCTGCAAAGCTTAATGCTTAATTAAGATCCTTAAAAGGACAAAAGGTGCTACATAAATTCGGGGGATTATTATAAATGTCACTGCGCTTTACAAGCTCTGGCAAAACTCACAGGAGGAATAACAAGATCTTTCACTTCACAGCCCTTCCTAGCAGGGCTACTTAGAGCTTCGTGCTTCAACATCGCAGCTGTGAAATGTTGACATTTATAATTAGATGTGCATAATAATCTCTTTATTCCCCGAACTGAAAAGACAGGGTGTGTCTGGGAACGTCAGTTCCTCCTCCTTGCTGAGAATCCCCCTTATTGGGGTTGCTCCTGAAACTATCATTTGGGGCAATGTCTCCGGGCCTGGTTCAAAGAGGTAGGGGATCTGTGCATCTCCCCCAGGGAGCTGTGGGCTGGGCACTTAGTGAATAAAATCAAAGCCTCCGTGTGTTTTTAATCTGATTAGTTGATGATAATCCAGTGGTATCGTACAGCAAAAGCTGTCCAGCTTTATTAGGCAATCTCTTGTTTTAAGAGAACTGCTCAGGGGAGCCCTCAGCTCGGGTGTTTCCATTGTGGACTGGCAGAAAAGGGTGGGCTTGGGTGGTTTTAGTGCTTTGTGAGAGTAGGACTAACTTGGGGTTTGGGCAGCTGGGAATAGGTGGATGCTGGTCCCGTGGGTACCATCAGCAGCTCTGGGCCGATGTGGTTGGTAATGGAGGGGGCAAAGCGTTGACTGGGTTGGACTGGGGCTGAAGGCGGGGGATCGCCCCCCAGGGCCGGTCCTGGAGCTCCGGGTCGAGGATGGGGAACGACCCCCGGGAGCCGGTCCCGGTCCGCGTCGTGCCTCCAAACCGGGCCCATTCAGAGCGAGCCGCTTGCCCGGGAGCCCCGGGGCACTCCAGCGGCGGGTCGAGAGCGGTGCCGGTGCGGCGGCCCTGCCCCACTCAGCCGGCGCATCACGGTGAGTGACAGCAGCCCCGGCCCTGCCCAGCCCGCACAACCCGCCGGGCTTTTCCAATCAGGCCGGGCCGGGGAGGGATTTCCTGCCGGGACGGGGCCAGCCCGAGCGGGACTTTGCCGAGCGCCGCGCTGCGAGCCGGGCAGCCGGGACCGCGCCGCTCGCTCCGGTCCCGGTCCCGGTCCCGGTCCCGGTCCCGGTCCAGCCCCGCACGGCTCGGCAAGTTCGTGCTGCGCTCGGCTCGGGTTCAGTTCTGCGCGGCTCGGTGCGGAGCCGTCCCGTGCGGTGCGGTTTAGCTCGGCTCGGCTCGGCTCGGTTCGGTTCGCTCCGGTGCGGCGGGGCTGGGAGCGGCACCAGGTGAGTGCGGCCGTGGCTGCGGAGCCCGCTCGGCTCGGGCCCCTCGCAGGAGCTGTGGAGCGACTCGGTTCGGTGGGGGGGGGAAATCCCCACCCCCCCAGATTCCCCCCCTAAAGCAGGGGTCGGCCCAGGCCGGTCCTCGGGGGTCCCGGTGCGGGGGGATGCGGCCGGTGCCCCCCGCGTTGCCGGTACGGGACTCCCCTGGTCCTCCCGGGGGAGACGAGATTCCAACCCCCCCTTTCCCTCCGGGACCCGGAGTCGGTGCTTGCTGCTCGTTTACATCTTTCCTTCTCCATTTACGTAATTAGTTTGTTTTTGTTGTTGTTTCTTTTCCTCCTCTCCCTCCTTTTTCCCTGCCCTGCCGTTGGCTGCGGGAATGTTTGGGATACTTTGGTTCTCCAGGTGGATTCCTGGGCTGGAGGCTCAGCTCTGCTCGGGTGGGAGGGATGTTTTGCTGTTGCTTTTCCAGCTTTGTGCCTGTCTCTCGTTTTACCTTCGCTCCTGCTCCTCTCTCGAGAGGCTGAAGAGGTGGAGGTCGGTATTCGGAGCTCTCGGTACCCGCTGAGCCTCGTGTGCTCCGGGGGAGGTAGGCACCAGCACGGGGCTGTTCTCTTAAGTGAGGCCGTGCAGGCTTGTTTAATAAAGGAGTGAATGGGCTCAGTGCCTTCGCACACGCTTTCTGCGAGTGCTTTTGAAGAGCAGCACAGAGTTGGCTGCAGTGCACAGGGTTAAATGGAGTAGTTTGGAGGACGGTGAGAAGCAGAGCAGGAGGTTTCGGGAGGGGATTTGTTTGCTGGAAGAGGTTTGGTCCGAGTCAAGTGCTTGAAACTTCGTTGTAATGTAGATAAGCTGGTGTGGGTGCCCCAGGATGTGAGGAGGTGACAACTGACCTCAGCGCTGGCCTCAGTGCCCCCAAACAGCCCCAGTGCCAAGGTGCTCATTGAGGGGAGCAATGATGGGGGGGGAACCCCCCAGTTTGATGTGGGAACCTCAGCACCCCTTGTCCCAGAGGCTAAGCCGGCACTGGAGGATCTCCCCTCTCCCTGCACTGAATACTGCTGCACCGCGGGGGGGGAGGCTGGAGCACGGGGAGCCTGTGGGGGGTCTGTGCTCATGGGCAGCTTTCAGCTTTACCGTGGGTGGGCTGAGCAGCGCTGTGCCGTGGGACACCCCTTCTGGTTTTGCCTCTCCCGACCCAGGCAGGAGCTCTGTTCCCACCGTTCCCTTCTCTCCCCTGTGGTTTCCATCCTCAAAACAGTGACCTGGATTGCTCGGAGAAGCGACACCCGCTATTATATAAACGGCTGAGGTGGAGCGCTCTGGGAAGGGGTTCAGCATTCCGGAGCCATGGCTGGGGATGCCCGAGCCGGTTCTGATCTGGTGCGGATCGGCGCAGGGGGATTGCAGGGTGATCTGGCGCCAGCCTTGCAGCTGGCACAGCGAGTGCTCCCTGCCCTCCTGCACGCACGCTCTTCCCGGGTGCTGGAGCAGCCTGCCAGATCCATGGCCCTCAACCGGGAGGGGTTTTCTCACCATCCAGTCTGGGCAGCCCGAGTGCAGCAGGAGGGCACTGAGAGGTGTGAACGGCTTCTGTGCCCTCTCTGGTACTCCAGTTCGCTGGGATGTGGGCTTGATCCTGTTCACCTGAGCGTGGTTGTGCTGCTGAGTTACCCCCAGCTCCTCACATGGGCCAGAGAGAGCTCAGGGACTGGTTAAGGAGTGTGCTGGGGCCCAGAGCACTGAGCTTCATGGCTAATTCAGAGGGTGAGGGTTTGTTTATCCGTGCATGGGATGAGAACAGTGCCAGGCTGGCTGACCTGCTCCCATGGGCTGCAGGGGACTTTGTCTGAACCTCCCCAGCTCCATCCCTTGGGTGCTGCCACTGGGAAAGGAGAGGAGGAGATGCCATGGTGCCCCAAGGCCTATGTGCTGCCCTTAGGGAGGGGATGTCTCATGCCACCCCAGGGGATGGGGAAGGAGCTGTGCCACCAGCAGCACCCTCAGGAGCTCTCCTCGCAGGTTCTTCCCTCTCTGTTTAACAGGGATGAGCCAAGTCCGGGCAGCACTAAATATAGTCAAAGCATTCGTTCTTCGGTGTGGATACAAAGGCTGTCGCGACAGAGCCAAGGGGTAAACGTCCTTTGAGGGCTGACTCTGCTCTTCCCCTCCGCAGGTCCTGGGGCTGCCGCGCCGGGGCTCGGCCGTGCATGGGACTCCCCAGCGTGGCTGCAGCGCCGACGCCAAGAGGAATGCCAAAACGAAGGGGCTAATGAGCAGCAGAGAGGGAGGATCTATAACTTCCAGATGGCAACGAGCCCGTAATCCCTTTGGGAAGAATTAGGGACTCATCAACGCAGCAGAGCCTGGCGAGGGGAGCAAAGCACGACACCTCCAGCTCCGGGAGCACTGCGAGAGGCCAGAGGGATCCTGATGCTGACTGCACTGGCCATGCTGCGCTGAGCAGCCTGGCTTTGTCCCATGGAGCCCATCCCTGAGCACTGAACTATCTCTTGTTTTAATTGATCGCATGTTCTCCAAGCAAACCCCATCCGGGTCCTGCTCCTCCCAACACAGAAAAGGGCTGCTGCCCTTAACAGAAAGACTTCTTCCTTCTGGTTTTTATGTCCCATGGGATTGTAAAGCATCTTTCTTCTGGATTTCATCTCCCATCAAAGTGTGCTTTGAGGAGTTAGGGGCTTATTCCCATGGCTTTATAAACTGCCAGGATCAGAGGGTGTCTGCCTTCCGCACCACCACCACTTCCACTTGTCTGCGATGGGGCGAGAGCAGGAGCTGATCCAGGCCGTGAAGAACGGGGACATTCCTGGTGTGCAGAAACTGGTGGCCAAGATCAAGGCGTCCAAGAGCAGTGAGTACTGGGGTGCAGAGCTGTGGGATCCCTCTGTCTGGCCGGGCACTGCAGTCGGTACCAGGGTGTGAGTGCCAGCAGCGGGCTCGGTGCTGTCCAGGCTGGGTTCTAGTGCTGGTTCTGAACCCTGCAGCCCATGCAGATGAATGAGCAGGCTGTAAGGGATTGTCCTGGCAGCGCTGGGGTTCCCCCTCGGAACTCCAGGTGTGGCCCACTGAGCAGGGATGGGCAAAGGGGAACGGTGGTGGCGACGGGAAGTGAAGCCACTTAGGGGAAACCCTGCTACAAAGGGTCTGTAGCGATTGCCTGTATTTACCTTGTGAAAAATTATCATCCCAGCCAGTGGACTGGAACCAATCGTCAAGCCTTGAATTTCAGCCGGGTAATGTTTAACCCTTCAGCAGGGCTCTTTCCTTGCGTGTGTTCTCGGAAAGGTCAGCGGCAAGCGCAGCTCGGAGCCAACACTGGGCTCGTGGGGGTCCCCGAGGGTACCGTGGTCCTGCAGGCGCCATGCAGTGTCTGGAGGACGTGGGGAGGGTGGAAGGGTGGAGGAGAAGATCATGGCCACGGTGTCCTTGCACGGAGCTGAGCTCCCGGCTGTTTCTCATGACCTGCTAAGAGGAGGAAGCTGGGAAAAGTAAATAACAGAGCTCTCGGATGGTGTGTGGCCAGGGGAAGGTGCGTGGCGCCTGCCTGGGCTGGGGATGTGAGACCTCTGGCCAGGGATGCTTGTCATGGGGGGTCTTGTGGAGAGCTGTCCTTGGGGAGGGAAAGGGGGAACACGTCCAGGAGAGGAAGCCTTAAGGCTTCTTAGGAGTGGCTCAGGGTGGAGAGGCTGGTGCTGAGAAACATGAGTTATGCTGAGGATTATGAATGTGAGAAGGGATCAAGTCCTCTGGATCAGCACTGGAAAGCTTTGATTTGGGCCAGAACTTTGCACATCCCAACTGCCAGGGTTGCAGGGGGCCTGAGGGCCACCTCCCGCAGCAGGGGTGCCTGGTGCCCTCTCCCCAGGGAAAGGGATGGGGTGCCATTGTCTCTGCTTGCTCAGGGGTCCCTGAGCTGGAGGGAGAGGTTTCCCTGTGCCACTGGGTTGAAAGACATCCCTAAGGCAATAAATAACATCAGGCTCTGAGCATCCCACCAGCTGATGCAGCCCCAAGCTGCTGTCCCATGGCCAGCGGGCTGGGGTGCCCGTGGCAATCCTGCACACCCAGAGGGGTGAAGTTATACTGGTTTCCTTCAGTCCCCTCCAGGAACTCCCTCGCAGTCAAACCCTGTCTGTGTGTTTTCTCCCTGGCGCCTTCCCCTCCCTGCAGCCTTGGGGCACCCACGTGAACGTGTGCTTCACTCCCCCGCTGCAGTGGCGTCAGCACCTCCCTCTGCCTATTTTCACTGTATCCCTTCATAAGGAGGGGGATGCAACAAGCCCAGACCCCTGTGAGGACACTGCTTGATAGGGCTCCGTGCTGGACCTGTTGTGGGGGACTTGCCTGCTTCCAGGGGCTCATCCCCAGCATGGGGGGTATCGCTGCTCCCCATCCCTTCCAGTTTCCTCTCTCATGTGAGCCGAGCATTTGCCGTTCATTAAAGCGCCTTGTCCATATGAGAGGCCGAGATGCTGGATTTTATCTTTGTTTCAAATCCCTCTAAGAGTCCTTCTGCTGTCTCAGTGCATTGGGAGCTCGGGTGCTGTGATCAGCCCTCTGGGGCTTCCTGTGCCTAAAAAAGTCAGGGCGCGTAAGCAGAAACCGCGCGCCAGTCCCGGCAGCGGGAATTTCAGGGACGTGTTGTTTAACATTCACCACGCAGAGCCCTCCTCCCCGTGCAAGTGGGTCACAGCACCTATTATTACAAGGTGGGGAGAAGGTTTTGGGGGCAGGAGCAAGGCAGGTATCCTGCCTGCAGGGAGGGCATGTCCGGAGGATGCTGTGGTCCTTCTGCAGCCACCAAGGGGGTCTCCTCCAGGAGAGCTGGGCTGCTCCTGCCACCCTTTGCTGTGGGAGCAGCAACAGCAATGTTCTCCTTGTTCATTTCCTTCTCTCTTCCCCACCCCTCCGCCTCGGAGTGCTGGAGAGTTTAATTGAAATTGTTAACCGACCCGTCACGGCTTTGGCCTTTCTCCCTGGCCATCAATCACAGCCTGGGCTGGCTGCACTCACCAACAATGCACCCGTTGGCTGGGCCAGGGCTGCTGCTGCTGCACCGTGGGGCTGGGGCTCCCAGGGGATGTGAAAGGAAAGACACCTGCCCCCCCCAAGACTGAGCTCTCATCCCTGGGAAGGGATGATGGCTCCTGGAGCGGGACGGTGCTCAGCAAGGTTTGAGTGTCCGCATCCCTGGATGTGCAGAGCTAAGGGGCAGGGGATGAGGGGATGCTGGAGCAGAGCGTGATGCTCCTGCGATAGGCAGGAGCTGGAGGACCCGAGGAAGGCACTGAGAGCTGGACTCGCTGTTTGCCTTCCTGGAGGGAGTGGTGAAGGGTTTTGTTTAAACGTGCGCAAAGTGCAGAGAAAGGGCAGCAGCTGAGCAAACTGGTGTGAAGCTCTCAAGGACAGGGAGCGAAGCCCTGCCAGGCCTCAGCTGCTGCCTGAGGAGGTTCGGCCACCTTAGGCCAGCCGCTTGCCCCGTTCCATTAGCTCTGATGGGGCTTTCCAGGCCTTGGATATATGAAGGACAGGAGTGGGTGCCTGGGACTTGGCTGTGTCTGGGCTGTGACCTAGCAAGGTGTTAAACACTAGTGAAGGTTGCAGGGTGTCTTGGTTTTATCCCTACGCATGGGTTGGTGCCTCTCATTGCTGCATCTGGGCAGCACAGGGCACTCCAGGGTTTTCCCAAGAGCAGTGCTGGCTCTCCAGTGCTATCCCCTGTCTGGCTGGGTAGGAGAGGGATGCTGCTGCTCCATGTGCAATGGGACTGCAGGAGGCAGATGTGGGATAACTCGGTCCCCCCCTTAAATTTCCTCCTAATTCCTAGTAGCTGTATCAGCTTAAGCCCTGAAGCATGAGGTTTAATATCTCTCCTGTGATTTGTTAGCCTTTGCCACTGGCATTCTGTGTCCCTGTCTTCTGTAGAAACACCCTTTGTGTCCTGATGGGGTTTTTCCTTCTCTGAGCAGCAGCAGCCTCTATTTGGGGAAGAAGTTGCTCCTTTTTGCAGTTTGGGGGTTATTTTGCAATGATGTTAGATATGGTTTTGTGCCAACCTGCAAGACCAGCATAGAATCATAGAATAGTTAGGGTTCCTTAAGGAAAGGACCTTAAGATCATCCAGTTCCAACCCCCTGCCATGGGCAGGGACACCTGGCACTAAACCAGGGCACCCAAGGCTCAGTCCAGCCGGGCCTTGAACACTGCCAGGGATGGAGCATCTATCACTTCTTTGGCCTTGCCCATCCCCTGTCACTGGGGAGGACTGTCCTCCTTCCTGCTGCTCCTGAGTGAGGTTTGTCCCAAGCCTGAGGTGCTCCTTTTACTCTGCATAGTTTGGCTGCGGGCAAAAGCCTCGGGCAGGATCCTCGTGGTTTCGGGCTCTGTTAACACCCGATGGCTTTCCCTGCTGGTGGTGTGTGGGCACCCTGCCTGCTGCTCCAGCCGTGCCCTGGGCACTGCAGGACCAGGCTCTGCCCCTGATGCCGAGCGCGTCCCTGGCCGTGTCCCTTGAAGCCCAAGTGTGAGGACGCGCTCCAGGGGCCCTCCCTTGCTCTGCCGGACGGGCTGGACCGGCTCCGCTGCCGTGCGAGGGCCGCCACGGGCGCGCCTGCGGAGGGACGCCGAGGAGCAGCTCCGGAACGGGCAGAACTCCCTCTGCCGCCGCGGCAGCGGAGCGGGGCGAGGCGTGCCCAGGGCAGCGCGGCCCCGCCACCGGGACCCCTCCGCCCGCAGCATGCCCGGACCTGCCCCGGAGCCAGCCCGCGGTGATGGGGACGGGGGGAGAAAAGAGGCTTCAAAGGCGAGCTTGAGGCTGCAGCGCTGCACGGGGGGGTCCGTCCTTTCTCCAACCCCCCCCCAGCCCAGTCTCTAATAGCCTGGTGCGTTTTCCCATCTACATCCCGGTTGTTGGAGCGCATGGGGTCGGGTTTTGCCCCTTGTTTTGCAGCTGTCTTCCCCAGGAAAGGAAAGCCCCGCATAGGCAGTGAAAGCAGTGATTGCTTTTCAAAGCTGGTTTCTTAACGGGTGTTGTGTTTGGAAGGGGGCCCGGCTGCTGCCGGTGTGCCCGGAGCCAGGGAAAGCGCGGGAGATAAGGCAGGAGCAGACAACGTGGCACAGGGAGATGGAGGAGTGCCGGGCATTGCATCCTTGAGGCACCCAGCCTCGTGCCCCTCTGCACCCCGTCTCCCTGTGTTCACATCTCACCCTGTCCCAGGTCTGTATTTCGGTCCCCAGCCTTTGAAGAGCCATTGGCAGGGCAGCCCGTGGCTTCTTGCTGTCAGCCTGGGCTACCTGCAGCTGCCTTTTCCCTGCCTGGGTAAAAGAGTGGGGTGGGAAAAAGGGCTAGTTCTAGGGAAGGGGATGAGTGTGGGGTCTTTCAAGGCTGCTTCAGGCCGTGCTGTCTTCACTTGGGGGTGGCTGGGCAGCACTGGGGGTATCCCAGGGACTTGCCAGTCTCTCAGGGCCATGGATGGAGCTGGGCTGGTGGCCAAACCCAGTGTCACAGGCAGGAGGCTGAGGTTTGGGACAGGAGGGGGATTTCCATCCTTTGGCACTTCCCAGTGACTCATTCCAGATGAGGGGGCTCTTCCCAAGGGCCTCAGAGGCCGTTTTGGCTGCCTGACCCAGAAACACAGGACAATTTGGATGACAACAGCTCAAAGGCAGACAGGGAGGGCAGACCTGAGCCATGGAACACTGTGTGCCAGGCTGCCAGCAGCACATGGGCACTGTAATGGGGACGGTGCTCCCCAGGGCTGCACCCAGGCAGGGCAGGATGTGATGAAGCAAGGACACAACCAGCACGGGCATCCTGTCCTTGGGCTGGGATTGTGGGGCTGGACCTGGTGCATAAAGACTTTCTGGATGGCAGTAACCCATCCAGCAAGGCCCCATGGGTTTGATGGCACTGTGTGCGTGCCGTTGGCACTCCCACTTTATACCATGTGGGAGCAGAGCTGCTTTTAGGTGAAAACATCATCGTGCTCTTCCTCCTCGGGGCTGCTGGGTCGGAGTATCTTGGCTGCAACCTAGAAAGGGGATGCAGCATTGTCCCTGTGGTCCATGCCGGCATCACTCCGGACACCTCTCCGTCAGGAGATGCTGCAAGAAGGTGTTTTGGGGAAGGGGAAAGTGAATCATCAGATCCCAGCAGTGATTTACAGCATCCCTTGTGTGGAAGATGGTTTCCAGCCGGTCGGGAGCGCGCTCCCACACAGCGTCACCCCATCAAGAGTTAAAAGAGGGGCTGGATGCCGTGCGTGTGTGTGTGCATGCACGCGCCCTGTTTTGTTTTTAAAAGCTCCTCTCTGGCCTGGATCCCCGCCAGAGCCGGGGCCGCCGCTGGCAAAAACTCCAGCAAAGGAGTATGAAAGGGGCAGAAACTAAATAACAATAAACCACCTTTTTTTTGGCTGTTCTAGCAAGCAAAGAGGGGGAGGGGAGAAGCTGCGAGTATTCCAGCTCATCCCGTCCGTCCCAAATCATCCCATGCATCCCAAATCCCATTCTTGGCTTCGCCATACCTAGGATGGAGAGGGTGAGACCTGCTTGAACCTTGAGGCTGCAACATCACCCGGGCAGTGCCGAGGTGTCCTGGTGAGTCACAGACCTGTCTGGAGATGCCCAAACTGCTTGGAAATGGCTCTGCCGGGATGATCAGGGAGGGGTTGGACATCTTCACCCACCCCTTGCTCCTATGGGATGCCCCGGGGCTGCGGCAGCCTGGGCCTGGGGTATGTGTGCAACCCCAGGGAGCAAGGCTGGAGCTGGGACTGAGCACGGGGAGATAAGGAAGCAGGGAGAACCTGTGTGTGCAGCAGGTATGCGGCTCCTGCAGCATCCCAGGCCTGGCGCAACACGTCCGGCTGTGCTTCCGCCAAGCCGTGCCAGCGCCGCTCCCCGCATGGGACCCAGCCAAGGCTGTGCACAGAGCACGCAGCCCCTGGCGCTGCCGCCGAGCCCGGACCCTCATCCCGGCATCCCATGGATGCTATCCCAGGAGCCAGAGCCTGGATCAGTGACCCCGGTGGGCGGCTGTGCCGTGAGGGGTGAAAACTCCCGGGATTTCGTAACACGGCCGTGGGCAGGCACGTTGTGTAAGGATGTCTGCTTGGGAAGGAGCTGGGGAGCCCGGCACGGAGGTACCCCAATGGCAGGGCTGGCTCGGGCTCTGCCATCAGCTTCACTCTTGCTCCGTCGCATCATCGGTGCCAGGGTCTGGCTGGTGCTCAGCCCCCGCTCCCCCACCTCGAGCAGCCCATCTTTGAGGCATCGTCTTGTTTCTGTGCCAGGATGGGTGCGGGTGAGCCTGAAGGGGGTTTTCCAGCTGGAGACAAATTGGGTGCGAACAGCAGTAGGGAGGCGGTGGATTGGGAGCCGCATGGAACTTCCCCATCCATTGGTGTCCTTTCCCCCTGGGCAGCACACCCAGCTCACAGCGTGGTGGCCTCTCGGGGACCTCGCCAGCCTCACCACTTGTCTCAGCAGGCTCTGAAAGGGCTCAGATCCTCCCCGGTGGCTCATCGTTGACTACATGGGGTATGTGGGTGCATGGTGAGCCCAGCCAGCTGCATGGGGGCCAGCACAGCCATGGCAGTGGGGGTTGTATTGGACTGCAGCCCGGGATGCTCTGGTCAGCCTGAAACACTTCTGGTTTGGTTTTGTCGGGCTGACGCAGGTTGCAGGAGCCCTCCTGGCTTCCCTGAATGAACATCCCCTAATCCTGGGTCAGAAAGAAGGGAAACACTCCTCCTTGCATGGGAAGAGGGTGCTGCACAGACAGAAGAGCTCCCTCTGATCCTGATCTGCGTCCTCCTTGGTGGTGCTGGGCACAGGCAGCCCCCTGTGTTAGAGCATCTGTCCCACTGGTTATATATAGCAGCATGTGCTGGGCTGCATATGGACATCCTGGAGCTGCTTCTCTGTTACTTCCACCCCAAACCTGGTGTGGAGACACGGTGGGGTCCTGACCTGAGCCCCCAGAGTGATGGCTCTGCTCTGTCCCATGCATCCTGCTCCAAATACCTGGATAAACATCTCTGAGGAGCAGTGCAGGTGGGTGCCCCATCCGGGATCAACCCAGGTGCTGGGATGGGGATCAGCACGTGCCCATCAGCCCCAGCGTGTGTCCAGCCATGTGCTTGCAAATCCAGCGCCTCGTTGGCCAGGAAGGGCTGCTTTGCTCTCCTAGGGCTTTCCCAGCAGCACTGGCACAGCTTGGAAAGCCGTTTGCTGGCAAGGTTTGGGAATGGAGCATCCCACCATGATTCCCTGGCTGGGGTAGAGGGCACTGGGGTGGCACGGTGCAAGAAGGGTGCCTTTGCCTATGATAAGGAGCCAAGGGAGGTGGGGGGCACCCTTCTTCCCCCTGTGCACCCCCTCATCCTCACCAGCACCCCGGGATGCTGAGGGGCGTTGGGGGGGGTTTCCATGCTCAGCTCCCACGTCCTGCCTCCGCCGCCAAGCCGGGCTTGCCGGGGCCGTTCCTGACACGCACCCGTGGTGCTGGAGAGGCGTAAACAGATCAGGTTCCCGGCAGGGGTCCAGGGAGCGGGCAGGCCTTGGCTTGCATCCCACCGCCCGCGGCCGGGCTGGGATGTGGGGAGCGCCGAGGCAGGGGATGGGGTGGAGGGAGGGGGATAACCTGGTGGAGGGGTCCCTGCGGGAGCCTGGGTATGACCTTGGTTTGATGGGGGGCCAGGGGTGCAGCCCCTGACTCAGTTCAGCCCCAGTGCTAAGGTGGGTCTGTTACTTCGGGATTCAGCGGTGTTGGTGCTGCCCCAAACCACCTTTTCTGACCCTGCATGGGAAGCCCATGGCCTGGGGGTCGTCAGATCCAACCACCCGGTTGTATTCTGATTGCCCTTGCTGCAAATCAGCCCTTGTCCCTCCCATGGTACGTGGTGGGGACGGGGCTGCTCTGCGTTGTCCTTGTCCCCAGCTGGTCCCCAAGCAGCTGCTGGCGGGCTCCGGCATCCGGGCTGGGTGATGGGAGGAACCCAGTGCCGGCCCCGGAGCAGCTGGGACAAGGGGACGGGGGCAGGAACGCGGTGCCAGGAATAGCTCAGCAGCCACTGAGGCCCCCACAGGGACAACAGGATGGGCACAGGGTCCTGGTGTGGGGTCCTCTTTCTGCCATGGGGATGGGGAGATGCTGCTCCCAGGACATGCAGCATCACCGACTGTTAAGTGCATGTAAGAGATTGCTGCTTCCACATGGGGCCACGCATGGTGGTGCAAGGTGTGATAGAGCTGAGACCAGACACTGGTTTGTCTTGCTCAGGCTGAAGGGAGCTTGGCCCATGTCTGCTTGGGATGGACTCATCCCTCTCCCCTTCCCATTGACAGCAGTGTGGAGCAGCCAGGCACTTCCCACTTGCTTTGGTAGGCAACCTTGTGCAGGGGATGGGAGCAGCAAGGATAGATGGATGTGCTCTGCACCCTTGCCATCACCAAGAGATATGGAGAGGGATCCTTCTCATCCCTTGTAGCTTGGGAGCACCGAGCAGCCCTTGCTGGGCGAGATCCTCTTGATCTTTCCCAATGCAGGTGCTATGAATGGCTGCAGTGCCACAGCATCTGTGGAGCAGTCACCCATCCAACATCCCTGGGGACCAGCAGGAGCCAGAGGCCATGATTTGTTTCTGTCCTTGTGGGAAGGAACCAGTTTGCTCAAGCAGCTGGGATGAGTTCAGATGGAGCTGGATAGCCCATGCATCATTTGCTGGAAGCTGTAGGAAGCAAAGAGCCTCTCGCTTCGGTTTAGCAATAGAGTGTAGCAGCAGCACCCGCCCAGGAGCAGAAATCCTTGGGTCCTAGGGAGGAAAACCCAGTCCCCAGGCAGTGTCTGCCCCGTCCCTGCACAGGTCGGGCTGTGTGTGTGTCCCAGGGGACCCCAGTGGCCTGTCCCTGTGCTGGCAGCAGCACCGGCTGCGGGGTCACAGTGGAGGAAAGGCATCTGCAAGGTATTTTTAACCCCCAGCAGCAGGTCTGAGGCTCGCCCTCGGCTGCTCATTGCCCATGGGCTGGTGATGGGGGGGTGGCTTTAGGAAGGGTCAGTTCCCGGCTGCTCAGGAAGGAGCGACAGCACTTGAACCATGGACCTGCTGGGTGACCTCGCACTGCCTCCCCTCCCATCCTGTGTGTGCCGTGCCCAGATTAGAGCAGCCAGGGTGGGGACAGCCGCTCCGTCCGCCCCGGCAGCTCCAGGTACACGGCAGCAGCTTCCCCGGGGCCAAACGGGGAGGATGGTGCAGGATTTCCAGCCGCCGCCGCATCCCTGTGTGCTTTGAGCACCGGCCATACCGGCTGGAGCAGCTCCTGGGTGCCCTGTGCCAGGCTGGGGCTGATGGGGACAGAGCACCATAGGTTTGCAGCAGCCCTGTTCTCCAGCATCACTTGCCCCTGGGAGCTGCATGGTTTGCTGCTGCCACCCAAACTACAGCTGAGGGCTGGATGCTCTTTTCACTCCCTTGGGCTCGCAGGGTTTTGGTGGCTGCTCCTGGCTGCTCTAGTTTTTATCTGGGCCTCCTTAGAACCATCAAATAAATAGCTACGTGCTGCTCCTGAGCGTCCAACCCTGCAGGTGTAGGTGGGTTGCTGCGTCCCTGCCCGCCCTCCCTAATTAACTGTTGCTCAGCAAATCCAGACTCACTGACCTGCCCTAATCTTCCCGTGCAAGGCAAGCCCTTAACTGCTGGCTCCTGCTGCCTCTCCTGGCCCCTGTGAGCCCATACCATGTCCATGCCCCTGGGGATGCGATGGGAGATGGTACCCCAGGAAGCAGCATCCCCCCTTTTCCTGGCTGGCAGCTCCCTCTGTGCCCATACTCACGTTGCTCTCACCGTCCCCCTGCATCCTGCTTCCCCTCTTTCTTCCTCCCATTGACCGTGTGCCGGTTGGATTATTTTTCCCCAGATGCTGCAGTCTGCAGTTTTCCCAGGTTGGATCTGCCTGGGTTTGTTCTCCTAATCTCTCTAAGTCCCTTTTGTGTTATTTCTGCCCTCATCCCTCTGTTGCGCATCCTCCAAGGATTATATTAATGCACTGTTGGCTTGGCATCACATCAGCGAGGATGCAGAGGGCATCTGTAGGTGCAGAACCCTTTTGCCTGGGTACCTGGGGAGCACTGGAGCCCTGCAGCCCCTTTCCTGGCTCCCAGTTGGGACCAGTATGGAACCAGCTGAACCTGAACTGAGGTGTGTTAATGCTGGACAAACTGCTCTGCTGGTCACCGTGTCCTGCAGCCCATGGGTGGCTCTGGCCCCAGGGTGTACCCAGTGATGCACTGTGGGCGCAGGCAGAGCTCACACTTGGCCACTGGCCCCCACCGCTATCGCCCCATCTCTTCCCGCTCGGGAGGTGTCCTGTCCTTTCGGAAGGATGGGGGAAATGGAAAAGGCTCCACCTCTTCCCTGGGCAAATACAGCTCCTCTGAGTTCATATCCTGGAGAGCGGAATAGCCAGGTCCCAGCAGGGACGGTGACTTCACCTCCCGGTAACGCGTTTCCCCGGCCAGCTGGGAAAGGAGCCTTTGCATCAATGAAGGAGCCGCCCGGCTCCACACACCCGAAGCCTTTCCCAGCTCTTCCCATCCTGGCCGGGGCTGGGGGATGCATTTCCATGGGGAAGGGGTGTTACTGCTGCCCCTTGCCAGGGGAGCGGGGCTGGGGCGCAAAGGAGTGTGAACCCCCACATTACTGGGGAGAAGGGGAGCGAGCACCATTCATCACCCCATGAGCTTCTGGGGGTCTCAAAGCAGGAGCATGTGTTTGGATTCTCAAGGGATGAATCCAGCCCCAAAGGACTCTTATGATGCTGTTTCCTCTCCTTAGCATTTGCCTCCTCCATGTGGCCGTCAAACCTTGGGGGTGAGAGGCAAAAGCTGCACCTTCTTCCCAGCTGCGTGGATGGGGATGGGGTTTCCGATTCTGTTTTCCTTTCATTGTTCTGGGAGCCTTCCCTTTGAACGAGCTGCCTGTTTTTTCCTGCTTTTCTTGGGATGGAAGCAGCGGGGGGAAACTGGGGGTCTGGCTGGGGGTCCCGGTGCGGCTGGGCTGGGGCTGAGCGCTCTGTGTCAGTGCTGTGCAGGGATGCTGCCCTTCCTGCTGCCAGCCTCTTTAAGAAACCTAATTGTTGGATTTTCTCTGGGAAAAAGGCTCCCAGCCTTTCCCAGAGAAGGAAAAAGGCCCCCAGTTGACTCCATGGTCCTGCTGCCATGTCCCCTTCGCCTGTCATGGGTCCCTAGCGCAGGGAGGAAGATGCCTTGGACCTCTCAAATACCACCTGTCCTTTGCCATCTCTTGTCTTCACCATCATCCATCGTATCTGAACACATTACAGGGTAGGAAAGCTTTAAGAAGGAGAAGGCCCAGCTGAGGAGGGAGGCAGAGCTGCCAGAGGAGACTCAGACATGCTGTCAACAGAGACAGCTTGGTGGCAGGAACGACTTGGGCTCTGCATGGCTGTAAGCCCTAACAATTGGGGCTCAAGCCAAGGGTTAATGGTGGAGGCTGTTGAGGTGAGAGACGAGCAGTGTGTGTTTTGGAGTGGGGATGCTCACAGTGCAGGGATGCTGTGTCCAGCCCTCGGGATGCTGTGCGGAGCTGCCAGGAGTTCAGCTCCTGATGGGGTTATTCCAGCTGGATCCAGGCTCCCGAAACTGGGAGCGGGGCTTGGGTGCAGTAGCCGTCGTGCAGTGTCAAAGCAGGCAGGGCTCTGGCCGGGTCCCACTGGGTTTGGAAGGTTTCTCAGGGGTGAAGATGCCAGTTATCCTGAAGCAGTTGCCAGAAATGGTGCAGGGAAGGATAGAGTTCTCTAGCGCATCATGCTCTCCAGTGACTGCAGTTTGCCCTGTGTTGATGGGAGTCTGCCTCCCTGATTGCAGCCTCCCTTTTCCTGCCAGTTAACCCAGTGGCTTTGCCCCAGTTGGACCCACCCCGCAGTGCCTGGCTTGGTGGAGGACCTGTTTGTCAGCGTTGGTGGGGATCCCATTCACAGGGGTGCTGTGAAGCATCGAACCCCAGGACAGGCCATTTGCAGGCAGGAAAGCACTGCAGCCAGCTGAACATCTGGATGCAGGGATGGGTGCTTGTCCACGTATCCCACCCAGCAGCACCCATAGTCACAGGGGAAGCAGGGGAGCCCTGCATGCCCAGGGAGCTGAGCACAGCGCTGGGCTCTGGCTATGGTAGGGTCAGAAGCTCTTGGCTCTCACCCAGCCTCCATCCTAAGCTTGCTGGGCGACTTTGGTTGAGTTTCTTCACACCGCTGTGGCTGAGCTCCTTCCCTATCGGAGCGGGTGAATCTCCTCCGAGCCTACTGGGAAACTGCATCCGAAGCAGCCGGTTTTCCAGGAGGAGCCGGGTGTGGGTGGCCGCAGCGGACGTGCCTGTGGATGCAGGGGCGACAGGAAGGGAGATTCCTACAGAAGACGTCACCTCTTTGGGTCTCAGTTTTGGGTGAGACATCAAGCGTCCATAGAGCCCAGCATGAACCCACTGTGTGTGGGGCAGGGCCACCCCAGGCCAGGCAGGGCAGGTCGGGTGAGGCTGCCACCTCCAGCCCCCGGAGGGGGAGATGGTTGGTGCTCTGCAGGATTAGGGGTGAGAGTCCCTGCATGGCTTTTGTTTGTCCAAGAGGGCATTTGGTGTGTCTGGAGCACATGGGCCTTCTCCCACCACACAGGGCAAAAGGATGCTGTTCCTGCAGTGCCCAGACAGAGCATCCCTCCATGCAGGGTAACCGTGGCTGGTAGTGCAGGGATGCTCGCTGTGTGGGGACACACAGGCTGGATGTTGAGGGATGCTGTGGCTGGCAGTGCAGGGATGCTCATGGCGCAGGGACACTCAGGATGGATATTGAGGGATGCCCGTGATGCAGGGATGCTCAGACCTGCAGTGCGGGGGGGCTCAGGGCATGGGGATACTTGCAGCCAGCAGTGTAGGAATGCCATGGGAAGACAAGGGGAAGGGATGAGGGCCTGTGACAGAGGCCCAGCAGAGAGGTGGGACTGGCAAGGAGGTGTCTCCAGTTATGAATCTGTGCTCTCCACAAAGGCTTGAAGTGGAAGAGCGCAGACCACAGTGATCGGACAAAACCCGGGGGGGGGTCACAGCTAAAGCAGCGCTTTCTGGAGCCTGACTCTCCCTGGGGGAGCCAGGGCAGGAGTCTCCAAGGGGTGCTTTGTGGGGGGGGGACAGACAGGATGCTTGGGAGCCAAATCCAGGCCAGCTCTGCGGAGGGATCGTGTCCGTTTCCAGCACCTCAGGGAGAAGCCGCCGGGGCCGAGCTGTGCGGTGAGGGGCAGGGGCGATGCCGATGCCGTACCCGCTGCGCTGGCACCGGGTGCTGGCCGGGCAGAGACACGCCTGGCTCCACGCAGCCGGCACAGCCGGCGCCGGGTGAGCGCCCGGGGGGGGTAAATAGGGGTTGGTGCCGGGCCGGGTGCCAGCGGCACGGGTGAGGAGCCTGCCCTGGCCGGCGGCTCCACGGGTGCCCCCTGCATCCCATGATGAGCTCAGCCCAGCGGGCAGTACAACAGGGGGTGCAGCCTGGACCCATGGGGAAACTGAGGCACAGGGCACAGCGCAGGGGCTGGCTGGGGATATGCCATGCGGGGCTGTGCCATCCTGGCTCCTCCACCAGTGAGGATTCAAATGGCCACGGGCTGGCACTTTGCCATGGTTGAGTTATGGGCCCATCGCTACAAGAGAGACATTGAGGTGCTGGAGCCAGAGAAGGGAATGGAGCTGGTGCAGGGCCTGGAGCCCAAGTGTGATGGGGAACGGCTGAGGGACCTGGGGGGTTCAGTGTGGAGAAGAGAAGGCTCAGGAGGGACCTGATGGCTCCCTACAAGCGCCTGAGAGGAGGATGGAGCCAGGAGGGGCTGGGCTCTGCTCCCAAGGAACAAGGGATGGGACAAGAGGAAACGGCCTCAAGCTGCACCAGGGCAGGTTTAGATGGAGCTGAGGAACAATTCCTGCCCCAGAGGGTGCTCAGGCATTGGAACAGGGCAGGGCTGGAGTCACCATCCCTGCAAGTGTTCACACAGCGTGGAGACGGGGCCTCAGTGCCATGGGTTAGGGGTGGCCTCGGCAGTGCTGGGAACGGTTGGACTGGATGAGCTTGAGGCTCTTTCCCAGCCCGGTTCTTCCATGATCCCATGGCCGAGGGTGCGGGTCCCGCTGGCGGCCGCGCTGCTTTCCCAGCCCCGCACACGTGTGAGCAGTTCCCGGCGCTGCTCTTGGCAGCCCCGCGCTGCACAGAAGCTCTCTGCCTCCCTCGAGGCCTCGCTCAGCGCCGGCCCCGCGCTGCCGAGCCTCATCCTGCCTGGGCAGGTGCTGGAGCAGGGATTGGAGCGGGATGGGAGCCCGATGGGACCCCTCGGAGGGGGCATGTTGGGGAGCCCGCAGCTGGAGTTAACCCTTGGGATGCCACGCTCCTGGAACCATCCACTTCAAGGGCTTTTTGCATTTTGGCACCAAATCTGTGTTTTCCTGTGTTCGTCTTCCTGGGATGTGAATGTGATCCTGGCAGGGAGCGGGGGTTTGTGGATCAGGCCCATGGGTGCTCCCAGCCTGCTGCAAACACACAGGAGGTGATGATGTGCCTGGGATGGGAAGGGTCTGGATCAGCCCCAGCCCTGCAGCCCTTTCCCTGCCTGGCTCTAGGGTGTCCCGACTGGAGGTGCATCTCCAAACCAGTCTGGGAGGGCTGTGGGATTGGGAATGCTGTGCCCCAAAACATCTGGTTGAGGAGGGCCATGGAGCCTGGAGCTGCCGGGACACCAACAGGAGGAGAAGGTGCTGAAGAAATGGGGAAAAAAATGGGGAAAGTGGTCAAAAGGAGCACATGGGTGGAAAGAGGAAGAGGGATGCAGGGAAACCCTTCCCCTTCCCAGGGGTTTGTTTCCAGTTTGTAGCTGGGGATGAACCCTTTCTGCTTTTGGGGACCTGCTGCTTTCCCATCCACCCATGCTGTCCATGGTCTGCATTGTCTTGCCCTGTGTCCCAGCCTTGCTGGGCAGGGAACTAATCTGAGGAATGCTGCTTGGAAAGGGGCAAAGACACAGACACTGCTGTGCAGATGCTGACAGCTGCCTCCTGGGGCTGGGGAGCCAACAGGGACACCCCCTGTGTCCTGGGGCACCCACTGCATCCCAGCCCCGCTTACTGGACCCCACCAGCCACCCCAGTGCCATTGCAGGAGGTGGTTCGGGATGGGATTTAGGGAGAGCTTGTGCTATTCAAATAATGGGCATTGCTCAACTCCAGAGCCAGCCTGGGGGGGGCTGTGGGATGTTTCAGCCTCTTTCGGATGTGCACAGTGGGAATATCCATCCAGCCCTTCTCCTCCTAGCACAGTGCAGGCTCTGCCCCTCTGCAGTGGCTAAGGCCCTCTCTTCCTCCTCCTCACCCCTGTTTCCCAGCTCAGGCAGTTTCCAGCTGATGGGAACAGTCCCACAATGGGATGTGGCTTTGGAAGAGCTTTCGGGTTGGTGGAGCCGCTGGCTGCCACTCTGGAAGGGGTAATTAGGGTGATCCCATCCTGATCCCCTCAGCTGTGGTGAGGAGTCACGAGTCCTTCACCGGCAGCCACTCCAAGCCCATTCTGCACTAATGAGGCTGTTTACAAAACAGCACAGATTGCAGTAAGGACCACAGCATCCCTTGGTTTCCTTTAATTACCATTTGCATGAGGAATGGGCCGGCCCCCTCTTCAACCCTGCCTTCCGGCAGAGGGGCCATACAGCAGAGTATGGCTTTGTATGGGATCTGCCATGCGAGGTGGGGAGAGACCTCGGGAGAGGAGGAAAAGAGAGCTGCGGATCTCTGAGGATCTGCGTCCAGCTGCAAGGAAAGGGACTCCTTCCCCAGGACCCCGCTATGTTTTAGTGGGGTTGGAGCACTCCAAGCCTGGCTCTCAGGCTTTGATTTTCCCTAGGAAACAGCAAAGGAACTTTTCAAAGCAGTTAATCCTCCCTGGCCCGGCCGTGGGGCAGAGGAGGAGCGGCGGCATTCCGTGCCCCCCGCATCCCTTCCCCTTTCTTTCCCTTTTGACTTGGCGGATGAATTCCAGGGATGTTAATCCGTTCTCAACCCCTCGGTGGAGAATGAAACGTCCTCTCCGTGTGGGAGGAAGGAATTCATTCGAATTAATTGCGGGAAGGAGCCATCGGGGGGAGCGGGAGAGTGTGAGGCTGTGTGGGGTGAGCATCCTCTGCGGCTCAGTGGTCCCCAATGGGGAGCGATGGGGGGGACACAGGGATACCCGGGCTGGCACAATCCTCACATTCACTGAGGCTTCGGCCATAAAATGCCAGCCATGTGCTCTGTGGGCCAGGCCTTGGCAGCAGGGATGGGCACAGAGGGTGAGTGGGGAGCGGAATGGCCCCACTCAGCAGTTTTGGGGTGTTTCTGCCTATAAAAGGGAGGGAAGCACGGTCCCACCGAGCAGGGGTGACAGGAGCTGCGGGGTCTGGCCCGTCCCGGGGGTGCACAGAGATGGAGCAGGAAGGATGAAGGAGGAAAGGGTCTGAGCTTGGGCTGGGTCAGCCCATTGGGGGTTCGTGGATGTGAAGATGGAGTGAGAGGAGGGCAGAGACCGCCGGGATGGGGCAGGCGCTGTTCTGTGCGCCGGGAGGTCGGTGCGGCTGCGGGATGGGGTCACACAGGGTGCTGGGGGCTGCCTCCTGCCCTCACCTTCACCTCTTCTCTCTGCAGAGCTCCTGGGGTCTGCCAAGCGCCTCAATGTGAACTACCAGGATGCGGACGGGTGAGTGCTCCCCTGGCAGGGTGCTGGGTGCTGCTGCCGGCATGGGGCAGGGGGGGGTTGTTCTTCCCTGTATCCAGTCGGTTCTGCAGCTCTGGGTATCAGAAAGCTGCTGAGGCACGGGGGACACAGCAGCATCCCAAAGCCAGGGCAAGCCCTGTAGAGGCAGACCCAGCGCCTGCTGGAGCTAAGGGCTGTGCTCGATCCATCCAGCAAAATAAAGCTCGTGTCCCCTTCCATAGGGGTGGGGGTGAAAAGGGATCACAGGGTGTCCAGCCAGTGACCCATGTCTTCAGTGCTGGTTGAAGCAGTGCCTGCACGTGCTTGTGCCTGTGTTTAATGTCCCAAGAGGAAAATCCCTTCATCTGGGGGGGGTTAGAGGGGGACAAGCTGAGGTTGCCAAGTGACCACAGCATATTTGTGTAGCTCATCACTTCCAGAATCCAAGCACTTAATAAGATGGGTACTGAAAGTTAAAGAAACCACAAAGGGCCATAAAATAAATCAGTGTGGTGTTCTTATTGGATTAGCTCTGACCTGTGCTGCTGTTGTACCTAATTCCTACAGGTTTTCTGTTTGAGGGCTCTGGAGGAGGAGGAGGAGGTGTCCGTGATGAGCCCTGAAGGGCAGTGAGGGGTTGAGAATGTGCAGGATGGTTCTGTCTGAAAATAGCACTGTGCAAATGGAGCTTAATAGGGAAAAAATGTAATAATAGAAGCAATGATCTGGTTCTGATAGGGCACAGGGCTCCTGGAGGGCTGCTGATGGGAACAAGGGCAGAGGGTTCCCCATCAGAGAGGGCATGGGCAGCACATGGGATGCAGGAAGGGGATGGCAGGGAGGTGAGAGCTGTGCATGGGAGAGCCACACGGATGATGGTGTCCTTGGTGTCACCTTGCTTGTGGGTTAGAGATGATGGGGCAGGTGAACGTGGGCTGCTGGAGCTGCCTCTGGGGCAGAGCTGGCCCCACAGGGATCCCTGCAAGGTTGGCTGGGGGTGTTTTGTGCCTCCCACATTCTCACTTCAAGGCAGAGCTCAGGGACACGGTGGCTGCACTGAAAGGAGGAGCATCCCTGCTGGGGTTCGCATCCCTCCTGCATCACCCGTAGGGATGTGGGGATGCTCTGGGACCATGGCTCGGGAGGAGGGAGCCATGGTAGCTGAGCTGTGTCCCCAGCACAGGGCTGAGCACGTTGGATTCCCAGGCTGGCTCTGCCTGGAAGCCCCTCACACCCCTTGGAGCAGCACATGGGCTAATCCCCAGCAGTGCAGGGACCCTTTGCTTGGCCTTGGCCCTTCACGTGGCAGCACAGGGGGAGCCCTGGGCAGACAGGCCCCTTTCACAGCCCCAAGACACAGGGCTCTTTCATTACCAGCGGCCTCCCACACTGTGCCGTGGGCTCCCGGCATCCCTGCTGGCATGGTGAGGGAGCAGCAGTGGCTGCTGTGCCGCTGTGTTTGCTGGGTGCTGTGAGCAGTGTGGCTGTGCTGCAGAGAGAGGAGGTGCATCTCTATCCATCCTGCCTGTCTGGGGGCTGAGGGACACTTCTTGCTGTGGTGTCGGGGTGCACAAGGTCCCTGCATCCCTTGCTGAGCCCTGGGGCTTGGACAGCACGAAGGGATTTATCTGCTTTGCTATAGGGAAACTGAGGCACCGGGAGCAGGGAATTAGGAGGGATGTGGCCATGACCAGGCAGTGACCAGCCCCATGTCCCTGTGCAGGCAGGGGCTGTAGGGACAGCGTGGTGGGGATGGAGCTGGGCTGAGCTCTGCCTTGTGTCACAGGTTCTCAGCACTGCACCACGCAGCCCTGGGCGGCAGCCTGGACCTCATCTCGCTGCTGCTGGAGGCACAGGCCACCGTCGACATCAAGGACAGCAATGGTAAGGGGTGACCCCGACCCCCTGGCACAGCCCCATGGCCCCGGAACACCCTGAGCAGGGCTGGGGGCCTCATCCATCCCTGCTGAGCCCCATTTCCTGCAGGGATGCGGCCCCTGCACTATGCAGCGTGGCAGGGGCGCGTGGAGCCCGTGCGGGTGCTGCTGCGAGCCGCTGCCTCCGTCAACATGGCCTCGCTGGATGGGCAGATCCCGCTGCACCTCTCGGCACAGTACGGCCACTACGAGGTGGTAAGTGAGAGCCCAGCACCCCACACACCCTCTGGGGTGAACCCCATCATGCAAGGGGTGAGCCCCATAGTGTGGGATGATGCTGAGCTCCTGTACCACGTTCCTTGCCGCAGTCGGAGATGCTGCTGCAGCACCAGTCCAACCCCTGCCTCATCAACAAGGCAAAGAAAACCCCCCTGGACCTGGCCTGCGAGTTCGGGCGCCTGAAGGTGAGTGCTGGGGGCTCTGCCCTGCACTGGGCACGTCTCTGAAGCTCTTTGGCTCCTATGGGAGCAAAGCACTAGGTCTGGTTGTGCTTTCTCTCTTCCACAAGCCTCAGCGCCCAGCAGGCAGCATCTGCCTGGATAAGGCTGGATCCTGAACCTGGGAGCTGCAGGTTTTGTTCCTGACCTCACACAGGGCAGCATGGGGCTGGGAGGGAAGTGGGGAGTCCTCGCTCCTGGTTCCTGTTTGAGCTCAGATAGGCTTTGCTGGCTGGTCCCCACAAGCCATGAGCACCCAGCTCCAGGTCCTGGCATGGCTTGTGAGGACAGGGCCACCCTGTGCTCTGGGAGACCCCAACCCAGGCAGCACCACACCATCGGGCTGGGCTGGAGCTCATCCAGCCAGACTGTCCCATACCCCACTGGGGAGGGGAGCAGGGGGATATTTCCATCTTTGGAGTATCTATAATGTCTGCAGCTATAAACAGGGCAGTAAAAATAACTCCTCTGTGCCCCTGGGCTGCCCTGAGACGCTGAATGTCGCTCTGGGCTTGGAGAGACTGGAGCTTTTTAGGGCTTGGTCTGAAAAGCCCGATTATGGGAAGACTATTTCTGGTGCTTGTGACCTTTATGGCCTCTCACGACAGTGGGGCCATGCCAAGGACCAGCCAGCACCAGCCAAGCCCTGGGGCTGCAGATGGAGGGGAGCAGAGGGATGGGGAGCAGAAGGCTGGCCCCAGGGATGAGCCCCATGCTGGGAGGGTGCAGGTGGGGGTACCTGCACCCCACTGTTCGATCTGTGGCCTGTGTAGGTGGCCCAGCTGCTGCTGAACAGCCACTTGTGCGTCGCCCTCCTGGAGGGGCAGTCCAAGGATGCCACTGACCCCAACTACACCACCCCCCTGCACTTGGCAGCCAAGAACGGGCACAAGGAGATCATCAGGTAACAGCCCCCCCCCAGCCTGGGCACTGCCCTGTCCTGCAGAAACCCATCACGGCTTCAGTCCTGCTTCCTCCCAAACCCTCCTCGGTTCCTCATCCCCAGAGCCTCGGCGGTGCAAGGGGCTGTCCCCAGGCTGGCCCTGGCGCCCGTGTCCTGCTCTTCATCCCTCTCCCTGCTTCCCACCAGGCAGCTGCTGAAGGCCGGGATCGAGATCAACAAGCAGACAAAGACGGGCACAGCCCTGCACGAGGCCGCGCTCTACGGCAAGACCGAGGTGGTGCGGCTGCTGCTGGAGGTGAGCGCGGTGGCGGCAGCCACCATCCCCTTCCCCTCGGCCCCTCCATCTCCCGTGGGGTCTGGCCGTGACCACGTCCCCTCGTGGGCAGGGCGGTGTGGATGTGAACATCAGGAACACCTACAACCAGACGGCGCTGGACATCGTGAACCAGTTCACCACCTCGCACGCCAGCAAGGACATCAAGCAGCTGCTGAGAGGTGAGGTGGGGCCGGCACTGAGAGGGGCTTCTTCCCCGTGGGGCTCCCAGTGTTCCTCCTGAGCACCCAAACCAGCCTGGCTGTGAGCCTCAGCATCCTGGTCCTGTGTGATACATGCCCCAGTCGTCCCTATGGGCAGTGACCAGGGATCGAGTATTAATGTTTTCTTCTCTCCTCGTTCCTGTTTTCTCCCCCTGCTTTCTCTTTCCTCCCTGTGCTCTGGCACCTTCTTTCTTCCCCCTGTCCCTTGTCTTCAGAGGCATCAGGAATCCTGAAGGTCCGAGCTTTGAAGGACTTTTGGAACCTCCACGACCCAACCGCTCTCAATGTCCGGGCAGGAGATGTCATCACAGTGAGTCTGCTCCCTGCTCCCTGTCCCCCTGCTCCAGCATAGCCCCCAGGTACCAACCCCATCCCTCTCATCCTTGCGGCAGGTCCTGGAGCAGCATCCAGATGGGCGATGGAAGGGGCACATCCATGACTCCCAGAAAGGCACCGATCGGGTCGGGTACTTCCCCCCGTCCATCGCTGAAGTCATCAGCAAGAGAACAGGTCAGTGTCCATCCTACAGCCAGGCACAGCCCTCTGTGTGCCCCCCCCCCGCACCTCCCCTAGGACAGGTCCCCACAGCCCATGGTGGGGTGCAGAGAAGGACTGGGGTGGGTGCAGGGGCTGTGTTTGGGGTTGAGGCTCGCACCTCCCGCACGAGCTCTGACCGCGCGTGTTTTGTCTTTGCCTGCAGGCATGGTTGTGCCCCGCGTGCCACCCGCACACCAGCGCCAGGGCCCCCCTGCGGCGCTCCCGGCCCCCCCCGGCGGCCTGCAGCACCTCCCCGACGAGTGTCCTCAGCAGGCAGCCCCCAGCGCCCCAGCCTATGGGCACCTCACCCTAAGCCGGACGGCCCCGGGCCCTGAGAGCTCAGGTCAGGGTGCAGCCGGGGACCTTCCCCTCTTCCCAGCCCTGCCCGCGCAGGGGGACATGGAGGGGGATGCTCTCCTTCCACCTCCCATGTGAGAGGGAGCAGGCACATGGAAAGGGAGTGTAGGGGAGCCCATAGAGCAGCCCCTTCCCTCCTTGTGTCCCAGGCTGTGTCCCCGTGTCCATTTGTGTGTCCCTTGCCAGCCCTGGTTGCCCTGTCTGTGTTGTGTGTGCCGGGAGGGAGGAGGGACCGATGCATCGTCAGTGGCTGCAGGGGTCTTGTGGGAGGCTGATTTTAGGGGTATCAGTGTGCTGGCACACGGGTCCCTGCTGGGACCTGTGTGTCCTGTGTGAGCCCTGACCCTGATCACTCCCTGATGCCCCGAGCAGCAGGAGACAGGAACAGTGTGGGCAGCGAGGGCAGCATCGGCAGCATCCGCAGCGCCGGCAGCGGCCAGAGCACCGAGGGCACCAACGGGCAGAGCACCAGCATCCTCATCGAGAACGCCAGGGTAGGCACCAGTCCCTGCTCCCCCAGGGCTGGAGCCCCAGCCCTTAACTGGTTGGAGCTGTGCTCAGTGTTGGGGACCCAGCTCTGCTCATGAGGGTGCAACAGGGCCTCCCTGTTCCATCCCTCTCCTCTCTCCCAGCCCCTGCCCTCCACTGGTGACGACCTCCAGCAACACCACTTGGGATCAGAGCCACGTAATGGGCAGTTGACCCCCACAGCAGGTGAGGGGTGTCCCAGCTCCATGGGGCCTTGGGCACAGCTCTGCCCCCAGCCCTGGGGGTTGCTCGCTGCTCAGGTACCCCCATAACAGCTCCCCTGTCTCCTCTGTGCCAGGGACCCAGACCCACCAGCCCCCTGGCAGCTGCCCCCCCGGAGACAGGGTCTTCTCCCACCAGTTCCTGCGTCCTGAGCAGCTCCTCGAGGGGAAGGTAACTGGGGACCTGGTGTGCTGGGTGTGAGGGCCACAGCTGGGGGTCTCAGCCCAGTTCTCACTGCACTGGGGACACAGGGGATGGGTCTGGAGCACCCAAGGAGCTCTTTCCTGGAGCACCCAGGTCCTTGCAGCCCCTGCATCATGGGCTGTCCTTTGCCCTGTCCTCTCCCCAGGATGCAGAAGCCATTTACAACTGGCTGAGCGAGTTCCAGCTGGAATCCTACACCGCCAACTTCCTCAACGCCGGCTACGATGTCCCCACCATCAGCCGCATGACCCCAGAGGTAAGTGGGGTCCTTCCCCACCTCCCAGGCTGCTGCAGTGGGTACCACTGCTGACCGCTGCCCTGCTCTGCTCACGGTAGGATCTCACCGCCATCGGGGTGACCAAGCCAGGCCACAGGAAGAAGATCTCCACCGAGATCGGGCAGCTCAGCATCACCGAGTGGCTGCCCAACTACATCCCGGTGAGTCCTGGTGCCGGGGCTTGGGTCCAGCACCCTCTTGTCCCAGGTCTGGGAGCGCTTTTACCCCAGCACAGGACTGGGGTCTGTAGGTACATAGAGGCTGTGTTAATGCAATCAGACCCTAATGCAGCCTCCAGGTCAAGGGATGGATGAAGGAGCTGCCCATGCCTCTGCTCACAGCAGCATCTCTGTGCTCTTTCACAGGCTGACCTGATGGACTGGCTCAGCGCCATCGGGCTGCCCCAGTACCACAAAAAGCTGGTGAGCAATGGTTACGACTCCATCACCATCGTCACGGACCTGACGTGGGAGGATCTGCAGGAGATCGGCATCAACAAGCTGGGTGAGTCCCTGCCGCCATGGCCAGGGCAGCCAAGCTTCCCACCCAGGTCCCCACACCCCATTCTTCCTCGGGCTGGGAGGTGCAGGCCTGTCCTGAGCACTCGGAAGGGGCAGTCCTTGGCTGTCCCTAAGGACTCCCTTGGCAGGCTGGAGCCATGAAGACACTGGCCGTAGTTTGTCTCCTCCCAAAGGCAGTGTTTGGATAACCCGGAGGCCTTTGCCCCTGTTTGTGGTGTGACCTCTTGGCCAGGAAACAAAGGCCACAGGGGCCAGAACCGACCCAACACCCCTTTCCCATTGCAACCTTCCTGCAGGCCACCAGAAGAAGATCATGTTGGCCGTCAAGAAGCTCCGAGACCTCCGCAAAAGCCTCAACCAAGCAGAAGCGACCCTGGCAAGGCGCAAAGTGCCCGGTGCCCTGGACATCGTCACCATCGAGTCGCTGGAGAACGGCGAGTGCCAGTCCCCGCACACCCCCAGAATGACGACGTTCCAGGACAGTGAGCTCAGCTACGAGCTGCAGACAGCCATGTCCAACAGCTGCCACGACACCCTCGGCATCAAGAGCAGCCAGGGCATGTCCCGGAGCCAGGAGAGCATCGGGGTGCGCTCGCGGGGCTCGGGGCACTCGCAGGACCACGTCCTGTCCCGGCACCTCTCCAGCCCCTCGCAGGAGAGCCTGGGCAGCGGCGAGAGCAGCAGCAGCAGCAGCGGGCAGTCCTGCGCACCCCCCCGCAGCAAGGAGAGCCCGGCCAGCCTGCCGGGGCTGCCCGGTCCTGAGCCCTATGGGAAGCTCGTCTCCCCCGAGGGGCTCAATGGCTTTGCCAATGGTGGCGGGGGCAGCCCGCTCAAGGAGAGGAACCTGCCCGAGGGCACGGAGCAGTACACCCGCCCGGCGGCTCAGAAAGGCAGCGGGACACCGGCGGTCACCCCTTGTACTCCTCCCCAGACACCCAGCAAGGCGGCAGCCCCGTATGTCTTCATGTACCCCCACGTCTCATTGAAGTCCCCGACGGTCCCTTCCCTCCTTGGAGCGGAGCAGCCTAAGACCCTGGTGCATCCCTTCTCCTCGGGACAGAAGAGCAGCCTGCAGACCTCAGCCCAAAAAGCCTTCTCCTACCTGCACAGCCAGTGCGGCCCCACGGAGCCGCCCTCCACGTGTCCCACCGCAGGGGCAGCCCCCGGTGCTTGGCTGCACGGGGAGCAGCACAATGGGGGCGAAGGCTTCAAGCACAAGAAGCGCTCGCACAGCCTGAACCGCTACGCGCTGTCGGACGGGGAGCACGAGGAGGAGGACGGGGCTCCCACCAGCACGCTGGGCTCCTACGCCACGCTGACGCGGCGGCCGGGGCGCAGCCAGATGCCCCGTTCCTGTGTGCAGGCAGAGAGCAAGGTGACCCGCAGCCAGTCCTTCGCCATCCGGGCCAAGCGCAAGGGTCCCCCCCCGCCGCCTCCCAAGCGCCTCAGCTCCGTGTCCAGCGCCCTCGCAGACAGCGAGCAGCCCCCCGAGCCCCAGCGGCAGCCCACAGACCCCCAGGCCGTGCCCGATGCGGGTGACAGCGGCCGCAGCAGGACAGTGAAGAGCCTGGCGGCTGCGCTGGAGGGGACACCAAGTCCGCCCAAGCCCCTCCTGGCCCCAAAGCCGCTGCATGTGGCTCAGGACTGCGTCCCCAGGGGAGATGTGGATGGCGAGCCCTATAACGGCGGTGACAGCAGCAGCACCGTGCTTTCCGATGCTGGCAGGGACCCCTTTGAGAGCAGCAAGCCACGGAGACGGACATTCAGCGAGCCCAGCGCTCCCATGACAGAGGTGGTCGCACAGGGAGGGCGGGAGGATGCCTGCTCAGACACGGAGGAGGAGACCAAGCCAGAGGTGTCCTCCTCATCCTCCCAGAACAGCTCCAGCGAGTGCATCCCCTTTGCAGAGGAAGGCAACTTGACCATCAAACAGCGGCCAAAGCCCACCGGGCACCCCAAGGCTGATGCAGCCGTGCTGGACGCAGAGCCCAGCTCCCAGCCAGCAGAGCCCCCCTGCTCCACTGGGAAGGAGCCGGTGGTGGCCCCCACTGTCACCAAGGAGCCGCCAGTGCTGGAGTTCAACCTCACCGAGTCGGACACAGTGAAGCGCCGGCCCCGGTTCCGGGAGCGGGAGCCGCTGCAGGCGGTGCTGAAGGCGTTCAGCATGGCCGGGCAGCCCGAGGCACCCACCAGCCCCAGTATGCCCCAGTACGCCCAGGCGCAGGCAGTGAGCATCGCCGGTCCCGCCGCGCCAGCACCGCGGGCTGGGCTGGCTGGGGATGCGTTTGATGATGACAGCGTGGAGTTCAGGATTGCTGAGATAGAGAAAAGCATCTTGTCTCTGGAGAAGGGGATCAAGAAGGCACCGAGCCCCACCAAAGCCCCCAGCCCCACGGAGCTGCTCGGCACTGCTGTGGTGAGGACGCCTGCTTCAGGTATGTGAGAGGTGGGAGTGGGACAGGATGCTTCCTCCTGGGTTGGTACAGGAGGTGAGGAGGATGCGTGCCATTGTACGCCATGGGTCCCCTTCCTTTGCAGATGTCCCTGCCAAGCACACCTCAGTAGCATCCACCAAGCTCGTGTTCTCCGGGCCCAAGACTATCTACCAGCAGGTCCTGCAGCCCTCCCGCCACGCCGTGGCTCCTTGGGCGGGCACTGAGGCGGTGCCGGATGTGATCGGGTCCCTGGCCGGTGCCGGGGCACTGGAGGCGGGCAGCAAGGTGTCGGTGAAGCCATCGGCATCAGCCCCGGGGCAGCTGGCGCAGCAGCGGCTGGAGCAGACCAACTGCACCCTGGCTTCTGCGGTGCAGGCGGCAGAGAAGAAGATCACAAAGGAGGAGGTGGAGAGGTGAGGGAGATGCTGGGGATGGGCCCTCAAGGGGGATTGGGAAGCCCCCAGTGAGGGCAAGGTGAAGGGATGTACCTGTACAAGGGATGTAACATCAGGTCCATGGGAAGTCCCTGGGGATGGCAGGTGAAGGGATGTACGTGTACAAGGGATGTACCATCGGGTCCATGGGAAGTCCCTGGGGATGGCAGGTGAAGGGATGTACGTGTACAAGGGATGTACCATCGGGTCCATGGGAAGTCCCTGATGGTGGCAGGTGAAGGGATGTACGTGTACAAGGGATGTACCATCGGGTCCATGGGAAGTCCCTGGCCATGGCAGGTGAAGGGATGTACATGTGCAAGGGATGTACCATCGGGTCCATGGGAAGTCCCTGGGGATGGCAGGTGAAGGGATGTACCATCGGGTCCATGGGAAGTCCCTGATGGTGGCAGGTGAAGGGATGTACGTGTACAAGGGATGTACCATCGGGTCCATGGGAAGTCCCTGGCCATGGCAGGTGAAGGGATGTACATGTGCAAGGGATGTACCATCGGGTCCATGGGAAGTCCCTGGGGATGGCAGGTGAAGGGATGTACGTGTACAAGGGATGTACCATCGGGTCCATGGGAAGTTCCTGGTGGTGGCAGGTGAAGGGATGTACGTGTACAAGGGATGTACCATCGGGTCCATGGGAAGTTCCTGGTGGTGGCAGGTGAAGGGATGTACGTGTACAAGGGATGTACCATCGGGTCCATGGGAAGTCCCTGGCGATGGCAGGTGAAGGGATGTACCTGTACAAGGGATGTACCATCGGGTCCATGGGAAGTCCCTGGGGATGGCAGGTGAAGGGATGTACCATCGGGTCCATGGGAAGTCCCTGATGGTGGCAGGTGAAGGGATGTACGTGTACAAGGGATGTACCATTGAGTCCATGGGAAGTTCCGGGTGGTGGCAGGTGAAGGGATGTACATGTGCAAGGGATGTACCATCGGGTCCAGCGTGGTCAACCCTTCCCCATCAGCACTCAAAGCCTTTGGGCTGTGTTTTGATCTCTCTCCCTTTCCTCCCCAGCCACCCCGGGGCCGTGCACTCAGCCAAGAACATCCTGGAAGACATCAGCAACATGTTTGATGACCTGGCCGACCAGCTGGATGCGATGCTGGACTGAGGCTCCCTCCTTCCCCTCCCTGCCTCCGGCCGCTCCCTTGTGATGGGGAAGAGCAGATCCAGCACTGAGGTGCCTCCAGGTCTCTCCAGCCGCCTCATCCCCACACTTTGCCCTGCTCTGGGAACGCTGCTGCCCCTCCTTGCTCGCCCCTGGCTCCATATCACACGTGCCAGCGCGGCTGCGGGCTCGCTTCCGAGGGGGTCAGGCATTTCCCACCAGACTGGCAACGGGAGGAGAGCCCCGGGGGGCTGCGCAGGGAGGTCCTGGAGGCCACGGAGAAGCCGAGGAGCCTCCACAAGGGACCTTTCTGTTTCCCCGCTGCATTGTTGAGTCCTGCCTCTTATTATTTATCCCGTGCCAACAATGTGTCAGAGGAGAAACCTCCCCGGGCAGCCGGCACTGGGCTGGCTGTTCCCTGAGCAGATCCCACCCCGGCAGGGCCTGACAGCAGCTCAAAGGAGACGGGGTTTGTCGCAGTTTGGCAGCTCGCAGAGCGAGAAGGAACCTTTTCTGCTTTGCTGCTTTTCCAAACGCATCAGCGTCAGGCAGCGTGTAATCCAAGGGGATGGAAATCCCTCCTGCGGGACCCTCGCAGCCCTCGAGCATGGGAAGCAGTGGATGCTCCGCCACGGCCCTGCCGGACGGGGAGTTCTGGCTGCCCCTTGCCCAGAGAGAGGAGGATGGTGATGGCAGCGCCCGAAGGCTTGTGCTTTGGGATCATGCTGCTAAAGGGAGCTGCCCTCTGCAGACACTGTGCCTATGAAACCAGCAGCCTGGTGCTCCCAGGGGGAAGTAGCAGCGTGGTTAGTGCTTTTTTTCCCCATTTTTTTCCCCTCTCTATCCCTTATTTGGGGAGAAATCGGTCCCTTTTCCCACTCCCCTCCCTGCTGGCACTAACTCCACTGGGAGCACTGTTGAACAGGAGCAGTGTTTGGGACGCTTCCTTGCAGCAGGAGGGGTGACCCCCACAGGCACCGGGTGCATTCGGCTCAGCAGCAGCTACCGTGTGTGCAGGCTGGATGTGGTCAGGGAGCAGCAGCAGTAGCTCCCCGCATCCAAGCAGGAGGAACGGCGGCATCGCTGGAAGATGGATTTCTCCAGCGGGATCTGTTCAGTAGTGCATGTCTAAATATGTCCAAGAGCCCTGAACTTGGCTTGCGCTCGGCATGCCAAGCAAGTGAAAGCATCCGAGCACCACAAGGGAAGCTAAGATTGTACTCAAGTGCCATTTGCTACAGAAATTCCTGACAAAGGGAAAAGAATAATCTACATATCCCCCTTCTTTTAAAATGATCACTGACACAAAACCAAACTGGAATGGGAGAAGGTGGCTCAAGAGGCAGTTGCTTCCCAGTCCTTTTGGGAGTTGAGACTGCATTGGAACTGTGCAGCCCCTTGTCCCCTTGCAGAGAGCAGAGCCTGCCTGGACATTCCTGAGGGGTTTAACTGCTGGAAAGCAGGAGCAAGGACAAAATATTCCCTTTGGAAAAACAGAAACCCTCTCGTTGGCTGGGACTTGAGGTCAGTTGGAGGCGGATGAGACCGCTCTCTCCTGGCTAGCTGGTTGCTCTGATTGATGTATTTAAATGCCCGTATGTGACAGGCGAGTGCTACACCACAGACCCGACTGGTTGTAAATAGCTACAACCAGTGGCACTTTATGAGAAGGTTTGTGGAAACCTTTTGAAACTGATTTTTACTCGAGTCAACCTGGGACAAGCCCAGTTCTTTCTTTTCCCAGGGTTGATAAACTGTAAATGTTCGTGGTTTTTTTTTCTAAAGGCCAATGTATATATTTTAAATGTGATTTATTCTATATATTTACTAACCAGAACTGCAAGCCTTGGACTCTAGGGTCAGGGATGAGGACACTGGCGTGGAGCTGTCGCTGTCTGAGCCACCTGAGGGCAGCACCACGCTGCTCTCGTTGTCAATAAGGGAATTGAACCATTTGATTTTTGCAGAAGAATGCCTATTTTTGAAGCTCTAGATCTCTATTTTGAAGCTACTGTATGGTGTGTAAGTTATGTACACTGCAAGTGGGACTAACTGACCCCAGCTGCTCCGTGCAGCAAGGCAGTGAGGGGAAAAAATAGCCCGTGTAATTACCATACTGACAACAGATTCTAAACCATCTGCTCTGTTTGTGTTAATCATGTGTTTTGTTTTCCACTAACATGCAGTAAGATTAAATGCTATTAAACAGTGGGGCATATTTTACCCTTTTGATAGCTCTGCCTAGTTGTGTGTCCTTCATGTCAAATCACACCTACTCTGAAGTTCATTGAGGATCAGCTTCATCCTGACCTTGGAGACCTTAAGACTGGGGTTTCCTCTGATAAGCTCCCCTGGTGATAGTCCCACTGCTACCTCCAACAAGGTTAGTGTTCAGCTGGGGTCTTACCACCATGGTGAGAGTGCAGGGACCAACATGACCTTCTCCTGCCCTGCTCTGGGCACATCTGAAGCCTCAGGCACCCAAGGAGTAAGCCACAGTGCCACCAGGTCCTGCTTTGCTCAGGAACAAGAAGCCCAGGCTGCCCCATCTCACCACACCGCTGTTCTCTGGTGCTCCCAGTGCCTGTTCCAGCTCATCCCAACCTTCCATCCAGAGGGCTTCACACGGTGCCACCAGCCAAAGCAGTGCCTGGGATCCAGCAGACCATGAGGTAAGTGAGTGTTACTCTGCAGGAAGAGGCATTCAGAGCTGGAGATTTGCCTGAAGCTGAGCAGAAAGTGCCAGGATCAGGTCCCAGGAGCATCCAGCTCCCTCAGGCCGTGTCCCTGCAACAGGTAACTCAGAGCAGTCATACACACTTCTACCTCCTTGCTTTGCTGGGTGCAAACTCATTCCCACTCTCACTGTGTGTTATCCAGCTCACTCATTTATTGCCATTCATACACTGGATGTGTGTAGGTCTGAGTTTCTTGCCTGTTTTTTTTTGAATACAATTTACAAGTTTTAATACAAATATTTGTACATACATCCCAAAAATTTTAATATAAAATATACACCATTTAAAAACATTTTGATGTAGGAAACTTCTTTCTGAAGCTGCGTACCCTGACCCTCGGGTACCTCAGTGGTGGAGGGAAGGGGGGCATTGGCAATTGCATCCAAAAGGCTTCATTCATAGGCCTTGGCTCCCTCCAAGTCTAACAGGGGAAGGAGGGTGCAGGAAAACATTTGTGATCACCCAGAGAAGGAAAGCATGGAGGTGCCTCCCCTAGAGGAAGGTGTAGGCAGGAGGAAGCACCGGTATCTGCTGCCTGTTATCACCTACAACAGTGGCACAGGGCAAGAGCTAAGGGTTTGGAGGGGTTGTTCTGCAGGGAGCAGCTTCGTGGTGGCTCTGACTCCAGCTCAGCCTGGCCATAGAGGAGACTGTATCTGAGCTGAGCCTGGCATAGGGGAGCAAAGCTGATCTCTCAGGTGCCAGGGTAGCACCTGGAACTGGTGTTCAGTGAGTTCAGTGAGCCTGAGAACGATGCAGCTTGTTCTCCCTGAGCCAGGAGCTCTGCAGTCCCCAGAGGAGTGAAGGCAGAGTTCAGCCTGGCTGGCAGAGCTGAGCAGAACCCCCTTGCAAGCAGGGGTGGCCTGGTGCTGCTGCACTGCAGGAGAGCAGCATGGAAGCATGAGCTGCTGGCTCCCTATCCCAGCCCTGCCTGCAGCATGGAACCTAAACATCCTCTCTCCAACCACAGGAACAGGGTCCAATCCTCTCAACACCCCAATAGCCTCCTCCAGCATCCTTCATGTCCCCAGAGCTCAGAGGCTGGCTGTACCCCCTTTGCTCTCCTACCAGACCCCCAGCAGGGAGAAGGGTATTGCTTAGAGACACACAGTAGTGTGCATGCTCTCTGGTTATGCTGAAATGTAAGGAAGACGGAGTGGAGCAGCAGAGCAGAGTCTGGGGGATCCCAGTCAGCTCCCTGCCTGCCAGGGAAGAACCAGCATCCATTTGTTAGCCAAAAAGGAGAAGTATCAGCTTTAGACTGTAGTGTTAATAGTGGGAGCAAAACCAGTGCCAGGATCTACCAGCTTTAGACAGTTTTTAGCACTAGGAAGACAGTATCTCCATGGGCTGAAACAAGTCTGGTAGCCAAATCTGTGTGCTCCTGTGTGGCCCTCAACTGTCAAACCACAATGGCACCAGTGTTCCCAGTATAACTGGGGTCTGGCCAGAGTTCAAGAGCATGTGTGCCATGCTGGGGCAAACCATGGTTTGCAGCAGCCCTCAGGAACAGGCTTCTCCCAGTGAAATGAATAACAGACCTCCAGAAAAACAGGGAACAGGTCTGAAGGCAGCAGCATGGAGGGGGAGACCTCCAACCCCTATCACAGAAAGATATGATGAGGGATGTTTCCCTGTGCCTTGAAGAGCAAGCAGGGGATGTAGCACAGTGCCAGAACTGGGAAAGAGGGTGTCCACCAGCTCCACGTTAGCCACAACTGCTAGATGCAGGTATCCTGCCTGGAAAGACATTGCCCTCCCTCCATGGCAGGATAGGCAGGGCTCAGATTTTCTCTCTAGCTGTGGCCTTCTCAAGCAGGCATTTTACTGAAGCAAATCAGCACTGTGAATCACAAGAAGGATCATGGTTGTAAACTGCTCTGGGCCTTGCTAAAGCAGGTAAGAGCTGGTTCAACAAGGCTGGAGGAAGCTGAGCCATGCTGCCCCCCTGCAGGCCGGCAGAGCTGCCCTCACAGCCTCCCTCTGCACCAGATCACTAGGGTCAAACGTGGACAGCTTTTCCTAAAGCCCTGCCTTGAAGCACTCAGCAGCCGGCATATGGCTACAGCAACAACGCTAGAGGGCAGGCCTGGCACAGCCTGGCCATGGCAGAGGCTTTCCCAGCACCCTGCTAGAGACCCTTCCCCGTGTCCCATTGGGAATGTGAGCTCCAGTCCTCACCTGGCACCCAGCACCCCTGGAGCTGCAAGAGAGAGGGCTCCTTTGCCCCAGGACACAGGGAGGTGGGTGAGGACATGCATACACATCATCCAGGAGAGCACGTGGAGATGAGAAACCAAAATGGGTTTCAATAGAGATCTCTTGCTTCAGCAGCCCTATGCTGGCCCCAGATTCCCCTGCCAGCTCCAAGAAACCCATCTGCTCACACAGAAGGAAGGAGTCACTTCATTTCAGCATCACCATGCTACTAACAGAAACCTCTAGTAATAAATAAATAAAGGAAGAGCAGCCTTAACAGCCACTGGAGCTTGCAGGCTCCCTTGGGAGTGCCCAAGCAGGCTGGGGAAGGGCTGCATACCTGGGGGATCCTGCTAGCAGTGCCCTGCCTGGGACCCCTGGAAGGTGCTGATGTAGTTTGGCAGGGAGCTGTCTGGTTTGCATGTGTGAGGGAAAGCTCCCCGAGCCTTTGGAGCAGCCACTCTCAGTGCAGGCTGTGGCTGTGTGGCCCTGGCTCCAGAGAACTCGAGCTCAGAGGGGTTAAAATGGAGAATTCATCCCCAGCTTTGTTTCAAACTGCAACTTCTGCCTCTTCTGGTAGCGGACCCGGACCCTGGAGAAGGCAGAAGAAAGAAAGGAGTCAGCATATGGACTTGGGCCCTGTAGGACCATAAGAAAGGAACTGAATCCAGAGAGCAACCCATCTCGGTCCTACCCCATCCAGCCAAGTCCCATCTCCAGGGAAAGCAGAGAAAGGTCTAAAAAGCCTTCCCAGGAACAGAGAGAGCAGCTCTGTCCCCATCAGGGTTCTCTCAATCCCCACTGTTTTTCCTCACCAACCCATTTCCTGACTCAATGCTCATTAGTGTTAACTCCCAGCTCTGCTGCTCCCTGTGCTAGGAAGAACAACCGGTCGCTTTGCCTGCTCCTAATTCTTGGCTTCAGTCTCTTCCTGTGAAAATGAGTCCCACAGTCCAGGCACTGTGTGAGGACGTATTTCCTCTGCTGTGATTCAATGCCTCTCTGTCCTCGTGGGACGAGATGGAGAGAACAGCCCTCTCCAGTTCCACACCGGTATTCCACAGACCTTGGCTGTGTCCCTCTCATTGGTTTGAGATAAGGAGATTTTGGTCTCTCTTCCTGCTCCCAATCACTGCCACTGCCCCTCCCTGACCCTCTTTCCTCCCCAAGAGGTGGAACAGGAGCTTACACACAATGGCCAGGTGATTTACACAATGCAATCATCTTTTCCTTTTCATTCCCCACCCTCTTCCCTGTGCAGCATTTCTCTGCAGCTCAAGGCCAGGCTGGAGTGAGGCGCCAATCCTTTCTCCCCATCTTCCCTACTATCCCCATACCTGATTTCATGCAGCTTGACAATCTCGTTGATGATAACCACAAGGACCAAAGAAAGAAAACCCAAGAGCCATGAGACCGGTGAGATGGAGACGTGGTAAAAGGTCAATGAAGAACTGAGGTTTTCCCAGAGTTTCAGGTCCAGCACAGTCTGTGCCACTTGCCCAAGCAATCTAAGATCATAAAGAGACACAGCACATCTCAGCAGAGCTAACAGCCTTCCCAGGACCTGCACATTGAGCTTCAGGCCCAGATGTAACACTCCCGAGTTCACAACAGTTCACCAATTCAGTGCAGAACAATTGCCATGTACGGTCATTTTCCTCAGCACCAGCAAACTGGTGCTGGAGCAGATCTAGAGCCCTCCCTCCTCCAGCATCCTGGAGTGCCCCAACAGGGCCTGGGGATACTCACACAACAGCCACAGTGAGCGTCCACCACCGGTTGGAGAGGGGGCTCTTCTTCCACAATGGCTTGGTGCGATGGACGTGGGTGATGGATATGAACACTACAGGGACAGAGGGAAGGGGGTTATTTAGCATCACACACGTACTTTACAATATACACCAACAGCTATAAACTCAAAGGGGTTTATGTCCCTGAAACCAACCGTTCATTCAAGGTCCTTTCAGAGCAGACTCCCCACAGCAATTCCAAGATATGCAGGGTGGGAGGAGTGCAGCAGTAGTACTGCACAGGGATCACTCACTGTGGGGGTGCCAAGGTTGGTTTGCAGCCTGGATGCCATGAAAGATCAGGCAAAGGACCGCAACGAGGGAGCATGGGATGTGCCCTTGTTTTTGGGTCACCGCAGGCCTGCACCAGCAGAAAGCTCCAGCCCAGAGATGGGTATTTAGCCAGAACCCAAGAGCATTTGCTCAGCTTTTGCTTGGGCTCTTCCAAACAGTATTTCCCACCTGCCTCAGTGGTCTGAAGGACATTAACATTCATGCACACTACAGTTCTCTAAAGTAAGGCTGCCTCCCAAACCAGGAAGTGTTTCTGTTGGCCTGGACAACCTGCACAGCAGTGCTCTGCCAGGCACCAGGGCACAACATCCTGTGACGTGGTGGAAAGGGAGCAGAGACCCTTTAAGGTATTCAGAGATCAGCTGGACCTTCTCTGCCAGGCAATGCTGTGCAGGTGGTGAGGGTCAGTCAGGAGCTGGCTCCCACCCCTCCTCAGGGTTTAAAAAGGCTTCCAGCAGAGGGATGCTGCTCTTCTGGTGAAACTGAAAAGGAGTCAGTGCTTCATCAGGCTGGTAAGAAGCAGAATTAGCTCTGAAGGTGCTGCCCTATCTGTGAGGGCAATGTTTAGTAAGACAAGGGCTTTATGGCTGTGCTGAGAGACCACTGTAATCAATGTCTGCTTCTAGCAGGGACCTTGTACTCTGGTATAGGGGACAAGTTCCCCCCCAGAGTGGGTAATGGGGGTTGGGGAACAGAGATTTACCTGTGTGTAAGACAACCAGACCAGCTGTGAGCTTCTGGGCTACAAGAAGAGCATTGGAAAATGTCCCAAACCAGTCAGGAGCACCATCAGCATTGCTAGCAAATGAGAGGATACAGGAAGATGTCAACAGTGGGGACTTACTGTCTGACCTGTGCCCACCAGGGCCACGTCCCTCCTGAGAGAACTAAGAGTGAGCTTGGAGTCAGGCTGTCCTTGTACCAGGAGGCAACAGTGAGCAAAGATGCAGTTACCAAGGCTATGGGGAAAGCACCCCATCCTCCCTATAGTCATTATAGCTGGGTCATGCAGGAGTCTGAAGCTTGTTAGAGGGGAATCATTCCTTCCTGGGAAGGGCAAGAGCAACAGGCCCTGCAGGGTGAGGGAGGTGTGTGCCAGGCTCGGTTCTCACCTGTGCAGCATGATGGAGGAGCAGGCTGTGAGATTGAGGCTGGTAGTGTTCACCCCTCTGCAGGACTCATGCAGGGTGAACCCGAAGCAGATGAGGCAGGAGCAGATGGTCAGGCTGAATTTCAGCAGGAAGCAGAACAGGAAGTAGTGCTGAGTCTGTGAATAAGGCAGAGGCAGGAGGATGATGTGGGCATGCCAATGGCCCAACCTCCCCTGCAAGAGCCATCAGGGGACCAGTGGCTGCAAAAGACAAGCTGTAGTACAGGTGAGATGCTGCCCTGTGGGCACACTGGTGCTATGGGATTCCCTTTCTGTCATAGAATCATAGAATAGTTAGGGTTGGAAAGGACCTTAAGATCATCTAGTTCCAACCCCTGTCCATGCCAGACTTTTGGATAGCATGGCTCATGCCATGGATCAACTTCCCAAGTGAGCTGGGAAGGCACAGGGCCCCAGCTATGCATCAACACTGGGACAAAGCAGAAGAGAAAAACATGTAAACTGTTTTAATCTGATGGATCACCTACCTTTTTAGGAATGGAAGTCAAGTTTTTTCCTGTTGCCATGGTCATGATGGAGCTGTGGGGAGGCTTGCCCAGGAGTGAGATGCTGCAGAAAGGTAAGTTAGTGTCTCAGTAACAAGCTCAGGCACCAGAACTCTTCTTTTTTGACTGTTTGACATTTGAACCCAAATAACCTCCTCAGACTGCTTGAAGCATTGGCACTCACCTGGCCACTGCCTTAAGCATATGCTATAAAAGGTGTTAGGTCAGGTGCAAACAGGGAGGTGACCTCCAAATGTGTGACAGAGAACACATCACCCATGGTACTTTGACCTCTGCCTGACTCACAAGGTTCTCCAGCACCCTACAATCAGTGCAGCAGTATCACGATTAATGATACTAAGATATTCAGCTGGAGGCTCAAGCCACAAGATAGTAGCAGCTCTCAGACAGCAGGCAGGCCTAACACAGCAGTACATAAATGCTCCTATGTTCCCAAGCACCTTGTTAAAGAAGGTGTTTGGAATAATCCTTCCAGCCTTCTTACCATGCAGTGGGTCATGTGCCATGAAGCCTTCCAGCCTTCTTACCATGCAGCTTCCTTTTCCCATGGACACAGTGATGCTGGGGGACTGGTCTGTGCATCCTGTGGGTGGGAGGCAGGAGTTCCACCCTGACAGACTCACCTGAGCAGTGGGTAGCAGAAACAGGAGAGCCACACGATGTCTGTGGTACTGAGGATGGGGGGCAGCTGCACCAGGCAGGAGAGGAACTGCACAAGAACAACCCACAGTGAAGAGCATGAGCAGTGCTAGGACAGTCCTGTCACCCAAGATGCCACTGTCCTCCCACAAAACACTGGGACGAGCTGGTAACCAGGCTGCCACTGCACCTGCTCCAGGCTACTGGGGATGCTTTTCCCCAGGGATAAAAGGGTTTGAAAAGAACCCCCTGTAGGAGCATCAGGGAGAAGGGGCAATACAGCTGAGATCACATAGTCTCTGTCTGTACCTTCTCCAAAGATGCTGTGTAAACCTGACTAAAGGCTACTTTCCTCACTTGCCCCACTGCAGCCACCCACATCCATGCTAGCACTCCTGTCCTCTGAGCTAAATGCTGTCCCCAGCCTAGGCAGGACTCACCTGAATGACAACCAAGGTCAGCTGGCACTGCAGCAGGAAGAGGAAACACTTGCGGATCCCATAGGTTGCATGCCTGGCCTGGAAGGAAGCACAAGCCCTTAGAGCCCTTTGCTGTGATGGGAGCAGCTATCAGCCAAGAGCAATTATTGGCAGACAGGGGCAGGACATGGGGCCTGCAGGGGAAGTGGGAGGGGAGAGGATCTGGACCCACTGTAAGCAACAGGGGAAGGTCTCTTGCGTACATGTAGAGGTTGTGAAGGGAAGGGAGAATTTAGACAAGGGTTAAGTTTAAACCTCCTGGCTTTTCTGGGGTACCACTTCTCCCCAGCACTGCACTGGTGTCTGGCTAGGGATCTCTGCAAGCTTCTACTTTATCCAGCTGAATAGTGTTCATGTTCTGTGGCCACAAAGCATCATTCCCAAACCATCCCCTACACCTTGGACTGGTCGGGCCAGGCAGGAAGAGTGTATCTGTTGTGCTTCCTGAACAAAGGACAGGAAACAGGAGCAAAGCTAATGCTGGCAGCTTACTGAGGGTAACTCCATAAGAATGCTCACATGAGCTCCTGGCTTTGCATTCTGTGAGCTGCAGGAAGAGGGTTGAGTGTTAGAGAGGGGATGTGCCTGGCTTACCTGTTCTATGAGCCTGATGATGCTGGTACTCTCCTCTTGGCGGAAGGACATGGAGCAAGGCAGGCTGTTGAGTTGTCCTGAGAGCTGCAGAGGGGTGAGCTCATCAGAGACATGAGTCATGGTGGTGCTGGTGGCATAGCCAAATGTCTCCCAGGAGCAGCGAGATGGGTAGAGAGGGTCCAGTGCTATACTGCAAGCACAACACAGGAGCATTAGGGAAAGTCCTCATCCCAGAGAAGAACCTATGTTCCAACGCAGTCCAGCTTGTACAGTTGTGCTGTGCTATGCCACCTCTATCTACCTTGCCGGCAGGGAAGTCCTGAGCTGTGACATGAATTTAGGATCAAGCTTCCTGGACTTTCTGTAATTCCCAGAGAAATAATGAACACATTTGGATTTTTGGTGTTTGAATGTTAACAAACTGGCTAATCCAAAGGGGCATTTCCACTCTTCCACCTAATAAGAAGCATGTGTAATGACACTTGGTGCACAGTAGTTCAGCATCTTCCTTTCAAAGATGGAGAGAAATACCTGTGTGTCTAGGGATCTAGGTAATCATCCCATCCAGTACCACCCAGATCTTCTTATGGAGACAAATGCAGTTCATAATGGACAGCAGCTGTGAGCATCCCCTTTGCACAACCCACAGATCTAGTGTGACCCATGGCTGGGCACTTGCTAAGCATAAGGTAAAGGCAGCAGGAGGAGTTTGGATCCTGTCCTACCTGATGTCACTTTGCAGGAAGAGGCAGCTATTCCGCAGGTTGGCAGAGCTTCCCAGGCAGCAAGTCACCTCCCCATACTCCTGCATGATCTTGATCATTTCACACATGGCTGTAAAGGGACAGAAGGAGAAACCCAGTGTGTTACCTCATCATGCTCACAGATGTTTTACACACCCCTCCCAGGCTGGATGACAAGCAGTCAGAGCTTTTCGAGTTCCCCCAACTGATATTCATCACTCATGTACAGTGAGATCTACAGTCAAAGTACACAGCTGATTAATTGCAGGAGGCAGGAACTAAGCTGTGATTGCCAGAACTATCGCCCAGAGATTTGCATCTTTAGCACATCTCTTTCAGACCAGAGCTGTAGGTATAGCAGAACATTAAATAAACCTAAATAATTAAAACCTAAAACCTACAGCTTTAAAATGTGCTCAACAGCACATCCCTACTGTCCTAAGTCTAAAGGAACAGAGGGAATACAACAAACTACTTCAAAAGCAGTGCTGTGCTTAGCCATACTCAGAGCCAGCCACTGTTCCTGCACTCCCACCACTACCTCTACATCAATCTCTTTACCAACACCCTCTTAGGGCCTCTAAATCAAAGCTGCTGTTTGATGTGCATTTTCTTCTGGGGCTTTATGCACAGTGCTCTGTGTGTGGATGGATTTTCTAGAATGCTCCAGGAAAAAAGAAAACAACAAACAAACCAAACTCAAACCCACCCTGTGCAGACTCCTGTGCAAACAGCTTTGCTAATAACTGGTGCACCCATGTCCGCAGCACTGCAAGGGTTAGATGGAGCAGGAAACTGCCATTTCTGCTGAAAGAGAGGCAGTCTCCTGGGCACTGACTGGTTAGGCAGGTTGGGCTGTACCCAGGTCTCACTGCCACTCTGTAAACTGTGCCCGGAGGTATGTAAAACACCTAATGATGCTTGGAACTTACACTTTAGTTCCAATACCTGTAGACAGGAATTGGCCAGCTGAGCACTCAGCCCATCTCTTAGATAAAATGGTATCTCTCAGAGATAAGAAATGTGTCCTTTCTGGTCCCTGTAATCAAAAGCTCTGCAAAGCAAAAGGTTTAAACAGCCACTGCAAGAGGAAAATCATTTTGGGAAGTGATTTCCAAGTTATGTAAGGGCAGGGAAGGCTGTGAGCAGAGGTCAGAGTCTTCTAGCACACTGATAATACTTATTTAATAGAAGGCAGCAGTATTTTGGATGCTTGCTTTAGTGTGTCTTACGAATGCAAATTGAAAGCAGCAGTTGTTAGCCCAATTCTGTAGCTAGGAAACAGCATCACTGAAATGAAGTTAACACCTGGCTTCCCACAGGTACAAATAGAGGGGTTTTAATACAAAATGTCCTTCTAGATTTCTAGGCTGTATCCCCTTCCCTTCCCCTTGTCCACACCTAGATGAGCCAGAGCAAATGACGGGGAAGGTATTCATGGGCAGGAGTAGGGCAGACCCAGGCTTTGTGCCACTTACTCTCTGGGGTGCAGTCTGTGAAGAGGGGCACCAGCAAAGGCACATTGTCTATGTTCTGCAGGTGAGGTCTCACCTGGTGGATCCCCCGGGGAAGTTTGGCCTGGAAAAGAGAAAGAAGAGACTAAGCAGGGGAGTGTGCATGTGAGGGAGAGGCATTGCAGAAGGAACTGTCTGTCCCTGCAGATAGAAGCTGGCTTTCCCAAGCCACCGTACAAAACCCACACTGACATGCTAAACTGTGCTTGCCTTCAGGGGTTGTAAGATCAGCACGATAAACCTGTGCTCAAGGATTTCTAAGCACTTGTTACCTGTGAGGAGAAACTCGTCAGAGACTATGTGCTGCCTCCCAGCAACTCGCTCTGTTTCATGCCTGAGCTCTGTATGGCACAGGAAAAGCTTGTCCCAACCTGGCTACTGGGCAGCACAAGCCATGGCTTATAGCTGGAGGAAAGACAGTTTCTTCTGTCTGCACAGAAGGTGGGGATGTTCCCACTGCCTGCCCAGCACATGGGAAGGGGACACAAATGGACTGAGATGTGACTTTCAAGGCTATTATCTCCAAGGTGGTCATCTCCGTTCCTAAACTCCAAAAACCCCTGTTCAGTAAAATCGATTAACTGAGAGAACCCTCAACTTCTCAGCTTCCAGATAGGAAGCTGGAGATCAGGAGTCACAGTGCAAACCAGTTAATCTGCTTTGAAGAGGAATTCCCTTTAGAAGTAAGCAGATGATACTGATGGCCATAACAACAGGACAAGGCAGGGAAAGGGGGCCTCACCCTGTTACAGTCCTCCAGGAAGCTGGGGATATCACTGTCTGTTGGCTGGAAGCTGATGAGATCCGAGTGCCCCTCCTCTTCCATCAGCAGAAGCCCTTCCACATCATCTCGAGAAACTGGAGCAGAAAGCAGCAGCATAAACAATCAGCACAACCCTGCCTCTACCATCCCTGTGCCACCCACATGGTCTAGTCACGTGGCACTGCAGAAGATGAAGATAGGAAATGTGAGGTCTGATTTTCTGGGTTAGCAACACTTAGATCCCACTCAGTCATCTAAAATGCAGTATTTTTAGATGACTAATCTGCTCAGAGGTAGAGATGTGAGCCCAGGCTCTTCTCTTTTGAGACACAGTAGTTTATCTGTTCTCCTCTCTCTTCTAGAGGAAGAAAAGAGTAAAGAAATCCCAGCTGAAGTAAGAAGAAAGCAAAATGCACAAGCAAGAGACCCTCAGTGGCTTGAGCAGGGCCCCAGCAAGAACCAAAAGCATTAATGAGCAGTTGTAAAATCATGGCAGAAGGATGTCTGCTTCTAACAACTGTAGTGCTGCCTAGGTAGAAAGGCTATAAATGTAAGGCAGTCTCTCTCACACACACACACACACACACCTCGGGCCCATCCAGTTTTGTGCTCAAAACTCTGAAGGCTCAGGTAGCTGCTGAGGACACAGGAACCTAGGAATGGGTTTAAAAGAACCATCCAGGAAACACTCAAAGTGGCTTAGGCATGGTTCTCTCACCCTGGTGTAGGTCATCGTGCAGAGAGCCAGCATGGCTGGGGCTAGAGGGAGGGATCTCTGAGCCAGGCACATCACCATTAGGTGTTAAAGAGATGTGGCAATTCCAGCCAGTCTCCAGACCCATCTTCTCAGCAAACACCTGCAGACGAGCAGACAGAAGATTTTAGTGCCAGAGTGGTGCTGAGCAGTGCCATACTGGTACCTTCTGGACCCATTAGCTGAATCAGATTAACCTTAGATTGCACTGGTGCTGGACTCTCCAGTCTGCCAGCCAGGGGACATGCAAGTTCAGGGTTCAGCAGAGGCAGCTTACCTTGCTTTTGAGCTCATCTTCTAGGGAGAAGTAGACAAAACGGATGCAGGCATTGACCAATCCATCAATGAGGCGGACAATGTCAAGCCGGGCCTGATACTGAGATGAGACCATTCCCATGAAGATCTGTCCGCTCAGAGCCTGGATACAGTCTTCCTTCTCCATCACTTCCCCAATCCCTTCTTCAGGCATGCAAACAACACGCAATCACATTGAGACATGAGGGGCCACATGTGCATCACACAAAGTACAAATGGTGGGAGAGGCCACCCAGGTAACACCCAAGGACACAGTACCCAGAAACATGCAGATATACACACACAGGAGGAAAGATGAAGACACATCCATTTGTCCCAGCATACCCAGTCACAGAAGTGGTATCAGGACATCCCCACATGTGTGACCAAGAACACAAGCATGAAACAGTGAGCATGGAAGGGGGAAAAAAACAAAACAGAAGACAGGAATCAGTCGCAAAGAACTGGGGCAGAAAGGTAAAGGATTTGTGCTGTATAATATTCACATGTGCATTTTAAACACATCAAGCTGTGCTTAAACAACATGGGCAGTCTAGCTAGACACAGAGTGGCATCAGAGTACGAGGGGCTGATACAAAGGAACTGGAGCATATTCCCTCCAGTGACATTGCAGATGCCCCCAAAGAGCCTGAAAAGGCTTTTTGACAGGGTTCCTTCACCATCACCAGCTCAGCTTGTGGTGAATGGGAGCTGGATGCAGCATGAGGAAAATAATACAATGCTTCACACAGTTGCAAAGCTTGCCACAGGTGGGACTGCAGAGTGTGCTGAAAACAGTCACAAATGTCTCCCAGCAGTTGGGAATCCCATAATTTACACGTTACAGAATGGGAGACCAAGGCAGAAGGAGATGAGGATTGCTTTTCCAAAAGAAAATGGAGTTATGTGCTTATTTCTCAGTCCCATTACTGTTCTGAAGGAGATGGACAATCCACCTGGTGAGACTCCAGTCCTCCAGCACAGCAACAAAATCAAGGGAGAATAGTCACATACCACCATGCATGGAATTCCTCTGGAAAACCCACACATGTGATTTCCATAGGATCAGACAAATAGCAAACCAAGTATTGAATTACCAGAAATCTTGACTCTGAGTCGCCTGCTTTAAGAAACAGACTTCCCTCAAGTAGAAGAATTTCACTGTAACTTAACCAGAAACATACCTTCCAGCTCTTACATCCTTACTTCCTCTGGAAACACATCTCCTTCAGAAACCCTTAGCTCTCAACTTCCATCTGCTGCTCTGAATAACAGTGTTCTTACAGCGCTAGACTGAGCAGAGAGCAAGCACCTGGCCCAGCAGCAGAACTTATTATAGACAGCACAGAGGGCACATACCATCTGAGCTCCAGCTATTCCTCCGACTGCTCTGCTTGATGGGGGTTGTCCCAGGGAGATCACAGCACGTGAAGATCGCATTCTGCCCAGGGACCTGCACCAGTTCTATGCACTTGCCATTGAGCTGGGAGGACAAGGCACAATGCATTGGCTTGTATGCAAAGGCAGAACAGTATCCTGAGAGGCAAGCTCGCTGGTAGAAATCCAACACCTTCTTCCTGTGTGGAAGAGAGAAAAGCCAGGCAGAGTTCAGCAGAAATATGCCTCATTTCTGACAATGGACACTGCAGTTCAATGTAGAAATCAACAGCTGGGTATTTGGAAAAATGTATTCCATGAGGAGTGATGAGAGGCTCTAAAAAAGCCTTTCCTTAAGAGTTTTTTCATCTTCTAAGCTACAGGCACTAGGAACAACAAACTAGGACAACAAGAACACATATTCCAGCAGGGGCAGTGGTGAACATTTCTGTTTGCTCATCAGACAGATTGATGAGTATGAACACAGTGCTCTCTGAATGCATTTATTAACAGAATATGCTCTATATGGCTGCCAGATGACTCCAAGGAAGTTCACTGCATGACAGCAGAAGCTTAATGCATCAGAAAGAATTTATCTGTAGGGAGACTAATACCAGGGGAGGAACTGACAACTCTGACAATAGTATCTATTGCAGAGGTAGTTCCAGCAACAGACTTCTGTCCCATCCCCTTTCGGATTTGGCTCCCAGGAGCTGTATGTGAAGTCTCCATTTAGTCAATATTCAGTCACTGGAATAGTGTAAAGTTCCTTCTCTAAGCTGAAATCACAAATGAAACATATCAGACTATACATGGCATTTTTCATTGGCTTCTAAGATGATATTCCAAAAAGGACCAGTGGGAGTTTTGTGACACTTAAGGGTAAGCAGACTTGGAAGAAGAATAATGTGCTGCTGGTCAATGAAACTAAACATCTCTGCTCTGCTAGTGGGAACAGAAATTTAGCCTATAGATGCAAATACAACAGACACTGCCAGATCCTGCAGCAGGACTAAAAGGGTGTGCTGCATTGTGGTGGACTGGCTTGAAGCTGGTAGCAGCAGGTAGAACTGATCACTTTGTATCTGGTGTAAGACAAGGCATTTGTCTTGAACAACAAAAAAAATTATCTACCACCAGCACATGACCTGATAATAATTCACGGTCCTACTACACAATAGAATCCAACTAGAAGTGGCTAATGTGTTAACAGATACAGTAAGTCTCTTAGTCTTAACCCAACAGATTGCTTGTTGCTAATCTCTTATGTTGCTATAATTTCAACAATTCATTATTATTAATTATAAGGCTCCTGTTCATAACCTGCTTGAAGTTTCTATTAAATAGCTTAATGAACACCAGAAAAGGGAATATTAGCAAAGGGTGATCTGGTTCCCTCTGCAGTTGCACCCACTGACACAGTGCCTACCTGTCAGAGCCAGAGAGCGGATAGATGTCAGTACCATCCCAAAAGTCTGTGCAGGCCTCAAGGATGAGGTCAGCTGTCCCATGGGAAAACATCTGCTCTGTGCCTGAAGTGTAGGAGAACAACGAGTCAGCATCGCACATACAGGCTCTTAGGAAAGGGATCTCATTCCAACCGCTCCTTCTGCTCAAGCAAACTGGGCTTGATGCATTCCAAACAGCCCCTTTGACAAGGTTATGATGTGAGCCCCAAAGTCAGCTCCTATTCACTCCTTACACTGTGTAACAATCCTGCTCCTACAATGGGTGGGATAATATCTTGCTTCTGTATTCAACAGAACAGAAGAAAAGTTATCCCTGTGTGCCTCTTCCCATGAGACTACGAGCATCAGTGATGAGACTGAGGATCAAAGTTTACCTCCACTGGGAAGTGCATTCAGTTTCACCTCAGGATTGGATCTAAAAGGTAAGAGCTGTTCTTGAGTACCTTCAATTCAAGCAGCAAAGTAATTCTACAGCGTGACCCATTAGATAGCAGCCTGCTTCACAAAGGGTCCTGAAAACTTGTTAAATCTGGGTGCATTAGAAGTTCAACATAACAGACTCTAGAAAAGTAACTCCTGTTGTGATCAGAGAAGAACTGAAACTCAGTAGACACCACAGCTTGCCCTGGTTTTTCTTCAACTACTTCACTCTTTAATACAGACCTAAAATCTTCTGTTCCCTCTTGTAGACAGAGGTGTTAAAAAGTGTGTCTCACAAGTGTGTGATAGCACTTGGCTGATGCAGGTCCCAGGCATGGGACACAAGGTAAAGGATGCTGCCTCCCCGTTCATACTTCCTGCTTCCTTTCACTTGCACTGACACATTAACATTGCACACACGTAACTTCCCAGTGGAGATTCCCTCCTCCAGCTGCTCCATGACTTTGCCCCCAACAGCTTCAAAGCTGATCTAATGACAAAGCCTCACTGCCAAGAAAAATGAGCCCAAAGGCTCCTTGCAGGCATTGCTGCTGAGGGCAAATGCTCCCACGAGCTGGTGAAACCAAGAACCAGGAATATCCACTGGCACAAACCAGGCAGGGACCTTCAGGAACACAGGAGGATTTTCCAAAGCAGAGCAGCTCTCTGCTATGAATAGCCATCTCAGGCCAAGTTTATCAGCATAACAAACCTCCAACTAATAGGAGCCACGTGTGAAAGGAGGAGCCTGTCTCAGGGACACAAAGGAGCACTTGTGCCAAGCTCTGATTAATTGTATTGTACGAACACCTAATCCTGCCCACCTTGCTCCTAGGGTCAGAGAGTCCTTGCTAGGAAAGAGGGAGTAAGAGATGTTTATTGATTCATGCAAAAACTATGCCCTGGACACAGAGCAAGAGCATAGAGATGACCACAGACATACCTATATTCATGCCTGACAGCAACTGCAACCCACTTCCTACTCAGCAGCATCAGTATCCTGCACAACAGTCCTAAGGGGTAAATGGTAGTGACAGTAGGCACTGAAAACTGGAAGGAGTTCATTCCGCTTTCATTGCCAGTGAAGTGAGCTCAGCCTCTTCCCTTCTTAAATCATGAAGCTGAAGGCCAGGATTTCTCTGGCACAAGGGAGAAAACTAATGAATAGGACAGGGAGTATGACAGCCATTCAAGAGTGCTGGGACTCATTGGGAAGAATCAAGCTGCTACAGCTGAGCCAGTGACACAGAGCAAAAGGAATGGAGGAGTGCAGCTATAGCAAAGGAAGGCAGAGACGGTATCAAGCCACTTTATTCCACTGAAGGTGACGGTGAGCCCCCCATTTCTATGTGGTTACTATGGATGTGGGATGAACACTGCCAGATGGTGAGACACATATTTCCATGGAACAGCAAGGGAGCATACAGATAAGCTGCCTCCTATTTCTGCTACAGCTGGAGAATTTATTATGTATCTCCCTTTGACTTCAGCACGTCCTGGGAATGGGTGGACTCAAAGATTTATTCACAAATAATGGATCAAGAGAGGTTAGTTGTGATCATCTGCTCTGACTGCACAAACAGAGCCATTCAATTGCAGCCAATGTCATCTGCACAATCCATTACTTCAGCTTGTATACGTAAGAAAGTTTCACGGGACAAGAGGTGTTCCAATGGTTAACTAACCTCACTGGCAAAATTCCTCTTAGCATGTACTCTAGACAGTGTAATCCAGGTCACACACACATTTGTCTGAGCTCCAGCCTCTAAACTAAACCATTTAAAAAGAAGGATAAGGAGTTGAAATGAGGCAACATGAAACATTAAAGGGGTTTTGCTACATTAAGAATCTCAGCATCAGAAAATTCTTGCTCACAAAGGCAGGAGAGCAGCAAGCAGGATAAAGGAAAAAGCTCCTCCCCAGGCTAAGATAAAGATTTAAGAGGAATTGGGCAAGAGAAGCCAGTTTACCTGATAAACCTCTGCCCAGCAGAATAATAACAGTTTAGATTCAATCTCAAACATAGTCAACTCCAGAGAGCCAACTTCAGTCAATTCAAGGTATTACGAAGAGACTAAGAGCTCTGACAGGCAAGCTGTTAAATCTTGCTGAGGTGCTTTAAGACCTCATGGTACCCAGCTATAATTCCTTTCCATCCTAGCCTGTTCCTATTAGACTAGGAAGGATTAAGAGTGGAGAAGTCAGCATGGCTTCAGGTATTGTATGTGTGGTTACCATGCGTTTGCATGGGATTTCTGTGATTTCTTACTACTGTGCAATATAGAAATGGACTACGCAATATAATACACTAGACAACTCACAAAGATAATGGTTTTGATTTGGGTTATCAGAAGGATTAGCATGTGAAGCTAAAACCCTGAGTAATATTGAACCCTGTGCAGTACCAGTCTCACTATTATAATGAAGTCTATTCAAAACCAAATAACGCCCCCACTTTGCCCTGCACTGCCATTTGGTCCCAGAAACCAGGTTTCCTATATGCTGAAATAATCCTAAAAAGTTGTTTATGATCCTGGAGTAAGACAGAGTTGGGAAGAACTCCCCCCTTCCGTATGCTATAGCACTGATCACTAAGGTTTGGTGAGCACATCTGTACTGCCCATGGGCAGAGCAAGGCTATCATCCCACAGGGACTCCAGACTATTCCAGTCTGACATTTCCTAGGCTCTCTGCAGGAAAAGATCATCCTGCACCAAGCAGATACCCAAAGGAAGGGGCAGTCTTACTGGTAGTGGTGTCCTTCACAAAAAGGTTGATCATGTGGCTCAGGGGTGGTCTCCTCTTGGTGATGGACGAAAGCTTCCCCAGGATTGTTTCCTTGACCATCTCATCACTTGGCAGGCGGTACAAGGCCAAATAGTTCTCTTGTTTGAAAAGGTCTTTAGCACCTGGTGTGAAACCTGAAACATGAGCACGACAAGGATCAAAAACAGGCTCTAAGAAAAGCAGAGGAAAGGTCTTTCCTTCTGCTTCTGTGCCACCCGCTTTGCCCATGCTCATTCCGACGTCTCCCCAGCAATAGGTAGCTGAGCTGTGCTCACTGTGCAGCTACATCAAGCTGGCTCAAGATCTATGATGAAAATCATTCAGAAGGACTTGATGTTATTAATAATTACAGTTTTCATGCTTCTGGTTCACTGGAGAGAGGAACTGTGACACTGAAGGACAAGCACACCAGTGAGTTCAAGAGCTTCCAGATTTCCACCCTAGTGTTACCTTCAATTTATCTCCCCTGTGCCTCAGTTTTCCCACCTATGAACAACCTGAGGTACCTCACATCATTTATACCCAAACTGCTGGTAAAGCACTACTGTAAAGACAGGGCAGCTGTCTATCCATTAGCAGGTATTCTTTGTCTCCTGTTGAGATTGGCAGACTCAAGCAGAATTCCAAGCCTAGCCAGGGCTGGCTGGGAATATCCTTGATGACATTTGTTCCTTTGATAGTGTCTGCAATGTCAGAACTTGCCAAAACCAATCTCTTGAAAAGACTCTTCTGGCAAGTGAACAGAGCCAGGTCTGTAATTTCACCTTCTCAGCAACCAGGACTGGGGAAGTATTTTTCTTGTGCTCTCTAAGGATTAAGTGTCTATTGACAGCTCTGATTTCTCTGTGTCTGCTCATCCAATTCCTCCTTACCTATTAGCCTGGCAAGCTCACAGAGGCCCCAAGGCACATGGACAGGCAGCACAGCATTGTGAGTTTCCTGGAGGGCAATGTTGCAGAGGTGGTCAGAGAAGCGGCACAGACGCTCTGTCACACTGGCATTGCAGAGGTTGAGCAGCACATTCAGGCCCAGAGGCTTGAGGGAATTCAAGTGCATATGCCAGTTGGAGTCATCAAACTGGATGCAGGAGGGGTTCTGCTGGTCTTGGGACAGGCTAAGCATCTCAAGGTGGTAGTCACACACAAAGTCTTCAGCCTCGCAAGTCATCGCCTCACTGTCACCAACCTGGGCCAACAGACAGGAAAATTCTAGTTGGTTACAAAGAATACAGCTTGAGCCTAGAATCCCACAGGCAATTCCCCACTAAATTCCAGAAACGGGACACTGTAGGTTTGAGTCTGTCTTATAGCTGTACAAAAGACCACTTGTGTGCCCCGTCAGTATGCTTTACCTGTGCATGTTCCTCTTCTCCACCTTCTGTGTCCTTGCTAAAACTCACATTGGACCCAGAGGGATGCTTGCTTCTGCTTGGCTTTCGGTGGGTATGGGCATCAGGAGCCTTTGGAGGGTCACTAGACCAGTTGTTCCTCTCTTGCTCGTTGGCCATGTGGACTGTGTCTGCCAGAGGGCCAGACAGCAAAGCATCTCTTTCATGGGGCTGCAAGAAACCAACAAAATGAACAGTGGTGATTCAGTGGCTCAACATGAGCCACTACTGATTCACCTGCTACTTTAGGGCTCCTATAGAAGAGTATCTCATCCTCGCTGCTTCTTCATCCTTTAAGCAAAGAATTATAACATAGGATTTCTCTACAAGCAAAGGGCCCCTTCTGTAATTCCACATTGTACACATCAGTCAAACCATGTTCAGAGCCAAAATACTGCATTATGGCTTACATATTACTCACCTCATCTTCCATCTCAGGATGGCAGAAAGACCGTGTAGAGAGCTCATCAGTCAGATCTTCATGGCTATCATGAGGTGGTTCCACCTTCCCACTGAAGAACAGAACAGTCTCTGGGCTGGGGTTTGGCCAGGAAAGAATTCCCTGCTTGTCTACACAGCAGAGCACCTAGAACATCCCACAACACCCCCAAGAAGGCAAAATATCAGTGAAAACACATCTCAGTGCTCATGCACAGTTGTAAATATCACAAGAGTAATAAACACACGGAATAATAGACGTGTGCCAACTTTCTGTCTAAGAAACTGCACTTATTAACCCTCCAAGAATTCCTTGCTCTAGCAGGATTGAGGAGTTGGTTAACACCAGTTTTATCTCAGGATATTGCAAAACTAAGCATGAAGACCACTGAAGGAAGCAACTACTCAGCCTGTTTTATCAGTTAGTACCTTATGAGGACCTATTCAGCTGGTTCTTGATGAGGATTCAAGAGGGCTATGGGACCAGAACCAGAGCTGGAAAATACAGACATCCCATTAGATGCCACAGAGTATCTCTAACCATTGTTTTAGCCTGTAAATGTGCTCTTTGGACAAGACAAGACAGTTATCAACTCCTCTACAAAGACAGGTGCCTGAAGGGTTTCTAATTCCAGCACAGTGACCTGACTGCTAACAGTCTATGCTCAGGGAAGGATGATGTGAAGGATGCAAATGAAGCATTTGTGTAGGGCTCCTCCTTCTAACAACCCAGCAATACTCACAGTGACAGATCCCAGACTATGGAGCAAGCTGGAAGTGAAGCTCAGAGTTGGGGATTTGCCTTTTAAAACACAGAGGAAGTGGCTCCAGATACAGCGTATCATTTCCTGCCAAGGGAAGCAGAGGACATCAGCCAGTGAAAGGCTCATTCAGTGCAAGATGAGGGGAGAGAAGGAAAAAAGGGAGCATGACATTACCTGCTTTCAGGTTCAACACAGTGATACACTGTGAGATAAACATCAGCCTCCATGGGAACCTGGTAACTGATACAGTGCTGATGTTCTCAAGGGAAAGGCATTTCTCCCCCCTTCCAGAGGGGGAAGAATCACTGCTAACAGTGATTGAATTGAGAATTCACTGAAACTACCAAAAAACACAGCAAGGAATTCTGAAGTGATTTTATTTGAGGTGAATCAGTTGTTACCTCTTAGTATGTTTAAAGGAACTCTCATCCACTTGGGTTATAGAGTTTGAGGCCTTAAGCTTATGATCACCATAATGAGTGAATGGGGGTAAATGGAGTCACTGTGCTGAGGTGACTTGGCCAAGGTTACTTACAGAGGCAGTGGCAGTGTTGGAAACAAAGCCAAGGTGCCCTACTCCACCATTACAAATGAATTGTAACCAATGTGGTAATAAACTGAAAGGGCTCTTTTCCAAAATGAAAATGTTGAGTTGGCACCTTCATCTTCCAACACAAAACTGCTGCAGAGGGAGTCTGGATGGTGGCAATCAACCCAAGCACCGGAGCTGTGCACTCCTAAAGCCAGCAAAGCCAGGTTTGCATTGCAGTGTTCTTTTACTGCTTTTTTAGCTGTTGTTCTGGAATGCTGTCACTTCCCCCAGAGCTCCTTAGATCAAGTTCCTTAGATCCCAAGCGCTAATACAGCCATAAACTCAAATGCAAAACAATCAGGTAGAAAAAAAGCTCTTACTTAAATCAGTTTCTCATAAGCAATAATGTTACACAGGTATAAAAGGGAAGCAGCAGAGCTTTTCAGTGAGGAGCTTCAGCTCAAATCACTCCCATTGAACACCTGAAAAGCATCTTGGCTAAACAAACTGTCACAGAGAGAAAATAAACTATTCATCAAAGGATGCATGTGTGTGTGCATCCATGTGCATTCCTCTGTGTGGCTGGGAGGGAGATATGAATTGATTCTTGTAATAAGTTGGGATTTTAATCACTTCTGGAGTCCATCTGCCTCCTTATGGAAAGGGGAATCTTAATGCCAGATTAGACAGAAAAGTGCCTTTCCTCTACCCTCCTGTTTAATCTGGATGATTCAATTTATAGAGTGGCCAGATGCAGTTCCTTCCCCAGAAAAAGGTCCTCTGAGTGCTCTTTTAGTCCAGCTTTGGAAGCACAAGTAATGTACTTAAGCTTGTTAAGGAGCCTATGAAACAGGATCAGGCTTTTAAAAAGCCTGAACAGCCAAGGACCCCTCTTTATTGACCACCATCCCCTCTGTTCTTCAGTTTTGGCTTAGAAAAGGAGGTTTTTCTGGTACAAGGAAAATACTTTCTGACACACACCATAAAAAGCTTATTTTACTCCTGGAACAGGAGGGCTTCAAAGAGTTATGCTCTTCAGGACAGAAAAAAGGTGCTATCAAACCATTTGCAATATTCAGAAAAGCACAACTGGACTCCGTATCAAAGTCACCTCAATCTCTGGTCAGCAGAGCAGCATTTACATGAGAAGGTGCAAGGGAAAGCCGTGCAACCAGCAAAATAGAGCAGCAAATGAGTGACAGTGAACAAGTGACACAAGTAAAAAGAAGTTAGGAACAAGCGGGAGATCAGAAAGGAAAGGATACCATGAAGCTGTGCAGTGAAGATGGAAGAAAACCATAATAATAGTACCTGAGAAGATACCATCTCTGTGTAGCTGCTGAGAGTGTCCTCTGAAAACTTAGCAAGCTGCAGCAAGAGAAGAGACCAGTTAGTATAATCGTGCTCAGACATGTGTCATGAGGAACATCCTTCCCTCAATACTGTGCCTTCAGAGAGGAGAAAACAGGAGTCCTGCTCAATGGGAATACCAAGGCAGAGCAATAATTCATCCAAGCAATTAAGTCCTTAATGGACTATGTCTTTTATCTACTTGTGAGGCACAAAGTGCTTGGTGCTGTACATCACAGACGACACACAGTCATTACCTAAATGTCTACAGAGAAAATAACAGCAATTACACCCAGAGGAAGCTGTTTCTGGATGTTTATTCTTAGACAGAAAGAGCTAGGACAGACTGATCTGGTTTTAAGCTATATGGGTCAGTTAAGGGAGCTAGGAAAGTGGGTGTAAAAGCAGGTGACTGGAATACAATGGACACAGATGAATGAGGTGATATGAATGGGATGTGGAGAGAAAATGACATTATAGCAAGGCACTGCCATGGAATGATCCTGGAATTATACTGGGAAATGTCCTAACTCAAAATCTGCATCTAGCACAAAGGAATTCCACAGTAGAGGTCATTTTGAAGAACAGTTTAAACTGAAGTATATTCATAAGCATAAGTGCATATGGCAATTACATTTGTGTGGAAATGAAACACCACCCCAATAATAATGCATATACATGGCACTTTAAAAATGACCAGTTACCAAGACAGATTCGTCAGGAATAATTTAAACTGAGAGCTAAGAAGAAGAATTAAGAATTGATTAACAATATTTTATTAATATTTTATTAATTTAATAATTTTATTAATATTTAAGTAATCCCATAGGAAAATTCAAAAAGCCCAGGTTTGAGTGGAAGTGAAAATAGAAGTTAAAGTTAACATAAAAGTAAGATAAAGTATATCAATATGTAATTAAAACCAGTCTGCTGCTTGATGAAGACAGACATTGCAAATGATATTGCAGGCAAGGCAAACGATATTGAAGGCAAAGCAAGATAAATACTGCTATTCCTTACCCAGTGATACAATCATACCATATGATAACTATGAAATATTTTCCATTCTACCCTTAGCTACTGAAAGTAACTATGTTTAAATTAGCAGGTCTGGACAACTTTCTGACTGTTCCTGCTGATTTAGCACTAGGCTTCGAGCATGGATTAAGTCCCAGTGCAATAGAAAGCTAAAGTGGTGCCAACGCCTAAAAAGGATAAGGAGAACAAACCAGGTTAGAGCAAGACCCAGACAGACTTTGATTTCAGACAGAATAACAGAGCAGCTAATATGAGACTCAATTAAAAGAAGTGGAATAATACATCCAGTGCCAAACACCACAAGTATGTGAGTAATAAATCTCATGGAACTACTGTGAGATCTTTTTGGACAGAATTACAAATTTGACTGATAAAAGTAATGCTTTTGACATGGATCACTTGGTACTTGGACAGAGCCTTGAGCAACATGGTCTAGTGTGAGGTGTCCCTGCCTGTGGCAGGGGGCTGAAACTGGATGATCTTAAGGTCCTTTCCAACCCAAACCATTCTGTCATTCTATGATTCTATACTTTGACTTGACACAAAATGCTTTATGGTTTTCTAACAAAACTAGAGTAATAATAGAGAAATAGGCCCTCTATTAAATATATTAGAAATAGACTATTCCCAAACAGAAGAGAAACTGAGGAATTATTTGCAATAGGATGCTCAGGCAGGGACAAATCTGGGTAGTTTACAAATAGCCTGAAAGAAAACTAAAAAGCCATTACTGAAAGAGACTGTAAACTATACCAAGTTTGGGGCAGGGTCCAATAATAAAGAGAACAGAGTGTTGTTACAGAACAATATGGACTGCTTGGTAAAGAAGCAAACTCATGCACACCAAAAGGCATAAAAGTAAGGTGGCATAGCTAGGAGCAAAAATGCAGGTTGGACTTAAAGGATGAGGACTCAGACTCAGAAAGCAGTAACTGTAGATTATCAGCTGAACAAAGACTGCCCATTTTATTAAAGCAGTGGCTAAAAGATCTAGTATGATCCTTTCTTGCACTAACAAATGAACATAGAGTAGAAAGTCCAAATTATTCTGAAATCTAGCACAAGCACAACTGTTACTGGAAGGTTTTGTGGGGTTCATAATGCTACAGTGATCCTGAAGCACTGGAGAAAGCTCAGAGGAAAGCCAAGAGAAAGATTAGAGGGTTGGGAAATATGCTTATAATGACTCAAGGTGCTTAAACTATTTACTTAACCATAGAGATGGTAAAAGGGATTGATAGCTACAACAGGCCAGAAATTTGACTGATGTGCTCTTAGATATAGGAGACAAAAGATGTAAATGTTCCAAGGGCTGGAAATCAGATACTGCAAAAAGCCCCGCTAACAGAGAATGCCCATTTTTAGCAGTGAAGGTAAATAGTTACTGAAAGAACCTCTCAAAGGCAGTGCAAACATTTTCAAACCAACATCAAATTCCTTACTATAAGGCATGCTGCTGTAGTCCAACTGTAGTAATGTAACTTGAGGCAGGGGCTCGTCTTGGGGGACACTGGTTTGTGTCCTGCAGGACGTCTCACCAGGTTATGGCCTTGAAAAACTGGGCAACAAACAGCTTGAACATGATGGGAGGGAGCAGAAGGTGGAAAGAGCATCACACAGGCCAAGGGACTGCAGAGGAAGAGGGTCTTACCTGCTACATTTTGAATAGAGTAGGGAGAAGGAAGGAAGAAAATAGGCCAAGAGAAGACTGCCCTAGTCAAAGGGGGAATGACCAAGGCACATCACAGCGGTGGTTCTACAGCAGCAAGGATGGAGGATCATGTTTGAGACATCACAGAAAGAGCTGGCTGGACAGAATGAGATGCCTGGACAAGAAAAAGGAGAAGACAGGAAAGAACACAAGGAAGGTGCAAGTATGGGTGATAGGGCAAATGCATATGTTGAGAATGATGAAGCAGGGAAGCCAAGGAGCTATGGCTTTCCCAGCCAAATAGCAATATGCGATGGGGAAGAGGAAGGCTCCAAAGACAAAAAACAAGTGATGCCAAGAATGGCTGGAAAGGTAAAGTGAAAAGAGATGGTAAAGGTGCAAACACCACTGAGGGATGCAATGTGTCCTCCCTCCTAGGACACAGGTCATGTACAACCTATAGGGAAGAGAATAGAAAACACAGACCCAAGACCAGAGAGGCCAAAGAAGGACAAGAAGGAGAGAGAAACTGTCCAAGTACTGGCATAGCAGAAGTCAGCACTGAAGACAAGCAACATGGTGCATCTCACCAGGCAGTGTTGTGCCACCAGGAGAGAATAAGAGACACCCATCAGCGCATCCAGTTCAGGATCACACACCCATCAGACTGCCAAACTCTGCTCCCCAGACCAGCACTGCCACCAGAAACTCCTCTTACTCCCTGACTACTGCAAAGGCCATGCCTGCAAGAGAAGCCTCGGAGGCTCAGGAAAGAGCCCACATGTTAAAACCAGGGACTGCAGAGGATCTCATGTATCCCATTCCTTCTCAGTGGCTTAACACTGCCCAGTCACAGCCACCATAGGGCGTTTATCTCCATGTTGACCCCTCTGGCAGATTATATTTAGTGAATAGAAAGCACTTGCCTTGAAGAGATTTAGAGAATCACTGGTTGAAAAAATCAGAACATCTGCTCAAGAAGTCACATCATGCTCCAGGGAGAGGGCACAGCTGGGCAAAGATCCAACAAGCTCTTACAACTGACATGTCTGCTGAATTCACTGTGTTCCCTTCATACAGCCCTTCTCATCTCCTGCCCTTTGCTCTGCAATAGTTTGATGTGGAGAAATACCTACCAGTGAGGTGGATGAGGCTTTGCTCATCTGGGCCAACACTCTGGCTTCTCCAAAGGCTGTAGCAAGAATCCACAGGACAGGAAAGAGCAACGGAAGGATGGGTAGGACACCATTCACCTGAAAAGGATTTGTAATCACCAGCGAGCACAGAGACAAGGACTCGGACATCTCACACAACACCTAATCCATGACAGTGAGGGGATGGGGAAAAGGCAATGGCAGGAATGAAGGACACTGCTTGCACTGGAAGCAGTGCAGCACCAGGGAAAGCACAGGAGGGATTTATAATGGAGGGAATGAATAAATCACATAACCTTGCAGCTCTTTTTCCTGCTCAATTTGGCATAAACTCTTGCAAGTTTAAAGGCAAAGGATACCATATATACATATACATAGACACAGACATATGGCAAGTGAGAAGGAGCAAGAAATGTAAAGGGCAGTCTAGTAAGAATGGCAAGGGTAGAGCTGTTGTCCTGCTCCACTGAGACCTCCTGGATCCAGCATGCACAAGGGAGTGCATAGGATGCTGTCACAGGATGAAGCAACTCACAGAAGGAGGGAATCAGCCTCAGTGGTGCTCTTGGAAAGAGGAGTACTGGAGCTCAAAGCTCTTTACCTGTAGCTGAAGAAGAGTGTACTGCCAAGAAGCAATTCCAGGAGCTTTGAAAATGAAGCGCACAGCATTGGTGATCAGGAAGCCAGCCTGCAATTCAAACAGAGATGACACTGTCAGCAACTACTACTGCTTGTAGGGAAGGAGTTTCCACTGCTTTGTAACACTCTTAGCCCTGGGAAAGTCTGGAAGATACACTTGGTCTGCTGGCACAGTTCCTCCCTCTGCTCTCTCAGCTAGATGGCTCAGCATCTTTGCTTCTCTGAACTACCCAAGGTACACACTGAGTCAGCTGTGTAAGGCAGGGCCTGGCCACAACTTCCTGTTGATGCCTGCAAATTCTTCACCTTTATTGACAAAACATGGCTATATTCAACAACAGAGGCTTGAAATGAGACCTACCAGTACAATAGGGACAGCATATTTCAGCATCACTGACTGTACAGTGAATCTCTCATTATCCAGGGCTGTCACAGGACGTGACAAAGCCATTTCCAGACACCACCTGAAAAAATGGAGAAGAGCTTGAGATTTCAGCAACCAAGACCCCAGCCCTGCACTTTCCTAGGAGAGATTAGAACACTGCATTCACCCTATGCTATGGGGATGTACTTCAAAAGAGAAGCCAAATCCTACAATAACAGTTTTGCACTTGCCATGGTGAATTTGCAGTGCTGTTGAGCAAACTCCCCACCTGCTTAACAGGAAGGCTCCATCACCCCAATGTGTATTGAAACTCCAACAGGACATTCAGAGATCTGTATCTCCAGTTGACCAAAGGCTGTCATATCACTGGTTACGTCAAATGCATGAAACCTGTGACCTCCCTGCCTTGTTCAAATTTAGTTGGACAGTAATGTCCTGAACAGTTAATACTTGGCATAATATGTGGTTTTATGTATTAGCTTAAACTACCAGCTAAGGTGGGCAATTGAAGACAGAGTTAAGAGACTTAGAAAACTGCCAGGTATAAAGAAAACACAGCACAGCATATTTGAAATCTCCTGTTCTGGACGAGTAAGTCTCATTCTTCACCAACATGAGGCAGCCACAAGGACAAAGACAAGGGCAGGCCTTGAGCACTGTGTATAACCCACCTGACATTATCTATTATTGGCGTCTTCAAGACACGGAAGAGACGATACAGCTGAGGGTTCTGAGGTCCCTTCTTCACTTCCCCCCTTGGCGAGGGTGGAGGTGAGAAAGGTGGAAACAGATCTCCTGGCTCCAGAACTATGTGCTCATCATCCTAGGGAAAAGGTCAGAGAGTCAAAGGCTGCACAGTCAGGGGCTGGATGGAATCCTGCTGCGAGGGACTGGAGGCTTAGTCCAGCAGGATCCCCACTACATGTTGGTCACTCATGTTGTAGTAGTTCCCTCTCTCAGCTCTCAAATATTCATTAGCTAAACTGTTGCTTCAAACTTGAAGTAAAAATGAGATGCTTGTGTTCAAGCACATCTGGTTATGGCATGACAAGTGGCATTTGGAGTGAAAGTTATAAAACCCAGCAAAGGCAGATTTCAGGCTTTAAACTTCTTCCAACCTTCTTCAAGCACGTTTTCACTGAGATTTACTTCTACCTCATGTATTTTATATTATCTTCTTTTATAATAAGCTAGTGGTAGGGAGAAGGTCAAAGCAGACAAACTTTATTTCTCCACATAAACCCCAGGATAAAGTAGGGGGTTTACATGTCATATCTACTGCATAGATTCACTTCACTTCTATTTAGCAGCACATTACAATTTCCCCTTGAGCTGGAAGAGATGGAAATATGGTCCTTTGGTATCACATTAATGTCTCCCACCCATTGGGTTTAGGAGTTTATAGGGAAAATGCAGTCTGCCTAACAAAGCACCACCCTTGACTGAACTGGAATTTCAGACTATTTTCAAGGTCAGAAGAAATCAAACACTCCAACAATCTTTACTCTTGCAATTAGAGCATTAGCAAAAAAATCCCAGGAAATACATTGTTATAGGCCAGGGAAATAAGAAAATTACCTTAATCCCTCTTAAAGAAGCAAATGACTCCTGGCCTGGCCTCAAGGCAACGACATCTCCTTCTACTAACAGGCTCACAGGCAGGTTGACAAGATGACCATCCCTGTAGGCCCAGTGGAGGGACCAGGATGGGGCATAAGGCATGTGGAGGTCAGGGTACATGGAGTCTGGCCATTTCACCTCCTTGCCAAGTGTATCTGAAAGCAGAAGGTGTGTAAGAATTAAGTGATAACAATTCTGGAGGGGCAAATCACACATCAGTTTACATCCTGTAGTGGCTATAGGTCCTCCAGGGCTAAGCCTTTGATCTTTTAGCATCTCTCTCTTTCTCCTTGATGTCTTTTCCCCTCTCTTTCCACCCAGTATTAACAACTAAACATTCTATAACCTCAAATACACACTTGTACAATGGAAAAGCTGAAGTCTGTCCTTAAAACGACCACAGTGAACTGAACTACCTCCTCAGGTTGAAAGCCCCACTGAGATGATGCTCATGCACAGCAATTTATTTCCTTCTGGTCTCTGTTGTGGTACAACCCCACGTATTCTTCTCTCATCATCTGCTCTAAGGCAGATATTTTTGTAGGCTACTGAGGATTCAAATTACTCCGAAGCACAGACATAACAGACGCCCACCTGATAACACACAGATTGGAAGCACATGGCCACATGATAGCTCAAAATAACTATTGTACAGGAGAGGCAGGAGTAAGACACAGTTCTCAGTGTTTCTGTTCAGCACAGGGCAAGACTAAGCCCAATTAGTGATATATCTGGCCAGGTTTGGAGAAGAATCCAACAGGAGGAAAAGACAAATGCAAGTAAGAGACAGATGAACGGAAGGAACCTCACCATTTATCTTCTCAATGATTGTCTGAAGTCTTCTCTCCACCTCTCTGCACTTCAGCCTCTCTTGACGCCCGATTATGAAGAGATCCAAGAGGAGGAGGAGGAAGAGTGCCAGTGCATTGACTATCTCAGCCCCTTGGCTTTGCACAGCAAAACAGAAGAGAGCAGGAAGGTTTGAGTTAATGAGCAGAATACACTGCCAGCCACCCACAGAGATAAATGCACACCCGCTTGGTTGTTTATTTCTACATCCCACAGCCTCCTGGCTAAAAAAGAAAAGCAGGGGAGCTATGATCACACTTCTTTAGGATAATGCCACCTGAGAAGTCTGAAAGGTCTTTTCCCAACTAAACAGTAGCCTGACAAATAGAGTGAGGAAATGCTATGGCATATGTGATAGCACTATGAGCACCTAACTTCTCCAGTTTCAAAATCCTTCCTGGCTCTGATAGTGCCTTAGGATTTTTTAAGATCTAGGAATGCTGTAGCAAAACCATCTCAGTCTCTCCATAGGACACTATATGGATCTTTTAGAAGTAGGATTAAGTTGGCTGAAGTTCTATGAAACAGACTGATAGGGACAGAATTACCAGTGCATGCTAATGTCTTCATGTCTGCACAGAATGAGGGACAACACCGTTCTATCAGCCACAGTGTTAAGACAATATAAAACTGCCACCTTGCTCCAGTTACCCAGCATAGGATGTTGTTCTTACCTCCCCTGTGGCTGGCTCCCATAGCAGCACAGCAGCAGCAGCACTGCCAGAAGCATCAGAGATGCACCAGGCCAGTGAAAACAGGAGCAACGGTTACCATGGTACAGAAAACTGCTCCTCCACACCTCCTACAAAAGCAGAGCAGCAGACAGCATTTAGGAAATACAGAGGCAAAGGCTTGGAAAAGCACAGTAAGGAAGGGGGAAGGCAGCAGTGGACACTCCAGGGTGAACAGGACTTTGTAAAACCCCCTGAACATGACAGAGAGCATCTCAGATCAGTTATGGGAATGCTACAGCACTAATGCTTGCTCAACTGGTGGGTCTGAGTGAACTCTCTCTGCTTTACTCTTGCCTGAAAGAATGAAAAGGCTTCTGTGCCAGGCTGCCCCCCTGTCACTAACCAAGCACTGTGCATAAGTACTGTGCACAAACACCAGCACTTTGTTGTGCCAGACAAACACGGTGGGCAAGGGAGACTGTTGAGCTTCACAGCTCTTGCTCTTCACCTAATATGGACCCCACTGCCATTAGTGGCTCTTGAAGCCCTCAGATCCTTCACAGGTGCAAAGCTTCTGTTGAGTTCCAGCATCCAGTAGAGAAGTGCTGGGAGAAAATATATCCTTAGGTAGATGCCTTGCTTTGTTCCCGAGGACTTCAGCAGTTCTATACCCAGGTACTTTGCAGGATCAGTCTGGGAGGGAACACAGCCAACTTTTGTTTCATCTTCAGCTATTCCTCAGCTGAGTGGTTTCGTGATGAACATTTACCAGGAACTATGATCTTGGACTTCAGACTCATCTGCATTGATGGTCCAATCCAAAAGTGTAACTGAGTGTCAAGGAATAGCAGATAGATGCTTTTTAAACTACCATCTATCACACACACACACACTCCCCACCTATCAGCTTTACTTTGAGGAGACTGAGTGCCCAACCTTGTGCTGTTGGTGCCTCACCTTCCATGAAGCCACTTTCTTCCGTTCCTTCTGATGCCCCTCCAGCAGTGCTGACAACTGGTCTCTCAGGATGGTGAGGGCTTTCTTTGTGGTGAGGCCCAAACTTGAAGTCATCTCATCCTGAGGTGCCAGAAAAGCAAACCGGTTAGTGCTTCCTTATGTCCTTGTTAGGCTTTTTCCTGGAGGCTGACTGAGCACCCTACAAGGAATGCCCCGCAATCATCACCAGTCTGATTCTGCACCTTCCTGGAATCATCTTCCCTCCTGTGAACTTTAGCCTGCTGGCTGGAATTGGAGCCCTTCCATAGTATCAGGTAAACAAACTGTGCCAGATAAACACCTTATCAAAGCACAATACAAAGTCATTGCTGTGAAACAAGATTCTAATCAGCACAGGCTGAGGACAATACAAAGGGAGGCTGCTCAGCTCCAAGGTTATGCAGGCTTGAACCGGTATCAGCTTGTAGAGGCAACAGAACACAGTTACAGTAGAACAGGATGGGTTTTGCTAATGGTACTAACAACTAGAGTAGTAGAATATCTGCAATTCTAAACAAGAATGGCCCAATTTCCACAACTGCTTATTATGAATTTCTGTTTATGAGTCCTGCCTGTGGGTATTTGACACAGAAGCTGCCAAATTTAAGTGCTAGGCCATGAATCAGTTCAGGAGGAGGCTCCAGCATCAAATTCTACATTTACAAGAGAAAGCACTAGAGTTTGAAGTGGTGAACTGCACAAACTTATGAGGGAGGCATCTAGACATGAAGGAAGCACAGAGTCCAGAGCACTGCTCCATCACTGGTCAGCAAAGAGGCAGCAGCAGCAGCCTGAAAGGATGCAACCCAAGAACAGGCCACCTGGAATAGATTGCCATAGGATGCTGGTGACAAGAAAGTGGAGTGAACACTTGCATTTCTTGGGCAAGGCAAGAACAAAAGCACTTCCCTTTCTTTCAAATCCCTGCTGCGAGGTGGGTACCAGATCACTGAAAGAGAATTAACCAGGAGAAGCAGGCAGATGTCCCTGAGAGGGCTACAGCAGAGAGCAGGGAGCTGGACAACACAAGTTACCATCTGCACTGCATGTCTTCATACAAACACTTCGAGGAGGGTGCAGAGACACAGGATATCCTGCATGTTAGAAGCGTTCAGGTGTCTCATACTGTTTACAGCACTTCTGAACACAAAGCAGGCAGGAAGCTGCCTCCTCCGGTCCCCACCAGTGTGACACAGCCCAGCAAAGGCAGGAGCTGCAGCTCTTCCTGCTACTGCAGTCATCAGCTCTTCCCAGCCCTGCCAAAGCCACCGTGGTCTCAAAGTGCAGCAGCTCTGCTCTTGGGAGTTGCATGCATGCACTCAGCTCTGCATGTGCAGCTCACTGGGACCTGCAGTTTTCTTCCTGCTCCTCAGCTGAGTGGTTTCATGATGAGCATTTACCAGAAACTATGATCTTGGACTTCAGACTCGTCTGCATTGATGGTCCAATCCAAAAGTGTAACTGAGTGTCAAGGAACAGTAGATAGATGCTCTTTAAACGACCATGTACCACACACACGCACTCCCCACCTACCAGGGACAACCTGAAGCAGCTAATTCTGGCCAGGCAGATGCTGCTCTAGCTGCCCTTTTACAGGACTAAAAATAATCCTGCTGCAGTTTTCATCCTCTGTGTCAGTTTTAGGAAGAGAGGAAGCAGTTCTGTGGTGCTCTTGGAAGCAACCCAGGTAACATCAGCACAGGACTAAACATAGGAGTCTCTCAAAGACTCCCAGAGGAGAAGATGGCAACAAACATGCTGCTGCACCACGGGAGTGCTGCAAACGGGAGTGCCTGAGAGCAACAAGGAGCAAGTGACAGTAAAGGTTTCTGCCTCTCCACTGAGGGTTGTATGGGACAAAGCACCTGCAAAAACATCCTCTCCGACACAGGGAGAGCAGAGAGATAAATAAAAGACACAGAATGAGCAATAAGGACTTTAACTGGAAAGCAAAGTCTGCTTAGACACCAAACTGCTTCCAAAGGATGCATCAAGAGCTACAGATGAAGTGAGAGGAAAACTGCACTTAATGCCAACATCTAGTACAGTCACACACTGCCTGGAAAGTGCCACATCCCAGCAGGCAGCGACCAGGAAAAGGCAGCAAACCCAGAGGTAATCAAAAAGGTTCCTGAAATACGTGTACATCTGCTCCAGTCTTTACACAGGAGTTACTGTTCTGCTGCAGTGTCAGTCGAGGTAAGGGCAGCCACAAAGGAAGGTGGCTGTAAGAGGTGAGAAAGGCCAAGTGCAGAGTGTGGCAGGGCAGGGGAAGACCAGCAGGAAGGACAGGGATTGTTAAACACCCATCCTGACACTGAAAACATGGAGTGTTCAGCAAAGCAGGCAGAGCCTGTGGTAAACAAACACTGGATAATGGGAGTGAGAGGCTGCCTGTGGTGACTCTGCCTGTGATCACCCACTGCTGGTGAGCATCAAGGGAATGCTCTTGGAACCAAGGAATGAAAGGGACAGGCAAGAAGAGCCACCCCGAGCTGCTGGCAAGGGGCAGCTCTGGGTTTTCACAGCAAGAAGCCATCACCTGCTAATGAGGCATGTTTCAAACCTTTGTATATTGCAAACCTTGGCGCTCTTAAGCTGTCCCAAAGGGATCTTCCCAGCCTTCATCAGCTGCAAGTGCTCTTCCTGCCACAGAGGAGGACGTGAGCACCCCAGGGTGAAGAAGCCATTCACAGGAGGTGGCAGATCATTAATAAACCCCTCAATGTTCATCTCTTTGCTTTGGACAGTGGCATTCAAAGAGTAATCCCCTCATTTTCAAGTCCAAACAAAAGCAGCAAGACACCATCCCACCCACAGGCTTTCTCTGAAGAACAGAAGAAACCAGTAAACTCCAGGTTAAGGTGAAAGCAAACCCCTGCTGGGAACCAGGAGACATTTTCAAAGGCTACACTATCCTTTTGCCCATGCCTGAAGGGGAAAAGTCCCGAGGAGAAAATCAGCAGTTGCTTCCTCCTTTGTCCCAAGGGGCTGGAGAGCACAAGAGGCTCCAAGGGCACTGATGACCCCTGCCCTGCCTATTGCAGCTCTAGTCCGTGATGCATGACTGAAGGCAGGTAAAGGGAAGATTGAAACCCTGTTCCTTGGGGATGGTACCACAGCTCTCAGTTGTGATCTGCAGGATGGCTGTGAAGGAAAAACACAGTGCAGATCTCTTCTGTGCATGTGATTTTGCTTTGTAGAGGGAATGAACACGCTGAGGTGTGGACTGGAAGGGAAGATGAAAAGATGCGTCAATGTCTCCACTTGCAGTAAACATCCTAGATGTTAAATTGCTGCTTAGCTTGCCTGCTAACATCAGGGAAAGGGAACCTGAGCTAGATATAGCAAATGCCCAGGTTTAGGAGGCGCGTTGGCTCTGCAGGAAGGACACAAGAAGTAGCTCAGAGCTAGGAGACAGGGAGCACAGAATGTGCAGACTTTTCTTTGACTTCTCAGCTGGCCCCCCCATAGCTTGACAGGGAGAAATTATTGGGCAAATACCCAATGATCCAGGAGGATCACAGCTAAAAGGTTTCCCTTGCCTTCCTCATGGGTTGCAGAGGCATTTGCAGACTGACAGGAAAAGAGTGGTTATCTTCTGATTCTGCCTCCCACGATGTGAAGTTGTTCCTGAGCATCACCACCTACCCATGTCTGCTTCCCACAGCCCACCTCCATCCTCACATAAACCACCAGTGACTCCTGATGTCTCCTCCTAAAATTCCCATCTTGTTCTTTGACACATAGAAACATTCAAGAATATCTTTGATGGTTATCAGCTATTCCCTGCTATGCAATGAAAGACAGAGGTCTTGCTCCTTCCTTCAAGAGGAACAAGCAAGCAGAGATTAGACGTACGCAGGTGAGCAAGAGCCATGAAGTATTAGTACAATGAAGTCCTCTTGTCTTTTCATACAGCCATTACACATCTATAGTAGCATATTTATTCGTTGTACCAGTAAATGTTGACATAATAAGTGGTGTTGTAGCACATGTGCCAAACATTGTTTTAAATAACACCAGAACATAAATACATTCTTTGCCTTCCAAAGCGAGTTGAATCATCCTCCATTCTCTGTGGATTCAGCCTCTTGCAGGATAAGGAGTTCTCACCAAGCCTGCTGTACACTTTGTAACTGCCTTTACAAAGCCTGCTTGAACAACTAAGGGAACAGAAAACAGAATATTTGCTGGAAGCTTCAATTTTCGCAGCCTGCAGATCCACCCCTTTGATTCAGAGTGGTATGGAAAACCACTACAGGGCGGTATGTCAGACTGGTTCCCTCTTTCCAGGCTGCACACAACAGGCCCCTTTTTCAACACTTCTGTTCAATTGCTTTTCAGTTTTCAACAGTTGGAGGTGGGCAACTGGGCAGCAGAATGTTCTTGCTTTCCCTGACAGCTACTGTGCATTCCTGAGCAGAAAGAGAAGGCAGCTTTTCATTCAACAATGACATTTTGCCATTAATCTACTTTAGGGATTACACCTCTTGAAATGTAAACACAGTTTCAGAAACACATGAGAAGGAGTAACTTCACCCAATATATTTCTGCATGACAGTGTGACAACTGGATGCTCCTCTGCGCCTCAGTTTCCCATCTCAACAATGCGACTACTGACTGTAGCTGTGATGAAGGTTATAATGGTCACCAACCCACCTGAACACTACTGGAAAGCACAGGAAAAAGAGCTATGTGTTGATACCCACAGGACTCAGGCAGCTCCTTAAAGCAGATCATGGCTCTGTGGGCACCACTGCCTTTAAAACCGGACATGCTGGAAAAGGTGCCAGAAGGCACAATGAATTAAACTTGGTTTAAATGGCACCTGCCATGAGCTTGGCAGCCACAGCTTAGCTGTTGGTGGTCTCAAATCAAACAAGCAAAGCCTTCAGCACAGCAGTGCCCAAATTAATGGCCAGAGCAACAGTCAACAACTGCCTCCTTCCTCCATCTGCAGCACCAGTATGAAAGGCAGAGCCCAGACCTCCCCCTGCCCCCGGACAAAGGAGCCCCCACAGTTTGGTAACTGGGTGCCTGCGGGGGCTTCTGGCTTTGAGGCTCATTGCTAACAGGGCCTGCAGACTTGCTCTGCAAACAGACACAGCTGCAGGAGCCCAGATCTCTGAGAGATGTGGCCAAAGCAACACTCAGCTGCCTGAATCATCGCTGCATTTTGCTGTGAGCAGAGTCCATTTTAACCCACACAACGACATTCACATTTTACCCCCTCCATAAAGCACTGAGTAAGATGCCAGCAGGCATGACCAACCTTTCTACATGGGTAATGCAAAACCCAGTGCTCTGCTTCTCCCTCAGCTACAGCAGCTCAACAGCAGAGAAGGAGGCAACCGCTCCCCAGGTACCAGCCCACTGTTGAATCGTGCATTCTTCAGTCCTGTTTGCAACAGCAAATCTCCAGCCATAGTTACCTGCCCCACCAGGCTGCTGGCAGGATGAGGCAGTGTTTATGCAGTGCTTTGAAGCTCACCTGTGCTATGCAATTATCAAGCTTTAATTACATTATTCCTCCAACTTCAGAGAGCACTTACGGGTCTGGATTTATTCTGGCTCTAACACACAGCACACTGCTTTATGCCAATGCAGACCTTACTCCAGAGGATGCTAATCCCCTCCCAGAAGCCAGCAACGCTCAGAAATGCACAGAACTTCAGCACATCTGTCATTCCCCCTTCCCATCCCCACTTCTTTAGCTGAAGACTTTGGGGACTAAAAGTATGACACAGCCTAGATGCCAGGCACATTTAAAAGGGATGAGTAGGTTCAACAGCTACAGATCAAAGCCCATAGAAGAAACAGACAAATTTAAGTCTTGAGGCTGAGGGGTAGCAAAGCAGGAGTCAGCACCTAAAACCATGTCTGGCCCCTTCTGTTGCTTCTAGAAAGCAAGCTGCTTTCCCCATCCCCTCCAATGCACTAAGCTATTCCTGAGTTAAAATCATCATTCACTGCTTCACGTCCTGCCTTAACCTCTTTTTCTTCAAAACCTCAAAGCTCTTTACACACCATCACATCAGGCAGGATGCAGAATGGGGGAGGGTTGGGGGGGGGGGACAGGGAAAGCCATTTTGAATTGAAATGTTAAGGCAGAGAAACTTACTTTGCAGCATTTGCCTTGGTGGGGGATCCAGAAATCAGCCTGTTTAAAGAGCATCTGGGCCAAATTCCTGCGCCACTTCCCCAGCAACTTGCACTGCTGCTGCTCTCCAGAAATGAGCCAGCAAAGAGGGAGAGAGAGCAAGACTGTGCAGAGCCCAGCGCTGCAGAGAATGAGACAGAAGCAGCAGAGTGAAGCACCAGGCTGCTGATTAATTCAGCCTGTTTCCAGTCACGCTGCAGCTCCAGCAAGGAGGCGGTGGATGGGGGTGGGGATGAGGGAGAGAAAGGGGGGGAAAAAGAAGCAGGGAGAGAAGAAAGTTTGCCCAGGATAGCACCAGATGTCTGTAAGAATAGTTCATTCATCAGCTGGAGCCGACAGAGCCAGAATCCCTGGGTTCCCTGCCTGGAAAGATGCATATGCATGCACAGTGAGGGTTGATGCTGACAGACAGGGGTCTGTGGAGAAGCAGATGGCAAATTACACAGGACAAAGTGCTATAAAATATACTGCAGGGGAAAGAACACCTGAGCAGGCAAGGAAAGAGACTAGGTAGAGACAGAGAGACCCAGGAATACTAACTCCCCTGCATAAATCTAGGAGAGACTTCCAGATGATTCCACAGCTTTGAATTCAAGCTCAATTTAAAACTATAAGCATCTGCTATTTGAACAACTTGAGATGGCTACAGGTCCCATCTGACAATAGAAAGCAGCAAAAGCCCCTCTCAACACCCAATAGTCACATAGCCCAAGCCACAGAATCTAAACAAAAGGTGCACCTGAATTCTTCACAGCCATGCACCATGCCGGGGGCTTCCTATTTACTGACACCAGGGCAGTGCCACAGACAAGACAGAGGATTAGTGTTGAGAGGGAAGAGCTGGATAGAACAAGAGGTAATGGGATAAAAAGGCTTATGGAGGTGAAGAGAATGAGCTTTCTCTCTCATTCTTTTCCTGCAATGCTTCCTTCTCATTGTTGGAAAGAAGCACCTGTATAAGCGGGGGTTTATACAGCTCCTACTTCAGCGCTGCCTTAATTCTCCCTGGGCCTTCCAAGCTCTGCAGAGCAACCATTAAACCAATGACTTTCATTCCACATAGAGGTAAGGAACCATCCCAGCCAAGGGCCTTGCTGAGGATTACAGCTGGCCAGACCAGAACAGACAGGCACTGCAAAGGTGTCAGCATATCATGGAGCTTTGAAGACCAGGTACAGGTGTCAGGACTCATCCCCCCTCCCTCGCCAAGCTCTTCACTTTTTTTCCTTCACCAGACTCCAAAGCCCATGTTCTATGTTTAAAGCCAGATGTGCAAAGAGTAAGAGGTCTCAATATTTACAATAAACCCAAAGCAGGATCTGGTTATCACCCTGAGTTGGCACTAAGTTACACATCAGTATGTAACCTCACAAAGCTCTTAAAGCCAAAGTTGAAGGGAAGCTGACACTCCATTTAATGTAACTTCAGGAGAAGGCAGGGGGAGCAAGAGGCAAGACATCCTTCATCCTCTTATAGGGCATTTTGTTTCCTAGACAATTTTACACCACAGAGAGGAACAAAATGTCCTAATGACACAATTTCTCCTTCCTTCCTCTTTTCCCACTAAGAAACTACTTACCTACTCACTTCAACACAAAGAAAAAAGCAAGAAGAAAGGATCAACAACAACAACATGGGGTAAGAATGGACAAACCCTCATACAACATACATGTAACACCTCTCCTTTTATCATAGCACTTGATCCCATGGTTCTGCTCCTGGAGACTGAAGTGAATGTGAATAGAACCACCTGCTTGTGACAGTGCAATACCAGGAACAACCCCTGTGCTTCACACAGCTTAGAGGTCCTGATACAAACTTCTTCCAGCTCAAAAAACTCCAGCTTTGGTTGTGAACACAACTGGAAACAGATTAAACTGCCTCTTCTTGTTTACCCCACCATTGAGGCCTTGTTCTGAAGTGTTTTGTGTAGGGCAGTAATTTGTACTATGTAGCTTCCTTCTGACATCAGTCTACATTGCACCTGGTTATGCATTTGTGGGTTAAGTAGCAGAATGAGAGAGCAGAGGCTGTAAACTTGAGATGTGAAGATAAAACTGGGGCTTGAAATAAGAGGCTGAGTGTAAAGGCAGGGGCTGAGATCCATACAAAAACTGGAGCATAAATGAGAGATGTGCAGAAAAAGATCAGCCTGCGACAAAGCTCCTGGAAGAAGAGCTGAGGTTTGAGAACAGCAGGGGATAAACCAGAGATACAATTACTGGCAAACTGAGAAGAGGCAAAGGACTTAGGCTAATTTTCAGTCCAAAGGTAGGACTGCAGCTCTTGTTAAGCACTCTGGAACAACTCTGGACAGCTCAGGACACACTGTGCTGGAGCTGGAGCAAAGTGGACACATTGCCAGGGTCTGGCCTGGTGCTGTATCCAGGCTACAGCAATCACACTGGGATAACCCAGGTCAGTTGTTATTGGTAACTGTGGTATCAATGATGTCAGTGATTTTTACTAGTTGTGTTGCTGTAAATACATCTTAAATAACTCAGACTCTTGAGCCTTACACTGTCCTGTGGCTGTTGTCTGTCTTGGTATATGCTCGTCTTGGAGCAGAGATTTTGGCACCTTTCCCAAGTATTAAATTCAGTTCAGAAATACACAGAAAATTAAAAAGTCAGGAGAAGAGGAAGAACAAGATATCAGCACATTTAATTTTAGGTTTTGGCACTGCTCCTGAAATAAACTCTGCCTTTCTCTGCAGTGTCTGGCTTCTGGCAGAAATTGGAAGGTGGCCTATATTACACCTGACAAACTCTGATCCTCAGCCACTTCTGTCAAGGGAACTGTATTAGCCCATAGGAGCAGAGGACAAGTCTCTCATCTTCTGAGTGACAAATGTGTGCTTCAACAGTGTTCTGAGCACATCTTCTGTTCCAGGAGTGTTAACTTCTCACACACATATATTAGAGCAAAAAGCTTGCTTTCAGCTAGATTTGAGAGTGATGTTTTCACTTGGGTTCATTTGATTTTTAGCATTTGAAAATAAAACTAGCACACTGAACTTACTACTGAGGTTACATACCAGGTTAATTTGTTCCCTTATCAGCATGTATGTGTCCAAGTTCTTCACTATGGAAAGGAAGATGGATTCCACTTTAAAGGGGGTGAGACAGGGATCTGCAGTATTGGGAAAAAAAAAATAGGAGCAAACTTCTTAACACCAAATAATCTACTGCTACAAGAACAAATCCATTGTCTTCCCTCAGATCTAAACAAAGTAAGTTGTAAAATGCAGCTTTATGGTTCAACAGGCTTTTTGTTTCATTCCTGTTGAAGAGTGTGATGATATCTTGCCTTCATTTTTAACCCCCATTCAGGAAGCAGGGACAAAAAGCTTCAGTAACTCTGAAGAGGAGACTAAGACTTCAGAACACCATGATCCCCCCATAATGTCCTTGTACAGGACACATTGCTAATAGGCCTTTTAAAGGTCTGTTGCAATACTGTCCATGCTGCTGCCATTCCAGCAATTTGATATGCAATTCCTGCATTGTACAGGAAGAATGTAAAGAATGTCATCTGAGAAAGAGAGAGATGAACCAAAGATAGTGGCCTACAGTGGAATTGTCTCCACTGTGCTCTGCAGTGGCTGCAGCCATGCCAGTGCTGGTGCTTTCATGTCCTACCCAGAACATATCCCTGTACAGAATGGTAACTGCATCATCTCTTAAAATGAACAATGCCAGATTAGCCTATGATGTCAGTAATAAGAGAATAACTAGGTATTTATCCTCATTGGAATGTTACCTCCATGGTAATACAGCAATCAGATATAAACCAACACAGTTCAAACATGTGCTCCAAGCACAAGCAGCTCTAAGAGTTTCAGGCATGAGTAAACCCAGACCCTCTGGGACAAGCACACTTCAGAACAGAGACCCCAGCAAATAAGAAGTGTAGTAGACAAGTGCTGATGTTAAAAATGGAGTAGCTTTGGAGTCACACTGCTGTAGCAATCTTTGAGAGCAGATCTGAGGTGATCACCTAAAAGGTATTTTGCACTAATGAACAAAACCACTTCTTGATGCTGGAAGCACTGTAAACAAAACAGCAAGAAAGGGATGCAAGAATAAGAGAGAGGCAGTACCATGATCTGGCAGACAAAGTTACTGTGTGGTGGAGAGAGAGACACCAAAAAGGAAAGCCAAGAATGTGCTCTTACCAGAGCCAGCTGAGAGCTTGGCATCTATAATGTCCTCCACGGGTCTCAAACTACCTGTCCCATTTCTGACTGGGATCCAGAATAAAAACCAGGTCAAATTTTGAGTAAGAAATACCTTTAATATTCAGGTAGAGCTGAAACTAAACCAGAAGTGACCAGCACGTTGCTTGCTGAAGTGATCAAAATCATTCTACTTTTAGGAAGTAGTAACATGTGCCAAGTTGACAGTCTCCTGTCAGCCACAGCAGATACGTCTTTTTAGCTTCTACAGCAGCTATTCATGAAGATCTCTCTCTCTTCTTTTCCCTCTGAATCTCAAAGCATGGTAAGACAGCATTCCTCCATAGAATATCTAGACATACGTAGAACTTTCCAAACCAGATGTAGAAATACTATCCTGCAGCACTTCCTAGACATGCAATTACCCAAGCAATACATCCAGTTATCATCACAAAAACTGGACTCAGGTGATTTCATTAACTTGGTGTATTTAAAAACTCTTCTCAGTGAATTCAGCCTCACAAACAAAGTCAAGCAAAGTGTCCAGAGGACTGAAGCCCTACTTTAAACTCAAGAAAGACACAGCATATGTGACAGCATATACTTTGGTATGTTGCTTCACCATGATGCCTCAGTCCCAGCCTGCAAAGGGCTTACTGACACAAGCACGTACATCCCTAGGAATCTGAAGGTGACAGAACTCTCAGCTTTGATACTAACTGTGGGTTATACCATAATGCCAAATGGTGAGCCTTGACCCAAAACAATGAAAGACAATTAAAAGGACTCAATATTGCATCAGGAAACCTACCTGCCACTTCTCCTTGAGCTCCACGGCTGTGTGGTTCTGTCAGCATGTGCAGCAGAAGGGGACAGCTGCTCAGGGGAGGATGCCTCCTAGGCAGAGATGAGCTTGGTCACACTTATCACATCACCAGCTGTGGAAACAGAAGGGAAGCAGTTAATCAATCTCCCCATATAACTCCATTTAGGACAAGAAAGTGATAACATTCACAAAACTCAGATTACAAGATTTGTCTTTAAAAGGAGAACTGGGGACCTGAAAGTGCTTCGAATAGTACATGAACCTCCTCTCACTCAGAACTGATCTCATTAGCTTATGTTCCTCCCAAAAATGCAGCAGTAGATGAATTAAGTTCCCAGCAGCTCACAGGATTATTGCAGCCCTGACACACTTTAGGGCAAGCCTCCAAAACAAGCTGACAAAGCAGTGGATTCCACCAGGTGCTGGAGCATGCTGTCACCCCTTGCTGTTTGTCTTGCTATTCTTATCTACCAAGAGCTTTGTCCAGCTAATCTCTAATGGAGCCTGCAGTAATGAGTCTTCCATTTGCTGAACAGCACATGCAGTCTTTGACAAGGCTATGTTGCTGGGCTGAGCCTGCAGACGACCAGCATTCAGTGGGCCAGAAGTCATAAAAACAATGCCAGATTTCCAGGGAACTAGGTCTTCTTTTTTTTTCCCTTTCTTCTTTTTAGCAAAGCTGGACCTGTAACAGAATTGAGAAAGGAAGAAGCTCTAGAACTTACATCCTTCTTCAAGCCCATTTCCCTTTGATCTTCCACGGCACAAATTTGTTCTCCTTCCACGTAAGTAAAACGTATTTTCTGGTTAAAACAAAGGCTCTGTGTACATTGCTCCAGAGGATGCTCTTACATAGAAACACAATGAAGCATTCTAAGGTGATGCTATGATTTGTCTTGGAAACTTTTTGTTGATCAGTAACTCTTGGTTCTATTTTTTATCACACACAAACTCAGAGCTTGGACTTCTGGTAAACGCAAGCAAACAAGGAAGCAGCAAGATCTGCAAACCAACCCAGCCGGGATTTACTACCTTGGCCTATACCATACTGCTTCTTCAAAGAAGGACTCTGGAGATCCCATCCTTGTGGCAGTCACCTGCAGCACTGCTCTCTATGATGCTCCACCATAACAAGGAAAACACACAGCATCTAAAACTTACTCAGAAAGCACCTCCTGCCCCACGCTGAAGAGTTCCACGTCAGGATTTCCTCTCAAGCAGGCAAGTCCTGCACCTGCATTCTGGGAAGCAGTAAGTATTGAGTACTCTGACACCTGCTATCAAAGCACTGCTTTGCAGTACAGCAACCAGCACCTGCAACTGGCTGCTGGCTGGCATGAGCCACAAGGCGGGACTCTGCCCTACTTTGCTGTGCTGTGACCCTTGTCAGTGTGCACACACCCTGGGAATGAAGCTATTTCAGTCACTTTGTATCCCTGCCAGGCCATTAGCAATTGTAAAGAGAGAATCAGAGAGCTACTGGAGCGAAGCTGACAAAGCTCCCAGTAAAGGGCTGGGAATGGGAAGGAGGAAAACGTACATTTGTATGCTTGCACACAGCATAGAGCATCAATATCTTGCCTTTAACTTGAGAGTGACTTCAATATAAGGGAAGGCATGAGGGGATGATTTTAAGGTCACTAATAATAAAAGGGCTGAAAAATAAATCAATGATTCTTCTTTTTACTCCTCTCTGACAAAAAGATGGATCTACTGAAGGATTCTGCGCCGTGCTCTCACTTGTTCAAAGCTAAGAGCCTGAATGTCTCTCTGGATCTGGACTTCAAAAGGATAATTATGTGTGACACAAGTGGGTAACTGGGAAGCCAAAGTCACAAAAGCAGAACAAGAAAATATATTCTGGACTCCTGGTGCTCATCCCATGGAGCCTGTAGCATTAGGAGCCAAGGGTGGCTGTGGCAGGATGGCAGGAGGCAGGGTTTGCTGCACTGCCCTGAGTGACATTCTGGCTTAGGCAGCAAATGAAATGTGATCCTGAGTACAAGCCACACCATTCCTTACAGTTCAGAGCACATCATCCTCGTGCTTGGGAACATCACCCTGAAGTCCCTCAGTGCCAGGAAGCAGGATACCAGGGTATCCTACTATGGTATCGTCCAGTGTGAGGCATCCCTGCCCATGGCAGAGGGGTTGGAACTAGACGATCTTAAGGTCCTTTCCAACCCCAAACCATTCTATGATTCTATACACAACAAGGGTGTTAGAAGATGAAAGATTGGTTGGAAAGAGTGAATATTCCCTACCCAGTTAAATTCAAAAGCTGTTACAATGAACAATTAAAGAGCTTGTGAAAGTAACCAGTGGTGCGTGCAGCACTGCTCCATCACCAGCATGCTGTCCAGAACACGAACAGACTGACCTGGAACCCAGAAGCAGTTTCTCTCACATGCCCAACTGAAGGTGCTAACAATGGTTGGACTGGATGTTTCACACAGAGAAAGCAAGAAGCCAAGTCTCTCCTGTGCCAATCTGGATATACAAACCGAGTGGAATGTTTCATTTTTCCAAGTTTAAAAAGGGCTTTAATTTACAACCAGGAATTCCAGACACAGCTAAGCCTGGACAGGTTGGAATAGCTTAGCATTAGGACAACTGAAGCCAAAAGGAAAGACAGGCTACAGTCATAAACCATCCTCCCACAACTGCTGCACCAGGATTGGCACTAGAGCCATATAAAATGTGGTTTGTGCCTGCCTTCTTGTAAATCAGAATTCAGCAAGACAAGAAGTCTGCAAGAAAATGGCAGGAATTCTGCCACACCAACAAAAAACCTCATCAGCATTAGAGAGGATTTTGCAGACATTCAGAACACAGCTTCACACAATGAAGCTGAGGCAGTTGTTTCTGTAGGCAACCTGCAGATGTGCAGAGCTGTGCATCCATCCACTCCATCGCCTCCCAGACTCTTGTAGTTCCCACCACCAGATGTGTCCCTCCACCACCCCTACCCAATAGCAAGGAATCACCCCACTCTGGACCGATCCCAGGAGCTCTGTGCACTCCTATTTCTTCCACACTAGCATATCTGCCTGCCTCTGCCCTCCCTGTGTGTTATCTCTCTTCTGCCTGCCCAGGCCATTAGTCACTCATGCTGTTGATATGTTAAACTGGGCCACACAGGAGGGCAGAAATGAAGTGGGGCTTTGCTGGAACATGTCAGTGGGCGTCAAGTATTCAGCCACAGAGAGAGATGCCTAAAGCTGCGGTTGCTCTAATCAGACTCCAGAGGCTCCAAGGGCAGCCGGTTCACTTTCCCAGCACACTCTATCCTCCTCAGGATTCTCATGTCTAGAGCAGTCCATGGAACTTTGAAATGGTTGGATGTGGTGTCCAAGTTTCATCACGCTGCATTCAGCATGAGAAATACTTCCAAATCATTCAGTAGAATGAAACCCAATATAGGGTCCCACCAAGTAACTCAATCCAGTGCACCTTTCACTAACAGCAAATGAACTTTCTGGAAGTCCTGTATGCTGAACTAGGCCAGTAGTTACCACACAACTGTGTGGAGAGGTCTGCAATGCACTTAGAATGTCTATTTTATATTTGTAAGAATAAATGAGGTCACTGCTCAGATTGCCACGTGCATCTGATACCTTTTAAAATCTCCCATCACCCCAAAGTCACTTCTGTTTGCAAGTGCCCTGAGCATACAGTAAGTCTTATAGCTTGATCTAAGAGTACCAACAAGTGTTTGAAACGTCCTTCTGAAGAGCAGCTTTACGAGGGTCCATTCAAACATTTGTCTATGAAACCACCTTTCAAACAGCACTGTTTTATGCATTAGAGTATTTATACAGGTAATAAACACTGTGCTTGCAGATGCTCCTTTGAAATCCAGGGATTTCAAAGCATGACAACTTAACCAAACCTCACAACATCAGTATAGTGATATTTAATAAGGAACCGTACAGCATGATACATGAGGTACAGCACTCCTAAACCAACTAGCAAACAGAAAGATCAGATAACCATACAACCTACAGACACTTGGAAAGAAAAATGTGCTTCAGAAGCTGCAAGTCTTTAGGGAGGAAAATAAATCAACCTAATGATCCTGCTTTCCCTAAATGTTCCATCACTGGTGTTTTCATGTTATTTACTGAAAATTCCCAACATATAGTCTATGAAAAATGATGGGGAGTCTGAGCACTTCTTGCTGCCAAAAGTGGACTCCTCAGGAGCAGAAGCCTGAGCTGTCACCAAGAATAGAAACACGGGGGAACAGAATAACCAAAAAAGCAACTGCCTTGGAGAGAATGGCTTAGATTAGAGCTGAGGGTTTGATAACAGCACAACCACACAGTCCTCATGAGTAGCTGGTAATTTGCAACATGGGCACGTTTGATCTATGGACTTCCAAAGATGTCCCAGGTGGAACTGTCAATGACTTGCTTTGAGACTCACTGAGAGCACAAAGTAATTCCAGCAAGTGAGCTGGCAGCCACACTTCTGGTTCAGTAGCCACTTGTGAAAAACCTTGTCAAATATAGGGCCAGCTGAACATCCTCTGCCTCACTAACCCTAGATTATAGATAGGGATTAGCGGATCTGCCTCAGAGAGGCTGTGAAGTCTATTTATTAGTATCTGTAAAGTAAGTGAGATCTTCCGAATTAGTGCTGTATATGTGGTAAGTATTACCAACTCAGCAGTGGTCATGTATCTTGTTTGTCCAAGTGTTGACTTCACACTTCCCTTCCTAAATGGCAACAATTAGAGATCTACTTCACCTTGAATCAGGAATAAGATTAAATGAACTTAAAAGTTTGTCTTCCAATTGCCAAACCTGCCTTTTGGAGGTGAAAGTACTTGTGTTTAAACCTTACTCAACAGTTTTCTCAATACCCAGTACTCCTTTTTTCAGCAGAGAACGTGCACATTAGACTTGTTTCAAAGGGCAGTGGTGGCTTAAAACAAAAGCTGAGCAACAAGGAGGTAGAAGGGGAGTAGGAAATAGTTAATGGCAGGTCTTTTCCTATCTAGTTGATCCTGTGATTTGGCACACTTGGAAGAGCCAGACTTGCAAGATTAACATTGATAAAAGATGTCACACAACCAAAAGAAGGCATTTATTTTTGTTTTAATTTTGCTCTGGTGAGTTGAGAATTAATTGATTGATATGGTCAAAAGAACAATCAGATCAGTCTACCTCCTGCTTCCACAGGGGCTGATACTGCTTAAAGGATAGTAAATCTGAAAGATCTTCGCTATGTTAATTTTTCCTTACTTTGTTACGAGAGTGTTTGGGAATTAAAGGATTGCTTCATCTTTTCTGCTTCAGGTACCCTAAGCCTGCCACGGAAAGAGACAGCATGTGTACAGTTTGGATCAAATGCAACAAAAGGCTCAATTGTGAAAGATGGAGGGGCCCCTCCAGCCTCTGCAGAGCACTGAGACATCATCTGCTTTGTGGCACGATGCCTTGAATGGCAACTAAAACATTTCACAGCAAATGTAGGGAAGATTTCACTGCAAAAGTGGCAGCTGTCACTCATCATTGTGATGTTGGTTATTACGGGAATCAGGATTGTATAACTCCCTCCATTAAAACCCATCCTGAAATGCTACAAACCCACAAAAAGGCAGCAGCCCAAAATAAGATTCAAAAAGCTTGTGGTGTATTTATAGAACCTTCCAGCAAATCAATGTTTGCTGATGTACACTGACTCAGAGATAAAAGTGTGCAGCTCTTTCTCTTAACTCCAGGTTATAAATGAGGGTGTTGTATGCATAGTTTATAGTAAATCTAGGCAAAAAAAAACAACCCACACCAGTGTTTGCCATGCGAAGATATGTAACAATATCATGCTGATGGGAGGTGTTCACTGGGAGTTCCCCAAAGCAGCACCTGGAGGGCATTAATCAGACCAAGCTCCTACATTCATGCAAAGCAAAGCACAGCCCTTATGCAGAACACACACTGATCAGTTCAAGAGATTTGTGTATTTTGCTATTCTCACAAGCAGCTCCATGAAAGTTTTATGATGAACATTTGTCTGATGAACTGTGTCTAGAATTAGAGCAGTGAGCTGACTCACTCTCCTGTGAAAGGAAAACAGAGGAGCCCTTTACATCTCCTTAAGAACTACTCTCCACTAGTCACTCAAGAGTATTACAGATAATGCTCCAAAGTGCCATAATTAGCATACAGATGGTCCCATATACACTATCACGGGTGTTACCCCAACCTAAATCTTCCTCCTTGCAGCCTCAGGTGCAGAACAGTATTGCCCAAACCCCCTCAGGCCTCTCTTTTTAGCCGACCCTATAGAAGGACTTGCCTTTTGGCCAATCCCTCATGGCCCAGCCCTGCTCCTGGCTGGTCCCACCTAACCAGAGGGGTGATATAAACCCTCCCCATCCCACCCCTCCCTCAGGGCTGTGTTTCTGGTGGAGCACTGTGGTCTTTGAAGTGCTTGTAGCTGCTTCTAGCAGGTACTTTGGGTAAGATTCTAACAGAAGTAAGGGTGGTCTCAAAGATACACAGTCCTAAACAGTTAAGAGTGTAGTATGAAGACCAGAGGAAGGAGGTTTGTTTTCTTGGTTCCACTTTCAGTAGCAATATTGATTAGCTTTGTAACCTAGACTAAAAGGGGCTAATACCTTAATCGGATGATAAAAAATGTTGGCAATGTGTTTATTTAAAAGGTCATGGTTAAGAGCAGTATTATATAGTGTTTTAATGTACTTATGTAAAAGACAACAAAGAAATACAAGGTACTACTTTAAAGAACAGAAGATACTTTGCATTAGTGTAGCTATTTATGTGTATGTCTGTATTGAACAGGCTTCTTAGAAAGCAAATCTTGGTTGCTTAGTAGGCTATTCAAATTTGGCTATATTTGAGCAGGCCCTGTAGTTCAGTGCAGTACAGCCCTTTTTAAGGAAGCTTGTTTCTGTATAAACATGCTCTTTTAAGGAACCTAAAGTGTTTCATAGAGGTCATGTGCTCCTATACCACTGCATGTCTTTGTATATGAGCTGTCTGTTCAATCAGAACTTACTCTGCAATTGCTAGGAGATAACAGGATTTTAGGCAAGCACAGAATAACTGCTTCCTTGTCTCAAAAGTTAACACTATGTACTACTTGGTAGCGGCCTTGGGGAGGTAGAAGGGTTCTATCTTGGTAAGTTTTAAAACTGGTCAGAATAGCTTAAACTCTTCCTTAGCACAGGCTGTCCTGTGAAGGCTCAGTGAGTCTTGTAACTGTGTGCTCGAACACTATTCACTCTTCTCTGGGACTTCCCTTCCTCTCTGGCTACTTTTTAGATAGGTAATATCATCTAAGACTAACTTCTTGTTATTTATGTAAAGGGAGTTTTACCTGGGGTTGCTAGGCCTTTTCTTATCAAGCATGGCCGGTGTTATTCTGATATAAAGCTCCTGAACAACAGATTAACAGCAGTAACATAATCCAAGAACTGCATGGATCACAGCTTTTGGAAATACCACACATGGATGAGTATCTGAGGCAGAATGCAGCGTGCCATGGACTCCTGCTGAGCAAAAGCCTGCGATGAGGTAGGAGCAGGAGTGAAGCAACCGGCTGAGCCGAGGAGTCCAGGCAAACTCCTGAAGGCTTTTAAGTCGGAATTTGGGGCCAGGTCTAAAACCTTTACGCGGAACACAGAGCTGCAGCCGGAGCACTCGGGTCAGGGCTGAGGGGCCTGGCGGGGGATGCGCTGCGAGGCGGAGCTTGTCCCTCAGCTGCTGGGGCAGCTCCGCCGGGTGCGCTGAGGCGCGAACACGTGTGGGAGCGGCTGTTCTCGGTCTCCTTCGTTTCCTCTCCCTCACAGGCCGCTCCGGAGAGATGCCAAGAGAGGGTGCGTGAGGGGAACGGCGCTACGCGGGAGCCCGGGCCCGAGGGGCGGCGGGCAGCGCGGCGGGATCGCCGCCGGCTCTGCCTCGGGCCTCCCCCGCCATGGCGGGCAGCCTCCAGCAGACCTGGGGATCCCGTTCTGGGAGCGGCCGGCCCTCCCGGCGCCGCTCCCCCACGGGACGGAGCCCGGCCGCGCCCCGCCGCCGCTCGGCCCGTACTCACCAGCCGCGCCGGGCACTCTCGGCGGGGAAGCCGCTCGCCCGCCGGGCCTCCCCCCGCGCCGCCGGGGCCGCCATCAGGGTCACTGGCAAACGGGACGTCACAGCGCTGGGGGACCCGCGATGGGGCTTCGGGGCGGCCTCAAGAAGCTGGTGTCTGGTTGGTGAGATCCCGCGCGGCCCCCGTATGCCGCGCGCTGATTGGCTTAGGCGGGGCGGCGCGCGAAGCCAAGCATCCGCCCTGGCGACAGGTCGGGACTAGCCCTGAGGGGAGCGTGGGCGGGCTGGGGAGGGGTGGCTCAGCCCCGGCGGCAGCGCTGAGGGGAGCGGGCGGCACAGGAGCGGTCCCGCTGGCTCCCGGGTGCTGGGATGCCGTCATAGGGACGGTGCTGAGGGCACCGAAGTGACTCGGGAGTGAGGGGAATGTGTGAGGGAATGAGGAGAGCCCAAGAGTGGCCCGAGGCGTCATCCCCTTGGCAAAGGCAGGCCGAGGTGGGTCCCCCTGTCACGGGAGTGTGAGGGAGAAGGGGTGTCCCTTTGCCAGGGCCGTGCCTCTGCAAGGGGAGGGTGACACCTGCAGATCTCCCTTTGAAAAGCCACTTTTACCGCAGGGTAACCAGCGGGCTGGCAGTCTCTAAGGAGCCCTGAGGTGAACGCACACGCTGGGTGCCGGGTGCACAGGAAGCTGTCGTGGACCGAGCACACAAACGTACCGAGCCGGTAATCTTAACGAGAAATCTAAGCCGCCGCAGAATCTGGAAAGGAAATCAGAGGTGTGAGGCGGAGATGGCCCGTTTCTGTGCCTCTGTGCAGAGATTTGGGGGTTGTCTTCTCAATTCACAGTGGCTAAATTGAAAAGATGCATGTTCCTTAGCTTTAATTCCTTTCCTCTTCCTGTAATTCATTGCAGAACGTGTATTATCCCAGGTTGTGATGCAGCAGTTCCCATGTGAGATTTTGCTTTACAAAACTGATGATCATTAGTGTATTAAGCTACAGGTGCAGTTGTTTGCGATGTTATGGCAATAAATTGTACAAAGGCTCTGCACTGTTTTCCCTGGAGATGCAGTTTTGGATGAGGAAGTAGTGTTCTGGGAGCATACTTAATACTCCTTTGAGATACTACTTTCTTGGTGTCTGGAGACACAGAGAGTGCAGGAGTGTGATTTCAGCTCTTTTTAAATGCAGTCTAAATTCTGGCGAGGAGAATGGAAGCCACAAAACAACTGCTTTTCCTGAGCTTGTTATCCAGAACAATTCCCTAGAATCAGTGAACAAAGAAACCCCACAATTCTTAATATGCTTCAGTGATGCTGTAAGTGATTTTGGTTTAAAATGGCAGGTCTGGGGAATTTTATGGTATTATTTAGAGATGAGATTACACCATAAAGAAAGGGAAGAGGATAAATATGTTACTGGAGTTGTAATAAGATGGTGTGTTGTGCATAGTGCTGCATGAGCATCTTTAGTTCCTCATTATATTGTTCCACCCATAATAAAGTATAGTTGATAAGTAGAAAGTTGTATTTAAAGGTCAGAGTAGAGATACATCTTCAATAGAGATCTGGAGTCTGGACTGTTTTCCCTCTGACACTGATCCCCTGTGGGTTTTGAGCAAGCCACTAATAAAACCTGTTTTCACTCACAAGTATGGTGTGGATAGAGTTTCTGTCAGTGAGATGTGCAGTTATAGGAGCTGATATGCTGGACCTTTAACCTATTTGTGCTTTTATTTCCTCCTTAATAAATCTGATCTACCAGTCTCCCTCAGGGTGATTTAGGGACCTAATGCTTGAAGAGCATGTTGAGATTAAGTGAAAAACACTATCAAAAGGCATTATTACCAGGATGGTTGGAAGAGCAGAAACACCCTTGAATTGGATAATATGGCTATAGCATCAGAAATAGGACAGGTATCCAGGGAGTACTTTTCCTGTGTCTTCTAGTACTAAATGACAAAGGGAAAGCTCAAAAGGCAAATGGTGTAAAGTACTCGGGAGGTGCTAAACTGCTCTGGTTTTTGGATTTGAGAACTTTGGTGTAGAGACCTGTTCTACAAGCAAGCAGTGTCTCTATTTTTTTAATGTTAGGGTTGTGAATGAATGCTCTAAAGCTAAACAAGGTAATGTTACCTCTGCATGTATGGGTGCTTTTTCCACATCCTTGTACTTCTTGGAATTGTTTCACTGTGTGAAGGCCTCCTATATCATTTTGGTAGGAAGGGAGTTTACAGAAATGAACCAGCTACTGCAAACATCTCTGTATAGTCTGAAAAAGCTTAATTTCATGCTCCCCATGTCCTCAGCGCAGGGATATACTGTCTCCTCTTGGGACTGTGACATATGGACAGAGACATGGCTCAGTTTGCAGTAAGCTTCCGCCTCTGGTTTTCAATGCCTGACAGATCCAGGAGAACTATTTGGCCTCCCTGCATGTGCCTTTCAGCCAGTGCTCATCAGTGTGCTGCTGTGGGTAGAGCAGACATGAAAATTTGTGTAGGACCACTTTAAAGCAGGTATTGTATGCAAAAAAAAAATCTTTCTTTGCCTTTTTTTTTTTTTTAGTTAGTTAAGCTCTCTGACAAGATGAAGTTGCATTTTTAATCAATATTTGAGTAGCATTTCTGAACAAATAATGTATAAATTGGTGAAAAAATATTGTATTGTTTAGGCAAGGCAATTGTTGTGTGTCTGATTCCCCCACCCCTAGGTACATTTCATGATAGATGCTAGGAACTGACCATATTTCTAATATGTCTGTAATGATAAGAGGAATTAAAAGGGGAAGATTGATACAGAGGCTGCGGCTTAAAAGCAGTAGTTGAGCTGACCAACACCTCTACCAAAGCTGAAGAGAAGATAGTATTTCATTTTAGCTAAATGATACTCCTTACCCGCTCCTGTGTATTATTTAATAAATAAGGGAGATGTACCATAATTCAATAACTAATTATAAAAGACACTGCATTCCTCAAAAGAGAGAGATTCTGCCTTTTAGTAACAAACAGCATCTGCTTTGTTTTTCTCCAAACTGAAAGGTAATTGAACTGACAATTCCAAGCTGTCCTGAAAATGACAGATGACTGAACTGGGAGTAGGAAGAAAGCAGAAGCTCTTTTGTACTGAAGAAAGGGGAGATGACACACTGTAGTTGGATCTGGTTCCCTTTTACAGATGTCTTTCAGAGGTTAAGCAGCTCTGGGTGACCTCGGCCAACTCTTTATTGTTGAATTTCTTAATGTTGGCAATGGCCGTTACAGTCCCAGGTAGAGCAGTATTTCCTACGTTGTCATTTTTATAACAATCTTTTTCTTTCTTCTCTTTGTGACCATAGAAACACATGTGGTACAGAAGAGAATCTGCTTTTATTACATTCTTCCCAGCTCACTGGGAAGAGATAAGACTGGAGTGGTTTTGTTTTGGACTATTTGTTTTCTGCGTAGTTTTGAGTCTAAGCTGACTTTTTTTGTTTGCTGGTCTATAAAAGTCAAAATAGTCCCTGTTTGTCTCACATGGTGATTAAGCTGCTTCACAAGTGCTCTTGAGATCTGTAAAATGGTGAAGCTATTTCAGCTGTTCTGTCTGGGTCACAAGCACCAGCACATTTACTGCACTTGGACAGATTCACAGAAACAGGCAGTTGTGGTAACGTTTCAATATGTGTATGAGAAAGGCATTAGGTTTGAAGGAGGGAGAGCTGATGGTTATAGCAAGGCTCAGGAATCAAGAATTAGGAATTTTGTTCCTAATGCTGCTGAACATTATTGTTCAGCTTTGGACAAGTCCACCCTATCTCTGCTTCCATGTATACAGAATATATTCTGTGTTTACATCTATTATATCCCTTTGATACTGCTTTTATCACTAAGAAAACTACAAACTAAAATGAAACCCGCTAGCAAAGCAGTTACCCTTGGTCCATTCGCTATCTTGCTTTCCAAAGAACAGGCACAGAAAACACATCTGGACAGCCTTTTTCCATAGCTTTGCTGTCTGAGTCTCTAATTTGTGCTGTCACACAGTGTTCCAGATACAGGCATGTGTTTAAATCCTTTATCTAGACAGGAAACCTAGATCTGGAATTAAGGTTTTAAAGAACCTCTACTAATACCAGTTAAGCCTATAAGGCTCTATCAGTAGGCCAAGCTTGTTTGGTGACTATTTTAATACTTAATTATGAATGAAGGCAGTTTGTTGCCTTTTCTGTCTGCAGGTAGTATCAGCGGGTCTGTTGCATGTGGGCTGAGATTAGCACATAGATACTAGGTTTTCTCAAGGTATTTAGCATCTTCCTAGAGCAGGTCAAAGTCACTGCTCTTTGGTTGCATCAGGCATGTTTGATGAAGCAACTTCCACTCCAAGACTCAATCTTGCAAATGGGATAGTTTTGGATTTTAATGGCTCTGGCATGATTATTACACTGAGGCCAACACGGGGTGATGTGAGAAGAAAAAGGCAAGAAAATAATGTTCATGCAACAAATGTCAACAGCACCATTCCAGCATTGTCTCCTTGCTGTGCCTACGTTCTTGGCATTCCGCTATTTGCCGCACCCACTTTATTCCTGTGTATCTTGGAGGTATATAGCGAGTCAGTTCTCCTACAGCTGTCAGGACACTCTTATGGCATTTCATTTTCAGCTTGCAAGAAAATTGATCAGGGCTATCTTGAGTTATCTACATCTATTCTACATTCCCCCAGCAGATTCTCTGCATTGTTTTCTATGGGAGGAAGCCTTCTGTCTTGGTTCATACATCAGGCTGCTAATATACAACTTGGGTAGCACATGTATAGTGTTATGCTGTGTGAGCTGCAGCAATATAATGCAGAATCACAATGTGAAATTTTAAGCATCTTCAGCTGTGTTGAGTGAATCAAGGGTTTGCTTTGAGGAGCTGAAAGAAAAAGATCACTGTAGTTCTTTGAAATCAGGAAATGCCCCTGAGGAAGAAAGGTGTATCAGTAAGGTGTTTCGTTACAGTTATTGTGCCAGATGCCATTAAAAAATCATTGCAATGGACAAATCCATAATTCATGATGACCACAGATCCTCATGTCTGAAGAGAATGGGCTTAGGAACAAAGGCTACAGAAAGGATGAAGGGAGTTGCCTTGGAGAGCTCTAGCCAGGGAGGTTTCCTCTGCCTGGGGTAGAGCAGAGATAGAGGCTGAGGCACATGGAATGCAGGTTCAGCCGCATCGTTGTAAAGAAATTGCTTAAGTGTTACAAGTTTGTCAAGGAGCTGATGGGCCTGTGAAACACCAGCGCTGGTGAAGCAAGGACTTCCTCAAGGCCAGAGGTTCCTTCTGTTAGATCTGGGATGTGATGTCAGCTTCCAGCCACCACTAAGCAGTTCCTACTCATTCTCAACAATTACACCCACCCTGTTTTATCTTTGATAGTATCTGAATTACTCAGATGTTGGGTTTTTCCTCTTGATTGATTAGATGCCTGGGAGAATTTGGGCTCATACAATTTTGCATCAAGCTAACATTACAAATTAAGGAACTGCAAGTTAAGGATCCCTTTTGTTCTCCATTCAAACTTGGGGTTTTCTTGTTGCAGTCTCTTCTGTACCAGAGAGAGATGATTTTTTTTTTTTTTCTGGTCTCTTTGCGTCTTGCACTATCACAAGACAGATCCTGCTGTAGCCGAATTTGCTCACAGTGCACAAAGAACAGGGAGACCAAAAGGCTCCTTCTTTTACTACTCTGTCAGTTCACAAGCTTTTAACTTGTGTTTGCCAATAGAGAGAACAGATATGAATCAAAGCTAGAGCAAATATTTTCTGACTATGAACCCTCTCTAAATTCAATAGCTCTCCCAATAGTTTCTAGTTGCTCTTTTGTTTGAGGCAGAGGCCCCTGGGCTCCAATTTAAGCTCTGATGCTTAGTTTTCAAAACCACCTTTGAAGTTACATGTGTTGATGCTCTCAGCAAGTGGGAGTGAGAGGTCAGTTCTTTCTTCCTTTGAATGAAAAGAAACAGTCTAGAATATCTTCCTGGTTATCATTTAGTTTCTTGCATCAGCCCTACAAAGAAGCACATTTACTGTGTACAGTAGCACTGAGATGGTGACTAAATCTAGGAATATATTAATAAGATCTCAATACATGCCAGAGTTGCTGTTGCACAGAGAAGTGTGTTACAACAACACATGCTGAGTTCATGCATTTGCTGTGGCAATGCTAGGAAGTTAATCTTTAGATGACATAAAGTGGGAGCTCTGAGTCCTAATAATGGAGAAGTTTTCACAATAATTAAATGGCACTGCAAGGACACAGACATTCGTGGAGCAGAGTTTAGAGACTATAACAACATAAGAGATGTGCTATCACTAGGGTTTGTCTTCGTAACATTTGCACTAATGTAACTGCTGTTACTGATGTTAAACTTGTGTTTATATTATCTGTAATTATTGTCTTTAGGCAGTACCATGGCATTAATAGGAATATTCCAAGCAGGAATTGCAAATCTTGAGTGGCTGTTTATACAAAACCAGTTTTTGATTAATATTGTGATTTACTGATAGCACAACCTGGACATTTATGTCTCCAGACTGCTCTGAGAAGTTTGGAAAGGCATCCAGAAGACATGCCAGACACCAAGATTTGTCTTACTCTTAGTTCTTAAAATACTCTGAGCTAATCTTAGATTATACTTTATCACCACAAACTCTCATAGAAAATCCAGGCTATTCCTAGACTACTAAAACCATCTGAAATTGATCCTCTAGCAAAACAATGTCTCTGTTGCCTTTTCCACCCTAGCTTATAGCTATGCTGGGTTTCAGCCTTTGCTGCAGTGAAGCTGCCCACTATTTGCACAGTGAGTTGTGTATTTTTCTAAAGCGTGAATGTGTTTGCAAGCTGGGGAGACATTCTACATTAATTGCTTTGTGAGCAAGTACATCTCAGCAGCTCCTTTATTGGGAATATCTTGCTCTGACCACTTTGATCTCTGCTATTTGTAAAATGTGTTGCTTGTTTGATTTTCTAGGACTGCCCTTTTGAAGTCGGGCAGCTGCAGGCTCCTAAAGTAGCCATCATTCAACTGGCAGCTGTTGGCTGTGTCTGGCTGTTGAAGTCCAGCTAAAAGTAGCTGCTCTAGGTTTTCTGAGATGTTCTTTAACTTACAGAAGGCTTACTAAGAACTTCTAAATGCTCATTTTGAGGTCATACATGAAACCAGAGAGTCTGTAAGCCAATTACTGGGGGCTTGGAGGGGTCTTGGAATCTAGCTCTGATTTCATCAATCTGTGTCACCCTGGATGCATCACTTCTGCATCCTCAGAAAGAACATCTGAAACATCTGTAATATCCTCAACTCCTACAGCTCCAGTTCCCCACCCTTTCCAATTTTTGTGTGAAGTATTGGGAGAATTCACACTCTCCCCCAGCACCCAAATGTGGCAATAAGTTAAAGCCCCTTAAATACAATGCTGTTAAGACAAGAAGAGGACCTTGCTAAGGGTTTTAACCAGAAATTTCATCCCAAAATAACCTCTCAGGAATCTTTATTGAGCATTTAGAATGTGAATGTTAGCAGGCAGTGTTTGCAGACCATGATTTCAAGCTGAATTGTACAAAGCAGTATATATACTCTGATGTTACTCTCATCTTGATATGGTCGGAACCATGACACCCTCTTGCAGAGTACAGCTAGGGAGATCAGCCTGCGTGGTGGCATGTGTAATAGAAGCAGGTTTAATTGGAGGCTGCAAATATGCATCTCAGTCTGCTTAAAAGAAAACATTATCTCTAAATTAGATGTAATCTTGGTGCAGAATAATCCTAAATTTACAGGAACCTGGATGTGAATCCCATGGCTTGTGTCTCAATTCTGTGTATTTGCTGTGCTCTCTATTCCAGTCCCCACATCTTTTTGTGGGTGGCAGAGTGGGGAGCAACTGGAGGAGAAAAACCCAGAAGTAACCCCTGTAACTGGCTCATCCTTTCACTATAAGCCCTTGTAAAAGCCCTCAGGTCAGAACCAAGCTTTCCTCTTTAGAGCCAGGGGAAAGCTGCTTTTATTCCATAGCTTTATCAAGGAATCTGAACAACACCTTTACTGTGTGTTGTCATTAGCCTCTTTTCAAGCTCAAAGAACGTCAGGACGTCAGACAATTGCAGGTGCAATTTTAATTCTGCCCTTGTGTGGATTTTAATTGCAATGCGTGTTCACTGTTGTGTGTTTTTCCTACAGCCTGGCTGCCTTAATCAGTGCTCAGAAGGATGCCAGTTGTCAAGTTATGTCTCTGCCGGGTGTATTCTTTGCTCTCCGAGTCTGATGAGCTCTGTACCCTCGGTGCCGGCTCAAACACCGTGTGAACAAGGCGGGGATTGTCACTGAATCCCTCCTTGCTAGGCTGCCTCGCTTTACAGATGAGCTAGGCATACACCCTGCGCGGTTTCACCTCCGGAGCCCTGTACTAATGACCCCCTTCCCCGGGGATGACGGATACAGACTCCATGCTACCCAGGTACCGCGGCCGCTGCCGCTCCCCGCTCCCTTTCACACCTCCCCTCTTCTTTTCCCCGCGGCTACCCGTGCGCATGCGCGGGGCGGGCTGTGAGCGCGCAAGCGCCCCTCCCGCCTTGGGCGGGGCAATCGCGCCGAGCGCTGACACGGCTGCTCTCGCGAGAGTTGCTGCGGGAACGGCCGCGGCGGAGCAGGCGGCGGGCGGGGGGGGGCCCGCGGGACGGGGCCGTAGCGACAGCCGAGGCGGCGCTGGAGGGGCGGCCGGGCCGCGTGGGGCCGGGCAGGCGGCGAGCACCCTCGGGCGGGGCGGCGGCCCCCAGCGCTGCGCGGTGGTGAGTCCGGGTGTGTGTGTGTGTGTGTGTGTGTGTGTGTGTATGTATGTATGTGTATAGAGGGCGGGCGGGGGGCCGCCGACCCTCAGCCCCCGCCCCGGTGCGCCGCGGGAAAGGGCCCTTCCCGGTGGGGGCCCGGCTCCTCTGCCCTCCGTGGGCCTTGCTGGAACGGGTTAGGGGGGACAGGCTGAGCCCCGGTGCCGCGGCCTGGGCCCCTGGGGTGTTCCGCCTCTCCCTGCTGTGCTCCGCAGGAGCCGCCTCAGCGTTGTCCCTGTTCCCCGCGGCTGTGGGCCCGCGCCCCGGCGGGCCCCGACCTTCCTGAGGCGCTTGTCGGGGTGCGGGTGCTGCGGGGCAGGGCTGCCCCAGGGGGTGGGGGTTGGAGCAAGGGCCTGGGCTGGAGAGGCGTTATCTGCTGGGCGAGATTCGCCGGCTCTCGCACGGCTCTGTTCCGGGGATCCCGCGGACGGGTGTTGGTCTCGGGGCGCTTTTCCCGTCGCCGAGCGTGCATGGAAGTGGGAACTGTTCTTGGGGCTTATTTTTAATATTCCCCGGAAGAGTTCCGTAACTTCAGGCCGCTTCCAAAGGTTAAAAGGTTGTGAATACCCTGTAGGCAGGTTAACATCCATCCCTTTCTTTCTCCAAAGACCTTCTGGGTCATGCTTGAGACGTGAGCTTTATGCTAAAGAGGGACATTTTTCTCTTTGCCACCTCTTTCTCTTCTGAACTTCCTGCTTGAGATGCAGCGTTGGTTTGGGGGGGATAAGGTTTAACGTGCCAATATAGTTTCAAATCATCTGTAGAAGACAAGGATGCAGTCTTGTTAACTCCCACAGCATCTGACTCAGACATCTCTTTATAACCTAAAGAGCAAAATACTCTGTAGCACAGTTAATAACTGGGAGAGCAGTTCATAGATAAATATAGTGTTTAGGGAAGTTAACTCCTTGTTTCAGAAAATATTAAATGCCTGTGGTTGAGGGCCAGAATGTGCAGGCTCACAGATTGTTACTGTTCTTCAAACACTGCAGTGTTTGTAATCCATTTCTCTGCAAACTTTTTGGGTATTGGGAACTTGTGCCAAAAAAGAGACCTTTCAATTATCATTTCTTATGCTGATTATGTCATGTAGTAGTGCTTTAAGTATTTCATAATACCAGAAAGCTTGGAACAGTCAAAGCTGCTTTTACAGCTCAAAACAATCATAATAAAAAAGGCAATAAATAATTTTTTGGCAGAGATAAAGTTTTCTATTACCTGATAAAATGATTTGATCTGATAAATATCATCTGTGCTTTGTGCTCTAGCATAGCTTTGTGCTATCTTGAGTTGTCCTCTGACAAGACGTGCTTAAGGAAGTTGAAATGTATTAACCCAGTAGATTAGGAGTGTTATTTAGGGTCCTGAATGTCTGGAGTTTATATGTTGATAATTTCTATTTTACCTCGTTCATTTCTTGTGTTTTACTTCCTTATTTGGCTAATGTGAATTAGTGCTCTGCCCGTACCAGTTTTTTCTTCCTATTCTTTTGTGTAGAGCCTGTCACTTAACGCTTCTGCGTCTCTTCCAGATGATGTATCCACACATTTTTCTTTCCACCACCCTCTGTAATGTTTTGTCCTACAGCAGCTGATGAAGCCTGGGTCTGATTCTTTGCAAAATCTTCCACTGAAGGGATCTTCTTTCTTCCCTCGCTTTGGCTTTTCTAAACCGTCTGTTCTTCTGTTCCTGCCCATATCACTTTCCAGTGAAACGGTGGAAAGAGAGCAGTGAGAAAGCTCTCAGTTGCTAGAAAAAATGCTGTTTGTAAGACAGACAAAAAGCCTCCCTCTACCTGAGTGGCTTTTGAAATATCTGTTGAAAAGAACATGAGAATTGTTTCCTGTTGGCTACCACAGGCAGGTTTGTATTTGTAATTACTTACAGCCCACCCTGAGCTGCAGCACTCTCTGGTAATCAGAATTTACTGGTAGCTGCATCTGCTGCCTTTGCTTCTCTCCCCCTTCCCAGATATTTTAAGAGCAAAGGAAGTGTCTCGCCCCAAATCACAGTAAGGCAAGAGGTGAAAAACAGAGCAATCTCAGTCATTTCTCTAGTGAGATCATCTGATAATTCTTGTGGTGTGTGTTCATTGTGTTCATATTTTGCCTGTTAGTCCTTCATACCGGTCTGATTCCGTTTGAAGTCTGTGGGGCTGGGGTACACTGTAGTATTGACAGTGTGTTGTTTCTCTGCTGTCTGTCCACAGCAGATACCTCCAGCTGTGCTCTCAGTGGGGAGAGATGAGCACAAGCTGCTTCCTTGTAAGCTGATTTTTGTCCTTGTGCAGTTGGTTTGTATTTTAATAACTGTGTCTGACTGTCTATAATGGCTTACATGAGTAGTGAAAAGCAAATGTTTTCTGAGCGGCTTCAAGGGAATTGATGTTCAACCTTTACCTTTTCTGACATGTGCTGTCTACGTATCTTGGCTTACTATTTTCAAAGCTTTTCCCTAATTTGCATGGAACTTCCCTGTCCAAACTGCAGCTACACTTTTGCTTAAAGTGATGGTTAAAGTTTGGTTCTACACTGCAGCTGCTGTTAGCTCTGGTACCTGGAAGCATCCCTCCTTTACATGCTGACAGTGTATATGATGGTGCTAGTAAAGTGAATGCTTGAAGAAAATTGTGTGATGAATCTCTTTCATCTTGAATTGTGCTGGAAAACTTCCCAACATTGTGCTATTGCTAAGCTCAGGGAAATGCCAGTGTTCTTGGAAATGCTCTATCAGTTTCTCTAAGAAAGCTGAGCAGTAACTCCTTCTGTTAAAAAAATAATTCTTAGATGCTAATGCAGTGGCAATATTTGTGTATCCTAAAGAAATGAACATTTCCCAACTGGCAATAGTTTCTTTCTTTAACTGTGTCTTGAGATTCTTTGTTGTGCAACTTGCTGTTACATTCTTAGGTTTGGAACTTGGGGTTTTCAAGCAGTGTTCCCTTAGCTGATGGTGTTTGCATACCCATGTAGTGATGCCCATCTTTAAATGTAGAATTGTGCTGCTTGAACCACCACAGCACTGCTGCCAGTAATACTTAACCTTTGAGAGGATTAGAATCTGCTGAGGTTTACTATGGAAGGTGCAGGAGGTGTAGAACAAATGTTTGCATTTTCCATTGTTTCACGCAGTTACTCATTTTGCTCCTTAATATTGCTCTAATAGCAGGGAATCATAAACACCATCAGTTAGAAAGTCCAGAGGCCAGGTTGCAGAGATGCGAAGGTGAACACAGTTGGCAAAGAGAAAATGTTCCCGGTGAAGGAAAGCTATTGCTGCTGTTCGTATGAATGTGCTGTGGGTGTGGAAGACTGACATCAGGGCGATGCTTTTTCATCCGCACTGAAACTAAAATGAAGTATTTTCAAATCAACAGAATGTCGCAAAGGTGATGCACTTTTTGGGTTTAGTTATACATGTTGCTCAAACTTGGATCCAGTAGATTTGTTTCCTATGGTTGCAGTAGCAGATTGTTCAGTTGGGATCTCTATGGCTGTTGACAGCCCTGTCAGTCTCACTGACAGTTCAGCAGCACTGTGTAGGAGTACCAGAGTACCAGAGAAAACCCCAAGCCCTGCCCACATGGGGACTACACCGAGCTGGTCTTTTTTTGATCAAAGTAAATCCTGTACATACCTCTTCTCATCCTGCCAGCTTCCTGTGATGGAAATCTCCCTTCTGGGGTTTGCCTCCAGCTTCATTATTTGCTACGGGCAGCCGAAGGTTGGGCAAACACGGACTTTGTGGAACAGGAGCATGTTTATTGCTTCTCTGCATTTGTGTAAGGCAGGTTTCTCTCTGAGATTAGAGAATTCTCTTGCCATCTGCTGCCTTTGCTTGTGGCAGGGCTCCTTCTGGGCCGTAACCAGTGACTGAATTAGCAGGTGCGTGGGTTCACTGCTGGTTGTCACAGCTCTTCTGTCTTGAGTTGTCACTGACAGATACCAGCTCTCTGCTGGGCCTTCACAATAGCTTTGAACTTACAGACTTGATTTTCTCCTGATCCTGTACCTTCTCTGCTCTCCATCATAGCTGGAGTTAGATTATATCCTTCCAATTCAAACCCAAGATCAAGATTTAAGCCTTTCCAGTGGTTTCACTGTTCCTTGCTGGGTTTGATGTCATTCCTTCTCTGTGCTCCTAAGAGATAAACAAACATCTTGATTTTCATGCTGTGCATTTGAAGTGCTTTTAAAACGTTCTGTTGCCGAAGACACTGGAATTTTGGGATGGCTTCATGTTAGAGTGAGCACAAACTTTTGTCTCTGTGTAATATTATTTGAGGACGCTTTGGTGGGCATTTCAGTTCCAGGAAGGGTTTTTTAGAGCGGACCCCCAGAAGCCCTCTGTGCTTTGTGTCACTGTATTTAAATCAATGGGAAAAAAAACGAATCATTGCTGTCGGCTGTATCCTCACACCCGTCCTTCCCGGTGCAGGGTGCGGGCTGTTCCTCTCTGCAGCCGGCGGGGGCTGCCGGGGCTCGGTTCGGTGGCCGGGCTGTGCTGGGGTGATCAGAACCGCGAGGAGCGGGTGTCTGCCCGGGAGGGGCCGTCCCGTTGCCCTGCGCTCCCGGGGCTCGGCAGCCGGGCGGAGCGGCGCCGGCGGCGGGCCCTGCCAGCCCGGCTGCCCCGCGGGCACCACCGGGACGCTGCTGCCGCTGCCGCCGCCCGGGGGCGAGGGCCCGCGGCTCCTCCCGAGGGCCGGGGCCGGCCGCGGAGCCGCCTCCCGCCCCCGGGGCAGTCGGAGCGGCCATTGGCCGCGGGACGTGTCACTCGGGGGAGCCGGGCCTGGGCGAGCGGCGGCGGGAGGAAGCGGCAGCCGCGCCGCGCCGGGCGGAGGGAGCGGCGCTGGGCGCGGCCCCGGCCATCGATCCGTGCCACTTCCCCTAATGGCTCGTCTCTTCCTCCTCCTCCCCCTCCCCTAGGGCGGATCGTCCCCCGGCCTCCCTGTATGTGAGAGACGGGGCCGGCGCCTCGGACGGAGCCGGGCCGCGGGAGGAGCGGAGGCTTCGGGGAGCGCTTCCTGCCCACCGCCCGCACCGCCGTGCGCGGCAGCCCCAGCATGGAAGCCATCGCCAAGTACGACTTCAAAGCCACCGCGGATGACGAGCTGAGCTTCAAACGGGGGGACATCCTTAAGGTAAGCGGCGGGCGAGGGCTCGGGAGTTCACTCCTTTGCCCCTGGGCTTTTCAGCTTCTCTTCCTGTCCGTAAGACCTGACCCTTTGGGTCCCCAGGGACCGCTGCCTCCTCTTCATAGGATACCTCAAGATTTCCTCAATCCCAGCCTTATCTCTAAGAGCAGGAGCAGCAGTTTGGTGTCTGTGTTCATCGTGCATCCCAAAGTGTCTCATTTCTCTCTGTTCTAAGATTGGAATATCTGAAAACTTAAGTCATAAACATGGTAGCAAATAAGCAGAAGTACAAACCGATCTCTACGCTGAATTCCCTTTGAAGAGAGGAAATCCCTTAAAGTGATCAAGATCAATTTAATATTCCTTTCCTTTGCTCCTGCCAGAGATTCCAGTAGCAAAGAACAGTGATTGGATTATTTCTCAGTAGATAATCTTTAGCATCAGGCTGTCAAATATTGGCACTGAGTTTTATCTTCAGTCCTGATGAGCTCCAGTGATAAGCTTGTGGCTGAATATTTAATGGATCAGTGCAGATGTAAGTGGATGCTGGAGTGCATTAGAGGAATTCTGGTCTATAGTTTTTTTTCAATATATCAAAGGCTTTTTAGGCTTCATCTTGGCTGTATTAAGGAATTTGATACATATTTGAATTTCTAAAGCTTTATTTAAAAAAACTGGGTGCAGAACAAGCGGAAAATTTTCTGTTTTGCATAAAACCCCCTAGTGCTTTGATTTCAGTGAAGCAGAGCTCTGAGCTGTGTTGCTCCCAAGTCCTTAGAGCCATATTACAGAATGCTTTAATGGAGCTTCATTCAGAGTCAATATTTCCCCATAAGATGGGCTTTACCCTTCTGGTATGATGTATTTTAAGCTGCTTCTTTCTCAAATGCTTTGAGTAGAAACAGTGTTGAGAGGTGCCTATCTGCGGATGTAATGCTGTAACTCTGTGTGTGCTGACAAATCAAGTCCTCAGACCTCAATGGGATTACTCATATGCGCAAGATTTTTGCCAGGGAAGGGCTTGATTTTAACTGTTCCTTGAATATAAGTTGGAAAAAACCCAACCTTTATGGATAAACTTTTGCCTTTTATAACTGATATTTCAGTAACGTAATTGTGGCTTTGTTAAAAGAGCAGTAAAATGTGTGGCCATCAACAGATACAGGTTGCAAAAATGTATCCCACCTTTGAGATAACTGTATCTCTGTGTATCTTACTCATGCCTGTCTCATACTTGGCCTAAAAAGACCTGTACGCCTCCATTCCTCTGTTGTAAATGACCAGAATATTTCCTTTTGCTGCTTTTAAATATTTAAGACTGTTAGAGTTTTAGAAGCCTCTGTGATAATCTTGCATTTATTTTTCTTAACCTGAGCTGTATTTGCCTGTTTTGGGTTACTGCTGCCCTCAGCTTTCATAGTGTATTTGAGGTCAGTTTGTAGAACATTCTGAACAGGAAGGAAAACCTGAAGGATAATGAAATATGGTTTATTTTAAAGTGGATTCTTAATTATTTTGATCTAGTTTAGTTAGAAATTTACTGAAGTACATGAAAAAATATCTGGTAAAATTTGCATTCATTTAAAAGCATTTTCTTCTCTGAGAATTAAAGGAAAATAACTTATTTTTTAGACTTTGGAAAGTTTAGTCTCTGCTAAAACTCTTACAACTACATACAGTGGCTGATGAGGTGTCCCTGCCCGTGGCAGGGGGATTGGAACTAGATGATCTTAAGGTCCTTTTCCACCCTCACTATTTTATGATTCTGTGATTCTGTATTCCTGAGTCCTAGCTCTTGATGTCATCCCACAGGTTCACATTGTTCCTAGTGACAGAAACATGGTGTATGTACGGTGTTACGCTACAGTAGTAATTTCATTTTTCTAAAGAGAGGGGTTTTCCTACCCTACACAAACCCTAGGCTGAACACTTCCCCTTAGTGTTGATGAGCAGTTCTTCACACTGTATTTCAGCTCACGTTCTGAAAATGGTTGCAAACTTGACAGATTTCCTCCATAGAGGAGTAAACTGATTTATAGAAGTGGTGAACTGCTCAAGATTATCACTAAGGTCAGTGGAATCTCTGGAGAGTTTGAGGAATCCTTCAGCACTCAGCTGAGTCCTGTGCAGCATGGTGAGGGTCACTGGCTGAAGCTGGCAAAGTTCAGACAAATAAGCCAAACCCAATTAGAATCGTTACAGTTCACTTTATTCAGGCTGACAAACCTCTGTGGGGCTTTGTCATTCTGAAAGTCTGGTTCACTTCAAGTGTGTTTCAAGTTGTGGAAATGAATTTCCCTCTGAAGTGTCAGATCTGTCTTGTTCATATTGTCTTCACAACTGAGAAATCTCAGGGTATCCCATTCATGTGCCTTATGTGAGCTGTCGTATGAAGGAGGTGAATCCTTCTGCCCTCAAATGAATTGGGAAGAGAAATAAATTTGTAACCTGTTGAATGCACCTCACATTCACTCTTACCTTTTGCTGTGGTGCACACATAACTCAGCATGTAGTGAGGACTTCCTTGAATCCAGACAGTTGTCTTAATGCACCTCAAGAAAGGTACATTAGTTTGGTGGCATCTATGATAGAATCATAGAATGAGACTTGTTGGAAAAGATCTTTACGATCATCACGTTCAGCCTTTCCCCAGCACTGCCGAGGCCACCACTAACCCATGCCATTGAGGGCCTCATTTCCACAGTGTGGGAACACTTGCAGCGACGGTGACTCCAGCACTGCCATGCCTGAGCACCCTCTGGGGAAGGAATTGTTCCTCATCTCCATCTAAACCTGCCCTGGTGTATCTTGAGGCCATTTCCTCTTGTCCCATCCCTTGTTCCTTGGGAGCAGAGCCCAGGCCCCTTGTGGCTCCATCCTCCTGGCTGGCAGTTGTAGAGAGCAGTAAGGTCCCCCCTGGGCCTTTTCTTCTCCAGACTAACCACCACCAGCTCTTCATAAGAGGATGATGGCAAAGGGCTGTTCCATAGAAGATGTTATGCCTTAACTATGCGAAGGAAAGAACACAATCTCTAACACTTTAATTCCCACTCCTTTGGCAGTCCATGTTTCTCTCTGTGGGGAGAGCAGGCAGAGATGCACACTGACTCGCTCTGACTTCTGCAGATAACTTGCCTGTGATGTCATGGTGCCATTACTGCTGCATACCCACATACTCAGGGCTTGATTGAACAGCATTTGAACTGTAGCCATTAAGCTGGTTGTTAGTAATCTTGTGGCTGGTTTCCAAAAGTGAGTGAAGATAGTTGACCTTTGGCTTGCAATTGTAAAACAGCTGAGGGAAGAGGAAAAAGTGCTTGGCCTTTGCTTGTGTGGGCACTGCATGGCAAAAACTGTGCTTCTGAAACCATGGCAGTGCACTGGATCCCCCTACCCTGTTGTCCAGTGGTTCTGTAGCAGTGTGTGGTATTGCCATTCAGGAGCTGCAGGCTGACCTTTAAATGTTTGAAATACACTAAATACTACTTTTCCAGAGCAAGTAGAAGTTTCTGCTTCCTTCTGTATCTTCTGATTACAGCAGTGCTGCAGCTCGTAGATCACCACTGTTCTCATATGGTGGTTGCTTCCCAAATCTTGTTGATGACTGGCATCCCATTAGAGGAGTGAAGATGCAAGTATTTAAATAAGTAAAAATAAAATGAAACTGAGGGATTCCTACTTGATTTACTTGGAATAGTCAGTGGTTGCTATGATGCTTTTTCAGTCTTTTCCCCTTTCAGTTGCTCTATTTATTGAAGTTGGGAGTCGCTAACTTCAGTCTCTGTCTATATTTGTTACTCAGGTTTTATGTCCCCTAAACTATTTGTAGCAGTTTCTGGTCTTGTTGGCCTTTGTGCTAACTGGCAAGTATCCAGACCTAAAGTGTGCTAATACTTGCTGGTGGTTTGGCAGGAGATGGGGGGGGGGAGGAGGAAAGAAAAATCATCATTCTTTGTCTCATCTCATCATCATTTCATTTCTCTATTCCTCCTACATCTAATCCAAAGAGTACAGTTAATACTGTGGTGCTTTGATAACTGTTTCTGCATGGTTAATGCAGAAGCACTGAACATACTCATGCATATCCTGAATGTTGTGGGGTTTTTAAAGAACTACAGACCACTGCTCCATTTCCTCTCTCTCTTTTTTCTGTCACGAGCTTGGGGCATAGCTGTAAAGTGATCTTCTGAAGAACTGAATAAGTTCCTGTTCCCAGTAGCTGTCAGCATAATGAATTCAGGGGCACTTACAGATAGTTTTTATACGGAAAATTGTTCAGGTGGTGGTTTAAAATAGAGGTCAGCATCTTTCGCTTTCAGGGTGCTCACTTTCGTGTGGCACACACAGACCAGCTTCCCTCTCTGCTAAAAGAAGGAATTCCTTGGTAGAATCTTGATCACTTGACAGTTCCATTCAGCAAAGTCATGGGGTTTTTCCCCTGCTCTACTCGCACACAGGACAGTCACTGCAGGCTCTGCTCACGTGCTTCTTTCCCACCAGCCTCTTCTTTCTGTCAGCCTTGAAGAGGATTAAGTGTTTGCAAACAGTTGATGCTGAGGTGGCATTTTTACTTCCTGCATGAAAACCATTTTTGTGTGACTGGATCCAGTGAAACAGTTTTTAATAGAGGGAGGAATCTGCTCCACAAGGGCAGCATGGTCTCCCTCCTTCTTCGTCCTTGGGCTTTGACTTCACCTGCATTACCTGTTATATCGTGCTAGAGAATGGAAATCCGTGGCTTGCTGTGGAGTACTGCACCGATTTCTTCTCTTTAGGGTGAAATTGTTTTTACTCTCATCCTTCTCTCCCTTCCTTACACACTTCATCTTTCCCCTTTTTTCTGGAAGAGGATGGACTCAGGTGTGGGCTTGATTTTAGTATGTGAGAAACCATTTTCTGAGTTAAGGCAGATTGAAGCCCTGTGTGCTTTAGAGTGAAATGGGTCAAGTATTAGAAGGGGTTGCCCAGAGAAGTTGTGGAATCCCCATCCTTGGAGATACCGGTCAGGTCCCTGAGCAAGCTGATCTAATTAGACCTGTTCTGAGCAGGAGGGTGGATTGGGGGAGCTCTGGGGGTCCTTCCAACCTACATTATTCTGTGACTGAGCTGTGAGTGGTAGCTGTTGTTTGTGGTAGTTGATTTGCAGAAGTGTGCTTTGGTTGTGTTTCTTGGCTCACAGCCTTGGATAAAGATTGTATTTGTCATCAGTATGTGATCAATATTGCAGTCAAAGAACACAAACCTCAGATAATTACAGAGGCTCATAAAGACAAGTATAATTATCTTAAATGGAGTTAATTTGCCAGCCTGGCAGTTGGAGTTCTGTGTTAGGAAGAAATGCCTCCTGTAAGAGGTTGCATTCTTCTGGTCTATGCAGCTATGCAATGCCTATGTTTTTAGTACCAACTTCTCAAATACTGTTCCCCTGTGCATGATAATAACCTACAGAGAGAAGGTGGGATGTGTTTTATTAGTGAACTTCCCAGGGTTGTGGAAAGGACCTGCCTAACCTCCACAAAGCGTGTTTGCCCAAGAAAGAACACACTCATGGTCTGTATTTCTAAAAGAGCTTGGACCTGCTTAGAGCAAGATTATATTGCTGAAGGTGTGTCTGTGCAGAAGACGTAAATAGGGAGTGTTCTCCACTGAAGGGCTTTGCAAGCAAGGAGTAAACATGTTCTGCCTTAAAAACAGCCTCTTTGTGTTTATTTAGAAGCTATTTGTGATGATTACTTAAACTTGTCACTGACAGCAGAGAGAAATAGGCCCTTGTGAGCTGTGTGCTGCTGGAGTTTGAGTGTCAAACAAAACACTGATTAAAGCTAGTGGTCAGCCCAGCTCATTTATTGTATTGATTTAGCATATATTGCACTCTGTTATAACCAGGAGAAATGATGCTCATCTAAAGCTCCAGCTGCCTTTTGCCAGTGTAATGGAAGTGCTGTAGTTCCAGCTTCTCTGCGAGGTCCATGTTGTGTTCTGCCCGGTGTGCCAGACCCCTGAGACGTGTTATCAGAGACATAATCAGCAGCTCAAGTTTTGCTTTGCTAAATGATTTATCTGCTTTGTTCAACATGTGTCAGACTGCAGCCAGTGTGATGGGCTTTTGGCTTTATTTACTGCCAGCACAGAAATGTCCTCTCCTCTCTGGTTCAGTGACACTTCTTTTATGATAACTCTATGGTGAGAATTTCAGGCCAATAGAATCAGATTTTCTGGGGGACATCCCAGGTGCTAATGGACCCACTTTAATTTTTATTATTATTTCAATTAAAATGGTAAAAGCTTGATCTCAGTTGGGGGAAGAATAGAGGGATTATGTATAAAGGATTGAGAGTGTCATAAATGTAGTATTAATAGTTTTCCAGTTTCTGTGCAGAGCCCTGCTATTTGAGGGAGGAGGAGGGGTCCTGTTGGTAGTGAAATTCAGACTTTTCTGGTTTCTCATTATAATAAGGATTCAACTAAGCAAGAGGAGATAAGGAATCCAATTTGACTGTGCAGCTCAGCATAATGTAAGCAGGGAACTATATGACCCCTTGATTAAATCCCTTGTGCTTTCAAGTTGCCAGTGGCTACATACCAGAAATCAATAACTAAAGCCTAAACCTCAGGAACAAAATGCACTGGGTGAAGCTAATTCTATTTCTTTGAAAATGAAAATGAAACATTAGCTCCCTAACAACACTGGAGCCAAAATCTTCCAATCTCCCACTGAGTAAAAAGGGGATGTAATTTACCAAACCTGATGAATTTCACAAATAAATCCAGACCAAAGATAACATTAGGTCTTTCTCACAATTGCTGTGAGACTGAGCTGTTGGATTAATTTAAGGCCGTTATACTTCTGATGCCAGATTTTGCCATACTTGCTGGTTACCACTCAGTTAAAACCTTTTCTGTATTCTTAATTTATTTATGTAGGTCTTGAAAGGTTTGAAAAATCAAAGCTAGTTCTGGAACCATAACAATAAACAGCTTTAAATTACCCAGACACACCCCACTGCCTGCCTCCAACAAAATACATTTAAAGTCATTCATGAAACAGATGTCAGCAAAGGATTTGGCGACATTGATGAACTGGTTGAGGTGAGTTCTGTTTGAGTGTGACTGTGTATGTAGCATCACATTTCTCCTGGTCTGTGGTGTTGAACTGCAGAATGTCCTTTGGGTTTGTCAGCAGTGTTGTTAAAGCACCAAGCAGAACTGTGAGGACTCTTGTCACCCCTCTGCTTACAGGTTTATGGGTATGTCTGCATTGCATGGTCAAGAGATGGGACTGTATCTTCTGTGATTATAGGCAAGCTAACTTCCAGGGAACTGGAGTGATGATCATCACATTATGGGATTCAAAACTAACATACTTGGCCTGTGCTTCATTCTGGGTTACAGGGAATATGATGCATTAATGTCTGGGCAGACTGCTCTGGAGGTCTGAATTAGCAATGTGTAGCAAAGGATAAGCCTATTTCCCTTCTCCCTTCCTGTTGCTTTCACTCCCTTCTTTCAGTGCTGGTCGGATAGGTGCTGGACCAGGGAGATGAAGCTGTGGCTTGTGAATGTAGAGAAGTGACCAAAGAAATGCATTTGTTTTTCCTTTGATACCTGATCTTACGGACTTAGAAATGGAGCTTTTACACAAAAGTAAGCCATTTCACTAGGGCTCTAGTGAAAAGAGGTACCAGCTCTCAATGTTTTGGGGTTTTTTACTTGCTTTATTTAGCAAGTTAAGAAAGCTGCCTTTGATCTGTATCAGTTCCAGTTTACTCTGAAGATTCTGTTAAATTCCAATTTACTCTGAAGATTCTGTTAAATTCAAAATGCAAATGAGTAGGTGAGTGTATGCATTCAGCATTTCTGCACAGATCCGCAAACTGTTACTGCAGGAGTTTGATACTCGAGTTCTTATCTGCAGCTTTATCCCACAGCTCTTCTTGCTCTTTCATTTCCTTTGCTGGCCCTGCAGTGGCAGTTAATGTTATCTCCCAAGTTGGGCAAACATCAGTGACTAGAATATACACAAGGAAGTAAAATGTGTTATTTTAGATGCTTTGGGCCTTGGGGAAGAAAAATGGGAGAATACTTTGTGCTATTTAGGGTTTTTTTCTTGCGTTACCTACCATGTGAGTTGTTCTTCCCCTTGAATAGCTGTATCTTTTGAGGTGGAACAGCAGCGTTGTTGATCTCAATCTGTCAAGCCTCAAGCTGCTCTTTCTTTGTCACGTTCTAGGCTCATGCCCTGGTGCTCAGTATTTAAAGCACTGCTCATGAGTGACACATGCCTTCAACTTTGAAGTCATCTTGTAACACCTCATAAGAGTAGGTGTTCAGATGGCATAGAAAACCGGTTGTGAAGCAGACTGTGGTGGAGCCTGAACTTGTTCCCGTGTCTTATATGCATGATTGGTGCCACCATCTGACAACTCAAGTGAGAATTGGTTTAACAAACTTAAGAATGTGTTTTCTCATGGTGACATGTGCTAAACACATGGGCTTGTACTGCTGAGCTCTAATAGAGCAAGAAGTGAACTGACATTCCCCAAAACTGCTCAAGATAATGATTTTGAGGATATTTATTCTGTTCCTGCACCCCAGATGCTACTCTGCAATACTTCCCTATTAGTTACTACATGCATCTGAAATTTGCATGTTAAGTGGTTGTGTTCATCGTTTCCCTCAGCCTGTTTCTCTCTTTACTTAAAGAATAGTGTTTTTCTATAGATACTCAATATAAGCCTATTTTAAAGATGTCTTGGAACACCAAAGAGGCTTTTTTCCCTTTCAGGAACCTGATCTTGGATCCTTCTGTCTCTGTTGGAGGTTGGGAAAACAGATAGTCCTGTTCTTGGAGATCCATCAAATCGATTAGGTTTTTGATCCCATGGGGGCAGGTCAGGTTGGTGACCGGAAGAAGGCAACAGTGAGGACAAGCTAGTTTTGTCTAGGAAGTACATTGTCAGCCTATGTAGAGTGATGAATTTATAATTGTGCTGTTCAAACCTTACTGACCTTCATAAACAAAATAGAGAAAGAGAATCCTTTGCAGAGTAGCTGTGTGTACCTGCCTCATTTAGCTGCTTTGCATGTGTTCATGCCAGTGTGCACGCTCTGTCCTGAGCCGCCAGTTGGCTCCGCTGCAGCTGGGCCTGGTGCACAGAACAGAAAGCATTTCTTTCTGCAGTTCAGCTGAACTGTAATTATGCTGTTAGTCTCTAAAACCTCTGATTTAAATAATTTGTCTCTGGAATTCATGCTTGCTGCATTGAGCCAACCTACTTCTTGCTCTGACTTGTACTCAAACTGCACAGGTTTACAGGCGGAGGGAGGAAAAAAAGTGCTGCTGTTATGCAAAATTGTTTCCCTTGGGAGGAAAGGGGGGAATTCTGCATGAGTTATGTATGAGCCAGCAGGTTCCACTAATCCTAGCAGCTCTGCTGGTGCAGAAGACTTGTGGTCTAAGCTACTCAGCCCTCTGCTTTGTGAGAAACTGGCACAACATTCAAACCTCCTGCAACTGGTGCTGAGCTCCAGTGCAGTTAAATTTTGAGTGTTCTTTTGTTCCCTACACTTCTTTAGCATAAATATGAAAATGAGGTTTTAACCGTTTCATCTGGCTTCTTCTTTCTGCTTTTAACAGTTGATTATGGTCTGCTTGGAAAGAGCTATGCTTAGGTTCCAGCCTTAAGTGAGTTTATTTCAGAATACTAGGATTGATTTTAAGCTGCATCTTTCACTGGTTCCTCTGGAAAATCTTCCCTTTGACTTAAGAGCTACTTATTTCCCTCACCTCCTGTTCACATCTTGGGCTCTGATCTTTACTACTAGTTGAAGCATAACTAGTAAGTGGAAACTCCAGGTGTCTTGGTGGGGGCAGAGAGGGAAGGCCGAAGTTCTCAAAGTGTGTCCTACAGTTGCAGAGGAAGGGAAGAAATGAGGAGGAGGTGAAGCCATAAAGGAGGGAAGTACAGTGAAACTTTCAAAGGTGAAATTTGGCATTTAAAATGTTGGTTTTCCCAACCTTGCCTTCAAACACTACTTGGGTTTTGGTGAGAGGAATGTCAGCACGATAAACATGCTTTGTTCAGGCAGTATCAGGAGAACTTGTATGGATATTCCACAGCTGAATGTTTTGTTTCTGTACTGTTTTGCATGTCCTTGAAGAATACTTTGTTAAGATGAACCCTGGAAGTGATAAAGCCTGGGCTGGCAGTTCAGGCTCTCTTCTGAGTGCTGGAATGAAGGAAGCAGAAGTTGCTTTTACTTCCTCCTTGCCTTCACTTCTGTCCTTATTTCTCAAGATATATTTTGCACTGATGCCTCTTTCTGACCTCTAATGAAACTACAGCTTGTCAAAAACTAATGTTTTGAGCATTTGTACCAGGGTGCTTAAACCTTCTTCTAGCATCAAACCATATTGACAGTTCCTTACTCCTTAGCAGGAAGTGATGCATCCTTCATTTTCTTTTCCTGAAAATTGCCTTTTAGGTTGAGAGTGTAACTTGCTCTGTGGCAGGATGGGTGAAGACTGTTGGGACTCTACCTAGGAAGACACAGGTTAAAAATAACTTTCTTCACAGGGCCAGAAAAAACAGTGCTAACCAAAGTGCTTATAGTTGACCCAGCTTCCACCCTTTCTTCACAGCTTGATATGTCTGGACATCTTGCAAGCTGTTACCTCCCCTCAGTTTATTTAGGTAATGTAAAAAGGAAGAGCATAGGTAAAAAGAGGCTTCTGATGTTTCTGTAAACTTGCTTGAACTTTCTTTTCCATGGAGAGCTTGGGTTTCATTCCACCCGCCTCTGTTTGGATTACAAACATGTGTGAGATGCTGCAGGAAGATTAGAGATGCTGTTGGTGCTGTTTGCATCAGGAGTAATAAGTTTCCCCTAACGATTATTTGTTGAGAAGAAAAATGATTTTTAACTTTCAAAAAAGCTAAAGTTACTAAATATATTTTGAGAAAAGAGGTGCTCTGCAGCCTGGCCAGCACTGAAACCCAGCCAGTGACTTGCATGAGCTGCATGTTAGTGTACTGTGGCCACGTCTGAGGGTGCAGTTGTAGATCCTTTTGGCCTCCCTAGCTTCAAGTCCTCACAAAGCAAATATGGTTCTACCTCTTTCTTAGTTTGCTGTGAATCTAACAGGGTTTAGGTGGTTTTGTTCAGGATTGCAGTCCAAAGTGAGAAATCTCGCAATTCCAATCAAACTCTTGCACAACCACCTTTTATTCCCTCAGTCATGGTCACTAAAACTCCTAGCTCACCAACTGGGAGGAGGCTTGAGGGGCATCACCCAAATGAGTGAACCTAACTCCTGTGTCCTAGTGGAGGAAGAAGGAACGCTGCTGGAGTGTGCTTGGTTTTGGCAATGGTTTGCAGCACTCTCATAGACAGGTCTGAACTGACCCTTTATGTGGCCCTTGTACCATGTTGTCAACTACCAGTATTAGCCAACTTTCTTCTACTCACTGTTTGTTGCCATGAATAACATTATTATACCTTTATAATGGATTAATGGTTTAGACATTCTCCTGTGATAGTAAATTCTACTCTTGATAATGTTAAAATACTGTCCTCTGTTATCTGAGAGCAATTCCATGTGAAGTGCACTATATACCATTTTCATGATTAAACATAATAGAAAGCTCTTTACACGTATCATAGAATGTTTTGGGTTTGAAAGGGACCTTAAAGATCATCTAGTTCCAACCCCCTGCCATGGGCAGGGTCGCCCTCCTCTGTTCTTATTTGAATATCTGTACTTATTTGCCATTAGAGACTGGGCTAGATGGACCCCTGGAGTGCTGGCTGTTTGGGATGAGACATTTAGCACTGGGCATCATCATCATCCTTGTAGAAGGTCTTGGCTTCCCATAGGCAGGCTTTAGTGACTTTCTCAGCTGGAGGCTATACCTGGACTATTATGTTTTAGCAGCCACTGATGGTCACACCTTCTGTGTATCTTTCTAAACCCATTTTGAGTCATCTGTATGTGATAACATTAAATTCTCATCAAGTAAATGTGTACTGTGTGGAAAAAAGTGATTCCCTTTGTCGGTTTGAAACATCCTACCTGGTAATGTTACTGACTTCCCCCCTGCTTCTGTCTTCCTCCCCTTGCAAGAGATAGCAAGAAAACATCTCTTCCTGTACTGAAAGGAATATGTTTGCAAATGTCCTCTTGTGTCTGCTATCCTATAGTGCATAAACCATCCCATACTTGCTTTATCTTTGTTCCTTTCTCAACTGCTTTAGTTCATTTCGGTATTTCTTGAGGTGGGTTGAGTGTAGGTACTTACAGAATTCAGAGCCTGACACAGAACAGATCTACAGAGTCAAAATCATTGGGTTCTTTCATATGGAATATTATGTTTTCAGGTTACTGCCCGCATGATTCTGGGATATTTGCTGAGGAGTAATAGTTTAAAACATAGCTTCATATAGTTACAGTTCGGGGGGGATTTTGGCTGTGTTTTTCCTCATGCATGTTATTTCACATGTTGTATTCAATCTGACATTTATCACTTGGTCTTTTAGTACTAAGTTATCCATGCAACTCACGAATTTTAAGGTTTGAGTATGTCTTGGTGAACTTTGCCACTTCTCTGTCAGCTTTTCAGCTCACTGGTGAAGCTGTTGAGCAGCGCAGCCTCTCCTGGGATTCCTGTGGTACAAGCCTTCCTCCGCTGTGGACACTGACCCCTTGCTTTCCATGTTAACCTTCTATCAAGCCACTGAGCAGAGGGGGTCCTGTGTTATTAATGAGTGTGTTTGTGAGATGAGTAGCCAAAACCATGAGTTGTTCTTTTGAAATTAAGCAACCCACATAAACCTAAGAAAAGTTCAAGTCTTGGCCTTGCAACTCTTCTAGTTTCTCTCAATCAATGATTCATCTGCCTTCTATATGGAGTTACATTTTTGTTCTCTCTTGCCACTGATTAAATGGAGCTTGAGGTGAAGATGCTTTTTGCTTTATAGCTTTGCCAGAAGAGCACAGCTTCCAAACAGCTGCTCGACAGTCAGCTGAACTGAAGAGCTGCATTCCAGGGAGGCTTTATGGCTGCACACTGGCTATATTGCTGCAGACCAGCTGGGACCAACTGGCATCTGTCATAGTGCAAGATATGTATTTGATACCTGCTGATAAGGTCTGATCCTGGTTTGTGAGCACGCGTGAGGTGGCTTCACTTATTGAAGTCTTCTTGGAACTCCACTTTTGGGAAGGTTTTTGTATGCATCCGTAGCTAACACATGGCCTAAAATCCTATTTAGTTGTGTAGGAACGATTGACCCTTGGTCAGGGCCCTGGAGGGAGTTTTGTGTGGTCAAGGCATTGATCTCCTGATTGGAATCTTCCAGTAAGGGACGGTTTCAGTGCCTTAGCTTTTACTGAGACTACAGTGGAGATACTGTGCTGCTGTAATGTACTTGGGAGCTTAAAATTAGTCTGTGGTCAAATTAATATACCCCAGGGTGTGAGTGACCTGCATTCTGATATCCCTTCCAGGTTACAACTGTGGAGCCTGAACGAATTCTATTCTTGTTTTAATTTGTTCTTGACCTGGAACAGTTCCTTCTAATTGGAGCCACTAATTAGGAGATGGTTTGAGTTATCTCTGAGCTTTTCCATAAAGAATTTGGTGCCTCAGCTGCCTTGATTCCAGGATTCTGAAGCAAGTTACTGCTTTTGGCATTTAAAATCTGCATTTCTGCATTATTCATGTTAAAGAACCTCTTGGGTTTTCTTTTTTGCCTGTTAGCTAAGAAAGCACCTATAGGCTTTTCCTGTAGAGACTGATGGTGTTTCTAATAGTGTGTTATATTAATAAAAAAGGAAAAAAAGAGAGAAAGAAAAAGAAGCATGTATCAGTACTTACTTATCAGGTTTATGTTTCTCTGTTCCTCTGAGGTATTGTAGGTAGTGCATCTATTTTAAATTATGCCTGTATTAGTGTACTGGCTTTTTACCTACCCCTGAGTAACTTAGGACAAGTGTTTCTTTTCACAACCATATGATAGTGAATTACAATGCCTACTTTTGGCTCAGTCTCATAAATACACGCAGTTCTCCTACTGTAACTTCGTGTGAGCAAATTCTATTTGAGCCTTTTAGTTTCCTTTCATGGACAGAATTGTACATGGACTGAAGCTATTTTATTAGCTCTGAAGTGAAAGAGGAACTTCATAACATAAGGGGAATTTTTTAAAGCATCTCTTCAATGTGCAGATGTTCTGTTCTCCCCCTTCTCTTTTTATGCTGCTCATTTTCCCCTCTCCCTTCCCCTGTAGTGTGTAATTCAGTAGTTTCCTCTCAGTATGCCCCCACAGCTGTGGGCTTGGGCTTTTTCTGGGGTCGAATGCAAGTTAAACTTGCTTTTTAGTTCTTGGGCTGTGTACTTCCCCAGTTTAAGTCAGAGTAGGAACACGTTGTGACACTGGAATGAGTCCATGTTCCAGACCATCAGGCAGCTCTGGGGTCCTAACTGCATGGTGGGCATCCCCTTCTTTTCCAAAAGAGGAGGTTATTGGTATCTTTTCACTTTTTGCCGTTCATAATGACTTCTGGCATTTCATATGGGCTTCTGTTGGGGGTTAGACGTAGTTGGGATAGCTTTCCTTGTTTAAAAGAATGAGCCTTATTCTTCAGCATCTGATTCCTTGTGTATGGTTCAGCTGGCCTTCTCTCCAGCTCCTCAGTCTAGCATTAGTTATCAAAGCAGGTTCTTTTTCAGTCTATTTGTACAGGCTCTGGTGGGGTGTGTGGTTTTCTTTTCTCTTTGAAAGGCCAATCTTTCCTGGTTTGCCAGAAGTTGTGGGGCTTTTTATGGTTAAATTGAGGCCACTGGAGTACTGTGTTTTGTTATTCCAACTTCGTGAGTACAGAGTTGTGGGTGTTTCATTCTATAGACTGCTGGTTGTCCAGAAATTGCACCAGAATCCTATGATGAGTTTGGAGGAGAAAGAAAAATGGATTAGTGTTGGAATGAACCAACACTTTTCACTAAGGCCTGTTGTGACCCAAAAGTAGGCTGAACTTCAATGTCATTAAAAGATTCTGGGATATAATAGTTCATTATTCCACTGCAGAGTGAAAACAATCATACAGTTCTTCTTAAAGTTAGGGTGAATTAAAGATCAACATGAGACCTGAGTACTCCAACCCCAGTGTGTGTGTTTATAGAATTTGGTGTATTTCCCTATTGAGGTTTATGTATGCAAAGGGCACGAGTCACTGGAGAAGCTTTGTGCAGGAGGGGTTGGTGTGTCTGGCAGCTGGGGAAAAGCTGGGAGGGGGATGGATGGATGGATGGATGGATGGATGGATGGATGGATGGATGGATGGATGGATGGATGGAGTGTATCACCCAAGTCTTCCTAATAAAATGAAGAATATTAACATACCAGTTATATCCCTCATGAGTTAAGGAAACCTGGAAAAGAAATGAAGGGATTAGATCTGAAACCGGTGCTTGGGCGCTTTTAGCAAGGTGATGGGGCATAGGCAGTTGGTGCAGTTTCCTTTTACAGGCTTTTAATATTGTTAGAAACATTCATCAAAACCTGGGAAGAAGAGCTGTGGTTAAATATACTTTCACAAAGGTTATTTAGGTGCTAAATCCACTGAAGTCCCTGTTTTTGTTTCTTTGCCTTTTTTTGGGGTTGTTTTTTTGATCCCAGAAGTCTGAATCTGGAGTGTACCTGATGTCTTTGGCTCACAATGGTCCTTAAGTACATCTGTTATTTGCAGTGTTTTTTTCTCTTAGTAGAGCTTGACCAGGTGGAAATGACCTCCAATGGTGGCTTGGACAGTGTGTAGGAATGGACTGTTTGAACTGCCATTGAACTTCAGGCTCTTAGTGCAACCAGCAGGATCCTGGTTGTTGGCTGGTTGTTTTGTTACCTTCTCTAAAGCCAACCAGGTTGGGTGTGTTTTGTTTGGTGTTCTGTGTTTTAAAGTGTGGCTGATGCCCTGCTGGGAGCTGGGTTGAAACTTGGGTGCAAGGAAATGGCAGTGCGCCATCTCAGGCCTTTAAAAGCAAGTCCCCTGCAAACCTTTTTTTGTTAAAGGGCCTCTCTTACCCTCTCTTTCTCCCTTATTCAGTGTAGTGTGGGCAGGAAAATCACTGGTGCTAATGTAATGTTTTATAGTAAAGCTTCATCTCATTTCTTCTTGTTCGGCTCTGTTTCATTTCATGTACTGTGAAACGTTTTTAAGTGGGTATAATGTTCTAGAGCCCATTCTTCAAACTGCCCTCAGTGTGCTTAGTTTGATACCACACTTCTGCTCTCACTGCAAGACCTCTCAGTGTGCTTTGCATTATGCAAAGGTGGCAGGAATGAGTCAGATGATGTTCAGGGTTCTGATCAGAAACCATTTGCAAGTGTCTTCCTCTTGTGTCTGTGTGCGTGTCCCGCTAGAGAGGAAGTCTGAGCAGCTTTGCAGTTACTGGAAAACAAGAAGAGTTCCTGTCTCTCTTCATATCCTTACTGTGAAGATCAGCCAAACCAAGTACCTGTACATTTCCTCTCCAATTTAAGATGTTGCTAGACATAAATCAGTAAAAGCAGATTAAATAAGCTATAGCCATCAAAAATACACTAATTAAAAGCATCACCCTGCCCCTAACAAATCTCTGATGAATATAGTTGCAGTCCTTAGTGCTACGTTAGTATTTAGGTGCCTTAAATGGTGGGGTTTATACTGTGGAAATCTGAGCTCTTGTGTCACTAATGCTGTTAGTTGTATGCACTGGAATTGCCTTGATTTGTACACGGCAAGCTAAGCTTCATTGGTTTCTCTAGAAATGTCAGTGCTGATTTATAACTGAATTTATAATCTCATTATGAAAGTGTCTTGGTTTAAGCAAGGGTTTGTCTACATGCAGGTAGGTTAAGATTCTGATAGAAAAAAATGACCTGAAGTTCCAGTGCTGTTGGTTTTGCTGTCCTTTCTATGTGGACAAAATTGAATGACCAGCCCTGTAGAACTGATGTGATCAGGTCTCCCCTTCTGGCTTTTGTCAGTGAACCGCCCCAAAATGAAATGGGGGAAAAGTGCACATCTGCTTGTCCTCCCCACAAAGGACAGTTACAGTTAACATTTCAAGTGCACAGGTAAGAGGTCAGGCAGCAAGTTATGCAGATACACAGGGCTGAGGCAATAGAAAGAGCTTTATGTGGATGCCAACCAAATCATTAACTGTGGCCATGTCTATATAATACATGACAAAATGATGAGGGCTAAGAGAGTGTAAACAGGCCTTTTGTGGGCTGAGTTAAGACGTATTGTAAAATTACTGGCTTAGAGCAGATACATACAAACTGCTGATGTACTTTAAGTGTTATGGGTGCAATTAGTCTGAACTGGCAGCTGAACCTGCTCGGGAAGAGATTGGATTTTTGTGGTGCCTTTATCTTTCCCTTCCTTTCTCAGGTCTTTGCATAACTAGCTGACAGTACTGCTGCTGAACTGCACATCCAGCCTCAAAAGGTCTCATGTTGCTTTGATTCAGAGAGCCTGAGGCTTCTGCTGACCTACAGGGCAGGCCATTTGTTCTGGAAAAAGTTAGGAGCTGTTTGCTGCTTGAAAAATCATTTTCCATTTATCCTATAGCCACCAGTCCGGTTTTAATGCCTTGTATGATCTCTTGCTTACCTCTGTTTCCCTTACAAGTGTTATTTAATCTGAAGGCATATTGCTGATCCTATTTAGTGTCAAAATCTAGCATGCTTTTCTTCCTTTTCTCTGAGTTTCCCTATTGCTGATTCTTGGCCAGGTTCTGCTGAGGTAGCTGGATAGTGGCCACGATAATCACCCTCAGCTATCTTGTGTATCTGAGGCTATTTCATGCTTCCCCTCTCCCTTCACCAATACTCATATCCTGCAGAATAGAAGAGTTAAGGAGTCATTCCATCTTTAATGTGCATCTCTTTAATGTGCTATCTTAAACCAAGATTAAAACTGTCCCTTCCTGTGCCTGCTCTGTGGCAAACTGGTCACAGATGCAATTTGCCATCTTCACGCTGTTTATCCACCTTGTAGTAAAAATTAGTGAGCAGTCTCCAGTCCCGTGCAGTTTTGTGATCCTTGTTTTTCAAAGTATTGGCTCTTTACTCAGTGTTCCCAGTTAAAGCATCTGGGACTGGGATTGGCTAAAGTCTCAGTAAATTCAATATTCTGCAGTATATTATAATTACATTGATGTATTACTATTTCTTATTGCTTATGGAGTATGGATTTGGAATTTCTGATTCTCCCTTCCAATATGTTATATTAGAATTGGCTAAATGGGTCCAAATCTAGAAAAATACTGACTTAGAGCTACAGTGCACCTTACAAAGCTGCTTATTCTAGGAAATTGGCCTCCTGTTATCTCTGATTTCATGCTTTTTCCATCTGTCTCAAAATGAAGAGATTAGGGCTGATCTGAGCTACGTGTGTGAGGCAGATTATGGTAATCTTATTATTCTGATCTCATTACGCTTAGTCTCTAGATCTGAAAATGTCCTGGGGTTAACCCTTTCTTCAGCAGCTGCCAAAGCATGTGCTGAAAAGGTAATGGAGGTGTGTTCTGCAAACTTCACATTAAAGCTTTATATTACCCTGAAATAATGAAGCTCTCAAAGACTTTCCTACTGAGAGTAATACACTTGGTTGTTGTTGGGTTTGGTTGTTGGGGTTTTTTGGTCTTAACAGGCTGTCTAAAATGATGAGTAAATCAACTCCTTTGAGTTACAAAGGATGAAATTCACCCTGTATATATGACAACGAATAAGAAATGGTTGTTAAGAATTGCATTTTCAGCTTAAACAAAACACCTTCTGGAGAATCTTAGTTCGTGATAGGTTAGAATTATTTTTTTCTAGCTTTTCTGAAAAGAAATTGGGATTTTTCCAAAGTTTTGTCCCAGTGTTTGACACAGAAAACCATACAACCTAACGGAGTGTCTCCTTATCTCATTGCAAGTACACGCAAGTTAATGTGAGATGCTGGAAAACACATACCTGTGTATTTTAAATGAAGAAGGGACGACTGAATTGGAGCACAGAAATCCCAAACATTTTGTTATCTACAGCACAACATTACTGTTGTTGCTGGTGGGTCAGTATTAGTTGGTGGCAAAGGGTTAACTTTCTAGTCTGTGGTGGCGAAAGGGACTCTCTTCTGCACAGGGCTAGTAAGTTTTACTGTGAACACTCACTAATGCAGATGTTGTTAGGTGGACTTTGAGGATTACAAGAGGTCTTTGTCTCCAATTTAAGGAGAAGCTCTGTCCTTCCTGCACAGTTTCAGGCACCACTTAAGAAACAAGTGTTGTTGCTTCTTCAAGCCTGTAAGTGAAAAGAAAGCAAAGTGACAGCTGATGCTTGTGGGAGTTACAAAGCAAATATGTTTCTCTGTCTTTAAGAGATTTGGGTTTTATCGTAACTCCTGTTCGAACAGATTCTTCGGCTATTTGAGAGTACTACACTGATGGACTTCCAGATTAGCTACTGGAGGGAGCTCTCTTTAAAGCATTTGAATGTTGCTCTGACTGTTCTCCTGCCATCTGTGAACATCAAGCATATTTCCATGTCCTATCCTGAAGTTGCTTTTGGGAAGAAGATCGGAAAGGAAGGGGAAAGAGATGTGTTAGTACATCAGAGCTGGGATAGAAGGAAGGAAGTTCCTTCTCCTTCTGTGTTCTGTCATTTTTACAGATTATCTGAATTGGACCTTTTAGTAGATGGGGTATATTGTTAGACCTGGTTTTGCTTAGGGAGAAGCATGCAGTGCAGGAGCATCACTTAAGTTGCTACCCCAACTGCCTAGAGTACAGAGTGTGTACTCATTACAGAGTGTGTGTATACATTAGGCTTCATTGTTTTGTAGTACAGGAGCACTTGAGCTTTTCCTCTAGTTGGTAGTTCCTTTGCTCTGTTGATAGAAAACTCATGTAAGTGACCAAGCTCCATTGGGAATGAGCATGTTGGCAAAAATGGAGCCTTTCCAAATGATCTTCACCCAGCTCAGTCTTTAACTTCTCAGACACTTGGGGCAGCACAGGGTAGGGATGGAGAGTAGAGTTGGGAATTAAAGGCTGGAGGGGAGAAAGTGCTGGGAGAAGCTTAATGTAGCTCTGTCACAGACTTCACTTCTGGAATCACGGCCTTGGGAATATGCCTTGGCATTCCAAAACGGGATGCTCTGTTTTGTGTGTCACTCACTTGTGGTAGTGCAGACATCTGCAGAGGTGCACTGGGAACCAGTCAGGGGAAAGAGGTCACTAGAGAGGGGTTGGGTTTGGGTTTGGGTTTGGGGGGGGTGGGTTTGTTCTTGGTTTGGGGTTTTGTTGCTTGGTTTGGTTTTGTTTTGTTTTTTTTTTTTAGCTAAGATTGTGTTTGATTTGGTTCAAAGGAGCTGTGCTGTGGGGGAGCAGCTTTGGTGTGGGAGCCTTCTCAGCATACCCTACACTGGCTTTGCTGCTGAAGGCTTTTGCTGATGTCAGACTTCAGCCTTCATCTCTGCCCTGGGGCTATACATTTGGCCAAGTCTCATGATGGCAGAGCAGCCTTCTCTTGCTGATTATAGAGCAGCCCTTTCTTTGTGTAACTTGAGTTCTTTTTCTTGCTGTTCTTAAGAACTCCTTCAAAATTTGCCTTACCAAAACGGCTGCTTCTATTGTGCGTTCACACTGGGTGGTGATGGTTGTTTTGCTGTGAGTGCTGAGTTGCTGGCAATGTTTTAATATATTTTTAGATAACAGTGAAGTATTTGTTTTTCAAATGAGAGGTAGGAAATTGCAAAGAATAAAGAATTGCATGAGCTGGCTTAGTGATAGCATGCCTGTTCCATTTGGGGTAGTGGAGGAGGAAGGGGGAATAGATGGTGATGTAAGGGCTGTTTCTGTGACACAACTTCTGTGAGGAGCTGTAAAGGGCTGAAGGAAAAATAAAGACATTGAGGATTTGTGGACTTTGCTTGACATGAGCCATATCTCCTCTGTTGTAAGAGGAGCATAATTCAAATGAGCACAGTGAACCCTTCCTGTAGCAAATGAAAAACTTCTCCTGATCTTGAATCTTAACAAAGCAGAGGATAGATTGCAGTCACTGTGAGGGAAGGGTTGTCTCTATAAACAAGAAGCATTAAGACTCCTGATTAAATGCTAGCAAACAGAGTTTGGAAGCTCTGCGTTGATGAGGCAAGTCTTTACTTTGTGCTGTCTGCTGGTTGCAGTAAGCCTTACACCTGAGAAGTGCACATAGCCTGGAGATTGGAGGCTAGGCTTTTGTAACAGTAGAAAAGTGAAGGGGCTTTCTTCAGTATTTTAAAGCCTATTTCCTGGTCTGATTATCACTAGTCAGTCTTCCCCGTTTTGCTGTTGTGTGAAGTCTGCTTATTAAAGACCAGTATCTTCTGTCCCACAGGCATTTATATCATCTCGTTCTCCATCTATACGCCTGGCAAATTTTACAGCCACAGCTGAGTTCTGCTGTCCCAAAGGTGTAGGTGTAACTGGTGCTGCCCATCTTAACAAGAAGTACAGCTTCCTTGCATGGACTGACAGCTGTTTGTAGAGGGCTCCTCACCTGGAATTCTCAGTTTTCACCTCAAAATGAGATTTCAGCACCATTTACTTCATCCTTTCAGTAGGGCAGGGACTGAAACGCATGGGCAGGGAGTTACTGATGCGTTTTGAAGCTGGGGGAAATGCACTTCAAATAGATGGCAATAATCTATCCTTAGATCACTAAGGCTGTGAAACCTTCTTGGTGCTAACAGGAAATGGCAGGCTTCAGCTTCATTGGCCAAAGAGATCAGCCTTTGCAGGTGGGGGCTGAAGTGAATGGTGGTGACATTTGGGGCAGCTGTCTGAGGGCAGTGGAACTGGGGCTTTTCCTTCTCTGTACTTTCAAATGCAGATTGCAGTTACATGCTCTTGGGACTGGCAAAAAAGTATGTCTGTGCCTGAGATGTGCAAGAAATCAGTGAGTGTTGATTCTTCATAGCAAATACTGATAATTCAGTTGTTACAGAAAGGATATCGCAGTTAACACTTGCTTGACATCCTATGTCTAAAAGGTTCGATGTCGGTGCACTGGTATTGCCATGTGATTTTTAAACATGTAGTCATAAAGCCCAACTCTTCTCATGTACAGTTTCACAATGTGTGGTTGGATGGAAGAGCTGACTTTTTGCTATGCATGGCAGTGATAAACCCATAAAGAATCCAGCTTGTCAGAAGGACCAACAGCTGGAAGTATGGAGCAGAAACAGACTTCATCAGCCTACCAGTACTTCTTGTGAGTGTCGCTGAACTCAGCAGCTGTTTCATGCATTAGGTCTGTGGTTTTTCTGTCTATGCTGCAGAAATCCTCAGATGTCTTACCAGGATCAGTATGAGGTTTAGCTTAACCTGGCTGCGTGACCTCAAGGTAACTTCTTTTTCTATCTTACTCTTTAAAGGTCCCAGTTTCAATCTGTGTACAGCTTGAAACAAAGCTGTCTTACCACTTACCCAAATAAGCTTGTCCCCAGAAGACACAAATACCTTGGTCAGCCTCAGCTGAGTACCTCACTCTGCTTCCCCATTTCCCTTCTACACACTTACATTCAGTTGAGTCTTGGGTTTTTGCTGCCCCTGTGTACTGCTTCTCAAGCTCTTGTCTGCCTGTTCCCATAGTCTGCTCTGTTTAACTCTGTCCAGATGAAACTTCACGCAAGTGGAAGATTAATTCTTGCTTATGTGAGTTTTAGGGTTGGCTCTTGGAGGAATTGTAGAGCAGTTTGTGTCTTCTGAAACTGGAATGAAGGGTGTTTCCTTCATGGCACTGCCTGCCCTATTTCTTTCCTTCCCGTCTCCTTAGTTGCTTGTCTCAGCTCTAGACTCGTACCCTGCACTTGCTGTGTGTCTGTGTTGCCACCCAGTCAACTGAGGCAGGTGTAAAATACACCACCACCACCTCCCTGAACTGTTCTGCACATCAGTTCCCCAATCTGTTGCACTGCACAAGTGCTTGTTAACCGCTGCAGTGGAGTACGTGTGGGAGGCTGCAGCCACACAGCACTGACTGCGCAAACCAACTCAAACAGTGCTGCTGCCAAACATCCAGCTACTACAGACTGATAGCCTGGCCTCTGAGTTTGTACTGGGTAGGAACCCATGCTTAGAAGCATGAGTTAACACGTCAGGTTGTTAATTCTGAGGTTAAGATGCGTACAAGGTCAGTACTAACAATTTCATTGCTGAGTGTTCCGAGAGATGCCCCAAACATCCTCATTCCTGGATGCAGGTTTAAATCACATGGATTTTGGCTTGTAGCAGCTCTATGTTTAGTTGATTATGTGTGCCACTTTCAAGGCATGACTGAACTACTGTGGTTTTTGAGGACCATCAGTAAGAGATCTGAAATACACAAAAGTGATACCACACTAACCAAAGTGTTGCTTAGCTTTCCAAATATATATGTTTAATATGGCCTATCAGGTGTAATTAACCTGTGGAACTTCGTTCTGTGTCTAATTAGTTGTCAAATATTATTCCCGATACCTGTCTGTCAAAGAGCTGAGTAAGGCTCTTTCACATGCTCTAAAATTTACAATGCTATAAAATATGAAGCAATTAATATTAGATACAAGAACCTATGCTGGTAGAATCCTAAGGCCTTGACATTTTAAAACCAGATGAAGCGAAGTTAAAGGGTTTATTGCTCTTTTAACTTGTCTGGACTGTAAAATAGATGTATAATAAATACTGTAATAAAACAGTTTAAACAAAGCCAGGCATTTACAGACAAAAAAGGATTTGAAGATGATCTGTCTTGTAAATATATGCCAATTGCACTGAAAGCTTCCCCCATTCCCCCCCACTAATGTTGCTTATAGTCAGAAGAAATCTGCTTCTTGATCTTTGGAAAGATGTTGGACCATTTGCTTATATGGTTGCAATAGGTTTTTGACTGGAAAAAAAGAATAGCTGCAGATCAAGTGAATTAACTTCTTTACAAGAAAGAAAGAAAAGTGTGTATTTAGAACAGGCCTTTACAGGATGTATCATTTCTTAGTGTTCTTTAAAATGCAGCAGGTAGTGTCTCATATTGTATTTCCCACTGAGATATAGCTGGGTTTTGGTAGTGGTTTCGGGTAACCTTTGCATGTTTCCCTTCTGGCTTGCTTTGTAGCAGGCACTTAACATTGATGCCTGACTTGCTCCTGGCCAGCTAGTCTGTGGTTGTCAGGGCAAGGTAGGTGCATTTTGTCTTTTTCCAGGTTTTTGAAGTACACCAACACTGCAGTTTTCCTTATGTCTGTACACATGTTGCTGGTCACTTGAATTTCCCAGTGCATCCCAGGGTATCACGCCCAGTAGTCCACTGACACAGGCAGCCTGTTTTATAAGCTACCAGGGAGACCTCATTTAGGTGAAATTTACCATAGGAGGGATGTAGAAAATCACAACCAAGCTTGGGTAGCAGAGGTCCACTGTTGCACTGAGTGTCTTTTCACAGTGTAATCTTGGCTATGATAATACTGCGTTAATGAACTGGGTGATGAAATAGGGCATGCTTATAATATTTGTGGTGATTATTAGTTGAGTTGGGCTTATGCTGAAGATACAGTGAAGGAATGTATTCTAAAACCAGGAAGATGTTCAACAAGGATTAATGTACTATTAAAACACACAGGCAGAAAGAATCAACTGCCCAAATACAGGCTGGGGAATAGGTAGCTAGGTATCAGTTCCTCTGGAAATACCGTAAACATTACAGTGGGAAACTGGCTGAAACTGAGGTGGTGTCACACTCTTAAGCAAAACTTACAATGAGATGTATAGACAGGGCTGTAATACTTGTACAACATGCAAAGAAATTCCACTTGGAGCATGTAAGGCCTTGGCTGGGGAGCACTGTAGCTTAAAGTCCACAAGACTTTAAAGCTACAAGACTTTAAACCACCTCTAGGTTTCTGATCAGTGATTAAGTTCCACTAGTTATCATCTCTTCTGCCCAGCATTCCCAGCACTGGGATAGAGTTTGGTCTTCCTGCAGAACACCAAGTGAACTGAGCAATATTCAGTTTCAGTGGCTGCAGTCACCTTCTCTAGAGGTTTGCATTGCATAGCTGTTACTAAGCAGCTTCCGTGACACATCCTTTTGGACTTTAACCTGTTATTACTATGTACGTCATAGCAATCCTGTTGTGTACAAGCATTAGAATGGTTGTAATAGAGAACCTCTTTACATGGAGCAATTGCTTGATGTAACTCCACAAATAACTGTTCCTGGCTGCTTAAAATTGGTGGGTGAACATTGTGTGCTAGGAAAAGCAATAATTAAGAATGAAAGTACAGGAGTGGAGTGTTGGACTGTGAAGAATCCTGTTCTTCAATGAGATGCCAGCCTTTCATTGTCCTCTAGTAGTGTTGACTACTTGTGGTTATAGGCAAGGTGTGGGGCAACCAGCAAGGAATTCTGCCTTCTGGTCTCAGCTCTGTTGTATAATCACAGAGGAATTGTCGCTGTCTCTGTGCAATGGGTGTATCTGCTTCCTCAGACATGGTGGGGAATACATTCCCCAGCAGTGCATTTTAGTAAGGTATTAGGATGCATGCAAATAGAATTAGGAATAGAAATAGGAACTCTGGGGTATTAAGTAAAATTGTTATGCAAAGCACATTAAGACTGGATTTCACAGGCTGTGAATCTAGTCTGATTTATGGACTGTCACACATGTGTGTTTCCCCAGGGTATTTCTCACTTTTACTGGGTGACCAGCTTCATTTGTATTGTAAAGCTCTAAAAGGGCAACCACAGCTGGAATGGCAAGGACATGTTACGTGATTGCTTGTTCTTCGTTACCTTTTTGAGCTTTTCTGTTAGATACGCATTATCAAGGAATGGTTTACAGCAGAGCCTGTGTGATGAGGGAAGTCGTGTGAGAAATCTGTGCTATTGAGAGCCTTGCGAACAGCCGCAAGGCCACGGTTGATGTGCTGGCACTGTGTCTGTGTGAAGTTTGCAAGCAGCTCAGAAACACTCACTGGAATGTGTGATGGGGGGGGTTAGTAGTAGTAGTATTTTCTGGTAGAGTGGCTTTTGACCTGCATCCCTCAGAGCTCGTGCCAAGAGCTCTTACAAAAGCCTCACGGTTTCATTAAAGGCCTGAAAAGTTGTACTTTAGGAGAAATAGTCCAGAGCATATGGTAACAGATGTGTTTTATGCTTGGTATCCATGTTGCTGAACTGGAAGGGATAGCTGGAAACAACCCCTCTTTTAAGATGGCCTGGAATTCATAACATTTGTGTTAGCAGCAGATGCAGGAATAGAAACCAGGAGACCTTAGTCTGACCACTAGGTAAATTTCTTCTCAAAATGGAGGGTTTATTGAGATGCTTAAGGCAATGTATACTCTGTTCTTTATGTACAGATGTGCATATATGCATTTGGGTTATTTTGGGGTGTGGGTTTGGATTTTGGACCTTTTCCAAATAGAGCAGGTTTTTACTCTGAATTCAAGGCTCTTCTCTTTACTCAGTGAAAAAGATGGAGGATGGTGTAGAGCTCTCTAGGCTTAGAGCTTGAACTGTTCTTTGTGTGCTTCACTGCTGGCTCTTCTTTTGGGACCCTGCTTAAACCTGAATGAAACAGTGCTAATCTGTTGACTTCCTAAGAACTCAGTGGGGAAAGACACTCACAAGCAAATGACCATCCCAAAGGAGTACCTGAGTGAATTAATCCACACAACAGAAAACTGACCAAATGCCCTTCAATGCTTCCAAATTTGATGTGGATTTGGTTTGAGATTAAGGAAGGATGTTTTGTCTTCTGTTTCCGTGATAACATCCTGAGCACTACAGCTGGTTATAAAAGGCTGGTCCTGGTCTTGAGTCACTGTAAACTCACCCTGGGTCTATTAAGGAAAAACAACATTCCCCTTCCTCTTTTTAAGAAACTCTTCTTGTGGATCCCATAGCATTCTGCTCTCTGCATGTGCCAGCCAAGCTGTGGAGCTTAAGCTGCAATAACAGTCGTGTTTTCTTGCAGTCCATTTTGATCAAACACTGACACGAGACAGTGAACTCGCTGCAACATCCAAATGTTGAGCGCTCACCCTTACATTCTGAAGTTCATCAGAATTAGTGTTCACTTCAGCACCATAAAAGTTGCTGAACATAAAACTAATCTCTCTTCTGAGAGTTCCTGGTGGGACTGAAACACTTGGGGGTCTTTTAGATGAGGGAAACCTAATTAGAACACGAGCTGGAGCTACTTGTAGCTCTGTAGAGCTATTTCTGTTTGGCTCGTAAAAGCACCAATACTGATTTTTACTGCAGGCTCCTGTTCTTTCTATAATGGAGTTTTTACATCAACCTCCTCCTTGAAAATACGCATGTTGTGGTATCTTTAGCTTAACCTTTATATAAGTGGTAATAGTGGCAGGACTAATTTGGAGAGAATTCTGTAATCGCTGAGGCTGACATCTCACTAGCTTTCATAAGCAACATAAGAAGAACTGGCAAATTCATTATCATTTTACTTCTATGTGTTTATGCTAGTGGGAGCTTCCTGCACAGAACTTCAGTGAAGATGAGACCTGTGGCAAAGCTCCTCGAGCTTTAGTGACTCCTTCCAAGGTCTCCATGAATATTTTGGAGGTCACTGTAATATACTTAAAATGCTGAGGTTTTCCTCCCAAGTTGCCCAGAGAAGCTGTGGCTGCCCCATCCCTGGCAGTGTTCAAGGCCAGGTTGGGCACAGGGGCTTGGAGCAAGCTGCTCTAGTGGAAGGTGTCCCTGCCTGTGGCAGGGGGTTGAAACTGGATGAGCTTTAGGGTCCCTTCAACGCAAACCATTCTATGATAGGGAAAGAGAAGTGTTGTCTAGGTTGTTCTCCTTTTACTTCTCTCTCTTTCTCCTATTATCTTAAATAAATAAGTCTTCATAATTCAAGGCTTTTGCCAGAGGGGAAGTAGTAGTAGTACAAGACTTGCAAGGCCTGAGAGGCAGGGTAAGTTAGTCTGTGCTGAGCTCTGTCCTTGTGGCTAGACTTCATTGTACCTCAGCTAACTTAAAGTTGCCTCAAGTATTCTTGTGTTACATACAAAAAAACCCACAAAAAGGTGGTTTTGAAGTGAAAGCTTGAGTGCTGGTTCCCAGCTCCATTCCTCTCCTTGCACTTTGCTTTGTTACAGCACACTTTACTGTACTTGCCAGCCAGTGCTACTGTAGGTTTCTTGACCCTTGTATCTCTATCTGGAGTTTGGCATGGTGAAATACTGCACGGTATTGTCATTGCAACTTGCGTTTATCTCATGTAGTGAGAGCTAACATCATTTCCTATAATCTTACCCAGCTACTTCTTCCCGTCAACCATTGCTGAAGGTTAGGGGAATACTGGATTTACACAAGACCATTTACATGGGACGAACCTCCATTGATTTGTGTGATAGACTTGGGGGGGGACATGACAGTATTATCTATAGTTTGGAAAGAGAAGCTGAGTTCCTACAGTGGCTGTGTCCTGTGGCTTTCACTGTCATTTCTGGTTTGTTGTCTCTCACCTTGGTCATGTATTTTACTTTGGACTAGTTTCCAGGTTCTTTCAAGATGAATTGGAGCTCTTGGTCTCTTTAAGAAGGAAATACATTTAAAGACAGCAGTGTTTAACCCCAGACACCAGCATTTGCTCTCCATTGGTTCCTGCTTTCAGCTTGGCCTGCTGTGGTGAGCGCTGTCAGCATGAACCGACACTGTGGGCAGTGTGTTGAAGCAGCGATCATCACTTCAGATAGGGCTCTGGCCATAGCACTGCTTGAGAGCAGGGGGGAAAGGCCCTTGTATGTTGTGTTTGCTGTGGTGGGAAGCCTTTCTGCAAGGATTATTTCAGAGTTTGTGTTTTGTGCTTTTAAAGAGGAGGGAAAATGTGTTTCAATAGTGATAATGAGAACTGGGGAGAGGGTGAGAATGAAAACCTGTACCATAACACATCATTGCATTATATTCCAATCTACATGCATTATTTAGGTGTTCTTTTATAATGTTTGATACTGAGTGCAGTTTCAGAAGCAATCTTTATCCTGTTTCCAGTAACACTTACTCAGTGGTTAAGTGTTTTCACAGCTTTTTATATCTACCTAGAGAGCAAGTGTTCGCAGTCTTCAAGCATGTCCAAACATGGTGCTTTAGGTTTTGATCTGAAAAATGGACATTTTGCATTTCCTATGTGTAATTATGATAAGTTGAATTTAAGTATAAAAAACCTGTCAGCAGTTCTGAGTTCTTGAGCTACTCACCTCGATTGGCTCACATTGAAGTACAGTGCCATTTGACATGCACATCACCCTGGCTTTCCCCAGGATGCCGTTTCTGCCACCTTGTTGATGACGTTTGGCAGCCACAGTGAGGAGGATTCACTTGTTCAGGGAAATCTGTGTAACCTGAGGATGGGAGCTGCTGGTTACCTGGCCATGTTTGGGGTTGAATGTCCTGTGGAGCCATCTCAGTAAGTTTATGGGGAAGAAAAGTGCTCTATAATGGACTGTGTTGAACTTACCATAGAATTACAGAATGGTTTGGGTTGGAAAGGACCTTAAGATCATCCAGTTCCAACCCCCTGCCATGGGCAAGGACACCTCACACTAAACCAGGGCAACCAAGGCTCTGTCCAACCTGGCCTTGAACACGGCCAGGGATGGAGCATCCACAATTTCCCTGGGCAACCCATTGCAGTGAACTTGCTCTGATGGATCTGCGTGTAGCTTCCCCTGCAGCAGTGGGTGCTTACTGGTTTGTTAGAGGGTTCATACCTCTCTTCTTGGAGCAGAAAAGGAGCCATTTTCCTCTGAAATGAAAAGCTGTGTTAAAACACCTCTGTGGAGGGTGAAACCATCCTCCCAACCACCATCCCATCCTGGGACACGTGTCCAGGCTCCAAACTTCAGTTGCAGAATTGCTGCCTTTGAATCATTCGTTCATTTTAACACTTTAATTCCCTGTGACACTGAGTGTCACAAGCGCTTCCCTAGCATTCCTGAGGCTTTGACAACGTGTTTCATGTAGTGCATCATTTTCTTTGTGGCAGTGTCAGTTCAGCTCTGTGGAGGAGCAGAAATAGATTGGCAGCAAACAGCTCGTGCTTGAGCAGTTGTGCTGCTGCACTAAGAAACACGAAGTAAGAATCCCCAAACTTTACAGATCAGGACAATAAGGAAGTTCAGAGCCCTTCCTGAACAAGTTTTTTGGGTTTTGTCACTCCAGAACTGGAGCATTCCAATGAATTTGGCTAAATTTGCAAGCACATAAGTACGTTTGAGGACTTCTGTTTAGTTCATGTTTGCGTATGGAAGTCAGCTTGAGAGTTGAGATGCCAGATCTGCTTGTTACATTCCGGTTTAGTGCCTGCATGTTCCTGAAAGTTGGTTGGTTTTGAGGGGATCAAGACCGATGTGCAACAGTTCACAAGGGTGGAAAGGCTGTGTGTGCACATACTCGCTAGGTATAGGATTAGGAATGGCTGGGGATGCTTGCAGTTGGGAACTGTGCCTCTTGAGCAGTGCCTCATTTCCATGGGAACAGATGGGCTTTTGTTGATAAGAGATCTATTATCAAAGTAGGAAACTGATGGGCAGCAGTTGAGCCACTGTTACAGTAAAACAAGGCTGACTGCAGGCTGAGGACATCACATGGCACTATGTGTTCAAATGGAGTAGCTAAAAATATCCTTCCTTCTTCCTCCTCTTAGGCACAGATGCCCCAGTGTGAAAGGAAGAGACGCTCTGGCATAGATTTGCTTAGATCTAGAGCAGACAGGGGGTTTGGCTGCAAAGGAATGCTTTATGTTGTGACCTATACAAACAGCAGCAGCTTTTAGCAGTCGAGAGAAATAAGTGTTTGTGCCTTTAGACTTCTGTGCAGCCTCTGAAGGCTGTCTCCCTTTGGAGCACTGAATCTTTAAGGTTCGTTTTGTTGCTTTGTTTCTTGGTGTTTATTTGTACTTGGGGAAGTTTTCAAAGCAAAACCCAGTGATACATGCAGTACTTGGACTAAGTTATAACTTGGGAATATAAGTCTGGGAAAATCTTAACCATAGCTCAGGTAAGAACCTTTATTTTCCTTAGAGGCTTAGCACTGTGTTTTAAGGATCCAGGTGATACATTTTACTGTCTGGAAATCACTGGAGGCCAGCTGGAGCTACGGGATAGAGGGATTTACTGGATGCCTTTCTTTCAGTGCTTTGCAGCATAATGGTTTAAAGTCAGTTATTTCAGTGGGTTTACAGTTTAAAAGAGCAATGTCAGATGCACATATCTTAAGCTTGATACATCAGTGCAGAGAGTTCATGTGTTCCTGACTTACTTTTTAGCTGTATTTCATTACTGGCATAAGTTGTTTTCTTGAAGGCTGTAATTTTACATAACTATCCTGCAGTTGTCATACAGCTGCGTAACTTCATAATAGCAGCACCCAAATTCCAGCCTTGTGCATGTGACTGCAAAGTTGCTCTGAATTTAAGGTACTTCAGTACTTTAAAAAGCTTCATTTTTACTTGGCTGAGCACTGGGAACAGCCCCAGCAGTGTCTATTTGAGACTCTGTCAGGAAACAACGATTTTGCAGGTATCTCTGTTGTGGAGATGAGTCCTCTTGAAACAGTGCATGAACATGGAGCTTTGTACAGCAAACAGGACCTTGTGTTGCCTCTGGAGGAGTGCACGCTGCAAGACCTGGAAAGAGGAAAGACTCAGGGGTGTTCACAGGGTTACTGTGTGTGTCTAAGCTCTCTGGTATATAATATAGGGCATGGGGAGTTTGGCTGTGTGCTGGGGTGTGAATGGAGCTGTGATAGCTAGTTAAACTGATCCTAGAAAGGACTACAGGAGCTCAAGATCCATGAGCCTGGGTGTGAAGCAGGAAAAAAAGCCCTTGGAGCAAACAAAGCGACTGAAGGGGGAAGCTGCGGAGGATTCATTATTACAGCAGAAGTCCTCCGACCAGGTTGTACATGCATCTGTGTAGGCAGTTCTCCTTACTCTGCCTTTTAACGAGCTATTTCTGAGGGTCGCAAAGCTTAATGCCTGCTTCAGCAGTGCTCCCTCCCTGGCATTTGGCTTCAGGCCATGAATTGATGAGTACCCCAAGCCCTGTGTGATTTGGCTCCTCCACGCCTATTAGCATATCTTCAGAGCAAGATAAAACTCATTAAAATAATTTAAATTAGAAGTTCTGGTACCTTTTAATAGCCATTGCCAAGTGCAGCAGTATTAAACACACAGATCCATAGTAGTGTCCTTCACATGAAGCTCGTTTGCCCTTTTTATCCTCTTCTTGGAAAAAGAACAGACTGCCATATCCCTTAACTGTTCTCTGATGGTAATGAAACAAGTTTGGAGGACACAGTGTTATCAAAGGTTTAATCTGTGCTGTCTTTGATAAAGGAACACACGTGATTGCATAAAATCCTGCTTGTTAGAAATCACATCACAATGTGTCATGTTTGTGTTCTGTTGTATTGTAAATGACTCTCGTGATGGCAGCTGAGGTATGTAACAGCGAGACTTCCTCCTCATTTTAATCTTCATCTTCCCTGCCCAGTATCCCACAGCTGCCTGTTGGTGTCATCTACCTGTACTTTGTATTCTGGGGCTGAATGTGTTTCTGCACAGAATGCTGCCTCGCAGTCACTATGGTGGTTGTAAGAGATGTGCACTGCTTTCTTGCTTACATCTGTGGATCTGCATTGGCTTTTACCTCCAAGCCTGTAACAGAGCCACACTTGAACCTGTGGTCAGGTTATCCTTTCTAAATGACTGAACTGTACTGCATGCTAAAATTGCTTGTAAATAAATAAATGGAAGCCCAAAGTAATAATTGCACAGAGGACAGCTTGAGTATTTTTATCCATATAAAAGTAGTTAGGATCTTCTCAGTGTTAAAGTCTCTTCAGCTGAAAATACTACAATATGGGCTGTAAAGGTGCATAACTTTGCTCACCTAAAGTTCTGTAGATGTGGCCCTGCTCCTGTGCCAGTTCTGCAGTGGAAATGCTGGCACGTGGAGGATGCACATCATCAGTTGGGAGTTAAGGAACAGCCAGGTAACATTGCCTGCTGTAGTTCACTGAGCAGGTCCAGTATCTGTATTCTCTTTTCTTTGCCAGGTTTCATCTCAGTAGGTGCTGAGGTTTTCCTCTTTCCTATGTAGCAGTGAGCAGTGAGGCAGATGAGGGTGCTGATCTGTCACGTGTGTTTGAAGGGCAGCAGACATTGATCTTTAGAGTTGAATTTTCCAGAGAACTCCCATCAGCTGTAAGAATTTTAAAGCCTGCACTTGCAAATTCCTCTCTGCTTTTATCTTCTTTTATTTCCTCTCATCACCCTTCCAAAAGCAACAGTGAGATAGAGAAGAGTGGTTTTGGGGTTTATTTGGTGGATGTCTTCATGGTAACTATGTGTGTATGTAGTATTGATCTCGAGATCTGTACTTGTGGTGTCTTTCTCTTTGCGTTTCCTCATCTACCCGCATCCAGGCAATGCTGCTCATGTGGTACTTCTGTGATCTGAAGCTTTAAGTAAATAACTAAACCAAAACTCAGATCCAGCTTTTTGTTTGCCATTGTTACAAAGCTAAAAAAAAAACGCCTCAGAAAGCTGAGAAGTGCTCTGGAAAAGTGGTGTTGTGGTGCTTCATTTTAAAGGGGGGGCAGGTTCTGTGCAGCGTTTGCTTCAATACCAGATAAAATCAGTCTGAGGAGAGGTAGTTTCAGCCTATAGCATGGCTTTATTTCCATAACATATCACAATTAAAGAGACTGCTTTCAGGATGGCACCAGCCTTGCCTATTGCACTGCACCACAAATGCCATGAAAAATAAAGCACTGAAGTTTTAAGAGCACATATGCTTTGAAGTATCAATCTGTGCTTTGTTAAGTACCTGTTCATGTGACTCCTCTCTTGTGACTCCTCATCTTTCATTCATTGTAGAATAAAGTTAGAGTAAGGAAAGTATCCCTTAAAGAAACTTTGTCCGTGTACCTTTGCTGTTTGTGTGTTTAACTTGTCTTACTAACATAAAACATGCTCACCAGGCAGGTCACTGTCTCTGCTGTTTTAACCTGGGTTTAACTTGTATTGACAAAACCAGCCGAAGCTGCCAGTTGTATCCGTACTTGTGCTAATGTTGTCATGAGGGGGTGGTTTGTAGAATCCTCTATAATAGAGGTGTTGCCTTGAACCTTTAACATACCCAGCGTGCAACCAGTGCAAATGTAGAAAAGCTGGATGGAATCATGTTCATGCTGAAGGCATCAGCTTTGTCAGCTGAATCCAGGGAAAACTGATTATTAGAAGGGATAAAGAAATGGAATTTTTTGGCTTGCAGATTTTGAACAGAATTTTGTGATGATGACAGCCCAAAGATGTGCCAAAGACGGTGTTGTTAAAAGTACCTGTGGACTTGAGTGACTTTCTTACTGAAGCATGGGGGGTTGGCACTAAATTCCTTTGGCTATTTTAAATTACAATTCTGAACACTCACGAGATGCAGCAAAGCAGGTTGACTGGCAGCATTTCTTACAGGCTCATCTCACAAAAGCAGTCTTAGAAACAAGAAAGGGAAGAATAAGCGAGTACCTTCACCACTTCTGCTGTATTTTGAAGGTTCATAAGCTTATTTTTTGTTTGCTTCCTTCAGGTTTTGAATGAAGAATGCGATCAGAACTGGTACAAGGCAGAACTCAATGGAAAAGATGGCTTCATTCCCAAGAACTACATAGAAATGAAACCACATCCGTAAGTAGAGCTTTGGTGACAGGCTCCCCTGATCTTGCTTTTGTGCATCCTCTCAAACAGAAAGATTTTCTGCTGAATACTTTGCAGACTGTACCTTACCGGATCTACCAAAATGTGTAGTTAGATAAAGGATGCTGTTGAGTCATATCTCTGGATATACCGTTTACTGTAACTCATTCACAGCTAGCTGTTTAGGAGGGCATTTTTGGAAGCTTTTCTGGTCATTGCTCTGGTGTTTTGCTGTAGGGTCAGACAGGTCTTGGGGGCAGCAGGCATAAACCAGCAGAGAACTCTTCAGTAGTGAGCTGTCACAGGAAAGAGAGTGACTGTGTTCCTGTGATGATTCTCTGTTTTACTTAGCATAGCAGATAAGAGTAAAAACTGGCATTCACACCTGCCTTAAACAGAAACATGTTTAAGGATATTTGAGCACTCTTCGTATGTTTGTCACATCCTGAGTATGGAATCACAGAATTATTTAGGTCAGACAAGACCTAACAGTCATTTGCTCCAGCACCTTCCTCACCAAACAGGCCACCCTCTGGTTTGATCTGGCATGATCAGGGGATCACAAATGTACATTGTAGTTTCTCTTCATCATTTCTTTCAATCATCATACATCAGTTTGCAACACTTTTGCAGGCATTTGAGTTCTAATCTGGTGATGTCTTCTGTAATGATCAGTTTGTTCTGTAATCATCCATGGTTTCAAGGGATAGAGCTGTCAGGTTTTTGATAACCAAAAGGGAATGAGCAAACCTGCAGGTGGATGAATTGGTGTTTTTTAAGTATGGTTACTTTGACCTTTTCTGAAGCTGTTTAAACTGCTGATGGCAGCTGGATGGAGTTAGCGCCATGTGTCAGCAATGCTGGGAGTCTGAACTAGTGTGTTAAGAGCCCTGGGAAATTATGCAGAAGTTTTTACAGCATAATGTTTGCTCAGTTGTAATGCAGAGCTCTCTCGTCATACACGTCATACAAAAAGCACACTGCAGGCAGCTGAGAAAGGGAATGCTCCTTTTCTCAGCCTGGTATCAAATCGTGTTGTGGGGAGGTGGCAGAAATGCTTTTCAAGAGGATTTGGAAAGACAGCAACTGCAAATAGCTTTAAATCCTGTCCCAGGATCTGAGACTCCAGCCCCAGAGCCAGGTTTCTTCTTGGTTGTGTTTTGCAAATCTTAGCTTGCTTTGTAACCAGTAGCAAATGAAGCTGAAAGGAAAATGGGGCACCTGTCATTCACCTTCTGAGGGGCTAATCTGAATTGCCACATCAGTTAACAAAGATTTAAGTAGACATGGGCATGATACTGAGAGAAGAGCTGTAGGAAGCTAGGCAGGGAGGCTTCCTGTGAAGGCACAAGTGAGTGCAGGGGCACCTTGCTCTCTGTAAAGGGGGCATGGGAAAAATTTGCTGGTTATGGTGTGTGTAAGTCAAGTGTTTGTGTTCCTAATCAGCTTTTCTTGAAGATACTGCTGAAGTCTCACTTTGCAGCATTGTAACATAGGTGGAACTCAGCCAAGCTATCTAGTTGTGTTAAGTAAAGCCAAAGGAATTGCCAAACTGTGGATTGAAGCAAGTCTGAAAGTGATGTGAACTCTGTGTTGTGCCATCATCAGTGCATCTCCCTCTCACTGTGCAGCATCAGCAGTAATGCCAGGATTTGGATTGGGTTTTGCAGTGCTGACTGAGTTTCACCTACATTACAAAGACACTCGGAGACAAGTGTTACCAAGCATAGGGAAGCTGTGGGAATGTTGTGGTCAGTTTCTTTGGCCTAATTCTCTCTGATTTTTGACGTGCTTTATTTCCTTTAATCAAATCGTACACTTGTACTTTGTAGGAATTCAGTAAAGCTTATGGGAAAACAGCGGCTTCAGGAAGGATTATAGATGTGCTCTTGAGCTCTTTCAGGCTTTCCTTCTATTTTATGGAGAGGGATGAGGAGTTTCAGGTTTTTTTTAAGATAAGGCTTTCATTTCCACATCACATGTGAGTAATTGAGACTTAATTGACAACTAAAGAGAATTAAACCACTTTGTTAACAAGAACTATGGCAAGATACTGAAGTCATGATATAAAACTTGCTTTATGTAACATTTGGCAGAGTCAAAGTCCAGGACTTCCTTATCTTTCTGAGCATTGTGCCAAAAGCCCAGGAACAAAATACTACCTCTGAATTCTGACGGGGTTTCACATACTGGTTTCTTTAGGTGGGTTTCTGAAGGCAGCAGAGTGCAGAGAGAGGACAGGTAGGTGCTCCTTCTGCTGCCTCTGCCACCACCTCGGGTACCAAGAAGCAGCACAGATGCTAACGCATCAGGAAAGGATTAAATGCTGTGAAGTATCACTGGAAATAGGATGGTTGTGTGAGAAAGCTTTTGCTTTCCATTTCAGGGGATAAAATGCACACAGGATTTGCAAGCAAGTAAAACATGTTTAGGTGATCGTAGAAGAACCTCTCAGAGAGGAAGATCTGGTGACTTTGTGACTTTATGAAAGCTTCAGCCTCTCTTAAATGACTGTTTCGTGGGGGATTCTGCAACTTCTTTTTCCTGCACCAAACCCTTCACTATAGAAAGTAAACTTTGTATGTGGAGCTCTTGTTACTAAGTGCTCTCCTCTGAGGTCAACCATCTGAATGGTTATAGGCTGTGCTTGAGTGCTTCTGTCCTGTGTGATCTGTTCCTCAGAACTTTGAGCTGTACTTTTTGGTTGTGAAGGTTTTCCCACACCATGTGACCTACCACTCAGCCCTTGTTTCCCTTTCATCTTGGAGTAGTCTGGAAGCGCAAATGTGAATGTGGGTAAGAATGCTGTTACCAGGGGCTGTTGGTCAGTGCTGCCTATCTGGTTGCCTCTGAGGTAGGTTCACCCTTGGTGTCAAAGAGGTGGTCAGCATGTGTGGTTAGACTTCTGCACAGTAGCCAAGAATCTGAGATGTGGCTCCCGTGTTGCAGCTCTTTGATGTGACTGCTTGTGTGGAAGCTGCGGGATTGTCCTCACTCTAGGAAAAAGCAAGGCGACAGGCTGCTGAAACAAGTATTATCAGCCTCTTCCCTAGAACTCAACTGCATGCCCAGCTCAGCACTCCTCTGCAATGGAGCCAAGGGACATGGACAGGACTTTTCTCACTTGATCTGCACATAACTCCACTCCTGGCACCTGCCTTAGCATTCTGAAGTGTGATACACATCTTTGACCCCAGTGCTGTGGGATGGGACAGAAAGATTGGATTCTGGGCTGCAGGAACCTGCTGAATGAAAGGACTTATTCTGCCTGAAGTAGTGGTGACTTACCAGCTGATGTAAAAGAGATTAGAAATTGGTTTGGATACAGAACACCTTTTCTACTTGCGCAGGATAGGTCAATCCATAGACAGGATCTTCTTTGTACAGCTGTGATGTTTCTGAAGAGAAACCTGTGAGTGAATTCCTGGTGTTTCCCTTGCACCTTGCAAATGCTACAGTTTTGGTAAAGATTTCTACCCATTAAAACAGTGATGTTTCTGTGCTTAAAATCCGTAAGAACTTTAATTTTCTATATTGAAAACCATGGCTAAGGCATGCGTAGCTTCTCCTTAGGAGGCGTAAGTAATAGAGGAGACTGTAATTGCTTCCTGCTGATTATCTTTGGGTGCTAATAGTGACATAAATGCTGCTCTATCATAGGGAAGTTCAGTAGTGACCAGCCATCAGTGAAGGACTTCTTTGTTGTCTCTGAGTTGATGGCATCGCACACTTTGGACAATTAAAACTTTGCAGGTAGAGACATGGGACTTTATTCCTTAGTGACAGAGGAAGGGACCTGAGTTTCTTGTTTGAGCAAGGCATTTAATCTGTTTGACTTTAGGTTCTGAAGGCCTGATTACTAAGATACCATTGCAGACCACAGTAGACATTTGAACTTTATCCAGGGTTGTAACCAGTTCCCAAGGTTCTTATCTTAGCGAAGTCGTGTTTTGTGAGACTCTGAAGCAGTTGCATACATGAGGTTCTCGTTGTGATGTTTTAGATGCTAAACTGCAGGTGCTATAGGGTGCAAACCAATGTGAATAATGCATTAAATTTTGAGCAGGATTTTTTCCACCTCTGCAAATAAATCCTATAATTTGAGGATTTCACTCTTGCCACATCTCTGCTTCACTGCATTGCATAGAATAGGGCTACTGCAAGCACCTGCTTATCAGGTTGTGGTTGCTTCATTGCCAGGAGGAAGCATTATGAAAAGCTGTGTGGTTCCGTGGCCTATATTGGCATGGCGGTGAGGTGCGGTGTAGTTACTTCTGTTAGGAATCACTTCATCTTTCTGTGAATGTCTACATCTGTCATGAAGGAATTACGATTCTCCTCTTTCCCTGTTGTTTTCCCCATACACAGGTGGTTTTTTGGGAAGATTCCCCGAGCGAAGGCTGAAGAGATGTTGGGCAAACAGAGACATGATGGTGCCTTCCTCATCAGGGAGAGTGAGAGTGCTCCTGGGGACTTCTCCCTCTCAGTCAAGTAAGTAATGCCCAGAAGCAGCTGTGTGTGGTAGTCAGGCCACCTACTGCTCATATGGACCCATGAGGAAAGGTGAGGTGAGGGCAATGCTGAGGAGTAGGAATAAGCTTCCAGATGCCCTACAGCATTGCTGTTCTTTCAGTGATGCTTATTTAGTCCCTCTCTAAGAGAACAAATATATGTGCTCTGGTTTGTAATGAGTACAGGGGTGACCTGGTGGCATGTTCCTGTCTGGCTCATACAGTTCCAGGCACTATCTGTTGGTCTGGTTTTGAGTCTCATTCCTTCTCCTTACAGCCACAAAGTGCCCAGTGTGTACATATTTTCTCCCATCCTCCTTCATTCTTCTTACACAGTACAAGTTATTACTATGTAGTACACTTCCAATATGTTTTCATGTCTGCGTGGGACATCCTTCGGGGGTATTCGTGTTGTCTGGCACTGGGACATGGAGGCCTCTCTGATCTTTCCCAAGTGCATTCCCCATTGGTAGAGAAACTCACTCTAGTAACAGTGAAGTGAGGAGCAGCTCTCATCCTTGAGTAACCTTGCTAGAAATACTGGCTATACACCAGTTCTTGCTGGTTAGCCATGGCCCATATAACACTATGCTACCTGTCACTGTAAAATGGAGGTATTAAAAAGGTACATGACTTAATTCAACATGGGTTGGGGGTGGGAGGGTTCTGTCCTCAGCAGTTGATTTTTGCCTTTATATTTTTTTCCCGTAACCTTCCCCTTTGCTTTAGAATCCAAACAATAGAATTTGCTTTAAAATGCTAACAAAGTTTGGTTATTTATGCACAATTCCTAATCTGCTGGTGTCTGTAGCTATCAGTGATCTGTTTCAATAGGATTACTTCTTTTTCTGGTTATCTTTCACTCAATTTTTGTCCTCCAGTTTATATTTGTCTTGAATACAATCATCTGAGCTGAAATATTAGAGGTAAATGGCAGCTTCACTCCAAAAAGTACATTCCTTTAAGAAACGTGAAGTCAGGCTAGCATGGCTCTGCTGCCTTTAGCTTAGTGTTGCCATCTGGTGGTAAAATCTCAGTTAATTTTGTTCCTCCCTGTTTATTTGATTTTGGAAAAGGCTTCTTTCTAAAGATCTGCAGGATTTAAATGGTGGGAAGCTCTCAGGTTGAGGAAGGGAGAGCAGAGGCAGTACTTATGTGATGGTTCCTGGTAGCTTTATAGCCAAGCTAACGTCTACTATGTCAGCCAATGTACAGGAGCAGTGTGCGCCGAGTGGGGAACAGTTGTTGTCTGTTTGCAGTGGTTTAGACTGAAGTAAAAATACCGATGTGCCATTCGTCTGGAAAATCCCAATGGATCTCTTCAGCGTTCCTGTGTATTCAGAATGAAATTGTTGGAAAAGCAGCTTCAACTGAATGGCATCTCTTGTCAGAAAGAATAGTTAACGTCGAACTGAAGTTGCTGCATTACATGTGCAGCATCACCCTTCAAACATGAGGGGGGTTTTGTGGGATCCTTTTGTTTTGCAAAGCAGTTTTTTGCATAAGCCCAAACCAGCTGCCAAAGGAGACAATCCTACTCTCCCTGTGACAGTGTCTTCCCAGGAATTTACCTATAATGGGACTGGAGCTTATGTATTGCATTATCACACGCACGCAGTGGTGCTGCATGACAGATAGACAGAGACAAGCCCAGGACCACAGCAAGAGTAGCTCAAGCCTAAACTGGCTCGAGTCAGTTGTGAAATTGCTGTGTGAAGAGCTAAACTGAAGCATTTGTACTGTTTGACTTCAGAATGTGGTATTTGAGATTGTGAATTGGAAGGCACCATGGTGCAGCTACTTTAATGTGGCCTTGTCTTTGTACTGCAAAGTCCTCTGTGCACTGTCTTCAGCAGCTCAGGTGACTGCATAAGTACATCAAGAAGTACATGTCCTGGATGCCAGCTTTGTGGCAATGCAGGGTTAAATTAAAAGGTGAAATAGTGCATGTCAGCCAAGATAAAAGAGTGTTTTGTGACACCAGAAACCCTTTACAAAAAGACCTGAAGGTTCTGCAAATTCAGAGTAGTTTGAAAAGCTGGTTTTAAACTGAAGTCCTATTACAAGGAAAGCACACGTGAAGCTTGCAGGATTGTTTTCAAGATAAATTCTGTATTTGCAGTCTTATCTCTGATCCCTGATTTCTTTAAAATACAACTGACAAGTGGTTTTCAGACATCTTTTTGCAGATACCAATCGGTATCTGTGTTATCAGCATCACTGACAGTTTCACTGTGACCTTTTTGTTCTAAGCTCTGTGACATCCCAGATTGGTGACTAATAATGTGGTTTTTATGTGTTGTTCAGGTTTGGAAATGATGTGCAGCACTTCAAGGTGCTTAGAGATGGGGCTGGCAAGTATTTCCTCTGGGTGGTGAAGTTCAATTCTTTGAACGAGCTGGTAGATTATCACAGATCCACATCTGTCTCCAGGAACCAGCAAATATTTCTCCGGGACATTGAGCAGGTGCCACAGGTAAGAGAAGTGTCTTCATAGAGCACACGTTTAGACTATTGCAACCACAGTCTGAAGTGGGATTGCAGATTAGGGATGGAAAGAAGCTGACTGATGTTTTCATGTCTGTGGAAGTGTAGCCTTTAGATCCTGCAGCCAGAATTATCCTGGCAAATAAGGTTGATGTTTGTGCAAAGCCTACCTGGAACTTCCTAGTGTCCAGTTCAGACAAAGCATTATTGTTGCTGGTTGAACAGCTGGCTTATCTGAATGCTTATGGATACTCTTGCAGAAAGATCATCTTATTCCTGTGAATTAAAAGTGGGTTTACTCCTGGTTTAGGACATAGGAAGAAAGGATAGTTCTGTACTGTAGAACTGTACCACTCCATAGCCAGTGAAGGTCCTGGTCTTCCCTGAAGAGGTGGCTACAGCATATGCAACATCTCCAGCTTTCTGCTTTGGATCTAGCCAGTGTTAAGGCAAAACAAAAACCACTGTTAAGGGCCAGCAGAGCAGCTTGTGGATATCTAGCCCTTTGTTTTGTTCCATTTCCCAGGGCAGTCAGAACATTACGTTGCATGTAACGGGACCTTTTGTCAATTCTGAATATATCCTTTTGCTTCCATGTGCAGCATTCTAGTTCTAGCTTGAGAAAAAAGGGGGTGGAATTCATGCTGCCCACCGAGTGCCACGCACACCCTTTGCCACAGTTGGTCTGAATTAACATCTGGCTCTGCACAGTTGGGTCACTGATGAACAGATGATGAGCAAACAGCTGGCTGAAAACAACAGCCATGAAGATACCTTTCTAACCTCATGATTTTAAGGATGCAGGTTTATTTGAAATGAACCATTAGCTTTTGCATAGGAACTGAAGTATTTACTGACCAGGGAGAACACTTTGTGACAGGATTTATTGATAGTGGAGAGTTTTAAGGAAAATCTAAATGCTAACATCCAGTTTTTAGGATAAGCTTTGTGTATCACTGTGGTAGGTAGATCAGTAATATTCACACTGTCAGTTGGTCAGCACAGAATGAATAGAATACTATTGTATTGCAGTACATACAGCTTTACAGTAGGTCACGAAGACTGGAAAACACTAGGAAAACATCTGAGTCATCAGCTATCTTTATTTCTGCTCTTTCACAGCAACTTGACTTTTTCAAAGGTCTTCTATAGACTATGCCTTCCTCTTTTAGCCTCCTGTTACAGATGCTGTAAGCTGGCTTGCAGGGAAACGGAACAGCCCAAATGTTCACTGTTAACCCTGGTGTAGGTTAAGCTCCTGCCTGAAGGAGCAGGTTTCTCGAGCACTGTGGACGACTCTCACTTTGTGTCTCTCTTCCTTTCCCCTTCCAGCAACCGACATACGTTCAGGCCCTGTTTGATTTCGATCCCCAAGAGGAAGGAGAGCTGGGCTTCCGACGTGGAGACTTTATCCAAGTCCTTGACAATTCTGACCCCAACTGGTGGAAGGGAGCCTGCCACGGACAGACGGGCATGTTTCCGCGCAACTACGTGAACCCAGTGAACCGGAACATCTAGAGATAAATATTAGAGATTATTTAAAGAAACAAGAGAAGCAGTAAATACACATACAGAGCCTAACTGCAGCCAGTGACCTAAAATCACGCGGCGATAAAACCCGAGTCACCTTTCAGCGGGAGGTGACCCTCCTTCACTCAGTACGGAACTTCAGGGGCTGGGGGGGGAAGAGTTCAACTTACACACCAAAAGTTATCCTTAAAAAAGAGAGAGAAAACAATGAAAATAACAAATTTCCTCAGCTGCTCCTGGGTTACCCCCTTCCACCCACTCTTCTTGTTTCCCCTCCCTCCCTCTGTCCATCAGTGCATGAAGTTTTAATGCCATATAAAGTCCTAGCCATGCAGTAAAAGGAAAAGGGAGAAACTCTGCTGGTATTTTCTCTCTCTGCAAACGGTCTTCATTTGACATGAAGGGACATGAGAGAAGAACCAAATCCACAGTCCTGCCTTTAAAACAAAGCAAAAATCATCAGTCTCTGCTTTTGCCTTCAACATTCAGCTCTTCTTGCCTGGGAAAGATGAGGTGTTAATCTTAAGTTTTATTGTCTCTTCTCCTTTGGCACTTTCTTCTGAAGCTCAGCAGCTTCCAAGCAGGGGAAGGGAGAAGAGTTGTGTGGCTTTTTGTTCTTTTCTTTGGAGTCACAGAGCTGCTTTGAGAAACTCCAACATACAACTGAGGGTCTGTTCATGCTGTGCTGACAGCGCTTTTGTTGTGTTCTTTCCTTAAAGGTGTACGGTTGAGCACATTCTGTACTTTTTTCCATAGTGCCTTTCCCTTCTTTTCTTTTTTTATTCTTTTTAAGTTAAAAGGACAGTCCAGAACTACTTTTTTTTTTTCCCTGCCTATGTGTAAATAAATACTTTTGGGGGAGGGGTGTGAAGGAGGGTGGTTTTATCAATGCACACTTGAGAGGAATCTACAAGCAAGAGATGGAGCTTTAATCTTAAGATTTGTCTTAACTGTTGAACTTCCCTTCTTCCAAGGAAAGTAAATCAAGGCATTCAAGTGGCAACTTGTGCTGCTCAGAGGTGGGGAGCTGCAACCAGGAGCCTCAAAAGAAGTAAGAGAAAGGGGGGGAAGTTATGACCAGGGAAGATGAGGAAGAATATTTTGGGGAGGGGAGGGTTAAGGGGCGGGGGGAATTTGAGGAATAATAGCCCTGAGATGTCCTACAAAATGTACATTCCTTTGATGGAAAACTTTATAATGCAGAGAAATCTCAAGAAATAGTGCTTGAAAAGAAAACTTTATGCTCTTAGTGAATGTCTCTACGTGATGCATGTAATCAGCCTGTCTCTTTGGCCTGGATAGGGAATATTTGCAGTCGTGTTGCTCTTGAAATGTGGGGTTGGCATCACTGTTCTCCAGTTTCTCCTCCCTCCTCAGGTCAGTGTTACTGTTGAAGTAGCTCCCCTCCCACCCCTCTCCCCATTCACAGCAGGCTGTGTGATGACTGTAACCCGCACCAGAATGGTGTTTTCTGGGGCCATTTGCTCCTCCACCAGAGCAGTGTGACATTAAACTGGAGAGAAAGGAAAGCAACAGAGCCCCACTGCTCTCTGTGCCAATCTTCAGTTGCATTACTTTTCCTTTGGATGGCCTTTTTGGCTCCCTTCACCCCACCAACGAATCCAAACCCTGCAGCAGAGATCTCCTCCTGCCCTGCCTGAGCATGGGCAATCTTGAGTTGGAGGGTGCCTTTTTTTGTACTAAGTGTTACAGACGTTTTCTTCCTGACATGGACTCTGCCTTACACTTCATTTTCCAGCAGATGAAAGAGAGAGCTATCCTGTAGAGTTATTACTTTCTCCCCCTCTCCTTGCTAGCTGTCACTCACTTTCTTCCTTCTTTGTAAAGTGATTGGAAAAGGAATCTATGGCATTCTACACCTGGACCATTTGATTGTTTCCTTATTTTGGAATTGGTGTATATCATGCAGCCTTGCAGACATATGTCTTGTGTGTGTATATATATTAAAAGAAAAAAAAAATCAGTGTTTAAATGAAAAAAAAAAAGGCCTATGTACTTAATCCTTTAACTCTGCAGCAGCATTTGGTAGATAGTAATTAACTGTGAATAATAAATATACATTGAATTCTTCACTTGAGCATCTGTCTTATTTCAGTTCACTGACCAAAATAACAATTGATGGAGCTAATGTATATGTTATATCCTATAGGATACTGAATTGCTGTGGGAAGAGGCTGTAAGGTGTGTTCTGGCCTGAAGTACACAGCCTCTGGAGCATTGTAGTTTGGTCTCGGCATGCGTGGCTGAATTCATTCCTCTTTCAAGCTGTGTCAGCGCAGAGCTATGTCACTTGGCATGTGGCATTACGAACAGTGAGGAGGGGGGAAAGGTGAGGCACTGGCACAGGGTGCCCAGAGACGCTGTGGCTGCCCCATCCCTGGCAGTGTTCAAGGCCAGGTTGGACACAGGGGCTTGGAGCAGTCTGGTCTAGTGGAAGGTGTCCCTGCCCGTGGCAGGGGGTTGGAACTGGGTGAGCTTTGAGGTCCCTTCAACCCAAACCAGTCTGTGATGATTTGAACGATGATGTTGGTGCAAGGACCAAAGACCGTGCATCAGCTGAGTGGGTGGGCAGCACTGCAGTATTTCCCCGCTTGCTTTTCTCTACTCTTTTTACCCAACAGCTGGAGTGCTTTGCGGTACAGACTGCACTGTTGTAAGGAGACACACCAGCTGTCTCTGGAGACCTTGCTGAGGGGATGATGGGCACACAACATTGCCATCGCTCACACCACTCATGAGCTTTTGCCCTGCTCCATCAGCGCCTTGCAGGTCCTTTTCCCTTTGTTGCTGAAGGAGAACTGCCCGGGTGTGTGACCACGGTGCGCGGCAGCGCTGCGCGGTCAGCCTCTGCTCATGGGCTGAGTGCTGGTCCATTTTGCAGTCTAATACACACTAGGAAAAGGCCTATTTGGGGGTTTGCCTTGGTTTTGAACAGTTGCTTTTAGTTATTATGCTCAAATCCAAGTATAGTCAAGGAGTTTGTGGTGGAAATGCCTGGATTTTGTTATCCCAAGTTTATTTTTCAGTCAAGTCAATACAGAAATGATGTGGTTTGGAGCTCTGGGTTTTCTTCTAAGGCTGCAGCAGGACAGGGTGGATCAGAACCGTGCTGTTTATAGCTTGGTACCTACTGAAAAGTGTGGAAACCCTTTCTTCCCTTCCACTTTAACGAGGGAAGGAAAACACTTGCTCCTATACGTGACTGTGTACCAAGGCTATAACCGCGCAGGAAGAACCATCAGGAACAAGGCCTGCCTTGTCTCCATGATGTCCTCCCTTCCCACCAGGCGCCGTGCTGCAGGAACCGCCTAAATCCCGGTTCATCCCAATGCCATCCGCCCGTCCTTGGGAGCGCGGGGCCGTGCCCCGAACCCCCGCCCGCCATTTTACAACCGCTGGACTACACGTCCCAGCACCCCCCGCGGCGCGCAGGCGCAGTGCGGCGCCGGGCGGCTGAGGCGGGCCTTGGGCTGAGGGCGGGCTGCGGCCGGGGGCCCTGCCCGGGGTTGGGGTTCGGCTCCGTGCTCCCCTCCGGTGCGTGCCGCGGGGCTCAGCGTGTGCCGAAGGGGGGGCTGTGTGAGGGGGTGAGGCTGTGGGACGGAGCCTGTCCGGGGCGGGCTCACCAAAGCCCCTGTTCTCCCGGGCAGGCTGCGGGGGCTCCAGGCAGGCATGGTCGGCTATGACCCCGGCTCCAGCTGCGTCTCCACGGCGGAAGCGGCTGCAGCAGGGTCAGCGTCTGGCTTCGTCACCCGGCTCCTTATCAGTCCCTTGGATGTCATCAAGATCCGGTTCCAGGTAGGGTCCTCACGGCGTGCTCGGGGTGAAGGAGCCCCTTACAGGGCATGGCCTGGGCGAATAGGTCACTTGGGCACCCAGAGAGTGCTAACGCTGCTCCTCGGCCCTCACCTCATGGTGTACAGGTTATGCAAGGTAGCAGGGCTATCCCGTGTCCACTACTTCTATTTATATAACTGAACTGGAGTGTTTGAATGGGACCTTGTGGCTTTTATAGTTTGTTTTCTTTCTCTGTCTTTATGAGTGAATCATCTTCTCTGTCTAACTGGATTTCACCATCCTCCCTACTGATTATCTTGTGTTGCATGTGTGGCTTTATTCTTTTAGAGCCCTACATAAACCACATCCCAGTCACTTCTAGGTGTGAGTCCATGGGAGGGCATTGCTTGGCTCTCGGGGCTGTGAATTCCCAAAGGCAACGCTGGAACTTGTTGAGACCTGGTGTGGAATTAGAGCAAACCTTCTCTGTGTTCTCCTCCAGCTTCAGATCGAGCAGCTCTCCTCCAAAAACCCAGGTGCGAAGTACCACAGCATCCTGCAGGCTGCACGCCGCATCTTCCGGGAAGAGGGCTTGGTCGCCTTCTGGAAGGGCCATGTTCCTGCTCAGCTGCTTTCCGTTGGCTACGGAGCTGTTCAGGTGAGGTGACCAGCCATCCCCTGGGCCCAGTGCACATACATAGGACTTGACTTTGCTCCTCTTCAGGCTGGATGCATGCACGTGATGCAGGCAGCTCCAGAGTTGCACTGTACTGATGTAAAGATGTGCAGCTGTATCTTGCTGATGGATAATTCGCAGCCCAGAAAGCCAGCCATATCCTGGGCTGCATCAAAAGGAGCATGACCAGCAGGTCGAAGGAGGTGATCCTGCCCCTTTACGCTGCTCTTGTGAGGCCTCACTGTGAGTATTGTGTGCAGTTCTGGTGTCCTCAACATAAAAAGGACATGGAACTGTTGGAACAAGTCCAGAGGAGGCCACAAGGATGATCAGGGACTGGAGCACCTCCCATATGAAGACAGGTTGAGAAAGTTGGGGCTTTTCAGCCTGGAGAAGAGAAGGCTGCGTGGAGACCTCAGAGCAGCCTTCCAGTATCTGAAGGGGGGCTATAGGGATGCTGGGGAGGGACTCTTCATTAGGGACTGTAGTGATAGGACAAGGGGTAACGGGTTAAAACTTAAACAGGGGAAGTTTAGATTGGATATTAGGAGGAAATTCTTTTCTGTGAGGGTGGTGAGGCACTGGAATGGGCTGCCCAGGGAGGTTGTGAATGCTCCATCCCTGGCAGTGTTCAAGACCAGGTTGGACGAAGCCTTGGGTGAGATGGCTTAGTGTGAGGTGTCCCTGCCCACGGTAGGGGGTTTGGAACTGGATGGTATTAAGCTCCTTTCCAACCCTAACTATTCTATGATTCTAATTCCTGAGCTTGTTGAAGCTGGAGCACAGAGCAGACCGAGTTCTGTCTGTATCTGCTGTCACAGATAACCCCATTTGTTCCTGACACTTGGGTTACCCATTCATGTTCCAAACCTGTGTAGTGGTTTTGCTTTTGTTCATGTCTCCCTAACAGCTTGTAAGGAAGAAATTAGGCTGCTGATGATGTTTTAAACCGCATTGTTATGCTTCATTTGTAACTACTAACAACATGTTTTGTGAGTAGTGGTTGAAAGAGGAATGCACGGTGTGTCTGTAATATAACAAACACTTTAGGATACACAGAGCACTGAAATGAGCTTTTCGCAGTACGAACTGCAAGACTTAGCACAAATGTCAGAGCACAGACTGTGCTGAGCATTCCCTGGGCTGCTGAGTGGTTTTTACACCTGATTCTTTGAGCACACACATGCTCAGCGTGCAAGTTGGGAAGGACTTTTGAAGGACACAGGGAGAAGGTGGTTACAGGCGGTGGGTGGAGCTATCCGGGTGAAATGAGAGAGGAGTGGGAGATCCATGTCACCGATAAGCATTGACTCCTTGACCTGTGTGTGCTTGTTCCTGCCAGTTCATGGTGTTCGAGAACATGACGCAGCTGGCACACAACGTCACCTCCTACGGCGCCCGCGACTCCTTGGTGCACTTCACCTGCGGTGGGCTGTCTGCCTGCACAGCCACTGTGGCAGTGCAGCCTCTTGACACGCTACGCACCCGCTTAGCTGCTCAGGGTGAGCCCAAGGTATGGCTTAGGGATCTGTGTGTGTTTGGGATTATCTTCCATAGCAGTAGCAATATTCCATGTGTGGGAAAATGGGAGGTTTGAAAAGTACATAACGGCCCCAGGGGTTAGCATAAAGAAGCCGGTGCTGTTATTGGGCAGTGTCTGTACTGTTGCCAAGTTATCCTCTGTGCTGTTGACAAAGGTTTCTTAATTATGTTTTGCTGCTCCTGATTTGTGTTTGACTCCTCACAGATGATCCAGAAAGGAGAAACTGTCCTTGCCAGGATAAGTCCATTTTCATCTGCCCTGTTGGCCATTTATAAATACACTCCTCTGTCTGTTGAACATTGTGGTTTTAAACTTTCTACTTGCACAGAGTCATGTTTAGATAATGATGGGGATGAGACCTGAAACCAGTCACCTTTCACTTGTATTTCGTGTTCTTGTTTATGCAAGAATTGGTCTCCATGCTAATTAGATCTGTAATAACTAGATTTATATGTGTTTGTATCAGCGCCATTAGCCTGCAGGAGACTCACAATACATATTACGTGAATTCTGTTGCAGGAGCAAGCAGAGCTGTTAAGAGAAAAATAATCTTGTCTTTGAGGCAAGTGGTCTCTGGCCTCAGCTCTGTGCCTTGTTTCTTCCCCTCAGCACAACTTGCATGTGGGATACAGTGTCAGCCCAGTGTAAAGCTAAGGATCATTAAGTTAGTCTCTGGTAGCCCAGAGGCAGGTTTAGGTTGTCAGCTTATGAGAGTCATAGGGCTGAGCTGAAAATACTGTGTGATGTGCAAAATCACTTTGTTCATTGCTTTGTGCTGAAAGTCAGATGTATTTTGGGCACTGGGAAATAACCTGCCCCTTGGTTTGTTGTTTTAAGCCTTTTCCATCAGAGAATCAGCCTCTTCTTTCTTGCCTAGATCTACCAAAACCTTCGCCATGCGGTGGTCACGATGTACCAGACAGAGGGACCTCGGACATTCTATAGAGGTTTGACCCCCACAATCATTGCTGTCTTCCCAAATGCTGGTCTCCAGTTCTCCTTCTACAACATCCTGCAACAGGTTTCTGAATGGGTGATTCCAGCTGAAGGAAAGAAAGGAGGTAGGCACCTGGGACAGTGATGTCTGATGGGGGGGGAGAGAAAGGATGAATGCTACTTTGGGAGACTGACATAAGCTCGGTTTTCTGTCCTGTTAACCTTTTCAATGTAAAATTGCCTCAATTGCTCATCTCTCATTCTTACCCCTGCACAGATAGTGCAAAAGTAAGTACAGTGAAGTTTACAGACAGTTTACAGTGAAGTTTACAGACAGCTCCTGTTATGGAATAACCATGATGGAAATGTGGATGGATGGGAAAGTGATGTGTCACAGACTCGAATACTCCTTCTTGAGCTGTGTCACGTTACTGATCCCGTGGGAAGACAGTAACGTGTCTGTTCCATTAGTTTCCATTCAATTCCTCTGTTCCTTTAGTGCTATGGGGGTGGGACTCTTGGATTTCCTCAGGAAATCTGCCTGAGTTTCCACCCCAGCTGTTCCAGAAGAGGATTCGTTCAGCCTCATTTAAAACTGCCAAACTCTTGACCTGATATTTTTATGATGCTTCCTAGCTCCCTTATAAGAGAACCTCATCCTGATGCAGCCTTTCACCTTGACAATTGTAGGTACTGGTGCCTCCTTGGGGAAGAGTGTATGCAGGATCAGCGTGTTCTTATTCCTGGATGGAATTTCTTCAGTAGAGGATCTAGACTTACCAAGATCATGTCTGCATGTTTAGTTTTAGATGGCAGAGGCTGGTGGTGGTTGTGTGCTGGGAACTCAGGTTTGTCAGGCAGAAGTCTAATGCCCCAAAACTCACTTCTCACAAGCCTCTGAACTCATCAGGCAATGCCAGCTTGTGACTTAATCCAGTCCAGAATAAGTCAGAGCAGTCAGGACTGCAAGATTTCCAGTGACTGGGCTTTTACTGGGGCAGGAAAGCTCCACCACTAGTGGCAGGTTCTCTGGTGACTGGGGTTTTTTGTGTTAAGCCACTTGGCAGAGCAGAGCAAGATGAGTGCAATGAACCAAGATGAGCTGTTACACTCTGGCCCCAGAAGACATTGCAGGCCAGATGTAGAGATGTAGATTGAGGTTCTGTGGCCCACAAAAAGGGCCTTTTTGACCTTCTTGTGCAAAGTGATCTTTAACTGAAGTCTCGTGATCTTTAATGCAAACTCCCTGCTAATCTTCTTTTCCCCTCCTGTCTCCCCTTTCTGCTTCTCAGGCAACGTTAAAAACCTTGTTTGTGGCAGCTGTGCTGGAATCATCAGCAAAACCCTCACTTACCCCTTCGACTTGTTCAAGAAGCGACTGCAAGTGCGTGGCTTTGAGCAGGCCCGGGCAGCCTTTGGGCAGGTGAAAAATGTAGGAATTCCCTGATTTTTAAGAGTATGGATTTGTGAGATCATCCAGGTCCAGCCCACCAGTGATGATTCACCAGTGGTACCTCTTGTGTTCGCATTTGGGTTAGGAGTTCCTCGTGAACTTGCTCTTGCCCATCTCTGTCTGTTGGTTGTCTTGAAGCTGGGGATGATTGAAGCAGGGAAACGGGGTTGGTATACTTAGTTTCTAGTTGCAGCTTGGTAGTTCTGATTCAGGACTGCATTCCTAGCAGAGGATGACACTGGCTTTATGCTGGGATCACCTGGCTGTCAGGATCCTCTTCTGCAGTTAATATTTTGACACAAGGAATAGGCACCAAGTGTTCAGCATATGTCTTATGTACCAGAACATCCTGAAATTCAAAGCACATTAAATACCTCTGGTGTTCTTTAGCACCTTCCTCTGTGCTCTGTTTGTCTTACAGTGTATTTCACCTTGAAATAATGCTGTAAGACAAATACAGATCCTTCAAGTAACTCTCTCTTTCTTCACATGACATGTGGAAAATGTCTTTTTTTCCTTCAAATTCCTTGGATCTGAGAAGCAGATCAGTCTGTACCGCAAGAAACTCAGAGATAAGAACTTGAAGTCTTAACCCATTGCATTGGATGCTTTTCCAGTAAGGTTCAGAAGTTGTTCTTAGCGCTGATGTGTCACAAGATGTTAAAACTTCCCTGGGACACGATGACATGCGGATGGCTATTTTTGAGGCTTGTGTTTTCTTTCTGTCAGGAAACTGGAAAAGTCCCTTTTTAGAGAGTGAAGGAGATGGAAAACAGCAGCACAACCTGAAATAACCACTGCATAAACTTGTACCATGAATAATACTTGTGGTTGCAGCATGAAGATTTTAGGGGCACTCAATTAGAATGATCTGCATAAGCCATTGCTGATGCAAAACACATGGCTTTCTTCCACCCCACTTGCTACAGACTGGCTCTCAATTCATTTCATTATAATAGCCAGAAAGGCATTTCATTATAATAGCAGAAAAACATCCCATTTTTGTGGGATATTTGGGGATCTCGGTGTTCTTTTCCAGGTAAAGTTGTCCTGGAGTTTCCTTATTTAACCCTTTTGCCATCTCTCTCCCAGGTGCGGGTGTACAGCGGTCTCCTGGACTGCATAAGGCAGATCATGCGAGAGGAGGGCCCGGGTGGATTCTTTAAGGGCCTCTCACCCAGCTTGCTGAAGGCTGCTGTCTCTACTGGCCTTACCTTCTTCTGGTATGAGCTGTTCTGCAGCCTCCTGTGCTCCCTGAAGACTGCCGATAGCATTGCAAGGAAGGAACGCTGAAAGGGGCATGTCTGTGGCTACCTGAGGCCCTCCTAGAGGAGGGGAAACTGATGGGCTTTGCTCTGTCATGAGCACGTTGGGAATGTCAGAGTTCCCAGAGCTCCATCAGCCTGTAGGAAATCACCTCCTGGGACCAAGCAGAAGGAGAAGGCAGCTGCAGTTCTGCTGAAGACACTGAACTGCTTTGCTGGAAGCTGTTCAACTGAGCACTTTTTTCCTCTGTTTCCTCTAATATCAGCACGCATTTAGTGGAGAGAGGGGGGAACCAAAGCAGAAAACTACCTGCTGTAAAGAGGCACCTGCTGAAGCGGGTGTATTCCTGTGCTTGCCCTGGATCACAAATTGGGATCCTGGTGTAGCTGGTGCTGCTTATCCAACCTAACACCACTTCCTATGGCTACATCCACACAGCTGTGTTTCCTTGCTCTCTGGACTGCTGTTTGCACTGTGTTCTTTTCTTGGTGTAGCACAGGCAGCTCTGCTGCTGTTGTGAAGTCAACTCAAACCTTCTTAGTGTCACACAACCTCAGTTTTCCTTTTCTTTGCTGCCAGCTGCTGCTTCTTGCTTACCACTTGAATCAGCCACCTGAAACACAGCATTTTCTGGTGGATCACACCCAGACTTGCTCTTCTTTTAACTCTGATGAGCTTGATTGTATCCAAAGTGCCCATTTCTCTTCTTGCACGTCTTACCACACATCTCTTGGGGTTCTGCATTGCCTCAGTCACACTTTTGCAATTCAATCTGCAGATTAAGAACCCCTCTCTAAGGGAATTCAACGCACAAGCCCTATTCTTTAGGGTTCTTTGCTTCAATGCAGTGAGTAACCAAATGCTGTGTAGAGTTCTAGAAATATTTAAGTGGGAATAATGAAGGAAAAGTCCTGTGGAAACTAGTAAATACCTATTATTATTATTATTATTATTATTATTATTATTATTATTATTATTATTATTATTTAATACCACCTTTGAATGTTTCCAGCAAGTATATCTGCTCAAAACCTTTCTGAATCTCACTCCTCCTGTGGTGCTAATAGCTGAAAGTGTTTTGACAAGCTAAGCTGAAGTGAAAGGACTGAGCATCAGATGGAAATTGCTTGGCTCAGAATGGTGTTTGACAAGGAAAGGGTGATGGAATTAGAGCTTGGGAAGTGATGTTCTGCAGTTTCAGAGGTTTTAGGGATGCTTTGAAAACCCAACAAAACAACGACCCAGCAGCTCTGATTTACGTAACAGGGAAAAGAGGGAAATTGCTTTCTTCCTCCTCTTTCACTGTTTTTCCAGGCTGAGCAGGGTGTGGTTGGACCAGTTACGGAATGCAGACTCTGAGGAAGAGCTGCTGTGATACAAAAGCCTGTCAGTCATCTGGTGAGTGGTGGATGGGGCAGAGCACTGCTGTTATTTAGAGGATGGTTTGATAGCTTTTCTCTTCATACAGAGCTTCCCATGGCTCTTTTGCAGTATCCAGGGTGTTAATCCTAGATGTTGGCCACATTCCAACGTGACCAGTTCCATTCTTCTGATGCAACTTCTGGCAATTTTGAGCATATCAGCATTGCTCCCTTATCCTGTGCTATTGTGAGAGGCTGGTTCCGAAGAGCAGCTGTTTCACTGGTATCTGAGGTAACCAGAGAGATTCCTTGCAAGCCCAGGCCAAATAACTTGGTGTCTGCTGTGGTTTGAGATGTTGGAGTGTGAAGTGGCTGTTTGCAGGTGACTTTGAGAACTGTTTAAATTTAAATCCACTGAGCAGTGGTGGTGGCAGGCAGGAGGCTCATACAGGAGCCTTAAAGAGGGAGTATTAGCTGCATGTACTCCAAAAATGCATAGTTTTGCTTATTGGAGATAGTACAAAGAATGTGGAGTAAAGTGTCTCAAAGTGCCTCAATCTGAGTGGCATTTTCCTGTGTTATTTAAGCTGAGATTCCCCCCAAATCTTAACTATATTTTGCCTTTGTTTCTTGTTCATCTCTTGTTCTTGGAAAGACATCACAGCCAGTGATGGACTTACCCTCATGCCATCCTTCCAATGAGAGAAACATCTCATTGTGAAGCAGAGTCAGACAGGCTGGGATTGTTACTGGCTTTTGGCTGCTGGTACAGAGGAGTGCTGTCATGGGTAGCAGGGACAGGACTGGCCACAGCAGGTTTCTGTGCTCTCTTAGGCTCCCATAGGAAATCAGGCCTCATCCATCCTGTGTAAACCTTACAAGACTCTTTGTTTTTCACTTTATATCAAAGAGCTGCTGTTAAACTGCACAAAATAGGGGGAAACTGGTGAGGACTCAGCAGTGGGAATTGCAGCCTCTGGAAGGGGTGGGGGAGTTGCTTTGGTTGTCATAGGGGTAAAGAATAAAGAAGAGAAGACTGCGGAGACAGTGCTCCTTGAGTGTTCTGTGGAGCTTAAGGTGATGCAGCTCTAGGGGCATGTAACTTGGCTGCTGTGCATGGAGAGCAGCAGTGGAGGGTGCAGAGCAGCTTTTCCTTCTGGGATAGTTTTTTCCTCCACTGCATTAAATACACTTGCCTCCATCCAACAGATGGCAAAGGTGGAGTTGAAGATGCCAGTCTGTGGAAGAGACACTCCTGGTCAGGAGCTTCAGCACACAGCCTGGTTTGTTGTTTTCTCTTTGGGAATGACTGATTTAGCACTAGGAGGACAGGTCTTACTTGTGATGCTGATTGAAGCCATTTCCTTGAATTTGAGGAGCAGGAGATAGGAGAGATCTGCAGTCACCTTGTTCTCTGTTGTGGGGGACAGATCTGCTCTCAGATACTCCACACGGTGAGTGACTCGCTGTCAATCTGTGCCAGGTTTTTCCCATTGGGATGGCTGGGATTTCCCTCTGATGTCATCCTGTCAGGGGGATCTGCGTTGCCTGTGATTGTGTTAGCTTTCTAATAGTGCCTTACACCATCAGAACATCCAAAAGGACTTCAGCAGGGAAGGCCGAGCTGTGCTGTGGTTGTTGCTCTTAGCTGGCCTCAGGCAGGAGGACACAGATGCACAAGTTCTGTGGTGGACACAGTGTCCTCCAACAGTGAGTCCTGGGACACTGTTCTTGGAAGGCTCCTCCAGAGGGTGGCTTGTGAAAAGAAATGGATGTTTGACAGTCAGGCTCGGAATAGATAGTTCTTAGTTTGGGTTTAAGTTTCTCATGTGATGTAGTTGGATTGTCTGAGGTGTTTTGTTGTGTTTCCTGAGTGGATCTGTTGCAGCTGCTGTTGGAAGGTGTCCGAGCACAATGTGTGCTACCTTTGAGGCAAGGTACAGTAAATACTTTATGCTCCCGTCTGGCTACAGTTCCTTTATTCCTTCCCTCCTGAATATTCGGGTGGATCCCATGGGATCGCTGTGCCCCCCTCCTACCCTGGGGGAGGACAGCCAGGCCATGGTGCGGGGCACTAGGAGGGTCTGGTTTTTCTTCCCTATCACTGGCTCCTGGGAGCCATCTCATCCCCTCTGTGATAATGGGGTGATGCTTTGGGTATAGCTGCACCCAGGGGGATCGGTGGAGCGGGATCTCCAGCCCAGTCCCACCTCTGTGCCCCAGAGGGTCAAGCGGAAGCTCATGGGTGGGAGCCCCACACCGTGGTGGATGAGTCCTGGCTTGGTCTGTACCGAGCCGGAAAGTTCCCAAACCACTCATTCTGGTTTCCTGAGCTGTTCCTGGCTGCTCTGCTCCTGTCTAAGTGCTGCCGAGCCTTCCCCTTGAGGAGGTGACACAGTTGGGAGTGAAGCGATGAGGATGCTCCCGTTGCAGTGAGTTGCTTTAAAGCCTCTCCCCTCATATTTTCCCCATGTGTTTTTCCACAGCCGGGGGGAGCGGACTGACCGCGGCTCGCAGCGGGACAGCGGCGGGGGCCCGGGCGGTGCTCCCGACGTGGGACCGGGACACACCGGGAAGTGCGGCCGGGGGGGAGCCGCGGTGCCCCGGAGCTCGCAGGCGGTGGCGCTGCGGCGGCGGCCGCGGCTCGCCCGGCCCGGCCCGGCCCGGCCCTCCCCCGGCTCGGGCGAGGAAATGACCTAAGAGGAAACCGGGGCCGCGGCGGGGCCCGGGGCGCTCCCGCGATGCGCCCGCGGCCGGAGGAGCCAGCGGGGCGGCCCGGCAGGTCGGTGGCGCTGGGCACGGCTCCCCCCGCCCTGCCCTGGTCGCGGGGCTGGGGCGAGGCGGCGGCGGGGGGTACCCGGGCACAGAGGGGTCCCGGTGCTGCGGGCTCCATCGGTGGGGATGGGACGGGGGTCCCCGAGGTGGTTGTGCCCTTCGGAGGAGACTTCGCTGCTCTTCGCCCTCTGCTTGTGGTGGCCGCGGCACGTCCTGCCCTTCCCACAGGGATTGACCCGCTGCGATGCAGCCGGTCGAGGACACCAACCCCAACCACACAAGTCCCCAGGATAGCTCGTCTAGTGGGGACCACTGGAGTAGTTGGTACCCGCGGGTGATGCTGTGCCTGGAGTCACCCACTGCCACCAGTCCTTCACACACGGTGGTCCTGGCTGGTTTGCACTCGGGGCAGGGTTGTTTGGCACAGCAGCTCCAAGCAGCCTTGCCCATCCCCGGGGAGCTGCGGGGATGCTGTGGGAGCGGCGCTGGGCGGTGGTGACAGACGCTGCCGGACGGGCTCGGGCGCTTCAGCTTCGCTGTGTGCGGCGCTGAGCTGTCGCCAGGTTCCTTCAGCACAGCGATGCTGCTGCTGCTGCTGGGACCCGGGGCTGGAGAGGCCGGATGGAAGGTGTTTGTCACCCAGGCATGGCACGGAGGGCACAGAGCTGCTTGTGAATCCATCTGGGAAAGAGACTTCAGTGCTGGTCCCACAGGTAACCCTGTGTAGGTGGCAGTTTTGGCTGTGGGAGCAGTGTTGGCTGTTGTCACCCCATGGGGCAGGAGGGGAGGGCAGAGCCTCTACCCACTGCTCTCTGCTCCGAGGTACTGTGTCTATGTGCCCCATGCTTCCAAAGGGTGATGGGCTTTTTGGCTTTAATCCCTGTCAGGACCTATTTGCAGTGAGGGATGAGTAACAGCAGAGGAATTTCAAGCTGGCAAAACCCATTTGGCTGAGTGCCCTCCCCATGTGTGTGCTGTGGGTCTGGCCAGCCCAGCAGTTTGTGTTGAGCAGCTCATCTTGTATGTGTGTGTGTGTGTGTGTTAGAGAAGCCCTTCCTCTCTGTGCCATAACTCTGTGCTGTCTTTAGTGTATCACAAAGCAGCAGCAAATTAATCTGGAGGCTCTTTAGGAGCAGCGCTGGTCCTGCATAGAGCTGTGCTTGGCTGCAGTGGGATGGGATGGGATGGGATGGGGTAGGAGCTGGTGGGGATTTGGTTGCAGAGCGTGCTGTGTCTCGATGAGGGAGCCTGGTTGTGGTGCAGGGGCTGCTCTGGATCCTTAGGTGCTGGGTTGGATTCCTCCCAGGCTTTTGTGTGACACCAGCTGAGCTGGTGTGTTAAAGGCACAGGGAGCAGCTGCACTGGGTGCTCCTGTGTGTGTCCCTGTGATAAAGCCTTCCGAGGCGAGATAGGTGTATTTTGGGGCTGTCTTGGTGTGCTGTGCCCTGTGAACCTGCAAATCAACAGGCTGCAACACATTTCATACCAGAAGAACATAAAGGCTCAGAAGATTAAGTCCTGTCATAGGAAACAAGGCTTAAAAGGATGTGGAGGAAGACTTTGCTCAGATGTAGGGCTGGTGGGAGCTGTCATGATAACAGCCTGTGCACCAGCACCAGATGAGATTTGCCAATGGCTGGGTGAAGGTCTGCCTCTGACCAACTATGCTGTGTATGTGTTCTTTCCCCAGGGACTGACACTAGCCCATCCAGTGCCCTGACTCTTGCCCTTGGAGGAAGCCAGTCATGGGGGAAACAGGCAAAGAAGAATATAAAATACAGTCATTTGATGCCGAGACACAGAAGCTGCTGAAAACAGCCCTCAAAGGTCAGCAGGCTTTGTACTTACTCCTCTGCTGCAGTTTGGCATGCACATGAGGCTGGACCCCTGTAAGGAACACCCAGTATTCAGTGTAGAAGAGCTGTTCTGCGAACACTGATCATCCCTGACTGGGTCCTGTTGGTGAATCTTCTCTGGGAAGGTCTTTGCTCCCCCCTCTTTTTACCCCCTCTCGCCTTCTCCCCAGTGTTTAATGGTGCTGCTGTTCAAACTCAGCTCCTGGTTCTCATCACTGGGATTCTCTCTGATTTCGGGGTACCCCCTCTCCTGCCCTAACTCAGCATCTCTGCCCAGGCCTGGCCTCTCATCCCTCTCCAGCACCCTATTCCTGCTCACTGTCCCTCCATGCTGTGGGGTCATCTCCTGCTCACTGGTCAAAGCCCTGCAGGAGTTTGCCCATCTAGCTCTCACTAACCCAGCTTTGAAGCAGTGCTGGGATTTCACATTCAGATCAACTTGCTTCCAGTATTATCTGCGTTTTCCATCACTTTCCCACCATGATGGCTGTGTCTCCAGCCTGGGAGGACCATGCACCACTGGAGCTGGTGTCTCCAAAGCAGCTGGTGTGTGAGAAGGGGCTGGGACTCTTGATGTGGGAGCAAGCGTGAGGTTTTGCACCATATAACATGGTTGTACCAGGATCCACACTGACCTTGATTGCTTTCTAGGTACTCCAAAGCAAGCAGGACATGAAGGGTGCTGGCTCCTGACAGTGCTTCTCCTCTTTGCAGACCCCAGCAACGTGGACCTGGAGAAAGTGGCCAATATCATAGTGGACCAGTCCCTCAAAGACTGTGTGTTCAGCAAGGAGGCAGGGCGCATCTGCTACACCATCATCCAGGTGAGAGCTCCTCGTGTCTGGTCCTTGGGCTGGGCCAGGAGAGGCTTTGCCCCAGCCCTGTGCCATGACCCCTGAGCTCTTCTGCTGCTTGCCCCTTGCTGTGGCAGCATCCAGATGAGCAGCAGTGAGCACAGGCTGCAGCTTTCCTGCCTCTGGGGGCAGTCACAGGAGGGTATCTATGTGGTCCTGCATCCCCCAAGGAGCAGCATCCCCCTGCCCCTCTCACACCCCCAGTTCATGCCTCCATCCTGCTTTGTGGGCTCATAGGCAGAGAGCAAACAAGTTGGGCAGAGCATCTTCCGGAGGAGCCTGCTGAACCGGCTGCAGCAGGAGTACAAGGACCGGGAGGAGCTGCGCACCCGCTCGCTCCAGGCCTGGATCTGCTACGTCACCTTCATCTGCAACATCTTCGACTACCTGAGGGTGAGGAGCAGGAGCTGAGGCCGCTGCCTGGGGGTGCCAGAGGGGCCTGGGTGTTCAGAGTTGCCAGGGCTGGGGTGGTGGATGGGTGCTGAATGGAGCCCCAGGGCCGTGGCTCAGCAGTGGGAGCCAGAGCCGGTTCTCAGCACAAGGATGCTGCTGGAGCTTGTGATACCTACAGGCAAGCAAACAGGCTTGGAGAGGCAGAGCCCTCTCCAGGAACAATCACAAAGTCTGAGCTTCCCCATTTTGTACCTGGTGTTTGAAAGCCCCTGTTTTGTCTGCTCCCAGATGTCCCAGATTGAACTGGTTTAGTCCTGGGTGGACCTGTGGGTGCTGATATAATTACTAGCCCATGTACTGACAGAGCTTGTCTGCAAACCTTTGCTGCAGTGTGTGTGCTTGGAGTAGATGTAAATTTGATGCAAGCAGAGCTGCAGGCAGGAAAACGCTGTTGCAACAAGTGCATTTCCCATGATTACCTGCTTCTATTTAAAAATAGGTGTTTTTCACATCATTTGTTCAGCTTCTCTGGCTCCTGGAGACTCAAGTGTCTGGTCTCCTACGGGAATCCCACCAGTACACAGTTCAGCAGCACAACTGAATGCTGCTCCCTTCTCCTTTGAAGAGCAGCACTGGGACAGCTATATAGAATAGCTGCAGACTCCTCCCTTTCTGCCCCCAAGCTGATGATGGCTTCTGCCTCCTTGCAGGTGAACAACATGCCTATGATGGCTCTGGTGAACCCTGTTTATGACTGTCTGTTCCGGCTGGCACAGCCCGACAGCCTGTGCAAGGAGGAAGAGGTGAGTGCAGGGAAGAGGGATGCTGATGTGCCTGGGTCCTGCTGAGAACCAGCAAAAGGCACAGCCTGGGGGGATGCAGGAGGGAGAGCTGCCTCCTGGGATGTGCCGGAAGAAGGGTTTGCAGCCTGGGAGGAGGCAGGATGGAGGTGCTGGTTCCGACTCCCCTGCCCAGGCTGCGCGTCCTCCCTTGGAGCAGCTTTCCTCCCCACTGCCAAAATGTCATCACTGTAGATCCAGCAACAGAGCTGGAAGCAGGGATTTTCTGGTGCTACACAGGTTCAGTCCCATCATGTGAGAAAAACACAGATGATTCCCCCATTCCCACAGAACCAGCTGCTTTTCCAGCATTCCCAACTGGTGGACATCTGGAAAAGCAGCTGCCACATTGGTGTGCTGAGGCATTGCAGCACTGGGAGGTGGTGGCAGGCAGCTGCAGTTGCTCACAGCAACTTTGGGGAAGCAGAACTATCACCTCTTGGAACTCCAGAACAGAGGGAATGGGATGAGTTGGTCCATAAGTGACTGAGGGGAACCTCTACAGATGTGCCAGAGCTCTCCATTCCCTTCATCTCTTCCTCCTGAAGGTGGACTGCTTGGTTCTACAGCTCCACCGCATCGGCGAGCAGCTGGAGAAGATGAACTCCCAGCGGATGGATGAGCTCTTCTCCCTCCTCCGGGATGGTTTCCTCCTGCAGGAGGGGCTCAGCTCCCTGTCCCAGCTCCTGCTGCTGGAGATCATCGAGTTCCGAGCTGCCGACTGGAAGATGACGGATGCTGCCCAGAAGTACTATTACAGCGAAGTGACAGATTAAGCTCTGCAGCAGAGGGGAGATGTCCCCAGCACCTTCACCAGCAAGCTTCATACCAAGTTTGAGTTTCCTTTCACATTAATGTTCTTCTAGCACTTCCTATAAATAGGGCTTCTATTGGGTAGAGCCTCTGGGCACTCTGTCAGGCTGCAACTGGCACTAACCTGACTTCGGAGGTTGGGAGAGGTGGGAAGGGCACATTTAACCCAGGAGCTCTCCCATTGATTTTGGCTGACATTGGGCTGCTGCCAGCAAAGGGCAAGCTTTGAGTTTCTAGCTCAAACCAGCATTTTGTGAGTGTTAAAAGCACAATTTAGGCTGAGGACATTTTGGTTTATCCAAGGGCTGTGGGAAGCAGAGGGGAAATCAATCCCAGCTCAGGTTGTACCCGGTTCTCCGGGACAAGTCACACAAAACACCGTGGCCTCACAAACAGCTCAACCAAGTGCTATTTTTCCCAGGCTCCTTCCAGCACCTGCATGCACACAGCCACGAGTACCTGCCACAGGGCTCTAGTAGCTGGTTCTAGAGAACCCAACTACTCACGTGTAGTTCTTTACTACATGCGCAGGTCCCTGAGCACATGTGGCCAGGCACAGGTTTTGTAAGTTTTATACAACTGTCCTGTTTTATCCAACTTTAGGGAATTTCAACTCTGGAATGTTTCTTACAATAGAAGAAAAGAAACAAAATAGTCTATTGAAGGATTTTTTCTAATAAAAGTTTTCCACTAACATGCCCTGCTTTCTGTCTGCGCAGCTGCTGGGCTTTACTTAAAGGTTACTCCTGACTTAAGGCTTCAGTACTCATTTTGTCCTCGGGTGTAGGGTGTCACCAAGGCTTTGTACAACCAGGGTTACTGGAAAAAGCAGTCTGAGAGTCAAGCAACAAAGGCTTGGACTCGAGAAACCTTTCCCATACAACTGGTTTTATTTTGCTATTATTCCCATCAAACCTGTGCAGACAATGCTGCTCGTGACCAGAACCAACTCAAAAAGGGCCTTTTATTGCCTTTTGTACCATTCAAAGTGTTGTGGTGTGACAAAAGTCCAGCTCTGTTTTTAGCTGTGCAGCCAAAACCATTGCTGATTGCAGGAGCAGAGACTTACAAGTCTTGCAGTAAAGGTAAGTGGAAGATTACTTTGTGCAGCATTGCTTTAAGAAAACATCTTAAGGCTTGTCTTTACCGGGAAGTGATGATGAAATAACCAGAGCAGAGGTTGGTAACTCCAGATTCCTCCTTTCCCCATCCCAACAAGCGCAGAGGAACCTTGTGGGATCAGATGAGCTTTCCCTGGCTTAGTTCAGAAGCTGTCTGGAAGGGATCTTCCTCCTTTCCCTCTTCTTTCTCCCCAGCTGCCCCCAGGCAGGCAGTGCTGGGGCGGGTGGCACCGTGTCCCATGCAGAGTCCCTACCACCAGCGGTAGTGGGCATACGCCCGGTTGGCCTCTGCCATCTTGTGCAGCACGTGCTTCTTCTTGATGATGGGCCCCTCGTTGTTGTAGGCCAGGAGCAGCTCCTGGGAGAGCTTCTCGGGCATCAGTGTCCGGCGGTGCTTGTTCTCCCTGCACTCAGTGATCAACCACTTCATGGCCAGGAAGCGCTTCCGATTGTCCTTCAGAGGGACTGGCACCTGGGGAAGGTGGAACCCGTAACAGTTATCACACTGTGAGGGGGCAGGAACCTGTTCTGCTCCAGCAGTCGCACAGGTCCAGCCCATGCTGCTCTCTGCAGTAAAACCAGCACCTAGCAGCTCATCTGTCCCAATTCACCTCCTGTCCACAGGAACTGGCCACTGCTACCAAATGGATGTTCTGATCAGCCTTGGTACTGCCTTGAAATGGGCTTTGTAAGGACTTCTGGGCTGTTTGGGAGCTGGACCCAGGCTGGTTTGTGCTGCAGAGATGGGAGATGGTCCCTACTCCACTGAATGACAGAGAAATGCCTCCACATCTTATTTCCCCATCAGGTCTCCATGTTGCAGAGCTTGTACTTAAGACAGGTTCTGCTCATTTTCAACCCTCCACTGTATCTAATTGATGTTTTCTGCTACACTGACCTGCCCCAGGGCTTTGGGACCTCTACCCAAGCAATGTGGTGCTGCACAGAGGATGAGACCCATAGTCCTGCAATGCCAATTCGTTTGCTGCCTGTCACTGATCTCTTCTTGGACAACATTTGCTGCATCCTCCTTATCAGAGAAGCAGAAACCATTGCTGACAGGGAACTGCCGTGCTCACAGGCTGGGGGCCTGATTTTGGACAAAGCTCTAGGTGCTGTTTTAATCCAGACTGCAAAGCATCCCTCTTTCCAAGGGGAGGAAAGCTTGAGCTGAAGGGGTGGAAACCAGTTCATCTGCTTCCCTAACTCTCTCCCATCCAGATGTGCTCCCAGGCCCCCCTCTCACCTGGTAGGTTTTGCCTCCTTTTGTGATGTTGCTGAGCCCAATGATGGGCTGGCAGTTTTTCAGAGCCTGGTGGAAAATGACGTAAGGGTTGCATTCAATTGTCTCCTTCTCATCTTCTGGAGCTTTGTGGTACTTCTCCAGCTGCTTTCTCTTAATGGCCTCTAGAGTCTTGGGATAAAGACAAGAGACAGAGCAGATGGACCGTGTGTCCTTGTTTCAAGGGCTTTCAAGGATGGAATGGACCAGATGGGACCATCAGCTAATACCAGTTACTGTAGGTCAGAGCAGGGGTCAAAGCTGTGACACATCTGTGAGATTTCATTGGCAAATTATACAGAAAATAAGGCACGAAAGAGCTGGAAGGAAGATCATTTGAGAAAATCATGCTTTTAAAAGTATTCTCTGAGTTTACGCAGTACATAAGGTCCAAGGGCTACTGAAGAGTGGAAAGAGAATGTTCTCCATTAGGCTCCCACCACCTGGGCTGTGAGCTGAATGAGGCTGAAGCTTGTACAAAATGCCTTATCAGGTAAATAACAGTGAGAACAGAGTGCAGGGACCACAGGGATAACCTGAGTTCTGATAATTCCTTATTCCAGGGAGCTTGACATCACAGCCTTCCATTTTGTATTGGTTTAACCTAATAGAAGAAATATGAGTTCTCACCTGAGACATGAGGCTTCTGGCCAGCACTTTATTTCCACCCTTCATCATCATATTGGTGAATTTACTGCAAACACAAAGCCAAAGGTGAACCGATTTCCATCACCCACAGAAACAAGCCCCACCCCTTTTGTGCCGTTCCTGTTGTTAAGTCTGGGTGCTGCTGGATCTGCTGTGATTATCTCTAATCACTGCCAGTCACTGGCTTTGTGGGGAAAAGATTAACCTGGAATAAAGGGATTGCGCTGTGACAGAAGGCAAGGGCAGCACAGCAAATAAAGGCACAGCTCCACAGGTATTGTGGCTCCACAGGAGACGGTGCCTTCTCTGACCTGATCATAGGGTCGCTGAACACAGAGCTGGAGAGACTGGGGGGTGCAGCTTTGATGGGCTGAACAGCCTTATGCTCCAGTTTCTCCTTCTCCTCCTCAGTGAGCTCCTCTGGACGTTTCTGGTACAATTCCTTGTTCACCTCTGGCTCTATGTAACTGGGGTTGTAGCGGCTCCATCTCACCTGCGTCAGCCTGCGAGGAGCAAGAGAAAGAGGGCTGTAAACAGGCACACACAGTATGTCACGACGGGGATGCGGGCAGGGGTGAGCACGCCTCAGATGGACACACTGCACTTGGGAGACATCTCCACCTTCCTCTCCATCGCTGCATTTCTACTGCAAGGCACACTGCAGGCCAGGCTGGATGTGGTTCTGGACAACCTGGTCTAGTGAAGATTTCCCTGCCCATGGCAGGGGTTGGAACTGGACGATCTTGAGGTCTTTTCCAACCCCAACCATTCTAGGATTCCATAAACCAGTAGTTTTGCTGCAGGCCACGCCAAAGGGACGGGTGGGATCCCAAGTCCCAGGCACAGCACAGGGCCCCTGCCCGACCCTGACGCTCCCTGAGGGCCCGGCCTGTGCGTGTCTCGAACAAACACCGCTCTGTGCCCCTGGCAGTGGGGCGAGTACCTTACACCGTGACTCCATTCATTACCCGCCTCGGGACGCGCATTTGGATGCGTTTCGGAGAGGAGCAACCGCGGTACCGAGACCCCCGCACCTCCCCCGACACAGCGGCTGCCCCGAGCCCCGCCGGCAGCCCAAAGCACCGCAACCCGTGTGCGGCCAGGCCCGGGGACCACCCCATCGCACAGCCCCGGCCCCGCTTACCGCGGCAGCCATGCCCGCAGCCGCCCGCCCACGCCCGTCGCCATGGGCGCCGCCATCTTCCCTTAGGGGCGGAGCCAAGCGCAGCGTGAGGGGGCGGTCCTTAGATTGGCCACGCCCCCTCCCCACCAGCGGGTCTCGCGCGGCCGGGGCGGGGCCTGGGGCCGGGCCGGCAACATGGCGGAGGCGGAAGGGGAGAGCCTGGAGTCGTGGCTCAGTGAGTACCCGCGGAGCCCCCGCCTCAGCGCCGCTCCCTCGGCACCGGGGTCCCCGCTCCCCTCAGCCCCGGCTCCCCCGCAGCCCCGGCTCCTCCACCCGGGCCCTTCTCACCGCCGCCCTACCTCTCCCCCCTCAGCCCCGCGCCCACCTCAGCCCCGGGCCCTTTCCCATCGCCTCAGCGAGCCGGGAGGCCCCTCGCAGGCCGTGGCCGTACAGAGGAGGCCGAGGGTGGTCAGAGCACCCAGGGGCCGGTCCTCCGGAGCAGAGACCTCCGCTAGCGCGGGGTGAAGCGGCTGAGGCCTCGCCTCCTGCCGGGGTCGCGGCCACCGATCGCCCGCTCTGGTGTCCTGTGCCCCCGGTGCCACAGAGGCGCGGGGCTGTGGTGGTTGTGGGGGTGTAGCTGTGGTTTGGGTCCGTTAATCGATGTGCTGCCTGGGACGTGCGAACGATGGGCAGGTTTGGAGCTCACCTCGCTCTGCTGGGGGGTATTTTGACCGTGAGGGTTTGTATGTGTGTGCTCCCCTCTCCTGGGTTTTGGTTAGGGAAGCGCACAGCGTTAGTGCTGTTGTGAGGCTGAGAGCGGTAGGGGTTTACCTAGTGAATTGTATTGCTGTGTTACACAACCATGATTGTCAAGCAGATGGGTTTTGCTTGGTGCCTAGCTGCAGTTTCAGGTGTCTGTTCCATATACATTGGCATATTTAAAACCCCTTTGTCAAGCTAAGGTATATTTCATCACATCAGGCACAGGTTAAACCCCAAAACATGGCCTTTTCATCCCCAGCCCTTGCTGAGTATCTCCTCATTGAGTGTCTGCGAGCCGGGTGGCTGTGGGGCTGTTGGCTGTACAGAACCTGGTGCTGCAGGATCCCAACCCAGTGCAGGCAGATCGGGAGGTGATTCTTGAATGAATCAGTCGTAACAGTGATGGTTTTCCCTATATTCCATGCACAGGGGCTGCTGCTGCTGCCCCTGGGAGGCTGTCCTGGGCATCGCCAGCTCGTTGTGTGAAATGTCTTCTTACTGTAATTGCTGTTTGGTTGCAGCAGTGAGTGGAGTTCTGAAGTAGCTGGAGAGTAGGCAAACAGCAGATGGTCATTAAATATCATAGAGTATAAAGCCTCTTACCCTTTTGGAGTTCTCTTCCCATAAACAAGGTTAATTCTTGTTCTTTCTTGGTATTTTTTATATGAAACTCCAGCACATACCCAGTATCCTCATCTGTCACAGGAGTTACTGGCGAAATGACATTTTCAGGCCTTATTTCTCAGTTTAGATCAATGCCTTCTGGCCCCTCACCATTTTTGCTCCTCCTCTGAACTCCCACTGTTTGTCAATATCTCTTATTGTAGCCAGTGAGACACATGAAGAAACACCCACATCCCATCCTTTTAATCTTCCTCTGAGGAGCACTGACTCACCGAGTTCAGTTTGTGTGTGAAAATATCCCTAGTAGGGATGCTATTTTAGGTTGTGTCGCCTGGAAAGCTTCCTGCCTGTTTGTTTTGTGGGCTTGTTTTGCAATTGTGGATGTTAAGAGAGAACTTCTCCCTCTTTGGCCGAGCAGTAGGATGTTCTGCACAGGAGAACACATGCTGATGGGTAGTGTTACAAAAGCCTTACTCACTGTAAGTAGTGCAGTGAGCCTGCCTGCAGAGGTGTACACATTTTTCAAGGCTTGAGGGTTGCACTCTCATTTCAGAGGATGCTTTTATGCCAGGTCACTGCCACAGTGATTTGTGCTGGTGTGATTCTGTTGCTCCTCCCATCATAGAGGAGCACAAAGCATTTAGTGTATGTGAATTACTGGAGTCGTGCAGCCCGGTGCAGAGGCTGTGCAGCTTCTACCAGGCCTCCTGAGGGGTTTATTCTTGTAACCATCACAAAGCTGGGCTGTGTCCGCTGCTAACCTTGAGGGTGAGCACCTGCTGTGCCCTTCCTAAAGGGAAGGGCTGGAATTGCTCTGGAATTCCAACTTCCCAGGCACAGAAGGTGGAAAATTTCCTCCTGCCAATGATTTTTCCTCTGTACCTTCCATGCTGCCCTGTCTGTCATCAGGTGGAGTCATAGACCCATGAAGTAACATCATCCTCGTGTCCTAATGCTGCAGCAAGATCTGCACTTGAGCCAGTGATGATCTAGCATCTTCATGTTTCCTGCCTCATCTCAGGCAGCTGGGATGAAAGAAGGTGATTCCTGCTGTTCTCTCCCTGCCAGCAGCCTCTTCTGCTGCACTGAGCTGAAATAGAAGAGGTTAGGAAGTAATGGCAGTTGTACAAACACAGCTGGATCCTTTGATTTTAGCACTGCCTTTACTGCATCCAGAAGGAAGCTGTCTGTGTCTCACTCATGTCAGGCTTAGGCAGTGCCTCTCTATATGATAGATGCAGGTGGATAAAGTATTGTGACTGTCTTCAGTTCTTTTTCCCTTGTATTGTCATGGATCAGCATTCTCCTCCTGGGGATACAAACAAAATTGGGCTGTTAAACTTGACAGGCTTGGGCTAGGGATTCCCAATTCATGTACCAGGCCTGACCTGGGGGAAGCCCTTTTTGGGGATGGTTTTTGTCTCATTTCAGAAGTAAACCTCGGAAAATACGATCATTCATTACCAGTCAGTTAATGGTCTGTGCTTCTCTGCCTTCCAACAGTTGATTCTCTGTACAGAAAAGAGAAAAGAAGCACCTTTGTTTCATATCTAATGATGCATCTGAACATTGCCTCGTTGTGTTCCAGGGTCTATCAGAGCAGCTGAGACATGGATGGCTCTGGTGCTTAGGTCAAGTATGAAGCAACTTTGTGTCCAGGGATTTAATATTCCAGAGTACAAAACTCTCCTTCCTGAAGTGAATCCTTTCATGTAAGTGTTGAAGTATATTTATAAGGCACTGCAGAGGAGCTCCCTGCCCCTATCTTAAGAGTTCTGCATAAAAACATAGGACTTTTAAGTTGTGCCTTGATAGACATGGTGCAGCTTCATGTAGGGATGTCCTGCAAAGAGAAATTTAGCTCGCTTGGGATGCTGTGTTCATATGGCTGCACTCAGATGGTAATAAGGATCTGTACACACCATTGTGTTGTGTCATGCAGACGTATCAATCTCCAGAGCCAGGGCAGGATTCCTTATCAAGCTTACTAACTTATGATCTAGGGGTTCACACTGAGATTTTATGAGTATTAGAAATAGGGAGTTGCTTCATGTGGAACATAGCTTCCCTTCAGTAACCTCCTTCTGAGACTTTGCTATCTCTGTGTGAGAGCTTCTGGTGCAAGAACTCTCTGAACTCAGTTTGAGTGTGAACTAATCCAGTGTCATTCCAGTCTTTGGAGATGTTTGGTACAGCTTTAAAATGAATGCTTGGAACATGGCACCACTGGTTACATGTTCCTGTTTGTACCGCAGCTTTTTCCTGCTTTCAGGATGTGCATCCAACAAAGAGTTCATGTGCTTGAGTGTCCTTATTTGTTTGTGCTCTTCCTGTAGTTATTAAATCCATTCCATTAACTCCAGCCAAGAGCTGTGCTTTTTCATCTTCAGAGCAGCAGAGGTGCTTTGGAGCACTGAGCTGTGCGTGATGCCATTTGACGTGCATGGAAAGGCTTCACATTGTTCTAGGCCCGTGGTTTCCTGATGCTTCCAGGGTGCTGAGCAGTTGTGTGTGGTAACCAGGTTGAAGTGTCCCATACGTTTTGAACAGTTGCTTGGCTCTGCAGCAGCTGTGCTTTGAACTGAGCCTCTCTTGAATCTCTTGAGTTCAAAAATTAGCTTTGTAGCTTCACTTGTACGACAGGATGGGATCCTCCAGCTTGTCCTCTCTGCCTGCTGCCTTCTGCTTCTTCAGGGTCCCATGTAAGTCAACAGCAGGCATAGGGATTCACCTCTGTGGAGTGTTTTCCAGATGAAAACTATGGAATAACTTACAGAATGGCTTTACAACTATTCCCTTTGAGGAGGAAGAAAATACAAGCAAACCTTGTAGGATTGCCACAGTAGGAGGACTGAGGTGTGCTGTGAAAGTGGGGTTATTCTGTTTGGCAGCTGGTTTTATCTACCTGTGGAAAGGTAAAAGGATGTGTTTTAATGATGATAAACAATGACACTTTGTAATGTAGCATGTGTGGAGTTCATTATTCTTCCCTCTATGATGAAAGTAGAGGGATGTGTTCCCTGCCCTTCATCCTCTGCTCTATACTGTCTAGCTAAGCAATACTTTCTTTTCTACATCTCTTCTTATTGTATTGAAATTTTTATGAAGGCTCCTTAAATGCCATCCCCGAGGTGTATAGCATTGTTTCTTCCCTTACAGGAAAGAAAAATCATGTCTGCTCATCTTAACTGGAAAATTAGGTTAAAGCAGGAATTTTGTCTCCTGTAAATCCAGTGCTCCATCAGGGTGAAGTAGAATACGTGGATGAGATGCATTCATAATAAAAAAAGCTGCTGATAGCATCACTATTCTGCAATCAGCACAGTAAGTGAGGTCCTGGTACCCAGGGGAGGATCCTTCAGGAGCCTGAAATAACCCAGTCAGTAAAGCATCGATCTCTCAGTCTGAGCATGCAGGGTTTGAATTGCTGATCAAGCCCACGCTGGAGTGTTCATTACTTGCAAGAACAGCTCAATGTATAATAATGAATTTCACTTCATAATTCCCAGAAGGAATGCTAAGGCATCTAACAAATCAACTGGCACTCTTAATACTTAATGCTAAATGCCTGTATTAAACATCTGATGTTCCAGCTCTTCCACTAAACTTCCAGGGAATACGCCAATAATTTCCTGTGTAGAGAGTGTGAGGGTTTAGCTTTTAAGTTTAATGTTAGAGCCAAACAGAAAGAGCATTCAGGCAGAGGGAAGCTCTGTGAGCTCACGTGTTTTATCTTGTGCTCTCATTTAGAGTATGGAAACAACATGTTTTTTATAAGTACCTGAGATTTGGCACCTGGCTTTTTGGGAAGCAGCGATTCCTGCTGGATATTTGGATGTTTCAGCTTGAACACACCCTTTTCTCTGAACAGACAGACCCTGTGTGAACCTCTTCCTCCTTTATAGTTGGCAAAAGATGTCAAATGTTTTTGTCTAGGAAGTGCATGACCTTTTCTACTGTTTCTTTTGCTTGCTTGGTAATATATTCTCTTTCCCTTGCCAAAGATAAAGCCACTAACCCATCTAACAGGCAAGAAGACTGGGAATACATCATCGGATTCTGTGACCAGATCAACAAAGAACTTGAAGGGTGAGTGTCCAAGAGTGCTCTAGGCCTCATAAATTAATATTCACAGCTTTAAGTGTATCACTTGATCGTCAGACTTTCATGTTGTCTTTTATATATGCTGATATCACAAGGAGGATGTGGCTATAAAAGAAACAAGATGCTTTGAAGTGTGGTTTCTCTTCTGGGATGCATGGCTTATACACAGGCTGAGCACTAGGAGAATGGCAATTCTGAATCTGCCCCTAATTCTGCAGCTGCAGATTCTCATCTGGCTGAAGTTCCTCTGGTTGCCAGGCTGTGAAGTGGGGTTATAACTGTTATTAATGCCTGATGGGCCTCACACCCTTAAAAACATTACTGGGCTTAACTGAGGAAACCTCTTGGGCCACAGCATTCCTGGGAGTTAAGGGAGAAGAGTTTTCTTTTGGAAAGATGAAGCTAATGCACAAGAAATGAAGGGATTTCCTGGGCTGGGAACTGGACTGGGAGTTGTTTGGCCCCTCCCAAGGAGGAATCTGGAATGGCTGGCCCAGACTAAGGAGCTCTTGCTTCCTTTCCTATGTGCAAACACCCAGCCTTACAAAGATGCCTCCTGTTAGCCTTTGTACAGTGGGGGAAAGAGACAAAGTGCTCCTTTCCTTTAGTTATGTGAAAGACAGCTCATTTAAACAGCAAAATCTGTGAAAGTCTGAAACATCCTTCACTGCGTTTACCCGTTCTGTTTGTAATGGGGATCTGCTTTGTTTCAGGCCACAGATAGCTGTGAGACTCCTGGCTCATAAAATCCAGTCGCCGCAGGAATGGGAGGCAGTTCAAGCCTTGACAGTAGGTAGTCCTTACCCCTCCTCTTCAATCCACTTATATATCAGTTCATGTCATCTGTGCAGGGTATAAGGGGTGCATAGTGTGTCAGTGGGGTCAGTTCTGGGGCTGAAGGCCCTGATTCCCTTCTGCTGGGAGTGGGAGCACAGGGACCTCACTGGAGTGTCCACGTTGCTCATTGCAATGGAGCAGTCAGAAACAACTCTGGTTTAGTTTTAGCTGCTTCTGTTTGTTATCTTTGGGCAAGATTTGTGTTCATTGTTAGGAGATCTAATGGTGAGATAACTTATATATCTGCATGGCTGAGGATGGGAGACCTGCCTGCCTTGGTGTGTCACCTCTAAAGAGCTGAGCTTCGTGTATTGCAGAGCAGGAATGCGTGTCTCACTGACATGGGTCTTCGAGTTCCTCTATAAGCACAACACAGCTACACAGTTACTGTAGGGTTTTGTGTTCATTTCAGCCCTGTTTTTCTTCTTTGAATGCAGGTGCTAGAAGCTTGTATGAAGAACTGTGGGAGGAGATTTCATAATGAAGTAGGGAAGTTTCGCTTCTTAAACGAGTTGATAAAAGTCGTGTCTCCAAAGGTTAGTCCCTGGGCTATATGACTGCATTTGCTTCTTGTTTAGCCTTTTGCAGGCAGCATCCAAAATGTTTGCAGTGCTCTGGCTGGCTCATTGCATTTATTAGCCTATACTCAAGAGCATTTAGCTAAGGTTTTTTAGTTAGTTTATGTTCTGCTTACTTTTCTCAGTAAGTTGTACTTATTTACCATCAATCTCTGTTTTTAAAAACCAAACCAAACTCCAGCATCAGTGGAAGAGAGGCGTGATGCAGAGGTTAAAACAAGGTGCTTGGCAACACACCAGAGTTCTAGTCCTCACTCTGCTGCTGACTTGGTGTGTGAAGAGGGCCTGGCTAAGTCTCTCAACATTCATGTGGCGATAACTAGACGGGGGCACCCCATGGCATGATTGATGCAGCCAAGTATTCCCACATTCTCTGGGGACAGGGAAGGGGGTGGATATCTGTATTGCTGTAATTTTTAAATAGCAAAATCCTGAAAGCCACAGAACATCTGCTTTTTCCTTTGCTAAAGGTAATCACAAAGCTTCTCTTCACTATTACTTCAAATATATTAGAGGAGCAATTCTTCCTCTTAATAAGATGTATCTTAGATAATCGTGGCACTTGGGTTACACACCTTTTAATGTACATCACTCAACTTCCATTCTGTGGGTTTGGGCTTTATTTGAAAAAAAAAGAGAAATAAAGAACATGGAGAATTTACATCTTTTTTACACGTTTAGTACCTGGGAGACCGAGTCTCAGAGAAAGTGAAGACCAAAGTCATTGAGTTGCTGTACAGCTGGACAGTGGCACTGCCAGAAGAATCCAAAATCAAGGATGCCTACTACATGCTGAAGCGACAAGGTAGGAAGTTGGCTGCTAATTCATGCATCCCCTGCAGCCTGGGCTGTAAGGAGGAGTGTCACATATGACATGGTCTAGGGTGAGGTGTCCCTGCCCATGGCAGGGTTGTTGCAACTGGATGATCTTAATGTCCTTTCCAACCCAAACCATTCTGTGATTCTATATAGTTCTTTTAACTGGATCACTTTACAATTGTACCTATAGATCAGCTGATAACACATTTCCTGTGTAGGCACAGTGAAAAAAGCTCAGCTGAGAAGATGTGGCTTCAACACAAGGAAAAGTGGTTCCAGGAAAGCTCTTGAGGCTGAGCATGAATCTAAGGATGTGACAATGGAGCAAACAGGGACTTAGCTCCTCCCCCAGCCATGGTTAGGAGCCTGCTCATCACCCCATTTTGCACTGCTGCTCTCCTGCTCAGCTCGTACAAACAGATGTCTTGCCCTTGAGTCTGTACAAAGCTGGATTGTTGGGGACTGGACTTAGTGCTTCAGTAGCTAAAGAAAAAGAAGGAAAGACAAACAGTGGAGAGCTATTGATTATACTGAGCTATTAGAGGAGCAATATAGACATGGCAACACGTTTGTGGGGGTTTGGCCTTTCTTTCTCAAAGAAAACTGTGTTTCTCCAGCTAGCACGCTCAGTGACACTGATCCTGTATTGCTCACTGGGGCAGTGTGCTGGGATCAGTGGACAGATTGACTATGTATGGCTTTGATAGCAGCCTGTGGGTAAGTGGGTGCACTGCCTGGGGTGACTGCTTGTGCAAACCCACATGGGTTCCCTTTCCCCTTTCAGGGATCGTTATGTTTGATCCTGTGATTCCTGCAGACCGAACCCTGATTCCTTCTCCACCGCCTCGTCCCAAAAACCCTGTGTTTGATGATGAGGAGAAATCCAAGGTACAGTGAAGCCTTAGTTCATAATCACTAATGAAAAGTGATTAGTCAGTGCGTATTTAGAATAAGGAAAGATACTAAATTCAGCGTTTGGTTTTGTGGTGGTGGTGTGGGCTTGCACAGAACTCATTGCTTTGTCTACCTGCCTACCCTGAAGTTCAAGTGAAAGCCTTCTCTGTCACTATTATGAGGTTATTCCTGGTTAAAGCACCATCCTGCTGTAGTACTAAAGGCAGAGACCATTCAACACTTAGGACCAAAACTGATATATGGGAGGAATAATGATCTTGTGTCTAAAGTCTGTGAGATTTCACAGCAAATGTCCTGTGTAGAAGCAAGAATACAGCAACTCACATAAAATAACAAAGTATAAATGACTCCTCCTGAAGTCACTGTAACTACAGCAGTTAAGCTGTGTGATAGCGGGCTGTATCTCTTTTCCTCTGAATTGTTCTCTTAGATTCCTTTCTCTGCTTCCCTTTGTCAAAGGGTCTGTATTTGCTTCCTGAATGTCCTCTTCTTGTCTTACAGCTTCTAGCCAAGCTCCTGAAAAGCAAAAACCCAGATGATTTACAAGAGGCCAACAAACTTATCAAATCCATGGTAAAAGAGGTAAGAAATTCCTGTAGGATTAGTCCCAGTTAGCAATCTGCTTTCCAGGTTTCCAGCAATTCAAACTGGTGGAGAGCTTTAGGATCATGTGAATGGTAGAACCTGCCTTCCTCAGGCTCCAGGAGCATTGTGTTAGTACATCCCATAGTTAACTTGTAGGCACTGGATGAAACTGACCACCAATGACATCCAGCCTTTTATTCTTCTTAAAACTTCTGATAGTGCTAACTTGCTTCTAGTCCCTGTGGTACCAGAATAAAGGGTTCTGTGTGATATGAACACGTTGTGATTTTGACTCTAGCTCACAACTGGGAGTTGGTTTCTCTGGTAGAGGATGGGGCAAGAAGGGGCAAGGGCTGAATACCCCTTGTTGCAATTACACTCCCATCACTCGAGATGGTATTTCATGGCAGGCTTCAGTGGAACATTGCAGTACCCCTCCTGGATACTGAGGATTGAGTCATTTGGAGTGTGTCTTCTCACAAGCAGGCTTCATGGGAACACCTTCCTGTTTGTAGAGCTCTGATGCACCCAGCCCAGGCAGTCATTAGAAACTGGAGGCCAGGAAATGACTCACTGGGATTCTGGCAAAAAGAGAGGATAGCTTCTAGACTGAAGAGGATGTGTAGGTTATTGAAGTGTTTCCATTCAAGCTCCTCTTGGCCCCAGGGCAGACTCTCCTGCATTTGTAGGTGGAATCTCAAATCCATAGGTGGACATTTTTGACTAGAGAGTTCTTGTTGCTCCTAGTAAATGTTTTGCTTCAAACTCATCTTTTCCATCAAGTGACATCAAGTGACCCAAAAAAATCAATCTTCTGGAAAGGTCAGAAAGGAACTTTTCTGGTTTTAGTGGTAGAATTATACATCAAAGTCTATTTAGTGAGACTGTTTGGAAAAGGTAATAAAATAAGCAAAGCTTCATGTGAATGGAGAGATGGTTGGTTTGTTTCTAGTTTAAAGAGACATTATTTGACACAGGTTATACCTGCTGTTGTGATACCATGGACCTCTACAGGGAACTTCACTATGTCTGTGTTTTACTCCCTGAAGGATGAGGCTCGGATTCAGAAGGTGACAAAGCGCATGCACACGCTGGAGGAAGTGAATAACAACGTGAAGCTGCTAAATGAGATGCTGGTTCATTACAGCAAAGAGGAATCATCGGAGGCCGATAGGGAGCTCATGAAGGTGGGTCTGAGCTGCTCCTGGAGTCAGCCCTTTTCTTCTGACAGACTTGAGGTTTGCAAAGAATTACAAAGAGCACAGTAAACCAGAGGGCAATGGTGAGAAACAAGAGCAGGAAATAGCAGGAAAGGAAAGAACTGTTTTTAAAGCCTTTCAGCAAAGGACTCCGTGCGTAATAGTTTGGGTTTGCACATGCTTGAAGTAACGTGCAGCTGTGCTCCGAGGATGCAATGTGGCAGAATCAAGAAGCTGCAGTTTGTAATTCTTGCTGCTGTTGGGACACAGTGATTGCAGATCAGATCTGTCCCTTACGGCACTGTGGATGGATAAACTAAAAGCAGAAAATACATCCTTCCCTTGAAAGGAAGAATTTTAGTTGGTGTTAGAAGGTTGGGAGACCATCAGAAAGGTAAAAATGAAACACGCTGCCAAGGATGGTTGGACAGGCCCAGGGCCTTGAAGAGCTGTGCTTTTTAAAAGTTAAAGTGCCTCATTTTAACAGGCTTCTGAAACAGGGGTAAGAAGCTTAAGACACTGGTTTGTTTCTGTGAAACACTTCATTCTTCCCACCTTTCTTCTGTGCAGTTGCAGACTCAGTAGTGGTTACAGCACAATTGAAGCAGAATAGTTGAAGTACAGTTCTGCTCTTCCTGTGGCTGTTAGGGACTAACTGTAGTGCATGGGGTGAACATCTCTTTGGGAGTAGAGCTGGCCGTAAGTGCTGATGTGAGGGAGGGCTGGGTGATGTTGTGTTGAAATGCAGGCTCTGTTTAGATTCCCAGGCTAAGGTAATGCTTCACAGCCCTGTTAATAGGGCAGGGACAAGGATCTTGGTTGTCCAGCCACGCTGGCACAGGGAGATTGGTTCCTCTGTTCTGGGCTTTCCAGTGTGCCTGGGGAGGTATTCTGTGCTGCCTGGTATTGCTGCTGATGGCTGATGAAACCCTTTGTGCTTCTCTCTCCTCCTAGGAGCTCTGTGAAAGGTGTGAAACCAAAAGAAGGACATTATTCAAGCTGGCCAGTGAGACAGAGGATAATGACAGCAGTTTGGGTGAGCTGAGTGCCACTTCTCCTTTGCTAGTTGCTTTTGTGACCTGTGACTGTGCAAGGGTTCAGCAGCTGCTGGAAAGACACCTTCTCACTGTGATGCACTTTGCTTTGAACAAGCAGATAAAAGCCTCTTTATCCTTATCATTTCAATTCAGGCAAGGACTTGACAGTAGAGTTGATGGCTGGGGAGGCTGGGGGTGCTAATGGGGGAGAGCTGCTGCTTTGGAAGGGGAAGGGAGTTGCTGTGGGGGACAAAGCTTTGGACTCAATTTTATATTGTTACTGTAATGTGCCTGCACCTAGGAAAATCGGGGTATTGTGTGGAGAAGCAAGAGTAATGGAGCTCCTTGCCAGATAATCACGGGTTATTTTCTTGCTGGTTATTCAGTTGGTGCTCTCAGTGGGAGCAGTGTGACTGAGGTCCTGGAGGTTGTTTCTCTCTCACATGTAGGGGATATTCTGCAGGCCAGTGACAATCTATCCCGTGTGATCAATTCCTATAAGAAAATCATAGAGGGGCAAGTGCTCAATGGTGAAGTGGATCTCCCTGGGATGTCTGTAGTGGAAGGTGAGTTCCTGGGAAGCCAACTGTTGCAGGCTTGTATCCTGAATCCTAAGGCTTTTGGACAGGGTTTCCTATTGTGCTAAAGTAGAAAACTGCTGGTTCTTGTGGCCAACAGTTGGTTCAATCAGAGGAGGACAGGACAGCTCCTAAGCAGTGGATAAACAGTTCTGGATATGAACAACAGTGCTGCAGCTTTGCATTCTCCATTGCTCATTCCATATTATTGAAACCTTTGATAACAGCAGCAGCAGCAAACCTGCACCTGAACGGCTTGTGTGGCTGGAAGTTTCCGTTCATTTTCCTCTCCACATTTGTCCTTAATGGTGACATGCAAGGTGAAGATGATTTTATCAAAGGACAAGGTGGGAGCCAGGCCACATGTGCTGTTCCTGGCTTTGCCAGCAATTCCATTTGTGAATTTAGGCCAGTTGCCCATTGAAACTTCAGCTTCACCACTGAAAGCTCTGCACGTGTGCAGCCGAATTACCTTTGGGGAGTCAGTTAAACTGGATGGAGAGCAGCAGAGGAATGCATAATGCTGCCTGACAGCATCTCATGGACACAAGACTCTCCTCAATAGAAAGATCCAAGAGAGTATGAGTTTTCCTCAGCTCTTGGTAGCCCTGTTTGTTGTAATTCTTTAGCATCTCCCAGAGCCTCATCTGAGCTCAAAAGGCTTTAAAACCATTACAAATTATACTACCAGAAGCACTGAGGTTGGAGCAGGTGCTGATTTTCATATAGAAGCTTCCAAGTATCTTGGTTGATTTAAGCAGCTTCTGGACAGCAGATGGTGAGGTGGAAAGCACGTGGGCTCTCTGTGTTACAAAGAGATAAAATGAGGATCTGTGTTATCTAAACCATCTCTCTGATCATTTCTTCTGTACGTTGGCTTTGCTCTGAGCCTTTTGCCTTCTCTCCTAGTAGTGCTCTTCTCCTGTCTGCTGCAGGGAGTAACTCCACCAGTAACCTCAACACCCTCATTGACCTGGCTGGACTGGATGTCAGCAGCACCCCACAACCTCCACTGCCAGCCAGCACCCTGACACCAGCCCCCCCAGCCGAAATCCCCATCCTCCCACCTCCTCCCCAGGCATCTGCACCCCTGAGGAGCAGCTCCTCTGGCCAAGTGGAAGCTGCACCCGCTCAGCAGAGCAGCAGCTCCCTCTCCTTGCTGGATGAGGAGCTGCTGTGCTTAGGTAAGACACTGAAGGGCCCACAAAAGGGCTACTCGATCCGTGCCTGACAAAGACTGCTTTCTTCCCTCTGCATGAGTGAGGGCTGGCTGTGTGTGGCGTGCCAAAAAGGAGCATGAGATGCCTTTGGTTTCTAGAGACATCCAGGGCACATTCCCTTGCATCATCCCTGGTATAAGGCCAGGTCATTGAGTCAGGACTAAAAACTCTGATCTTCCCAGGCTCAGCTGCATGTGAAGCAACTTAAGTGTAATTGCAGTTGGTCCCTGTAGGTGCTTGGACATGCAGTTTGGTACAGGTTTCACGCCTGTACCAAAGAGTGCTAAAGAACAAGGTGCCTTAGAGGGGTTGTGTGTAGGAGCCTGCAGAACACCTGCCTGTGGAGCCCAGATAGGAACAGCAGAAGACACTGCAAATCAGGGTTAGAAGAGCACAGGGGGTGGCTGTCAGCTACTGGTGCTGTTAGTCTCTTCCTCATCATAGACTTGCAGCCCATTTCAGCCTTTCCTCAAGTTCTTGGGCTGTGGCAGAGCTGAATCGAGTGGTTTGATGGTACTGAAACAGTTACCAAGGGGTGACACCTCACTCATGTCCTCCTCCTCCAGTCACCTACTTACTGTTTTCCTTTCAGGCCTGAATGACCCTGCCCCTGCAGCAGCAAAAGAGACCTCAGAAAACAACCAGTGGAGCATGTTTGAGGTACAAAGGAGGGTCTGGGGCAAAGGGGAGGGATTGTCATTGTGGGAGATCTCGGAACTCACTGTGTCACCTTGAGAAGCATCAGAACAAGCACACAGGCAGAGGGGCAGCTGTTCCTGAGGGGAAGTCTGGCTTAGCCCTAAAATCTGGGATAGCTGTGTGTTAAACAGAGTAGATATCCCTGAACCTGGCTTTCTCAGTTCCCCATCTGTCCCCCATGATGTTAGCACTTCCTTTGCTTAAATTACAGATCAGATGTAGCCCTGACATAGGCCACAGACTTTGCTGCTTGCCACCCAGCACCTGTGTTTGCGGTAAATCTATCTCCCTCTGTAACACCTCCACAGCAGGCGGTAGCAGCGAGTTAGAGCATCTCCTTGTCCTCTCTTTCAGAATGACCAGCTGGACCTGGATTTCTTTAACCCGAAGATGGTGACTGTTGCTTGCAACCCTGCAGGGAACCCTCTTCTCCATCACACATCCCAGACCACGTGTGGAACGTCAGTGACGCTGCCCTCTGCTTTCACAGCCTCTCAGGCTGCTCCCAGCATCCCAGCACCGAACTCGGCACCGTTTGTATTCCCAGCTGGACCAGCTGCCCCTGTGGGGCCTCCTAAGACTGTTCCAGCTGCTCCTGGGTACTTCAGCTCGTCTGTGGGGAGCAGTATGTCCCATAAGATGGATGCATTGGGACAACTCCTTGAAGAAGCCAAAGGGTAACCAAAAATCCTGGACTTTGCTTTGTCTCTGCACTTGGAAAGCCAAGGTTGCTGCAGGTTCAGAGGCAGACTCTGAACTCTCTGTTCGGGTAGAAATGTGTGATTGGGATTTGTCTTCTCAGAGGGTTTCAGTTTACAGACTGATAGGAGGGTCCCACCTCTGGGAAGGAAGGGCAGGCACCACTAGGGAGAGCACAGCACCCTTGCTCTGGCCTGAAACAAATGAGTGCGGTGTGAGGTACAGAGGCTTTGACCTTCTTAGCCTTGCCAGCCTTTGCTATGGTGGGACTCTGCTTCCTTCTCGACTTACACAAGTGATGCTTGACCCTACCACCATGGCTTCCCTTGTAGCTCTCCTCCTACCACCATGGCTTCCCTTGTAGCTCTCCTCCTTACATGGGACTGGACTGAGTGACAGACTGCAGTCTGGCTTCAGGCCACTGCTGTGTCCTTGAGATCTGCTGTTACCTCCGGGTTTGTGGTGAAATTCCTGCTTCACTTCCAGCTCCATTTCCCATGTTTTCCTGTCTCTCTTGCAGGACTGCCACCCAAGGCATGGTGACACCCTCAGTGTTCCCTGGGGCTGCTTTGCCAACCACTGTCACCTCTGCCCCATTGATAGCACCTGCAGGGCTGCCAGCCACTGCCCCTGCGGGCCCTCCAGTTCCCTTCCCAAGCAGCTGCCCTGCTGGCTCAGGAAGCCCTCTCTTCCAGCCAGCATCATTCCAGCAGCAAGGCAGTCCCGTGAAAGCACCTGAGATTTCCTTGGCCAATGTCCACGTTCCTTTGGAATCCATCAAACCCAGTGAGTATTTTGGGATTTTCACCTTTCTGTGAACATTCCTGAAAAGCAAAGTTTCTTCCCAAAGCTCATGAAGTAGAGAAAGGCTGAGGTGTCCCAGCTGAACACTCAGAGTGCCTGATGCTGCTACAGGTCACATCCTGCACAGTAAACCTGCATTCCTGTCCCCTTCCTCCCTGTGGCAGGCAGTGCCCTCCCAGTGACAGCCTACGACAAGAACGGCTTCCGGATCCTCTTCCACTTTGCCCGGGAATGCCCGCCGGGAAGGTCGGATGTGCTGGTGGTGGTGGTCTCCATGCTGAACACGGCACCGCTCCCTGTGAAGAACATCGTGCTCCAGGCTGCTGTGCCAAAGGTAGGGATGGGGCCAAACCCACAACAACGTGAAACTGCTTTTGGGAAGGCCTGGATGTGAACTTGGGAGTTGGGGCAGCCTGGTTCTCCTTTCTATAGGCTGTGCTCTGCCTGTTCCCAGAACACACAGGTGGTTGTCAGAGGCAGAAAACACTGAGAAGGATAAGTCAAGCACTGCAGGCAGTGTTCTGTTTTAGTTGCTGTCTAGGATCAATCCAGCTGTGTGTGTTCATGGAGGCGGCTCAGACAGACGGTTACGTGGAAAGAGCCACCCTTCAGGTCTTCAGGACCAGTTTTTAAGACATCCTCAATCTGCAGTGTGTTCCGTTCTGGTCTTAGGCACCTGGATAATTTGGGATGGGCAGCTTTGTGTTTTGGAAACTGGCTCAATCTCAGCTGTGACCTGCTGCTGTCAGGAAGGTGCTCACATTAAAACCTCTGGCAAAGAGCACGCAGATGAAGGTGCTGTTGGTGTTCACCTGACCAATGCTTTTACTCCGGGCTGACTTCTCAGTACCTGTTCCAGTCATGCAGGAACATGTTCCTGTCACGTAGGGGTGGCTCTTGTTTCCTCAGCCTCACGCGTGGATTGATTCCCTTCAGTCTGACGTGTGCTGTTACCTCCCCAGCCTGTGCAAGCATCTCTCCCTGTCCCCAGAGCAGGAGATAATCCCTGAGGTTCCTCTTTCTTTTTCACTTGCAGTCCATGAAAGTGAAGCTCCAGCCGCCCTCTGGCACGGAGCTGTGTCCATTCAATCCCATCCAGCCGCCTGCTGCCATCACCCAAGTGATGCTCCTGGCAAACCCTGCGAAGGTGAGCGGGGCAGTGGGGTTTATCCTGTCGGGTTTGATGTAAGCTGGATTCTGGGGGGATGGGGGGGGTGTTGGACTGAACATCTGGGCAGATGCAGCTGTTTGTAACCTGCCCTCCAGAGGTGGTTACTGCATAACGCTGGGGTCTGAATTCAGGGCTGGAGGGAGGCTCTTCCCCAGCAGACTGCGTCAGTGAGGAGAGCCTCAAGAAGGACCTTTCTCTCAGCAAAAGCATTACAGACATACAAGGCTCAGCTTTAAGAGGTGGCAGTTGGAGCTGTACAAGGACTTTGACTCCCTTGTGCACTGGAAGTGTCTGGCTTTGCTGGTGCTGGTGCTGTAGGTGTACTTTTGCCGTGTTGAGGCTGTAGCCTGATGGACCTGAACCACCAGACAGATGTCAGATCTGTTCCCTTGTTCTGTGGGGATGTCCCTGTGACCAGTGAAACAACGTGGTCAGCACTTCCTTTTCTGCTGACGGTGCTGGGAGCACCTGAGCAGCTGCTTGTCCTTGCTCTGGTGACTCATTTAAGTAGCCCACTCCCTGAAGCTCAGAGCTGTGTGCAGGGTTAGCACAGATGTACTCATCTGCATGGTGCTACTTGAGAACTAAAGCAAAAGGGTCCTTAAAGAACCAGCTGAAAGCTTTGAGGATAAATGTCAGAGGGGTTTGGTGGGAAGATGAACAACACTGTGGGGTGCAGGGTGATCCCCTCGCTGAAGGACTGGCTCCATCTCCTGCTTGCTGTCTCACTCGGAGGTTTGCAGAGCAGGAATTACTTCATCTTCCTCCACATGATGAGGAATTTAATCTGGAAAGTGCTGAACGATTCCAGCAGCATTCCTCAGGCTCAGTGGTGCTGGCCACGTGTGTGCAAACAGGTCATTCCTGCTGCTCCATGATAAGCAATAAAGCTTTTATGGCATAAAAACTGTAAGGGAAATAGGTGAAGAGCTGTACTTCATGGGCTTCAGCAAGGCCCTCTTCCCCCCGCTGTGTGCTGCAGCACTCTGATGCTCTCCATAGAGCTGTAACAGTGTTTGCTCAGGAGCTGTTCTCATGTTGCTCTTGGGTTTTGTCTCACCTGCAGGAGAAAGTGAGGCTCAGATACAGACTGACCTTCACGCTGGGAGACCAGCCCAGCACAGAGGTGGGCGAAGTGGATCAGTTTCCCCCCGTAGAGCAGTGGGGGAACCTATGACCTTGGGCCACTGCCAGAGACTGTGACAGGACCAGGAGAGGCTCCCGCAGGACTGGAATGGCTGTGGCGCGGCGAGGGACACGCGTGCTATCCACTGGTGATGCTCAGCTTTGTTTACATGTCCTGACCACTCTGCTTGTAGCTTTAGTCCAGAATGTTTTGCCCCGCGTTGGAGGGGTCCTGGAACATTGATGCCAAGCATGGACTGAAGTGGCAGCTGGTAGCAGGCAGTGCTGGCTGCTTTCATCTTGACCTCGGGGTGAGTCTGGTTCTCCCTTCCACTCCATTAAACTTGAAGCTATTGTATGAGCTGTCAGCAGAGCGGGATTTAGTTGGCTCGTTCCTGTACTGCTGTCCAGAGATACCACAGGCTGGTGGGGTGATGATGCCGGGAGCTTCCTCAGTGCAGAGCCCTTACACACGCCCTCCCTCGGACTCTCACCTCCTCAGTGCCACATGGACCCGCTGCACATGTGGAGCAATAACGCTGGATCCGTGAGGGAATGCTGATTTTTTACACTGGAATGGCACTTAAATCCCTTCCTCCCCCTCTGCTGCTTCACTCCCAACAGCCAACATAAGCAGCCCCTCGCTCTGTGCTGTGTGCTGCTGCTCTGTCTTTAGTTGGTCTGTATTTGATTTGCTGCCTCCCTTCTGTATCACTCGGGGCAGCTGAGGTTTGGATGCAGGTGGTTACATTGGCTCATGCCTTCATCGCATTCCCTAATGTGGGAGAAGAGGAACTGTGTAGTGAGGAGGTAAACAGGGCTGGGATGGAGGGCTCAGTGTTGGTGGAGGACAGAACCCAGCGTGCAGGAACGTCTTTACAATCACTACAATCAGGTGCAGCGACTGAATCCAGGGATCAGGAGATGCCTCTCGTGTCCCCTCGTGCGGGCAGTATTATTATTGTAGTTGAATACTGTGTTTTATTGAGCTGAGTACAATGACATACAAGATGTAAATAATAGAGCTATAGGATATCTAAATAGGAACAAGCAGGCAGTGAATGGAAGGCAGCTCCTCTGGGCTGGGACAGTGCATGTGTGGGGTTTGATGCCCTGTTAATGTATTAAGTAAGTGGCCAAGTGCAATTGTCTCTGCAAGTGGAAGCAGTTTTGCTGGACGTTGGTGTTGTGTGCTAACGGGGCAGAATCAGAGTCACAGAATGGTTTGGGTTGGAAGGGACCTTAAAGCTCATTCAGTTCCAACCCCCTGCCATGGGCAGTGACACCTTCCACTAGAGCAGGTAGAAAAGCCAACCCCTTCCACTACAGAAGCAAGATTTCAGTCACAAAGATGTGATTCCAGCAGTCCCTTCCTCTTCCATGTCCAGTCTCCAGCAGTGTCCCAGTGAGCTTTGAGACTGGTTCAGAGTAAAGGGGTTTTTAACGTGCACAGGTAGGGCAGGTCCTTGCACAATGCTCAGTGCCACCAGGCAGCGGCTCTTACTAGGGCAGGGTGGGAGCTGTCAGCTGAAGCAATGGAGGAGACCCCTGCCTGAGACAGAACTGGAGGAGAAGGGGCTGCTGTAAACCCCATGGCTGCACATGCAGCTGCATTTCCTTTCCTTTACTGTGCTGTAAAGTAAAATCACTGGAGGGGAAAAACTCGGTGGATTTGAAGGTCTGAGGGCCCTGATCAGGGGAGGCACCAGTTGGGAGAAACCCCTGAAGGATGGATCAAAGCTCAGCCAAGGAACTTGCTGTAAATGCCTGGGCGGAAGCTCGGGTTGTTGGATGCCTAAAGAGCAGTTTTAACCCGATGGACTGGGCTAGGGGACAAGGAGAGAATTCTTTGTGCCTCAGCCAGCACTTTAGACACAGCAGGCACAGGGTGGTCCTTAGGAGGTGGCAGCGTGTCCTGAGGCAGGTTTCACTGCTGGGGACGCAGGGTGAGTCTCGCTGTGACTCTGGGGAGGTCAGAGGAGCACAGGGGCTCCCTGCAGCCTGGCTTTGTTCTGTGCAGCCAGACAGAGAGAGGCTTCCAGAGTCCTGCTGTGTGGAAACGTGTTGTTATAAGCTTTGGAAAAGAAACCTCTGAATGTTCCTTGTCTGTAGGGTGAGGTTCCTGCTCACCCCCACAGCTGTAACTGTACATACATCTCCAATGCATTCGATCTGCTGCATGTGAAATAAAACTGATTTCCCTACTTTGCTCTGTGGGTCACCCTTACTGGTGAGTGCTGCTGCGGTCCGTGCTGCTTGTGGGGAGCCTAAAACTCAACCCATTGTCTCAAGGCCATCCAAACTAAGGGGAAATGGAGAAGTTGCTGTTTCCTAAACCCCCCTTGTCTTTAAAGGTGGGCCTGGTGTCAGCTCTGGGCACTGGAGCAAAGCAATTGGAAAAGCCAAGGTAACACAACACTGCTTGGTGGTGGGGCTGACTTCAGGGGGAGGGCTGGCAGCTGGAACAAACACCCTCAGCCTTTTGAGGCAGCTCCTTCTTAGAAGCTGTGTCTATGGCAGCCAAGAGCAAACCTCAGCAATATGCAAAACAAGGCATTTATTCTTAGAAAAGCACTTGGGTTTATGTACAGTGAACCACAGCGGAAGAACAAAATCGCACTGACTTCAGGATGCTTCCAGCGTGCCTTCCTTGACGATGACTCGTGCAAGGTTCCGTGCAAGAGCAAGTCTCAGCATTTCCACTTTCATCGTCTCAACGCTGTCCTCCTGGAAGTGAGCAGAGCTGGGGTTAGGCTGCTGCAGACAGCAGTGAGCTGGGGACGGGCTCTCCATGGGTCTTGGACATTCAGAGAGTGAGCGCAAGTATCTACCTGTTAAAGGGAACCCCCCAGAAGAGGCAGAGCTGCATTTCCTACTTTCTAGATCACACAGGCAGCACTACAAAGCCTTTTCCTGGCAGCTGCATGAGCAGCAAATGCTTCCTGTGCTGCACCTGGAACCTTCCACAGCTCGAGCTGTTTGGTAGCAGCATCTCCACTTTGCATTGCCCATGTCACGTGCACTTACTTACCTTGGAAAAGCATCCCAGTCCAATCCAGCTCCAGCAGAACAGGGAGGAGCAGAAGTGCTCCAGCACTGGGTTTGTGTCTATGGAAATCCCATTTGACTGGCCTTAACTCGGGCTCTCCCCCTTCTGCCCTCGCACAGGAACGTAAATGCTGTGTGACCCTGGCCCTCCCCATCAAACCATGATCCAGCTGTCCTCAGAGCAGGAGGTACCTGGAATTTCTGCTTGTCCGACTTCCCTGCTGTCAGGTCTTCCAGGCACCGCATCAACTCGTACGTCTGCTCTGCTGAAAATATGACCTGTGGGAAGGGAAGCATTTACTGAAAGGGATGGAGTTTGGGGACATCACGCAACGAGAACTCAGCTGAGAGCAAGAGAACGCTCCCACACTCCCTCGGATCCATCCTGACCCTTTAAACCAGGATAATTCAGGCTGGAAGTGACTCTGGGAGGTCTCTAGTGCCACCTCCTGCACAAAGCAGGGTCAGCTCTGAGGTCAGAGCGGGTACTCTGGGCTCTACCCAGCCATGGGTCTGCAATTGCTCAGCTGTCATTTTCTTGATAATGAAGTACAGAAGAAGGGTGTAGAAGAAGGGAGCACCAGAACAACCTTCAAGCCAAGTACCGAGAGGAGCTGCATGTGCTGTGTACTCCAACGGATCCCACTGCTGCTTTCTAAAGGCAGGGAATCAGGTTAAGAGTGGCTTGTTCTGTCCTGGCTCCTGTGTGCTCCCACTGATGGCACCCTTGGGTGATCTGCAGTCCTGGAAGAGCTCTTTTACACTGGAGATGCACCTCCAGGCTGGGGTGTGGGGAGAAAGGGGGTCACCACTTTGAGATCCCCCGTCAGGAAGGAAGGAAAGAGCCATGGGGTGGGGTTTGCTGTGTGTGACCAGCTGCTCACCTCTTTCTGCTCCAGCAGGGGAAGGGCATCTGTCAGCAGGGTCATCCAGAAGGAGCAGGGAGCGATGTGAGCTGTCATCAGCATCAAGAGCAGCCTGGCAGCCTCCGAGAACCGCTTCTCCCCGTAGAGCCGGTGGAATTCCCGGTACTTGCCTGCACACGGGTGTTGGGGAGGGGGAAAAGGAGTCAGTGTCTGTCAGACCCGGAGGTGGAACCACCCCCAGCTGAGACTCCAAAGCAGCCGGGTCAGGGGGAAGGGGAATGCTGTTAAAACAGGGGCTGGGTGAAAAGGCAGCCAAAAGCCTGTGACTGTGCTGGTAGGATTCACTGACTGAGCCAGGCTGGTCACTCACTGGTGCTGTCTGGTGCTGGGTGTTCACTGGGCAACAGCATGAGTGGCTCAGAGACACTGGTATCATCTGAAGAAACCAGGAACAGGAGGGGAGAGGCAGGGGGTAACTGTTCCCTTTGCCACCATAGAAATGGGGAGGTCTGAACGCCTGCACTGTCTTCCCAAGTGGATCAATGAAACTGAGATCTTTGTTAATGTGGAGAGTTCTGGTTTTGCTAAGAATCAGTTAGATCAGTACTAAGATCAGTTAGATCAGTACTAAGATCAGTTAGATCAGTACTTACTAAGATCAGTTAGATCAGTACTAAGATCGGTTAGATCAGTACTAAGATCGGTTAGATCAGTACTAAGATCAGTTAGATCAGTACTAAGATCAGTTAGATCAGTACTTACTAAGATCAGTTAGATCAGTACTAACTAAAATCAGTTAGATCAGTACTTACTAAGATCAGTTAGATCAGTACTTACTAAGATCAGTTAGATCAGTACTTACTAAGATCAGTTAGATCAGTACTTACTAAAATCAGTTAGATCAGTACTAACTAAAATCAGTTAGATCAGTACTTACTAAGATCAGTTAGATCAGTACTTACTAAGATCAGTCAGATCAGTACTAAGATCAGATCAGTACTAACTAAGATCAGTTAGATCAGTACTGAGATCAGTTAGATCAGTACTAAGATCAGTCAGATCAGTACTAACTAAGATCAGTTAGATCAGTACTAACTAAGATCAGTTAGATCAGTACTAACTAAGATCAGTTAGATCAGTACTAACTAAGATCAGTTAGATCAGTAGGTGAGAACTGCCTGAGGATGAAAGTGAGGTTTATTCTGTGGCTTTGTTTGTACCCACACACTGCAGCAGTGATTCCCACTCAGATCCCCTTCAACTACTGCTTCAAGCTCAAGCTCGAGACATGTGAAAGCTGTCCAGCAAAAGAACACTTGATGCTCCTAAAACTCCCAGCAGGAATATTTTCAGGCCTTTCAGGATGTTTTATCAACAGCACAAAGGGGATTTCTCTCAACCACAGTTTCTAAGCACAGCTTCACGATTAAGCTGTGAATCTTTGGGGCTGGTGACACTGGGCACACAGGGATGTGACCCATTTGCCAAGTCACAGTCAGCTTCTAGGCTTAATTTAGGATCAGGTTTAAAGGAGGGAAATACAGTTCCAGTTTTGCAATCTTGGAGCAAACAGGAACCGATCAAATTCAGGATCACCCTCACTGCAGTGCTGGTGTCAGCCAGGAGTCAGCCCAGCTGCCAACAGCTATTGCAAACTGGTTAGGTTTTAGCCCCAGTGATTGTGCTCCCTAATGGGCAGCTCCAGAGAAAGGTGCCTTTTGGCTCCATTTCCTGTCTCACCCCATCAATCAGAGGCCCCAGAGCAGCTGCAGCCAGGTCACCACAGCCCGAAACCGCTGTTACTGGGCACAACTGCCACAGCAAAAGGGTGGAAGAGAGCTTAAGTTTGAATGAGCTTCGCCTTGGCACATGGAACCAAGAGAGTTTGAGAGTCTGGACAACCTTCTGAAGTCAGTAACATCATCACGTTGTCAAGATCACTTGAACCACTTGTTTCTCTGCCATGGAAGCCGCTTCAGGTCTTCCAGACCACATCTGTTGGTGCTTCAGAGGCTCTCTAGGTAGTGATACTGGCTTGAAACAGACTGTCCTGCTCAAAGCAGTGCAGGACAGATGCTGCTGTGAGCACAGCTGAAAGAGCAGTCTCCTGGTAGTGATCATGCTGCATCCCCATCACCTTCAGCCATTTGCTTTCCCCTCATCACTAAACCAGGATGTAGCCAGATGGAGGAAGAGCCAAATCCAAGTGACCCTGTGGAGTTACCTGTGTTCTAAGTAACAGCCCGGAATGAAAACTGTGCATGTCTCACCAAGAAACGTCAGTCGGTCACTGAGCAGCATGGATGGTCCCAGGTTATCAATGAGGTCCAGGTCAGAGAAGCTCCCCCTTTCACAGTAATCCTTAAGGAAGCTGGGGAGAGTATAAAACACAACAAAAGCTTAGAGGGAGGAACATCATCCACGTTAGCTTTCTATCTCCTAATCCCTTCCCAGAACACTTCACTGTACTGAGCTCCACCTCAATCAGCCCCTTGTGAGGGTTTCAAAAGGCATCAAAACATTTCCTGGAAGTGGCCAGTGAATAAATTGGCCACTCAATTTATTCTGGGTTTTATGGGAGTTGAGATGTGCTCTTTGAAAGGAGTGAGTGAAGGAGGGAGCACAGGAAGCTGAGGCTGGCGGGTGCATAAATAACTCTTCCCAGATCATAACAAAAAGCCCTGGTTTTCTGCTGTGTGAAAATGCTGATAAGCAGCAGGAACAAAACAATTCTAAAAGCTTCTCATCTGTTCTGCTGCAGCCTTCATGATGTTGCTTTTTGCAGAGCTGCTTCCTGGGATGGTTTCCTTTCACCTTCTGTTGAAAGGAACAGAGCAATTGAAACAACCCCAAACTAAACCCCCAGCCCAGCAGTCTCTTACTCCCTGTTCTCACTGCTGAGGACAGGGTTGCCCGGCCACCCATCCAAGGTGTAATTTCAGTACCGGACTCAAACCATGCTGCCCATTTCCATTAGCAAAAAAATACATGACATGGATTGTGAGGGCATGAAAAGCTTAAGATTTGCCAGAGCTTTTGCCCAGGCCTTATCAGCGTCCTCTTCAGGTTTATAACATTCCCCCCCTCCAAGGTCAGATGTTGTGACGAGCTTGAGCAACACCAGGGACACGACAGAACTTCACTCCCTGGGGGTTGAGATTCTTTGCAGAAATGGTGGCTCAGGTGACTCCCATTGACTTGTGTGGAGGTTTCCTGGTGAACTGGACTGGTTAAGAATAACCTGCTTTATAAGAATATAAAGCCCAGAAGGGGCTTACCCTCCACCCAAACCAGTTCCCTGGTGCACTGCACAGTTCATCAAACAGCCCTATCAAAGCAAGGGGAAGGGCAGTTCATGAGGTAAGAGATATTGCCCAAAAAGATGTTTACCGAAGCAAGGTCTAAGAGGCTTGCCCTGTTGGATAAAGCCAACCTGTTTCATCTCTAGACTGCATGAAGTAAAACAGTGTAGAAAAGAACCAGGCAGGGTAGTGCAGATGAGAGTACTCGGGGATGTCATTTGCTGGTCCAGAAGCAGGCACTTGCTCTGAGTGAAAGCCAGTGTCCATCTGCCTGCAGCAGCACCTGCTCTGCTCCACTGCAGTGGCTGACAGCCCTCTCCCCACCACCCTGCTCTGTCAGCATTCCTCTGGGAGCTGCTGCTCACACTCACCGGTCTGAGATGAGTGTAGCAAAAGCTGCATCTTTAGCTCTGATGCTCCAGGACAGTGCAGAGCCCAAGCGGTTATTCCGCAGCGCCTTCATGGCCATGATCTTACAGATGCTACGGACTGAGGAGGAAACACAGGAGAGCAAGGAAAGAATTAGTTCCAGAGACTTCACTTATCACTACAAAACAGTGAGATTTACAAATCAATCACCTTGCTCCTGCATCTGCCTCTGCTCGCAGATCCTCAGCACTTTGAGAGCCTTCTGTTCCGTGTTGAGGGGTATCCGTTCAATGTGAAGCTCCAAATACACTCTGCCATACTCAGGGCAGTAGTCAAAGTAATCGACCCCCAGCTGCCATAGGCTGAGAGAGGGGACAAAACCCACCATCAGGTACTCTGATCATGTACACCTTAAATGAGCACAACAGTAAAGCCACAAGGAGAATCTGGATCTGCATTAATAACAGTAAGTCAGTCAGTATTCAGACCTAAAATGGGTTCTACTTTCTACCAAATACAACTGTGGAACACCTGCAAGCTCCCAGATGCTTTGGTACAAGTTGTCCTGTACCAGGAAAGCCCCAGGACAGGAGGATTCTGCCCAGGTCAGCATGCTCCACAGGTTCTAACAAATACCTTTTGTCTTCCAGTCAGGAGAGAAAACATGCTCATGTTGCATGATCCCTTAAGGACACCTCTGCTGGGATCCAAACAGTGGCTCTGTAAGTTTTGCCTTTTTGTTTCATTAATATGGAGTTATTTGTGTTGCCTGCCTCTGTGTTAGTCTACTGCCTGAGCAAAAACAAGAGACTGGTACCTGTGGTGGGAGAAGAGTCCTGAGGCATACTCCAGCAGGAGGAATTCACGCATGTTTGAACCAAAACTGGGGAGGAGAGAGGAAAGAAACAGGAGTCATTATTTGCACCTCATTGGAAAATAACTGCTGACTTGATTTCACAAGCATTTCAATTTAAATATCATGTTTTCTCATGGGCCATTTTAATCTTCGTTCCTTGGGCCTAAGCTGCAGGTCAGCTTTCTCCTTGGGGAGACCTGCCACATAGCTACAGCACTGAGCACATAGAACTGAAAGAAAAGTGCTTTAAGAAACTGAAACCTCAAGGGAATTCAGGCAGCAAAATCCAACTGCTCAAACTTCAATTCACCCAGGATGCAATACTGGAATTCTTTTTAGGTTCGTTTCTCACCATTCTAAATAATCAACAAATATTTGGGCCCTTGGTTGTATTTCAGATAAAATGGTATTTGAGAATGCTAACACTGTACTGAGGCACTGCTGAACAGCACATCAAATTCATCAGGGCAGCAACTGCTTCTCAGAGCATCTGGGCTGCCTGTAACTTCAGAGGCACACAGAATAGTTAAGAATTGGAAGAAACCTTAAGATCCTCTAGTTCCAGCCCCCTGCCATGGATGACATGCAGCACCTTTACTCTCCGTCTTCTGTACAGGCCCAAGATGCTTCTTTTCAACCAGCATCCACATGCTGCTTCAGTCCAGTCATCTCTACTGCTGGGTGTCTGAATAATCAACGCAAAGAAATACTTACTACAGGTTGTGAGACTGCAGGAGCTTACAGTGGTCCAGCAGGTCAGTCAGATGAGCCACAAACCACCAGTTGCTCAGGGCAATGCTGTATTTGAAACAAGGAAAAGAAAGATAAAACTAAGCCTACGGCTGCCAAGGAATGTGTCACGTTTTCCACAGGCATTTCATCCCAATACAGAGGCTGTATTCCAGCATGATGTCTGGTTGCAATGTCCCAGACCTAATGGAATACTTGTAATTGCTGCCTGCTTCATGTACTTTTGCTAAATCCTTGGAAAGGAGGATGAGGTGGCTGTACCCATATCCTCTACCACAAATCCTACTGCAGTAAATGCACACAGTAGGAATACCTTAGAACCAGAGAATCAAAAACCTTAGAACTCCACCTGCATTCCTTGATCACTTGATGAATCTCAAATTCAAAGGCTGCCATTAAAATCGTGTCTAGAGGCTCAGGGCTGCATTCTCCTCCCAGGAACAGGTCCATGCTAGACTGTGGAATGAGATTACAAGACATGATAAATGCTGAATTTGTGAGATGGTAAAAGAAGACATTTGGTTCGATGTAATAGCCTTGTTTTGGTTATTTTATGGGAAATAACAGGTCACAGAGACTGAACACATTAACAAAAACAAGGTTTTTTTTCCCCTCATTTTAACATAAGGAAACTGGAAAAGCAATTTGCAGGAAGAAGACTGGTGACAGCAGCCACTGAAGAGAGTGGGTCTTCAACAATTATTTGCCCACTGTATCAGTCTCCTGACCCACTTCAGATTCTAGGGAACACTTGACAGGTACGCAGCTGTAGGGTATCAACCCTCCCAAAGGTTTCTGTAAGTCAGTAACCCATGTGTGTGTGTGAAACAGAGGAGAATATCCAGGTAATTCTATTTCATGCCTGTGCATAAAACCGCAGCTCCATCGGCTTCACCGTTGGGTGGGAATACAGGAGTCGGGTAACCAGGAAGTGGTACCAGGTGGTCATGAGTTCCTTCTTCTCCAGTATGGCATCCTCATCTCCCAGCAGGATCTAACAGGAAAGAGACACAGGAGTGATTCTCCAAATCCAGCACTGCACACAGCCGCGCTGGAACTCTTTAGAAGCATTACTCCCAGTTTGCAAAGTTTTAATCAAAATGAAATAACAAATGACAAAGATCCTTCTCAGAGCCCAGTTTCCCCATCAGCCCCATGGCCTTGGGCACGAAAAGAAAATGATCTGCCCAGTCCTGCAAAAGCTGCTGCAAAACAAAGAACACAGAAGACTGGCCTGAAAGCTCCTGACTTAATGCACAGATCATCCTGCATATTCAAGTTGTCTACACACGGTTCCTGAAGTACACAAGAGCCTGATCTGATACTTGTCTGGTTTCTCTCATTCCCAGCAAAAACACACCTTGCAGATGGATTCCATGTGGGAATTGGAAGCAAAAGTTCCATCCTGTAGATACCGCTGACATTCTTCATGCCAGTGCTGCCATTTCAGCTCCATCTCGGTCAGTGTCTGGGTGTTGTTAAGCTGAACAGAGAGGAAAACACCAAGTCAACTCACAGCAGATGCTTAGGGCTGAAATCAATCAGTTGTGATAAAAAGCTAAATCCATTTTTGCACTGTCCTACAGTTTTATTTGAAATGTCTTACTTTACCCATCTGAATAAGGCAAAGGGGAGCCTGTGAGAGGTTACTGTGATGCAGCTGCAGTTTTTCCTCCAAAAGGAAATCACTGCAACAGAGGGAAACTGCTGGAAAAGCCTTCAGAGAATATTCTGTACAAGGGAATAGTTCTCACCAGGATGTTTCAGACACCTGGATAATGGATTCTGCTGCAAAATGATTTTCCTATGTTGGTTTGTCACCTATCAAACTTTTCTCGGGATGGTTGGGTCTTTAGGGCAACTCAAGAACACAAATATTGTTACTGTAAAGGATTAAGACTGAGATGTTTTAGTGGTGAACATACTATACTGTAACAGGAGCCACATGAGAGCAGTTCTCTTTACCCAATGGAATAGCATGATAACAATCCTCTTTATACATACACTGGGCACAGGCATCTTCTTCATCAAGTCATCCAGGATTCTGTACATGTGCATTGATGTGGGATTGGCACTGGCTTCCTTGGAGAGCAAGTGCCGTGCTTCATCCATTCGGCCTTGCAGCACAAAGACATCCACCTGCAAAAAGAACCTGTCTGTGAGTACCACACTGGGCTGGAAAACACCCAGGAGAGTGTCAGAGCTCACTTGTGAGTTAAGTGGAGTTAAATGCTTAAACTCTAGGCCCTGCTAATTCAAGTACACAGTGTCTTGACCTCCGTAGAGGATGAAAATGAAAGGATGAGGATGGGGACGATCTTCAGAATGGCTTCATCTTAAAAGCTATGGTGGTAGACAGCAGCATCCTAGGAATCAGCTTTTAGAGATCATCTAGTGCTGAGTAGGGAAGAGGAAGGTAAAGCACACAGGCTGGGTGGGACTGTACTCACCACATTCCAGAAGAGCTCGTGTTTCGATGGATCTTCACTGCTCAGAACTTCACGGACCATGTTGTCCACATCACAGACATGAAGTCGAACCCAGTCGAGGAGGCGAAGCAGGAGGGGGCCAGCTTTGTGCAGAAAAGATTGCATTGTTAGTTCCCAAGTGTCTGTTCCCAAGCTGCTATCTTACGTGCTTCTAACCCTAGTGGCTTGACAATCACTACCTGAGGTTTACTGACTGGATTTCTACCTGCCATAGTCAAATTACAAAGGCTCAGAGCTCCTCAGCTGTGAGCACTGAGGCTGTGGGAGCGCCAGGCTGCTGACAGAATTGCATGTGGCAAATCAGAACAGCACCACAGTCCAGGAGAAAACCCTAACCAGAAACTTGAAGAAATAAAAGGTAAGTGATTCAGATCATAAATCTTGCAATGCCAAAGGACACAAAGAATGTTCCTGTTTAATTTAGCATCAGTTCGTTATTCTTAACTGAATATAAGGAAGAAATCTGGCACTTTCTGGTTAACTTTTCTTCAGATGAAGTAATCTACAATGTGTGAGTCTCTCTTCTGACTTCTGGGACTGTGCAAGTAGAGTATTTGTTTGCAGAATCCCATTTCCTTCATATTTACTACTTTCAATTGCCAATGTAAAACTGATTTCAGAAACGACATCTAAAGTTAGAGTTGCAGCAGAGTAAATGTTAGTTGACATCAATATATTTGATGCTTAAAGACGTGTTTCTGCTTCAAAGTCAAATAATCTGGCAACAAATTTTGTTATCCCTCTTTTTCCCTACCTGTCAAAAAGAGAATTTACATTGTAGTGCACTACACAAGGGGAAAAGGAGGGAGTCAAATCTAATAGCTTGATATAACTCAATATGAAGAAGGTAATTTAGTGAGGCAGAAGAGGTATTAAAAGGCTTACTGACAAGTGTCATATCTCTAAAACATATTAAAATATGACCCAATAGATGCTATATATATTTTAAACAAATAAATATGCAAACCAAAAGCCCTTCAGTCTTTAATGTCAGGTAGTTCACTGCTCACCTGCAGCTGCTTCAACAAACAGAATCTCACACAGGTTCCAGATCAGCTCCATCGCAGACAGGATGGAAACCTGTAGGATGAAAAAAGCAGGGCCATGTGTCAGATCCAGTCATTATTCCAGTTGTTGGGAATAACATCACGCAAAGACATCTGCTGTCTGTAGCAGTCAGGTAAGCTCAGTTTTTACAGACAAGAGAAATGTCATATTGACATTTCAGAGATACATTATCAAAAGGCAGCAACAGGCCACAACTTGGCTACACAGATTCAGCTTAGAAACTACTGCCACTGTCTGTGTACTGAACTGCAGTGACGATCCATCACCAGTGGGCAAGACTGAGTAGTACAGTGGTACACAGGAAGTGTTATTTTCAGCCTTTTTGCACTCCTAAGATTTAATACAAACAGCAAAGAAAGGCCAATGAAGCAACATCACTGCAGCTACCAGGACAAAGCTACTGTAAGCACTGCTCTTCCTATACACTCATAGTGAACATCTGGAGCTTGCCATGAAGCCTATTGGAACTTGTATGTTTGAGGGGTGAAGTTTCGGAGAGCTAAGTACTGGCTCACAGCTGACTTTAAGAGACCAGAAAACATCACCCCTATAACACTGGATATGTGCTCAAGAAACGGAAGTGAATTGAGATGTTGGGCTCTTTTTTTTTGTTCTAGAAATAAAGGGGCTAACTATTCCCATTTATTCTTGGTCACAAACTGCATCCAATATACTAAACCTGAATTGAATCTGCCACAGTGTTGGCCTCCTTGATGGATTTAATAGCCAGGATTAATACTCTAGTGTGACTACACGACATTACCTGGGTGCTGTACTGGTTTTGCAGGGCAGGGTCCCGGGCTGAAACTGAGGGAGGAACAAAGAAAGTCAAAGTGTGAGAGATTTACCTTTCACAGCCCTTTCTGGGCTCACAAATGAAGACAACAATATGTGATCACTCACCAAGCACAGACCTGAGTACTAAGTTTTATAGAAAACTTTGCTTTATAAATCCTGTGCAAATCTGGGTATGGCAATGGGGAATAGATGGAAGAGTAAAATCTCCCACTTTTTCAAGGGAGCCAGCTGTTAATTTGGACTCTGTTTCCCATATGACTATGAAAAGGCTGCAAATCCCCAGAAAATCTGTTCAAATGTGGTACAAAAATATAAATCTCTGACCAGATTTACAAAGTTGGAAATCTGGATGGAGATTTCATTTTACAGTAGTTGTGACAACTCACAATTGAAATGCTACTTTATAATCCCAGGTAGCATTTCCTTTTATTGCTGTAAGAGAACAAACTTACCAGCCGCCTGGTGCATGTCCTCCATGCAGGCTCTGATCACCGAGCGGTAGTTTTTACTCACTTGAACCAAACTGCCAAACACAGAAAGGCTTCAGTTAGAAAGTGCTGTTTGAGTTTTAGCCTCGTGCCTGTTGACAACTAAAGCTTTGCAAGTTCCTCTGCAGCGGCAGACGCTCCCAGTACTAGAGTGAATCAGTGGGGATCAGTGAGGCTGCGTGCAGTGGTTGCTGTATGCTGGGAACGCAGCACAGTTACTTGGTTTGTTACTTTGGGGTTTTTTACCCCGTAACACTCATTGTTTCTGCACTGCAGCTGAATACAGCAGCTCGGAGCAGACTGGTCAATTGCATCCCCCTCACCAGAGGCATTTCTAAGTCCCAGGCACTTTTCCCGGCTGGAGAAGGCGCAGGGAAAGCGGGTGTTTCCCTCCCTCCCTCCCTCTCCCCATCCACTCACTGCGCTTTCCTCGCCTTCCCCGCCAGCTCCTCCTCGCTCCGCTGCAGCCCGATGAAGATCCCGTGCGACTCATTGAAGAGTTTCCGCAGGGTGTGGATGTAGATGTCCTCATCCTTGCGGACCACGAAGACGCGGGACGCGCTCGCTCCTCCATCCGCGCTACCTGCAACACACGCGCTCAGCGCCGGGGCACAGGGGCCCGATCCAGCCCGCCCCGGCCGGGACCCACCTGTGCGGTCGAAGCGTGTCTCGCACACCAGCACCTCCGCGGGGCCCCAGGCGAAGCAGAGCTGCCTGGCGGACGGGTCCGCGCCCGGCACCACCTGCGAGGGGACAGCGGCACGTCAGAGCCGCCCGCACGGCCCCGCACCGCCCCGCGCCCCCCGGCCCGCACCATCAGCGGCGGCTCCGCGTCCAGCTCCTCCATGGCGGCTGCCGCGCTGCGCTCCCGACAAGGCCCCGCCGCGGCTGCCCCCGCCGCTGCCTGCGCCGCCCCGCAGCCCCGCCGCGCTCCGCCGCTTGCCCCGCGCCGCTGCCCGCCCTGGGTGAGAGCCCGGCCGGGGGAAGGGGCCCGGCGGGGATGCGCCGGCTCGGGGCAGGCGCCCACAGCTCAGCCCCGGAAGCGCCGCTGGGTCCCGAGGCCCCGCCGGGGCGGGGCGGGCTCCGGTGCCTTGGGCGCTCCCCTGAGGCCTCCGGAGCCAGCCAGGCAGGGGCTGCCCCGGAGCGCTGGAGCTGCACGGGGGGCTCCGGGCGATGGTCCCGGGCAGGGAGGCAGCGGGGGTGCCTCGGGCAGCACGGAGCGCCCCGGAACCGGGCCCGGAAAGGGAAGGGGCCGCCCCATCCCCACGTACTTCATGTTGCTGTCTGGACGGTTTCGGTGCTGGCTCTGGTGCGCAGGGATCTGGCTGGCCAGTCAGCACTGTCTTGGTGTTCACTTCATTGGCTTGACTGCCTTGTAATAACTGGTTTGTCTTCTTTATGCACTAAAGACACTCTGGGGTAAATGAGCCTCCAGGTTGTCGCAGGTGACATTCTCTCATTGATAAAGTTGAGTAATCAAGTTATGTGCTTTATGACTTAAGTGGGCTGCCTGGAGGTTGGAGAAGGTCTGTAATGAAGCATTAGATTGATGGCAGCAGATCAGGGACATACGCTGGCAGATGTGGGGAAGAACAGATCTGTTGTGCCCTGCTCACTTCCTCAGGGTCAGGAGATGTTTTCCCTTCTCTGCCTGGCAGGCTCAATACCCCCAGAGCCTGATGGACATTCTGCTAACGCTGGGAGCTCACCTATGGATGGCCTTGAACTTAAGGATCCATTAATAACTTGGTGTGGTAAAGCCCTGACCACATGCTGCTCCTTTCCTTCACTCTGCTCTTTCCCATGTCTGCACGCTCCTCACTTTTTGCTTGTTCCTCTCACTAATGAACTCATTCAGTGATCCACTGTTTTGCCCTAGCAATGCTGCCTCACTGAGCTGCCACCTGGAAGAAGGCAACAGGCCCTCAAATTGGTGCTTTAGAAAAGCTCACTATTTTCAAGATAGCTTAAATCATTTGCTGACCCCATACAACCGCAACACTCCACTGCTAAATCCCCCTTTTTTACTTTACTGGCTCCTGCATCTGTCGTTCCTAATAACAATCAAGCCAGCGGTTATCTTTGGTAACAGCACGTTGTGTTGTGTTGCCACTCATGCTGAGCAAAGGCAGTGGTGTCTGCGTGGGGCAGGCAGGAGGAATGGCTTGTTGCAGGGTAGAAGAACATAACTCTTCAGAAACCTGCTTGAGAAACTGAGACTCACGGGTTTTCAGACAGCTCATCCTTCATTGTGGGTACGAGGGCTGTGTTCTGGGGGCACGTGGGGATGTTGGGAGCTCTGTTGTACAAATTCATCTCCTGGCGTACAAAATGGTGCAGACAAATTGTATTTCTCCTTCACAAACCTGCTCCCCAAGAAGGAAACGAGGCGTGGAAACATTTCAGGAACCAACACGTGGAATTCTTTTTCCCAGAGATGGAATTTCTCTGGAATGCTCACTGTGCCGCTGCCCCATTCACTTCCCTCCATCTGCAGGCATTGAAGAGGAGGAGCTCAGAGGGACAAAAAAGCTTTGCCTTTTGCTCCCCTCTGCTGCAGCCTGGATCCTGCAGGACCAGGTCTTTTGTATTTCCCAGCGTGGCTTCTCCCCTGCTGTGCCCTTCTGGCCAGTTCTCTGGGGATTTTAGCACTTAACTGGTAGCTCCATCGAGTCTCCTGAATAACGTGAGTTTCCTCTGTTGCTCTATAAGAAGATAAGCCATATAAATAAGAGGTCTGTACAAACCTGCCCTGTGTAATTGATGGTGAGACCAGTGGTGGAAACACTTCTCAGCTTTTTTGAGCACGTACAACATCCACAGTGGTAGCAAAACCTCATATGTTCTCATAAAATCTAGTGTATTTTCCTGTCTCAAGTTCTGTTTGTAATACTGGCCTCGGTGTATGTCTCAGTGCCACTCCTGCATTCAGTTCTTCCATGCTGCTCTCAGGCCCTGACCAGCTTCATCCCACTTCTCCCCAAAGAAATCCTCCTCCTGGACCTGCTGCAAAGAGGTCTTCCAAGAGGGAAGGGAGAGCAAAATAAGGCAGGACCACGGAGCACCATCAGTCTCGTGATGCCCTTCCTCCCAGCAGTGCTCCTATGTGATGTTGCATCATCTCTAAAAATAGAACTTAAGGTCTCTTGGGAAATGGCACTTGTCTTTTGTTCTGCGAAGCACCCCTCGTGCTCAGAGCCTCGCTTAGAGAAAGCTATGTACCAAGTAGAAGACTTGAGTGGGGTTTAAGATGGTTTATTCCCTTGTCCTCACAGATAGTCCTGTTTCTTAGCAGGATAATGGACTTCAGGTCACAGTGACATTGCCCATTGCTTTTCAAGGTCACAGTGACATTGCCCATTGCTTTTCAGAGCTAGAAGAAAAGGTGAAAGGCGATCACAGGAGGCTGAGTCACCATTAGGCTGCCTGAGGGGGGATTTGTACAGCAGGGGGGTGGTTTCTGTAGTCACAGGTACTTCTTGCCCTCCTGGTAGCTTAAGTAAGTAGAAAAAGCAATAGCATGAGGCATTAAATGCAGGGAAAACAGGCAGGATGGACTGACTGGAAATCTTGATGATAAGGAAAATCACACAGGTAGGAGGGGAAAGTACAGCTCAAAGGAGTATCTTTGCAGCCACAATTGAGACCAGCATCCAGGTTGCTTTGCTGGGTTAGATGGGGCTCTTCCAGTGCCTGTGATTCCCGAACTGACTTGTTAAGGCTCTTCAGGAATGAAGTCCTAAAAGGTTCTGTGAAGCTCTAGGTGACCTTGGATCATTCAGATCACTGAAGCAGAGGGAAAGCTTTACAGCCTATGGGAGCCCAGTCTACAAGGAGACCGTAGAAGACTTCATGGCCTGTGTTTTATATGGGAGTGTGTCTGCAGAATGAGCTTTGCTCAGAAGTTTCTCTTCAGTTGATAGCTCACGATTTAAGCGCTTTAATCCGGACAAATCCCACCTTGCAGTGTCTCCAGGATGCTCCCTAAACACAGGCCTGGGTGTTGGTGTCTCAGCCCACATGAGCAGCTCCGGGTGGGGCTGATGGACACCATTAATGGTGAATGCAGCCCTGAAGCGTTCACAAAGGTCCTTTTTGTGGCGTTTTGTTTGTGCTGTGAAGGAGAGGATGACAAATGGCAGCAGTGGGTTGTGAAATCCTTGGGGTTACTGGGAACTCCCCCTTCTCCTCTATTGAAATGAAGGAGACCACTTGCATCATTAGTCTATCTTATGTATGTATGATGATCTTTGAGGTGCTGCCTCACGTCCTTAGCTCATTGAAGGACACAAGCAACCCTTGACTGCAGTTGTTATCACTATATCCAAGCTATGTTTTTGGGATGCAGCAGAGCAGGGCTCCGTTCCCTCTGCAGAAACCACCTCTTTTGGGGCACGAAACTCCCCGATGGGAAGGCAGGGGGCGGCAGGGGCGTAGCAGATGGCTGTCAAACCTCGGTGAAACAGCGAGGGCAGGACTTGGGGGGCAGAAACCCCTCATGTTTGAGGAGGCCCAACAGAAGGCCGAGGCAGAGGGGGAGCACCACGGGAAGGTGTGTGTGTGTATGTGTTTGAATGTGTTTATATGTGTGTGTGTGTATGTGTTTGTATGTGTTTATATGTGTGTGTGTGTGGGGAGGGCGCTTGCACGCGTGCCCCGGGCTGAGGTGCCTGAGGGGGGGGGGGGGGCCGCGGCGGCCATTTTGAGTCGGACAATACCCGCCGCACAGGCACGGCGGGCCCCGCTGAGCGCCCGGCGGGGCGGGGCGGGGCGCGCGCACGCAGCCGTTGGGGCGCGCGCACGCTCCGCCTCCCGCCGGCCCGCGTTATGTAACGGCCGCGGGGAGCGCGCGCGCGCGCGCGCCACCACCGCCTCCGCTCTCCCCCTCCTCGCCCGCCCCCCCCTCCCCCCCTTTGTCCCCGCCCACCGCAGCGCGCGGGAGCCCAATGGGCGGCGGGGCCGCGCCTGGGGGGGGGTGGGGGGAGGGGGGTGGTTGGGGGGAAGGCAAGAGGGGGGCGGGGGAGAGCCCGTCGGGCGCGCGCACGCACCTCTCTCTCTCTCTCTCTCTCTCTCTCTCTCTCTCTCTCTCCTCCGTCGCGCTCGGTTGTTCCTTCCCCCCCTTTGTGAGGCGCTCGGAGTGGCCCGGACATCGCTGACTCGCCATGGCCGACGAGAAGCCCAAGGTGAGGCAGGCGCTCTCCCGCCGCCCTCCCTCGCTCCCGCCGCCCTCACTTCGCCCCTGAGGCGGCGGCGGCGGCGGGAGGAGGAGGAGGAGGAGGAGGAGGCCCGTGCCCGGCCCTGGCCCTGGCCCGGCCCTAGCCCCAGCCAAGCGGCCTCGGCTCCGGCGCGCCGGCTTTGCGCGCCATTTTCCTGCGCACCCAGGCCGCGGTCGCTTCCCGCCCCGTCGGGGGAGGGGGGCTGGGGCCGCAGCCTCCCGGGGCGGGCGGGGGATCCCCGGGGAGGGTGGCGGGGAAAGAAGAGGGGGGCTGAGGGGGGCGAATCCGGGCTCCCTTCCCGCCCTCCTCAGGGAGAGAGGCAGGGCCGGAGGCGGTTGCTGCCGCTGCCTTCCTCCTCCTCGCGCGGCCGGATCCGGCCTGCCCTGCGCGGTTGGCGGCGCAGCATCCCCGCTTGCAGCCAGCCTCTCGCCGGGGCACTTGCCAGCCCCTTCCCGTTCGGTCCTGCGGGAGGGGCGGGCGGAACATCGCTCCCTGCCCCCTTTTGTGCTGCCTCCGGGCCCGGCGGCCCTGGCCGCCCGGGGCGGGGGGGGGGGGCCCTGGCTGGAGTGGGGGAGCTTCGCTTTCCACATCAGTAATTAAACAACCACAGCGAAATAATAATAACTAAAACCCCCACCACAACCAGCCCCGCCGCCGTCTTCTCCCTCAGTTGGTATTTTTTCCCTCGTTTTCAACGGGGTTCGGAGGCATCTCTCACATGGCGGCGGCGGCGACCCGCACCCGGCCCGGGGCGTTTGTCCGAGAGGAAACACAGACAAACACGTTACCCAGGAGCCCGGTGGTGGTCGGTCTTCTCTTCCCCTCCGCATCAGAACGCGAACAGCGGAGTTGAAGTCGGTTCTCTGCAGTTTGTGCATGTGGAAGCGACAGGACCGGACTCGGGGTTTCAGAGGGGTTTTACTGGGCGCTTAATGAAGGAGGAAGCTTGGTTCTTGTCAGGTTTTGCCACCTTTTCACATACGGCCTTTTAAAGTAGCTTGAAGTTTTCTTCAGAAGGACTTCAATGGGTAGGAAAAAGTTTGAGGTGTAGTAAGAAACCCACTTGGTAGCGGTGGAGACCGTAGCTATAATATAATTAACTTTATTCCTTTGGTTGTGAGCTGTGGTGTTGCATATTATTGTGCCCTTGTTAGAAATAACTACTTTTTGATCTTTAAATATGTTGTAAAACAATTGTCTTAGTTTTTCATTGCTACCTGACATGTTAACCAATGACAGCCAATATCAGTTGGGTTTGGGGGGTTCTTCTTGTGTGTGTGGCTTTTTTCTTTAAAGTTTCAAATAAAAACTACTGAGCTTTATCTCCTAACTCAGATTTTCAAGCTATAATGCCCTTCATTTCCTCCTTTTTAATGACCTGTTGCACTGTGGTGAAATGTTCACTTCTTGTTTCATACCTTTTTTTTTTAAAAAAGTGTGTTTTTTTGTCTTCTTCTTTCATTTCCTCCACAGGAAGGAGTGAAGACTGAAAACAATGACCACATTAATCTGAAGGTGGCAGGGCAAGATGGGTCTGTGGTGCAGTTTAAGATTAAGAGGCATACACCACTTAGCAAACTAATGAAAGCCTATTGTGAACGACAGGTATGGTTCTTGTGTGATCATCAGGAGAGGGCTGGCGGGGAGGAGGTGGTCTCCAGAGGTGACACAATAAAGACAGTAGAGGCTTAGATCTATGGAAATGTTCAAAATGATAAAGGCTTAACAGAAAGTAATTGTGTTGTGGGGCGAGTGTTGCACTTGGGATCTGTTACAGAGTGGACTGATAGGGTTGTGACAGGAAATGGGTAAAATAAAGATCCGTTGTTATCTTTGTGAAATCTGTGTTAGAGGTGGAGGCTCTTGGGAGGCGACTGTTATTCTATGGCTCAAAAGTACCTGTATGGAAAGGGTGGGTTGGGAACCTGTGGTATGAACTCAGGATAGGGACTTGAGTGGTAATCAGAGGTACTTTTATAACTCTGAGTAACGTCTTGGTGTGGTCTTAGGCTTCTACTTTATTAGCTTAGTATTTCACCGGGTACTGCAGCATTTAAAGGTGTCAGATGTCCACCTTGAGAAGGAGCTTGTACGGTTAATGCTGAGCGTGGGTTGTTTTTTTTCTTGTGGCCTTGTCAGATTAATCCTCTGAGGAGCAAAAATCCTTGGATTTTGTTGGTGTAATGGCAAGTGCAGGCAACTATTGCAAGTCTTACACCCACCTGTAGAAGAGCTGTGCTATTTAACACTTTAATCTGGAGCTTGTGGTTAGGAAAGTTCTGTCTCTGCTGTCCATGATTTTTTAATGACTGTCTTGCCTTTAAAATGTTCCATCTATACAAAAGTGTTTGGAACTAGGGAATGTTTGGTTTGTTTTTTTTTTAAACACAAATATTTAGTGATACCATCAAATACAGTAAAATCGGTATAAAATACTGAGGTAACTGTTTCACTACCAGGAAAAAACAAACTCTCATTCACATTCAGAGGGGTAAAACCTTTTTGATTTACCCTTTGCCTCAGCAGGATAGTGATACAAATAAAGACAGGGCAAATCAGCTCTCACTGAATGTGTGAATATGTTCTTGTATGGGTGTTCTGGGGACAAATTAGTGAGTGTTTGAAGTGTGAACTCATTTTTCCTACCTCTGTCATATAAACTCTTGTTAGATTATGCAGATCTCTGTGTACTGCTTTTGCAGACATGAAGTGCAGTTAGATCTCTCTTGGTCAGTTGTCTCTAAAGTCCTGGGAAAGATGATTTTAGAAGCACCATTCATATTTAAGTGACTTGGAAACAAAAGTGAGACTATAAACTCATCACCTGAATTCCTCATTTGTCACCTGGAGGAGAAAAAGAATAAATCTTTATAATGGGAGACATTATTTCTTGTTTCAGTTTGAAGGCAGTAGGTGTGCAAAGGATATTGTCTGCAAATTGCATTTCTGAGGTGCTTACTTTGTTTAGAAGCATTTGTTCTGCCTTAGTCTAAAAGTTAGATTTTAGTTTGGTTTTGTAACTGGGCACATCCAGTCTTAAAATCCTTAAACTGTGGACTTCAGATCTAATTTTGGAGAGGTGGAAGCTGCAATAGTAGAGAATTGAGCAGCTTTAAAGGAAAATCATGTATTGCATGTAGTAAACCTAAAATGGAAGTAAAACCTTGACTGATACTTGCAGAAGATCAAGACTATTCGTGTGGGGAAAACTAATTCGTGGAACAGCCAATTTCTTGTGGCTATTAATCTCGCCAGGGTACCATTGTTGAGGATGTTTTCAGCTAACACTTATCCAGCTCATAAAGTTGTCAGGAGCCTGCAAAAAAACCCCAACACTTTTGGAATGGGAAAAATATATTTTAAGCAACACAATGACAGAGAAAACAGCTCCAACCAAATGTTGCTGTGCAAAAATGTGTTGCTGCCATGCCACTTTGCCACATGGTTTTTTTAAACAAGATGATGTTCTGAGTGAACACTGCAGAGTCTGAGTCATGTTGGAGAAGGCTTTTGCTCTGAATTTTAAATTGTGACTGAAAATTTTACTCATTCTTTCTTAAAATCTTTTTTTTTTTTTTTCTGAAAAATTTCAAGAACAATGAACTACGTTTTGTGTGATAAACCTGCTCTTGCAGGGCTAAATGAAGGCTGCTCTTCAAATACAGAGGTGCCAGAACAGCACCCTGTTGGATTTACCTCAGCTTGACTTGTAGGGAGAGTAGATAGAACTGGGGAAGAAGTAGACACCAAGGTTCTTGATTCTGGTTGTATCCTCAAACTTCATTCATCTTCCTTTGCAGAACATGGTGTACAGTAGAATACCTTTGAAAAGTCGTGAAATTGAGGCTTATGTTATTACTAGAAGGGGTTGTTGCTCTTTAGTTCTTTTTGAGTTGGCCCAGGCAAGAATGAGCCATCCCCTGCGGATGGAAGAGGTCAGCAGAGTAACTGTGAGTGTGGTAGAAATGCTTAAGATGAGTTCAGATCCTATTCAGTAGTTTCTGGAAGTAGAAAATTCCTTTATCTTTTTTAAAGTTTCAGCTGTGCAGGGAACAACTTTGATCCATTGACTTCTTGTAAATAGGAATTTGAGGTCAGAAAGTTACCATCGCCTGCCCTTAGGTGCTGCAGACTAAGAGATGGTGGTTGCATTTATGGGACAAATGCTTTTGGTTTTGGGGAGGATCAAAAAGGAATATCGACTGTTACTGTTTGACATCTGTTACCCAAAGTGTTGCATCTAATTTTAAGTCTATTATTATTAAAAAGCTCTATAAAAATCCTGGCTTTTGGAGTGAGCACTAGAAACTGCTTTATTTTACCTTCCAGTCAGTGGGGGCACTGTTGCTTCTCTTAGTAGTTGGCCACAATACAATTATTAATAGAAAACAGATTGCGAGGATTTGTAGTGAAATGCCTTAAAGTTAGTGCATGAGGGGAGTATGAAAAGTATATTGTGGCATTTAATGATCATGCTGACAAGTTCAAGAGAAAGCTAGGGAGTACTTTTACACCAGACTTACTTCTCTTTTTTGCTTCCCTTTGTGCAGGGGTTGTCAATGAGGCAAATCAGATTCCGGTTCGATGGGCAGCCTATTAATGAATCAGACACACCTGCACAGGTAAATAGCAGAAGAAAGGCTAAAGAACTGCATTTGATACTTGCTGCAGGTGTTGATGCTTCTCTTGCATATGAAATACTTGTGTAATTGTATATATTAGTGATTAAACTGGATCTTTTTTTAGCAGTATTATGGTTGAACTAGTTTAGGATTGTTGGAACTGGAATCTCAGACTTCTGTAGCGTTTTAAATAATGAGTCTGTATCACCAGGAGTAAAATAAGAAATGGAAGTGCAGTGTACAGATGGTGAGTCTTGTAAAACTGTCACCTTATTGAGTCACAGCTCTGAGCTAAGAGTTGGTAAGTCAAGAACTGAGCTTTTCCTGAAGCAGTGGCTTTCTTTTTTCTGTAAGAGGTTTCCAGGATGTTATCAGGGTCCTGTTTGCAAACTGGCTTTTGTAATGCAGAAATAAATCTGCTGTTTGTAACTGGAAGCTCTGTTTCAGCAGCATAGAATTAATGAATACCGTGGAGCTTGTGTTTTGGGGTTGTAACAGGGTATAATCAAGGTCATTCCAAGAACAGAATGGTTTGCTGTGGCTTTTGAGTACTTCTCTGTACTGCTCTACATAGCTGTGTTTAATCAGTGTTTCCAAGTGATACAGGTTGATGTGCTTTGCCAGAGCTACTTGTTATGAAATAAGGGATTCTTGGTGTTGGAGGGTTTATAATAGATCTGTATTTTGTAAGCAGTTGCTTCAAAGAATGTGCCTCTTATGGGCGCAATCTGTGCAACCTTTGAACTCGGAATGCTGATAATCAAGGTAACAGTGCTTTTTTCTCCATCCATGTTATGCTGAAGCTCAGGATCGCAGCTGTTTATAGCTGTGGTAAATGCCATAGACCTGTTTAGTTTCCTAGAGTAGAAATTGAGACTGTTTAGGAATATAACATTAGTTACAGCAACTCCTTCAATCTTCCAATAGATTTTTATCACTAGGTAACTTCAACATCCCAGAAATACCAGCTGTAAAAATTAGGATGAAAAAGAGACTTACATTTATGAAGTATTGCTGTTGCTCACTGGCAGTTTATTACATGGGTGACCATGTGAAGCGCTTTATATCATGCTTGCTGATGCTTGGTTTTACTGCCTGCCTGGGGGCCTTAATTACAGTCTGTTTTCTTTAGTGCTGTAGCTGAACCCATTTGAACAACAGCAGCAAGGTGGAGTTGTGTCAATGTCGTAAGGTAAACTGAGGAAGTAAATAGGAGAAAGAAGATGCCATGGAAAAGTAGGCAACTGAATCAAAGTATTACGAATGCTGATCTTTTCCACAGGAGTCCTACAGTGCACCCTGAAGTTGTATACTAGAATCCATTCTAGGACAAGAATTACCAACTGGCTTTTTGGTTTTGCTATGTAATTTCTTTGCTCTTGAGTTCTGGTGTGTAGGTTAAATGTACAAAGTGATGGTAATGGAAGGGAGAGGGGCTGGACTGCTTAAGCTGCATACAAAGTAAATGTGAACATAGGAAATGGGAGAACAACCGAGCCTATAGTAGATACCTGAGAAGAGTTAAAAGCCTTTTCTGTCTTTCTTTTCTGCTACAGTTGGAAATGGAGGATGAAGATACAATTGATGTGTTCCAGCAGCAAACAGGAGGAGTTTACTAAACAAACCAACACACAAACAACCTGCTACTTTCCTCTGCAGAACTGTGCTCCCACAGGCGACACATTCACAATTAGACAAACGAGACTTGGTTCAGCCACATCCTGACTACTGCAGTAGAGTTTTCTCTCTTCTCTCTCTTGATTTTTCTTTTTTTTTTCCTATTCCTTCTATTGTACATAAAGTAACTGGTGTATGTGCACAGACATAATGCATATTTTTTTTAACTAAATGGCCAATGGTATGTTTTGATCAACATTTAATGGAGATGGGGTGGGAAAAACAAACTGGTTCTGTGAAAAATGCCCCTTTCTCCGTTAGTGGCATGCTCCTTCTCCTTTTATCTTTATATTCCAGTAAGTTATTTTGCTCTCACTGTTTAAAAAACCAACAAAAGAACCTTGCATACCTTGTTTGATTGGATAATTTCAATGTTTTTTCTTTTATCATTGTAAAACCAAGGACAATTTTATAACTTTTTTGTACGTAGCTGTTACATGTAGAGCAATCTCTGTCTAAGTAGGGTTAAATTACTCTAAAAAAAAAAAGAAAAAAAAATCCTAGATAGTTTTCCCTTCAAGTAAAGCGTCTTGTTGTTTAAATAAACTTCTTGTTTAAAATAACCAGGTTTCTTTAGTTTTCTCTGGAGTAACAGTACTCAGCACTTATGTTTCTTTCTCTGCAGCACTTTACGCTTCCCAATGCTCAGCTTTCCATGGGGTAAGTAAGTATAATTCCCCTTTTACAGATAGAAGACTGCTGGATAATGAAAGGCTTCTTTAAGCCCTCCCAGTTGGTAGCTAAATTGGAAGTAGAAGTTGTTTTTCTCTTTTGATTTCTTGTTTTAGATGTTCAGCTAAGGCAAAAATGTTTCAATGGGCAAACTGCAGAGTGTTGGACTTTGGGTTGAGCTCTTTTTGTCAGTCTTTAATAGAAGCATCAATATTGTTGTAATATCAGTATTGTTCCAGTAGCTTATTTAAAACTATTTTAATGATTTTTGATGTAAAAATTAAGCTAAAAAGAGCAAATAATTTCATTAACCATTCACTTTCCTGTGGTATCAGATAGGAGATGCTTGGAAATGCGAAGCACAAATAACCTGAGTTCTGGGTTTTGGGTTTATTTAGCAATGGTGGCATAGATTCCAAGCTCTTGCTTTATCATGGTGGTAAAGCAAAAAGATAACCTCTTTCCTGCTTGGAAGAGGAAGAGGCTGGAGGTACCAAAGGGGAGCTGGTGCACTGATGTTTTTCATTAGTCTTTTCCACAAGGCTGGTGATCTGGAGCTTTCTCCTGGGGAAGTTTGCAGTGGAATCCATGGGCATTCATGAAAGATTGACCTGTTGACTCTGTGCCCCTAAAGCATTCTCTGATGTCCTGGAAACACTCCCAACATCTTGTAGTGTCTGCAGTGAGCTGATGCTCTTTCTGGTATTAACTTATTGGCAGAGCTCACTTGCGGGTGGTGGGATTTGTGATGGTCAGCTCAGGAAGTGATTATACGTGAGGCCAGTGCCTGCTGGATCTGGAAACGCTCTGACTTTCTGGCACAGTGTCAGATCTGTGCATTTAGCTGATGGACGTTGATCTGTTTGACTTTTGTCATGATTTTAACACATTTGATATAACATTACTTTTTAGAAGAAAACTAGCATTGTTTTTGCAGTTGCTTTTGACTATGGAGCTGAAGAATGACATCTGCCATTTGCCATTGGTTTCATTGTAGGGAATTCTCCTGCTAAGGAGATGATTTCTTCCTCTGGTATGTACCTTAGAGACTTCTGTGGTATATTGCAAGGTTGGAATTCCCTCTTGTGAACAAATGTTTTCATATCCAAGCTCACACAGATGTGGAAAAAACTTCTTGGGAAGAATAAAAAAGGGGTGTGTGTGTGTGTGGAATATATTTCAACACCTTTCCTAGGTTAGACATTACTTGTTGGCTTTAGAATCTCTGGCACTGATAACAGTGTCTAAAATTCTTTCACCTTGATGTCATGCCAAGACTTCTCCCAGGAGAAAGCTCTCTCTTATCTTGTTTAGCCAAAAAAGATGTTTGGACTTGCTTTGGTTTCTGAAGAAAGGGTGAGGTCTCCTTAAATGCAGGGATTTTTCCAGCCCAACTTCAACCTGGGAAGCTCAAAACTCCCTACTGTATCTTGCCAACTATTTCTTCTTTCCTGAGGCCATAAAAGCCAAGTGACAGGTACTGAACATGCTTTCAAAAACAGTGTCTTAATTTCCTGAATTAAGAGGGGCACTTCATTTGTCATGAACTTACGTGCAGCATTTGCCTAAATGTCCTCATTTCTCACGTCTCTTTGCTATTCACCTGGGTTTGCGCCTCATGTTTCTGCAATAACTGCTCTAACAGTGCTGGATGGTGGTGGTGTGAATTGGTGACTGCAGTCAGAAACTGATGACTTGAGCTTTCCCTTGATTAGACGGGGTCAAGAAACTGTCTCAAGTGGCTTAATTCCTCCAGAGCCTCCAACACTAATTTCCACTAGTCCAGCAGACTGTTGAGTTTGCACATTCTAATGCATGTCTGTGGACACAGCAATGCAGAAATGCTGTGTAAAACCTGCTTTTAAAACCTATTCTTGTACAATTCATCTTAGCAATACTCTCATCAGGACAGAATTTGGTGCTCATTGGTGCTCATTCCTCTGTTGCTGGAGAATTTACCTGTTGATTCCTGTTTGCTGGGACCTCAGTGGGTTTCCTCTTCACTGCGAAAGCTGCTTCTAGGGGTGAGGATTCAGAAGTTCTGTGAAGTGCAGGGGTATGAACAATTCAGAACAGATTATTTGGAGTCCACTTGGCTGTTTGGCCTGGCTTGGTTTATAGCAGTTCTTACACTAATAGAAGTCCACATGTCAGATGATAATGGGAAACTGGGTGCAGAGGTCTTGTCACATTGGTTGGGAGGTGAGTTTTTCATGTTTATAAACAGCTGGGATCTCTCAAGAGCCTTGGCAAATGATATTATTACCCACAGCTTTCAAATTATACATTCTGAAGTGATTGCCATGCAATTTAGTTAATGTTCCTCTCCTGGTTTCTAAATGAAAAAGAATGGGGTAAGTCATAGTCAGATCCAATTCTCCAGTGAGTTCTTGTGGATGATAAGGCCTTGCCTTTACTGTATGCTGGGTCTTCAGTACCTCAGACAGTTTCAATTGTGGAATGGGCAGTACCAGTCTTTAAAAAGATGGAAAGTTGAGGTATTTTTATTTCTGGAAGGGGTAATGGCAGACTGGAAGTACAGCTGGTTGTGGTGGGACTCTTTAGTTAACACCTGAAAGCCAGAGCCTCCCTTTTATCTGCACAGGGGGGATGACACCTGTTTAACAGGGCTCTTGTTCAGTACGAAGTAGCCTGAGATGCTGGTTTCAGAGGTGTTTTGGGAGTGCAAGGCTGGTCTGAAACAGAATATGCTGAGCTGACAAGAGGGTAAGGAAATACTCTGAGTGGTGATGTGAGAGAGATTCTTGTACTGGCTATAGAGGTGTTCTCAACAAAAGCAAAGCACCTCTAGTGGCAGTATGATAGTTGCTGCTTCAAGATCATGACAATACCAAAACAGATAAGAGTGTTCCTGCAAAGGTTGTGTCAAAACAAGATTGTTTTCTTGCAAGAATATTCCTTTCTAGTACCTTGACTTCATTACTGCTGAGTCAATGTAATGTAAGTGCTGTCGTTTCATCTGTCAGATAGCGGTTCTATTGTGACCATCACTGCAACATTAATGAACAGGCATGTGACCTGCTCAAGGAAAGAATGCTTTCTGGGCTTCAGGCAGCTGGAAAGAAGGGAATTGCTAAGGAACAGCAATTTGTTCTCAAAGCTAAAAATGAAAACCTGGATGCTCCTTGATCATCATCTACTAAATTGAAAGTGAACAATAAACTGAAGGGTTTTATTAGAGGTTTAGGTCATGGCTGCTTCTTAAGGCCACTTATATCAGCTGGTAGGGGATTGTTGGGAGTACTGAAAGACACTCTAAAAGCATTTAAATAACTTAATATTACCACTGTCATTAATTCTCTGGATTATTGAAGTTCTTTCTGGCTGTTAAATGGTTGCCAAAGTGAATGTGTTCCGAGAGGGAATAATTTAATCCTGAAATTTACCTTCCCTTTTTTGTACTTGGTGTCAGAAGGGATTGGTAGCACAGCAGTTCTCCCTGGTGGTTAGGACATAGAAGTGTAAGGATAATCAGGAGATGGAAGACTGGATTTTGATCTGGTTTCAGTTTTTGGCTGGCCTTCAAGGTGCTTAATTACAGAGGTTTCCTGGTTTCTTCATTTGGAGCATGGGACTAATGGTCTTCCTCTGACATGGGAGGCCCAGCGGGTGTTTGTGAAATGGTTTTGAGTCCCTCTGGGGGAAAGAGTTTTCCTCTTTTTCCCCTATCCCTGAAGAATTTCAGACTATGCAGGAGGGATGAGGTAGAGCTGATGGTACTATGAAGTAAATGGCTCACTGGCAACAGAGATCCTGGAAGTAATGAGGGTGCTATAGGAAGAACAAGTTAGTGAGGAGCTGTGGTGGAAATGGGCAGGGCTTTCACAATTAATCCTGATAGGAGGATGACTTTGGAGCACTGAGGAAAGACTTAAGGTTGTAGAAGCCCAAATAGTAAATTGTTACTTCTTAGGAAAGAAATATTCTTGGGGGGGGACATGGGTACACAGGACATCCTTCGGGACGGATTTTGTGCTGGTTTTGGTGGCTTAGATACACGCCTGTTCAGCTGCCATCCATAGATCTTATTAAAGCACATCTGATGCCCTGCAAGGTCTCTTGAAGGATGACTTAATGAAGAAAACTTCAGTTTAAGCAATCTGGAATGAACGGAGCGCTTTGAGGACTCTCATCTCAGGACACTGACTTCCCTTTCCAGTGATGCTTGTCTTTTTCCACTGAGGAGCAGTGCTTTGGAGTATACAGCCAGCCTTGGGAATGGTGGATGCCCAGACAGGAACAGCAGCATGAATTTCACTCTGCTTTTTATATTGTTCAGAACTAAATCTCTGCAGCTTTGAGAGGAATCTGCACATTGATTCAAGCCTCCGTCCCAAACACTAGCTTACTGCTATGGACTTTATGTAAAGATGTACGGGGGCACCAAAGGAGCTTTTACAGCTCCTGCAAACTGCAGCATCCGCTCAGTAGGAGGAACAGTTGGATCTTTAGGATCCACCATGCATCACTTCAGATGCAGAGGTCTTACACAGCTGCAAATCCAGCTGTGACAAGGATTACTTATTAGCTGAAGCTTATTTCTTACCTTCAGCTGTGAATGGTGTCAGGGGATAGGAGAAGACAAGGCTGAGTCAAACCCTATTTTTGGTAAAATGAACTAAAGAACAAATGTGCTTTGTGGCTGTGCCATAAGTAGCAGAGACTGGCATGAAGAAGCAGCCCTTGGTCACGGAAGGATGACCAAGCTGAGGCTTTTCTCAACCCAATGGTGTCTCTCCTTGCCTAACCCTTGCATTTCCTGGAGCCTTGTTTGCACTTCCAGATGCTTTTTGCGTTTGTTGCCGGTTGAATTTCAAGAGCAGGAGGAATTGTGGTGTCTGAGTTGGTCAAACAGCTGCTGAGGATTGTTCTGGTCGAATGCCGTCATCCTGAGGAGAGTCATAAGCCCAATTTCTGTGGCCATCTTCATAAACCTCTTATGGGTAACTAATCAGCAAAGCAGCTTCTCTTTACAGACCATCGCACAGACTGAGACATCAGTGGGGTCCCCTTGGAAATGCTGAAGGTTCAGAGTTGTAACGCTGCATGTTAAAACTGGTTTTGGCAGAGGGAACGGGTTTTTCTTCATCTTGGCTTTAAGGAAAGGCTCTGCCTGTCTCAGGGGTACACATTTAAGAGTCAAATGCTGTGGGTTTGAATAAAAAGCATTTAGATGACAAAATACTTGAGCAAGTTCCTGAGAGAGCACCTGCTTACCTGTATGCGAGAGTAGGGATCACTTGACTTCTTAGTGCCCAAGCCTAAGGGATAATGGAATTAAAACAACTGTGTCGTGTTACTTAAACTTTCCCTTTAATCTACATCTGGAGAAATGTGACAAAATTCCCTGTGGACCTAAATAGTAGTTGGGGCTTTTCATTAACAAAACAAGAACTTTTTTATAGATCCTAGATAAGAAAATTAAAATGCTGCGCTCCTGTTTGTGTGGTTTCAGCAGTTCAGCTCTGAGCTGTGTTAAGGTTAATAACTCAGACACTTGATGCCTCCTGTTGTACATCAGGGTGAAGCAGCACAAACCAGACTTGCGTTTGCCAAAGCATAAAGGAATATTATTTAGAAGAATGGGTTTTGAGGCTGTGAAGGGCTGTTGTTAGTGCAGACTGGGAGGGATGGGTAGAACACGCAAGAGTTTTCTTTCCCCCTTCTATGTCCTTTATGCAAGTACTAATTACAATAACATTTGCAGCCGGAGGTTTTGATGTCTTAATTCAGGAGTAGATGCGCTGCTGGTGATGATCCAGAAAGCATCTGTGTGTCTGGAAGCTCAGGAACAGCTCCAAGGTGGATTTGACAGATAGGTCAGCAGCCAACATCTGGTAACGCGAAGTCCATGCTGCACGTGTTCTGGGGAGGATCCACACAGCCTCCAGGGTTTAACACAGTGTTGATGGGTTTTGTACTCCACTGCTACAGACAGTGATGGTCATGGAGTAGCCACCATCTGATATTGCAGCTTACTTCATTCCACTGCGTCTTTTGAGCTGAAGGCATCTCCCACCAGCCTTGTGTCTCTGCAGGTCGCTGGCTGCGTCTGTCCTCAACGGAACCAACCTCTGACACCACAGTGGCCTCATGCGAGCGCCTTCCACACCTCCGTGGGCTCTTTATTGTTCATCCATGGCTGTTGAGGGTGCACCATGATGCGTTCCGAGGCACCTTCACGGCTGGCACGGGCCGGGCCGCCTCCCAGCATGGTGGTGGGTGCGAGGAGCGTGGCGGTGGGTGCAAGGAGGGCGGCGGTGGGTGCGAGGGTGGCGGCGGTGGGTGCGAGGAGCGCGGCGGTGGGTGCGAGGGTGGCGGTGGGTGCGAGGGGGGCGGCGGTGGGTGCGAGGGTGGCGGTGGGTGCGAGGAGGGCGGCGGTGGGTGCGAGGGGGGCGGCGGTGGGTGTGAGGGCGGCGGTGGGTGCGAGGAGCGCGGCGGTGGGTGCGAGGGTGGTGTTGGGAGCCCGCTGGTACCGGGCAGTGCCGTGGGGCGGGCGCTGACCCGGCTCCCTCGCAGGGGCCGCGCCGCGCACACTTTTGTCTCGCCTCATGTGCGGATGAGCCAATCGCAGCCCACCTGAGATGAGCGACGGGGCTCCTGCCAATCACCAACAAAAGGCGCCGCCGCCCAGGCCCAGCCAATCACCGCAGAGCAGACGTAGTGCTTCACCAATGGGTTTTTCCCGGTGAGGCAAGGAGCCTCGGTAGAGACGGGGAGGCGGGCCATAGGGCAGAGTGGCAGGATGCTGTCGAATAGGAGCTCGGGAGTGCTTTTGAACCGTCCAATGAAGCGGCGGCTGGAGGGCGGGCCTTAACGCGGGGATAAAATGCGCGGCCGGTGCGGGCGGCGGCCGCAGTTGTCACCGGCAGCAGCAGGGTGAGGCCGGGCGGGGAAAGGAGGGGAGCTCCGTTCCCGGGACTGTCACCGCCCGCTGGCCGCTCCACGGAGCCCTTTCCTCGGCGTCCATCTCCAGCGTCCCCGCCGCCATGACCACCACCACCACCTTCTCGGGCATGGACCCCAGTGGCAGGAACAGCTCCAGGTCCGGCGGGGGCCTTTGGGACCGTTAGGGCGGCGGGGCTGAGGGCGTTCGCGGCGGGGCCGGCACTCCGCCTCCCCTCAGGGCCCGGCCCGCTGTGGAGGGGGCTCCATGGAGCGGCTCTGAGGGGCGCGGAGCCGGCCCGGGGGGGGGGGTGCAGCGGATGCCGGCCGGGTCGGGGGTCGGGGTGTGCGGTTCTTCCTCGCCGTTTCCCGGGTGGGAGGCGGCGGCCGCACCCACCCGGGTGCCTTGGGCTGCCGGTAGGCTCGGCTCGGCTCGGCTCGTCAGCTGCGCTGCCGGTGGCGGGGGGGGGGCCCAGGCCGGGACCGGAGCTGTGCCCTGCCGCAGCTGCTCGGGAGAGGTGGGTGTGGGAGCTGCGGGGAGGGAGCTGGCGAGACCCACCCCGGGTGCTCGGGCGTGCGCCCCTGCCTCTCCCGAACAAAGAAGGGAGGCGACTCCCTGCGCGGCCGCGCTCCGCACCGCGGGGGTTGGGATGGGGGGGGGCTCGGCACCCGGCTGCCCTCCGCTGCCTTCCTCTGCCCGCCGCTCTCCCCTCCGTGCGGCTGCCAGCGCCGTTCTTAGCCCTCGGCCTGGCGGAGCAGCCGCCTTCTGGGTGGGGCCGAGCGGGCTCCATTGTCTGCTTCCCCCGGCCTCCCCACCTGCCCGCTTCGGCGGGGGCCGGCCGGGGCCGCTCCTAGCGGCCGGAGGTGGCCGCTCCGTTGTTTGACCGTCGGCGGGCAGGGTCCGTGCTCGGGCCTGGGGGGGGGGTGCCTCTTCCCCGGCCCTGCGGTGGCAAACGGGGGCTGGGGAGCTGCGGGAAAGGGGGGGGGTCGGGGAGCTGTAGCCTGTCTGAAGACAAAGAAAACTTGACAGGTAGGTCTGGAAGAGATGCTCGGCACTGTGAGGCACCCGCGTTCCTGCAGCAGGAGCAGCTGGCGTGGGGAGGACCGTGTCGTGTGTTTCTATGAGGTTTTTGGCCTGATAAAGCAGCTGCTTCCTGTTTGCTTCTGGCTTTTTGGGGTGCGTTGTAAGACAAAGCAAACCCTGTATAAGAGTGTGCTTCCTGGATGGAGCTGCGGTGAATCTGCAGTAAACATCACTGGGTATCAGGTGCAATTTTAAGAGCGGCTCATTGCTTGAAGTGTTAGATGTGGCTTTGACCAAACGTGTTGCAATGTCTCGAGGCTGTGAGCGGCTCCTAATAAAACCTGTGAGCCTTTCGCTGAGGTTGGCAAGAGGGATTATTCCTTTTTAACAGCTTGAGTGATGGCTTTCTTCCTTCAATTGCCTCTTCTGTTAATTTCATTAAGGCTGTCAGTGGAAACTTGTGCTGTTAAGAGAGTACAGGTTTCACTGCTCTGGTAAAATAAAGGTGATCTGAGATGTGGAAACAATCCCTTTGAATAGTCTGTTCTTTGAATTACTACAACAGATGTCACTGAGAAAATAAACCTGCATGGGGACTTTTTCTTTGGGGAGAAAAAAAGATAAAGAAGCTTCAAGACCATTGCATTGTGTCTCTGCAGTCAGAAGGAAGACAAAGCAAGGCATAAAAACCCGTTCTGGATTCTCAATACATGCTCCACAATCTCCTGGGATCTTCCCATTAACAGCTGAGCATTACTGGACCTTTGGAGAAGAATTTTGTTAGGAACAGTAGCGTGCTGGTTAAGTAACACTAAATACCCACACCACACACCTGTGTCAATTGAGCTTTGTGATCTCTGTAGGCTGGAGAAGTGTTGCGTTGCATCTGGGATGCAATAGGCACTAAGTCTCAAAAGAGCTAAACCTTTTGACTGATGGTGATGACGTGGTGAAATCAGACATGTTCTTTGTGTGCAGTTCCTGGGTTTGGTGCATTGACAAACTCTGCACTGTTCTCTGCTGCAAAGTTCTAGCTTGATTTTATGTACGCCATCCCAAGTGTGTTCTGGGCTTCATTTCAGAGCACTGGGTGTCTTAAAGCCCAGTTCTGTTGATGTACTCACATCTGTCCGAGGCTTGTGGCAATTTTCCTTATGTGTTTTTATGCTCCTAGCTATTGTCTGGCTTCTCCAGCTAACACAACATCTCATGCTTAAGAAAATAAGATCTGAAGGAGTTTACATTTAAAGATGTGTTTTACTGCTCCTGTTGTTTGGGTTGATGTCTGCACGTTGAAAAGCAGACCACAGTATAGCTCACAAAGTACCAGGCAGGCTTCTTTTGTGTCTGTCTAATAGCAGGATTGCTAGATTTAGGTTATATACCTGGAGCTTCATATATGTGTGTCTCTTAATAATAGTTTAGCATAAGACTGTTTAATAGCCCCTTTTAAGTCTAGTCCAGCAGCGTACTGCAGACTTAAGGGTTTTTCCAATGGAACAAATGTGGATAAAGGCTGCAGCCCCCAGTTATCAGTGATACAACCAGTACTTTGGCTCCTGTCTTTGCTGTGCTGCCAGTTAGAAGATTAATGTTGGAGTTCTCAGGGCTCAAAGTGTTGCTGACGAGACAAGTAGTGGAGTTACAGTGTCTGGCTTGAGTGCTGGCAGGCAGCTTGCCTTTAGAGCTGAAATCCTGCACTGAAGACACGACACCCTGTGTCATTTGTTAAAAGGCAGTGCTTAATACAGTCATCTCGCACGGTTTCTGTCTGGACACAGTACTGTCTGGACAGTCTGACTGCCTGGTACAAGAGCCAACTATGATCTCTTGGCTTATGAGTCTTGTTTTACATGTTGGACTGCACTCAGTAATGGTCCCTGCAGGGTTGTAAAGCTGCCTCTTTCTCTCCCTAGAGTGCTGCGTCCTCCTGGAGGTGGGTCCAACTTTTCCCTGGGTTTTGATGAACCAAAAGAGCAACCTGTGAGAAGGAACAAAATGGAATCCCACATCTTTGGAACTCCTGAAGAAAATCCACCTTCCTGGGCTAAATCATCGGGTACGAACGTAGGGCTTTGTTCCCAGAGCTGCTGACATGTGCCAGTTCCAGTTTCTGAATGGGCCTGAAGCTGTTGGTGGCTTAGTGTAGAAACCAGAGTTTGCTTCCCACATGGGAGCTGAGGGCTATAAATGATGTCTGCTTGCATGAGACTCTTTATTTCTCATTTTGAATTGCTTCCAGAGTTTTGCTTGGCTGGGAATTCTTTTATGCAAGTCATGGGCATAGGTGTTGCAAGCAGGGAATTGTATTTGGGATGCAATTTCTCCAAGTCACAATAAGGTGAACTTGTGTCTTAGTGGCACTGGTTGGTCTTGGATATTCAGAGGAAGTGTAACTTTGTGGGATTAAGCTTCCATCTCTGCAGAGCACTGCCAGTATGGGCGGCTCTGGGACCCCAGTTTCCATCTGTTTAAAGAATACCCTTAACTGCGTAATGCTATTGTAAGACTGTGAGTTACTATTGAAAGGTCCAGGAAGGGTAAACCAACCCCCAGTGATGTACTTTCCCAGGAAGTTTATCTTGCAGCCTGATTAGCATCAATCTCTGCTTGTAGGGACTAAGCCAGGTGAAAGCGGAGAAAACTGTGAATCAGCTGGGCCACAAAGAAGAAACTCGACTGATGCAAACTGTGGAGACTCTGTAGATCCCAAGGTCAGTACGTTAACTAGGAGGGCCCTGATAACGGGACAATTCATGCTCTGTGTGGGATGGCTTTATCACTGTGTTCACACAGTTGGAAACATTGGAGGATGTGAAGCCTCAGATCTGTTCTGTTCCTGAAGGTTCACTTTTCCATGTGATAGTCTTACAGCATAAGCTGATGAAGGGCTGGATTTTTCTAACAGGACCACTTCCTACAGCTCTCAGCTCTCATTGATGAGCCAGTAATGAAGTGGAGTGAAATCAGCTTCAGACATGTGTAATGGTGTTTTTAATAGACTTTACAAACAGTAGTTACCTACAACAGGCTGGATCTGACAAAGGACTTGGTTTCACCTCCCAGCAAGCACTTAGCTCAGTAGCATGAATGCTTGTTTTATTTCTGTTACTGTCATCAGGTGTGTTCTTGGCTGAGATAAACTGTACTTGGTGGCAATATGGAGCATGATTTTAGTGTTAACATGGGATTCACTTGAGGTATGATTATATTTAATGGGAAAAACAAAACCAGGCTGAAGTGCAGCAATTCCTCCAAATTTAGGAAAACAGGAACCAGGATGGGCTGCACTTGCCTGAATAAATTCTAGAGGTGGGGAAAGAAGAAACCTTGTTCTTTACAGCTCTCCAGCTTTAGGTTTTCTGGAAAGAGCTGGGCAGGTAAATTGTGGATCTCAGCTGTTGCAGCAGAACCTTTACGCTCATGGATGCTAAAGAGCAAGTTTCAGTTTGATAACTGGCATCAATCACAACCCATTTCTTGTAGCTTTTTGTAACAATAAGCACTTTGAGCCACAAAACGGTTCTTGCAGGAAATAGATTGTTCCAGTTAGCAAATATAAGTAAGATTAAATTTATAGCTGCTAACCACTGAAAACACAAACTGTTGAGTGTATTTTCTATTTAATTGTATTCAGTACTGTGGTTCTCAGCTTTGCAGATAGTTCCAATGTGGGATACTTTAACTTTGTACAGTAGATACAGCTGCAAACAGCAGAAGCTGGAGCTAGTGCTTTGTAGCCCCATCTGAGATTTAACTTGGTATATTTCTATGAGTCTCTGCGTATTTTATATCCTGATGACTGCAGTTCTACTGTGTAATAAACAATGTTAAATCTATGGAAGTTGCTGAAACCTCCTGCTATTGGGGAGCCTTGGCCGCTGCTGGAAGACTTTTCTGTATCTTTGTGGCAAGTTGCAGCCTGTGAAGAGATGCAGCATGAAAGGAATGGGTTTAGCTGTAGTGAAGAGAACCTTATCAGTAACCTTGCAAAGAACTGATCTGTATTTCACAAAGGGATGGAAGAAATGCTCTTGGCCTTGCTAACAGATAAGTATTTGGTGTTGGAAAGAGTTGCTTAGTGGAAGGGAGGGGACACTGAACTGCTGTGAATTGCTTACCTTATTAATTCCTTGTCACTACTGCTCAGCAGTTACAGTGCCCTGGTTACTGTCTGCTGCCTCATGGAGGGTGATGTCTGTAATAAGTGTGTCCTTGCCCACCTATGTCCTTCACAGTGTGAGAACAAGTACAATGCCACATGTTAGAGGCAATCAGTAGTATCTTTCTGCTTAAACATTAAGAAGTATACCAGATAAATAAACAGCTGATGAAGTTCTATTAGTCATTCTGTAAGAATTGGGGCTTACAAACCCATAATATCTGCAGAAATACGTATGCAGAACCCACCACTCTGGTATCTGTCCCTAAGAGCCTATTGTTGGTCTGCAAGTGCTTCACTGAGTCTGTCACTTGGAAGGTGTTGCCCAACCACCATGGTCATAATGTGGGGTACTGAGTTACCCTCTTTGATGGAAGGGGAAAACACATTGTGAAGTGTGAGATTTAATATGTTTCTCTCTCTTCTAGGGAGAAATTGGTGGTGGTGAAACTTCTGGTGAGTAACTCCTTCAGACTCCTCTAGTAAAAGCCTTTTGCAGTTGGGGACTTCTGAAACAGAAGAGGACATAGGATATATAAATGGTCATGTGTTAGGATTGTTCCTGGAATCCATCAAATCGGTAAAGTCAGCTGGCTGCTTTAGTGGCTGTGGGATGAAATGCTGGAGTGCCTGGTAGCCATCAGGTTAACAGTGAGAACAGTCCTGTGCATTTCTTTTGCCAGCAGCAGTTGGTGTCCAGATTTGTACAGGCACTAGAAGGTGAGGTGGGTACCATCCTGCAGAGAGCTCAGTGATTGAGACTCCACTGCTCTTCTAGTAGTTTATAATTCAATAGTACAGTCAACCAGTTTTAGTTTAACAGTGCAGTTTCCTGTTGTCTCCTGCAGCAAACACTACATTCACATAAATAATCAAACCCAGCACCTGCATCTGGAAGTGTCTGCACTTACTGGCTTTTAAGGTGCTGTGCTTTTTAAATGCTGATTTCTGTCAGGGAAGTTCATATGCATACTGCAAACGTGGTGTAAACGGCCATTTCCCCTTGCAGCATGCGTGGTAACCTTGAAGTGTTTTCTCTAGCTCTGAGGCTGGAAATCTCTCTTTTTGTAAGTCTGACCTTAAGAATAGCTTACTTCCTGACCAGAGGAATGCGCATGTTGACTGTTGCTTTCCAAGTGCTGCTTTCAACACCTAGGAGTTGTGGGAGATCACTAAAGCCATTAGCAGCTCCCTGTCCTGAAAAGACTTCTGCTGGGAGGGGGAAGAGTATTCTCTGAATGTTTTACCTACCTCTAAGTGGTATCTGTGCCCAAAATTAGTCTTGCTGCTTCTAATCAAACTGTACAGGCTTCTTTAGTGTTTCTTTCCCATGTCTGTCCTATCTTAATTAGCACTGTAGGCAGCTGGAGTTTCTGTTTCAAGTAGGAGGATGTGGTTTGCTAATAGAAGTAAACTGATCTGAGGGCTCTGCTGCTTCTCCTGGTATTTAATGAGCTCACATGGGGTCGGATGAGAGCCCGCGAGCAGTGGTAAGGCAAGTAGAGAAGGGAAGGGAGGAAGCAGACGCAGGGCTGCGTTACTGGCCAGTGACTGGGGTGTTTGCTGTTGTAGCCATGGCTCAAATTGCATTTCTGTAGATGTGTAAGATGAAATAAAAATGACAGGCAGAGGTTTGAATGTTAAACTTCCACAGATGGTGCTTAGGAAGGAGTAGAAAGTGGAAACGGTGACTGGCAGATACCTGAGAACCTTGGTGGATTGTGAAGTTAATTTCTACCGTTGATAGCTTCAGGTATCAAGAGCTTAATGGAGCGCAGCATCTTGCTGAGCTGGCTGTGTCACTGCACTTGATGTTCCTGCTGTGTGAGATGGCAAGCATGAGCTGGTGAACATCCCACCTGTGGCACTTGTCTCTGGGCTGAATGAATACACCTCCAAGGCAAGACAGTTCAGTGCATAACCAGATTCTTAATGGGTTCCCATCATTAAAACAAAGTGGTTATTCTGTTGAATTTGGAAATGATTTTCTGTGTGTAACTGATTGTAAAACCCCAAGTAGGTGTCAGGTGTGTGCATCTTTATTAATCATGCCTGTCTAGGGGAAGAAAACCTGTTCCTTTTTGCATCAGTGTTCTTGCTGCTTGTTCCTTTCTGTGCATCAGTTTCCGATGGTTTGCAGTATACTCAGGAGGAAGCTGTTTGAGAGCTCATACCTTTTCTGATAAGGGAGGAACTTCAACATTTGATCTGATCCTGTTGCATTTACTACTCTAGTTATTAGGTTGAACTGATCTACACCTCGATTATGTGGGAAGCACTAATGTGTACCTCAGCTGGCCAAGTGAGCCTCTAAATGCTGTAGAAACTTCCCCCAAAGCCTCCTGTGACAGTAGTTCTGGTTTCTTTTGTGATTCAGTTAGCACTGTGTGCCTAATGAACGTGACTAGCTAAGGAGAACCAGCCAGCCCTCGATTGACTGTCACCAATGACTGACTCTACATGATGATACACAGGAAGGTGGAGTCTGGCATTTGGTGGACAGATCATCATTGGGAGTGCTGCACAGTACTTGGACTGTCTGCTGAAGGTGCAGACAATGGAGCATTCAGCTTTAAGTGAGCAGTGGGGATAGCCTGAGCTGTTCTCAGCTTGCTGAGTAAGCAGGCAGTGGTACACATGAGCTGCAGAGCTTCAAGCTTCATAGTAACTGTGGTGTTCAGATGTGGGTTAATGAATACAGCAGAGAATCTGTCTTGGAGATTGGTTCTGATTCATGGAGACTATACTAAGCTGCAGGAGCTCTTTGAGATTATTAGAAGCATGGATACAGGGGGGTCAGTGCTGCTGGTAAAATTCTGCATCAGAGATGCCATAGGATTGAAGGAAAACGGCTCCTTTAGATAGGAAGGCAGCTAAAGCTTAGGGGGCAAAGGGTAGTAAGGCTTAGTGCTTCCTTTTCATGTTGGAAAAATGAGCCATGGGAAGTGATGCTGGGGCTGGTTTTATTCAGTGCCTTCTTCTGTGACCTGGAAAAGGTAATGAACTGTGAAGTCTCCAATCCTGTTGGTGACATGAGTTCTTTCAAGTAGCCAAATTGTGCTGACAGTGAGAAAATCTCACTGTCAGGAGAACTCAACTCAATAAGGCAGGTAGTTTAAAAGGTGGCAGGATAGTTTTTGTGTAAGTAAGTATAAAGTAATGCATTGGGGGGGAGAACCCAACACCTAAATGATGCCAGCCTTGGGTTCAGCTCTGCAGCAGTTAACTCCCAGGATCTGCCTTGAGTCCTGTTCCTGAACTTCTGTGACACTCTGAAATGCTCTCAAGGAGAGGATGGGGAACAAGCCGTCGTTTTGCCTCTGTAAACAATGATATACCCACGTCTTGAATCATGTGTGCAGTTCTGGACATATAAAGAGCAGAGTGGAGTGGAGGTAAAAAAGGGGCAGAGGAATGTAAGGGGAAATGTAAAGGGATGCAGCAGCTGCTTTGTAAGAGGAGACTAAAATGGCTTCAGTTGCAAAAGGGAGAGGGAATAGGATCAAGATTTACTGAATCGTGAAGGTGAATCCTCCAAACCAAGAACTAGTGATACGATGAAACTAAAAGGGGTCTCTTAAATTCATCTTGACAGAGCTGATGGTGAAACTGCATTCCCTTCATCCCCCCCGAGTATCAGGGGCTGCTTGGTGCTGATTTGGGCCTTTGGCTCATACCTGATTGTGTTCATTTATGAAAACATGAGCTGCTGATGTGTTTGATGTGTTCCTTAATGAATTGTCAGTGGAGCAGATCCATTAGTTACTTGCTACAGTATCTAAAGTGCTTCCTATGAAGATTCCTCCTGTGTCCTGTCTTCACCTGTGGTCGTTCAGAAGCATTTAAATAGATTAAAGCTATTGTGTGCTTCCCAGGGGGTGTACAACTGGAGCCTCCCCATGCATGGCTGTTCCCTGGTCTGTCTCTGTGAAGCCTCAGAAGTGTGTGGCAGATGCTCTTCCCTCTAGTTCATGATATTGGGAATGTAGTTTGAGCTCTTGCTTCCAAGTCCTGGTGCCTCCGTGACTTGGTTTCCAGCACCTGCTCGGATTTGGGTTACAATTGGCACAGTCATACACTAATAACATGGACAAGACTTAAGCTGCTTGTCTTTAAAATATATATATATATGAAAAATTGATGGGTTCCTTAATAGCAGCCGTCTGAATGTGGCTCTTGAATGCCTGAAGCCGAACCTTAAGGCATCAGAGTACATCTGAAACACCTCAGAGGGCTGCAGCCTGTCCTGCCAGCAGGTTCCAGCAGCGCTCTGTGTGTCAGCCTGAAGCAGACTTAGAGGAGTTGATCTTCTGTCTAAGTCACGAACCATGGTTTCATCATCCACATCAGACACTTTAAAAGCTTCTTTTCTTCTAGAAATCACTGAGGCTGATGTAGAAGCTGCCCCAGGTCAGAGTGAAGAGAAATCCCTGCCTGCTGCACCTGTTCCTAGCCCAGTAGCACCAGCACCATCCAGGAGAAATCCACCCGGTGGCAAGTCCAGCCTAGTCCTCGGTTAAACCTTTCCCTTCCTGACTGTTTTGAACTCGTGTCTTGTTTCTTTCTCCACCCCCCACCCCCCCCATGCTTGTGAACTGCACAACTTGAGCCTGACTGTACATCTCCAATTCCTTTCATTAAAAAGAAGCACTTTATGTACTCCCATCTTTTGTTGAGATCAAGGGTTGGTTTTATTTTCTCCCCACTTCTGTCCTGTGTTTTCCCCTCCCCAGATCTACTGGAAGTGACATGAGTGTTTTCTAGTGATAGACTTGAGGGAAAGCTTTATGAAGTATTGTCATTGTAACTCAAAGGAGAGTAGATTGGTTCCAAGTGTGCTTAGAGGGTTTTTGTACCGAGGTTTTTTTAGAACCCCTTTAGCTTTACAAGGGTCTAGAATCCTGGTTAAAGAGGCCAGCAACCAATCAGCAAGAGCAGTCCCTTCCTCCACCCGCAGGATTTGGGGACCCTAAAGGGCTTCATTGACTGCATGGGGTTAAATGCCTTGAGCCCTGCTGTGCCATATGAACCCTGAAGTGGTTAGTGTACACCGTGCTGCCTTTAAAATATACTATAGAATCAAACACTTGATACTGGACTACTATGAAGCAGGGTATGTGCCAAATAGGGCTGACGAGCAGAGCCGCCTGGCCTGATGCTAGGAGGGGAATTCAGACTTGATTCAGTGAAGTGGAGTGGATCAGTGAAATCAATACAAATGACAGGGCCTTTTTTTTTTTACAACTGACTCAATGCTGTGCATGATCATGCTGGTGCTTGACCATGAGGTGGAAAAAACTCATCCTTTCAAGTGTGTGTTGTTATCTCACAAAGCTGGACTGTTGCTTACGAGTAAATAATATAGAAGTTTTGAAGCAGCGTTTCCTGTGTGGGTTTTATTTCAACTCTGGTCTCAGTCGGCCTTGGCTCAGCCTCTGACAGAGGTGGGATGCAGCGGAGGAGGAGTGTTTGTGTACCTCGTTTGGAGTTGCCATCTTCCTCTAAAGGCTGTGTCTGACTTGCCTCTATCTTCTAGGTCAGAGAAGTGTGGGGTATGGCGTGTTCTCTGTAACCTGCTTTATCCAAATGCTTGCTTCTATCAAGAAAATAGAGGGAAGTTTATTCTCACCATGAAAATTAGACCCTAACAGGGGAGGGGAGACCAAGCCATGGAGGTCTCTGTTGTCCTGGAAGGGGATCTGCTGCACAATAAGCCAAAGCAGTGGATCTGCACAGAGCTGGTGTGTGTGCTCCATTTCCACCCTTCCCCGTGAAGAACCAGTGCTCAAAAATACCCTGGCTTTCCAGTTCACTTCCTGGGAAGGCCCAGCCATGGGTGCTTAACCTATAAAACCGGATTTGCTCTAACCCGCTCCTCCCCTGCTGCAGCTGGGGGTGCTGTTCCTCGGGGCTGCTTAAACGCGGTGTGGCTCGCAATGTAAATCGTGCCCCCTTGTTTTCTGCCCTGGGAGGAGGAAAACAACCAAACCCCATTTCCTCTGCGAGCCCCACAACCTGCAGAACGCGTTAACGCTCCTTTGAGCAGTTGCTGAGCCTTCAGCCGAGCGGGGCTGCTCCTCCATCCGCTGCCCTCTTTGTCTCGGTTGGAGCCTGGCAATGGGGGCCGAGAAGCCCGGAGCGGCTCTCGCTCTGCTTTGCACCCTCAGCGAGCAACCCCAGACACCGGTGTGGGGCCAGGGGCTCCCTTAATGCGCGCCTTCCCCGCCCCATTGCTCATGCATATTCGGGCCGCGCCGCCCCGCACGGCTCTCGCCGGGTAGCACGGGGCGCCATGGCCGGCGCGCTGCGGGTGCTGGTGGACATGGACGGCGTCGTGGCCGACTTCGAGGGCGCGGTGCTGCGAGGCTTCAGCGCCCGCTTCCCCGCGGAGCCACGCGTGGAGCTGGCGGCGAGGAGCGGCTTCTCGGTGCGGGAGCAGTACCGCGGCCTGCGCCCGGAGCTGGCGGTGAGCGGCGGGCGGGGGGAGCAGCGCCTCTTCCCTTGTATCCTGCTGAGAGCAGGGGGAATCTCTTCCTACCCGCTGTGGGTATGCAAAGCAGGGGGGGGGGGCTGTCACAGTGCTACAAAGGGTTGTTTCTGCCTTCATTTGCATGGAAATAATTAGCGAGTTCTTCCAGGAGGATTTCCTGCCCTTCACAGGGATGTGTGTGTGGGAATCGGTTGGCAAAGCCCGATTCTCTCTTCGAAGTAACTGCATGAAGCTGTTTGCTGAGGCATCGGCTTGTTCTGTACCTACTCGTGAACCCCTCGGTGGTATGCAGTAATAACTTAATAATATTAGTATTATTAAAAAGTAATATTAACATTATTGAGATAATAATAAGGTGAGTAATAACTGAAAGCTGAGCGCTCTGTAAGTACTAATGCACCTCTAGCAGGATGAGAAACAGGAATACTCTCTATGTGTTTGCATAGTTAATGAAACCCCACACCTAGATCATGCCCTCTGACAAGCAAAGTGTGTGGTATTTAAACCATGGAGAGCCATGTAAAATGCTGGTGGTACCCCCCCATCCCTGCAAATGGTTTCTGTTTTGAGTGTTTGCTAATGAGTGAGTGAACATCAGAGACATTTGCAAGGCAAAGTTAGTGTGAATGCAGACTTCAGGCTTCCTACTGGGTACCTCAGGACACTCGGGGACTGTAAGAAGATGGAACGGATGCGGATCCAGGCTGCGGATCCAGGCTGTGCTTTCATTGCTCATTTTAAGATGCTGTCCTGGGCCTTTAGAGGTTTTTTTACTGCTGAAAAATGACAACTCACAATCAATTCCTTCCCGTTCCATGGCAAGGTTCAGGCCCCTGCACCTACAGGAGTGCTGGCTCCAAAGTGACCGAGCTCTAATGGATGACTATTGATGCTCAAAACTTCCTGACCCTGGAATTTGTATAGATGGGGAATGGGCATGAATTGTTTATCATTTATAGAACCAAACATGATTTATTGCTTACGTAAGGATTCCTTAAGTGAATCCCATTACAGGGACCCAAAAAAGAGGCAGGTAATTTAAGGGATCGTGGCTTTTTATTTGCTCTTGTTTGGAAGGGCTACAATCTGATCTGTCCTGAAAGGCACATCCTGTTCTATTTCTGGCATTCCCATTCCCTAATTTGGTTCATGCTCATCCTGTTCCTTCCCAGACCTTTAGGTGTGTCAATGAAATAACCACGTAGCTGGTTTGAATCCCATGCAGATCAGCAGTGGCACAAAGCTCTTACCTGCCTTCCTAAGGAAATGAGGTGTATGTGGTGGTGTCCGGCTCCTTCAGTCACCTCCGCATCTCTGGGCTGGTTTAGGTGCATTTGGCACAACTATACAGTTTTAAAGCTCCTTTATGTGAATCCTGTGGCTGTAAATAGAGACCTCAGTTCTGCCAGGCTGGTGCAGGAGCATCCCTGCAGAGCATCGCTCTGTTAGGAGGAAACCTACAGCAACGATGGCATGAGAAAGAGTTGTCGCATTTTTGGGTGGGTAAAACGGTTTTTTGGTTCTAAAATTCATCAGTTCCAGTTTTGTTCTCCAGCAAAGCCAGACTTGCTGGTGACACGCTGGAAACTGGCCCGTTTCTGGTGCCTTGTGTTGTGTAAAAGAGCTTTCAGATACAAGCCCTGGTCCTGTAATTGAGTCTCCTCGGGAAGAGCTCCAGGGAATTGTTGCTGAAATCAATGAGGCCCTGCCTGGAAGCAGGGATCGGAGCAGGTCTGATCCCCACGTCTTCACCTTCGCTCTTCTGCTCTGCATGAGGAATCAGGCAGCGCTTTCACGTGTCTGCCTGTTGAGTTATGAGTAGTGGTAAATTATGATAGCTGAGGGAGCACCCTGGTCCAGGAGACTTGTTTAATGCTGACTCCTCATTGCTGCTTAATTGAAATGGGCTTTATGTCTACGCTCCACTGGTGAAATAGAGCAAGGAGCCCATCAGCTGGACTATAAAGCAGCCTGGTACAGTTCCTAAGCGAAGCTGCCAGGTTGAAGAATACTCACAGAGAACTAAGATTTCCAAACTGGGGGAATGTCTGACTTGAAGCTAATGGAAAATGCTGCCTTGACACCGCTGGAGCTCACCGTGACCCCAGGGAAGGCGAGATTCACATGTTTTAGGGTTCTCTGTTTGAGAATGAAGCTTAGGTCTGGATTCAGCCCTTTTCACGCTGCTGGGATGTGGCTGCTGCCCACTCAGCCCTGCCAGATTCCTGAGCCACCAGCACATTCCAGTCAGATGGGACAGAGGAGCAGGAACCTTGAACTGGTTCCTTTGATGCCTCACAAGAGGCAGTAGAGACCTGCTGGGAAGGGGTGAGCCGTGAGCTCCCCTGTACCAGGCATCAGCCAGCCGAGCTGTAGGTCAGAGCTGGGTCTGTGGTGCTGTGCAAGGTCGGGACCAGCTCTGCCTCCTCACTCCAGACAAGCCACCAGAGAGGAACTTCTCCTTCTTGTGTGCCTGAGCCGGAACCTGGAAGGTGAGAAACGCTATAATGGCCTCTTGTTGTGCAGCATTACTGCCCTTTGATGGCTGTTACACCCGGGGTAAGGGGACAACTGTGATGCTCAGAGCTCGGACACAGGCACGGGTGGGCTTTGCTGACTGTCCTCCTGTCTCTTGCAGGCTAAGGTAGCCAGTGTCTATGAATCACCTGGCTTCTTTCTAGGGTTGGATCCCATTCCAGGAGCCCTGGAAGCTCTGCAGGAGATGATCCGCATGCAGGAGTAAGGATGCTTTGCACTCCGTAGCCCTTTTCCATTATCTTATGCACCTTCCCCTGCCTGCTAAGGAATGTATAATGTATAATAAATAATGCTGTTTCTTTTCAGCACTGAAGTCTTTATTTGCACAAGTCCTCTCCGGAATTACGAGCACTGCGTCCTGGAAAAGGTGGGAGAGAACTTGGTTTAGTGGGGTTTATTTTGCTGCTTTTGCAAGGCATCGCCCAAGTCAGAATAATTCATTTACAAAGGCAGTGGCTGGCTCAAGCTCCCAGGCTTCCCTGGATCTCTCTGTCTGAGGGGCAGCTTCCCAGCCCCAGGACGGTAGCACAGGAATCTCGGAGTGCCACATGGTGCCAGTGTCCTTACTGTGGGGCACGTGCGCCCTGTGCTCGCAGAGCTGGCATGATGTGAGCCTGCTGCTCCAGCTGTGCTGGCAGGTGATAGCGGAGGAACCGTTGTAGAATGGCCCCTAGGGGTGGGATATTCCCAGGGGATTCCACACTGGAGAATCCTCTACCCAGCCTCAATCCTTATTCTGTCTAAATGCAGAGCCTGAGACACCCCATGTCCTGAAGGAGGCCAGTGCTGAGTTAAGAGGAGGCTTCAGCATTGGAATTGGTCCTGTTTGCCACTGCATTAGAACAGAGAGGGGGACCTTAATCACTGGAATGACTTGGATGGGCACAGCCCACGTGCTCTGGTGAGCAGCCAGTGCTGCTTGCAAACTCGATAGTGATTAGGTATGGGAAGGCCAGTGCTGCTGATAGAAAACAGGTTGAATCAGTGTCCTGGGCCATGGCCAGTCTCTGCGGTGAGGATTCACGGACACAGATGTCGGTCTGCAGGGGAGAAGCTGCTCTGCTGGGGCTGATGTGACTGGAGCTGAAGCACAGCAGCGTCTTCTCTCATTTCTTACCTCTGCAGTATAAGTGGGTAGAGAAACACCTGGGACCCGAGTTTGTGGAGCGGATTATTCTAACCCGCGATAAGACCGTCGTGTCTGCGGACTTGCTGTTTGACGACAAGGACACCATTACAGGTTAGGAAAGCGCTTCCATTGCTGTTAGCCAGGAAGGAAACCCCTGCCTGAGCCCAGCTCTCCTCCGTTGCCCACAGGCGCAGAGCCGAACCCGAGCTGGGAGCACATCCTCTTTACCTGCTGCCACAACAGGCACATCCAGCTGCAGGCCCCGCGCAGGCGGCTGCTGTCCTGGGCGGATGACTGGAAGGGCATCTTGGAAAGCAAGCGCAGGCAGTAGTGCGCAGAAGGGGTGCTCTTCCCACTGCCAGGAACGCATCCATGGGCAGGGAATCCCATTCCCAGGAGGCAGTGAGTGCCCTCATCCAGGCAGAGGCACTCGGGGAGCAGTTGTAACAAGAGCTGCCTTTGTTAGACACGCTGCAGAGCTGCTGCTGCTGCTGCTCCACGTGTCTGGAAGATCGCTCTGCAGTTATGTCTGTAGGGTTTGGGGTGTTTGCTGCTGGTGAAACGATAAAATACAAGCAGCTGTGGGTTGTATTTGTGTGTGCGTGTTCTTAACCTCAGTCCTGTTTGGTTTGGGCCCATTGGGGGTGGAATGGAACTAAAAAGAGGAAGCTCTGAAACTTGAGCAGACACAGCAAGGATGCCCATCAGTGAACACTGCAACAGCCAGAGCCTGCTGATGTTATGGATTTAGCCACCCTGGCTTTCGGGTTACCTTTTGCAGCGCTGGCTGATGAAGAAAGGACACGAAGCTGGCTTCCATTTCTGGCCCATGTGCGTGAGTAAGAGTGGGCGAAGGCTGGGCTGCAAGTGCTGGAGAGAAGTATTTATGAGCTTATACCACACTGTTTACACAGCGTTGAAGTTAATGTTTTATTAGGAGAAGGTTTTACAGGACAGCTGCTCTCATGAGCCAGGCTGCCATGGGCCCTCCTTTTAATCTTCTCCTTTCTCACCAGTGCTAATGAAAGAAAATCAGCTTTTCACTTCCCCATTTACAGGATACACACTGTCCCGTGTAGTGATTTACCAGTCTGTGCCACGATGACATATGGCACAGTTACTACCAAAGGCAGGCATACAGATTGCAAACTGCCAGGGCAGGGAAACACCTTTCTTCTGCAGGAGGAACAATGTTTATGAGACATTTAAAGTCCTTTGAGTTGACACTGGAGAGCTGCAGCCCCACCAGGCAGGAACTGGGATATAAGGCACCCAGTAACCCAAGCAGAACCCCCCCCCGTCATTGCTGGGAAGGGTTCTTTGTGCAGGCTGGGTGCTGGGCTGCACGTGGCACCCTGCTCTCCAACGGCCATGACCTGTGCTATTATAAGTATCTGCTTTCCGTTTTAGCTGTGTGCTTGGCCTCCCTGTCGGGGCAGTACTATCCATCCTCTTTAGTAACTAAATCCAGTGCTACTGCGACCAGTTTCACTCTTTGATGTTCTTGACACAATTCTGCTGAGCAGAAAGCGTCTCCCTCTTTTTTCCCCAAGAAAGAGGTGGAATCACCCTCAAAAAACCATGCAGACGAAGCCCTCAGTGCCATGGGTTAGTGGTGGCCTGGGCAGTGCTGGGGAATGGGTGGACTGGCTGAGCTGAAAGGTCTCTTCCAGCCTGGCTGATGCTATGATCTGCACTGTCCTGCCTACACAGGATCAGTCCTTGGGGAGAGGAATGCCCACGGCAGTGTGTTTGCTCAGGCTCCGGGCCTCCTCCACCTGCAGAGGGGTGCAGTAATCCTGCAGGAACACGGTGGCCAGGTTGCTCAGCCTTCTGCTGGCCGAGAGGGAGAAGCGGAGCATGCACTCCACCACGGGCAGCGCCGTGGTCTGCTGCCGCGACTGCGGTGTCGTCAGGTACATGAGCGTCGTGACCGCCGACATGACGGTCTCCTCGTTGGCACTGGAGAGGCAGTTGATGATGGGCTCTACCCCGTTCGCCTCCAGGATGTAGTCTTTGTTCGTTTTATCCAGGCACAGGTTGCACAGACCCCCTGCAACACCAAGAGAAAGCATCTGACACGTGCAAGACAAGCGCTTCACCCCTTCATGCTGTGATGCAGGTTCATTGATGAGCCTGGTTTCTAACACAGGAATAAGAATCCAGATTCTCTGTGAGGTTTGGATGGCTCCTGGGCAACGTTTTCCACACGTTTTCCAGCAGAACGTTCCTTCTCCTTTATGTCATTAGAGGGCACTGTTACTGCTGGGCATAACCTCTACCGCAGAACTCCAGGATTACTTAACCCTAACAGAGGCTAAAGCCTGGAGTTCACTGCAGGTGTTACAGGAAAACAGAATGGAGGCAACAGCACAAGGCAAGAGGTGCAGAATGCTCGAACGTGGCTCTTTAAGAGGCAGCCATGTCCCGGTGTAGCTCAGCCACAAACCTTAAACATCAGATATATTTACTGTCAGCTCATGGCAGCACTCACAATCGGGATCTGGCCCTTTAGTTTCTGTTTGGACCACACTGAGTCAGTGTAAGGCAGTTGCTTAGAGGACTTATTACAAGATTTCAGGTAAGTGCTGGAATTTGGTTGTCACCAATTTCACTAAAATGTCATTAAAATTCACTAAAATTTCACTAAATTTCACTAAAATTCACTAAAATTTCACTAAATTTCACTAAAATTCACTAAAATTTCACTAAAATTTCACTAAAATTGAGAGCAGTTTCAGTAGAAACTCACTCACCCGGTGTTCAGTTCGAGTTTGGGGCTAACGAACCCATCCTGCCGCACAGCAGCCCTACGAGGATGAAGGGGCGATGCTTCCATCCCCGCTCTCCCCCATTCCGCTCATCCCCACCAAACCCGGCAGTACCCGAGGGGCCGTTCACGCCTCACGCTCCTCTCTGCCCCTCGGGAGGGACAGGAGCCCCAGTCCGCAGCATCACCCCCGCTGTGCCCTGCCCCGTCAGCCGCTCTCGGGGATGCTGCTGGCCCCGTCCCTCACCCATGGCGAACTCCACGAGGGTGTCGCTGCTCTCGCCGAGCATGTCGAGGAACAGGTCCAGGACCTGGAGCCGCCGCAGGTGCTCGTAGTTGCGAGGGTCGTAGGCGAAGTTGGCCAGGTTGGCCAGCACCTGCTCCTTGGCCTCTGCAACACGGAAACGGCGCTGAGCGCGGGGCGGCTCCGCACGGGGCTGCGGGGCGGCCGCGGCCGCGGTACCTGCGCTCTCCGTCGCCTGGAACTCGGTGACCAGGGCCTGCAGGTACTCCAGCCGGCCCAGCTCCATCCCGCGCCGGGTCCCGGCAGCTCACGGTGCCCGGGAGAGCCTTCCCCTGAGCGCCGGGAGGGCCGTGCTCAGGGCCGGGCAACGGCGTGGAGCCGAGCCGCCGGCGGAGGGGCCTCCTCAGCACCGAGCCAGGCCCGGCGCGGCCGCCGCCATCTTCGGGGCGTGGAGAGGAGGCTCCTCCTCCTGCGTTCCTTTCCCTTCTCTTTCCCTTCTTTTTCCCTTCCTTTTCCCTTTTTTTTCCCTTCTTTTCCTTTTTTTTCTTTTTTTTTTTCTTTTTTCCTTCTTTTTTTCCTTCTCTTTCTCTTCTCTTTCTCTTCTCTTCCTTTCTCTTCCTTTCTCTCCTCTTTCTCTTCCTTTCTCTCCTCTTTCTCTTCTTCTCTTCTCTTCTCTTCTCTTCTCTTCTCTTCTCTTCTCTTCTCTTCTCTTCTCTTCCTCTTCCTCTTCCTCTTCCTCTTCCTCTTCCTCTTCTCTTTTTTCTTTTCTCTTCCTTTCTCTTTTCTCTTCCTTTCTCTTTCTCTTCCTTTCTCTTTCTCTTCCTTTCTCTTCCCTTCTCTCCCCCTTCTCTTTCTTTCCCTTCTCTTTCCTTTCTTCCCCTCTATTCATTTTTTCCCCTTTCCCCATTTTTTCTCTGTATTTCTTTTTCCCTCTTTCTCCTTTCCCCCCTTTTTCTCCTTTTTTCTTCCATTTTCCCATTTCTCCTCTTTTCCGTTTCCTTTTTTCCCCTTTCCCTTTTTCCCTCTTCTTCTTTCCCCCCTATATTTCTTTTTCCCTCTTTTCCAACTTTTTTTCCTTTTTTCCCTTTCCCCCCATTCCTTCCCCCCTTTCCCTCCTCTCTTTCCCCATGGACCCTGTAACCTGTTCACCACCACAATAAACGAGCGTGCCCGAGGTTCTTGTATCTCGGTGTACGGCCAAGCCCTGCTGTTTAAACACCCTGCTCCGGTAAGCAGCTTAACCTTGCCTCCCTCACTGTTCCCTATCCGCTAAACTTCCCTGTGCGCCATAGGATACACTAAAGGGAAAGAAATCCGGAGGCAAGGAATGAATGAAGGCAGCAGCGGGTAACGCCATCCTGGTTGTGCGATGCCCTGGTCTAGGCACGGAGCAGAGCGGTTCCATGAGCCTGAGCCAGCCCAGCGCCAGTGACACCGCGAGTGGATTTGTGTGGTTCATGTGCTATAAATAGGTAAGGTAAAGGTACCCAAACTCAGCAGAAATCAGTGCTGCTTTTATTGGAGCAGTTAAACACATGGAGGTTCTTGGGCAGATAAGGAGGGAACAGGTTGTCTTTTGTGTTATCTCATAGGAAGCAAATTGAAGCTGGCAGAATACACTGATTACGTGGCGCCGGTGGCAAGTGTGTTGGGCTGCTAATCCCCTGTTATACAGCTGGGTGCAGTCACCCATGCCCATGTGCAATAGAAGGATGAGCAGAGGACCTACGGTGAGTGCAGGGTTGCTAAAGCTTGTAACACTGCAGTGCTGTGGGAAGGCAGAGAATGGGAAAGGGAAGGTGTTTGTTTATAACTGGTATAAAGATTTAAGCCAGGCCTGTGCAAGCAACTTCAACTCTCTCAAGTTGGTGTGTGTGTATATATATATATGTGTGTGTATATATATATATGCATATAGAATCATAGAATGGTTTGGGTTGGAAAGGACCTTAAGATCATCCAGTTCCAACCCCCTGCCATGGGCAGGGACACCTCACACTAAACCAGGGCACCCAAGGCTCTGTCCAGCCTGGCCTTGAACACTGCCAGGGATGGAGCATCCACAACCTGCCTGGGCAACCCATTCCAGTGCCTCACCACCCTCACAGTAAAGAACTTCTTCCTTAGATCCAATCTAAACTTCCCCTGTTTAAGTTTGAACCCATTCCCCCTTGTCCTTTCACTACAGTCCCTAATAAAGAGTCCCTCCCCAGCATCCTTATAGGCCCATGTGTATATTTATCTGTATGTGTATATATATATATGTATGGGTATATATAGGTATGTCTATATATGTGTGTATATATGTGTGTGTATATCTATCTGTGTGTGTATATCTGTGTGTGTATATACATGTATGTGTATATATAGGTATGTCTATATATGTGTGTATATATATGTGTGTGTATATCTATCTGTATGTGTGCATATATATAGGTATGTGTATATATAGGTATGTCTATACATGTGTTTGTATGTGTGTATATGCGTATATACATGAAAGCAGCCACAAAGGTGCTCCAGACAGCTCCTATATCAGAATGCTTTGCTAGTGTATTAACAACCCCTTAATGTATGCCTGTGTAAGTGGCAGGTGTTGACACACTTTAGAGCCACATCCGTCATTACACGGAAAGCGAATGACTAATGGGAGAAAGCAGGGGAAGAGAAAGCAAACACAGCACAAAGAGAGGCGATTAAGGATGCTGTGCTTGACTAATAAGGGGTGAAACCCTGTGTTTAAAGAAGGAAAATGCAATGACTCGTGTCTGTCAGGATTATTTTGCATGCACAGGAGGAACTTTGTCCCCTGGCATGGTTTCACAGGCAGTGGTGCTTAGGAAAGGCTGGTGTCTGTCTGTTCCAGGTGACACATCTCCAGGTCACACTATTCGGTGCATGGCAAGAGGTAACCAGGAGAGAGGAACATCCTGGGGACTGCGAGCTGAGCTCCTTCCAGCCTTTGTCTGGCATTGGGGTTCACCAAGGCTGGCTGGGAGATGGGAGGGATGCTTTATGTTTCCTTTGCTGTGTCGCAGCTGCCTCCGGGAGGAGAGGTTGACAGCAGAGGCTCTGCAGAGCCAACAGCTCACGCTAGTCCTCACCACCCAACCTGCTCTGCTGCTGGCACTGTGCTGCTTGTCTTTGTGCTGACTTACTATGGGGAGTCTGGCCAGATCATCCAGACAGGTCACTTGGCAGTAGCAGGAGTTGGCCGTTCACTCACCCAATACTGTCCCATATGTCTAATGGACATGGAACTGCTGGAACAAGTCCAGAGGAGGCCACGAGGATGATCAGGGACTGGAGCACCTCCTGTATGGAGACAGGCTGAGAAAGTTGGGGCTGTTCAGCCTGGAGAAGGAGCGTGGAGACCTCATAGCAGCCTTCCAGTGTCTGAAGGGGGCCTATAGGGATGCTGGGGAGGGACTCTTCATTAGGGACTGCAGTGACAGGGCAAGGGGTAATGGGTTCAAACTTAAAGGGGAAGTTTAGATTGGATATAAGGAGGAAATTCTTTCCTGTTAGGGTGGTGAGGCACTGGAATGGGTTGCCCAGGGAGGTTGTGAATGCTCCATCCCTGGCAGTGTTCAAGGCCAGGTTGGACAGAGCCTTGGGTGCCCTGGTTTAGTGTGAGGTGTCCCTGCCCATGGCAGGGGGTTGGAACTTGATGATCTTAAGGTCCTTTCCAACCCAACCCAAACCATTCTATGATTCTCTTCTATGTTTAATCCTCTGAGTGCTCCAAGCACTTGCTATTTGCCAGAAGAGTTAGTGCAGAATGACTGCTATAGCTCCAGGGGCTGATCTACAGTGACATTGCAAGGTAGGATTCAATAGAAGCACTACTGCTCCTAGTAGTTATGTTTCCCTTCTTGCAGCCACTAACCAGGTCTGCAGGCAGGATGCCAAGCTCTTCATTTCGGGGCTTTTGCCCTTCTGAGGTGTTTCAGAGCGTGTAAGTTCACCGTGACCTTCCTTTGGGTTTGTATTAAACTTTTCCGAGCCCTACTTTGGCTCTGAAGGACCATGATCCTGCACCAGTTCGGTGTGAGCTTCCTGGTGAATGTTTCATTGCAGTAAGGAAAGGTGCTCGGTGCAGAAATGCTTACCTTGCAAGGTTAATGATACCTTAAATGATAAAGGGAGCAAGAGGGGACGTGGGGAGCTTGGGACATTTAATTCTGGCCAAGTTGTGTTGTTCTCAGAGGTTTATAACCTGGTTGAGGTATAAGTGCTTGTCCATTCTTAGAGCCGGGGTTATTTTGCTGTCTATAGGTGTTAAACAAACCCTGCTTCAGGGGGCTTTGGCTTTGCATAATGGGACAACCTTAAACTAACGAAAGGAGCTTTTATTGCTTTCTTTTCCTTTTGGGCCTCGAGATTCTGAAGGACTGAGCATTATTGCTCCTGTGTGATAGCTCTGAGGGGTGTTGTTATTCTAGTGTGCATGTTTGTTATGCACGGCCCCTTCAGTTATGCTTCACAAGCTCCTGCTCAAGGCAGCTTGGAGTTGAGGTTGAAAAGGGAGCTAGGAGAGGTGGGCAGATGGAGGAGGGGGGTAATTTCCTCTATCGTGGGAGCTCAGACATCTGATTTGCCTGTGGAAACACAGCCTCAAGTGTTCCCTCTTCCCTCTGCAAGCTTTATTCCCAACCTGTGGGTTGTGGATGACTTCTAAAGGGTCTGTGGGATGGAACCAGCCCTCTTTGGAGGCAGCTCACGTTCTGTAAGGCCGGTAGAAAGTTTACAGTAAACGAGTTGAGGACATTACAGTAGTGGATTTCCTTTGGTTTGCTTCCCAGAAACATCCCTGCTTTACCTGCAGCTAAACCCCAGTGACCCCGGTATTGAGTCTGGGAGCATTGGATCTACAAAGCACTCTCCTAACTTCCCATCCTAAATTATCCTCCAGTGCTGCGCACAGCTAGGAAACAATGAGAGCACATCTCTGGGCCGTGCTGCAGGAGGAGCTGGTCTCCGTGTGCCAGCTTCAGCGGGTGAGTACTTCTTTTCCTTCCTTATATCTCACAAGCATGCATTAGACAACACATTACCTTGCTTGTGAACCAGCTCTAGGACTAAAGCATTGCAGATGGAGTGGTTGGCTCCACAAAGATGTGTTCCGTTGCGCCTCCAACTAACCTTTGTTTTGCTGGGATAAACTGATGGGTTGGGGCTTACACCATCTTTTACCTGTTTTGCCCATGGTATCTGTAGGACATAGGAGATGTGGGACAATATAACCCCATATTTCTGGAAGAAAACGGGGTGTAGAAAGGTGAACAGAACTTAAAACGTAAGAATTACACACAGGAGAGCAGCAATCTGTTCAGCAGCGTGGCTCTTTTATTTGCAATAGCCAGGAAAGGTTTGGGACTTCACCCTTGTCATTGCTCTTTTGGGGAGGAAGGAAGAAAGCCCTGTCTTTATCCTAGGAATGTACAGCAGGTATTGTTTCCGTAAGCTGAGAAGCACCAGTCGCTCTTTGCTTTGCACTTACGGACCATGTAAGCATTACACAAGTTAATAAACACATGTGACAAGAGATTAGATGTGTATGGTCTCCCACTGGTTGTTTTATGTAAGTATATGTTTGATCAGGAAGTGCAAAGCCTGCTGGTTCAGTAATCCCAGAGCGGCACTGAAGAGGATGCTGAGCGGTGGGAGCAGTGACCCCTCTGAAGGGCTGATACCTCTTCCATCTCACCCCTGTGTTACACTTCTGTCTCTCTGCTGGTTCTGATGTGTTGAGCAGTCTTCATCCGCAGTGCTTTGTGAGCTGTATGAGCAGTGTGTGCACAGGCAGCCAAGAAGCCCCCTGGCCTGTACCAGCAGCAGTGTGGCAGCAGGAGCAGGGCAGGGATTGTGCCCCTGCACTGGGCACTGGTGAAGCTGCACCTCCAATCCTGTGTTCAGCTCTGGGCCCCTCACTGCAAGAGAGACATTGAGGTGCTGGAGCGGGGCCAGAGAAGGGAATGGAGCTGGTGCAGGGCCTGGAGCACAAGTGTGATGGGGAAGGGCTGAGGGACCTGGGGGGTTCAGTGTGGAGAAGAGAAGGCTCAGGAGGGACCTGATGGCTCCCTACAAGTGCCTGACAGGAGGATGGAGCCAGGAGGGGCTGGGCTCTGCTCCCAAGGAACAAGGGATGGGACAAGAGGAAATGGCCTCAAGTTGCTCCAGGGGAGGTTTAGGTTGGAAAGGGTTGTTAAGCATTGGAACAGGCTGCCAGGGCAGCGATGGAGCCACCATCCCTGGAGGGATTTGAAAGCTGTGGCACTGAGAGATGTGGTTTAGTGGTGGACTGGGCAGCGCTGGGTTAACAGTTGGACTCAAATGATCTTAAAGGTCTTTTCCAACCTAATCAATTTTGTGATTGTATTATCTGTTCCTGTCAGATAAGGAATGATAGAGAATATAAACATTGTGCAACCCAAGCTGGTGCTGAGGGAGGTTAGAGGCTGATGCAGCTCTCGGTTATAATTCCCAGCAGTGCAGCAAGAAGAGCTATTACAGTCAATGCTGTATGGGTATGGAAGTCAGTGACATTGACTTTTCCCAATATACTTTTACCAACAGATTCCTTTGTAAGTTATGCTTGTGCTTACAAGAAATGTAGTTACGCTTGTGCAAGCACTCTGTAATATAGAGAATGCTGGTGTCATGAGTCTAAGCTAAATTCATTTACACAAAGGCTTTGTGCACTACAAATTCACTTACTGCAGTGGCTTTGAATCTGTCCCTCTCTAAGGATGCATACACTTGTTCTAGTGACACCTTTGCTACCACTCCCCCCCTGCAATGGGTCCCAGTTCACCCTGAAAAGAAGTGTATACACACCAGCCCCAAATCCTGTTTCTGGTATATCAAGAAGCACTCGAGATGTCACTGGTTACACAGAGCAGGCGCTCTAAGGTTGGTTGGGTTGTTTCTTTTGGATGCTCTGGAGCTGAACCTTGAAGGCTTTGGAAACATCCTTGGCATGAAGCCCTTGTGTATGCGCCTTGTAGGAGAAAATATTTGCCCTTACTAGAGGCTTGGCTGAGTTCTGCAGCAGCTTCCATGTAATATTTAGAGATGTGGAAAACAGCAACAGCCTTCCTGGGGAAGCTGCCACCCACAACATGGGAAGCAACCAGGAAACTCTATATTCTGCACCACATCATGTGTTCGGATGAGGCAATAATACTTCTTTGTGGAAGAATGACCGTTGTGCATAGCCATCAATGCGTATTATCCAGTGTTACCCACTGGAATGTGCATGTGAGATTCCAGTGACTTAAAGGCACTGACTTACACCAATTGAACTGACACGGCTTTTGTATCTCGGCGCTGGTTACCATGGCTGTTATCCCAGGGTTTGCTTTGGGGAAGCACAGTTCTCTTTGTCCTTCATCTCTTTGGCTGGCGCTGGGTTCTGGGCTCAGCCCGTGGTCCAGAGCACTCACTTGGAGTCTGACACGGCCCCATAGAGAAGGGGGATGGCAGTTGTGGAAAGCAGCCACTTGTTTTCTCATCTGCCATCAGCGCTGGGCCGTGTGGAGCTTTGTACAGGCCACATAATCCTTTGTGTTCCTCTTTATTTGTCCTCTTGCTTTTCATATGCTTGTGATGTACACGACTGCTGGAGGGGGCTGACTCTCAGGCTGTGATTCAGTTGGCATTTCACTGTACTGATACCTGGAAGGATTATCCCCCGGGGCTTTGGAGGCCTCTTTCAATTTGGCTTTCTTCTCCAGAGCACAGAAGGTGAGTGCCATGAACAACGCAGCCGAGATGAGGAAGAAGCTGGAGTTGTAGAAGACGTAGTGGAAGTCATTAGTTACATCTACCAGGAGACCTGAAATGGAAGCCACAGCTTAGTCAAAGAGAAGATGGACACCAAAGGCAACAGGGTGACGTTAGCACAGATGTTAAACCTGAATCAGTCAGCAAACTGCCATATATGAAAGATGAGCATTCACAGATGAGTTGAATTCTCTCCTCTAGCTCGCAGGGGTTGGCTGTGTTTTATAGTCACGACTCAAGTGATGGTTCTGCTTTCGTACCAGGTATATCATAACACACAGGGGAGCCAAGGGAAGAAAGGAAACTGAGTTTTCCCCAGTGTGCTGATTCATTTTGTTCACTCAGCAGAAGACCCTGTGCCAAGCACTGGATTTTGGACCGAGGGACCCTGTTATATACCAGGTCAGAAAACAGAACAAGTAAATAGAGAAACCTCTCCTGGATGGACGGGTTAGAGCCTCTATTAGTGTGTAACCAGGGAGAAGAACATTCACAGCACAGCAAGGATTATGCCTAACATTAAGTGCCTTCAGTATAAAACATTTAATGTGAGACATACCAAATGAGTAACTTTACACTAATGTTGGAGACGGAAAGGTGATACCCAGGTCAAGCAGATGATGCTTTCTGTAGGCTACTTATTTAAATGGAAGTACTGGAATGTATTACAACAACTGCTGTTTGCTTGCTTGTATTCTTCAGTAAAGATTGGTGATGTTTCTTTTCCTGGTGCACTTTTCCTTAGCAGATTTTCAGGCTACAAATGGAACTGGTGCTGCTGTTACTGGCCTTTGTTTTGCCCATCTGCCGTTCCTTTGAGAGATGTCAAGGAAAGATCTTTTTGGCCCCCTCAGAAAAGTGGCTGACCCACTAACACCAGGGAATACCATGCAGTATGGTGCATGGTATCATCTGTCCTTAGAACAGACAGTACTTTCCTACTGGGTGGCACACAGCTCATTGTCTGGAGAACACAACTAAAGCCTGCTTCATGCTCAGGCTTATGTTTCTTGTTTGTTAGCCTTTTGGATTCGCTGCTGTGCTGCAGGAACAGGTACGTGCAGGAGTGAACTGTGACATCTGTGAATCATTGATTGGCTTTGGGTTCATATCTAGCTCCTTTCTTGTCCCCAGAGTAAAATTAATACCCTCTAGAGCTTGGAAAGCAGAGTGAACGGAAGCTGTTGCTGTGCGGCTCTTGAGTTGTGTAGGGCTGGTGTGAATTGTGATAGGAGTTTGTTTGTTTAATGTGATATGCACAAGTCCTTGAGACTTCACAGATGAAACAGTGCGAACTGGCAAAGCAGTGAAAGAGTTCAGAGACAGCAGGATCCTACCACAGTAACTCCTCTCTGTGTATTGCTGCTCACTGGAACAAAGCTCTTATCAATCACACCCGTGCCTATCAAACTGCTGCAGTGACACTTGGGCAGCCGCAGAAAGGACCCTCCTTCAGCTCTGAGAAAGGGTTTGTCCTTCCTCTCCGATTCTCCCTTTTATACCACTCCCTTTGCGTAACTCACCTCCCTGCATGGGTTTGGAATCTCCCTTCTTTCTCTTCTTAAGCTCCCAAACACTTCCCACCGGTGTCTAAACAACCCAGCCTGTTTAACAGCCTCTCACCTGTGAGAGGGGGTCCGATGAGGAGCGTGATGCTCTCCAGGATGGTGAAGAGCCCCAGAGCGCTCGAGAACCGGTCCATCTCCACCACGTCCATCAGCACCTGGAAGGTGAGTGCCCCGATGCCGCTCATGGCTATGCTGAGGATGACGCAGTAGACGATGAGCACGCTGAACTCAGCCGAGACCACGCAGATGAAGTTGCTCAGCCCGCAGAGGAGCACGGCCAGGCTGAACAGGTAGATTCGTCTCCCTGAGAAGAGTCTGTGTCCCGAGAGCAGCCCCGTGAAGGGCCGTATGAAGATGTTGATGAACCCAATGACAGAGATGAGGAGGGCTGCCCTGCGCTCCTCCACCCCATTCTGGATGGCGTAAGGCACAAGGTAGATGTGGGGTAACGCAAACCCCATCATCATCCAGGTCACGCCAATAGTGTAAATCTGGTAACCTTTGTTTTGACAGAAGATGTCAAAAGCCAGGTACTTCTGCAGCACACGGAAGCATGCAGTCCTTCTGCTTTGCTTCTGGAGCTCGTGGTGGGGAGAAGATGCTCCATTGGACAGCTGTGTCTCTTCTGCTCTTCTCCTCAGCTCCTCTCCAGGCTGGGGCAACTGTAGTAGTGACCCTGAAGTGAGCTGAACTGGTCTCATGATGGCTCCGCAGACACAGCAGTTCAATAGTATTCCTCCAAAGATAAGGAAAGTGTTTCTCCAGCCCATCTCATCCAGCAGGTATTGAGAAAGCAGTGGCCACAGAGTGAAACCCAGAGAGACGCCAGTGGATGCCATGGCATTGGCCAGTGTTCGCCACCGTACAAAGTAATATCCCAGTGCAGTCACTCCTGCCTGGAAGCTGAAACACGACCCCAGGCCTAAAGGTAAGAATAAAAGAGCAAATGACAGCACATGATCCATCTGTGTTGCCTTAAAGAGCCTAAATCCAGGGTTTACACACAGGTGAGGGAGGCCAAGGGGAATGCCTTGAACCTGCCAGGAGACTGAGATGAGCTCTTAGGCAGAAGCTCTTCCCTGTGAGGGTGCTGAGGCGCTGGCACAGGGTGCCCAGAGAAGCTGTGGCTGCCCCATCCCTGGCAGTGTTCAAGGGCAGGTTGGACACAGGGGCTTGGAGCAAGCTGCTCTAGTGGAAGGTGTCCCTGCCCGTGGCAGGGGTTGGAGCTGGATGAGCTTTAAGGTCCCTTCCAACCCAAACCAGGCTGTGAGCCTCACGACCCGCTGTGATTCACACTCACAAACCCCACAGAAGTGATTTTTTGCATAAATTAAACTACCTGTGTTCTATACGAAGTAAACTGATCCAAGCTGACATTTGCCTGGGGCAGGCTGCTATTCCTAAAATTGTCATGGAATTGTTCCTTAGAAACTGTTTATACTGACTGCTTTCCTGACACTTCCATCAGGGCTCAGGGAGTTACCTGGTTTTTCTCTCTGTGCAATGGACACCATTTAGTTTGCAAGATCCAATGGGATTAGTCCCAGAGCAGCCTGGCTGAAGAAATGAATCTCTTTGTGTTAGAAAAACCCAAAGAGCTGATCAGTCACAGAGGAGAAATATTTGGAAAGGAGAAGCTCCCATCCGTTGCTTCTGTTCAAAACCAACATGTTCTTTTGTTAGGAAAAGATGTCTGCGCATTGCCCCCGATTGGGAGTGGTGAAATACAAGCCCAGGGAACTTGGGAGGGACGTTATCATAGGTCACATTATCCCAACATTACATTCCAAGGTTGAAAACCCCCTCCCTTCTTCACAGCCAAAAGGCTGAGGTGCTACTGAACAGACCAGGCATCCTTGCTCTCCGTTTTGCCCGCTGGAGACCTGAAGGTTTCTCCAGAGAGAAGCACTTTGCAGGGAGCTTGGCTGCATGAGGTGCGTGTGGAAGGGGTGTGAAGGGCAAGTCTGGCTGCTCCCGATTTATCCCATTTCCTGGATGAATGGGAAACACGAGTCGGGAATCACCATTCCCCTCTCTCAGGTCAAGCTCAGCAGCAGGGTTTGCGGTGGTACTTACCCGTGATGAAGCCAGCGGTGATGTAGAGCTGGCTGATGGACCTGCAGAAGGAGCTGGACACCATGCCCACGCCGCTGAGCAGGCCCCCCAGCATCACCGTGAACCTGCAGCCAAAGCGCTTCACCAGGAGGCTGCAGAGGGGCCCTGGCACCAAAGAGTAAAAGGGAAGCAGTTAGGGAGGAAGGGAACTCTCTGGACCTGCTGGATTGCTGCACTTATCCCGGTGGTTTGGTCTAGAGACCCTGAGGGTTGTCCCAGCAGTAGTAAGGGAGCCAGGGAGGGAATATGTATTTCCTGATCCTCCCAAGGGCTTGCTTGCTATGGGGAAGGCTCCTGTGATCTGCTTGGCTTTTGGCCATCAAGTGGGATTTTTAAGCTTCCCTGTGCTGAATTTCAGTTACAATGGTTGGAAATGGAAGAGAAGAAGGACTTTCAAATGTAATTCTGTTCTTGCATGATATAAAGTCAGGGAATGAATTGAGAAAGGGAAGGATTTGATTTCTGTGCCTCCGAGTAAGAGATGCTAAGCAGGATGATGTTTCTTTTTGTGCACTTGCACTCATTTCACTGTGTGTTTCAAACACCCTGCCACAAAATCTCCTACATTGCCTGTGCTGCGCTGCTACCTTGGTGAAACTCCTTGCAAGAGGAGACAGACTGACCCTGAATAAGAGCAAGAATGGGAGAAAACAGACATCACTGAGGAGGATCGTTTGAGTACAACTGGAGAGGTGTATTCATGCCCACATGGGAACTGATCTAAGCTCCAGGCAGTAGCATCCAGGCTGCAGCTTGTGGGGTCCTGCAGCTGCCCTGCAGGTCGTCTTCTCCAGGGAAATCCCATGTTATTGTCACACAGCTCTTTGCTCATTCCTGTCCTGGGATACCCGGCAGGGTGGGGAGGTTTCACTGCGTCCACTTCCAACAGGATAAGCCTAGGAGCAGACCATGCGCATCCCGCTTCCTGCTTCTACTCCAGCACAAGCAGTGCAGAGGTGGGAGTGAGACCTGGGTTGTTCTAGTGGACCAGAGCCCCCCTCTGCCCTTCTTGAGCCCAAACCTGTGTTCTGTTGTGCACCGACATTGCTGGCAGGCTTTATAGCAGAGAGCTGTGTTATTTCATCAGGAAAACAACAAACAGCCATGGGGAGGGGGTGTTTAAGGTCAGTTAATTCTTTACTTTTCATGGAGTTTTGGTGAATTCCCTGGGAGTGTGGTAAACTCCCAGGTTGTGAATGTCATTGAGCATCCTTTGTTTTAGGGTAGGAAAAAGTGAGCTCAGACCTGCAGCCCACTGCTGGGAAACAAGGCTCTGCCTGCACGAGAGGAGGATCTGGGTTTCTTTTTCCCGTTCCTTTGAGGATGTTCAGGTTTTCCCAGGGTTTGTTGGTTTTCCCCTCCTCTGAACACTTCAGGTTATATGAGCAAAGGCCAAATGACTCTGAGTTTCAGAATTAGGAGTCGGGCAGTGCAGGGAAAAGAACCCGTGGCATATTTGTGATCCAAAGCAACGTCTGGTTTGAAATAGAGCCCACATAATGGAGCGAGCAGGGGAACGTGATTAAAATGAGGAGAGCAGCTGCCTGTATCTTGATCTGCTTGGGAGATTTCCACCTCAGACTTTGAAGCAAATGGTGACTGCGTTATTTGCCTCCTGCTAAAGGCATCAAGGATGGTTCTGCAGTTTAAGCAGCCCCAGTAGCCAGAAGTCAAAAGGAGCATGACCAGCAGGTCATGGGAGGTGATCCTGCCCCTCTACTTTGCTCTCGTGAGACCTCACTTGCAGCACTGTGTGCAGTTCTGGTGTCCTCAACATAAAAGGACATGGAACTGTTGGAACAAGTCCAGAAGAGGGCCACGAGGATGATCAGGGGACTGGAGCACCTCCTGTATGGAGACAGGCTGAGGAAGTTGGGGCTGTTCAGCCTGGAGAAGAGAAGGCTGCGTGGAGACCTCATAGCAGCCTTCCAGTGTCTGAAGGGGGGCTATAGGGATGCTGGGGAGGGACTCTTCATTAGGGACTGTAGTGACAGGACAAGGGGTAACAGGTTAAAACTTAAACAGGGGAAGTTTAGGTTGGATATTAGGAAGAAGTTCTTTACTGTGAGGGTGGTGAGGCACTGGAATGGGTTGCCCAGGGAAGTTGTGACTGCTCCATTCCTGGCAGTGTTCAAGGCCAGATTGGACGAAGCCTTGGGTGCCCTGGTTTAGTGTGAGGTGTCCCTGCCCATGGCAGGGGGGTTGGAACTTGATGATCTTAAGCTCCTTTCCAACCCAAACCAGTCTGGGATTCTATGATTCTAAGTCATGGATTGAACGTTCCAAAGCAATGAGAATGGCTCTAAAAGCAGAAGGGATTTTCATTACTTATTCCTGTTAACTTGCTTCCCAGGTTTCAAACGTTCTTTCTCACTTGCCTGAGGCTTTTGTGCTTTCCTTTGCAAAAACATTAGCAACAGAAGCGCTGTGTTTGTGTGAGTTGAGAGTTGCATGTGTGTGAATATCGAGGAGCAGGAACCCGTGGGGCCTGAACTCCCCTTTTGGCGATGGCCACAGGATCCTGAGGTCTCTCAAATGATTCTTATAACAAAACAACCATTAATTGCCTTTACCTAATGAGATAGGTTTGGCTTCCTAACTGATGAGTTATAGTTTGCACTGGGTCCTTCCCTGCTCCCTTCCACAGCTCTCATAGAATAAAGGAGAAGAAAAGAGAGCCGCATCTTCAAGAGGCACCGTCGACACTGCAGAATGCGGTTTAGGATGATGGATGTAACTGGGGAACCTGAACCAAGCAGAGCCTGGCCCAGCACAAAGGAGCTAGAAGCTGCAGCAAAATTGAAGTCTTTTATGTCTGGTTTTTGTTGGTTTTCTCCTGGTTGTGCTACTCCTGCCTTACTCCTGGGGGACAAGAATGAGCACTTCCCTGCTGCAATAGGAGACATAACTGGCAAGCAAAGTAGTAACTCTTGTAACTCACTGGCTGTGCCCAGGCAAATTCTGTTCCTGGATGTCATTAGCATGAGGCTGTTCTTTCCTTGCCTAAGTTATAACTTTTAGATCTATTTCTTGGCTGTCTTTATAGCACCTTTTAGTGTGGTCCCAGCCTCCTACAGAACAATTACTTCATTAGAAAAGAGAGGTCAATAGATGTTTTATTGCATGTCCCATCACCTCCCACATCTTCTCTGGGGGAAAACACAGTGATTCCCTCCACTACGCACAAGGCACAACCCTCCTTCCACCCCCTTCACCCAGAGGCTGCCTCCTGACCTGTATCCTGCATCAATCCAGCTCACATCCACCCTGCCCGGGTGTGCACCCAATGCCACCGCCCAGGGAGCTGGTGTAATGCTCAGCCAGCAGCCTGGAGGAGCTTGGCTTGAGGCGTGTGTCAGCCACCAAGAGCACACTTGTCATGGGGAATATAAGAGATGTGTTCTCACGGTTGGGAGATGAACCAAGGAGGCACCCAAGCTTCAGTGCTACCTGCTGGCCTGTTCAAAGAGCTGCTATGGGAAACAACTAAGTTCTCGGTGGTGTGAAAAAGCTGGGAGAGAAAGGGATTCACCTCCTTTGACCAAAGGGCTTGGGTGTCTCTTAGAGTGGCAAAAGGGAGCCTGGTATCTGTGGAAACTGAGGTGACGGAGGGCATCCCCATCACTTACCGCCTCCGTGCAGCACGGCCACCATGATGGATGGGAACCACGATGTCTCACTGTTGCTGGCCTGGAAGTCTCGCTGCAGGTCCGTGAAGAAGATGCCAATGCAGGGGGGGAAGCCCAGCGTCATCCCCTGCAGCACCACCGCAGCCAGCAGCACCATCCATGCCCAGCCCTGGTCCTGGGGCTTGGCAGCTTTGCGTTCCCCTGCTCCTCCTTGGGACATGACAGCTTCTTTCTCCTCCCAGGCCAGCCTGCTGGGGAAGGAAGGGCAGCTACCACGCAACCCTCAGCCCAGCCTAGGGGCCTATGGGGCAGAGCTGATGGTATTCCCAAGGCTCGGAGGCACTGGAGCGTCCCGCACCTTTGCGGCTGGCTCCTTAGACCTCTTGCTCTGCATTTCTCCTAGCACCTCCCTTCATTCTCGCCACGGGATCCTGGCAACGGATTGCTTCAGAAACAACTGCCTTCCCCTTTTATATTTCACAAGCCTGTGACCACAGGCAGGTACAGGGCAGGACCACACCTCCTTGGAGGAATGAATCGGCCTTACCTAATTCCCGCCCTTATTTTCCCTTTCACCTGCTTTCATCATATGGAGTCCCCTTGCTGACAATGGCTAAGGTCACCCAGTGCTGTGCCCAGAAGAGGAGGAAAAACCCCGCCGGTGCCAAGAACAACAGAACCACATAAAGCCTGCGTGTGGCAGCAGGGCTGGTGCGGAGCTGGCAGGGAGGCTGCACCTCCCCACACAGTGCTAGTGGGGAAAAACCAGTTTGAAAGCCATTAGTTCATTAGGATGCGGTGATCGCAGAGAGGATCTTGCTTTGCCTCTGGTTAAAGCTTCTTCAGAGACATCCCAGCCTTGATTTCTCTGAGGCTGGCTGCACGAAACGCATCGCAATAGCATTCCCCATCCACACGAATAAACATGCATAAGAAAAAACCACCTTTGGCAGCTGGATGAGCTCAGAGGAATGCCCATAAGGTCAGAGCATAGTGCAATATTGATCTAGCTCTCCAATACTGATTTTTCCTAGAAGAAATAGCCACGTCTGGGCTTTGTGTGCAGCTTTAAAGGCGAGCAGCAGTTTGACTCTACTCGTTAGTTCATATATGCCATGGGGCAGAAAGTTCCATACCTCGGGTTGAGACAAGGATGGGTCAAGCGGAGGGTGGCGAGCGTGTGGCTGCGCGGGCAGCTCATCCCCTGTGTGCGCAGCCCAGGGCCAGCACTTCTGCTTCAGTAGCCACTGAAAGCCTTGATGCAGCCTTTTGCAGTGTTAACCTCGGCATCACTCCTGTGAGCAGGGCTCTGGGGCTGGCTCCCAGCCCAAAGGACAGAAAACAAGGCTGGGAGCAGGGGAGGGGGGCCCGTGGGAAGGGGCTCTGAGATGCAAATCACGGTGCTGGTGCTCAGCACACTTTAATCCTTTGTCCACTTTAGCCGGGCGCAGATAATGCAGCTAATTCAAGCGCTTGTCTCTCTGGTGCGAATTAGCTGGAGGACAGCCTAAAGCCTCTCCCCGGCAACAGCGAACCTGCAATAAAAGGCAGAAGCACACAGCTCCTCTCTGTTCCCACACCGCTCCGTTGCTCCAGCACATTTCTGGCTCCCCACACCTCTCAAAGCACGCCCGCTCCCATGGAAGGGCTCCCCAGCGGGGCCGCACATCCCACGGCTCTCATCCACCTTCTGCCCCTGGCTTCAGGACACCCTTTTCCCCGGGGCAGCCCAACCTGGATGGACCCTGGCGCTGGGGTGCCAAGAGCACGGTGAGCTCCTCGCTGCCTCCCCGCTGCCTGCACAGAGGTAAAGGAAGGAGCTGGCTCCAGCGCTGGCTCAGCCGGATGTGCCACACGGAACACCAGCAGCGCCGCAGAACCGTGCTTTAACCCTTCCCAGGGTAACCACATCGGATGGACGGGGCAGCCGGGGGGGAGGGACGGGGGACGTGTGTTTTAGTGCTCCTATGGGCTCGGTGGTCCTCAAAGCCTGCTCCTGGGGTGGAGCAGGGACATCTGCGGGACGCGGTTTCCCCATGCATGTGACCGCCTCGTGCTGATGGTGTTGGGGACGGGACTGAAGTTCACTGCAATAACCACGCCTGGGTGCCTACTGCAAACACTGCTGCGCTGGGAGCGCATGGATGTGCAAAGGTGCTGCCCTCTACCAGCCCACGCGGCGCCCGGGATGCAGGGGTGCCATGGACAGGACACGGGGGAGCGCGCTGCTGGTTCCAAGTCTTTCTCCCTCGCCAGTCACTGGTGATAGCTCCCCCTCATTCAGGGCTGGATGCTGTTTCTTCTTCCTCCAGCGGCCCCCAAGACCTGGGGTTTCCCGAGCTGTGATGGAGCAGCCCTAGTAGTTGTTTACGGCAGCAGACCAGGGATGCTCACACGGTGTCTTTCCCTCCTTCTTCCATGCCTCAGTTTCCCTCAGCTGTGATGGGGACTGGGATGAGGGTTGCGGGATGCTGCTCCCCCACAGGGACAAGCAGCTCTTTATGCTGAGAAACACAAGGGCCTGGGGCATTTATGTAGCTCACTTCCGAGGAAGAGGTTTATAATGAGCCTGAAAATGGTGATGATGATGTCCATATACCATCCTCAGTGAGGGCCTGCAGCTTGGTGGGTACCTCCATGGGGAGAAGAGCGGCCCAGTTCACCGTTACAGCCACCCAGGAGGGATGCTCCAGTGGGGAAACCAGAAGTGTGGCTGGTGGGGGGGCGGGACGGGACACAGGACCCCTGCCCCACTGATGGGCTTGGAGGGGTGCTCAGAGACCAGGCGATGCCAGTGGCTTGGGATGGAGATGGAGAGGAAAGTTTCTCGTTCATGGTACATTAGGTCTCTGTCCTGCTGCCCAGCAGCATCCTCCTGCCGGCCCAGCTCAGCCCGGCGTGTGCTGGACATGGGGTTTATGAATGTGTAAAGTAAGCTGCATGCACACAAGGGAGATGTTTACTGTAAACAGAGAGGGGTGGTTTTAAACCGCTTTCTGGGGTCACCCGGGGTCTGCTGGGGGGAGGAAAGCCAAGCACATCTCTTGTAAATACCTTTATAAGTGACTTTTTAAGTACCTTTTCATCCTGACCCCTGGCTTGCTTTGCCATCCTCTCCCAGCTGTGTTCTAGCCCAGATGACTTTTCCAAGGTCACCCACTGAGCTGACAGCAGAGAATCCACATCTGGCTCTGATTAAAGCAATGGCCCAAGTGCTGCAGCACAGCCTGATGCTATGGGCTTGTGTCTTTGGGATGTCACTTGTCAGTAGCCCTGAAGGGTCAGGCTGTGCCCAGGGCCATAGGTCCTGTGCTCTCTGCATGCCCTTACTGGGATGTTAGAGATCTATAAGCTGGTCCCCAGCTCAGCAGCTCTTTTGGGGCAGATCATGTGGAAACCGAAGCGCAAATACCCCAGAGACTGCAAATCGCTTTGAGAAATGCTCACTGCATCTGCTCCTGAGATCCAGGTTAGCGAACAGCCTGACACAGGTTGAATCTTGGGGAGGAAGCTGGCTGCTGTTTGGGTTTGGGTTTTAAGCAAGAGGAACTAAGTGATGTTTCAGCAGTGGGATTGCAGAGTGATAGCTGGGGGCTATTCCTGTTCCACGCTGAATTAACCTCCTGCTCTGGTGCTGCCCTTGAACCCCACCAGACCCAGCAGAAACCAAGCTCTCAGAGCACCCCAAAACACATTCCTGGCCTGAGACCGAGGCAGGATCTGAACAACCCTGGCAAACCCCCTGCGGAGCAGCTCTGCTGGTGCTGAGCGGATGGGGCTGTGCCAAGGGTGGGGAAGTGCTGGTTTATCAGGAGCTTCCCAAGCAGTTCCCATAGCATCACTCCCAAGTCCTCTGCCTGCAAAGGGCATCAGGGTCCTGCTTGCACTGATGGGTCCTGATCAGTTTGATCAGCCCCATCTGCGGCCTCCTCCCACACCCCTTCCACCCCATTAGCTCTCCAGCTGCATTTAAGTCCAGATCTTTGCCTTAGATCAGGCTTTGCTCTGTCTCACTGCTGGTTTCTGCTCTCACTTTGGCTCTGCCTGGCTGCTCTGTGCTCATTCGTCACCGTAACGTGGGTGTAACAACACCAGGTGAGACATTCCCCCTCTGGGACCGTGCTTAATGACCAGTAGTGGGGATAACGCTGCTTGGCATGGAGATGGGAAGCGAGGGTTGAGGAGGCAGCTGGCACCAGGGCATGCACTGACAGCTCCCATTGGCTCGCAGGAATCCAGCAAGACGGGGCTTGTCGCTGTGTTTTACCCTGGTGGGTGACTGCAGGTGGTTTGGGTGTGATCCGGCCCTTGCTGCTGTCCCCATGGTCACTGGCTCATGTGTGGCACCCTGACCTGCCACACTGCCCTGTGCTGCCCTTGGAGTGGGACTGATGCTGGCACAGCGCTGCCCCTGTGGCTGGGGCTCAGCTAGAACCTGGTCACTGAGGCTCCCTGGAAGCTGCTGGTGCTGTTCTGGCAGCTGTTTCCTTGTGAGGATGAGGAAGGTGTCCTGAAAAGTGGGGCTTTTGAAGAGATGCAGTTACCTGATTGCTGGCTGCATGCAGTAGATAAGGATGTGGCACAAGAAGGGGGCAATGGGCTGTGCTGCAGCTGCGGGTGAGTCTAACCCTGCTGCTGCCCATCTCCCCCATGGGTTGACATGTAGGGATGCTGTGCTGTGGTGTGTGGTGTTCCCTCTAGTAGGTCTTGTCTATCAGGCTCTTAATTCTTGTTTACCTTGGCTTGTATTAATGAGGAATAAGGGGTTTAATGGGTGAAAGGTTCAGAAGTGTTTTCCTTGGTGGATGCTGGATCCTTGGAGCAGGTGGAGGTTGTTGGGGGTTAAGGTGTGAAGCCACAACTTGGGTTTTTAGGATCCCAGCAGGTTTTGGGCTCCAGTCACCCAAGAGAAGCAGCTTTGGCTGTGCTGCTCCCAGCAGACGCTGTTATCCCAGCCAGGTCCTGCTCTCCTTTGTCTTTTGTCCAAGCACAGTCGCTCCAAGCAATGTGCAGGTGATACCTGGAAGTCACAACAGGGCAGGAGAGGAGATCCAGCACCTTAGCACCAACAAAGGGGGATCATGATGGTTCAGCTTTGTGATTCCTTGAAAAGAAAGGCAGGAGCTCTTCCTCCTGCTGGGAAGCTGCGTGCCTCAGGGACATGTTATCGCATGGAAACAGCTAAATGTGTCCTTTAGCCTTTGTTTCATGGGTAAACCCCCTTTGGTTTGGCAAACACAACCACCCCCTTCCTTTTTCCATGTTTCTCTGCATTTGGTTTTAGATGACACCCCACTGAACCGTTAGGATGAGGATGACTGTTCAGTGCTTCAGTGAGTCATCTGCTTCTCCCCAACACCCTGAACTCAGTGCCTGGGTTAAGGGCCTGACCCTTTGCTTGGTTGCCCCCAGTTTTCCTCATCTTCAGCCCCTGCCATTTGAATGCATTAGGCCCACGTGTGTGTGTTCCTGCCTGTGCTGCTGGAGCTGCTGCCCTGATCGAAGTCACGGGTGGAAGGTGCTCACCTTCCCCAAGGGTTTTCTTGGTGCTGCAGACCCCTGCGGAGCTCAGCTCAGGGAGGGTCTGATGGAGACCCATGGCACTTGATGTCAACTCACACTTCTGGCCAATGATGGGCTTGTATGGGGCTCCCACCTCCTGAAGTCTGGGGAGTTCTTAGGAAGGATGGAGGCTTCTGATAGGGGATATTGCCACAGGGTCAAACGTTGATGCCTTTGCCTGTGTTACACCACAATCTGAAGACAGTTGCTGGGGTTTGTAGCCCCTCTTTACTGTGGGTTGGAGAAAAGCCCATACTTCTCAAACCCTGGAAGGGAGAGGGTACCTGTGGGTTATTTGGCCATGTGAAAGTTGGGTTTTGGCTGCCTCAAACCCAGATCAAGGTGAATGGCGATGGCCAAGGTCCTTGTTTCCCAAACAAGGTAGTGAGCTGGGCTGAAAACATCTGCAGGCTTTCTGGCTGCAAATAGATCTGGCTTGTGATGGCTTTGTTCTGGGTGAAGGGGGTGGGTAAGTGACAAACTGACCTTGTCCCTAAGTGAGAGCCTGAGGCAGAGCAGAAGAGCATGCATGTGTGCAAGATGCCCTTATGGCTGTGGCCAGACCCCTGCACCACTGGGTTTCCCCCTCTCATATGTGTGTAACGAGGGCAGATGCAGCAGCAGCAGCTTCCATTGCTTTTGCTGGCGCCTCACGCTGAGCAGTGGGATGCTGATAAGCATCTCCGTGCTGCTAAACCCCTTTGCTATCTTGGATGTCAGCTTGGGTTTCCTGTGCCCACAGACAAGAGCAGGCAGGCCAGGAAAACAAGGGAAGGGTGCTGCAGGCAAAGCTTGGCAGCGGCTCCAGTGACTAATGGCAGGTTTGCTGTGCTGCACTGAGCTGAGCCCCAGCCACAGGGAGCCAAGCGGCCCTAACCCAGCGTGGGAGGAGGGCTCAGAGCCTGAGCCTTTCCTTGAGATGTGAGGTTGCTCCTTTTATGCCCCTTCTGGTGCGGAATAGGCTGATAAAGGGGTACTGAAGCCCTCTGCCGCAGCTGGGATGTGCGTGCTATTGACTGTGGCTATCGGAAAATCTCAGCCAGGGTTTGTTACTCATCTTCCTCCCAAGCACCTGGAGAAGGCACCTGGGGAACTCATTTCCCTCAGTTGCCCCTCAGGGGTAGGATGGGCCGAATGCTGCCATGGGCAGGTATGGAGTTCACTGGGTGTTCTTGGGCCGCCATCCACCTCCTGCCTTGGTCGTGGCACAGCTCCATGGATGGAGCTGCTTGTCCATGGGGAGGTGCCTGCACTGGGTATCCCACAGCTTGGGGCAGCCTGGGGTGCTCGGGCAAACCCAGCCAAGAGCCTTAACCCGCTGCTGAGGCCAGTTCTGCAGCAAACCACCCCTCTCTTTCCCTTCCAGAGCAGCCTGGGTTTGGCAATAGGGAGAGCTGAGCTTTGGCCCTGGCAACAGCAGGATCCGCTTGTTGAGAGCTGGTGATAGGGTTACTTTGTGCAGGGTAAAAATGACCACCCGGGATGCTGCTGCCTATGCTGCAGAGCCTCTCAGTGCTTGGTAACACTGGGGCATCACCTGTGTGCTCTGCAGTGAGAAGGAATGGTTTCTAAGAGGAGTTAAACGCATTGCACGGGCTTTGATGGGAAAGGGAGGGATGGTGCAAAGCTCTGGCAGCTCCAGCCTGTGGTTTCAGCAGAAACCTCTGAGTGACACTTGTGTCTTCTGCCCGGTGATGTGGCATTGGGTGTCCTTATGTGGCTGTATAGGACAGCCCTACGGTGGAGAGCAGGGAGGCCTGGTGTGCCAGCTGTGATTTGGATGTGATATGTGATCCCATCTGCTGACAAGTCCTGCCTTGTGAATGCGAATGAATGCGCAGGTGGTGCCAGCAGGACCAGCCCTGCAGCTCCTGCCTCTGCCCAAGATGCTGCCAACCCTGGGCAAGTTCACTGCAGCCCAGACCTGCGGTCAGAGACATGGGGATGGGGCAGGGAGGCTCTTAGATGAGCCCATGCTATGTGGTGACTTGGCTCAGCCGTGGTTTCTGCCCCTGTGATGGGAAGAGCCTCGTCATCTTCCGCTGTGTTGGTGTTAAACCCGGGTTTGGGGTTGTCTCAACCCCCTCCAGCTCTGTTTTGAGGCTCCTGTTGCAGTGGGGATGGAGGCAGCACAGTGCCTGCAGGGCAGCTTCAGAGCAGCCACAGCAGCAACAGCCACTTGTAGGCAAAGGACTGAGTTAATCCCTGTTTTCCCATCTGTATGTCTTTGTTCCTCCTCCTCTCCCCACATTGGGCCTCAACTGCCGATGTTATCCACCTTTTGGCATCACCAGAGCTTGACTCTGTGGTTTGCCTCTGCCTCCCTGCTGCCTGTCCGTCTGTTGGTGCCTCTGTTTCAGGCATTCGAGCTGCAATGCTGTGTAAACAGGGAAGAACTAAATCTCTGCTAATCCCCAGTCACACTAAGGACACAGACCCAAGGAAAGCTGGCAGCTCTGTGTGTGGTAATAGAGGTGGGGGTGATAGAGCAGTGATTTAAACCATCCTCCAGGGTTTCTGGGCTATTGCCTCTTGCCCGCAGTTGGTGCAGGCTCAGGATGCCAGAGGAAGTTGCCTTGAAGAAACTGCAGTTGCTTTTCCCATGTTCACTCCCTTTTTGCCTTGGTGATGGCAAGAACCATGTGTGTTTGGTCTTGTGGGGTATGTGGAGAGCTGTTTGCAGGCTGCTGCGGGTGTTCAGTGTTGGTCTCTTGTGGCCATCCCAGCCTGGTTTGGGTCGGAAGGGACCTTAAAGCTCACCCAGTTCCAACCCCTGCCACAGGCAGGGACACCTTCCACTAGAGCAGCTTGCTCCAAGCCCCTGTGTCCAACCTGGCCTTGAACACTGCCAGGGATGGGGCAGCCACAGCTTCTCTGGGCACCCTGTGCCAGCGCCTCAGCACCCTCACAGGGAAGAGCTTCTGCCTAAGAGCTCATCTCAGTCTCCCCTCTGGCAGGTTAACGCCATTCCCCTTGGCCTGTCCCTACAGGCCCTTGTCCCAAGCCCCTCTCCAGCTTTCCTGCAGCCCCTTCAGGCACTGGAGCTGCTCTCAGGTCTCCCCTTCAGGAGCCTTCTCTCCTCCAGGCTGACCCAGCCCAGCTCTCTCAGCCTGGCTCCATAGCACAGCTGCTCCAGCCCTTGCAGCATCTCCACGGCCTCCTCTGGCCTCGCCCCAAAACGCCCATATCCTTGTGTTGGAGACCCCAGCATTCAACACAAGAAATGCAGGGGAGGGTATGTGTGTGCCTCATGAGAGCAGAGGGGGAGAATCCCCTCCCTTCACCTGCTGGTCATGCTCCTTTTGAAGGGATGAAGCTGTCTGAACAGCCAGACCTTTGCCCTGTGTGCTGGTCCAGCACTGAGTAAGGGTTTAGCGAACAAAAGCTGACAAAAAAAGGCATTTTCCTTTCTTAGTTACTCACATTTAATGCTGGTATTAACATTCTGCTTGCTTGGGGTTGTCAGTGGAAATGATAGAATGTGGAAGCTGAGATTCTTTTCTATAATGGAAAACCAGAAACACGCTGCAGTTTGCCTTTAGAGAATCGCAGAATGGTTGGGGTTGGAAAGGACCTTAAGACCACCCAGTTCCAACCCCCTGCCATGGGCAGGGACACCTCACACTGGGCCATGTCACCCAAGGCTCTGTCCAGCCTGGCCTCTGAAAGTAACCAAGGACTCCCAACTCTAATTACATCCACCTCTTAGCAAATCACTGCTGTAAATGGAGGCAGAAGCACGTTTCCTTCCCCACATGGATCCACCTCTGTGTGGATGCAGAGAAAGCCGCAGACCCCTCAGCTCAACCGGTTCAAACCCATCTCAGACTCTTTATTGGAAAGCCAAGAACTCGCTCAATCACTCACAGCATCTCGCCTGTTATTCAAACACATTTAATAACCAAAGAGAACCGGTAGCAAAGGGCACTGACACAAACTGTACAAAACCTCCGGGTTCGCAGGTAAAGGTGAGGAGCCCACGGCCCAGCGCCCCGCAGCCCCCCCCCGCCTCAGCCCACTCAGTCACCCCTGAGTAAAACCCCTTTGTGTTTAAAAATGTGCAGAGACAAAGACACTTGGAGAGGTTCTTTCCAGTCTTGCCATAATGGGACAATTTTAGGCCACTGGGAATGTGTTTAAAACCCAAAGCGTCGAACTCGCCATTGCCAGGGTTCATACTCGACCGTGAACCTTCCCAAGAGGCACAAGCGCTCTGAGATATCCAGTAGATCTACCCCTGCTCGCCTACCCTACTCGCCACAACACACTACCTGGAGTGAACGGGACAGATTTCATCCTGATTCGGTGCTAGTTTTGATGTAGTTGTGACTGAGTGATAGGCAATGGAAGGAAAAGCCCTGTCTTGAGCACAGAAGGGATGCAACTGGTGCATAATGCAGAGACCAGCCTTGGTCTCTGGGTAAAGGTGACCAAGCACAGTTGGGAAAGGAGAAATCCTCCTGGGAATGTACCTGCTCTGGATGGAATTCAGACCTGGTCCTAAATATCACCCAAGAGCTCCAGTGTCCAGTACCGATTGGTCTCCTACCATCAACTTGGTTTGCTGAGTTTAAAGACCCTGCAATTGAACCCAGAGTCTTCAATCCCCTGGCACATCCTCACTGCAGAAAGCAGCATGGAAGGGAAAAGCAAGATGCAACTCTGAAAGTCTTTCTTGTGCACGTGAGTTAAACAGCTCCTCTGTTAGCTGGCAATGGGAACTTTTAGGCTCTCTGTGGCTCAGAACAGGGAGTGAGGGCATCACTCCTGTATCAGGCAGTCCTCTGGTGGGCTTCCCCATGGATGGCATTTCTGGTGATGCAAACAAACAAGGATGTGTCATTGTTATCTACTTGAGCTGTACTGGACAGAAAGCCTCCCTCTGCTTTGAGCTCCATGGCTTGAACAGCAAGGTGTTCAACTGGCATTGATGTGACAAAAGCAGCCCAACCAGTTCCTGTTGCCTTTAGTTTGGGATTTCCTGACCTGTTTCCAGAAACCCCCTCCTCTAAGGAAGGGAAAGAAGACAGATGAGAGTGTTCAAGGGCTTTTTTAGGCTGCTAACTTGCTTACATGTGCTTCTTGACCTCTTGGCTGTGAGCACAGACGGACAATGAGCAAGGCTACAAGATACTGATAGAGGAGAGATCTCTACACACATCACAGTGTTATTTAGGCCCAGCCAAGGCATACGGTCTAATCACACCAGCACTATCGCACCACGTTATAAACAGGGAAGATGGAGAGCAGAAGAGGAGCTGGGTTCTTCAGCATGATGGCAAGCCAGCTGCGCTTCACCAGCCTGTAACTGACACAGGGTGCATTCAAAGACATTTGGCACAGTCTGTTGTTACCAGGATTAAACTAGCACAGATAATCAACCTTTCTCGAGAATGAGGCAAAGCCTCCACTGGAGGAGGTACACTGGCAAAGCAGGATGGGAGGGGATAGGCAAGATGGCATACAGAAGCAGTGGGAAGAGGCAGAGTGCAGTGGTGTCACTTGGTGTCCTCACTGCATGTCTTGTCTGCCACACTGGTTGTTGGACCGTCACAACAAGTGATAAGATGGGAAACCTGCCTAATTCTATCTCAAAGCTTTAAGGAGACCACAGGTAGCTGAAGTCCTCCAAAAAGGAGCCCAACCCCTCAGTCCAGGTGAGGAATCTTCTGATACCTTACGGAGAACCAACTGCTCTGAGCTTATCCACGTCTGTGAATTCCAGCATCTCTGAAGCTTTGCGCTTTAATGTCAGTTTGGGACTTGACTCAAAGAGACCCAAGTGCCTGGACCCTTGGGCTACAGAGAACAAAGCCAGGATGAAGGGGGGAAAAAACATGCAGCAAATTGCTAAGTAATTCCATTTACCAGACTAGGAGGGACATGCCCTTGGTAAGGGATGGCACAGGTTAACAGAGGGGAACCAGTGACTGCAGTTTGGCTAAGATCAGAATCCAAGAGAGGCACAAAACGAACATTTTGCACATCCATCCAAGGCATTCAGAACAAAATAAGGAAAGAAAAGTCACAGAAGTTGACACATCACTTTGGACAAGAAACATTACAACAGTTTGGCAACTTTTCCCCAACCCCCCTCCCCCCCTCCACCCCAACTCTGTGCTGCCCCTCTATAATTTGAGGTGATCTCCTAAAGGTGGGGACATGAGGGGGCTGCAGGTAAACCACTGCGTGTAAATAAGGGGATCTCCTCCGCAAAGGATCTCGGGGGTTAAAACAAACCTACCTGCTTGCTACAGTACAAAAGAGATTCTGCCTGAAGCCTTCCCTTGGGGAGAAGGAAGGAGACAGAGAGCCCACGCTGCTGGAGACAAACAAGGCAAAGCTGAACTTGGCAGCAACAAGTCCCTAACCTTGTGACTTTACACCAGGCTAAGATATGGCCATGGCAGGGTGCTGGAGGGGAAGATGTCACTGCTCCTCTTCAGCAGAGAAGCGTGAAGGACAACTATCACTCTATCACTACTCTGGGTGAACACAGGTCTCTGTTTATGCATGCGAAGTGATGGGCTTTGGGAAACACCAGGAGCCCGTATGTAATAGTGTTAACAGCGAGACCCACGTAAGGTGTACACACAACTCCCCTCAGTATCTAAACTTAGCTCTTAGGAACTGAACAAGGAACAAATACAAAGCAAGAATGGAGAAGTCTGTGTGGTTTTTTTTACGAGTGGTTGTTTTGTTCCTCCTTTCAAAGCCCTGTTCTGATCGGGGGGGGATGTGGCTGATCAGGAGGGGGAGCACTGCAAGGTCCCTGCGCTTTCCTGGTGGCAGCCCTGGGTGCAAGAAATGGCACTGCTCAAATACAGATCCTCCCACCTGCACCAGCCTGTGGAAGGTGGGACTGATCCCAAGGGCCTGTGGACCTGAGCAACCTTCACAAAGGCTCCGACTGGGAATGCGGCCCAGCTGCTGGTGGAGAAACTCAATACAGCGCTGGCCAAGAAAAGAAACTAAATACTTGTGGAAAGGACCATCCCACTGGAAAAGTCTCTTCCTTCCCAGGTTTCCAGGGTAAGAGGGAAGCCTTTGGTTATGACCAGAATTATTCACCATTGGCAGGACAGGCTCGGCTTTGCTTTGCATTAGCTTGGTTACTGTACAAGGGCAAGGTTGCACTGCGGAGAGGCGCTCTGCCCGGCTGGGCTGCCCTTTGACATCTGGGAGTGTTAACGGAGTGGACACTGGAATTACATCCGGGATCCTCGCTCCTGAAGAATCTGGAAAAGAAGAGGGTTTCTATAAACACCTTGGACAAGTTTAGATGCAGAAGTTCACGTTCAGAGTCCTTTGTTTTCGCAGAGAAAGGAGACAGAGTGATGTGAGTGTATCTTGCTGGCTTCTATGCTACAAGCCTAACAAATGACAGGCTGCTTAAAGCAGACTGAGCCCCTTCTCTAGAAATCCTGCTTAGCTGCTTCCCAGGAGTTAAAAATGATGTTTTCTGTTGGCATCACAGGGGAAAAAAAAGAGGGGCTTGAAGAGAGAAACAGTTTGTCTCTCCCTGCAACATCCTTCAAGCACAAAATGTGACCAGTCCCAAAGGTCCTTGCAATGCTGGCTGCCTTTTCCAAGCCTCTCTCCTGTTTGTCTTGGTTTGAAACATACAGACTTGGCTCTTGTTGTCAGTAACATGTAACATCTTCCAAGAGGGAAAGATCATGCACAGAGGACATAGGAAAGCTGGTACACAGAACTGCTACTGCAACTTGTGGATCTGCTACTGTAAGTACAGCTTTTTCTTTGCAAAGGGGAATTCAAGCCAATACCTCTGAGCAGATGCCTCACCTTTGCCTTCTCGCTCGGCTCCTTGACAATGCCATTGGTAGAATTGTTGAGCTCCCTGGACACAACGCAGAGGAATTCTGCCTGGTCTTCGTTTCCGTAGTTATAGGAAGATCCAATGCTGATGAGCTGTGCAACGGGAGATCACCAAGGGAATATCAGTAAGTCTTGACTTCTGCTTTATTCCCACTATTGCTCTGTGAGCTACAAGTGCCCAGGGGAACCTATTCTGGATCTCAAGTGTCTTCCCATGGCCTTCTGCGTCACAGGCTTTGCTCTGTGTGTGTAAGGCAGGGACACAGCTGAGCTCCGGAGCCCTCTGCTGGCACCTGGAGCCCAGGAGGAAATTCCAGCCTGAAACTCTAATGCTGAACACAACAGAACATGTCCCAGTTAATCACCGAGGGCACAAAAAGACACGTCATGTAGATTTTCCTATATATATATATTTTGCTACACATAATATCCAGCTAATTCAGACATGGGGTGGGCAATGCAGGCTTCATGGTCCAGACTCCACTGAGCTCTCTGCTCTCAACTTGCCCTGTGACTCTCATGTGTAAAAGCTGGAAAGGCAATTCTTTACCATAGACAGGTGTTAGATTAACCAGGGGACATGTGGCAAACTGGCACCATTCTTTATGTAGATGCTGTCAAGATGGAGTTGATATCTGTATAAATGGGATTATATTCTATTACTGTTGTGATGAGGGGTCTGGACTGGATCCAAGAAATCCCATATGTCTCATTTATCATTATTACATTAAAAGGACATCCTGGAGTGCAGAACTAATTTATCATTTACTGCTCAGTTCTGCTTTCTAGATAACAAATCTAAGTAATCTGAAGAAAGCAACAGGAATTGTATCAATCATGTATACCAGGAAACTTTAATATGCAGCATGCACCCTAACTTCCATGTCCTAATGGATTTTAGAAGAGACAGCTCCATCTTTGAGACAGATGACTATGTGGTTACAGTGCAGCTGCAGGAACACTTGGGGGGCTGGTGTACTGCCTGACCTCCAGTACTGTTTAAACAGGCTTTGATGTTTGTGCTGATGCCAAAAGATAGCCACAGATTATAAAAGGTTTTCATCTTTTTGCTTTTGCTTCCCTGCTCCTGTTTTTAGAGTTGAATCTCTTTGATACTTCAATACCACACATGACTATTTACTCAACAAAGCCTCTTCTGATAAAGACAGCAGTTTTCCAGACTATGGGACTGTATGGGGGCACAAGAATGGATTTCTGTTTAAAATAGCAAATTTCTGTTCCATCCAAATTTAAGCAGGACTGAATAGAACAAGGCAGAGAACCTGAAAGGCCATGTGCTCCTTGGAGAGCCCAATCCTGACAAACGATGCTGCAACAGCTTTTACTGCTTCTGGCTTTCCTGCAGGTTTCTGAACCAGTCTTTTTGGTGTTACAGTGACTGCATCCAAAGAGCCCAGAAAGGGAATATCTGCTCTGTTCAACCACTGGCATCCAGGCTAAGATTTAGCAATGGGCTCTCTTTGTTCCCAATATGTAGATCTGTTACTGTCTTTCCTAACACATCTCAGCATGCCAAGTGGTGTGATTTGGGGTAGGGTAGAAGCCATGCAGGGCTACACAACAGAGCAAGACCTTGGCAACAGGCTGCAGCTACAATGGGCTTCCCAGCAGCAGACACATCCTATGCTGCACCATTGCCATGTCCCCACTTGGTGACCTAGTCTGGGCCACCTCAAAGTTGCAGAGAAGCTGTGTTGCTGTGTGAGGTCTAGTCCTGACCAAGGCATTGTATCTGTCTGTCCTGTTCATTCCTGCCCTTGGGGGTGTCTGAAAAGTGAGTCCTGTGGAGGGCAAAACCAGCTCCTGAGGGTGGGAGTGTGCTGGAGCACGACATGCAGGAAATGCTCCTGGTGCCTGCAGTGTGCAGGAAGGAAGCTGGTGTGGATTTCTGCAAAGGTTGTGGATGGTGGAGGGAGGGAACTGGAAGGGAACCCAGTAACATTTGCTTACAATTGGTATCTTGACCCTGTCATTACAGATTTGAAAAGCAGGGCCAGAAAAGATGTAAGGGTGCAGATTCCTGTGTAGGGTCTTCTACTTTTGGGGTAGTACACATGCATGTGTGAAAGGCAAATTCTGCTGAGCCAATTTCTGGACAGCAAAACCTGGCTGTTGGAGGACTGCACTTCCATAAAGCAGCTACTGGCTCTTGCTCACAACATGTCACCACCAGCTCCCAGGGGCAAGAGATTTTGGCTAACTCTCCCCAGTGCAATAGGAATTTTCAGGCATTACAGAACAGATACATATGAACAAGTGATGCAAAGTGCTGTTGCTCATCCTCTGCCTCACTTTGTGGCAGCACACATTTCCCATAGCATCCACCTGTACTGAAGCTGGATTAACTGAGGAGACAGAGCTGTAATTCACAGCCTATTTTGCAATTTAATAGAGCACTAACATGCAGGCCAGCTGGTTTCCAGTTCTCCATCCTCTTAAATGAAAGGACTGTATTTGATTCCAGAAACCAAATGTGGAACTAATGCCATATGCAACTTCAGTGACACTTAGCCCCAAAGCCAGCTGCATTAGAAAGTGCATTTCTCCTGTCACTCAGTGCCTCTTTAGGAAATACAGGAGTCGTGGCTTTGAGCTTCCAGAAAAGTTGAGCTGTATTTTTATATGACTCTATTAATTTTCCTGTATTAAACTGTTGCACCAGGGCCTGGTCTATGTGATGAAATGCAGGAGAAGGGAAGTCCTGCCCTGGGATTTGACAAGGATACAGAAAACACTGGGAGAAAATTACCTCTCTCTGCAGTTTGAGTGTATTCTGCCTTTCCCTGACAGTTATCTTACAAAGCAGACTGCTGCTCTCTTCAGGCTGTTTATCCAGAAGAGCAGAGCAGTGTGAAGTGCAATTCAGTAGCAAACTCTGCTTATTCCACATGCAGCTTTCAAAGGGGTTCTGCAGTTCTTTGGTAGCAGTACCTGTTCGAACTTCCACCCATCGGACATAGTGGACACCATCTGTGTGAGCTCTTCCTCTTGGCACTGCAGGACTCTGTACACATGCTTCACAGGTCCCTAAGGCAGGGAGAAGAAAAATAAGTGTGAGGTTAGTAATTGTTATACTAGTATCCAGCTAGAAAATGAATAAGCATCTCCTGCTCTGTTGTCTTGTCATTTGAGGAAGTCTGAGCCCTGAGGGTCTGTCCTGACCATCCAACTGATCCTAAAACAGGTACATATGGTTTGCACGGTTCTCTTAAAAGCCTTCTAGGCATCTAAGGGTTACAAAAAGCAAAACCTCTTTGGCTTCCAAAGCCATTTACTGCATTTTGAAAACATTTCCCTTCTGCAATGCAATCTACTGGATGTGTTATCAGCTGAGCAGCAATGGGGAACATTGCCTCAGATGGATATAAAGGGAAGAAAACGGTTTAGGGAAGGAAGAGTTTTAACTACTTGTTACCTACCAAAGCAGCACGTTTTGCTTTACAGCTACCCAGCTTTGCTCCTGGCCCTTCTTGTTTTAACTCGTCCTTCCCTACAACACCAACAAGATGGCTCAGTATTCTGTGCTTATGGAACCATAATGGATGCTTTCTCCTGGCTGTGCCCTGGATCTGCTTGAAAGTACTCATTCTTCCAGTTAAAGATAACTGCTAAACCAAAGGACTGCTACTAGAAGTGCTGAGAGCCACACTTGTCCTCCTGCTGCGCTACAGACACACAAATATCCCTGTGCTCACTTGAGAGGTTCTGTTCTCGTTGTCCCGTATCCGCTCCTTCACCAGCCGCACGAGAGATGCAATGTTGTAAAACTCAGCTTCTTCCAGTACCCCTAAGGAAGGAAGCAAAAGCAGACATAGATTCTGTTACTTTACACAGGGTACAATAGAGATGATACTGCTATGAGGATGGAACAGCTGCTCCTGGCTCCAAATCCATCCCAGAGAAAATCCCACATGCTGAATGGGCTGTGCCACACATTCCATGCTCCCAGGCTGGAAGAAAACCACCGGTCAGTTCTTCCCCAGTGTTCTTCTCTTACCTTCCTCTGCAAGCTCCTTGTTTATGATGAGCTTCCCGTGTCGGAGGTAGTTCAGTATTGGACCAAAATAGGTGGGGTCTCTATCGATGAGATACGCCCCTGTCTCGTCCTGTTGAAGAGGGGATGGGTAAGTGGTACCAGGCAAAGAATCCTTTCAGTTGAAAACAATAAATACAACAGTTTTCCTTTTGAGCACCAGGATTCCTTGGCCTATGAAAGCTGTGTTAGTGACCCCACATGGAAACCAACATTTATGTTTTCAATATCTGAACTCTGCTACAAGTGCTGCCGCTTCAGAATGTTTGTAGATGCTTCAAATTAACCAATTCTACACACAGAGTTTATTATCTGGAGAGAAAAGCAGGGCTTAACATAGGTTTTCTTCACTGGAATAATAAGAACCAAAAGCTGGCAGCTGTCTTCTGCCTAAATTTGTTTTCCAGACTCATTTAATTGGGGGACTCTGGAGGAAAACTGGATCTCCAGCTCCAACGAATAGAATGCAACCATTAAAGTCACTCTTTTTTACTCCTTTCTGCTACTGGAAGCACACGCCGCAATGCACCAGCCATGTCTCCAGCAACACAATAACTGTTAAACAACCAACAATTCACAACCAAAAGCATCTCTTGAGCCAGCTTTGGAGCACTGAAAACCCTGTGCAGAACTCTTCCATATCACTCCCTTACCCCACTTTAATGCATCATTTCTCCTGGCAGTCAACCTGCTCTAAAGCAATGAAGACCAAAAGAGACATTCTGAAACGTCACCTCCTCTACTCACTGAAGCAGTGACTCCGATTTTGATCCCAACTTCCATTCGGCTCTGAACAGAGTGCCCAAAGACCAGCCTCAGTCTACCCTACCCGCAAACCAGGTACAAAACCTGGTGCTGCAGCTCCTACAGCACACCTGCAAGTACAAGGGTAACTGTCTGCAAAACCCTTATAACAAACGGCAGTGAGTTCCAAGCTGTGCACTCAGAAGGAACAAGTGCTGCGGTCTTTATGACAGCAAAGTGGAATACAGGATTACAAAACCACGTTCTTATTTCTAGGAAAGCTTCTTCCTTGTTCCCTCCCTGCTGCAACCACCATGGGAGCGCTGCGGGTTTGCTCCTTGAGGGGGACCTGTGTCCTGGCAGGAGATGGAGGGCACGGTGCCCGCAGCACCCGGCTGTGACCGGCACTGGGCAGACCCTAAGCCCAGGTGTAACGGTGGGGCAGGCCATGGGACGAGGAGACGGCGTGTGCCCTGCGGAACACGGCAGTGCGGCTGCTGTGGAGATGGGCCTCGCCACACCGCGAGGCCAGGGCCGTGCATGGGGATGAAGGGGTTGGCGGCCCTGCGGACACCGAACCCATACACCGGGCTCGGGGCGCTGCTCCCCGGCGGCACCGGCTGCCGGGGCCGGTCCCCGCCGCGGCCTCACCTTGTCGGAGCCGAGCTCGGGCCCGTCCTGGCAGCAGAGGCGGCACAGGAAGGACTTGGGCTCCCGGCACAGCGTCTGCCTGGTGCTCACGAAGTACGTGCCGCCCACGTTCAGCCGAACCCACTTGGAGGCGGCGGCGGGCGGCCGGGCCGCTCCGGGCGGGGACAGCGCCGCACCGGAGCCCGCCGCCGCTCCGGCCGCACGGGGACTGGGCGGCCCCGGCGCTCCCCCGGGGCCCGGGCTGGGCGTGCGGCCCCGCGGCGGCCCCTCCGCTGCCGCCGCCAGCTCGGCCATGGCGGAGCCGCTCAGAGCCGCCGCACCGCCATCACCGCCCCGCTTCCGGCGCGGGGAGCGCTTCCGGGCGGCGGCGGCGGCGGCGGCGGGCACGGACGGGAGCGACGCTTTCCGGTGGGGCTGAGGCCTGGTTGGGCAGCGGGGCCGGGACTTCCGGGGGTGCTCGGTGGCGGTCAGTGAAGGTGAGAGCGGGGCTGGGGAGCGTGGAACGGGGAGGGGGCCCTGGGGGTTCCGGGACGGGACGGGTCTGGGGGGGGACGACGACGACCAGGGACATGGAGGGGGAGCGAGGCTGGGATGGGCTGGGAGCGGTGTCCCCGCGGCCCGGTGCCCCGTTAGCCCCGTGTCCCATTGTCCCGGTGCCCCCTTAGCCCCGTGTCGCAGTGTCCCGTTACCCCCGTGTCCCCTTGTCCCGGTGCCCCCGTGTCCCGTTGCCCAATTAGCCCCATGTCCAGTTACCCCCGTGTCGCGGTACCCCGTTACCCCCGTGTCCCCTTGTCCCGGTGCCCCCGTGTCCCGTTAGCCCCGTGTCCCATTGTCCCGTTGCCCAGTTAGCCCCGTGTCCAGTTACCCCCGTGTCGCGGTGCCCCGTTACCCCCGTGTCCCTTTGTCGCGGTGCCCCCGTGTCCTGTTGGCCCTGTACCGCATTGTCCCCGTGTCCCTGGTGCTTCCGTGTCCCGTTGTCCCCGTGTCCCGGTGCCGCGTCCCCGCACTGTAACCCGCCTGGTGCTGTCTCTCCGTGGCGCAGCCGGAAGCATGGCGGGGCGCAGAGCTGCCATCAAGGCCATTGACTGGGCGGCCTTCGCCGAGAGGGTGCCCCCGAACCAGAGGGCCATGTTCAACGCCCTGAAGACCCGCAGCGATGCGCTGTCGGCCCGGTGAGTGCCTGCCCCGCTCCTGCCCGTGGGGCGGCTCAGCCCCTCAGCTGAGCCCTCTGTGTGCTGGGTTAAGCCGGGGTTGGTAGCTATGGTCTTACAGGAGTGTCCTCACGGGCTTTAAACAGGTCACCTTCAAGGCTGCCGGTGGCTTTTTGCGGCAAATCATCTTTACGTAATCCTCCTTGGAGTAAAACAATGGCTGAAGTGTAAAAACGGGCTCTGTGCAAGCAGCTTGGTGTTCAGAACCAAACCCGTGCCTTGTTGCCTGTTAAATGCTGTACAGATTCATGACGCTTTAAATCCTTCACCAGCCACTGCTGGACGCAAGTCCCTTTAATGTTGCTGATCGCCTCTAGCCCAGTGCTGTGAGAACTGCCTGCTCCTTTTACAAGGGTGCTCACAGAGATGCTGCACAGTGGTTTCCAATGGAGCAGGGCTGCAGGCTGGGCTCTTCTCTGTATAGAGAAGCCTGTTTCCTTGGTGGTTCATTGCTGCTTGCTAATGAGGGAGGTGAAAAGATCTAAACTAAACTTAGCAGGCTCTAAGTAACTGTGGCAGAGCTGGAATGATGACGCCAGCGCTGGTTGTGACTGCTGCCATCTCTCCCTTTAGGCTGGCTGCCCTGCCAGAGAAGCCCCCGGCCATTGACTGGGCCTACTACAAGTCTGCTGTTGCTAAAGCTGGCATGGTGGATGAGTTTCAGAAGAAGGTCAGTCTTTGTCAGCAGCGTGTTGCTTTATGGAAGTTTAAATGGGAAATGTCTTTGGTGGTGGGAGGAAAACACCAGGATTGGCAGAGGAGATTGGTTTTGGCTACAAGGGGCCCTGGCTTTACATCCTGCAAGTCAGCATCACTAACCCCGAGGCGCTCACTTCAGTGCCATCTTTCAGGAGGGAGCCTGTGGCACTGTGCACTGAGAAGGCTGGTGAAAGAAAACCTGATAAGTTCTTTTGGCTGCAGCAGTGTATTCGGGCAGTGCCTCTCCTGAAGCAAACATCTGACCTATTTCTCTAACTCACTGAATGGATGGAGGTAGCAAAACACTGGAATGCGTTGCCTGCAGGGCTCGTCACCCTGTTTGCAAGCAGGAATTGAAAGGCAGGAGCAAGGCTATTGCTGACAGGCAGGTGGTGTCACTGGCACTATGAAAACTGACCTCCTGGCACTGGGAGGACTCACTGGCCTCAGATGGAGCTGGAAGCTTTGTCCTGGCTGAAAACAGTCTGCAGTATGTCAACTCTTTGCTATTAGACTTTCTTGCTTCCTTCCATTGCTCTTTGCAGTGAATGTGTGTAGCACTGTGTGCCCTGGTAGTGGTATTCAGTACAGACTAATGGCTTTAAGCTCACAGTCACACTGATCAGTTTTAGAAAGCCTATTAACTGACATGGTGGTGAGTATATCCTGGGAAGAAAGGAGGGAATGCTCCCCTGCTGCCAGGGGGAATGAGCTCAGTGTGAAGGATTATTTAATCAAACTGCGTAACTAAGATGTTCTTTTAATTGACAGTTCAGTGAACTAAAGATTCCTGAGCCAGTGGATACACAGACTTCCAAAATCAATGCCCAAGAGCAGGAGGCTGTAAGTATTTGAAGTATTCCTTAACGCCAGGGTTGTCTGTGGAGATGGAAAAGGGTGAGAGGGAAGGGATGTTCTCTGTGTGCATCTGCACAGGCAGGGCAGCCTGAGCTGGAGCATGCTCTGGTCTTTATACGTGTCTCTGGCTTTTGGATGAGCAGGAGGATCTCTGCACATGGAATGGTTTGGCTGCTTGGGGTTTGGTCAACTTAACCTAGTGTAATGATGATGAGTTTTAATGCCAGCTTCAAGCACGGGGTTGCAGGTTCGCTCTAGGTCGCTGTCTTTATCATAACCATGTCCATGGTGTCCTCTTCTTTCCTGCAGGCAAAGAATGCTGCGGAATATGTGCAGGCTTCCAAAGCTCGTATTGCCCAGTACGAGCAAGAGGTAAGTCTGGGCTTTGCTTAGAGAATATTGCCTTTAACCCAGCCTGGCACACACCTTGCTCTTACTTGGGGGTGTGCTTTGCTCTTTCTTGCTGATAAGTGATTTATAACACGTTTTATCTCTGCTCCCACTTCAAGCTCCAGAAGCTCAAAAGCATGATCCCCTTTGAACAGATGACATTTGAAGACTTGCATGAAGCCTTCCCTGAAACCAGACTGGACAAGGAGAAATACCCGTACTGGCCCCACAAACCAATTGCTGATCTGTAAACTTGTCCAGAAGCAGTTTGTTTAACGACTGTCAGACTCTGTGGTCATCTAAATAAAGTACTCCTCCTCCTGTCTGTGCCTTAGATCTTGGACATGAGGTTGCAAGGTCTTGAGGCACAATACATGAGCTTGCAAACAGCACACTGGATTTTGTCTTTTCTACCTGTGAGCTTGGTTTTGTAGCAAGGACAGGATCCTTTCTTGATCAAACTGAGTCTTGTTGTAATGAAATCAAACTGTCTCCTCATGTGTGTAACTGCGTGGTGCAGGGAATGTAGTTCTGCCATTGCAGGCAACTGGCTGCATAGGAGTTGAAGGTATAAAGCCATTTATGATGTTGGGGTGTATTTAGTAGTGATGTGCGGTGCAGTGGGAGACATGTCTCAGTAGTTCTACAGGAAGAAGGTCTGGGGTTGGTTTCTAGGTTGGTTGTGATGTGCAGCCAATTGCAAAAGGAGTTGAAGGAATGTGGATGTGTTGAGATACATTAAAAAAGAGCTTTTATCTGTTTGAAACATCCCAGCTATCACCTCTTTAACCTTGGTGATCCTGTTCTCTCTGTCCCTGGTTTTTGGATGGTGCAGAGCTCACTGAAACTCACAGAAACAAATGCTTCAGACTTGCACTGGTTTATTTCATTATCTGAGGTGGGATTCTTCAACACCTTTCCCCAAAATGGAAACATCTCCGTAAGAGATGGGCATTAAATCCCTTTCCATTGGTCATGCGTGGTGAGAATTCCAGATGAATAGGATGAAGGTGTTAGCCCTAGATTTCACAACTGCTTTATTGACACACCTTGCTGGCCACACAGTGCTTTAAGAACAGATGTAGTTCTGCTGAACAGAGCATGAAGTGCTAAGCATGCAGATCTCACAGCCTGTGGATTTGTCTTTGTAATGGTATTTAGGAAGCAACTGCGGCTCAGTGAGTGAAGCTGGATAAAAGCTGCACAGGAGGAGTTAGAAGCGAAACAGGGGAGAGCAACTGACCCAGAGCTGGGCTTCAGCTGCTCCATTTAACAGAAATAATAGCAAAGAAAACCAGGGACAGGAAGAAGTGGCTGTAGAGAAGCACCTTCTCCAGAACAGGCAGAAACAGGTCCTGCTCCTGTGGTTGCCAGTGGCGCTTGGCTTGTTGCCCCTTTTCCTGGGCCTTCTTGGGAAGGTTCTGCTGTTGGGCACTGTCCTTGGCTGGGTGTTTCGTGCTCTGGTTGGCCATGGTTCTCATTGTCAGCTTGGTGTGCACATCTGTGAAGAGCAGATGTCAGTGTTGGTGGGTGACTGCCACAACTGAAACCCACCCTCGCCCAAAGGAACCTGCAGTAAAATGCACCAAACCGACTGGTGTAAGAGGCTGTGGGTTTCTTTACCTTGCTGGAAGCTTTTGAGAACCTTGTCTAAGTAGAGGGATTTGTGCTGCTGGTGCAACAGGAGGAAGGTGTCTAACACAGCCATGATCATGAGGAGGAAGGTGCCCAGGAAAAACACCACTGCAGGACAATAGGGAAACAAAGAAAACAGCCTTCCAGTGCCTAAAGGGGCTACAAGAAAGCTGGAGCGGAGCCTTGGGCAAGGTCCTGTGGGAATAAGACAAGGGGGAATGGCTTTAAACTGACAGAGGGGAGAATTAGATTAGATCTAAGGCAGAAGCTCTTCCCTGTGAGGGTGCTGAGGCGCTGGCACAGGGTGCCCAGGGAAGCTGTGGCTGCCCCATCCCTGGCAACGTTCAAGGGTGAGGCTCAGGCTTAGGTCCCAACTTCAGGGTTGGTACCTGTGTAAAACCCAGCTAGTTTCTATTCAGATGAGTACCTATTACAGGGGGCCTGTTGGACGACGTTGGGAGGATGTTGTTGAGAATCACAGCTAACATGGAGCTGCCGAGGATGATGGCAATCTGGAAATTGATTTTCTCCTCGAGAGAGCTGGGTCCAAACAGCACAGTCATGTCCAGCAGATACAGGGCGCATGTTGGCAGGATCAGGTTCAAAATATACAGAGTGGGTCGTCTCTCCATGGAAATCTGTTGGAGAAGATGGACAAAATTTGGGTGAGCAGGAGATAACTTACTGCCTTCGGCAAATGCTTGTTCTCTAATGTAGAAAATCATCGTTTCATGCTTTTTCACCCTTTTGGTGGTGTATCAGTGCAATCTAACATGAAAGTACTGCCATACCATGTAGGTGACCACAGAAAACTGTCCATCATCCAGGTCTTCCATGTATTCAATGATGCTCAGGTTGGTGAACTTCCATTCTCCGTCAGTTAGGAAGTAACTCTGGCTGTCTCTCATCATATCTGCTGGTGTCCGCTTCGTCTTCATAACCAGGTCTGTTACTGTTGGGCAGGAGGCAAAGGAGGAGAGAAGTTGTAGAACTGAGGTTATTTATTAGGGGTCAGTGATTTCCTTTCCATTTCCCTCCCAACCAAGGGTGCCTGCAGATGGGGAAGGCAGCTTTCCTTGCACTCCTGGGGTTTCTTTGCCCATCAGTTGACTTCAGGGAAGAGACTTGACTGGGCCTTTGGGAATGCAGATCAGAGGGTAAATCTCTGCTGAATTAGGACAGTTGTGCTGGAGCTGGAGGGTTTTGTGTTATTTCTGCTTATTTTTCACCCCTTCCTGTTGGGATGAGCTCTGAGTACAGTTTGGGTCCCTGAAACTGTCCTTAAACCTCCTCTCATATCCGTGCCTTTCAGGTACGTTTAAAGAGCAGCCAAATTGGATGTGAACCAGTAGCCTCGTTGCAGGAAGCCTCCTGGTCTCTTGGTTTGTCCTGGGGAGAGGGAATTGCCACAGAACATCCAGATAAATCCCGAGATGCCACTGGGAAACGTGCCAAACAGAATACAGTGTTTTGCCTCATTTCCCCTTGTGTTATGTGACCTCAACCCCTACTAACCCATTGTGAGCCTGTGGGGCTGGCACCCAGGAGCGAGCCGGGGTCCATCCCATCTCTTCCCCTCCCTGTAAGTTTAGCCCAGCTGATGTGGTAAAGCCCAGCTTGCTGCTGTACCTGGGTAGAGAAATGAGGCTATGCTCAAGTTGCAGGTCTGGGTGTCGAAGGGGAACTTGAAGATCATCAAGCTGCAGGTTAAGGTCACCTGGAAGGGCTGAGTGGAGTTGAAGCCGCCGTTGTGTGTGATGCTCATGTAATCCAAGTTGGGGTTTTGTCCATTCACTCTGGAGGAAACAAAAGGGGAGAACAATGGAGCTCCAGGATGCTGGGCTGTAAGCATCCTTCCATGGGGGCTTTGTGCTGTTACCCACCTATGGGATGTAGCAGTGAGGAGGAAACCTGGGCTTGAGGAAGGGCTGGTGAGTGCCTCTGAACTCAGGTTTGTAGTTCTGCACATCCTATTGAGCTCCTTCCTCTCTCCTTTGCTTCCATTCTCATCTGGGACAGGGCTCAGTGGTGGCTCTGCTCTCTGCAGAGCTGCCTCCCTCCTTCACCCCAGCTAAAGAGCTGGTGCCCATCCCTCTCATACCCACAGAGCTCATCCTGTATCTCACAACTAACTGCTAAGGGTTGCTTCATTCCACAGCACTTCTGGTCTCTGCTGCTTCCCCAGCTTTAACTACAGCCCAAGCAGGACATTCTGGTGATGTTACAGTATTATAGAGCCACAAAGTGCTTTGTGTGAACCGTGGTCACCATTAATCTAAATTACAAGGTTCTTGGCTTCTGAGAGTTCATAGGAACAACTTTTAACCACATGAGTTTATCCCATTTCCTACAACAATACCCACACTTTAATTCCATTGTATTTCTCTTAAGGCAGTAGATAGAAACGGAAGGGGAACATACCGCTCTACAATGAAGATGGGGGGAGACCAATAGGAGTCCATGGGCAGAATGACTTTGGAAATGTTACAGAAATCCTGCGGGTTCCAGGTTGCAAAAGTGTTTTTCCACTCCTGGGGTAAAACAGGAGAGAAATGAGCGCCGGGGCCGAGCAGCAGCCTCTGTGCTGGGTGTCACAGGAGAGGAACACTGCTGAGGGACCCACCAGGTTCAAAACGAAGTAAAAAGTGACCGTCTGGAGCTTTTCAACCTGGGAAAACAAAAGGGGAGATCTTGCTGACTGTCTTAGGTACATCCCATGCAGAGCCCAGAGCTTGCCCCTGTCACCCTATTGCAGTGGACAGAACAGATTGCAGGGGCTCAGCTCAAGGGTCTTCGTCTTGCAGATGAAGAGTGGGAGCAGTCCAATGGGTTATATAAAGAAATAGGGTTTTGTTACCATTTACATGCCAGTGCCCTGCGATTGCATTGCTCAGCTGAGGCACTTTGCGGGGTTGGGTTTAGAGCCTCCTATGAAGCAGCTCCTCTGAACCTGCCTCTGCCCTTCTTCCTGGAAGCAGGTGGGAGGAAATACTCCAGATCTCCCAAACCCACTTCCGAACAGCAGGGAGCTGAAGTGAAAGGGGCTGATTCTCATCCCTGTGGCCTCGCTGGCTCAGCCCTGCCTGGCAGAAGACCCAGACCCCAACCGAGGGATTACCCAGTTTTCTCTTATAAAGACTCAATGGGAGCTTTGGGTCCTTACCACAGAGAGAATAGCCATCAGCATGAAATCCATCTTGACCTCCACAGGCTTGTTCAGGTCTGTCTTGGGCAGTATGTGTGCATGCAGCTTGCTGTGAGAGGAGATGTTCAGGTACTCAACCACATCGTAGTAGGTGCAGATGTACCTGGGAGCAGCCCCTGCTAGAGAAAACAATTCCACTTGAATCAGGAAAAGGATCAGGCAGTTCTTAACCTGTATGAGAGCTGTGCCAGAAGAGAAAGGGCCTGGAGCTGCAGGGATGAAAACCATCATTAACACAGGCAAATCCCTTCTCATGTAGATGGGAACAGAATTCCTCAAAGCTTTTCTATCCCTGTTGCACTTACCTGTCCCAAGAGAGAAGGTGAGGATAGCTATAAAAGCTTGCTGCATCATCTCCTGCTTCTAAATAAGGAGACAAATGGTACCCGGGTGTCTTATGAGCAGTTGCAGGACGCGTCACTTGTTATGTCGAAGTTGATTTGCTATTTATTAATGAGGGACGGCTATTCTGTAAACAGGAGCTAGACTTCTAATGTATTTATTTGTATTGGAAGGAAGGACTTGCTAATGGTCTGATGCACTCAGGGGAGCAGCCTTTAGTTGCGGTGAAGGCAAAAATAAAGTCATTAAAACAACCCCAACGATTTGAGGCAGAGGAAAGAAAAGGGCCCATCTCCACAAAGAAAAGGCAAGGAGCCAGAGCTACTCAAAGCAAATCTTGTCTCATTTATTGGGCTGAGAGTCTGCTGCAACCCCACTGAAACGGATCAGGAATTAGTGCTTGTGTGATGTGAGGGTAGGGGGGATGCAGAGGAGAGGCTGCTCTCCTTTGAGCCAGGTCCTGCTCCATAGCAGCCCAGGCTGTGGGCGTTGGAGGATGTCCTCATTTCACAGAGCACTGAGCCTTTTACCCACCCACTGATCTGTTTCTGCCTCCTGGGGTCCTGTTCTCCGAGCCCTCACAGATAAGATTAAAGGCTCAAAGACCCTTTCTTTTAACGTCTCTCTCTTTCCCTTAGCTGCTCTCCTCTCCATCACTGCTGTGATTCCAGTGATACCCTGAGGTGCTCCAAGTGATGGCTCCCTTGCAGGGGAGCAGCTCCAACTCTTGTCCTCCTGGAAAGCCCCATCCTGCTGGGACACCCGAGGTGGCACCTCACTGTGGTGTGTGGCTGTGTCTGAGATAGGAGGTGGGAAGCATATGGGCCACAAGAGGGGGTTTGGATTGCATACAAGGGGCACAAGGAGAAGCAGAGGTGATCTCTGTGCTGGGGCTTGAGGGTTGTGTTGGCTGTAGGAGCTTACACTGCTGGGTGATAGCATCACTAGAGGTGGGATAATGCTGTACCCCCATAATGGTGCTAGAATTGACGTGGCCACCAGCAATCCCTTCCTTCTACCAGCAGCTGGTGCGATGTGAGTACACTGGAGATGCAAACTTGCCCTGTTGCTCTGCAAACCGTTGGTACCCACCGGGTCCTGCTGCAGCAAGGATCTTCATGCTCTGCACGGCATCCCTCCTGCAGCATCTCATATGGGGGGCAGAGCAGGGAGGGAGGCCGGACTCTATGGCTCTTGCGAAGCTGGGTGAGGTGATGGGATGACCTGGATGCTCAGTGAGAGCCTATGCCCCGCATCACCCCGCTTCTGCCTCTCCCCAGCAAAGCATCCCGGCCCTGCCTGCCGGACCGTCCCAGGCTCCAGCGCAGCGATCGCAGCCGGCGAATCCCACCCTTGCTTTCCTCCTGCCCGGCAGACAACGGATCCTCCCCGGCCGTGTCCCGGGATGCTCCGTGCCGGTATCCCGGGGGACCCGGTGGGACCGGCGGGGAGAGCGGGCTGGGGGTAGGCAGCGTCGCTGGGGGGCTTCGCTACCAGTGACCGCGTGGCCTAATGGATAAGGCGTCTGACTTCGGATCAGAAGATTGAGGGTTCGAGTCCCTTCGTGGTCGACCCTTTTTTCCCTTCCCCATTCCCAGCTTTTCCCGCTTCTCCCTTCTCGCCTCTTCCCCCGGCGGGGTGGGGGGAAGAACCGAACCTGCTTTGGCCCCGTGTTCCCCCGCCCGGCCCTACCGCTGCCGGTGCATCCCGGCCCCGTTCCCCGGGACCCCCGGGTGATTCCCCCCCGCTTCCCCTGCGGGCTCCCCGAGCCCCCGCAGCGCCGGGGCCGGGCCGTTCCCGCGGGCCGGGGCGCGCGCCGTGCGCAGCCCCAGTGGCCTAATGGATAAGGCACTGGCCTCCTAAGCCAGGGATTGTGGGTTCGAGTCCCATCTGGGGTGAGCACGCAACGTTTTGCTGGTGCCAGCCCCGTTTCTGTCCGTTTTCTCCCCGGTTTAGTGCCGCCAGGCCCACGCAGAGCTGCCGGGCATCCTCCTCCTCCTGCTGCTGCTGCTGCCCGGCGGAAGCTGGCTTTGGGTGCTTGGTGCACAATACGTGTTTTGGGGCAGTGAGTTCCCCACGGCAGCTCCAGGCTTGCTCTCTGTGCCGACGACTGCAATACAAAGGCTGCTGTACAGGAGCTGTACACGATGGTGTTGGGATGATGCCGTTACCTGCTCCTGGCCAGTGGTCACAGCTTAGAGCTCATGAAAGCGACAGGGCTTGGAGCAAGCTGCTCTAGTGGAAGGTGTCCCCAGTGGCAGGGGTTGAAACTGGATGAGGTCCCTTCCAACCCAAACCGGTCTGGATTCTACGATTCGATGAAGAAGGGAAGCAACAAGGAGCAGCTATAACCTGCCCCGGGGCCTCAGTGCAAAGGTGGATGCTTGGGACCTGCTGATGAAAGGATGATATCTGGAGAGGTGTTAATGAAAGGATGGTTCTGGCTGGGGGTTCTTTCCAGGTGGCCCAGAAGGTGCAGAAGCAGAGCAGTTAACACTGTTTAATTAGCCCTGTCTGGCTCAGGGCTCTGCAGGGAACTTCAGCTGCATTTTTACCTCCTCTGGATGCTCCCTGTGCCATCAGCTGCATCTGACCCCCAACAGAAAGCCAATGGATGCTGGGGGATGAGAACCTTGCCGGTATCACACCAACCTCTTCCCGGAGCAGGACAAGCTCTGATGGGAAGGATGCTTCCCTCCGCCAGAAACTGCATCTCAGTGAGGGGCAGGTCACTGGGGTCACACAGTTCGGCTTTGCTGCCCAGGGACCAGAGCCCTCCACATAAGTGTATTTGGGGTTTGTTGCATTAAAAAGCTACTTGGAGGGTCTTTTCCTCCAGAGTTAATGGATTATAAAAGGCAGCTGCGGTCAGGGTGAGACCACACCAGTAAAGCCTAAAGTTTCTTTCTAAGTAGTTTTTCCCTCTTAGGTGTGGGAGAAAATGACTTGGAGAGCAGCAAACCTGCTGAAGGCCCAGGCACATGGCAAGTGCTAATCTCCCGCAGGCTTTGCTCTCTGGCCTGCTTCTGCTCAGCTTTAGTTTGAGGCACAGCAGAAAAGCTGCGCTGGTTGAAGCTGAGCTGAAGGGACCCCAGGAGCCAACGTGTCCCCAAAACCCCCATGGATATAGAAGAAGTTAAAACACCTTCCTGCCCTGTGGCAGGTTTATTTAGGATTAGATGAGGAATGCAGGGTCTGGGGAGAAGCCAAGCTGCACCAGGAGGTGTTACTGATAACGAACAGGGGTTAAATGCCCTCCCTTGTATCTCACTGACTGTGCCCATCACACTGAATGCTGTTACTGTCAAGAACAAGTTGTCTCCAGGGTCCTGGCTCTCCCCATCTTTCTTTCTTTCACAGTAATGCCTACACACTGCTTCCCTCCCACTTAAGGCTCACACAGAGCCTCAGCTGGATGTGATGGTGTTGGCTTTGCCTTTCCATGGGGATGTGGCAGGGAAAGCCTGGACTTGTGTGCCCCTGGGAGCTGGAGGGTGACCCCAGCTGCTCTGTGTTGGGGGTGTCTCCTGGGTGGTGTCAGCTCTGCATTTGGGGTTATATTTGCGTTCAGAACGGCTTGGGTTGGTAGCAGGAGGGGAACGTCATTGCTCCAGACAGACATCAGCACATACAGGGTAAACTGGGGGTGGCAATGGGGGTCTATGATGACCAACTAGCACACGGGGTCCCATGGCAGGAGGGACCCCCCCCCAGTGTTGGGCATGAGGAAAAGCCATGATCCCAGACGGGATGGGAATGGGGAGGATGCACAGGGGGTGGCAGGGACTCCCTGGTACCCCCGGTGTCTGCCACTGTCCCCAGAACAAAGCTATGGGGGACCACGTGGCCTAATGGATAAGGCGTCTGACTTCGGATCAGAAGATTGAGGGTTCGAGTCCCTTCGTGGTTGTTTTAAAGCCACGGGAGAGCTTCGAACCGTTTAATTTCTCTGGGGGGTGCAGCGTTCGGCCCCGCCTGGGGTGTCAGTGGGTTAGGTGCCCGTGCTGGGGCACCTTTGGGGGCGATTTGCCCGGGGGATCTCCCGCCTAGGGCCGTTCGTGCTTATTACCCCCACAGCGGTTCAGAGCGCCCTGTGCCGGCGGTGGGGACGAACCGGAGCCCGATACAAGGTGAGGGCTGAGCCGCAGCTGCTGCCGGTTACCGGGGATGGAATAAAGGGGCAGGGTCGGCCAGGATGCGGCTTTTATTGCTGCAGGGAGCGCCTGGTGAGTTACAGGGGTCGGTGTCTCCTTCCGCCCATGCTTTCCCTTGGGGTTCCGATGCAGGGAGGTGGAGAAAAAAGCCGCCTCACCCCAGGTGGGACTCGAACCCACAGTCCCTGGCTTAGGAGGCCAGTGCCTTATCCATTAGGCCACTGGGGCCGCGCAAAAGCCAATCTTTGCCCTCCACCTCCGCACGGGGCGGGGGGGTCCGCAGCGAACGGGGCCGCCGGAGCGGGGAAAGCTCCGCGCACCGGGAACCGGCGGTGGGCACCGGCTCCTCCCGCCCCGCCGGTGCGGGCTTGAGGGCTGAGGCCCGGCGGGCGGAGCTGGGCCCTCGGCGGGGGTCTCCGGCCCCCCAACACCGCCTCCTTCCTGCGCTGTGGGCAGAGATGGGGCCGCGCTGCCTGGTGCTGAGGGAGCCCCCGGGGCTGTGCGGGACCCCGCGTCCCCTCTGGCCAGCAGAGAGTTAAGTCACGGCACTGAAAAAAAGACGCCTGTGCACAGCCCCAGTGGCCTAATGGATAAGGCACTGGCCTCCTAAGCCAGGGATTGTGGGTTCGAGTCCCATCTGGGGTGACTCTTTTCCCTTCCGCGGATCTGAGCCGGTTTTGGGGTGATTCGGTGTGTGGAGGTGTCTGTGCTGCAGCGACAGGAGAATGAGCATCACCCCGCCGGGTTTTCCTAACCCTTGGCTCGGGCGTCTTCACCCAGGAGAGATGTTGATGTACAAACCCAGCTTTACAACATACTTTTAGCCTCAGCTGAGGTTGTTGCTGTCCCGGCTGATGTTCGTGTGATGATTCTGTGTCAGAAAAGCATCTGAAGCAGCAGAACCCCACTCATTTGCAAAGCCCAGGGCACAGCTCAGAGCTGGAGCCGCCTTTGCTGTGAGGGGGGAAGCCGGCAGCCATAGTGAAAAGCTTTAAGCAGGAGCAGGCTTCATCTTTGCTGGCCTTGGTGTGCGGGGGCGCATCAGGATGCTCTTGATGTGCTCCTGCATCCCCCGGGCAGCCTGTGGGGGCTTTGAGCTCTGCTTTTTTTGCAGATGTAAATGTCAATCTGGGCTGGGTAAGGGCAGAGCTCAGAACTGCCCCCATTCCAAAGGGAATGCCAAAGAGTGTCTAGGGACCAGCAGAGAGCACTTTCCTTTCTTGTTTGGGTTTTTACCTAAAACAGAGCCACTTCTGCTCACCCCAGGTGGGACTTGAACCCACAATCCCTGACTTAGAAGGCCAGTGCCTTATCCATTAGGCCACTGGGGCCCTGACAGAGGATGAAAAATGAGTGATTTTGGTGTTTTTGAGGACACCCTCATGAAGTGCCCCAGCAGCAAACCCCATGTTACCCACAGGACCCTCTAATGAGTGACTCCTGAAGCCTGAGAGACTCATTGAGGTGCTTTGGTGTCGCACCCCAAGGACCAGCATCCTCCTGGACCTACAGGGTGGTTTGGTCTTTGAGCACCCACCTCCTGCCAGATTCCTGCTGTGGCTTTAGGTCAGGTTAACACAATGAGGTGCACCTTATGGTTAGGGAAAGATCAACTGAAATGAATGGAAAATGCTTGAAATGGTGAATTGTACTTGGACACGTAGTTACGCTTTTACTCTTGCCTTTCTTTCCCCTCCACATCCACTGCTGCTTTTGTGCTCAGCAGCAGAGGGTGCTCTCATAGAGCAGAGAGCTGAATTAATATATATATTAATATATAAAGAATATTAAGAATTAATATATGAAGAATATATATAATATAAATATATATATAAATCAAAACCCTGAGTTTTTCATTTCAAACAAGAACAATAATTTTCCAATTCAAAAGGAGATGTTCTATATCTTTATGTACATTTTCAGACCAGTTTTATTCAACACAGCTCATGAGTTCAGAACCATCTACAGCTGCCAACGCTGTTTCTTTATGAAGCTGGTATGCCGAGGGCTGGGAGCCCTGTTCTCTCAGTCAAAGTCTGCCTTCCTGCTCTGCTTTATGTTTGAGTGTATCTTTTTCTGTCGTAGTCGTTCACGGTTCATTTTTTCCACCCTAAAACAAGGTTAAAAGCTCCTTTAGGGTACCAAGAAAACATTTAAACATTCAACTCTGAGCACAGTTATATATAATATATATATCACAGCACAGACTTGATGACAAATGTCCACAGATAGAAAAACCAGCCCCTCTTCTTGGGATGCTACCCAGGGAAGTGCTTAAAATCTAATGGATCAGTGAATTTCTTAGCAAAGGAAATCCAAATAAGCATGAAGATTGTACAAACAGCAACCTGCATCATGCCGCACAATGATCTGAGTTCATCTCCAATAAAAGGCCATTTCAATGACTATACCTCTCTATGAGTTTCTGTGTTGTCTCCTTAGACACCACCTTGGGCTGCTCCGTAGCCTCTGTGACCATGGTTTGGATCTTTTCTAAGCAAATGGCCAGGTTCTTCATCTGGTAGCGACTCTCTTCAGAGCTCACGATCAGCTCACCAGCTCGGTTTACCCTGTTCCTGTACTGCAGAGATGAAAACGGGATGTGGTCACTGCCACCTTGCCATGTCACATCTGAAAGTGACATTTAAACTGTGGCTACAAGGGAGGGTTGTTACCATCAATGCCATTTTCTGTCTCACGGCTTCTGGAATCCAGTCTGCTGATGCCAAGTGGAACCGAACTTCTGCCTTGGTGTTCACTGGGAGGAAAACCAGGGTATTTTTCCTATGTATTGGCTTGACTTCCTAAGGTTTCTGGGATAACTCAGTCTGTTCACTGCTGGCTTTGGACACCGGGTGATTCCAGCATTACTTTCCTGAAAGATCACCTTTTTCCTGGCTATCTTAAGGTCCTTTCCAACCCTGACTATTCCATGATTCTATATTTTTACATACCATTCTAAAAGGCAATCTCTAGATTTTTATGGATACCCTGTTACGGTATTTGCCTTTCTACAGCAAGTGCTGCCAGTCACTACCCACCTTATTTTTAATGGCAGTATTTATAGTTTATTTGAATTAAGCTGAGAATTTATTGTGCTTTAAAGTCCCAGAAACCAACCGGCTGCTTGTGTGTCTGATCAGTGAGAACAGATGAGACAGAGGTGGTGCTTCATGTGGCAAGTGTAGCAGCAGTGCTCCCAGTCAGAGGAGGAGAATCAAATGCATTACCACTGCTCTTGAGCACTGTGAAGATTTGGGAGTTGTGTTAAAATGTAATGATAACGAAGCTCAGCATGGGGCAGCACTAAGATGCTCTTTAACCATGGCAGGGGGTTGGAACTAGATGATCTTCAGGTCCTTCCCAACCCTATTCTGTGATTTAACTTCAAGTTCTCAATGTTTTTCCATCAATACAGGGAAGAAACTCCCATGAAAGGGGGAGAAGCTCTTCCTCACCTTTATTAACGTGCTGCCCACCGGGGCCGCTGCTCCGGCAGTAGGTCACAGTCAGGCGACCTGGAAGAGAAGAACGGCAGCGTGCTGACCCGGAGGCACAGCTCCTGCTGGTGCTGGAACAGGTACGATCCGGGCTAACACCTCCGGGCACACAACCCAGGGCAGACGTGGCCGAGCACCACGGCCTGGGCTGGTTTCAGGGCGGGGGGGACTCACTCATGGGGATGTCGAGGGTGGGTGGCTGCTGCTCCTCCTGGAAAACACCATGGAATGCTGCGTTAGGCGCAGGCAGGGACGCGGCGACCGCGAACAGCCAGCCAAGCACGGCCGAGAAGGCCACGCCCCCTCTAAGCACCGCCCCTTCGGTAAGCCACGCCCCCTCACGGTACAACCAGTTGCGCTAAGCCCCGCCCACCCTCTCCCTCAGGCACCAAGCCCCGCCCCTCGCTCGTCTTCTCCCTGTTGCCCGCTCCGCTCACCGGGGTGATGCCGGTGCTGTCGCCGTCCTGCCGCGGCGGGTACAGCTTGTCCAGGCTGTACGCGCTCCGGTACTCGGTCCCGGCGCCGGCCCGCTGCGAGAACCGGGCGGCGACAAGCCACGGCCGGCACAGGGCCCTCAGCGTGTGCGCCGCCATCTTGGCTCCCGCGGTGCAGCGCTGCCACGGCGTCCCTACGGAAACGGCGGCTGCGCGCAGCGTTCCGGGGCGGGGCCTGGGAGGGGTGTGTGGGGCCAAGGGGGTTTTGAGGCATGGGGTGTGAGGGGTATATGGGGTCTGTGAGGTGAAGTCGGGGATCTGTGGGGCACTATGTGGGGACATGGGAGGTCGGGGGGGACTATGGGCTCTGGAGCACCGTGGGAGGGTGCAGGAGTTGGGAGGGTTATATGGGTTCTGTGGGGCACTTTGGAAAGGTGTAGGATGCTATCCAGGTTATAAAGTATAGGAGGTTATATAGGTTATAAAGCGTATATAGTCTATGGGTCGTCTTGGGGGGGGGGTATATAGGATCTGTGGGGCAGCTGGAGTGGTATATGGGGTCTGTGGGGATCCATGGGAGGGTGTTGGAGGTCTGGGGAGTATATGGGGTGTGTGGGGCACCGTGGAAGAGAGTAGGAGGTTATATAGGTTATAAAGTGTAAAGGGTTACACAGGGGCTGTGGGCAGGTCATTCCCAGCTCTGGGGCGCGGGCAGTGGTGGGGGCCATGTGCTCCTGCCTGCATCCCACACTCCCACAGGCTGAGCAGTGATGGGCAGCCGTGACACTGAAAACACATCCGGAGTTTTCCATGTACTTGGACTTTGCACCTGGGACGCTTCAGGTTTCAGATCTGATCTGCTCAAGAGTGCTGAAAAGTTACATCTACATGTATATGTATAGTTATATCTTTGAACGCTGATACGTGATGTGTTTCCAGGTCTGTAGGAGAGATGCCGAAGTTGGAACTAGATGATCTTTAAGGTCCCTTCCAACCCAAATCATTCTGCAGTGGGGGATGCAGGGGAGTGAAGCATTTGTGGATATCCTCCACAGCTTTTTGGAGCTGTCAGGTTGGCTTTTGGGAGGGGCAGGAATTGCTATTTCTGGCAGCAGGAATGTGCACAGGCAGGGATGGGGCTGTCATTTGCTCTGGTGTTGTGACAGGAGCTGACTGTCTTCTGTTTAAAAGGGTGGGTGAAGTCAAGAAGAGTGTTTCAAAGCTGATATAAGACAGTGATTGAGGAGCTGAGCTGGCTCCCATCTAAAGGGTTCCATGCTTTGTTCTAATCAAATCTCTATATCCTGAGGTTCTGCTCTGCTTCCCCATCCAAACTCTGCTGAAATGCTTTAAAGACACCCCCCCCCCAGCAGTGTCAGACACAAGCAATGCCATCTGGTGACCTTAATTTCTGTCAGGAACAGGTAACTGATTTGTAGCCAGAGGTAAAATAGGCAAAGCAGAATGACTCATTTTGCCCACTGATATCAAACACACTGGCGTCACTGTGCTGGTAACACACCGAGGACAAGTTGTGGGGTGGGCAAAGGGGCTGGGAAAGGGGCTTGAAGGTCAGAGCTGGACCCAGCCCCATCTAATGGGATGTGTTTGTGGTTTTGCTTCCTTCCCACTCTGTGATGGTGGATATATATGCCCAAAGAGCCCTGTAAACAGCAGGGTGATGGCTGGAAACGGCTCTCCCCACCAGGGAGGGCTTGGAGGGACGAGGTCTTACTTTGACCCAAGGGGAGCCAAGCTTTTGATGTTTTAAGATGGGCAATGAACTGGCTTAGAAAGTGAGCTCTCTCTGTTTGGGCATGGTGTTCACTAGGGTGGAAGAGCTGTAAAGAGCCATCCCTGAAAGGTGATGCAAAGCCAGTATGTCAAGGAGCTTGTTGCTCCTCGTGTGAGTGAGGGCATGAGCCATTAATGCAGGAGAAATCAGCTCTTTGAGGGACCTTCCAGAAGGTTTAAGCTCCTGTAAGAGAGATAAGACTGAGTCAGGAATCTCCTTCCCCATGAGGGTTTGAGCTCTGTAAATCCCTTGAACTCGTGCTTCAAGTGCTCCATCCCTATTTTTGATGCTGGGTGGGTTTCTGATGGGTGGTATGAGAAGAAGCCAGACTAGATGTGATATCAATGCACTTGTCTCAATGTCTTCTTTTGAGTTCAGCATAAAGCTGAATTCTTGGCAAGCCATGCCCTTATTGATCTTATTGCTGTGAGCTGCACGGGTTCATTGGTTTTGCCAGATGCTGGAATTAAATCATTATTTGCTATTGTATCAGACTTCCCCTCATCCTTTTCAATTGCATGCAGTAGTTTTCTTTCTGTCTTTAACCACAGAGCCGTGCTGTTAAATAGCTGCTGCTCTATTAGACCTATTTCTGTGGTCAGCAATGTGGTTGCTTAATACTCTCCTCTTACCTCTTAATGGAGTTGTGTAGGTTTCCTTGGTGTTTTCAAAGCAATATGCAAAGTTTAGATGGAAGCTTGGCTAAAAGACCAGGAAATGCTTATTTTCCCCTCTTTTGATTGCTGAAAGCCTCACTGAAGGAAAGAATCAAGTGACTGTGACTCACGGAGTCATCAGGATGTGTATATATGGCCACTAATATTTTTGGATGCAGAGGAACATGCCCTCAGCACTGAGCTGAACAAACTGCTCATGCACAGCAGCTGGTCCTTTGTGAAGCCCAATTCTAATGCCACGTTACTCCCATCCGTCAGCTTTGGGTTTGAGGCTTTCAAGAAAGGCCTAACCAAAAATAGCATTTCAATTGCCAGCTTTGAGATGGTGTGGATTTACAGAGGCTGCAGAGCTGGCAAGGAGGGGTTTCTGTCATGTGGCAAATGTTAGTGGTCCAAGTGCATAGAATGTATGTTACGTAAGTAATGCAGCAGTAGGGTTTGGTGTATTCACTCTGCTTTCTGCAGGGAGGCCTCCAGCATTATCATGACCCAAATTGTACATGTAAATCAAAGAAATAACTCTTCTGCTGCTCTTAAAAGAGCTGTAAGGAAAGTCCTGGCTTTGAGAACATCAGTGTTCCTTTTTATACAAGAAAGAATAAAGCATTGGAAAATCTGCTTAATCTGCTATACACAGTGATGCTGATTCATGTGGGATTGTTTAAGGTGATCCTACAGCAGCCAAAGGACTGCAGGGTCAGCTTAAACCACCACTACTTCAAGCCACTACAAACAGTGACTTTAATGGATGGATGCTCTGAGAAAATCACCAACGCTGCTTCTGCTGCTGCTCTTGTTCAGTTTTATTTGTTTTCTTTTATTAGACAACTGCTTTCCATTATAAATAAATAAGGCATGAAGGTTCTCCATACTGTTACAGAGCTGGTAGCCACGGTCGTGCGTGCGGCTCCTGATGCTTCTTGAGTTTGGGGCACCTGAAAATGCAGAGCGTGGAAGAGCAGAGTGGATGGTGGAGGATGGATTGAGGAAGAGACCTCTGGAGCAGGTATGGTTTGGGCATTGCACTCCTGCCAACTTACCTCTGTGGTTCTCAGTGTAACACAAGAGTGTGTTCTGGGGGGTATTTTTGCGTTACCTCCATGGTGAGTGAAAGCAAGGTGGCTCCTCATAACATCAAGGCCCTGGACTTGGAGGATAATTCCAGTTTAACAGTCTTCTCACTCCAAAGCTGCATTATCATTTATTCATCTCAATGTTGCAGAATTCCCAACCATTCACCCAAAGTTTTGGGATGTAAGCTGGTGAAAACAGAACCTACATCTTGCCTGAAGCTTCTCCAGGCAGGTACAGAATAGGTAGCTTACACTGTGTTTTGTAGCTCTGTGCTCAGGGTGTTGACTAAACTGTAATGAAATGCTGCTTCTCTGCCTAAAACGTGTGTCTGACCATACAAGGTCCGTGAGCAATGGAAACTGGTGATTCCTGAGACTGCAGTGGCCTTTTGGCTGTGTGTTTGCATGTCTGTGGAAGCAAAAGTGAGGAGGTTTCAGTGCTGGGAAGTGCACATGAGAGGTGACAACCTTTGGAGACAGGATCTCAGCCAAGGAAGGTGATTTTCAGCAGAAACCCTGAAATCTGTCCTCTCGACGGGGAGATGTACAGAGCAAAAGTGGGGGGTAATGTGTGGTCAGTGCTACTGCCAGGGTCAGAGCTCCTGGCACTGAGAGATGCTGTATCGTTCTGCTTGCATGCGGGTCACTGGTAGTCAGTTCTGCAAGCCCATGCAAGCTGTGCTTAAGGAGTTTGCTACAGTGGGGCAATGACAGCCTCTTGAAGAGCACAGCACAGAGGGCTGGTACCCAGACCATGGGATGGAAGTGTGTCTCTGATACTGTAATAGCACTTTTTGTCTAGCTTATGGGAAAGCCCTGGTCATTGAGTTCCTACCAGGCACAGTGCTTCACCTGGGGCAGATATAAAGCGAGGAAATCCCATGTGCCTACAAAGTCTGGAGGGTATGGACTGAAACACTACATGACACTGATGAAGACAGAACAATCATCTGTTTCTCTTCAAGTTTTTCCAGTTGCAAGAAGCTTGCATTGTAAAATAGCTGAAAAACCTGACTGGTAAGAGAAATGGCTTCAATAGCAAGAACATACTGCCCTTTGGGGAAGGGAAAGGCGTAGACAGAGCTCTCTTGGGTGCAAGCATAGGTTCCTAGCCATCACACCAAAGTGGGCCGGTGTGCTGGAGCAGCCCTTGGGGTTCCAATGGCTTTTGGTTGACTTTGAAACACTCCAGCTGCAGGAGGATGCTGGAGGACATCCAGGCTTTTGCTTGCAGATAACTGGGCTGTAAGACAAGCTGCAAAGGGTGGAGGAGGTGATCCGTGTTCTTTGCGGTGTGGTTTGCTATTGTGATGTCTGGCAGCGGCAGTCACTCATGCAGAGATCCGTCATACGGGTTCTGGAATCCTCTAACTACAATGTACAATTATCCCAACGAGTTGTCCAGAGCTTCCATAAAGAGAATTGAGTCTCTGTGACGTTGTCTTGCTTGTAGACCTCTCGAACCTTCAAAGCAGAGGGGCCACGTGGCGTTTCCTGGGGCTTGAAGAGAAGACGTGGCTGTTGCGATTGCACGCGGGACTTGCGGAGAGGCAGGGACTCATTTGCTGCTCTTGTTTTTCACCTTTGTGGCATTGATGTCTGCTTTTGTCTTCTGGATGCGGGAGAAGATCTCCTTAAAGAGAGCCTTGTACTCGGGCTGGCTCTGCTCCAGCCGCTTGTCCACGGCCTCCACGTGTTTGCTGATGGTCTTCTCCATGCTTTTGCGCTCTTCCAACTCGTGTCCCTCTCCTCGGAAGTCTCGGAAGGAGCTGTCACGGGAGATGGGCCGGGACGTTTGGACCCCTGTGTGGCGCACGCTGTCCTTGTGCTGCCGGCATTTGCTCAGGAGCTCTTCATACTTCTCCAGCAAGGCATGGTACTGCTCGTCCACCTCCCTCAGGATGGACATGCCCCTCTTGCGCACGTTGTTAGCATGCAGCGTGTAGTTGCCCTCGTGCCGGCTCACAGCATCCTTGGTGACGATGGCATTGAGGGCAGTGTCGCTGCAGCTCTTGCGGACAGGGTGGTTTGGGGAAGGTGTCATTGATGGCCCATGGCTTTTTCCTCCCTCCTCCTCAGAGAGGTCAATGTAGTCAGCTTCTGGGGCGTTATTCAGCGGCTCAAGGAGGGCCTCAGATAAGTTGTCTTCTCTGCTGAGTAAATACTTCTTGACTTGTTTCATCTGTTGTAGCTCCAGGAGCTCTGCTTCCAGCTCCTTGATGCGCAGTTTGCAGTTCTCCATCTCGCACACCCGCTGCTCCAGGTCCGAGTACTCCTGAATAACAGAAGTGTATTCTCGCTCAACCCTCTCCTTCCGCTGCTTCTCCTGGTTGACTTGGGACCTGAGGGAGTTCACCATGGCTTGGAGACGTTCGTTCTCCCTCTCCAGTGGCTTCTGGTTGAACTCTGTGGAAGAGCTTTGGATCTGGAATGCGTCCTCATACCTGAAAGAGAAGAAAGATCCTTGATTGTGTTTGACCAAGTGAGAGTCCACAAGTGTCTCATTGTCAAGTGATTCCACTATGCCCAGAGCAAACCCGAGCTCATGGAGTGAGATATGCCTCTTCCATGTGCCAGGAGACCCCAAGGTGTGGCTGCAGCTGTGCCCCACACAGAGACCAGTCTCTGTCCCAGAGAACCTGCAGTCTCATTTGGTAGCAGTGATGAAAGACAGGAGGGAAATGAAACCCTAAAAGGTGAAAGACTCATCAATGTGGACAAGCCACTAATGTTGCCATGAAGCAACGATGAGCGTTCAAGTTCCATCATTTGGAGCTGAAAGAGGGAGGCTTTCAGTGTTTCCTGCTGCATTTCAGCAGCTACTCACTGCATCCTGGAGTTCACCAACTACTCGCTGCATCTGCCACCAACCCCAAACCCCAACCAGCCAAAACCCAGAAGCACAAGCTCTGCTGTCCTGTGTCTGGGAGATGCTCCAGAGAGAGTGTGTGTGTGTCGGGGGGGGGATTCAAACAGCAAGGCAGGCAGGCAGGAAGAGACTTCAGACATGGTTGAGTTGCCCCTTCATTGCCTGGGGAGTGGTAACAAGCACTTCCCCCTTCCCTCAGCTTCTCCTCCTCCTCAATGAAGTGCCTGTGGCATCCTATGTACTTAGAACAGATTGGAGAAGAGCAAGCACCATGGCCTTCCCTGGGAGGCAGGACTGGTGGTGGTGGGGGGTATTGAACAGATTCCCAAGTTACGGAGGGCAGCCTGACCTTCGGAGCCAGCTGCAGAGCTGCAACCGAACTGAGGTCCTGAGGCACTGGGGAGAGCGGGACTGGGGTGCTGGGGGGAAAGAACCACAGAGACATTAAGTGGATTTTGCTGGGGGTTAGGTTATGGCCTCATAAACAGCCCCGGTGCTGCTGCAGTGGAAGTGTCTTTTGTTCATATCCTCTGGCAGAGGATGCTTTCAGTTACAAAGCTTATCGATTGCTTATCTATTTAAAGAAGCCTCTGTTGTGGACAAAGCTGAGCAAGAAATGCCCTCACGAGGTCAGTGAATGTACAGTGCCTGGGTTTTAAGGAGGATCAAGTGTGCAATAGTGCTGACAGTGCTTGTACAGCACTTGGCAGCGTGTGGTGTATCTTGGTGTGTGGCTGGTGCTCCTGGTGGGGGAGTACTGAAGTCGTATAGGACGAAATGCAGCATCTCAACTGGTTCCAGTGAGCCAGAGATGCTGGTTCTGTGTATGTGGGGTTTTGTGCACCCCCAGAGGGTCTAACCCACCACATCCCTTCTTCACAGGCAGAGGAGGTGGGGAAGAAGGTTGGTGGGGTTGCTACAGGCAGGGCTCCATACCTGGGGCTGGAGCACAGCTCCTTAAGGCAGGGGAAGGTGTGGATGGTTCGGCGCCGCTCCCTCTTCTCCCGCCGGATGCGGAGCTGCTCCAGGCTCCTCATCTCCTCCACCTGCTTCTGCAGCTCCTCCACTTGGTTCTGCAGCCCCTCGATTGTTTCTGTCAAGCTGTGGAGAGAGGAGGGATTAAAACAGTGGCAAGAGATTGTGTTAACTTGAAACCCTCTGTCCTCAAACCAGATGGCTAAACCAGTCACCTCTGGGACATAAGCACTACCCCGGAATATCCCTGCACGAAAAGCAAGCAGGTGAGCTATTTACTCTCTTCCTCTTGTGTATCATGTAGAGATAAACACAGAGAGACCAGGCAGAGATTCAGTTGTGTTCTGGCTCTGAATGGAGTTTGTAAAACTCCCTCTCAGCACAGTTGTCTGCAAAAGACGCTGCATTGCAAGGACATGGCTTAGTCTGTTGTTTCCAGGGATGACCTTGATCATGGGCTTGTTTTAGGAAAGAAGTACTATTGATAAACTGGTGTTTCAGCATGGACTAGCCAGCGTTACATTAGATGCTGGATCTGTGCCTGGTGTTGCTGCTGGGCTGTGTGCTGGGGACCTCCCTAATACCATTATGTGCCTCTTCTTCAAGGAAACACATCCGAGGAGAGGCTGCCATGGCTCCCTCCTGGCAGCTTCAGACACTCCTTTATCCAGCCCTTGTCCCAAGGCGTCTGTGCTGTGGTTGACCTCTGCTAACCAGCATCAGTGCAACAAGCTTCTGTTGTAAATAGCCACAAAACCTGACTGATAAGAGAATGGCTTCAATAGCAGGGACACACTGCTCTTTGGGGCAGGGGAAAGGGAAGATGAAGGTCTTTTGGGCACAGCATTGCTGCAGAGGGAAGAGGGGAGGCTGTACCACTGTATCTTCTGTTGGGATGTCTTGCTTTCCAGCACAAGCTTCTGGTTAGCTAGCTCCAGGTCCCGTGCTGTCAGGTCCAGCTGCTCATAGACTTTTGCATGCTGTTCATTCATCTGCCGCAACGTCTCCAGTTGCTTGGTCAGGTACTGCAGGAAAAAAACAGACAGAAACACTCCACATCCCACATCCAAGTTGTTTCACGGGGAGAAAATCCTACAGCCCTTGTTCCCTTTGATAGTGTGTTCTGTGGCTGATTTGTCCTCAGAGTGGTTGAAATAGTCATACCCCCTGCTCACTGTGAATAGTTCTGTGTCTAAAATACCATTGAACTGCCCTCTGTGAAGGGCACTAGGCTCAATCTCTGTTCAGCTGCTCTTTTATTCCCAGTACCCACAGAAAGTTGATACCCCTGAGACCATGACTCTCCACTGAAATGGACCAGTTGGTTACTGGATTTTCTGACAGATCAATTGCAGGAGATGCAATTCCTTAGGAATTCAGGTAAAAGCTCTGAGTCTGTGAAATATGAGGAGTCCTGCGGCTCCCGTGTGTGTGCAGAGCCTTTGCTGTGAGCCTGCCACTGCAAGCTTTCCTCCTGCAAAGACTGGGATTGGGGCATCAGTCTCAGCTGGGACCAGATCCCAAATCCTACAGTGAGCGTGCTTCTGGAGGGGGTGGTTAAATCCATCCACCAGTGTCCTCAGACATCAGCTCTCAGATCTGTAAGAGCCACCATGTGCTGCTCTTGTGAACTCACTCTGCTCTGTGTCCTTTTAAACCAGAGGGGTTCCAAGCTTTTTTAACTCGCAGATCCCTAGAAGTTTTTCAGTGAATGAAAAACCTCTTGGCACAGCAGGTTTAAGCCTCTAAGATCACTTCTGTGGGCTCTTAGAAATACTGCCCTGACCTCAAAGGATGCTTGAAACACTGGTTGAGATTGCAGCTCCTGCAGAAAGAGCTATTTTGTGCCTCTAACAAAAGGGCTGTGTTATGGGGGTGCCCAGGGGCCAGCTGGGAACAAATGTGATTATGAATAACTGGAGTGAAGGGAAAGCTGCGGCAGAGCAAAGGGAAAGGAGTGTGGAGGCTGGTGGACGGGCAGAAAATGGCCAGATGTGACCCAGATGCAACCTGGTGCTAAAATCTGGTGTGCACATCTGGGCAGAGGGTGGGGATGTGGGAATTGGGAAAGTACCTGTTAGGAGGGGAAAGGAACCCTCTCCAGGACTGGGATGAGCTTGACCAGACCTTAATCAATCCCACTTCAGGCACATAGAGAAGATACTTCTAACTCCCATGCCCTTTGGCACATCCTATCTATTGGCACCTGAACTGTTTGCATTGGTGGAAAAGCCCCTTCCCCACCATCACCCTTAGGTGACAGTGGTGACTGAGCAGCTCCATCCCCACCTCTGTCCCAGCTGTGTCCCTACCTCGATTTCCTGCACTTGCTCCTCGTTGGTGGCATACATCTGCTGCAGGGAGTCCTCCAGCTCCTTGTTGCGCTCCAGCAGGGTCTTCCCCAGCTCTGCGGCCAAATGCAAGTCTAAAAGGCAAGATGGGACAAAGCTGCTGCAGTTCCTGTGGCTCCCCACATGCCACCACATCAAACATGGGAATGCTTTGCACGACATTGGTGTTATTGGCAAGTTTTGACACAGATGCACACTTATAGACAGACAGGATCTGGCCTCTTCCATCTCTCTTGGCTGCAGGAGCAAGGGGAGGCCAAGCTCAGGACATCCTCCATGCAATGATTTGGTGCCTGGCTGGCTGGACTGCACACTGCATAGCCAGGATCAGGCCCATGGGGCTTGGCTGTGAGAGGTGCTCAGCTCCTTCATTCCCTATCACCAAAACCTGTAGGGCTGAAACAGCACCCATTAGAATGAGAGCCTTGGGGATGCTCTGTAAATGGTATTGTTATCCCTAATGAAGGGAGTGCCTTGCCTTTGCCATCAGCCCCCATCCATCACTGCTAATAGACTGATACCAGTAATAAACCCATGTGTGGCCCTAAGGACTGGCAGCACTGGCTGTGTGCTTCAGTGACTGGGTCTGTGGCTCTTTCCTTGGGGCAGCTTCAGGGTGAGGACAAACCACTTCATATTCACTCCCTGCCACCTCTAGACACCCTTTTAAAGCTACAGAAATAGCTGGACTTTGGCAGAAGTGCAGGGGAAAAGAGATGACCACGTAGTTGGCTTTAAACACTGGGTTTGCTGCCTTCTGGGTAAAGAGAAGGCCTCAGGACCTTGTGGGTCCTTTGGCCAAAGCTTGAGCACATCAGACGATGCTGTCTGTGGGCCTGGGATGGCTCAGCTGGCTCTGATAACATCCCTTTGCTTTCACAGGAATTGGTTGTCTTAAAGCCTGGCCTCTGAGCATGTGGGTTTCTGTTTTCCTGGTTCTTTTAGAGGTGAGTTTTCTCTTTTAGAGGTAGCCTGAAAATCTGACCTCCAGAAAGGTAAGGCAACAGGTCCTGGTGTGTGTTTCTCTCTCTGGTATGGTTATTAGGCAGTTTTAGATGCTTAAGGAGAGGCGGTTCTGCGGTGTGTGGGGGACCTCGGTCTCCTGCTCTGGTATTTTCTCAGCCCACCAGTGCTCCTCTCTAGTTTGCAGCTAATTGTGTTTTGTAAAGGCTCTGCCATGGCTAAGAGCAGCTATGCTTTCTTCTAGGGGTTGTTTTGGTGATGCAGTTGATTGTGAAAGAGGGATACTTGGTCACTAAGGCAAGAAGAAAGATGCTTGGGATGTGTTCTGAGCCTGGGAAATCACTGATCTCTCACACTTCGAATGGCACATCACAAATTGAGGCTCACACTGACCTCTTGGATGTGAGTGTTCACTGAGAGCAGTGCTATTAGTGCTGTCAGTGCTTGAGATGGGGCTTTCCTGATGGATAACACTGTATTGTTGGAAGCGCTTCTGTGTTATTAGCTGGGATGACACCCATGTTCTGTTCTGTGTGGCTCCAGTGGTGCGGGAGGGGTGGCTCCCAGATGTGCTCCAGCCAGAGCTGCTCAGTGTGCCCTGAATCTCCCTTTCACCAGGCGCATGTGCTCTCCAGCTGTGGCCTTCGTTGCAGGCTGTTATTCTAGGCTGTGACCTTCTTAATTCTAATCCCCCACATTGCACAGTGACCTGGGCTGAGGGTCACAGCTATCAATGCGATCAAGACATTGGCACATTTCCCCACAGACTTTCCCACCTATTTTCTTCTACCAAGCACTAAGTTTCCCCTGTTTCCAAAGTGCCCTTGGGAGGCTGAGTGTTGGCTGCACCAGCTGGGGACAGGGAACAGCCAGATGCCACCAGAGAGGAAGGACAATGTGTGCCTTTAAGCTGCTTGGGGCTGTATTTAATGGCACCACCACCTTTGCCAGAGCCAGCGTCATTGCTGGAGACCAGCGTATTGCAAATCACATCCCTTGCAGCAAGCAGGGCCCCGGCACAGAGGGCTCTGTGCTGCGCTCCAGGTAATGAGTCAAATGTGTCCCCGTCCCTGTGGATTACACCAGTGCTCTCCCACCATATGGCATCCAATTTAATCAGCTGGGGTTGAGTTAAGTGGATTAGGCAGTGCAAGATCCTGCATTGTAATTTAAAGGGCTCTGTCAGCAATAATTGAATGGGGGGAAATGGGCAGCGTTTGGGGACGGCTAGGAAAGAGGAAAGAAAGGGGCTGAGCTCCGAGGAGGAAATTGAATCTTCGTTTCCATTTTGAGCATAAGGGCCTAGGAGACTCCGGGCTGGAAGGACATGGGGGAATTGGTTCTTTCAGTGTCTTTTAGCCGCCTCAGCTGCTGTCACACACGTACATTCACTCACTCTCTGCCTGCCAGCCAGCCTGAGCATCCCCAGTAATCCTGTCTCATCCACCCCTTGTGCCTGAGTCCAACCCAACCTGTTGGTCTCCCCCAGGCTGCGGGACTGTGGGGATGCTGCATGGAAGTGCTTTAATCTTGTCTTTAGACCAGATCCCTCTTGATCTTTGCACTAATTGTGCCTCTGCAGGGGCTGGGGAGCACACAGCTCCTCTCCTTGGAGACCACAGAAACCTGAGGCTGAATGTGAAATTTCAGTAAGCCTGGGGGAAAAAGGAACAATTCAGGAGTTTGGGGATTCTCTGTGGATAGCACTGTGCTTTCCCCATGGTTTATTGTATTCCTCTGCTTCCCCACTGCCAGATCAGCCAGTGCTGTATGACTTGCCCTAATTTAGCAGATACGCTGATGCCTCCCTTCCCCCTTCTCTTTCGATGCAGAAGGAGAAATAAAGTGGCTGGGAATGACTGCAGTGTGTCCGCTCCATGTGCGTGATCCCTCCACAGCCTCTGTGCTGAAGACAGCGCTCAGAAATGGGCAACATCCAACTTAAAAGATGGGAGCATTGGTGCTGTCCAAATCCTGTTTGGGAGAGGGCTGCGGATGCAAACTGTCCTGGACAGCACCAGCTTGGTGCTCTCTGGCTCTGAGTACCACAAGTGCTGATGTGACCCTTCTAAGTGACAGCAGCCAAGGAGACACCCCGTGCCCCCAGACAAAGAGCTGTGCCTATGGAGTGGAGGGAGGGATGGAGGCTGCGTTTCCCTGCAAGCTTCCACGGGAAAGGCGCTTGAGCAAGGAGGGAGGGGAAGAGAAGAGAGACCATATGGTGGGAAGGGAGCGGGAGTTGAATCCCAGCAGTGCTTGGTGGAGGGGAGCCTGTCTGGGCAGCGCGTGCAGGAGCAGCTGTCCTGGAGCTGCCGAGATCAGCAGCAGCTCAGCAATAATTCTGCTAGCTCTGTGCCACCGAGGAAACCTGGGAGACAAATCCTGATCCAAAAGCTGCATCAGGTTGGGTATGAGTGGAAGATGCTGAGAAACGCGCTGCCGGGTATTCCCCTGCTGCAGGGCCCTGTGGCAATACTGGCACAGGCAGCTGTGCGCTGCATGGAGCTGCTGCGGAGCTAGGCACTTGCGATGAGGCTCAAAGAGGGTTTGAAGCCATTCCTGCTGTCCCAGTTCTGGTCTGCATCTGTTGAGCAGAGCAATCTTTGCCATAGCCCATGCTTGGAAGTGGTTTTTCCCCCTCCAGCATCTCCTGGTTGTGGCTTTGGGGTAGCACTAGTCTGGTGCCAGGCAGGGGAGGTTTCAGCTGCTCTCTGCAAGGTGGTGATCCAGTGGCTATTCAGATAGACCTCACAAATACGACTTTCTGGAGGAAGCAGCCACTTTGGGCTTCCCCTCATTGCCTCTCTTGCATCAAGGGATTCATTTGTTTAGGCTGTGGGGGAACATGCCACTGCTCCAAGCACAGGTGAGAAGGATGCTGTGCTTTGCTGCTCACCTTTAAATGCACCAACCCAGTCCTCATCCTATGAGAAAGGCAGGGGGTGATAGCAGCCCTTTGACTTGTGATGCCAAAAAGCAGAGGTTTATGGTGCAGGTATTTGCGTTCTTTTCCAGTTAGCATCTATGAAGGAATTATTTGTGGTCCCTTCTGAAGCATGGAAGGGCAGCTCCTGCATAGGGTGCATACGATGTTACTGCAGATGATGAGTTCACCTGGTTCAGAGCAGGGATGAGCTGCTCGCAGAGCTCTGGTGTGGAGGTCTCTGGAGGAAGTTCAGGGTGTTTGTTAGCTGATGGATGGGGTAGGTTCAGCGTTAAGAACTGATGTTTAATGCTGTTGACGTTTAATTTAATTGCCTTTGCTGTCTGCTCCATTACACACGGGTACTTAGAATCAAGGGTAGGTGCAATTATTCCTTTTGAAATCTAAATAGATGATGCTGTGCTGGTTTATCCTAGGGTAGGGTGTGCTTGCCATTCATTTATTGTTCTTCTTAGTTGCAAGGGATTGTGCTGTCTGGGTATATTACAATGAAGATCAGCTTTTGTACAGCACTTACTGCTGTTCCATGAGAGGTGAAGGAGGCATTCTGTGTACTTAGCCCTTATAAGCCTTTGCAAGGGATCGCTGGGTTGCAAATAAGCCAGTGCCATCTGACAGCATCCTGCAACAACCTGGAAATGCTTTTTCAAAGTGTCCGTTCCACAGACAGTGTTTCCCATGGCAAGGCAGAGCTTTCAGAGAGCCACCAGTGTTACTGCTGGGGCGTGGATTCTCCAGCCCTTTTACACTGGATAACTCCAATGTTGCTAACCTGTTCTGTGTGTTTCTCATGGGGACCTGCCTTTTTGGTGTGAGCAAAAGGCAGGGTTTGCTTTGCAGAGCAGCCCAGTGCAACAAAGGGGAAAGCTGCCCCTCGCAGGGCTGGTGAGAGCAGGCGAGGGGTGTGCGTGAGGTCCCTGCCAGCGCAGCCTCCTCCTCCCTCTCCTTTCAACCTGTGGCTGTAGCTGGGCTGAGCTGACGTTGGTCACACGAGCGTTTCTGTTGGATAATGAGATTTGCTGGATTTCCTGCTTGCTGCTTTCCTTCCTTTCTTTCCCTTTTATTTCTCTTGTGTAATCTGTTACGTACCTCTGAGCTGCCTTGGGCTTTGCAGTCAGCCACAGTAGGGGAGCGAGGTGGTTTGCAGGGGGCAAAGCAAGCACAGTGCAATGAGAGCAGCTCCCTCGGTGCTGTCTGTGGTCCCCTGAGCAAATGTGGCACCACCAAGGAGTGAAAAGCCCTGATAAGGGGCTCAGGGATGCATGAGCTGTGCTGTGCTGCAGGGAGGCCCTCCAGTCTTGTCAGCCCCTGCCCTCCCTTCCTTGCTTTCTGCATTTTTCAGTCCTGCTCAGTGTTTCCATTCCATCACCTCTTTTAATTCACAGATGGTCATCTGGCTTTTTATTTGGTTGATGCTTGCCTTTTCTTTCTGCCCTCTTATCTGTCTGTGCCCCAAAGCCTCCCCTATACATTAATATTTGAGACCTAGCATGGCTACCTCTGCTTCTAAGCTGCATGTGTCTGTACAAGCACACACAGAGCAGTCCCATCCCTGTGCCCACAGCAATCAATGTGCATTTGCCAAGTTGTTAGAGCATGATAACACAGAGCGTGTTATCAGACCATGGTTTGGACCCCAGCTGCGTCTTTCCCTGCTGTTCCTTTATCTAGATAGCCTTGGTGCCTGTGTTTGCCTTGTTAGGCTGAAACAGTCATCTCGGAGGCTCTGGTAGTGCACCTGGATCAGAAGGTGTCCTAAATAAATGCATACAAGTGGAGTTGTTGAGGAGAAGCAGTGAGGAAAGAGAAGTGGGAAAGGCAGCCAGCACTTTCCTGCGTGTATCCCTCCTGCAGGCAGCAAAGCTCCAACTAATTAATTATGTTGGGATGCAGAGAACCATGAATAGAAGCTTTGACTCTTTTAAAGCTAAAGACACAGATGTGGATTGCTGCCATGTGGCAATCTCCTCTCCCCTGTGTGCTCTGGAGGTTGAACTGACCCAGGTTGGACAGGGAGGATGAGCGCCAGAGAGACTACGTGTTGGCTGCTGCTGCTGCTGCACCACAGTACTATGCACGTGCTGAGCCCCGAGCAAAGGTGACCTGGGAAGGACAGGTCAGTGTGCTCGTGTGGCAGGGAATGGTGCCCACAGCAACGGGCTGCCACAGCCGGGTCAGCTCTCGTGCTCACACAACATGTTCTGCTGCTCTGAGCCATTGCCAGGCAACTCATCCGCCCTTGCTGGACCACTGATGCTGAGTGGCTTGGTCCCTCAGGGAGCAGCCAAGCTGTAGCATAGCTGCCGTTTGCACCAAGGCCACCACCAGCAGGATGGCTGCTCCTTAACTCCTGTCTGTTGCTCCTCATGTGCCAGAAGCACAAGTACAAGTACAGAGAATATCCTCCTTCCACAGCCATGTGTGACAGCTAATTGAGAAAACAGCCTGACCCTCTGCAGCAACACCAAAAACCTGCAACCTCTTCTCTAGCAGCCCCTCTGCTTGGCTCTAGATTGTAACATCTTGCATGCTGCCACCCCACCACTGCCCCTTCACTGCTGGAGGATGCTCTGAAGCCCTGTTCCTCTGGGTGCTGAGCTCACACACAGCCCAGTGCCTGGTGCCTGGCTGTGGGTACCAGCTGGAGATGCTGCCTATGTGGGGAGAGGTTCTCATCTCAGGTGAGTGATGGATTTGTGGAGCTATGCAGGAGGGACACAGTGCTGTAGCCTTCCAGTTTGTTTGCAAGGAAAGGGAGTGGTTAAATACTTGATGGTGTTGTTTATGTCCATCACTAGTCCTGAGCAGGATGCAGGGCAGTGCCTCTTTCAGGAGCCCAACCGGTGTTCCTGAAGCAGCTCTGGTGCAGAGCCCAATGCTCAGGGGGATGTGCTGCACTTTCCTTGTTCTGCCTCATTCTGCAGAGCCCATTGCTTAGCCACCACCTCCCAGGCCAGCGTGCATTCCCAGGATCCAGTGCTTGCTTTCAGGCCAAGAAAACTTGGAGCACAGCACGATAATGTCCTTGGTCCAGCACCAGCTGCATAACTGGAAGAGGTCAGCATGGACCTGGATACTACACACTCAGACTGAATCCTTCAGGGAGGAGACAAGTTAACTGAGCAGTGGCAGGGCAGCTGCACTGCACGTGGGGTAAACTAGACAGACATCACAGAAGGCTGCAGAGGAACAGACTGTTTAAACCATTAAAAGAACTGTCATGTTTTGAAGAGAAGGTTTGCAACTGTGCTTTAAATATGCATGGAAAAACCCCCGGAACAAACTCTAACCTCAAATCAGTTTGAAATTCCCAGCTGTGAAAGACCAGCAGTTGTGTAACATCTGGTCTCATTCCTCCAGGGTATTTTGTACTGGAGATATTTGACTGAATTCTTGACTCAGATGTGTGTTTTTGAGCAGGTCAAGTAGCAGCTTTGGAAGCCCTCATCATGTGTTCGATGTGAGCACAGAGATCTGTTGGAGTCAGGCAAGGTGGGAATATACCATGTGCTGCTTTGGGAAAGGTCCTTTAGCAGAGGAAATGGAGTGTGTGCAGGAGTAACCTGTGTGTTAGCATAAGCACTGGCACAGCTTTCAGCAGGAACAGGGTCAGACCCTGGTGCTGTCACAGCTCTATGTGGCTCCTGACTGTCTCACTGCATCGGTGCATCTCCTCTGTCACCAACCAGCACTGGTTGGTACAGGACGAAAGGAAGAGAGTTGGAAAATGCTGGGATGTGAGGAAAAGCCTCTGAATGCAGGGTGTTAGTGGCTTGTGCCTGGGCTCCCATTCCCCTGGGCTCAGGGCTGATGTGGAAGGAATGTCCTTCAGGACTTGGACCATAAATCCTTCGTGCACGGCCTTGCCAAGGAGAAAAGCCACTGTTAGCTGGTTGTTTCAGGATGGGGGATATGGAAAGCTCTGATTTATTATGTTTGGGGTTTGGATTCTTTTTCTTTTGCCTCTCCTTTTCCTTTTCCAGCAGTCCTTTTAATCCTGCTCCCTCCCACAGCTGGAATTATGTGCCTGGGGTTCAGCAGATGGAGGAAGGAGCTTCTGTGAGAAACCAGGAGGGAGATCCTGCAGATTGCTGGGTGAGACTCTCTTATGCCCCCATTTCTTACTGTCTTCACATAACAGGGGAATTTTTATTCTAGGAAAATACATACATTATGTATATAAGAATATATATTCTTGCATTCTTTTGTTTTTCCTTCCCAGATTTGGAGGCTCTCATCTGCCCCTCAGGCTAACCTAGCTGTCATCTTATTCCCTTGTCTCCTGTGACTTTTCTTGTCCCTCTTGTCATTCCCAAGCAGCTTGGCAATTAGTCACTGAAAACTTTCCACTTCCATAAGCTACCTGCTGTACTGCACTGCTAAATAAGTAAGTGGCTCAGCTACTGCAGGCAAAACTCCGTCCTTCTGGCTTGCCACTGGGGAGGAAGGACAGCGAGTTAACTGCTGTGCTGCTGAAGGACAGGCGAGCTGCATGGTTTGTCCCCTGTGCTGGGTTAACTGCATCATGAGAGATAGAATCTGGGATACCAACTGCTCCCCAGCACAGTGAATCCTTTGGGAAAGCTGATAGTGAATTGGGGCTCTATGGAGCACCCCAGGTAGGCTGGGTGAAGCAGTTATGGGTGCTAGCACTGTATCCCTGGCTTTATCCTAGTGTCACCAAAGCACTGGTGACCCTGTGTCTTTACATGGATGAGTTTGGAGTGGTGCAAGCTCAGCACCTTGTGTCATTTTCCTTCTTAGCATGCAAGCAATCAGATGCTTGGCAGGAGGAGGAGGAATTAAAATAAGATCCTTAAATCTGGAGACCTTTAGAGGTTACAGCTATCAAGTCCTAAGCCTGCATTGCAGATGGTTTGGCCCAAAAGTTTCTATGGCTGAGGATGATCAGTCTTGCAGTGACAATGAGGTGATGCGCTGGTTCTTGTGCTACTTCTGGTCCTCTGGCTAATTCAGAGCATTGTGAGGCTGTTTTATTTACGCAGGAGGGATCACCCCAGCACTCGGGTGGTATTTAGGCTCCAGACACCATAAGGGTGTCCTTGAGAGCCCTTCTCTTGGGCTGCACCCTGCTCTTTGGCTTAGACCGGAATGCTGGCAGTGGGAAGATCAGGGAATGCAGTGGGGTGACTGCAGGAAGGACTTCTCTTGAGAGCTTGCTGCAGGGGAGATGAAAGCTGGAAGCAGCTGGGTCTGGTCTCTGCTCTGTTTGGATCCAGATGTGATGGAGTTGGCACACAGCCCTTCTACACACAAATGCCTCTGATGAACAGAAAAGGTGTCCCCACTTATCCCCAGCTCAGACTCTCTAATTTTAGCTCATTCATTCTCTCAGGCTCTGGCTGCATACTCTGTGCACAGGGTATGATGCAACTGGAGCCACATCATCAGTTCTCAATGGCTGGAAAAGGTTCATCATCACTGTGATCTGGCTTTAATGCGGAGAGGCACAGATTCCTCAGCTCATGGAGGGTGAGGCTGTGGCTGAACCAGAGCACTACTGACACCTATTCATGATTAGAAAGCCTGGTAATAAGCAAAGGCATGCTACCAAGCAAACAGAGCTCCATTTTTACCCCTTTCTTCAAATCAGGAAGCCTTTCCAGAGGGAATACTATAAGAATTTAACACCTCAAAGGACACCAGTACTGTTTCCATGTCACTTCTAAGTATCCTGGCTGGGATTTGAGTCTCTACTTGTGTGTCCTAAGGCATCCTGATACAACACCTTGAACCACAAAGGCTTACAGTGTGTTAGGACATGGGTTAGAGAACCTGAAAGGCACCAGCTTCATTTGAGGGAGGCTGGAAGGGCCTTGAGGCTGGGGACCAGATCTGGCTGCCTCCAAGGCATGTAGTGGATGCAGTCAACCACTGTGGGCACTTTAGGGAGGAAAAAAGAGGGATTTGGGTTTATTTTCATGGAAAAATTTGTTACTTCAACAAGGTGAAGCTCTGTGAAGGATGAGGAGGGAAGTAACAGGCACTGAAGCAGAGCTGAACCTATGATTTCCTTTGTGGTGCTAAAATGGTTAATTAACACAGTCATCACACTGCTCCCAGTTAAGCCATCTGTTGCTTAGCAAACAGTTTTGGATGTAAATGTCATAAATACTTGATGCTGTGAAATGATGATAAAGGCCCAGCGACCAACCGGTTCACAGCAGAACCTCCTCTGCTCTTCTTGCTCCAAGAGAAACAGCTCCAAGGCTGTTTCTTGGTTCTCCCACCCCTCACTCCCAAGAAACAGTCTCTAAGCCTCTGCTTTTGTCCTCTGCCTGCCAGGCGTGGGTTTCTGTGCGACCCTGGGCTGTTGGCATTCCTACCCTCTTAGTAATGCTGGTCCATGCCCATGCTGCATGGGATGTCTTACACTCTACTTCCACCCCCCATTTCCAAACCAACAGCTCCACAGCTGTGCTGTCACCAGAGACCTCTGGAACCTGCTATGGCTATAATGCAAAGGCACAGAGTGTGTGGACAAAGTCTGGCACTGCCCTTCGTGATGCTTTGTGCATCATGCAAATTAATTACAGTTGTAATTACCCCGTAGGACCTTTCCAGTTGGCTGGTTTTAGTTAAAGGCTTCCTCATCCCTCCTCCTGTGTTTGTGCAAGCCTGTGCAGCCCCTCTCCATACAGGAGACTGCAAATCCCACCGCTGGGCTTTGTTTTGAGTCTCTTTTCTTCCAGACCTGGATGTGCTCAAAGGTGGAGGCTGTCCCAGCATCAATCCATCATCCGGAGGCAGTTATTCTGCATTACACTGCTGGGACAGAGTAAGGAACCTGGCCTACAGTAGGAAGGTGGTTTTATTGTTGTGAGCCAGTTGTAAGGTGCCAGTGCTGACTCATGAACCTGACACTAGGGACGGCGTTACATTCAAAATCAATGTGTCCCGCGTTGTCCAACAATCCCTATATTCATCCATGATTCTGCTGTTCCTCAGCCTGCATCCCGCCCCTGGAGCAGTGCCCAGGCCCCTTGTGAGCCATGGGAAGACGTCACCCAGCAATGTGCATTTCTGAGCACTCAAAGGCTGCACTGTTTATTCAGCCGATAGCTCCATCTCTGTGCTCTGCCCTGGCTTCATCTGTGTTCCACAGCCCAGGACCCAGCATCCCGCTATGGATACTTCCTGTGTGCTGATAAACTGGGGTTGAAAACCAGCTGCAGCGATCCCTGGGGAGCTGGATTTATTCCTTGCTGGGCCTCTGCCCTGCAGCTGAAGTTGTGTAAACTTTCAATCATGAGATAATGTCCTGGAGCGATGGGGGGCAGAGGCACTGCAGCTGGACCACGCGTCCCTGCTAGCAACCCAAAGCACATCTATAACTGTACCTAGAGTGTGACGGAGAGGTACTGGATTCAGGGAGGAATCTTTCCCTGTGGATTCACTGAGCAGTTTGGTTCATTCCTGGGCCAACTGCCATTAAGCAGGACTTCTTCCAGTTATTAACTTTCTGTGTGTTGAGTCAAAATGTTAAGATAAGGAATAGATGCCCCAAATTCCCACAGCCACTGATGTCCAGCCTCAGGATAAGCATTAGACAGAAGCAGTGCAAACGTATGTACAGCTGCTGCAAAACAAACTGTGCGTGAATGTTATCTTCTTGCAAAGCTATTTTTGCTGTTTGAAACTTGGCCTTGATTTTGTGTTTTCCTCCTTCCCAATTTCTCCTGCTTTTTGGCTGGTTGGAAAAACCTCTAGAAGTAATAAGGTGACTTAAAAGCTGAAGATCCCTTTGGATTTGGGCTTGGCCAGCAAAAGCTTTTGAGAGACACTTTCAGCACCCTCAGCATAGCAACGCATTATTTTTGATGTGTTAATTCTTAACTAGTGTGTGTGCTAACCCTACCTGCAACTGCTGTGAGGTGAAAGCAATGTCCTAACTACCCATCTTTGGTTCTGCCTGCAGCAAGTTTTCTGGGGAACCAGCTTCCCTGTGGATTTAACACGCCAGGATTTTACCACAATGTTGCTCACGATGAATCTGGGCTCCCTGCCTTTCTCCATCGGATTTAAACTTTCCACGGCCAGGACAGTGATTTGGAGCAGCAGGGATGAGATTTCCATAGAGCTGCCGCTGCAGGATGAGGCGCTGGCTTTGCCAAGCAAATACGATGCTTGACAGAAGGTATCCCACCCTCCCGAACCCGGGATTTGCCCCCTTTTCTGCCTCCACATCCCCCTAACCCGTCATCCCTGGCAGCTTGCGGGGTGTCCCCATCCTTACCCTGCTCCAGGTCCTGCTGGTCGTACCAGGGCTCCTCTTCCTCGCTCTGAAACTCCTCCATCCTGTCGGCGCTCAGCATTTAGCACCAGCGGCCCGGGGAGGCGCGCAGCATCCGCCAGCGGGGACCCCGCCGCCGCGGAGCGGAGCGGGGAGGGATGCAGGGATGCGGGCGGGGATGCGGCCTCGGTGCCCGCGCCGGGAAGAGGGTGGCACGACGTGGCAGCCGGTGCCTTGCCGCTTCCCCGGCTCTGCCTGCCCGGGGAGGCGACTTCCTCCTGCCTCCAGGGCCGGGGGAGGCTCTGGAGGGGACGAAGAGGGGACGTGGCGGCCGGGGCGGGGGACACGGCTTGCCCGGGGCTGGGGGATGCACAAAGGAAGGAAGAGGGCCCGGCGCAGCCAGGCAGATCCTCTCTCCGTAGCTCGGTGGAGACCTCTAGCATGGAAATGCTGCAAGAAAACCCGGCGACAGGGAAGGGGGAGGCGAAGAAGAGACCGGCCTCCTTCTCCTCCTCCTCCTCCTCTCTGCCCAGCCCTGCCTGAGGCTGTAGGGAGCTGGGTTTGGGGCTGGCAGGGTGCGGAGGAGGGAGCTGCCCTGCAGTTCGCCCCTGTGCTGATACCTCCGACTGGGTCCCTGCTTCCCGGGGAGGGCAGCCGGGAGCAGGGCTTGCTCCAGCGCTGGCTGGGATGTGGAGGGTGTCCTGGCCTTGCTACGGGCTTCTTTGTGACTTTGGGCAAGTCTCAGGACCCGTCAGAGGGGATGTTGGTGCCTTCTCTGCCTTGGTGGGTTTGGATGGGTTGCTTTTCAAGGAGGGGAGTGTTTCTAAGCTCCCTCGCTGGGGCTGTGAGAGGGGAACTCCCATACCAACAGTCCTGTAGCATCACCTCAGCATTGTGCCTTCCCTAGCCCTTCATCCTGGTTTGCACCCTGGTGAGAAACAAGTGCTTTGGATGTGGGTTTCTCTCTTCTTTTAATCAAGGACAAGTTCTTGTGTCTTTCGAAAGGGTGAAAGGAGCTTAAAATTGAGGGAAATGAGGATATGCAGAGGTCTGAGGAGGAAACAGGTCTCTTACATACAAGTTCAGAAAGACTTAGGATTTTGGTACTTGCTTTTCAGCTTAGGGCAATGAACATTAGAGAAGGTGGCCTTTCTCCTCCTTGCTACTGTGGAGTTTGGTGCAAGGGGGTTTATTTGTCCTTGTCAGCCCTGGCATCCATCAGAGATTCCAAGGTCCAAATGAGCTCATGTGTCAGTGGGTTTAGATGTTTTTTTTAGTGTTTATTTGCCTTCTGTGTGATGGAACCCCTGGGTTTTTACTGGATCGCATTACCTTGCAGCGCTGCCAACAGGAAAGGCAATAGAAGATGTTCACGCAAGAGCAGCAGACTGTGCATCCAGAAAAGATGGGATCTGTGTCAGAAAACTCCAGCCAGTCCAGCAGTGACAGGCAGCTGGGAGCCCCTGGGTGGTTAAAGGAATGGCTAGTACTGAGCTCATGGGTACAGCAGCAGAGGAGGGAGATAAAGCAGGGAATAAAAGAGAAGTAGTAGATTATTCCTCTCCCTTTCCCTCTCATAGACCTCTCTATACATCAATACATCATCAATACATCCCCAAATCACATCAATACACATCAATATATCCCCAAGTTTAGGGAAGTCTTTTGCTTTAATGCAGTTGCAGACCAGAATCGAGGAGTTTCCTTTAACCTGGCATTTGTAACTCAGCACAGATAATCAAGCACTCTTGGGGGATATGTGTGAAAGCCACCTCTGACTGGCTCCTAGATCTTTTTCTAAGCAGTTTTAATACAGAAATGAGAAACCCTTCATTTTCTCCTGCTTGTCAGTGTTGAGGAGACATTTGGACAATGCCCTTAATAGTATGCTTCAGATCAGCTCTGAAGCTGTTGGACTTGATGGTGGTTCTTGTAAGTCTCTTCCAACCAAGCTATTCTATTAATTGTGCAAAAGAATTGCCTGGGAGAAGGGTCCTGCTCCTAACTAGAAATGATTTGCATTTATCTATGTAGCGTTGCCATATGAGTGAGTGCTTGGATGCAGATCCCTCGGCTCTTTGGCAGCAAAAGCCAGGCAACACGATATTGGGGAAGCGTTTTCCTGTAGATCTCACATGGATGTCTCAGGTCTGACCTGTCACTCAGTAGAGTCAAACACCGGTGATTCCCATCCAGGTTATATGCCAGCAAATGAGAATTCCCAGAGTCTGCCCCAGCTGGGGAGTGAGCAGATTGCTTTCTTTTGCCAAACCCATTGGAATTACCTCATTTCCTCTGAAGAAGGGAGGCTTGCAGGGCTGAGCATGGGAAATGCAACGTAGCGAAACCCAGAAGCCCTGCTTGCTGTTCAGTGCAGAAAGCAGTGGGGATAGCTTCAAAGGAAACACTGAATCGCCTCAAAGAGCTGCTTTAAAGTGGTCAATGAGGGCCAAATCCTGAATTCCCAGTCCCCAGGGTTATAAACCCACCTCTGCTTGCAGGTGGGTAGAATTCCATTAGGGTTAATGGGCCGCTATGTGCAATGAGCTGGTTACAAGGTGCTTGCACAGGGCACTGGTTACAATCCTGCCTGCTTCAACCCAGGACAAGGGTTGCTGGACCCGGCCATTCCCCAGCATCTTGCTGCTCTTCCAGACCATCCAGGCTTGGGACGGGGATCTCTGGAGCTGTTACAGGGTTTGTGCCTAAGAGCAGCCAAGCAAAGGGGCTTCGGGGGACAAAGGATGCAGGGAGAAGGGGCAAGATGGGGGCAGAGGAGGCTTAAAGGGGAGAGAAAGCAAAAGGTGAGGAAGAAGAGAAGGGGAACGTCAGGAAGGTGAGGGGTGAAGAAGGTGGAGGGAGCCTAAGCCGGAGGGGAGAGTGAGGAAGGGCTGGAAGAGGAGGGGAAAATGAGGAATGCCGCGGGGCTTCATGGAGTGATGATGAGGGAGGGTGTAGGGGGAGCGGGGCCATGGGGAGCCGGGAAAGGGATGGAGGTAGGGAAGTGGGGAAGAGGCTGCAGGCGGAGATGGGGAGGGAGAAGGAGAAAGGAGCCCGCGGGGCGGTGGCAGGGCGGGCGGGAGGGAGGCCTGGAGGTGGAGGAGGAGCCGCGGCCGAGGGAGGAGTGAAGGGATGCGGGCGGAGGGGAGGGAGGGCCCGGAGCTGCGAGGCCGGCTTTGACAGCGGGGAGGCGGGTGGGGGACGGGGGATGGCGGCAGCGGCTGCCCGAGGAGGAGAGGCGGCATCGGCGGCGTGAGGGGACGGCCCTGCCCGGCGAGCCGGGCCGCACCATGGGCAGCGCCGACTCCAAGCTCAACTTCAGGAAGGCGGTGATCCAGCTCACCACCAAGACCCAGGTGAGGCCGCCATGTCGGGCGGTGGGTGAGGTGAGGGGGGGGCCGCCATGTCGGGAGCCGCCCGCCAGGGCCCGGTGCTGAGGGAAGGGGGCCGGTGTGGGCTCCTTGTGCGGCTGGAGGTGACAACACGGCGGGGGGCTTCAGCCATGGCTGGCTCTGGGCCATCTCCCGGTGAGGCCTTGGGGGCTCTGGGCAGGCTGGCCCCATCAGGGACACGAGTACCGCCGTGGGGCCGGGCTCCCCTGGGGGCAGCCATGGGGTCCGGCAGGGCCGTGCCTGTATCGCGACGCTGTGACATGTCGTGCTTTGGCGGTAGCAGGCTGAGATGCTGCTGTCGGAAGAGATGTCCACGGCTCCGTAATGTATTCAGCTGCGGGTTTACATCACCCCTTTGCCAACGCTTCCCTTTATGTATCTGTTGTTTCCCCCGTGGATAATTGGTGGCAAACCTTGTTTTTGGGGAATAGCCTCTTCAAAGGGCTGTTGGGCATCCATGGGAGAGCTTTTTGCAGCAGAAGCAGCTTCCATCTGAAATGATGCTTTATTTCTGCAGGCTGTAGAGGAGAAGGAATGGAGTGAACGGCAGTCAGGGCTGTCTATATGTGTTACATATATACATAAGGAAGGTGGTTGCCCAGTGCTCTAACAGATGTTGCCATGTCCTCGGAGCTAGCTCGTGTAAGTTGGGAGACAGTGATGGCAGCATGCGGGGAGTAAATGAGTAGTGTCCTCCTGTCTAAGGAGCAGAGGGATTTTGCTCTATTGAGATAGCACATCTTGGATTCTTATGAGCTAAAGTTGAGAGCTGCTGTTCTGATCCACCTTAGGCAGGGAGGGAATAACAGCTGCTGAGAAAACCTGGGGATGATGGCAAAATGAGGCATTAATTCAGAAGAAAAGGGATGGGTGCAAAGGGATAACAGGAGAAGACTCAAGGGTGGAACTGGAATGAACCATGGACATTAAGGCTGGAAGAGCCGTTGGGAAGCTGTGTGTGTACTTTCTAAAGCAGTATCACCTCTATCTGCATCACTCAGGAGGGGCTCTTGTGAACATCTTCATCACAGCCTTCAGTTGTAGATGTTCCACAACTTCCCAAGGCAAAAAGAGAAGTGAGTGAATTAATGTTTTAAGGAATTCTTCCATAGGATGCCAAATAATTCAGAGTGCCCTCAGCTTTGGACCATCCTTCCTCCACTGGGAAATACGTGTGTAAGGTGAAATTAAAGGGGAAATCAAGCCTATAGGGACCTTCTCAGCCTGCTGTTCACAAAGAGAATCCTGTATGAGGCAATCCTTCCTATTGCCAGCCAAGAAGAGAGAGCTCTCCTCCCCTGCTTTATCGATGTGTGTAATGAAAGAAGTTTCCCTGGGGCCCCAAGTAAAGGAAGGAGGAAAAAGCTTCATTCTTGGCTGGATTCGTTTCAGGTAGAGGTGAGCCTGAGCTGCCATGTGGAACAAGGGTGGGGTGGTGGCGCTCCCATATTTGCATACTGTAGAAAGGCACCGGTGTTTGCTTGTGCAGGATGTGTGCCTCGGCTCTGCTGGAGCCTTTGGAGCTCCTACCAGCAGCAACCTCTTCCTGCTGAACCCTGGATTCAAACCCAGGCTGCAGTAGTGGACAGTGTCAAGTGCTTCAGAGCTGTTAGCTCAGAATACACCTTGCTTCTTCAGCACCACATCTGCTCTCCTGCAGCCTTCTCCTTTGACGTTAGGGAGCTGGACAAATAGGTTTGTGTCACATCATCAGTAACATGAAACTCTGAGCTTAGTAATACACTGTGTGGTGTTTCCTAAGGCTGTGATGGGAGGAAGCTGAGCAGAAAGCACCGTTCACTCACTGGTGAAGGTTCAGAGCTGTCACTGAAGTACAGAATGGTTTCATTGATTAGAAAATGGCAGTAGTGCAGTAGTACCAGGAGGAAGGAATTGGCTTATGCTACTCGTGCATATTTATAATGACACATGGAGGAATGGGCTTTAGGGTTTTTATATATTGTATATCGCCTTATACTGCGCACCTTTAAATTGATGGGGCCATGCTTTTAGTAACAAACCAGGTGTGCTTTATTGCAGAGAAAGTGTGAGTCCTCCCATACTGCCCATGAAAATGCTGTCTCCTTAAGAGGGGAAGGGGAGCATAGAATGTGAGTATGACAACCAGTCTGTGGCAGAGCAGGGAACTGAAGCTGGGAGCCTGCTGGGAAACACATTTTCTTTCCCTGCCAGTTGGTGATTAAATGGATTCTGCAAGCAACCGACTGGAAGATAAGAAATTGTGATCTTGAGAAGCAGCTTGGTCGAATTTAGTGCTAGCTATGCCTCTGCTTTTAAAGAGACAGGAAGGATCAGCCACGAGGGGCAAACTCCAGTCCTTTCTTCTTCTCTGATGTGGAAAGGCTGTTAATTTGGGCCTTGATAAAAGTACATCTTGTGCTTGGAGGCTTCTGGCAGCCTACTGCTAATAGTATTCAAGCTTCTCTCAGGTTGATCAAAAGCAAAGTTGTTGGTTTAAAAGCAAAGCTGTAACTAACACTGCACACAGCTGACGCTCGTCCTGGGCTTTCACTGCCAGACTTGCACTAATCCCACTTTCCAGTTCCCTTTGCCACACTGTCTGCTGTGGGGGCAGAGAACTGGCATCACACTCGAGTGGGGTCTGTCCTTGATTCTGCACTGCTGGCTGCAAAGAACCTACAGCAAAGGTTACTATTGGTCTGTGGAGTTGCTGTCCTTGGCAGCAGGGGGGGGAAATCTTGCTAGTTATTAATGTTATGAGTAAATTTGTCCTCAGCGTTTCCTTTTGCACAGTACCACAAGCAGGTGGTACAAAGGTGTGAATGGCCTCAAACTAATCCATTGGCCCTGCAGGGTTGCCTCATCTGCTAGAGCTCTACCAAGTGCTGCAGGAATGGCTCTCTGGTCAGTATTATGCTGCACAGCTCTGCCTCGTTTGGGGTGGAAAGGAGCCTGCTGCTGTTACACATCTGACCTTGGGTAGTACTGGCTAGAAACCCTGGGAAGGGATGAGGGATCTGCTCTGATGTTGAGTCTTGGAAGAAGGGAAGTCCCTGCCCTGCACACTTTGTTATGTTGGCTTGGTTGGTGGGATGCTCAGCTGATGTGTAGGCAAGAAGGAAGACGAGAATACGGGGAACAAGACTAATGACTGCTTCTCCCCTTGGTTCTCTGCTGATGTCTGCAGCAAGGTCAGGATTGGTTTAAGGACAGTCCTCTATTAAGGACCTGTTGGAGAAATTGTTGGGAATGGGGATTTGGTGTAAAGGTGGAAGTGCAGGAATCTCTTGGGTGGGAGGAGGGTGCAAACACTCACCCTGCCTGAGTTTGTGCGTGGTTGTATCTGAAAGGGAAAGGGAAGGTGGAGCTAGTGTCAGGCTGAGCACAGTAATGAATGGGGGAGGCTGTACCTCAGGACCTTTTCCTGTTTATAGGACATGGTCAGCTCCACTCTATGTTCCTGTTTCCTGTGAGGTATCCTGCTGGATGCTTGGGGATTGCCTGTTGGGGCTGTGATTCTCTATTCAGTAACTGGCAAGATGCTTGCAAACTAAGTGTTTTCTGGCTCCTACAGCATGTGTGGTGTGCTCTAAAGAACCTGAAACCCAACATTTATAACTATTGGGAAATAAAGACTGGAGGTGACCAGTAGGACTGGTTCCACCTCTGTGTGGCCAGGATGCAGGTGGGAGGTCTTTACACATTGTCCAGGTGAACTGAAGGCAAGCCTCCCTCTTACCTTGATCTGGAGGATGCAGTGACCCCAGCTCATAGCATTGCTGGTGAGGATTCAGCTCCTTGTCAGCTCTTCTGGTTAAAGCACTCTCAAGGCTAGCTGTGGGATTTGTTACTGCAGCGTGTGCTGCTTGTAACTAAATCCTGACATTTCCAAATGAAGATGTCCATGGCTGGTGAACAAGACTGTTCTAGATCTCTGTATTTCTCTTCTCTGTGAGCTACATACGGGCAGTTGTGTGAGCTCAGCATGAGGAAATGGATATTTAGATCCCCAGAGATGCCATGTGCAGAGCACAATCAGCTTAATAACATCCATTAATGTTCTATCAAGGAGATGAATATTATGTGGATGGAGTAGCTTCGTGATGCCAGACTGTTAATTAAACCAGGGGGGGCTGTGGGGATGTGAGTGACTCAGTACTGAATCCATGGCCCGGCACTGTACAGGGGATACCATCTGTTGGTGAGGAGCCGACTGCTGCAGCTATTAAAGCTGAAAGAAACAGTGTTTTAGCATCATCTGCTTGCCAAGATGGCAGACATGACATTAATGTGGCTGCAGCACCCAGTGTTGCAGCTATGCTTCTCTGCTGCCATGTCCTTTTAGTCAGACCATGTTCTTCAATCTGCTTTAGCTGTTGTGTTACCGTCTGTAAAACACGGGCTGTGTTCAACCTCAGAGCAGGCCTGAGGCAAGCAAGGAGGTAAAGGATCTGTGTCTACTGGTGGGAAATGGTTTCTGCTTCCCCTCTAGATAAGAGTGAACCATTAGTTATGCATGAGCTCCAATTAGCAGCAATTGCTGCTCCCTGTTGTCAGTGGGAGTGGCTGTGGCAGGCAGCCAGTGGGCACATGTGGTGATTGTACACACGGTTGTGGTACCAGGTTTGGAAGGAGATGTAGGAAGTCTAGGATGTTTTGTGCGTTACAGAGGTTGGATTTCCGAATAGTTGGCTCTTTTTGAGGAGTCTGATTAGAGGTGAGGTTTGCAAAGTAGCTTTGCTTCCACTTAAGCATTTCATGCCCAGGTTCGGAAGAGTGCGGCTCCTTCGTGCACTCAGGAAGCTGGAAGTCAGGCTGTGAACACTTGGTGTTTCCTCTAGATCCCCTCTGGGGAGCTGTGATCTTGAACCATTTGGAAAAGGTTGGTTTTCCCTTGGGAAGGCTTGGTGGGAACTTGCTTTGGTGGCCAGGTGATGAAACAAAGAGGGTTTCAGCACTAGAGCAGTTTAAGAAGATCATAGAATGGTTTGTGTTGAAGGGACCTTAAAGCTCATCCAGTTCCAACCCCTGCCACAGGCAGGGACACCTTCCACTAGAGCAGCTTGCTCCAAGCCCCTGTGTTCAACCTGGCCTTGAACACTGCCAGGGATGGGGCAGCCACAGCTTCTCTGGGCACCCTGTGCCAGCGCCTCAGCACCCTCACAGGGAAGAGCTTCTACCTGATGTCTAAACATGTGTGTGGCTTTTTTCTGGTTTTAAAGACTGGAGAGTCTCTTGGGTGGATTTGCTGCGTGGCTGGAAGGACCAGGACAAGAGATAAGCAGCCTCTGCAGTGGTGGAGCGTTAAGGCAGGAAGCTGCCTGGTGGTAACCTGCTATACCAGTTTGGGGGCAGCTGCCTGCCCCTCTCACGTTTTGGCCTTTGGGTGATAGTGACACGTGCTCAAAGTCTGTTGATTCAGGAGGTGATAGCAAAGAGGGAGATTGGGCACTTCTCAGTGCCAGGGCTGTGATGTTCTCCCTGGAGTTGTGTCTTAGCTGCATGTAAACAGCAGAGAGCTGGGCACATTTTCTGTCTGCTGCAGCAGGTCTGGGAGTGGGCAGGCATTGTCTAAGTTAAACACATGCTCATTTTCTTGCTCCTTTCCCATCTGACACGGTAGACCCATCCACAGTGCTGGTTACTGCAGTTGGAGAGAGCTGCTGTTTGCTTTAGAGCCAGTGCACTTGCAGGCAGGATGCTGCCCCTCACCTCCAGCCAAGGGAATGGCTCTTCTGATCGACCACTGTGCCTCAGCATGGCTGGGGAAACACTGGAAGAGCTTCCATTTTCCTCTTCTGACGTGGATCCATCTCTTTCATACTGCTTGGGATAAATAGGCAGGTATTTATCCCACCCTTTGCATCAAAAGGACCATGACCAGCAGGTCGAAGGAGGTGATCCTGCCCCTCTGCTCTGCTCTTGTGAGACCTCACCTGGAGAATTGTGTGCAGTTCTGGTGTCCTCAACATAAAAAGGACATGGAACTGTTGGAACAAGTCCAGAGGAGGCCACAAGGATGATCAGGGGCTGGAGCACCTCCCGTATGAAGACACGCTGAGAAAGTTGGGGCTGTTCAGCCTGGAGAAGAGAAGGCTGCGTGGAGACCTCAGAGCAGCTTCCAGTATCTGAATGGGGCCTATAGGGATGGTGGGGAGGGACTCTTCATTAGGGACTGTAGTGACAGGACAAGGGGTAACGGGTTCAAACTTAAACAGGGGAAGTTTAGATTGGATATAAGGAGGAAATTCTTTCCTGTTAGGGTGGTGAGGCACTGGAATGGGTTGCCCAGGGAGGTTGTGAATGCTCCATCCCTGGCAGTGTTCAAGACCAGGCTGGACGAGGCCTTGGGTGATATGATTTAGCTTAAGGTGTCCCTGCCCATGGCAGGGGGGTTGAAACTAGATGATCTTAAGGTCTTTTCCAACCCTAACTATTCTATGATTCTATGAGTCTATGATGAGTGCTCCCTGGCTTGTTGGGTGATGCCTGTCTCTTGGCAAGTATTAGCATTTAGATGGGGAGAGCTGTGCTCTGTTTTAAACTGGCTGAAAAGTTAAGTCTTTCCTGATTATTCAAAGCTTTGGATGCCTGAGATGTTGTGTAATGGAAATGCCTCCTTGTTCAGCAAACAGTGCTGGTGCTTTCACCTTTTGAGGAGTGGCTGGTCATCAGTGTGCTTCCGCAGGGTTGGAGGCACAGCTGGCCCTGTGTGTCTGAATACCTTGGAACACACTCTGGCTCTACAAAGTCATAAAGGGCAAAGTAAGATCTAGTCCTCTTCATTCAGCCACATATAACCTGACCCCCAGGTTGTCATTGGGAGTGTTCTGCTTTCTAAGTAGATGCCACACTGTGAGGAAGAAGCTGGGGGAAATCACATGGAGGCTCTGCAGCCAGATGTGCTGAGCTGACTTTCCAGCTGTGGCTTTGCAAACAGACCAGCCTTACAGCCAGCATCCCTTGTAGTGGGGTCTCAGGGTGGGCTTGAGGAGAATACTCATCCTCCCACTGTGGAAAGGGGACTGCACTGCTGGTGAAAGAGAAGGTTGTCTGCACCTGCAGAGCCAGAAAAGGTAATGGGAAGAGATGTATTCCCAGCCATGGAGAGTGGGGGGAGCTTCTCAGACCACAGGTCTGAAATGGATTGGTTTTTTGGTATATCAGCCTCCTCCTTCCATCTTTCTTTTTGAACTGCACACTTAATGCTTTTTGAGAACAAAGCTTGGCAGCAGTCAGCTGCACAGTCCAGTTCCTTATAAATATTTGATTCAGAAAGACCGATTCCCTTGTATCTGTAAGTGCTTTGAGGTGGGTCTGTCAGTTCTGAGATGTCTGTTCGTGCCCTCATGTGAAATGGCTCTGACTGCTTCCTCAAGACTTTGGTTGCAATAGAAGTAATTCCAGTGCATGCTCAGGTTATCCTTGGCTTGCTCTGAAGGTGATAGAGCTATGAGAGCATTGGTATACATGACGTAGGTGTTTGGACTCCATAGAATGGTAGTTCTGCATCTATAACCACGTTTGTCTCTCCGCAGCCTGTGGAGGCAACAGATGATGCCTTCTGGGACCAGTTCTGGGCAGACACAGCTACTTCAGTGCAGGATGTCTTTGCCCTTGTACCAGCTGCAGAGATCCGGGCAGTGAGAGAAGAATCACCTTCAAACTTGGCAACTTTATGTTATAAGGTAAGGTTAGTGCTGCCTTATTCCTTACTTCAAGCTGGCAGATCGCAGAGGGATGTGAAGATTGTCACTGTACTGTGATGGATGAAGTTTGAGGGAGATTTTAAGACTTCTTTTCCTCCTGCTGTAACGTCAGGGCATCCCTGAATACTGCTTCTGGTGTTGCCCTGTCTTTGTGTGGAGCACAAGGCACGTGGACTCACATTTCCTACCCTCCAGGTCTGGCAAATTGTCAAGCTGGTGAGCAACAGCCTGAGACTTCCTCTGCCTGGGAAAGTGCAGGTGTTAATCATGCTCCCGATTTGAGCCGTGCAGAGTAGCCTCGAAACTGTGGTACTGGGAATGTTTGGAATGGTGTTTTCCCAGTTGAAAATGGTTGTTGCCATCCTGGTTTTCTTTTCTGCTCTACAAAATGTTGTTAAAACCTCCAGAATCATAGTGAAGGTGCCTCTGATTGGGAATCATGCCACACACAGGTGCCTGTGGTAGATGCCTGAGAAAGAATACAAAAATGAGGGATAATGGAATAGTTCTTCCCTAGTGCTGTTTCCTGGCTTCTGGCATCAGCAACTTGAGAATAGAGAAGGGCTCAGGAGACCTCTCTTGACCACAAAACCCCTTTGATTCTGTGTCCTTTTTACCCCCAAACCAAGACTAAAGTATGGGCTTTTCTCCTGGCTGGAAAACAGATGTGTTGGGAGACCTGGTGACTGCAGAGCAGCTTATCCAAGAGCCCTGGATGTTCAGATATCAGGGTGAGAGGAACCTGCAGACTCCTGCAGTGCTTTTGCCACACTCTGCCATGTGCAGTGTGCCACTGGACTTAGCAATGCTGCATGGTCATGGAGAGCACAAGAGCATGGCTGAAATGTCATTTGTAGTCATGGCTACAGGCTCAGGCTGTACAGAGTCATAAGTGGGCCTGAAAGAATAGTTAAGCTCAGTCCCGGAGTAGTGTGTGGCTAAATTGAGACTCCACAAACAGCATTTAAACACCCATTAATGCAGTGGTGCAGGCTGGCAGTCAGTGACCCAAGCAGCCTGCTAGGAAAACATGCAGGACACATGACCTCATGAATTAAAAAGCAGCGAGGTGAATCCTTGGTAAATGCTTTGGCTTTCATTCCCCCTCTTGTTTCCTCTTGGGATCAGGGAGTAAGAGCGAGTGGGTGCAGCTGCTGGGGGAAGGAGCTGCCTGTTCCTGTGTGTGGGTAAAACCTCCTGCTGCTGCCTCCTGGGACTGTGGTTGGTGCCTGGCAAAGACCCACAGCCTGTTCTGGAAGGACCCAGTGGCTGTCTCCATTGGCAGGTTCAGCAGTGACTGGATGGACTGCAGACAACACAGAAGCTCTTTCCAGAGCACCAGTCCTATTCACAGGAAGCCTGGGCTGCCACCCTCCTTGCAGCAGGGCCTTGACAGACTGTGCTGGAGGCTGTATCTGTACACTAAATAGTCACAGGCAGCAGCTTTGCTCCCACGTCCTGAGTGAGGAGAGGTTCCTGCTGTAATCACAACAGCACATACAGAGCTGTCAGACCTGTTTCTGTGCCATCTTCCCCTGCCAGCACCTCGCGCCGTGCAGCACAGTGCTGTGCCTTCCTTCTGCCTGGGTCTGGTGTGCTTGAGATTAATCTGATCTGCTCTTTTCAGTGTGTGGTGTCATGGAGCAGTGCTGGAAGGAACCTTCTGGGGCTGTGTCTCACATGGCATGACACATGTGCTGCGTAGATTAACCCTGGTGTGTGAGGGCTCTTTGAGTGGCACAGCAGAAATTCAGGAGGGTCTGTTTAACATCATTACCCCTATTTCTGCAGTGTTTCAAACAGCAACAGCATCTGTACCATTGAACCCTGAGAAAATGGGCTCCAAGAGCTGCTTGTAACTCTGAGGGTGTCACCAGCAGGACAGCCCTGCCCAACTTTTGCTAACTTGTGTACCTGCCTTGGTTTTGTTTCCTTCAGGCTGTGGAGAAGCTGGTGCAGGGAGCAGAGAGCGGCTGCCACACCGAGAAGGAGAGGCAGATCATCCTGAACTGCTGCCGGCTCCTCACCCGCATCCTGCCTTACATCTTTGAGGACCCAGACTGGAGAGGTTTCTTCTGGTCAACTGTCCCTGGGGCTGGCCGAGGAGGGGTCTGTCTCTTAGCACTTACTCTTCTTTCTTTAGACCCTATGTACACACTTGGGAGCAACTTTATTCCAATTATTTCTATTCTGTGAAAAATCAGGTGACATCTTTTAAGTTCTTTTCTTCCCTCTGTTTCTTTCTGTTCTTTCTCTCCCCCTCAGCTGCTTTGTTTCTGCATCATCTGAGTATTTCACGTGAGTTGTAGCTGTAGGAGAGCAGTGGTATGTGAGGGAAGGCTTCTCCAGTGTATCTGAAGGTGTGAATGTGAGAGCAGTATTAGACGCTGTATGACTTTAACTGAAATGACCTTGTTCCATTAACTAAAGTTGATTTAAGGTTAATGTCAAATTGAAATAGAGTGGGGTTTCCACTGACCTTACAATGTCACATTTAAAGCAACCAGTGCCAGAGAAGCTCTTAGCATCATTACTGAATACTCTGTTATGAGCTGAGTGATACAGTTTTAACCGGGAGTGTAGCCACAGAGGTGAAGCCCATAACTGAGCAAGAGTGGTTAAAGAAATAGGTGCTGTTCCTGGCTCTGTTAGCGATGGGTATAACCTTAGGGGAGGCTCTGAACCTCCCTATGTCTCTATCTGGAGAGCAGGCACAATAGTGCTCTTCTGTGTCTCTCAGAGGAATGGGATGAAACTGCTTTAGGATCTCCTGCATATAGGAGAAGCAGTGTTGAAAACAGAGCTGAGTGAGGCCAGGAATACATGTGTGCCTGCTTGCTCCCCCAGCAGCTGCCTCTCTGTGCAGAGAGCTCTCTCCTATGAGTTCCTGAACCTGCAGGTCAGCATGGCTGTACTGAAGAGTGTGGTTTCCCTGAATGCTCAGTGCACTGCAGTGTCTTTGGGGATGGATATAAAGGGTTGGCAGTGGCTGGTACAGAGCAAAGCTTGCACCTTGAGCTGTCTCTGCCTGTCACCTCTAATCTGTTTTGCCTGAGGCCACTTCAAGGGGAAGGTCTGGGTAGTGGAACAGGAAGTCTCTGCTAGCCCTGGTCTGTTGTGTGGTCTGTGATCAGGAGGGTGGTGGTTGTCCATCCTTTCATCCCTGCAGGGGCCAGGGAGTGCTGAAGAGGCTTAACAATGGAGGAGCTTGTTTGGGAAGGAACATGCGGGGTGCCTGGAGCTCTGATCCAGCCAGGCTGTTGTTACTACTGTTTCTCCACCTTGTTCAGCACCTAGAAGAGACTCTCAGCTTTATAGTGATTCAGCCCGGTGCATGTGTGAGCCCTCCTGCTGCTTGTACCTTCTGAATATCAGGGAGCTGTTGTGGTTCAATGTGCTCCATCCTTTAACCGTGTGCAGAAGCTGGTTCAGCTGCCTGGCATGAATAACAGAGATGTTAAGGAAAGCTGGGGCTAGGTCTAATCTAGAGGCAATAGCTTTGCTGTCTAAAGGCTGATTTCCCTTTGGGAACCAACGGGGAAGATGATGGTTACATTAGTAAATGTCTCTGCAATTATCTTTCATGTGCTCCGTAGTGCAGTGATGGATGGCAGAGCTCCTGGATCATGGGAGCCTCCCTCTTGTGAGGAAGTCTATGCTATGTACTGGTCTGTTTGTTTGGTGTGTGTCACTATTTTGGATGTGGTGGTACCCAGAGCCTGCAGGTATTTCTTTTCCACCAGCCAAGGTGATCTTAGCAAAGGTCCTTCTTGGAAAAGAAATGCCCTTGGACTCTAATGCTTATCATTTCATCTCATACTGAGAGCCCAAGTAAAAGCATCTTTGCTGTGCTGGCTCCATCCATGCTCTCTGGGTTTCTCCTTACATCCAGGATCTGTTTGGCAAGAGTCTTCCTGCTGTTGCTGAGGCAGCCACACAGCTTGTTATCTCCCTTAGCTGCCTGCTGTGATTGAAGAGCTGCATGTTGTGTGCAGGCTGACAGAGGTCTGGCTCAGATAGATAAGCTCCTGCCATTCCTGCTCCTGGCCTTTCCCTGCAGCACCAGTGTGTGGTGGGGAAGTTCTCCCATCCACGATGCTCTTTGAGAAGCAGGATCTGGGAAGGTTTCCCTTGGCAACGGCTGCAGAGGAGTAGCCATGCATGAGTCCAGTGATTGCTTTGAATGCTGGAGAGGGCAAAATCCTCTCTGCTGTCATGCTTCCTCTGCCATGGCAGGTTTAGGCAGCCCCTTGCATGATGCATGCAGCCTCTCCTGGTTCTGTCACCTCCAGTTCTGGGCTGCCATGTAGGACTTCAAGGGGTTTTATACCATATTGCTGCTGGCTGGCTTCTTCCTATCACTGTCTCTGTGCACCATCCTAGTCACCTTCCTTTATGACTGTAAAACCCACTTCTCTGTCAATGGTTCCCTTTCCTTTTGTCTCCAGTAAGTCAAGCATCTCCACTTGGCAAGGTCTAGTGCTACTCTTCTGTTTCCCGAACATCTCTAAGTCTGTCTGCTCAGTTTGGTGTCATTAAAGAGCTTATTCCTGTTTAGTCATCACCTTCCAGGGGGGAATTTCTTTCCTGTACAGGCTGGGTTTTGTCCCTATTGTTCCTTTGTAACTTCTTGCCTCCCTGTGTGTTTCTGGGGAATGTATCTTCTCTTGCTGTGTTACACTGGTGTTCCTGTGTGCTCTTTGCTAACCTGGGCTGACAACACCCTTCCATGTTTCTCCCTGCAGGGAGATGAAGATGATGAAAATGCTCGGCCCCTGGCTGAGTCGCTGCTCCTTGCTGTCACAGACCTGCTCTTCTGCCCTGACTTCACTGTGCAGAGCCACCGGAGGAGCACAGTGGTAAGTTGAGGTTATAGAGGTTATAAGAGGTAGATCAGCTGCATTGTGGGGGATTCCCTGGAGAATCCCAGCATCTCCCTGCAAACCTGCAGGCAGGAAAACAGGGAGTCGCTGAGCTTGAACCCACAGTGACTGATACTGATCAACATTTTGGGTTCATTTTGTGGGGTTTGTACCTTCTAAAACAGATGTTCTGAGGCAGCTGGATGAGTCTCAAATGGAGTGGCTGGAACCTACCCCCACACTATGGAAGGGTGCTTGTGCTGGCAAACAACCGCTCTTCTGTTGTTGCCAAAGACCTTTAGCCCTGCTCCTTTCACTGGCAGTTTAGTCCAGATAGGGCAGGAAGCAGCTGTTTGCTTGATCACAGGTGCTGGGATCTGAATGAGTAGACTGTCGCTGTTGTGTCTTTCCAGCTTCTCTTCCTCTTTGCATCATTGCAGCAAAGACAAATGTGCTGTGGTCCTTATGGTGACTGTCTTTGGAGGAGTTCCCTGAAGCAGGGATCTCTTACCACGTGTGCTAAGGACAGGTTCTGATGCATGTCCTTCCGTGCCTTCCAATGACTGTGGTGTTTATTGTAGGCCCAGTCTAGAAAGAGAAGTGGGCAGCCCTCCTTTTTGATATAGCTATGAAGTAAATTAAAAATGAGCATTCTACACCACCGTGTATTTGATGGCTACAAAATCTCCTGGCAAACCTGAGTGCTAAACTCCTTGCTTGAGGTTTCTGGGTATTAGAGTTGAAATCTGTAATCTGGGGATGAAGGGGCAAATTCTCCATGGAAGAGCCCCCTGTCCCCACTGCATGTGTGGTTTCACCCTTGGCAGCAGCCAGCCTGGTGTTCCAGGGCTCTGGGCAACTTGAACTAGACAATGAATCGGGAGTGCTTTGTGTTCCTTGCTGTTAGCTGCCTGTCTGCTGCCTGCAACCTCTGTAGTCTTTGCCTAGCTTCTTCCCTCCCTGGATCTGGTCTGACTGCAGGTTAAGAGCAGAGAGGTGGGTACAGCCCACTCATACTCATAGCAGAACAACTTGTGGCCCTAGAGGCACAGTTCATGGTGGATAGTTGCTAAAGCAGAATTGAGAGGAAATGTAAGAACTAGGGAGGGAATGGGCAAAGGAGATCTGGGATGACCCCTGCTCTTCTGCTGTTTGTCCTCCTACTGAAGTAAGCCCTGTAACTAGGGCTGGAAACTGGGGCTCCCTCTGTCATGCAAAGTGCTGCACCTCTGTGTTTTAGCATTTACTTGCAAAGCCTGAGCTCTCTGAAGACATCAGCACCTGCTTTATTGGGCCTGGGAATCTGCTGTAATGCTGGTATCACCAGCATCTTGCTTGCCTTCAGAACTTGAGGAAGGTCTTGCCTTTGTGGAAGGGAGAGAGGTGGTGCAATGGGAACCCAGAGCAATTAGAAGCAGTCCTCTGATCACTTTTCCCTAAGTGCAGGGAGGAAAAAAGGCAGGAGATAGAATTTGCTTAATTAAACCCCAGAAAAGAGACAGCTGAAGTGTGCTAAGTGCACTTGATGCAAACATATTCATCTGGGCCCTTGCTCCTGGTGGTTCCTGGAGGTTGGCAGGTGGCTTTCAATGGCAGCAGAGCTGCTTCAACCATGACAAAGAAGGGCAAGCTGCTGTGGTTCATCTGCTCAGGTTGCAAAACAAGAATCTGGGAGTCATGCCAGCAGCTGTCAAGGGACTGGGAGGGTTCTCACTGGGAGAAATAACTTATTTGCAGTCACCTTCTTGCTTTCCCCTCTGAAAGCAAGTCACAGCCATACCTGCTTCTGTTATACATGTGGGTTAATTTGCTGCTTCTCTTGTCTTAGGGGTACAGCCACTGTGAGACACCATTATGTGGGTAAACTCCACATGATGTGCCCTGAGGTGGGGTTAAGATGTCAAGCAGCACCCTGTGTGGTGCTGTTGATCTGCACAGGAAAAGCCCTGACTTGGTCTGTATTTTGTGAGATGGGAAGGAGAGAAGGTGATGCATCCTGTAATGAGAACAGAACATAGTTTGGATCCTTTGTCATCAGGTGACCCTTCCCAGCAGAGGTTGCTGGCACTGCACCTTAGCATGCTAGAGGAAAGGCCTCATTCTGCATGGTGCTCAGTGCATATTGAAGATGAGGCCCTCTCTCTGGGGTGCTCCCTGGGTGGTGCTGGTATGTACAGTCAGTGTCTGGATGCTTCTCTTCTGGTTTCTTTGGTACTGCTGAACAGAGGGGCAGAGCTGCCTTGGGTACCGCTAGTGCTGTCAGCTCTGTCTCTTGCCTTCTGTAGTCCAACCTCTTGTTTCTCCCATAGGACACAGCAGAAGATATCCATTCCATTGACAGCTGTGAGTACATCTGGGAGGCAGGAGTGGGCTTTGCTCATTCTCCACAGCCTAACTACATCCATGACTTGAATAGGTAAGAGGGCTGCAAAGGCAGAAGAGAAAAGAGGCTGGGTTCAGGAGAGGAGGATGTGGGGGAAACGGGTTCTCCTTGTCTCCTTGGGTGTCTGTGATTCGCAAGGGGCTTTCTGCTTGCTCTAAAAGGAGCTAACAGGACTGGCAACAGAGGAAATAAAAAACAGCTGACCTTTTGAATAGCTTTGTGTACTATGATATGGGAGTCGGGGTGTCTGCAACAGAAACTGGCAGAAAGAACGCTGCTGCTTTGAGAATGCCTAGCAGCTCTGTACTGTATTTCCTCTTCACGAGGCAGCAATTCTGCTGAGCTTTGCACCAGTGACAACAATATTGCTTATGAAATGGAATAGGCTTAGCTCCCTGTGGTGAGAGCTTTCTAGATGGGGCTGAGCTTTCCTTATGTTCTGCTGTTGGTGCTTCCCAGTCCCTGCTCCTGAATGACTTCAGGCCTCAGATTCTTATAGAATCATAGAATAGTTAGGGTTGGAAATCACCTTAAGATCATCTTCCCTTCTTTCAGGACAGAGCTGCTTAAGCTGCTGCTGACCTGTTTCTCTGAGGCCATGTATCTGCCTCCCTCCTCGGACAGCAGCAACACCAACCCCTGGGTGCAGTTCTTCTGCTCTACAGAGAACAGGTGAGGGTGAAGAGGTGGAGAACGAGTGCCAGGGGAGAAATACCTTCAGATCTCTTCCATGGAGTGTGTTGGTGATGAGGCACCATAGCACTTGCTGCCTCCACCATGGGAGGGGCTGTTGTCCTTTTTCTTTGTCCCTATTGTACGTACATCCCATTATCATCTCTGCTTAGTGAGAATTGCTCCTCAGCAGCAGAAAGGGAGACTGAGCAGGGTGCTCACTGGAGTTTGATGCAGGGCTGATCGCGTCCTGTGGGAAATGAGATGCTGTTCCCTGTAGACCCTTGTTTCTTCCTGGGGATGGTGGCGTGGCGCTGCTGCGTCAGTGCCTGGTGTTGGTGGCGGATGAATGCTGCCCTCTAGTGACATTGTCTCCTATGAGACTTCCAGCTCCCGAGGTTGCTGCCCTCGGAGCAGTCCTGGCTGAAGACAGACGATTTTGTCTTTCCAGAGCCGAGAGAGCTTTGGGGTCCTTTTCTCTTCACACAGTACTACACAGGATTCCTCTGGGAAGCCACTCGGCCTTGTTTACCTCCGCTTTCTGTCTCAGATGTAGTCCAGGAGACCAGCAGGGAGCTGGAGGGTCAGCTCTTGTCCCTGGGGCACTGTCATAGGTTAGAGAAGATGACTGGGTTTTGTCATGACCCCAGACTGTCCCTCCCCAAGGCAGCTCCTTTTTCTTCCTGCTTCTGCCTTCTAATGTTCTGTTCCCCGCAGACACGCGCTCCCACTCTTCACCTCACTCCTGAACGTCGTCTGTGCCTACGATCCGGTGGGATATGGGATTCCCTATAACCACCTGCTTTTCTCGGACTACCGTGAGCCCCTGGTGGAGGAGGCAGCCCAGGTGCTGATTGTCACTCTGGACTATGACAGCTCCACCAGTTCAAGTCCCACTGTGGATGGCACCACCACTGGCACGGCCATGGATGATGTGGATGTGAGTGAGACTGGGAGCTGTATTTGCTGCTCTCCTGAACTCCCTGTAGTGATCTTACAGCAGCTTGTATTGAATGTTGACCTGTAGAGCCCTGCACCACTCCTCCCCTTGCAGACTGCTGCCTCTGCTTCTTTCCTGTAGGTCACTAAGCAGCTGTACATGACCAAACCATTAGGCTTTGGTCACTAACTTGTATCAGGAGCATATAAGTGAAAAGCCCCTGACTTGAGTGTTCCCTGAGGCATTCTATCTCCTAGCATTTAAAATGGGATCATTCAGAGTGGAAAGCTGAAATGAGACATTAGCCCCATTTACACTTTGCTTTCCTGAGTAATCCTTGTTGCCATTAAGTGTTTCACTCGTTTTCTTTGCACGCAGCCTCCTGGACCAGACAATCTGTTTGTGAATTACCTCTCAAGGATACACCGAGAGGAGGTAACATGCTCCTGTCCTCAACTGTTTCCTGTCTGCTTTCACGATGATTGTATTAGCCCTGGGTTCACCACAGCCTCTTTCCTGGTCCCTTGGCAGGATTTCCAGTTCATCCTCAAAGGAGTGGCCCGCTTGTTATCAAACCCGCTGGTCCAGACCTACCTGCCAAACTCTGCCAAGAAGATCCAATTCCATCAGGAACTCCTCGTCCTCTTCTGGAAACTCTGTGACTTCAACAAGGTGTGGATCTGCTGCTTGCTGAGCTTTGCCCCACCTTGCCTGTTGCCCAGAGCCTGGTGAAGGATTGCGGGCAGGCAGTGAGCAGTGACTGATCAGCAGCACTACTCCCTGCTGCATGGGGTAAGGGGGCTCTGGGTATAGGGACAGCTTATGAGAGAGGCTGCAGCTCCTGAAGGTCAGTGCTTGAGGCAAATGCTGGAGCAGGTGTTATTATAACTACAAATAGCAGGAGTTGAAGAGCTGGTGCATACATCAGACTTTCTAATGGTACTGAGAGATTTGTTAGCTTGAGGCTACCTGTCCTGAGGCCTGCAGGTGCTGCAGAAAATCAGATCTGCTTATGATGGTCTGAAATCCTGCCCTTTCTTCCAGAAATTCCTCTTCTTTGTGCTGAAGAGCAGCGATGTGTTGGACATCCTTGTCCCAATCCTGTATTTTCTCAATGATGCCAGAGCAGACCAGTGTAAGTTGGTTATTTTCAGTATTTGGGATGAACAGTGCTTGACAGTTGAGCTAGAATGATTTAAGATGCTTCCTCCCTACCACTTAGATGCAATAGCATCTTAAGTGCATGTTTCTAGCCCTCTAGAAGGGTGGAGTGGTTCAGATAGCTGGGTTTTAGTGTCTAGAAGCAGGACATGATCTATGCCACAACACAGGGAATGGAGGTCCTTAGCATGTTAACTCATTTTGAGTCCTTCTGTTGAAATCTGTGTCTCTGAGAGAGAGAAATGAGGAATCTGCTGTTGCTTTGGGGATAAATTGGGCATTCCACTGCATAGTGGAAGGACTTCGGATCTATCTTGCGACGGTGATGGGTTTACATCAAGAACATAATGAAGAAAACCATAGTTTATCCAAGACTTAACACTCTGGCCCCATAGATGTGCTTGGGAAGAGCAGTGGTACTGGCAGCAGGGGGAGCTCTGTATGGGGTGTTCCTTGTGGATGGTCTGCTCTGTGCCGTTTCAGTCCCATAGTGTTTCTTACCTCTCATTGCCTTCTGCCTTCAGGAGTCCACTGGCCTCACTGTGATGTGTTTTTGCCTGCAGCACGAGTGGGCTTGATGCACATTGGGGTCTTCATCCTCCTGCTTCTCAGTGGGGAGCGTAACTTTGGGGTTCGACTGAACAAGCCCTATTCTGTACGAGTGCCTATGGACATCCCTGTCTTCACAGGGACACATGCAGATCTGCTCATCATAGTGAGTATAGCTCCAGCAGGTCTTTTCTGTCCTTCCTAACTCCTGTTGCATACCTCCACAAATAAGTGTCCTCTTTTCTCCTCCCATGTACTCATCCTTCCTAGATTCACAACCCACTGAGTAGCTAGAAAGCATGTGGGATGCATCCAGGCACTGGTGGGATCTTTGCACATTGTTAACCTGAGGTGGTGTGCCTGGCAGGGTACAATTCCATCTGCATGAGGTGATCCCAAAGAATAGGATCTGGGATAGCACTGGACTGGTATCTAAAGGACTCTGGGAGTGGAATGAATGGAATGGGTGCATAGCCTCTACCAGACTTGATCATGGGTGGGGAAGGCAGGAGATCTGACTGCATTGCTGTTTGTGTCCCAGAGTTGTGTGGAGCACATCTGTCCGAGTGGGAACAACTTGGTGATACCAAGCTGAACCCTACAGCTTTGGGTTTTGTAGTGCCAGCCTCAGGTGGTGGTACCCTCCTGTCATGTTTGTGCTTGTTTGCCAGAGAAGAATCTCTCAGCAGGTTCTGATAAACCTCCAAAAGGAGATTCCCATTACAGAGAGTTGGGAGAAATGCGCCCACCAGAACCGTTGATGCCATGTGTTTTGCTGTTACATTCCATTACACTCCTATCATCTCTGTATTTTTTGTTCTGCTGCAGGCCTTTGCTGCAGGCATGCCAGCTAGAGGTGGGAAGGCCGAGACTGGGAATGTCAAATCTTCCATGTCTGAGGTTATAGTTAAGAAAAGTAGGACAAATATTTGAGTTAGAAGTTTGCATAAAAACCAAATGTGAAACGATTTGTTCTGTGGCATTTCAAGCAGCTACTCTTAGGGTTCAGAGTCAGAATCCATTTTAGGTGACGATGTTTCTTACTTCGTGGTGGTTAATTTCTGTCTTGGGCTGCTTGTGTGTTTTGGAATAGCTGACAGTCAGTTTCTGTTTGCAGTGCTGTAGAGCCCTAATCACATCCCCAAAGGATTCCTTGTAAATGAAAGCTTGTACTCCTGGAGCATGAGCCTGCAGTGAGAGCAGCGTTCCCCACCTGTGTAATTGTGGCGTGTGCAGGGCCCTGCCTAGGCAGGAATGGTGTCAGGAAGCGATTAGTGTGGGGGTGGCACTGGTTTTGGTTGAGAGGGTGCTTTCAGTAAGGTGCCACCTTGCTCAAGAGCTCTTTCCTTGCCATAGGTCTTTCACAAGATCATCACCAGCGGGCACCAGCGGCTGCAGCCTCTCTTTGATTGCCTGCTCACTATCGTGGTGAATGGTAAGTGCTGTCAGAGTGTGGAACCACAGCCTACAAAGGGGACACCCTCATTCCCCTCTTCTCGTGCTCTTGCCTGTGTCCACTAACACTGACCAGTGTCAGTGACTGCTGATCAGACCTGTCTGAGGTCAGATGGGGCAGAGGGTGGGACAACAGCATCCCTGGAGCCCCTCGGGGGTGGCAGGAGGGCATTTGGCAGTGGGTCTGGTGAGGGCAGTTGGTAGTGCCATCCCTTTCCAGCAGGGAGTGCCACCTCCCCACGGTGGCAGTGGCTTCCCTGGGGCTTAGCCGATGGCTCCAATTGTGTCATCCTTTCAGGAGGTGTGCCAGCAGCAATGCTACTGGTGTCAAACTACCCAAGAGCCTCTAAAAGCACAAATGTTTGCTTTTACTAGGGTTTTATGTTGACCTCTTTTGTAACTGAAAATATTTCTGTGGAGCCCTGTTGGGCTCAGCTATTCCATGAGGCTTTCCCAGAAGGGCAAGATGGGAGGGTGGTAAAAACGTTTTTAGAGGTGTATTTATGTGAATAAATGCACCTCAGTTCTTCAGTTTGAATTTGCCTTTACAGTGTCTCCATACCTGAAGTCTCTCTCCATGGTGGCTGCTAACAAGTTACTGCATCTCCTGGAGGCTTTTTCCACCACCTGGTTCCTGTTTTCTGCTGTCCAGAACCACCACCTTGTTTTCTTCTTGCTGGAAGTCTTCAACAACATCATTCAGTACCAGTTTGATGGTAAGAGACTGGCTGCTTGTTTAGCTGGTTTGCACTAGTTTAGTCCAAGAGATGGAATGACAGAGAAAGTCCAAACAGATGAGGGAAGCTACATGGAGACTTGCCTGGGATTGGGAAGTTGAATTAGGAGGTAATCAGTGCTGGATGCTGACCCAGATAGATCAGATTAGAGCAAAGTGGGATGGCAGCTAATGATCAGCAAAACCTTAACCTCTTGAAGACCAGAAGATGAGCTGGGTTAGTGGGAAAGAAGAAGAGAAAGTGAGTGTGAAACACTGAAGGTGTGGCTGGCTGGATGCTGCTGTGAAACTGCTCATGTTGCTCAGCAATGTAGATGAGGGTAAACCAACTTCCATCTCCTTAAACATTTAAAAGTGCCTCTTGGTTCTGATTTAGCAAGTCACTGGAGCTAAAGACCAAACAGCCTCATCCAGACAAAGTCTGGCACTTGCTGCCTTTCCAGGAAATGCCTCTTAACTGCATGATAGTCGTTTACCTCAAGGAAATAATAGTGAGGTCTTTTAAACTGCTCCAAATGTCATGCTTTGCTTTAAAGCTGCAACTCGAGAGTGGCCATTTTGCTTCCCTGATGGAAATCTTGTAAGTGGTGACTGCTAGATCCTAAACCAGCCTTTGTGGCTGTTTTGTGTTTTATATTAGGGGATGGTTTCATTCTGTTCTCTGCCACCTTGCAGGCAGGAAGAATTCTGGTCTTTTGGCTTTGATATTTCAAGCCTGTTTCTCACCAAATGCAATGCCGCTGATGTGTTTTGTGAGCTCTTTTTGAAGCTGGAGGAATATTGAATCTTGTCTCACAACCATTTCTTTCAAAAGAGGTGCTAATGTGTCATTTACACTCTCCTTTTTCCTCTCAGTTGTTTGAATGACAGTTTCTAAGCCATTTCTTGTCAGCCTTCCAGCCTAGGAAGGATTTCACTGAATTTCCAGTACTACCTTGTAAGGGATAAGAGGATATTGAGCTCTGCTTTCTTCCTTGGGCTATTGCCTTTGTGGGTAGAAGCGTGGCTTTCTGGGCTTGCAGGGTCTCCACAATCATGCATTGTGTCCCCAGTGAGCTGTGCTGTATTGGCAGAGCTCTTTGAGTCTTATTTCTCTGCTCATTTTGTTGCTTGGATTGCCAGGAAACTCCAATTTGGTCTATGCTGTTATCCGGAAGCGGAACGTGTTTCACCAGCTGGCCAACCTGCCCACGGACTCACAGGCCATCCAGAAGGGGCTGCAGCGCAAGAAGAGGACTCCAGAGCCTATTTCTCGCACCAACTCCCAGGAAGGGGTCTCCATGGAAGGCTCCCGTCCTGCTGCCCCTGCAGAGCCAGGGACACTGAAGACAAGTTTGGTGGCTACACCAGGTCAGCTTTAGTTTACCTTTGTAACAGGAGAGAGGCTTGTTTCCTCTGGGAGATACGGTGTGGACTCACCCTTTCACTGGGTGTGGGAGAGATTAAGAGTTTACATCTGTGACTGACTTACTGCCTGTCGTCTGAGTTTCACATCAGTTTGCCCAGGCTGATCACAAACAAGTTAAAGTAAACAGCCTTGAGCTTCTCTCAGACTTAACATTCACGTGGCCATTTGTCCTAACCTTGACCTTTTGCCTCAGTTTAACTCTATCCATGGAACCTCTGCTCCTCTTTAATCAGGAGCATTTTCTTAGGGACAAGTGGACTCCTTTGGGTTAGTGAAATCAAGGCTAGATCTTGCTTTTCCTGTTGAAAGGAGAGGGATTTGGTTGTCAGCAGATGCATAGAGTGTCTGTGCATGGTAGGACAAAAAAAAGAACCCCTTGCTTTTACATGTATTCACTTGTGTTCCTGAGCTTTGTCTCTTTTGAACACAGGAATTGACAAGCTGACAGAGAAGTCACAGGTCTCAGAGGATGGGACCATGCGTTCACTGGAGCCTGAGTCTTTACAATCATCACCAGAGGGTAACCCATCCTCAGCTGTGAGTGATGGGGAGCCCTGGAGCGGGGTAAGGCCAGACAATCTGCTGTGCAGGGAAGGGCTGGGGTGTGCCGTGGACTAAATGGGGGCCTGGGAAGGAGAGGTCTGGTTGGCCCATTGAGTAAAAGCATCCTATTAGAGGCAATATGCACATGTGCACTCTGCTGGAAACACCGTAGTTCAGAAGTCCTGTTGCATCATGGTGGGTGTTTCAAATCTGTGCTGGTGACACAAGAGCTGGGACACCAGAGAAGAGAGCTTCCACCACCATGAAAGCTCCTGAGCAGCAAGTGTGTAACTGTAAAGGGATGTATTCCCATCTGGAGGCTTTCAGCTCAGGTTCTGACTACTGTTGCTTTCTCCTCTCCCTTCTTTTTGGGATGCAGAGCTCTACCAGAGTCTTCTGGGGGGCTGGTGTTGTGAACAGTGTGTTCCCATGAGGGCTTGGCTGAGGTGCGGCTCTTTGGCCATGTGGATGGGACAGAGGCTCTGTGGTCTGTGAATGAAGGCTGTGCTGGCTCTGGTGGCAGTGTCAGCTTTCTGGCTTTTGATGGCTTTCCCTATCAAGAGCTATAAAACAACCATTTCAGTGGAGCAGCCTATTTACTGTGAGGGTGCTGAGGCGCTGGCACAGGGTGCCCAGAGAAGCTGTGGCTGCCCCATCCTTGGCAGTGTTCAAGGCCAGGTTGGACAGGGCAGCCTGCTCTAGTGGAAGGTGTCCCTGCCCGTGGCAGGGGGATGGAACTGGATATCTTAAGGTCCTTTCCAACCCAAACCAGTCTGTTACTCTATGATAATGCTATGGGGAGAATCATCACTGCTACCAAATGGCACTTTAGGCAGCACACATCTGTCTCCAAGGGTAGTGGTGTTTCGGACTATGTGAGCATTGTTCTACTGTGCCCCAACCTGCTTCTTTAATATAAATGAATAAAGGATACTATATAAATTATAGGATACCCACGCTTATGACTGGTTTGATTTCCTTCCTTTATCTGTTTGAATGTTCTCCCGTTATCAGCCATAACCACATCAAAGTGTCTTGTGAAATGTTCAACAGCTTCATATTTCCATGTAATTTCATCTTACTTCTCCTGAATGTGCCAGCTGGCTGTGAATGTTTGGATGGCAGCTGTGAGGGGGCAAGGGCTGTGGGAAAGGGAGGAGGAAAGAGGAAGGAGATGGGGTCATCTGCAGGAAATCAGAGGGTTTTATGCCTTTATGAATTTATTTTTAGAAGCTTGATGAGGACACAGCACTGAAAGTGAGCAGGCTGAATGATAAGGGTTGTAGCTGCAAACACTGCAACGTAATATTGCTGTTTAGGCTTGGAATGAACTGAATTACTGAATATCCCTGCACCAGTTTTACTTATGCTTCCTAGGCTTTCCTGGTGAAGGCCCGTGGTCAGCAAGATGTCTTAAGCACACAGTTATGTTGTTATTAAGTGAGATCTTGGCTGAGAACTTGAAGAAAGCTTGTCTTCCTCCAGTAGCCCATGAAACATAATCACAGGTCATTACTTCTCTGTCCAGCTTGAGCTCTTTCCCAGTTGGAAAAGGACTGGTACAGTACTGTCAGCTTCCAGTGCATTGCTGTACAGCTCTGCCCCAAGCCTGCTGTGGCTGGTTGCAGAGGTGATGTGTGAATGAAGCCATGCATGTGGCTGTGGAAGGAAGTGGTGTTCCCATTTGTTTTGTAGAAAGGTCAGCTCTAGTAATGATGATGTTACTTGGTAGTAGTGAATGGTTCAGGGTGCATTGCAAAAGGAAAAAGCCTTTCCATTTTTATGTCATGCAGAGATTAAGAGTGATTTTAAAGGTTTTTTTCCTTTCTTCCCACCGTGAATATGGAAAACCAGGATGTTGATGTCTGCTGTATAAGAGACATGCAAACAGGTTGATGGGAAGAAGAAAAATGAGACAGAATTGTGTCTTGTACTTTCCCAAAAGTGCCTGGTGATGATATTCATGTCTGGGGGCATGAGTGTGTCATTCCTTAAGGAGCAGGAGTTGTTAGGTAGGAGTTTCTGAGCCCATCCTTGGAAAACCACTTGTTAATTCCAGGATAGGCACCAGAGATACTCAGTAGACAGAGGTCTGTAAAGCTGTGGTCTTCAGCTGTTCAGTCTCTGTGTTAGAAGAAAGTGCTGTGCCTGGACAGGCTTTGTCAGTCCTGCTTTAATTTCCCACTGTGGATTTTTCCAGCAGAGTGTCAGCAGTTGTGACCTTGCCAGAGGGTCCTACAACTTAACCCCACCAAATTGCACTCTCTGGGTCAAAGCATATGGGTTTGGTGATGGAAGGTCTGGTGGGTTTGGTCTGTTCTATGGACAAGCTGAGCTGTGTTTCCCAGAACTCCTCTGGGAAAGCTGGGGGGAAGTCAGCAGGACATGGGTGTATTTCTTGCTGTAAACTGTGGGTTGCTTTTGGTTGGTTTGGTGTGTTCCAAAATTCTATTTATTGCCAGGAGGCATCACACCCCCGATGGGATCGAAGGCGTCTCTCCAGTGCATCCTCCAGTGGGCAGTGGACCCCAACTCCTGACTGGGTAAGGGAATGTGGACAGAGGACATCAATGATGAAGAGAGTTGGGGCAGAAAGGCCACACACTTCATCAGCTTCTCCTGCCTGAAAGACTCCCCACAGGAGCACTTCCCCATGGGGAATATCTTTGACTTGTGGTCCAAGCTCCAGAAGTTTATCACCATCTTTTGCTTTACCTGATTTAAACCAATGCCCTGTTAGGTTCATTGAGTGGCTCATGTTGTAGTACTCTTGTGCACTCAGTTCATCCATCACCTTTGTGCTTTTTGTAAAACCTCGTTTGCTGTAGAGATAGTGGAGATAACCATAGATAAATTCCTTATTTCCCTGTGGGCCTTCCTACTCACAGGTGATGTCTTGGAAGTCAAAGCTTCCCCTGCAGACAATCATGAGGCTCCTGCAGGTGCTGGTCCCTCAGGTGGAGAAGATCTGCATTGACAAGTAAGTACATCTTTGGAGGGCGAGGGCTGTGCAGTGTGTCAAGAGGAATGTGAGGCTGGCAGAGTTTGGAGTGCCTCTGGGGGAAACCTTGTAAAGTCTAATTGAGAGCATCATGGTCTTGGCAGAGGAGATGTTATTTTGCTTGCCGAGCTTCTTGTTTGATCCCTTCTCAACTCCTTTTTACAGCAAAGGCAGTGTGTGTTCTTGGTGGCCACAATTGCTGGCTCTGTGTCTGTGTGTGTTTAGCCTGATACTTTGTGCTAGCAGTTTTGGGGTACCTGTGGGACATGCTAAGGGTGTTCCTCATCTGCCTCTTTGCAGGGGTCTCACTGATGAATCGGAGATCCTCAAGTTCCTGCAGCATGGCACACTGGTGGGGCTGCTGCCTGTGCCTCACCCCATCCTCATCCGCAAGTACCAGGCAAACTCGGGCACTGCCATGTGGTTCCGGACCTACATGTGGGGAGTTATTTATTTGAGGTAAACCCACTTCTATGCAACCTAACTTGGTCTTTTCCAAACTTTTGGGAGGCTTGTAGAGAGAATTGCATGTTCTTGGCCAGCTCTGGATTGTCTCATATTTACAGGAGGGAAAGATGTCATTCCTTTGGAAGAGGCCAGGCTGAATCAGTTGCTCCAAAACCTGGTTTGAGTGAAGGGAGCTGTGAAGGGAGCTCTGCTTGTTTGGGAACTGGCAGCAGCAGGGAGTAGAAAAGCTGCCTAGAGGGGATGGTGCAGAGATTTAGTGCAAAGCTCTGGCTTTGTGGGATGTTGTAGATACTGTCATCCCTCTAAGGTGCATTGTCTTTCAGCCAGTGATTTCCTCTTTTGCAAAGCAGAAGGCATTCTGTGTAGGCAGCTCCTGTAATCTTAGCTGTGAGATTTGCATTCCATGTACCTGGTCACAGAGACTAAAGTGGCTCTTGTCTTTCTCTGTCAGGAATGTGGATCCCCCTATCTGGTATGACACAGATGTGAAGCTGTTTGAAATTCAACGGGTCTAAGAGAGCACTTACCTCTATGAAGAGAAATACACTGGATCTAAGGACTGCTGTGTGCTGCTTCATCACAGCTATTCCTGCATTTCACATCCAGCTGAGAGACCAAAAGGACAATCACTTCATTTACCTCCCTGTCATTTAAAGCTTTAACTGGGACCTGCTTGGACATCCCTCCCCCCAGCTCACTTCTCTTCCCTCACCCTTCACCAGGAACCTTGAGTGAAAGATGTCTAAGGGGTTGTGCATTGTTGTGTTTGCACTAGAAATCAGGTTGTACTTAGCTCTTCTGTTACTCTTTTGCTCCTGGATGTGGTCTGGAAAGCAATCTGACCCTGTCCTTGCCTTGTCACAGTCAGCATGTGATTGAATAAGACTAGCTGTAAATTGGGTGCAAGGGAGAAGCTGCTATTCCTGCAGGAGATGGGGTTGGAAACTGCAGTTACTTTCATGTGGCTCCACAAAGTTTCCAGGGCATCCCTTCTGGCTGCAGGTGTCTCCCTGGTCTCAGTTGCATATTGATAGGGAAGTTATCCCATCCCAACGAAAGGAGAAGTAGCTGAAGGAAAACTTCGTGTCTCAGCTCTGAATCTCTCTACTCCTTTCCTGGAAAGCTGCTTAAGAAGTTTCATAGGAGCTGGTGCTTTGGTGTGGCAGGAGAAGTTTTACCTTGGCTGCCAGGCCCAGCAGCCTGTCCTCCATGATAGGCTGCTGCAATGGAGTGTGTGCCACTTTGGAAAACCCTGCTTAATCCATGTGAGCACATAGGGACTGGCTCAGTGACAGCAAGAGGAGACGTGTTAAACTCCTTTAGTCTTCTTCTGTTGACTGGAGGGACAGTGTCACCTGGGTTTGAAGGGAACCATATCCTTCCATCTTTGCCTGGCAGGCTGATGCAATGCAGGGAGTGGAAGGGTCTTTTGCACACTACTGTTTAAGGCAGGGGTTTGAGGGAAACACTCAGGGAAGTTGTAGGAGGAATCTGGAAGTTGTAGGAGGAAAAGCATCTCCATGTCAGTAGGGAGTGGAGAGTGCTGAGGCAAAGTTCAGTTCTTCAGGGCGTTTTGCTAGTGACCAAGTTATCACATCTTGAATGTATTGGGTCCCAAGCATGTGAAATCTTGGAAGCCAGAAGTGGAATTAGTGGGAGACCCACTGTTGCTGGCTTTGGTTCAGCAGCATGGGATAGGTGGAGACATCCTTGGGTTTGAGTTGCATTTTGTGTTCTGCTGGGAGAGGCTGTTGTGTTGGATCTGTGTGGTCTTTAGACAATGAAATGTGAGGGGTCCTGTCATGAACTGAGACCTTTCTCTCCACCAAAGCTTAGTCCTTGGTGCTCTGGTATTCAGGCTCTTGAGAGGATCCCTGGCCACGAGCTCTTTGCCAGAGGTGAGGTCACTCCATGGGAACAGGTCTCACACGTTAAAGGGGGCAGGTATGGCACACACTTGTAACCCTTGCCTGAGTTTTAAAGCAAGGGGGATAGCAATGTGAGTGTCCCCTCCTGGAGGGAGGGCTGCTCCGGTGTGCTGCTGGCCTATAGTCAGTTGGTTTCCTCCTTTGGGCACTGGAAGTGGGCTGTCAGTAGAAAGCTGAAATGAAACCTGAATGGTTTTCTTGAAGGATAAGAAATACGTGAAACAGAGAGAGGTCATTTCCCCCTCCCAGCTCCCATCTCCAGCCCACTTTGCCATCCAGCACTACCCCCATCCTGACCTCATCCCTGCTCTGATGCAAACAGGGTGAGGTCTCTGTTTTACTTGGAATCTCTCTCATATATAAGAATGTGATTTGGTGGGGCCAGCCTCTGATTGTGTGGCACTTGCACCTCACAGCTGGAATGGGGCATCCTGTGTCCCATGTGCTTGCCTCTTCCCTCCCATGGATCTGCTGGTTCTCATGATCTCTTCCGTCCTCTCTTTTCTGCTTTGTTTCTTTGTGAGTTCCTCTGGAAACCTTTCTGTTTTGTTTCTTGGTGTTTGGAGTCTGATACTTGTTCTGTGGAAATCAACTTGCACTGTAAACTATTTGCTTACCTACAGAGAGAAAGATAAAGATTATCTGAAACATGCACTTGGTTGTTTAGTTTATTTCCAGAGAGAGGTTTATAATCTTGTTTGGTTTATGCTGGAGTGATTTGTGCTACTAGGAGACCGTGTGCTGGCTTCCTCTGCAGTGTATGGAGTCTATATTTTAATGAGAAGTGAAGATTGGGCTCTGGAAAATGAGCCTGAACTGTGTGGTTTTGGGCCATTTCTGTTTATGGCATGAGACATCATCAGAGGTAACTGCCTGAAAGGGTACAGCAAAGAAACTAGATCAAACAGGGTCAAGTCTCCCAACTTTGAAGCGTGTACTAAAACCTTTGTGCAGTTGAAGGCCCATAAACAGACACCCTGGCCCTGGGAGAGCTCTGAAGGCCATTCATGGGTGGCAGATGACAAAGGAGCAGGTAGGTCACTTACATGTCCTGGCTGTGTTGGATCTGGGAGTCAAGGCTGGCTCACTGCTCACTAGGCTTTGATTACTGTGCCCTGCTCTGCCCCTGGCCTTGTGAAGGAGCCAAGGGCAGTTTTAACTGCATGCAAACAGTGTGTCCATGGATTTATCCCTCCTGGAGGTAAACACAAATCAGTCCAGAGATAGAATCCCTCTGAGTGAAAGGGCTGGAACCTTAGACCCTGAATTTCTCTTTGGCCTAGAAGAGGGCTTCTACTGTTGCTTGTTGTGGGATTTACCTTAATCTGCAGTGTTGGAACTGGGTCTGGAGGGCCCTGAGCACTTCTCTGACCTATAGCGGCTGTAGGTAAGAGTTGGCCCTGGTGGGCTTCATTCCTTATCACACTATAATCATGTATGCAGGTGTCCTGTCTGCTTACCAGCAAGAAATCACAAGTCAACTTCTCTTTGGGGGCATACTTGCACATAGGAGCTGTGGGACTTAGTGTTTATATCTCAGTGGAAGGCCTCCAAAGTCACCTGTAGGCTCAGTGACTTAAGCAGTGTTCTGTCTGCAGGCAAAATCCAGGCCATGGGTTTGCCCATGAAGTACATAATTCCCTGTTTCTGGGTTGTCATTAACTAGAAAGTTTTGGGTTGATGTTCATCATTTGAAAGGGCCAGCCCTTGGCATGTGTCTCCTGTGGATCCCTTGGTGTAAACTCTGACATAAGAATAATAATTAACTTTATTGGAGCCTATTTTATCCAGTTGTTGTTTCTCATGGCATGTTTCTGTTGACACAGGCCTAAGTAAAAACATTTATTGGGCAAAGTTCATGCTTGTGCAGTCATTCCCACTTGTGTTTTCACAGCAAGGTGCTATCACTGCCTCAGTGCTGAATCCTATGGAGAGCTCTGTGTGTGCTCAGGAGTTTCCAGCTCTCATCACTGTAACTGTCATGGGAGAGTTTGCTTTCCTAGGGGATCACAGCCCCACCCCAGAATAAGCTCTGGTCCTAAACCTGCACCTGTGGGATTGATTTGTAGAGGAACAGAAGCAATAACATAGATACCTTTTGTACCATGCTACTTTGGCCTTGGTTGAGAGTCATCAAAGGCTTTGATTGATTGTAAAATAAGGGCAGCTCTTAAATCTCCTATAACCTCTGAGCACAAGAGTGGTGTAAGTCAATGTCAGTTCACTTTGAGTCTGGTCTTTGAGTGCAGAGCCAGAGATTTCACAAGCTAACACATGAAAATTCAATCTCTTTATTTCCATTCATCAGGCTCTGTATTTGGACTCATAGTCACAAGCCCCTTTGCTCTTCCACGTGCTTTCAAAGCATCTCCTGCAGACCAAGTGCTGATGGGTCTTTGATCAGGCTGTGCACATGTTCCCTTACAGTGCACCTTGTGAAATGGTCATGGGAGTGCAAAGCAGCAGTGGGATTGAAGTGCTGGGGTAGGGAGGGATTCACTGAGGGTCTGTCAGTAGCTCTTGAACCAGCTGTGTGTGCAAGGATGGGACCTTTGCTAGTACCCACTGGTGCTAACACTGTGTATGAGCAGCAGCAAGCCCTAGTGATCAGATCTAGTGCTTCTCTGGGGCTTTTCATTTGAGGCTCTGTGAGTGCCTGTAAGGAGAAAGAGTTTATTCTCACTAAGGGAAGGTAAAGTTACAGCTTCTGGGTTTGATAATTGGAGATGATGTGCTGAACCACTGCAGGTCCAAAGGCCTGCCCTGTTCTTCAGTGCTGAGAGCTACTGTGGGGCTGGATCCTACAGGGCTTGCACAAGTTGATGTGGTTGCCAGCACCAAGAGCAAACAAACAGTCCCTGTTGTGACCATTAAAGCAGCTACCAGCTGCTTTTTGAATATGACACACAAAGTGTGTTTGGGTCATTTCTGAGTGGCTGTGGCTGTATCTGCTTCTAGTGGGGCTGGTGGTGACATGTCTCTCCTGTGCTGCAGGATGGCAGGTTGCTGAGCAGTTCTGGGGCTGGTGGGGCTTGACTGTGGGTATTTAAAGGTCTATGGAGTGTGGGTGAGTCTTTGTTGCTTTGGTTGAAGGCTGCTTTTGTGTTCTGGAAGATTTCAGTAGGAGCTGGTCAAGCCCTACTTGCTGCCATGCAGCATCCACTGGCAGACTAAAGTCCCAGCAGCCAGGCTTCCTTAGAGCAGCAAGAGAGTTTGTTTTGGGGCTTTTGAGTCTATGATAAAACCAGTAACAAAACCAACCTCCTCTTCTGCTGAACCTCAGAGGGGTTGCGCAAGGAGAAGTCAAAGCAGAAGCTGGAGAGAAAAACCCTCACAGCTTCCATGTGCACCTCCGCTGCTTCCTGCACCTTTGTTCACCAGTTCAGCCCAGCCCCTTGGTGGCAGTCGGCGTGGGTCAGGCCGTGACATAGACCTCCAGGAGTCCCCCCACGGAGTGCATTCGGTAGAACACCCCCAGGGGGAGGCCGAAGTTCACGATGGCAAACCAGGTGGAGTAGCCGTAAAAGGACTTTTCCAGCCCGTTCTCGAAGACGGGGTGAGCTCCAAATGTGGGAATGACCCAGAGCTAAAGAGGTGGGGGGGAAACGAGCAAAGTGAGAGGATGAGAAACCATCTCCTACCTGCACTCTGATCTCAGCACTGGCTAAAGTCATTGTAGGAGTGTTGCAAGAGTATCAGAGTCTCCCTGTCAGGGAAGAGAAGGAACCCCCCCAGTTATGCTGCTGAGACCTGGCTATAAATCAAATCCTATTGAATTCCTAATGGTAGGCTCATTCTGCCCCAGACAGCTTCATCTTTCTACAGAATTCCACTGTTTCCTTGGCCAATGCGTTTTCAGTGTGTTAAGGCTGCAGTGAAGATCCATGCTGATTCAAGATCCCAGAGAGCAATGCATGGAATTGGGTGAGTTTGAATCCTGGACACTCACAAAGCCTCACTGCTGGTGCCTCACTTTCCTCCACCTATCTCATGGAACACCCTTACCGATTAAGATAACCTTTTCAGAGGCTAAAATCTTGGCTCTTAAGGGTTTATCAGCTTTCTGCACCCAGGAAACCCAGCCATATTTGACTCTTTGGGTAACAAAAGAGGCCTTATAATTATGAGAGTGGGGATGTTAACAGCAAAGCCAACCTTGACTTGCTTCACCATGGGTTGGAGCATGATGAGCAAAGGTTTCCTGTCTGGAATAGCCCAAAAGAAAGCCAAGGAGAGCACATCTTTATCACAGGTCATGCTGGCTCAGCCAAGCTATGACGAGGCAGAGAGCAGTACTTACTATGATGTTGCACAAAACCAAGAAGAATGAGATCTCTCTCAGTGCTCTCCTCTTCCAGCTCAGGTGAGAGTAGCTGTGGATATAGGACAGGGAGGCTCTGCGGATCTCCTGTCCCAGCTCCAGCATGCTCAGTCGCCTCTGGTCACAGGCTTCATGGATCTGCTCTTCTTTTGTTTCTTCCTCTTTGCCGGAGTGTGTGTGCCCCTGTCTGCTGCCTGTTGTGGTTTCCTCTTCCTCACGTAGCTCCGAAGCTGCTGCATGGTGCCTGGCGTGTCCTGTGCGTCTGGCCTCGGTTATTGCCACTAAGGGCTGCCGGTGAAGCCCGTCAATGATGAAGATGTTTTGGGTGATGGTCTGAAGGATGAGGAGGACAGAATAGGACAGGATGAGGCTGTTGAGCAGCTCCCTGGGGTCGGTGGCTACAAGGGCAACAATGGAGAAGTAGGACATGCCGATCTGCCCGAGGGCTGCCCCCATCAGCAGGATCACATCCAGGCTGCGAGTTGGGTTCTTCACTGTGTCCAGCTCCTTCTTTTCCAAGGCATGGATGATCGTCCCAACCACTGCACCCACGCTCATCAGGGGCAGGAGTACAACGTAGTATGAATAAAACATCACAAAGACCTGGCGGTCCGGGACTGAGCTGGTGGCCTGGATCTGGTACATCATGAAGACACAGATCCCAATGATCACAGCAATGGCACCCAGCAGTGGTCCAAAGACCACCCCCTGCAGCTTGAACTTGTGCTTGATGTGAGGGACGTGGTGGTGGCTGATGCGTCTCCCCACGTTCTTCCACATGACGTACAGCACGGAGCAGCACACGAGGCAGAACTCGGTGTTGAAGGGGTAGAGCAGGATGTAGCCCTTCTGGAAGACTTTGCAGATGGTTGTGTTTGGGCATGTGCATGAGACAGTCTCGTTGCCTGGAGCATGAGAAGAGGAAGGCAACAATTAGGAGGGAGATGGCCTGCATTTCATGGCTATCTGTGGGAGTTTCTTGTGTCTGTGGATCTCAGAACCAGAGATCAGTAGGATGTTCAGTGATTACCATTCGGTCCTCAGGCTGTGAGGGTTCAGAACAACAGGGCTTAGCAAACGTGGTCTAATCTGTCAAGCTTTTGCTTGCAGTTGACAGATAAACATGAGCAGAAATACTAACAGTTGTTGGGCTTCTCCTTTCCTAGCTCTCAGTCCCAGGGTTTCATAGCAGAACACCTCCCTCCAAGTGAGGAGGTTCTCCCCTTGCAGCCCATCTCCTTGAGACAAGCTCCAGTAACAGGGAATCTGTGACATATGGGGGAAGTGGTTGTGATAACTGCATCCCTGACCAAAGACTGTTGCCTGGCGCAAGCAGGGATGTGAGGAGGAGCCTTGCCTGCAAATCGCTGCTCCACCTCTCGCAGCTGAGACTCGATCTCCATGTGAATGGTGTCGTTGGTCACGGCCAGGAGCCAGAGGAGGAGGTTGGTGGCTATGGTCAGCATCAGCCCGCACCTGAGAGAAGAGAGAGGAATGGGGAGGCCACCCCAGCTCCTCCTCCAGCCATAGAGCTGGTCCCTGAGCTGTGCAGCAGGAAGGGATTTGGGGTCAAGAGGGAGCAATGAGCTTTGCAGTCCAAGGCTCAAGTGGGGCCTTGGGCTGAAGAAACCAAAGAGAGCTGGTGAGCCCAGATGAGTGGAAGGAGGATGGGTCTGGTCAAGTCTCAGCTTGGTTCTTGCATGATGCAGAATACAGAGTGTGAATATAGAGAATCAGATACAGAATATAGAGAGACCAGATGAAGACAGGAGTATTGGAGATCATAAGCAGACAGAAAGGGTTTCTTTAGAGAAGTAGAAGGCAGTTTTCCCCCCTCTTTGTACCTGGTGAAGTTGTGCTGCACCTGAATGCAGTCCTTGGAGTGATGCCACAGGAAAAAAGCCTGCAAATAGATAACAATGACATGAGCAGGGTGAAGCTGGCAGCCTGCTGCATGCACAGTGCAAAGGGACGGGCAGGCAAGAGGGCATGAGTCCAAGTGGGACCAACCCTGTCTCTGTGCAAGTGGCATGTGTGCACCTGCATCTCAGTGCTGAGGCATGTGCTGGCGTGTGTGACTGCAGCATGTGTGTGCCTGCACCTAGTGCTGATCTAGGAGATCTGCTGTTCTCTGTCCCTGTGGTATTTGCTGCTGAGATGGGAGCGAGTTTACTTTGCAGACGTGGGTTTGGGGCTGGAAAGAAGGTTGGCACCGGAGTTCAAAGCGTGTGAGATGTTTCTGTGCACAAAGCACTTTGTTGGGGGGGATGCATTAGCAAATAGAGAGGCTGGGTCTCAGCCTGGTGCAGAGACATCTCTGGCAGATCTGAAGGTTCCTCTTTTCTCCCTGCTTTGATGCTTCAAGACAGATTTGTCTGCATCCTGCAGCACGTCAGGTATTGCTGGGGTGATTTCTTTCTAAGCCTTATTACTTCATTCTCCACCTGGCACATGAGGAGCGTGGTGGTGCGTGATGCTTTAATGCTCATGGGAATGCCTCGTGTGCACCCAATTCCCCAGGTGTCCCCATTTTCCCCACCCCTATCTCCCGGGAATGGGACAGAGGGAATAAGCAGGAGTCCAGGAGGGTAACGTGCAGTACCTGGGTGCAAATAAAAAGGATTTCAATGCTGGGGAACACGATTTCCACCCTGGATTTGCACTGGATGAGGACCGCGCTGTAGCCGATATGAAATGTGTTCAGGAGGATGCTGAAAATGCCGAAGAGCAGCACTGACCCTGGCAAACAGCAGAAACACCAGTAAATAAATGAAGACATGTCTGTGGAGCACCTGGGCCTGGCTGGGGACTGGAAACCTCGTGCACCTTCGGAGCTGGAGGCTTTCCCATGTGGAATTCTTATTATCTGTGGAGGAAGAGACAAAGGGGAGCCCGGTAGCTGAACCTGGTTGTGGTTTTGGCAGCACCAGTCCGCAGAAGTTAGGACCTTTTAATTGTTCCTCTCCTTCACCTTGGACACCTCCCTGCAGCTTTAGGTACTCGGGCACGTTGCAGCTTTGTTTCCTTCAGTTCTCCGTGCTTAGTTAACAAGACTGCGCTAATTAGAAACTCCATCATGAGCAGAGGCAGGGCTGCTGGGACAAGTGTCACTTCACAAAGTGGGGCAGCCACTGATGGGAGATCTCCCAGGAAAGCCTGGGTGTCACTGGGATGTGACTCACGGGGCAGGAATCTTCCCCTGGATACAAGGCTGCAGTGATGTTAAACAAGGACGAGGGTGGCACGGGGCTGCTGACGCCCTGGGAGGGTAAACATGGTGGTTCTGCTCCCACTGTGCCAAGTGGCCATGCTAAAACCTTCCCTACATCTCTGCCATGCTGCTCAGTTGCTGGTGGGAGATGCCCGAGTTGTGCTTTGGGAGGGGACCACAGGGTGAAATTGGGCTGGAGGGTGAAGGACTCCTGGCTGCTCTGGTTCCTCTGTGGCATCACTATGCTAGTGCCTTCCCCAGCCTATCCCAATCTCCCCACTGGGAGGTTCCCAATGCCCTAACTACAATCCTCTGTGGCTTCCTAGCTTTATTAGTAGAAGCATTTCTTTATCTTCTAAGTGCAGGGAAGCAGGGGAAAGGCCCGAGGTGATGAACAAAAGCAGAACTTACCCCTAATCCACATGGGCCCCGCATGGGAATCCCGGTACAGCACCGCATGGGGCTGCCGGCTGGTACCCAGCAGATAGTAGATAATCCAGCACAGGCACAAGACCTTGAGGATGGAGAGCAGGATCCAGACATCCGCCAGGGTGATGGCCACGTGGTTGAAGATCATACTGCTGACAAAGGCACTGCCCAGGAACACCACGTTCATGGCCAGCAGCCCTGAGAAGAGCTGCCCTGCTTTCTGGGCTTGCCTGTCCCGCTGCTGCACCGAGGAGCAGTGCCGGTACAGCCAGAACTTCTCGTAGTGGATGGTGGAGGTGTCGTGTGGAGCTGACGCTGACCTGTCCTTGCAGTGCTGGCAGGACTTCTGCTTGGAGACTTTGTTGCCTGACATGGCTCATCTGCCTGCTGAGCAAAGGGGGGGTTAAAGCAGGAAAGGTTGGAGGGGGACACGCGGAGAGGAGAGGTTGCGCTCTGCTGTAAAGCCACTTGTGGGGTGACCTCCATTCCGTGCTTTGCAGCTTCCCCTCCTTGCTCCAAGAGGATGAGGGGGCAAAGGGATTGGTGTTTAGCCCAGATTCGGTGTTAAACACTTCTTGGTGGGCAGAGTCATTGCAAGGCACTGGGAAAAGGCCCTGACATGGTTTAGTGTGGGGTGGCCCTTGCCCATGGCGGGGGGGTTGGAACTGGATGATCTTAAGGTCCTTTCCACCCCTAACTATTCTGTGATTCCATGATTCTGCCAAAAGCTGTGCAGAGATACCTGCACTGAAATGGGTATTTGATGTCTCCGCCTTGCCCCACCACTGCTGGAAGCTGTTGGGACCAGAAGCACCCAAACAGCTCCCACACTCACCTTTGACAGCCCTGGGTTCAGGTTTCCTCCTTTCCCTTTGTCGCTGTAAGGATGAGGCGGATGCACAGAGCAAGCTCGGACCTGCTCCAAAACTCAAAGAGTTCGGTTGTGTTTGATGGCTCCAACCTCTCCCGTGTGGTTTTGGACTGGGTTCCAGCACGCTTCTTGTATGGTGCACAAACGATGGCAGAGCTGGAGAGGATGAAGAGGTCTGTGGGTTTGATCTAAACTGCTGGGGAAAGCTCCAGCCTCCCACCCGGATGGGATGACACCAGGGGCAAAGTTAATACCTGCTTAGTTGTTCTTATTCTACTTGTAACACAGAGCTATGGGCACACCGACACAGAGGAGCTTGAGGGATTGGCCCAGTCGACATCCAGAGGCTGGGAGCTTTTCTATCCAGCTTTTGGAATCATCTCAGTTAGGACCATATTGCCCATGAGAGAGAAATCAATTTGATCACACACAGCAACCAGGTAAGATCAGCCTCTCTTATACATATAGCATAAGGAAAGATGCTTTCACTCCAGGGAGTGACCCTGTGGTAGGGGATGGCTGGAGGGAAAGCAGCCCCTGAGATGTGTTTGAGGGAAATATATGTACATAGTTGTCTTATATATATAATATATAATAGGGTTTTAAGGGTAGAAGTTGTCTGAGAAGGGGTTGAGATGGAATGTTTCCCTCTTATTTTGCCGTGCTCTGAGGTGCTCCATCTCCCTTTGGTCCCTGGGTGTTCACTGCACTTCTGTCAGTGCAGCTTGATCCTCAACTCTTCCCCATTTGATTCCGAAACTCTCTGAACTGAGTAGCACAGGAGCAAACTCCCTCCCTTCCCCTATGGCTTTAACTCCCCTGCTTTGCAGTCAGGGGAGGGAGAGGAGAAGCCATAAATCACAGCTGCAAACCCATCAGGGGGACCCCAAGTGCCTGGAACAGGCTGCACCCAGCCCCTTGATCCCGAAGCCGTGCCAAGCCCCAGCCCTTACCTCCAGCCACTGGGTACAGCCGATGGTCAAACCACTCCCCGAGTGCCACCAGGATGCTCCCAAGCCTTTGCAGCAGCCCAAGGAAGCCAGGACGGAGCTGTTGGGAGCTGGGGCTGCTCCGGCTGAACGTGGCCTCTGCTCCCAACCCATTGATTTTTTTCCTCCTTCCCTTCCACCTTGTTTACTCTGGGTCTATTATTGTCATTACATTAATTACTCAGTGAGAAGCTCTCGGCTCTGCCAAGGGCAGCCAATGGGGATCAGCTCCTTTGTGCACTTGCTGCGTTGCCCCATGCCAAGGGCCTTGGCACAGGATGTGCCAGTTGGTAAACCCACAGAGCTGTGGTGACTAATGTGTGCCACGATTAGCTCCCTTCTCGCCTGAGCCTCCTGGCACAGGCTTGAGCTGGGAGTGCTTGGCTGAAATCCACTCGCATTCCCCACTCCATTGGGTTTAGGTAGATCCTAAGGGTTTTTTCCTCCAGTGTACCATTACTTTTTGCTTTTACCCAGGGCACAGATACCCAAATTGACCCAAAATGCAAAACTCATGCAGGGGTGATGCCAATTTGGCAGAGAGGTTGCTTCTTTTGGGGGTGATAGCCACAACCTACTAATGCTGAGTTCACATATGGACCCTTGTGTGCAAACCCTCATGTCAAGGATGCGTTAGGTCCAGGCTGTCTCTGTTCCCTCTCCTGTTGTGGGGCAAACTGATTTCTATGACTCTATGGTGAGCTGACCCCCTTGCTTTTGTTGTTGGCGATGGAGGACTTGGCATTCCTGGCTGACTTGGTGAGCCCAGGGGGTCCATCAGGAGCGGATGGGGCTCTCCACGGAAGCAGTTTGCGTGTCCCAGGATGAACCCCAAGCCCTGTGGTTCTCGATGGCAAACAGGTTATTGGGAGTTCAGAGCCATGAAACCCTTTCTCAGAGGCTGATTAGGGGCAGGAGTGGGTGGTGGAGCACGGGTTATCGTGCGTGGGGATGTGACGAAAGGGATGGAAAACAAGAGTGAAAGGGGCCCATTGCCCTGGGTGAGAACACCCAGAGTGCGCTGGTCCAGCCGCTGCGTTGACTGCCTGCCCAAAGCCCTGCACTGCTCTGCTGGAGCCAGGGCACGGACCTGGGTTGGTTTCCATGAATACCCAGAGCCAGATTTGTTCTGCCTTTCCCCATAGCATCAGCAGCTCCAGCTTGCTTGGAGAGCCCTGTCCTTGCTTTGATGCTCTGGAAGCAATAGAGCTCTCCTTCCTCCAGCCCCCATTCTAGAGCTAAACGATGATCTGAGGTCTCCCAAGAGCTGTTTGGTGGTGTCTGCATTGAACAAACTCAATGATTTACATGCAAGACATTAACAAACCTGACTGGTTTTCAGTGCTGTGGTTCTAAATTGGGGTGACCGTGCAGAACTGGGAAATGGAGGCCTGGAATTATAGGTTGGAAAGAACCTTTAAGATTATTTGGTCCAACTGCTCCCCAGCGCTGCCAAGGCCATCACTAACCCATGTCTCTATGTGCCACAGCCACACAGCTTTTAAATACCCCCCCAGGGATGGTGACTGCAGCCCTGCCCTGTTCCAATGCCTGAGCACCCTCTGGGGCAGGAATTGTTCCTCAGCTCCATCTAAACCTGCCCTGGTGCAGCTTGAGGCCGTTTCCTCTTGTCCCATCCCTTGTTCCTTGGGAGCAGAGCCCAGCCCCTCCTGGCTCCATCCTCCTCTCAGGCACTTGTAGGGAGCCATCAGGTCCCTCCTGAGCCTTCTCTTCTCCACACTGAACCCCCCAGGTCCCTCAGCCATTCCCCATCACACTTGGGCTCCAGGCCCTGCTCCAGCTCCATTCCCTTCTCTGGCCCCGCTCCAGCACCTCAATGTCTCTCTTGCAGTGAGGGGCCCAGAGCTGAACACAGGATTGGAGGTGCGGCCTCACCAGTGCCCAGTGCAGGGGCACAATCCCTGCCCTGGTCCTGCTGCCGCACTGGTGCTGATCCAGGCCAGGATGCTGGTGGGTTCTTGGCTACTTGTGCACACGTTGGTTCATGTTCTGCTTCTGTTGGCCAACACCCCCAGGTCCTTTTCTGCCAAGCAACTTTCCAGCTGCTCTTCCCTAAGCTTGGAGCATTGCAGGGATTTGTTGTGACCCAAGTGCAGAACCCAGCACTGAGACATGTTGAACCTCATCCCACTGGCCACAGCCCATTGCGGCAGCCTGTTCAGATCCCTCTCTAGAGCTTTCCTACCTTCCAGCAGATCAATGCTCCCAACTGGATGTCACACTGAGGGTGCGCTTGATCCCCTCATCCAGATCATTGATACAGACCTTAAACAGAACTGACCCCAACACTGAGCCCTGGGGAGCACCACCTGTATGTATGGAACACGTATATATTGAATGGATTTAACTCCATTCACCAGCACTCTTTGGGCTCTGCCATCCAGCCAGTTCCTCCCTCAGTGAACAGTACCCCCTCCCAAGCCATGAATAGCCGGTTTCTCCAGGAGAATGCAGGAGTCTGAATATATCTGTGAACCTGGAGGTTTTCCATAGAGCCACATTCCTTTAAGGATGGGGCTGAAATAAGACTTTGGGGCCTGTTGTGCCCCCGTGGTTTTGCCAACAAGCATCTGGGCTGCAAAGATGCGGCATCCTTCCTTGCCTGCCTTGCTCTCTTCTGTCTCTGGAGCTAAAAGTGAATCCAAAAGAGCTGTGTAGCCCTGGGAGACTGCTTAATCGTCCTAATGTGGCCTTTCTGTTGAAGGAGAGAAGCTGTTTAACTTGAGTGTGTTGACACAAGTTTAACCAAGTCATTGAGCAAGCAAGTGCGCAGGAGAGGGGCGGGAAGGGAGAGGATGAGTTGAACTCACTGCATTGACTGAGCACATAAATCACTGCCCTGCAGAAGCTGCCTTTACCCACGGGCTGGGAGAAAGCTGCTTACAGTAGCAGCGATGTTTGCCCCTCTGCTATCAGCAGCGTGCTTATTAATGGCTTTATCTGTGCACTTAAGCGGTGATAGCACCCAGGCTGGGCCAAGCGGATCTGTCAACAGGACCCTGGGAGGAAGGAGGTTCATGCCCAGCCGCTGTGTTTGCCCAAAGGCCACCACGAGCCCCGGGACCAGCTCACACCCTTCCTTCTCCTCCGATAACTGCATGGTGACGTCTCTCCACGGCAGCACCCTGACCGTGAGCAGCAGGAGGTGAGCCGGGCTGCAGCACCCCAGCACCGCATGGGCTCCAATGGGGATGCGCCGGCTCTGCTCATGAAGCATGGACCCGGTGGTCCTCAAAGCAGGTCCCTTCAGCCTCCTGCCACCGTCGAGCTGCTCCTTGTTGGTAAGAACCATTACCTTGCTCCGGGGGATGTGCCTCCTCCACCAGCACCTCCTGCCCTGGCTCCCAGCGCTCCAGAGAGCCAGTGCTGGTGCTGCAAACCCTCATCTCCAGCCTTGTGACCTCCTCCATGCATCCACTTCCCACCTGCCGCGCGGACAGATAATGATTAACTCAGATTCCTGGCCTGTCCCGGGCACGCCTCGCACCCAATCACCCAGATAAAACGTTTATTTATCTTTTTGCACCTAATAAAACAAAACTCGCCCTCAAATAACAGATGAGTCAGCAGCAGAGGAGGGGATGGGAAACCCTGGTCGCGGTGGGACGGTGACTCAGTCCTGACCTTGGCTGTGGCCTCCCCGGCTCTTTCCTGAGCAGTGATTTCTCCTCTGCTCTTTGTCTCTTTCCTTTCTGTGGTTCCTACTGGTGGGGTTCAGTGCTTGCCCCATACCCCTGCAGCACAGCAAGTGCTCAGATCCCTGGGAGGCCAAGGAGGTTTTGATACCAAAGCATACGAGAGTGAAAGCTCCAGGCAACATGGGAGAGCCCCAGGGCAGCCCTTTGCTTTCCTGTAGCTCTCTATTTGAAGGGCTACCGTTTAAACGGTCACCTCAAGGCACAGCATTGTCCCCATTCCCCATCCCCTTGTGCGGGTTTGATCTCTGCTCCATCGCTGATGCAATGGCAGGAGCAGTCAGCAGGATGCTGCTGGTGGCCTCAGGGCCCAACCGCATTCTTTGCTCTGACACAGGCTTTCTGTTCATGCAGCTCCCGTGCCTCAGTTTCCCTCATTCCAGGCATGGAAGATGGATCCAACAGCAGTGCTTTTCCGCAGGGGACTGTCATGAAGACGTGTGTACAAAGAACAAAGCGGGACCCCTTCATGTTACTCAGGTACTCTGTGCTTAGGGGGTTCTCCTGATCCATAAAACTCTGTGAGGGAGAGATGTCCCCCTCTTTAACTGGGCTGTGTCCTGGATCCGTAGTGAAGGGGGTAGTGATGGAGCAGCCAGCATCGGTGCCAGCATCCCGGCAATGCAGAGTCCCAAGGGAGGGCATGAACCCATGCAACCAGGATGGAGCAGAGCCTGCTCCAGGGATGCACCCAAATCTGGGTGCCGAGCCTGGGACACTGGCTGCATTGAGGAGTTAGTTGCCCAGGGGTGTTCGGTTGATTCTCCATCAGCCCTTTGCACATTAACTGACCATGAGCTGATAGATCCTAATAGACAACCCTGGAGCACATAGCAGGGTCCATGCTTGCAGTGCTTTCTAACAGCTTGGGATTTTGCCTTCTGGACTTGTGGGTGCTCACTTTCCCTCTGTCCCCTCTCTTGGGTATATAGGCACGGTTCACTGATGGCTGCTTCCCTGTCTGCTGCCTTCCCAAGGTGCATGGATGTGGCTGAAGGGCACAGGAATGCAGCTCTTGTTTGGAAACCCATCATCCCTGCACTTGCAGCCTGGAGATGCCTCAGGTCAGCAAGGGCTCCCCATTGGTTTACCCCAGTACCATTGCTTGTGGCTGTGCATTGTGTTTGCTACAGACCCACCACCCTGGAGTGGTTGATTTGGGATTCCTGCCTGTATCAGCACTGCTTGGGCTCCTGTGGGGTTCTCCTTACACCCATCCTGGGTTATTTAACCCCAGATGCGCTCCTATAGTTACTGCCCAGAGAGCCTGGAACCAAGCACCAGCACACAGGGGAAAGCCCAGGATGGAGCAGGTGATTACACGTGCTCTCTGCCCCTGTCAGAGCCCAGCAGCTTGGGCTGAAACAATGTGCAGGGGTGTACGTAAGGCTGACGTCTGTGTGCCACTTACGTCTCCCTCCTGACTCAATCCGGGGCTCCTGCAGCTGAAATTAATCAGGCTTTTGTCTTAGGAAAGGTGAAGTTTCCTTTATCTTCACCAGATCAATGGTTAAAAATAGAGCGAGGCCTTTGCAGGGTCGGTGGGGCTGGGAGCGGGGTCAGACCAGCGCAGGCACCGGTCCCTGCTGGTTTGGTGATGGGTGTGGAGGGGAAAGGTGCTTTGGAGCGCGTGAACCGGCAGTCTGGGATGCCGGGTGGGAAACTGCATTGCTCCACGTCAAGTGCCGTGGTTTCAATGGGATTATTCCCTTGGTGGATGCACACACGTCCATAGGCAAAGGCTTGATGATTTCTGCCACCTCTGCAGTGCTCTTTATTGGGATGATAACCCCTGATAGGACAATAAACCCTTTATTGGAACAGCAAACCCCCATGTCTCAGGGTACACAGAAAGCTCATCCGTTCCGCTTTGACACCCAACAGAATGGGCTCCACTTGGACTCTGGGGCCATTTCCACCTCCCAAAGCCCAAGAGTCCTGCTCTGGAAGCCCCCTCCATCATAGAGTGGTTCATGGAGAGCTGCAGGCACCCAGACACCTGTGTTGGGGCCCCATTGCTCCATGTCCTGGGGCTGTGCTCACAGCCCCAGAGCACGCACAGGGCTGAGGATGCAGCACAAGCATCCCTTCAGAGACCAAATTTGCCATGGCATTGGGTTGAGTTCTGAGTCGCAGGGTGTAGCAGGTCCCCTCAGGAGGTCAGAGTTGCAGTGAAAATCAATAAATAACATACAAAAATGTTCAGGTATTTTAAAAAATCATTATCTATTTAAAAAAACAGAAACCCAATCTCTTGAACATTCCCCACTCTACATTGCCCATACAAGCTTTATGCTTCTTGAGCCCTGATTCAGGAAAACTGGGATAAAAAGTGTGCTTAGAGCAATCCTCTATCAGGGCCAGCCCAGGACCACATGCACAACTCTCCTGTAGTACAACCTGCCCCTTGGGAAGAGTGATGCCTCCTTGGAGAGGAAGGAAAACAGCAGAGGCTGGTACAGGGAAGGTCAATGTAAATGGGTAATACAGAGAGGAAGGAATAAAAGGATTCCCAAAGCCTTTGGTGGTCACTGGTTTGGTTTTCACATCTCTGCAGGGCAGTGATTTCTGACTGGCCATACCAGAAGCTGAAGTAGTTTCATTTCTTTGCCTTCCACGCCTGTGTTAGCCCCTCAGGCAGGCACTGAGTGTCCAAGGGGGCCAAGCACCCACTGGAGGGTCCATCAATGGCATGGAGTGAACAGGCTTTTAAGCAGGAAGGTGAGTCTCTGCAGGAACCAAGGGTAATCACCATGACCCTGTTGTGGACACCTTCCTTGCTTTATCTTTGGAGCTTTAAGAACATCACACACACACACACACACACGCATGCACATCCACGCACGAGTAGCAAAAATAGAATCTGGACTATGTCTGGATGATCTGCACTGGCGATTCATAAATGCCCCAACACTGCAAAGGGACACGATTCAGGCAGTGCTGGGGGACCCCCTGGGGACATCAGCCCCAGGGTAAGGAATAAGGCAGATTGGTTGAGGAGGATCGCATCTTCCTTGCGAGAGAGTTCTTTAGGACATGATGTAGACCTCCAGCAAACTGGCCACCGCATGCATTCGGTAGAAGATCCCAAATGGCAGGCAAATATCCACGATGGCCGGCCACATGGAGTCACCATAGAAGTTCAGTTCTGTGTCGTTGTCAAACTGGGGCCGGGCACCGAAGGCTGGCATGATCCAGAGCTGTTGGAGGAAACAGAATGGCACTGCAGTGAGGAAGGGGAGCGGTGCGGCAAGCACCCGCAATCACAGCTACTGAGAGAGACCTGAGCATGGTAGGAGCCTGTGCTTCCACTAAGACTTTAGTTCTGAAGAAGGCTTTTATTTAGTGTATAAAACACTATATAATATATATAACGTGTGTATATACATATATTTTAAACAGGGGAAGTTTAGATTGGATATAAGGAGGAAGTTCATTACTGTAAGGGTGCTGAGGCACTGGAATGGGTTGCCCAGGGAGGTTGTGGATGTTCCATCCTTGGCAGTGTTCGGGGCCGGGTTGGACAGAGCCTTGGGTGCCCTGGTTTAGTGTGAGGTGTCCCTGCCCATGGCAGGGGTTGGAACTGGATGATCTTAAGGTCCTTTCCAACCCAAACCATTCTGTGATTCTATGGTGATGTATGATCTAAGCTCGCTTTCGATTCAGAGACCGGCTCGAACCAAGCGCTGAAGCACTCACCAGGGGGAGAGCTTGAGCCCGTTGTGTGTGAGCCTGAGTCTGGCCTCACCGAATTCATTGGATGGAGCAAGGGGATGCAAGGCTGAGCTGGCAGCACCTTAGGCTCCGTTGTGTGTGCCTTGCTCAGCAGCCCAGCCGGTGTGTGTGTGTAGCTGCATGAGGGTTGTCAGCTCATCCTCTGTGAGCATAAGCGTCAGATCAGTGTGGAGACATGATGTGACTGACTAGCCGAGGGTCTCTAGAGGCACAGCATGTGCTTGGCTTCTCTGGAGGTGCAGCTGTAACCCTACGTTTCTTTTGTAGGGAACTGTGGTCCCCTGGACGTGGAAACCCCAGCTGAAGTTGTCCGATTGCTCCTCACAGCAGCTGGGCTCAGCAGCTGGGCTCCTAAGCCATGGATGTTGAGATGTGCTGCCATTTCTCAAGAAAACCCAGACTTCACCCCAGGTATTTGTCCCTTCCTATCCTTTCTTTGGGGATCTAAGGGAAGGGTTTAATGTATTTTATTGCTTTTAATAAACTATTCTGCATATCTGCTAATACCCACTAAGAAATACTAAACCTGATTCTGCTCTTGTACCCACTGATTTTATCGTCTGGTCATGCTGGTGTAGCCTAAAACGTCTTAGCTCCGAGGCAGTCGCTCTTGCTTTTAAGTGACAAGGGAATATCAGCTGTCTGCACATACAAATCTAAGTGTGCTCTCTGTGCAGGGAAGGCACAGAAAGGACCTGATTTGCAAGGGCTGCATCCTTTCCTTCCCAGACACTTCTCTCTTGTGCTTGCTTCCCTCTCCCCCACCCCGACAAACTCTTCCCCCTGCAGGTACTCACGATGATATTGCTCAGCAGGAGGAACATGGAGATCTCCTTTAAGAACTTCCTCCTCCAGTTCATCTTCTTGGGAGCAGTGAGGGACCTCACGAGGTCGGAAGGATGGATGGCTTCTGAGCCAGAGACAGTGCTAGGGGCCAGGGTGCTGCCGCTGTCTGGCATCCGGAGGGACACGGCACTGATGTTGACAAAGGTGAGTCCATAGAGATCCTTCTGGTGGGAATCATGCTTGTGGTCCTCCTTGGGGGGCTGCCGATGGAGGCCTTCGATAATGAAGATGTTCTGGAAGGTGTGCTGAGCAATCATGAGGAGGGCATAGGTGAGGTTGAGCGCGCTGATAGCGTCCCTTGGTGTGCTGGCTACGATGGCCACGATGGAATAGTAAGAAATAGCGTACTGCCCCAAGGCTGCACCCATGAGCAGGGCCACGTCCAGGGTCCTGGTTGGGTTCTTGTGCCGATCCATGTCTCTCTTGTCAAACCGGTAGATGACAGAGCCGCCAATGCAGACAAGAGACATCAGCCCCAGACAAACAATGTTGAAGATGTAGTACATGGAGAGGGCTTGGCTCTTCTTGCTGGATTCAGTGCTGGAATTTACCTGCACCTCGTAAAGAATGAGGACTCCCAAACCACTCACCAGAGTGATGAGGCCCAACACAATGCCTACAAAGAAGGTCCTTCGGAAGAGCCTGAACTTCAGGTGGTGAACGTGGTGGGAGTGGTGGTCTATGAAGCGCCCAACGTTCTTCCACATGACATAGACCATGGCAGAGGCAAAGAGGCTGTACTCGATGTTGAAGGGGTACAGCCAGAAGTAGCCGTTCTTGAAGACCTGGCAGATTTGGCTGTTGCAATTGCATTCTTCAGGTGAGCTACTTCTCATTCCCGCTGGAACAAGACAGAAACACACGGATGCAGTGGTATGAAAACAAGAACCAGCACTTGTTAGCAGCCCTGAAGAACTGGATGCTCAGGGTCAGTGAAAAACAAGGCCAAGGACAGAAGAAACAGAAGAATATCAGTGACAAACAATGATAGGACAAGGGGTAATGGGTACAAACTGGAACACAAGAGGTTCCACTTAAACTTGAGAAGAAACTTCTTCTCAGTGAGGGTGACAGAACACTGGAACAGGCTGCCCAGGGAGGTTGTGGAGTCTCCTTCCCTGGAGACATTCAAAACCCGCCTGGACACATTCCTGTGTAACATTATCTAGGTGTTCCTGCTCCGGCAGGGGGATTGGACTAGATGATCTTTTGAGGTCCCTTCCAATCTCTAGCATACTGTGATACTGTGATACTGTAATATGTGATCACTTTGAAAACAAGGACATTGCAACCTCAGCTTTCTGGTGCTCACGATCTTTCTGGTTAGGTGCAGGTTAAATATCTCTCTTTTCCTTCCCTTCATTCCCATCCTATTTGTACAGAACCTTCCACCTTTGTGACTCCACTGTGATACAGATTAAGACATGAACATTAGGACCTGTCTCTTAACATACCAGCTTAATTAAATGAGCCTTCAGCTCTCGACAGGCCTCCTGAATAGGGGTAAAACCAGACTTGCAGAACAATTTCTACCTCGTGGGCTCCTTCCCTGGATGAGATGGCTCCACAAATGGGCAAATTACCTTTCAAAAGCCACCTGAAGATTTCATCTGTCACATTCTTCTTCAGCTTCGAATGTGCTTTGTGAACAGACTCATCTGTCACTGCTGACATCCACACCGCTAAGTTTGTAGTCAGTGTTAGCATCAAGCCACACCTGCAGAAGAAGAAGGCTTATGAAATCAAAGCATTTGCTCTAGGCCATGTAGTTCTCTGCCTATTTTTGGTCCGTGCTCATGAGAATTAGAAAGACCTGATTCCTCTTGCTGCCTGTGGAAGAGCTTCTCAATAGTGAATAGATAAACAGGTCTGGATTGGGCTCCAGTAGATCCAGTCTTGCAAAACTGGATCTTGTTTTAGGCTGAGGCTTGCCCACTGCATCGTTATCTTCCCCATGGAAGCAAAAGTCAGCTGTGAATCATTTAATCCTAATTCTTTAGTTAATACCAATCTGCTTTAAGTAATGTTTGGACTCTTGAATTGGATCCCAACCCTGCTACATCCATAGGTTATAAACCTCAACCACTGGAGCTGGGATCTAAGGCTGGTTGGAGACTGATGGGGTTTAGGTTTGCCCAGGATTAAGGCAGATGGGATTATCCCCTTGCTGCACCTTAGCTGTGTGATTGAGCACACAGCAGGTTTGCAGTGACCCAGGTTCTTCTGGGTCAGTGGGATTCAAAGAGCATCAGTGCTCACCTGGTGACGTTCAGGTGCACGTGGACACAGTCCTTGGCAGAGACCCACAGGAAGTACGTCTGGCAGGGGTGAGAAGAGGAGTTGTTATTTCCAACACAGCAAGCAAGCAAACCACATTGTTCTGAAGCAGAGATCTCCCTGCCCAGCAGAGAGCAAGCTGGAGCCTCTCTTGCTTGGTTCCACCTGCACCCAGCCCACTAACCCATAATCTTGGCCCTTTGGTGGATGCGGTCTGTTCTTTCTTCACTTCTCCTGCCCTGTCCCACTGCCATTGCTCTTCCCATGGCCAGGCCCTGTTTCTGTCAAAATTGTCCCTATCTGACCTGTTCTCTGCTTGGTGTTGTCCCAGAGCAGATGGTCCTCTATGCAGGACTTCAAACTGCAAGGCAGTCCCTGCCCTGACTGTCCTCCTCCCTCTCTGCTCCTCATGGGAAAAGAGGCCCGGATGGATGCAGACTGTGACAAGCATCCTGCCATAAGCCAGAATGTCACAGGATGGGAACAAGTTTAAACCCATGCCTTAAAGTGAGTTGCCACAGCTAGAAGCTATTGTGGTTGGATGACATGAGCTGGGTAAGGGCTGAGTGAGGCCACTTCCATTTGCAGGGGGAGTTGAACTATGTCCATGAGGTGAGAGCTCCAGCTTCCACTGGTGGCTCTGGCTCTTTACCCCTCCCTCAGACAGTGCACAACCGTCTTACCTGGACGACCACAAATATTGCTTGCACAATGGGGTAGATTATTTTGATTGCAGACAGGCAGCTGTAGAAGCTTGAGTAGTATCCTATTTTGAACACATCCATCACAAGGCTGAAAATGGCAAACAGGATCAGGCCTCCTGTTGAGGAACCAAAACATCTGTGACCGGATGCATGCTCATGGGGGCTAATGCAGATAGATGAGATGAAGAGGGACTATTGCCACGGAGAGGCTTTGCTTCTACTTGTTTTTCCTCTCCCGGTACCCAAATTATCTTGGCAGTGACAGACTCATTTTGCCTGGAAGGGATTTTCAGTCTGGCTGGGACTGACAGCTCTTGTAAAAGCAATGGTAAGGCTGGAAGGAACCTGGTGTAAAGGACCCAGAGCTATTGCAGATAATGGGAGGCCTGGTAATAAAACCAGTGGCAGGACTGAGCTCACCTTCTGAAGCAGGGCATGGTGCCCCAGCGCCGGAGGAGGATGCGCCCCAGATGGATGCTGTAATAACTGATACCCCCATGAACTCTCCACCCTGCACCTCGACCCATCCCACCCCCCGAGAGCTCCTACCTCTCAGCCAGATGGGCCCAGCATGGGAGTCCTTGCAGAGGATGGCGTCCGGGCACCGGGAGGTGCCAAAGAGGTAGAAGATGATCCATACAATGACTACAAGCATCATGACAGTCAGCAGGAAGAAGACATCGTAGTCATGCACAGCGATCTTCTCGAAAGCCCCGCTGCTCACCAGCGTGCAGGCCAGCAACGCCAAGTGCACCGCGAGCAGGATGGAGAACATGCGGCCGCCCTTCTTCCACACTTCCTTGGAGGCAGGAGTGGAGGGAGGCTGATGGGGCTGGTGGCTGAAAGAGGCTCTCTGGCTGGAGGCCAGGCTGGCTTTGTCATCCTTGTGTCCGCAGCCCATGCTGGAGGTGGAGTGTCCGATCTCACTGCTCTTCCGCATGGGCTCTTCGGTCATGGTTCAGCCAATGCTTTAGCTGAGGGTTAGTGCTGTTGGGAGGAGAGTCCCATGAGTGAAAGGAGTCGCTTCATTTTGAATAGGGCTGGACCAAAGCAGGATGTGATGAGGAGCAGAGGACGTACCAAAGGAATGGGGAAGGCTGAGACAGGGAGCGCAAAAAGAGGGATGAGCTCATTTCCAACCTTTCTCTTCCTGGTTCCCTGAAGGCTGTGCTCTTGCTCAAGATGCTTTTGGCTGGGGAGGTCCCAGCTCAGTTTAACAAGGCTGCCTAATTCACCACACAACGTTTAGGTGGGTATTGAAAAAGCAAGTAGAAAGGCACTCATGGGATCAAATATCCTGGGGCAGGTGGCCAAGGTGGTTTGATTTCTTAATGTCAACCACTAAACACTGAGAAATGTTGTACTTCCTGGCTGGGAACACACCACTGTAAGGTAAGAAAGCCCTGGGAATCTTTGGAACATCACGTCATGGCTTACACCAGTTCCAGCAAGAAGGGTGTGAGCTATCTCTGCTATCGCTCCCTCTCAACCCCCTTGCCCATGCCAAGCTTGGGACTTCATTGATTCCCCACGCAAAGCCTGAAACAAAGCGAGTTAAGCACTCCAAGCCATTCACTGACCTGGTTTGTTGCCTGGGATCCCAATCTCTGCTCTTTGCACAGGCTGAGAAGCTTTCCTGTCGCTGCAGCTTGGTCAGCCGAAGACTTTATAGCCGTTGGGATGTCTCTGTGATTTATACCATGTCTGGAGCCGACTGCAGTTCTTCACGGGCTTCTCAGCGGAACTCATGTGATCCATTTTGTGCAATAGCTGATTTTGGGGAAGCAGGGGAGAGATGAGGAGATAAGGGTTGTTATTTACCTGGGGAGGGCACGAGGTGACAACACTGCTGAGCATGGCATGGACCGCTCGGATGCAGGGTCACGGTCACCAGCGAGCAAAGCCACCCCATCAAACCACTCTCCCTGCACTTATGGGGAGAAGATGGTTTAGGTTGAAGAACTTATCTTTGCTGATGGTTTGGAGCTTGGCTTTCTGCTTGGCTGAGCACAATAAATATTGCGCCTCACCCTGTGCTATTCAAATCAGCACCCGCTACAGCTGCAGTGGTTTTGAGAAGGAAGAAATTTGCATTGGTATCAATTCAGTGCCAAGGGAAGCTCAGTATTTTCTCACCAACAATGAGGAAGATTTATCCTTAGAGCAGGGCAGGATTTAGGGGCTGGAATCCGTGTCCCTTTGCTGACGCATTGCCTTTGACTTCTCAGGGTGGGTTCACCTTTCTCTTGCCCGCAGGAGCTTAACTTGTGTCCTTTCGGGAAGAAAGAAGTCATGGCACGAACCACAGGGCAGATGGGATTCTGTGATTTGCCAGGTGAGGGGGGAGCTTTCTCTTAGCTGTTATATGTTGGTGGGGGAGATAAAGGACCCCGGGCTGATCTGACTGAATGCGGACAAGTCATATTCCTTCATGAGGACACCTCTCTTGGAGATGTCCCTGCAGCTCGTCTCTGGGGCAAGCACAGCCTGGGGCTGTTTGCTGTGCATTTTCAGTCCCATTCCTGCCTGCTCATTCCTCTGTGCTCCTTCTTGGAGCCCTATAGGGACAGCATCAAACTGAGCTGCGTGGGATGGTGAAGGAGAGAGCTCACATCTCCCATGCAGCCCAGGGAGAGCTTCGTGTCTCTTTCCCGTGCTGCCACCAACCGGCTGTCACGAAGCAGTGCTGGGTCTGCCCTGCCTGGCCTCTGCTGAGCCTATGGGCTCCTCTTTGGGGTGAGTGGTTGGTCTCAGTCTGTAGCCATTCCCAGGGGAACCCAGACCCCTTTACAGTGAATCTGAGCTGACAGTGGTGATGCTCTGCGCAGGTGATGATCAGAGTCCCCCCAGAGCGACACGCAATGATTTATCCTCTCTCTTTTGTCTTTAACAGCCAACAACAGGGGGAAGAGCATTTACAGCCTTGGGCAATGCTCCTGGTCCTTCCTGGGAGCCACCAGACAGTGTAACAGGCTTAATTAGTAACAATACAAGAATCATTCAATCACCTTGCAATGAACTGCAGACATTACTGCGCCGCTTTTCACCCGGAAGGATCCCAGCCACAAATACCTCCATGTCTACTACATCGCACCAGGACCTACTCAAGGAGGCTGAGGGGGTGAGCATGAACCTGCTGATGTGAGCAGCCCCTGGGGGGTGGGTTTTTTGCTTACAAAATAAGCTGCTTTCCTCTCTATCTTCCCTCCTCTCTGCTCGTTACCTTCCAGTCCTCTCTGCTGCTCTCTTTCAGTCTTTCCCCCTTTTTCCACGCTTCCCTGCTTTCTCATCCTTGGTCTTCCTTCATCCTCTCCAAACTCCCTGTGCGTCCCAGGGCCACACGTGGTCCAGCTCTGAAACTCTCCATCCCCAGAGCCAGGACCAGGATGTGGCAGGCAAAACACACCGGACAGGAGCAGGAAATTCCTCCTCCGTGACAGCGTGTCCCAGGGGATGCGCTTCAGTGTTGGGCACAACGCGTTGCGACAGCTCCGTGCTTGGGTCAACATCCAGGCTTGGCTCCGTCTCTCCTGACGGCAGAGGGTGCCCGGGGCTCAGGAATCCTGCGCTGGAGGCATTGCCTGCGGCTGTCGGGCTCACCACAGCCGGGAATCCCGTGTCAGCATTAAGAGACACGGGAGGGGACGTTGTGCACATTGCGGGAGGGCTGAGCCACAGGCAGGAGTGGGTTTGGTTTGGGCAGGTTTTATGGTGTCCAAAGAGGGAGAGGGGATGAGGAAGGGAATTTTTCCAGCCTGTGTGAGTTACTCCAGGTTATCAGGGACAGAAATATATATATATTTCCCTAGTAATACATATACATATATAAAATATGTGTTAGTATACAATACATATATTATTTTTCTATAATTATAATAATATCTAATAATTCCCCATATATATAGGGAAATATATGTATAGATATGTATCTGTCTATGTATCTGTCTATCTGTCTATAACAGGAAAACAACCCTGGCATTGCTTTGAAATCAGGGCTGTCACCAAACTCCTCTTGACCATCTCTGCATGGAGCAGGAGCATCCATCCAGGTCTCAGCTCCTGCCCTTCTCTGCTGGGGCTGCAAGTGGGGGCAGCAGGGGTTTTATGCTCCATCACCCTCACTTCCTCCCATGGCGGGGGGCAGCTGCCCCTATGGTAGCTATGGCAAGGGGCGTGCTGGGGTACCAGGCAGGTACCTGGCAGCCTGCTCTGTGCAGGGGACACACAGACCTGTGGAGCTGTCGCTGTGCCCACAGCGCTGCTGAGTCCAACGCAGTGATGCTGCTTAATTGGAAGCCGTAATGTGCCGTGTTGCTGGCGCGTGAAAGGGTTGTGGCGAGGAGCCGTGAGGGCTGGAGGATGCTTAGGACCCAGGGAAGCTCTGGAGCGCCTGCTTGGCTGTGCTTGGAGCGGCCGGGACTTCTCAGGTGTCCTGGTACAGCGGCGCTGTGCGAGGCGAGCCCTCCCCTTCCCCGCGTCCATGCCCATCCTCTGAGCACCCCCTGGGCACCCATGCCCCCCCCCGGGGACCATTGCCCACCATGAATGACCAGTACCACCGAGCAGCCCGGGACGGCTACCTGGACCTCCTGAAGGAAGCCACCAAGAAGGATCTGAACTCTCCGGATGAGGATGGCATGACCCCGACCCTATGGGCTGCCTACCACGGCAACCTGGATGCCCTGCGCCTCATCGTCAGCAGAGGGTGAGCACTGGTGAATGCACGGGACTGGTCCTAGGGACAGAGTAGCTGGGACCCCATCTTTCCCCCTTCCCCACTTGTAGGTCAGCGTGGATGCAGGTGCCCCACAAAATGATGGCTTCTGTCCATAGCATGCCTTTCCCCCCCCCGGTTGTTTTTCTGTCCTTGTGGTGCTTTGAGTCCAATCCAGTGCTCCTGATAACCATTGTGTGCTTTCCCAGCTCCTCTGACCCTATAACTGCTTCAAACCCTGCTTTCAGCTCCCCAGGGACTGGGTCCCCCCTCCAAGTGCTTTGCACTCCTGAGTCAGGTCCTGTAAAGACACCCAGCGCAAACACATCGGGTCACTGCTATGGAAAAATCCCTTTTAATTGAGGGGGCAGAGAGAATAACTGCTCCTTCTGTCCCAATAAATGCTCACATAGAGACGTATGCAGTGCCATGTCTGTTTGACCCAAAGCAGGCTCTCAGAATGTGACCCCTGGGCAGCCTGTAATGCACCCAGAGCCCAGGAATGTCAGGAGCAGGTCCCCAGAAGCAGATTCAAGTGCAGTCTCCCTCCCTGGGGCTGCTCGATGCTCATCTGTCTCAGTACCTCACCCTGAGATACCAAACCTCAGGGTCTCTGGCTCTGTACGCATGGGTGTAGAGGGATGGGAGTGAGACCTGGGGGGCTTGTCAGACTGGAGGCTTCATATCTTGGTGTTGGAGGAACTCAAGGCAAGCTCTGCCATGCTTAGTCCCCTCTGGAGCAGTACATGGCATTCCTGTTACCAGCCCCCCCAAGGGAGATGTGCCAATGCTTCCTTCTGCTCCAGGAGCTTTTCTGAGCACCTCATGTAAAGGTATCCAAAGCGGGGTGACCTCTGCCTTGCGTTGAGAGATCGGTGCCAGTGCTGATTTTGGTTTAGTTCATTCTAACAGTAAGTGCTAGTGCTGAGGTGGGCAGCCTGGGTTACTCAGCATCCCTCCTTGGAAGGGCTTTGCTTCTCCAGGTAGGGTCAGGGCTTGGTGGGGCCATCAGCTCCCAAGCAGGGATTTTCCATGTCCACCCTGGGCTGTGTTTTATCCCTTGTACCCGATCACTGTGCCTGTTCCTGGGCTCTCAGCATCTCCTGATGCTCTGGTCTGATTGTGAGAAGTCCTTGAGTGCCTGATGCAATGGGAGTGTGACCAGGGAAAGAGGATTTTGGAGTCCGGAGGGGATAAGGCATCACTCTGAGAGGTGCATCCTGAGATGCTCCTGGGCTGAGAGCCCTGTGATGCTTCCCTGGATGCGGGACTTACTGTGTGCCTCCCAAAGAGACTGTGCCCAGCATAAACCTGCCCTGAGCTCTGCCTGCAGGGGAACCACCACCCAGAGCCAGAGAGACAGGGGCAGGAGCTCTGGGGATGAGACCCTGAAGTCAGAAATGATTCCAAAGACTCATTGATGGCCAAAAGATCAGTCAGAATGGCCCGTGACATGGATGAACACCGCTCCAGAAAGGCTTTGTCTTGGCCACATCACAGGCCTTTCAGACTGACTTTATATCTCCTTATATCATTATATGTCATTATACTGCCCACCTCCATCACAGGACGCCCTGCAGCCTGCCCTGCTTACCCACACATCCGAGCCAGCAGTTTCTGCCTTTCCACGAAGCCTTTCCCATGGAGGGGCCCCATTTATAAATTCACATTGCATTAGAAGGTCCCTGTGGGCTCAATCGTGTCCGAGTGCAGCTCGGCTGCTGTTTAATTAACAACCTGATATACATTTGTTCCTGACAGGGAAAATAGCCTGGCAAAAGCCCAGTGCCCTTTCCGTGATGGATGGTGGAACAAAACGTGTCTGTGGGCTGCAGGGTGTGCTTACATCCCTGCATCCATCTCCGTGTGTCAGGTCCTTGCCCAGGACCACACACTGGTCAGCAAAGGCTCCTTGCCCTCCTGCTCAGCTCACTGCAGGCTCCTCTCTGCTCCCTGGAGCTGACTTTGGGTTTGTAAGAAGGGGAATCACGCAGGACTCAGGAGAGCCCATGGGCAGCCCCTGTGGTTTTTTGTTAGTGTTTAGGATGATGTGCAATGGCCTTTGTCTTGTTCAGAGATGAAACTTAGTTCTGTATTGGGTCTGTTACCCAGGGCATTTCTCTCTGGCCTCGACTGTTCTTTGGCATGAAAAGCCCTGCACTGCGAGGCAGGACAATGCGGGACTGAGGCATGGAATGGTGCTGGGGTGAGAGGAGGCATTGGGGCTGGGTTGGCTCCATGCAGGGATGGGATGGGAGAAGGTTCAGGGTGTGAGGGGGGTGGTTTAACCTCTGGGTTGCCGTGGGATGCTGAGGCACAAGGCGTGATGGGGCAGCAAGAAACACCAAACCCTCCTTGCCAGCACTGGGCAGCGATAGTGGTGTCGGATGGACACTTAGGGTTATCTAGTCCCTAACAGCTGGGGATGTGTCTGTACCTCTGAGACACCTCTGCATGGGGATGGAGAGAGCGTTTGGGACAGAGGGATCAGCAATGGTTCATCCTTCTTGTCTGCAGTACAAAAAGCCTTTTTCTTCCTCCTGGCTGGGCTCCAGCGAGAGAAGCAAACTCAATTTACCCGCTGGCTGGGAAGAGGCAGGGTGGCATTTAGCACTGCAGCTTTTCAGAGGCAGTAATTCTTCAGCGTGGTTCGTTATGAACTGCAGTGGCAGTGGCGGGCACCAGTCCAGCCCCAGTTAACAGCGGGTCTGGGGCCCTCAGCTGGGAAGAGCCAGGACTTCCTTGCCTTGGAGTGGACCACAGGAGAGGTGAGGATGTTCCTTCTGCTAGACAGCTCTCCGTTAGCTTTGTCAAGTGGTGTTTCAATGCAGAGGTGCCTCAGTTTCCCTTCTTACAATGGGGATCACGGCTGCTGTGGTTGTTAATGGTAGAGGGGTGCAGCTCAGCAGTGAGTGGAATGGGACAAGAGAGCTCCAGACATCAGCTGGGCTGCTCAGAAGAGTCCCATTGCCCTGGCTGGGGCCGGTTGCAGTGGAGGCTGCAGCAGAGCATGAGAAGGTGATGAGCATCCCCTGCACCCCGCAGTGCTCACAGCCACGTGGGTGCCCGCAGCAGCGTGGCCGTGCTGGGGACACCTTGCCCTGGGCTGGGAAGGGGAAGGAGCAGGGTGGAGCGTGGCTGTAGCCTCATCGCCTCTGGCACCTGAGCTGGCTCCTGGAGCCAGCCCCAGATGAGGGCATGGGGAAGTGCTGAGCCAGTAGACGTGCCCGCAGGCACTACCACTGCAGGGATGAGCACCAGCACCAGTAGCTGCTGGCCTGGCTTTCTGTTGGTACAAGAGGCAGGGATCCCTGAGGGGGGAACCTCACCTGCAGCATCTGTGATGGATTTGGCAGGGAGAAAAGCTGAATCCTTGACCTACCACCACCTGGAACTACCAAAGCACCCAAGGCTCTGCTCTGCCTCCGAAACCTCTTTTCTTCCCATTTCTAAGCTTTACTTGTTTCATTGCCCTGGCTATGTTGATGCTGGTGGGCTTTTTCCTCCAGCCGTGACTGAGTTTTCCTCTTCTTCTATCCAAAAACGTGTTATGGGAGGCAGAGACACTCAGCACCCTGCTGGCTCCCGGTCTGAAGGCCTGATCCTTCACACACGAGCCAGGGCATGAGCCAGCCCAATGCTATCAGAGGAACTTCACGCATGCAGCCAGGGAAGGACGTGTGTAAGTGCCGCTGGATTCTCCAGCTAATTGGGATCCTATGGGAGAAGTGGAGGGGGAAAACCAGCAGGAAGGGAGTGAGTGTGCCTGTCACGGTGCGAAGGGAGTGACTCAGGCCACGCACACGTCCACCTAAGGGGCTCAATTAACAGTGTTTTTCGTAATGGTTATTACAGGAGTTGACTCAGCACTCAAAAACGCTTTGAAGTTGAGAAGTGCTGGGCTCTATCCCTGTTATTAACATAGGTTCCCACTTAGTGGACCCTGCAGTCAGCATCTCCTCATGTGCAGCGCCCTGGAGGGGAAGGTTTGCTCAGACACCTGCCGGAGGGAGGGCCTCATGTTTATTATCTGTGCTGGATCAAACACCTCTGCTTTGCAAGTCACCATTCTCCTTCCCTTCGGATGCATTTTTGGTGCCTGCAGCAGGCATTTATCGAGCAGGGGGACCTAGAGATTAATTTTGCTTTAGTGCTCTTGGTTTTAGACAGTGGAAAAGTCCAGGGAAAGCTGGTTTTGATGCACTCACTCATGAGGGGAAAGTAGACCTTCAAATAGGAATCCCCCACGACCTTGCTCTTTGCCACGTGAGCCAGCCAGCCGTGAGAATGGGCTCTATGGATGGAGCATCCACACACTCGGCCTGGGGAGCACAATGATTTCTAGTGAGTCCATTGCTAATCCCCTGCCCACATCATGAGTCCCTGTACCTGTTGGGACCCTCAGGACGCCCTGGCTCGTCTGCCCACCCGTGCTGGGCACTCATGTACCTGTTCAGAGCCCACATAAACAGACCAAGCCCCCTCCACGCGCCGGAGCCCCACTCCAGCGCCCACGGTTCCAGTTTCAGTGGCTCTTTGATCCAGCCCCATCAATAATTCACTCCTCTCTTGCAATTCATCAAATATTCATCCTCCCCATGAATTTCCCAGCCTGGACATGTCACTACGAGTGTGGAGGCGAGGGTTGGGGAGTTACCGCTCCTGGAAACTGGGCATTGCTACAGTACTAACAGCTCCCTCCTCCTTTGGCTGGTTTCAGGGCTCCTCAACCCTGTGACCTGACCTATCGCTCATCTTTGAAGCCTTTCTCTGCTTCTATGAGGGATGTCAAAGGCTCTGGGTTGGGCTTACTGAGTTTCTACAAACTCTGTGAAAACACAAGTGTATTGGAGCTGCTGGTGATGCTCCCACAAGGGGAAAGCTGGGCGTTCCTCAGAGCAGCTCTTAGGTAATAGCTTACACTCCAGGTTCCAATAATCTCCAGCTCAACCTCTGGACACTGTCTCTATTGCTTCTGCCTTTTGTGGAACCATTTCCCTTCAGTTTTACATAGCTTAAATGTCAGCAAAGCCTGAGTGATGCAACTGAGTCATTACTGCTCTGCTCTGGCTCTGCTGTTCTGTTACGGGAGGCTGGATGTGCTGGATGAGGACAAAGCTGTTATGGGTGCTAGGGGTGAAGATGCAAAGCAGAGCAGGAAAGAAATCCCTTGTCTCCTGTGATCTCTGTGCCTGACGTAGTTTTCAGGCTCTCTCAAGTGAGATGAGCCGTAGCATAGAGCACATGGGGTTGGGGAGGGGGTTCTGGGTTCTGCTGCTCCCAGCTCTTCCCAACACAGGTCCTAAAGCAGCAAGGTGTAAAGTAGCACTGATTGACAGTCTTAAGTGTGCCTTTGCCTTCCAGACTAGGTGTCAGCAGGGCTTGGAGCTGAGGTCTTCATGGTGGAGGGACAGTGCTTGGCTCCTCATTGGAAGAGTGGTGATGAAAGGGCCCTGCTGCCCACGGGAGTTGCTCTTGAGGGTGGTGGAGCTGCACAGCCTTAATAAAAGGCTTTGCCTTATCCCGGTGCAGGAAGGGAGAGCGCCTTGTTGACAGATACTGCTGCTGCCTGCATATCATTAGCACATGCGCTGGGGCGAAGGCTGGTGCCAGCAGGGGTGTGAACTGGCTCCTGTTTCAACAGGTCGCAAATAGGAATGGCAGGAGGGCCAGCTTCCCTTGAAATCCCTGTTTGTGTCCGTCCTGGCATGGGAGGCAGGTGTGGGCAAGGGCTCGTGCCCTGTCAGCAGGGTAAGGGGTAGGGGCTGGCACAGTGTGAGGAGAGATGCTGATGGCATTAGTGGAGTGCCCTGCTCTTGAGGAGTGCAGAAACCCAATCTCCACTTTCTCTGAAACTGGATTCTCAGGATGTGCTAACACCAATGTGCTTCAAGCCGTGCAAGCGAGACCAAGCGTGGCACAGCAAAAACCCCCACAGAACCCCAAGGCCAAGGCCAGCAAGAAGGAACGTGTGTCTCCTGAGAGCTAAATTCATGTCATGACCTGCATGTCAGGCCCATGATTCCGTGTCAGTGGTGCACCCCTCCAGAAACCCCCTTAAAATTAAGCTGTGGGACATGTAGCTTCCTATTTTGAGGGTTCAACGGTTCATGGTGCTGAATTGGCCCTGCACAAGTGGCAATATCTCAGTAGCTATCTCAGCCATGCCTACTTGCTAACGGGTTCCTTTCTTGCTGTCTAGGGGGGATCCAGACAAATGTGACATCTGGGGGAATACCCCTCTCCACTTGGCAGCAGCCAATGGCCACCTCAACTGCCTTTCCTTCCTCATCTCTTTTGGGGCCAACATCTGGTGCCTGGACAATGACTACCATACCCCGCTGGACATGGCAGCCATGAAGGGGCACATGGAGTGTGTGCGATACCTGGACTCGATTGCTGCCAAGCAGAGCAGCCTCAACCCCAAGCTGGTGAGCAAACTGAAGGACAAGGCCTTTAGGGACGCGGAGCGGAGGATTAAAGACTGTGTGAAGCTGCAGAAGAAGCACCACGAAAGGATGGAGAAGCGGTACAGAAAGGAGATGTCAGATAATTCGGATACCATGAGCTTCTCCAGCTATTCAAGCAGCACCTTAAGCAAGAAGTTTCAGCACATGTCTATGGTGACTTCCCTGCCATACTCCCAAGCCACCATCCACGGCACAGCCAAGGGAAAGACGAAGATACAGAAGAAGCTGGAGAAGAAGAAGCAGGTAGACGGGACGTTCAAGATCTACGAGGATGGGAGGAAAAGCGTGCGGTCCCTGTCTGGTCTGCAGCTGGGGAACGATGTCATGTTTGTGAAGCAGGGCACGTACGCCAGCCCCAAGGAGTGGACCCGGCGTAATATCCGAGACATGTTCCTCACGGATGAAGACACTGTCTCCCGTGCCATAAGCGACCCAGGTTTGCACATGGACTCGGCCCATTCGGAAGTCAGCACTGACTCTGGCCACGACTCCTTGTTCAACCGCCCCGGGCTGGGCACCATGGTGTTCCGGCGCAACTACGTCAGCGGTGGGCTCTTTGGGATCGGCCGGGAGGACGCTGGCACGTTGGGTGAAGACAACACGGATGGGATAGGTGTCAAACTGCGGAGCCGCCTGCAGCGCTCGCCAAGTCTCAACGATAGCATTGGCAGTGCCAACAGCCTGCAGGAGAGGAACGCGGAGGAGCTGCCCTGGGATGAGGTGGAGCTGGGCTTAGATGATGATGATGAACCAGACACCAGCCCCTTGGAGACTTTTCTGGCTTCCCTGCACATGTTTGAGTTCATCTCCATCTTGAAGAAGGAAAAGATTGACTTGGAGGCCCTCATGCTGTGTTCAGACAATGACCTGAAGAGCATCAATATCCCGTTAGGACCCAGGAAAAAGATTGTGGATGCCATCCAGAGGAGACGACAGACTCTGGAGAAGCCAGATGTCATTGTAGACACTGAACTGTAAGTAGGAGATGGGGCCTCTGAGAGGTTAAACCCTTCTGCAGGTGGAGATGTGGATAATGTAAGGTCTCGGTTTCAACCCACCTGGAAGAGTAGGAGTCCGGGTAACCTCAGTGCTTTTGTGTGTGGGCAAATTCCTGCTCGTGTGGAAACGATGAGAGTTCATAGAGGTAGCAATAGCGTTAGTTCATTACTCAACAGCCCTAATGTGGCTGGGCAGGACGTGAAGCCCTTGTTTGGTTTCATAACCTGTACGAATGCAGACTGCTCTGTGGTCTGATTCTTCTGTGTCCCTGTACCTGGGTTTTTCAACCATGCTCAGGCTTGTCTGGACTCTTCACCTTTAGAAGGCATTAGGAAATCAGCCACAGTTCCTGGTGGAACCAGGCTGATGGCAGAGTCCAGTGCCATTGGGATACTTGAGATCTTACTCAGACCTTTGGAAACTGCATATCTGGGTTGGAATTGTTGCTGTCCTGTGGTGTTTGGTTGGTTTGGTTTGAAGGACCATGTGCCATGGAGGTGAAGGGAAGGCATCAGTGTGCATCTCCGCACTGCCACATCTCCTGACACCCCATGTCACTGTGTTCTTTGGACTTCCCAGCCTTCAAATAGCTGTGTGCTTCTTGCTGGTTTCACAGCTTTCAGCACACTCAGGCCGGGATCCTCATGGGGTGCTGATGGGTTTCTCTCTTTCCCTTTGCAGATAGCATCGTCGTTTCTGTTTTTAATGATCCAGAAACAAACCCAGTTCTAAGTTGCCAGAAAACACAAGCCAGAGACTCCCTTCCTGGGCCAGCTGAAAGCTACAGCCATCCCCATCGGTCCCTCTGGACTGCCCTCCTGCTCCCTCGCTCTGCTCCCTGTCTGTGCGATGCTCCCAGGCGGTACCTGCTACGGAGGGATGACGGCTGAGATCGGACCAGGCAGCTCCTGCCAACCTTGAAGGGATGATGGTCATTGCTCGCTGGAGGAAGATGCGTGCTGCACTGTGCTGTCAATGGCTGCGAGACCACACAAGCCAGGAGTGGAAGGAGATAGGTGATAATGCTAACAAAGGGACCTAAAATAAACAGTTCCAATCCATTCTTTCCTGAGCGAGTGGTTGATGTGGGGTTTGGGCTGGAGGAGCAGAGGGATGGGGAGTCCTGGTCTCTCTTCTGGTTCTTGCTTGTATTGTTCGTTGCTGTGTTTTTGGAAGGCAGTTTTGGTTGCTGTGGGTTGGGGCTGTGCCAGCTCTGCCTTTAGCCAGCCCATCCGTGAGCCCAGTCCGTGCTGTCTTCTGAAATGAAGATGGTTTGACCATGTTGCTAGGTGTCTTCCGGTGGTCAAACTGCTATCCCATGAAGGCAGAGTTCCTGCCGCATCTCTCCAGGGCATTGAAGAGAAGGATCTTGGCTTTTGCTTCCAGGAGCATCCCAGGACTGAGCATAACACCAGACTACAGCCCAGAGCCTCTTCCAAGCATCCCTAAAGTATCAGTGCTCAAAACACAGCTCTGAACTGTAACATTAAGTGTTCTGCACAGACCCATTGCATCTCTCACTGACCACTGCACTCCCCGTCCAAACCTTCAGCTCCATTGTACCTATGCATGAGCTATGGATGGCTCCTGGCTGGCAGGATTGGTTCTGGGGTACAGCAGCAGGATGAGGACCTGGGCAGTGATATATCCTAATGGGAAAGAGTCAACAGCCCCTTGCCATGGGGTATTGGCCATATGCCTGTTCAGGCTGTGATGCAAACCACCAGATCAGAGAAATGCCGCGTGTTGTTGTTGGTACTGCTTATCCTGCCTTATCTCAAGGATGCAGATGATAAGGGATGGCCAGAGCACGGTAACTCCTGACAGTCTGTATGTGCTCACCCCAGGTCTGGCTGGGATCCGGACCACGCTTTGGAGCTGTGGAAGTTGTGGTTTTGCTGTTTGGAGGTTGGGGATTTGTTTGGGTTTTGTAGGGGAGGAAAAGTACTCTTTGCAAGCAAGAAATACTCTTTGCAAAGTGGCTCTGTGTCCTACTGCCCCTTATGTGGCTGAACCCCCCCCCCCCCCCCAGGAGAGTTGTGGGGTCCCAGCCTGTGCTGTTGCACACAGAGATGCTCCAGCATCAGCTGAACACCACCGCAGCACTGCAGGACCAAGACCTTTCTGCTCAGGTGCAAAGCGAGGAGGAGTTTTTGTAAGTGATTTTTAGAGCTAAAAGTGCTTTTCCATCTGAAATCACGAGTCCTGCGCAGCTCCTGGCTTCAGTTCCAGGCAAGAGGGCGAGCGATCAGAGGTGCTGAGTCAGCGAGTTCTCGTGAGGGCTGCGCAGCGCCAGGGCCTGTTTGCTTTGGTCCCTCTCCAAAGCCCAGGGCTGGCAACGGGCAAGGAGAACTCTGGATAATGTCACAGCTCCCTCTGCCGGGACCGGGGCTGGGAGAGCAGGATGGGACCCACAGCCCACTAGGGCTGAGAGGCAGCAGGGATGCGGCAGGAGGGTGGTCACCAAGTGCTGCTGCAAGCAGGACCCATAACCTAAGGCCGGTCTTCAGGTGAGGGGATGGTGGTAAATTCATCCCCTTCCTCATGCACACGTGTGACTTCACCTAAGCCCTGCGCCCTTGGGCACAAACCAGCTTCCTGCTCCAATACCCCAGGGATGAAGCGTGCCTTTGGGTTTGTGCTGGACACAGAAGGGAAGTGATTTGCCCTGGCTCACATCCCGGTCCTTTCAGTGCAATGGGGACCAGTGTGTTGCAGTGGATGACAGGGAGAAGTGGATCTACTGCCTTGGAACCTGCTGGAGCCTTTGGCTGTCCGGGCACCAGAATGCAGCGGGTATCCAGGGGCTGATGGGCAGCCGGGGTTTGAACATTCCCTAACTTTGCCTTTCTGCTTAGGAGCACCCAAGCAGTTGCTGGTGTTGGGCTGATGCTGACACAGATCCTTCTCCCAGCTTGTCTTTCCCCTAAAGAGCCTGTGAAGAGGTCCGGTGATGTGACAGTACCCAAGCGCCATGGGACACATCCCCATGCAGCTATGGTGCTTAGGATTGCTGAGCCCTGTGACCAACGTGCTCATCTCCATGTCTGCAGGGAGAGACCAGAGCTGAGCCATGGCAGCCTTGCAGAGCCCAGGAGGTGGGCTCAGACCCACATCTATCCCAGGTGGGGTGAGGAGGACACTCTGTGTGCACAGGCGTGGCTGTCAGAGGTGTCAGCAGCCCCAGAGCAAGTGCCTGCTTTTTGGGTTCATGCTTATTGCTTGGCTTTAGGTTTGCTCCTTGGTTTCCAACCACGTTGCGTCCTACAAAGCATGGAGATGCAGCCCTTGCAGGACAGGGCATTCAGACCCCCAGCCCAGGAGATGTCCCTTGGTTTTCAATCCCCCCAGGCTCGCTGGGTTGCTGCATCCCAGTGGGCTCATGATGGAGCCAGGCCCTACTTTCCCTGGATATGGGAAGGGGATACGGCTGTCCCTATGCCCTCAGCTCATCCCCAGGCCCCATTACTCTGCTCATTGGCAGACTGGCCCCTATGGAAGAACCTTACTGGTGCTAATTGCCTCTGCTCCACGGCCGAGAACAACAAGCTCCTTTCGGAGAGGGCACTTGTGAAAGCAGGGTGGAGGCCGGGGCTGGCACACCCTGGAGAACACCCTTCAAACCCTCCCAAACAGAAACCCAGCCGGCAGCAGGTTTCCCTGGCCCGGTGCTGCCAGACAGCAAACACAGCCCTGGCCCGTGGTGCCGTGGCTGGACATGGCACAGGTCCTGCTGGCACCGGGGCAGTGGATGGCAGCATCTCCCTGGCACAAAACCTGCAATCCTGGGCATGGTTGTCCCTTAACTCCCCAAGCTACAAGCACCAAACCCTGTGCTGGTGTTAAACTGGGCTTCCCAGCAAAACCAGTCCCCTGGGTTTAGCTTGGACACACATTTCCTTGTCCTGATGGTGCAGGAGGTGGCGTGTAGGGAGTGAAGTGAGGCCAATGGGCTGTGTCTGCTCATGGCATGAACACCCCATCCTTGAGCCATACATCCCCGGCTCCTCAGCTGGAGGAGCATCACTCACAAAAATGATGCTGATTCACAGGCCCTGCCCTTAGCCCCATGTGGCTGCTGCAAGGGTGATGTGTTGGCGCTGTCACTCAGGTGCTTTTGTCTCTTTGTCCTCAGGATCTGGCTGGGCTGATCCAATAAACAGCAAGCAACAGGTTCAAAACGAGCAGACAGCAAAATTGCGTCAATGGGATATTGCAGCTACTAAAATCAGCTGGTCAGGTGATACTAGGAAGAATACATCAAGCACTATCCGGATCATGATCTGGAGGAGGGAGAAGCCAGGGAAGGTTTGGGGGACCAAGGATGTTCAGTGGCTGTGTTGTTGGAGATGTGGGTTTGCAGGTGCTGAGTGCGCATTGCATCATCCCTGCTCCGGTGCTGGGTACCACAGCCACCCCAGGGGGGAGAACATGGCTGCTTCCCCTATGGGGCTGGCAGCACTGGGATTCTTGGCTGCTCCCCTTGGATGGTGTGCTCAGCCATGGGGCTGGAACGGAAATCAAGAAAGGACATCACGTGCAGGACACCAGGTGAGTCCTACAGGCAGATGGGACCATGGGGAGGACTATCCCTTGGAGCATTGAATCCTCAGCTCTGCCTGATGCTCCTCCAGCCTCACCCGGAGCTGGTGACTGGTGATGGCCACAGTGCCCACACCGGAGGGTGACACTGGGGTCTGGGACCTGCCGGGCCAGTGTGGGCCATTGCTTGCCACTTGCTTAACTATTTCCTGCCCATCCCGCCGGGATTCACTTCCTGGGCAGGCAGCTGAGTAACACACAGCTGCAGGAGGGTGGATGGCCAGGACCAGGATGAGGGCTCCATGCAGAGCTCCTGCAGCACGCCCCAGCTTTGCCTTGCCTTGCACTGCGCCCACCAGCTAAGCACAGGGCTGGGTGCAGTGCTGATGCAGCCTTGGTTGGATGCAGCATCTCACAGGGGCTTTGCAACAGCTTTTAGGCCCCTCCATGGTTATTCCCAAACCCAAAATGCCCCAAAGGCAGCAACATGAACAGGATCAGTGTGTCTTCCCTGTGAGAGAGCTGCCAAGCAGGCCAGGAAAGCAGGAAAAGTGGAGCATCATTTTCTTTTAATGCTGACTTTAGGTATTAACAGAGCAAATTATTTTCTACATCTGCTTCACACAATTCATAAATATTAGCAAATATCAGGTGGTGCCATGGATTCTACCACCAAGCATCCCGGGGATGGAGTGAGCTCCATGGTACCCATCATCCTGCTACCCATCACTCAGCTTGCTTTCAGCTGAAGGAGCACAGGGATGTACCCATAGACAGCACTGAGCATCCGTGGGGGAGCCAGGGCAGAGCAAGTTGTGGTTATCACCAGTGCCTTTGTTGGTCTGCCTGCTGTACCTGCAGCAGATATTCACTCGAGGTGCAGGGCAGGGGGATGCTCCTCCTGCATGTTCAGCTGAAACCCCTGACTGTTGCTGAATGAGGGTCAGGGATGGGGCAGCACCCACCACAGCGCTCAGGGCACAGTTTGCTCTGTAACCATGGAGCTATGGCTGCAATAACCCTTTCCAGCCTCAGCAGGGGCATGGAGCTGTTAATGCAGAAGCACACAAGGAAATGTCCCTGTTGTGAGACCCCCCCAGCGCCCCTCAGCACTCAGACTGGGAGAGCTGGGTGCTAATGGGGGAGCTACAGGGTCACCTATAGCTGAAAGAGCCACGTCTTCTCCCAAGTTCCTGCCCCAACAGCATAAGGGGTCATAGCTGAGAACTTCAGGCTGTGGGGACCTTCGTATGGGGTGAAGCTGTGGCTGCAGCCAGGTACATGGTGTTAGTCCGGATCCATCCCGCAGTGCTGCTGGGGATAACTGCGCTCCGAGCACGGGCACCGCCTGATCTTTGTCCCCAGCAGCTGAACATTCCTGTCCCCGTGACACCCGTGCTCCTGGCTCGCTCTGACCTGGCCCTGAAATCCATGGTGAGGACACAGGGCCGTGCCCAGCGCTGCCTGTGGGGATGCTGAACCTATGGGAGCTGTGTGTTAGGGGAACTTGACTCCAACCCCAGCGATGGGGCTGGCTCTGCGTTGTTCCACGTGCCCAGCAGCGCAGCATCTCCTGCATGAACAAGGGATCGCTCAGCAGGGATGCAGGCGGGTCCAGGGGTGACGGCGGGTAACAGACCCTGTGTAGCTGGGACAACACTGGCACCATCCCCTGGGTAGCACTGAGAACATGCAGCCTGGGGCAAACACCAGTCCTGCAAGACTGATGCCCTGCATGGCCCGTACATCCTGCCCTGGACACTGGTGGAAGAAAGGTGGGTAGCAAAGGCACTGCGGGGACTGTGGGCAGTGATCCCGACATTCATCATTATCCCTTGCTGTTCTGGAGGGACAGGGACAACCTTTCCGGTGCTCCTGCTCCCTGACCTTTGTCTAAGCTTTAAGCTCTCAGGATGCACGTTGACAACAAGTGTACTTTCCTGCTGCAGCACACCAAGCTCCAACACACCAGCACTCTCCAAAGCCAGCAGAACCGCCCGGCCCACAAAGTCCTGGTGAGACCAGGAAGAGGAAACACCCAGACGAAGGCTGGACCGCTCGACCCCCTGTGGTACTGCACTGAGCTGGAGCAGCAAGGAGGGGATCCAGCCCAGAAACCACCTGCACCCAGACTGTAAATCCTACACAAGCATTTAAGCCCTGGTGGCGATGGATTTCCCTGGGGTCCCATCCCTGGTGTGTGGATGGGGAAACACATCCCGTTGGCCATGGGCACTGCTGGTGGGAAGTGCAGAGGAGAGCACATGGGAACTCCAGTGGCAAAAGGCCTGAGCAGGGCAGAGGAGGGATCCCAGATGCTGCCTTTACCTCTGCTGTGATAAACCCTCATCCTGAACCTTCTCCACAGCCACAACCAACCCCTGCGCTTGGCACTGGTCCCTGCCAGCACCCAGGGCAGCTGCAGGTCACAGCACCATGGTCAGACGCTGCCCCCAAACCCTTTTGGTCCCTGTTACAGCAGGGCTCCCACATGAACACCCATTATTTCAACCACCCCACTGGTGTTTCCGAGCAGGGGGCTCCAGTTGGGGGTCCTGCAAGGCCAGGGAAGCCTGAGCAGCACTGGTATCCCCCATGGAGATGCACAGGGCAGCCATGACCCCATCCAAGCCGCTACCTCCGGCTCCGAGAGCCCAGCCCTCATCCCTATCCAATAACCGAGCTAATGAGAGCCTCTGTCAACAGCCCCGCAGCCCGCGAGGCGAAGGACAACGCCTGCTCAAGGGACCCGGGAGGAGAAACCTGTTCCACTGACCTTGCTCCATCACCGCCGTCCTGCCTGCGCCGAGGGCGAGTCCGGGGCTGCAGCGGGGGGCGAGCGGCTCGGCCCCCCCCTCAGGGGCACGGGGAGGAGGAGGAGGAGGAGGAGGAGCGGGGCCCGGGCTGCATCACTGCGGTGCTGCAGGGACTCGCTGGGCTGGCAGTGGGACCCCGCTCCGTCGATGCCGTGTTTCGAGGCTCCTCGCCTGCCTGCAGAGCCTTGCTCCACCCCTCATCAGTTAATAAAGCCTCCGCCGCGCCCGGCCCTCCTTTGCCACTGACTCACGGGCTGGCCATGCCCAATCCCCGCACCAACGTTTTCCGACCCATGAAGGCAGGCTCATCCTCACCCCTCTCCTGCTGTCCTTGTCTGAGAGCACCGAGCACCAAAGCAAACCCCCTGGAGCACTTTGCAACCTGCAAGCGATGCCTAGAGGGCAATGATGGGTGCTCCAAAGCATCCCATGGCGACCCTGTGCAGACTCTGCCTATGGGTTTCACGGGTGCTGCATCGTCCTCAAGGGCACTGACCGGCAGCCAGGGGCTGTCTGCGCCCACAGGCAACGTCCCCCAGGGGGGTTGCTTGTGTTTTGGGGTTTGGGAATGAGAGGTGAGCTGCACATGCTGTTCTTGGCATGGCATCCTGCCCATTCCAGTGCCAGGGAATGCCTTCGCCCTCCTGCCCTGGTGCTTTGGCACACCTCCATCACCCCGAAACCCAGCCGGTTGGGTTTGGAAAGCAGGCCAGGGATGCCTGGGGAGGTGGAGGCTTTCTGGGTGCCTGTCAGGCTGTGCTGGGCTCGTGTCTGCTGCTGGCCAGGGAGCAGCCCTTGCCACATCTGCCCCCTTGGAGAAGCACAAAGCATCCCTTTCCTTTTGGTTGCTTTCAAAGACAACAGCAAAAGCTGCTCCGTGTGAAGGAGAACTGTGCACCAAAGGGTCCTGAGGTGGAGGATGAGCATCTCTGGGTCACAGCAGGGACCAGGTGACAGCACCCACCAGCATTCCCATGGGAAGGTGGGACCCATGGGAATGCCCATCATCAGGTACAGGGATCCCCAGGGGGTGGGACCCTGGACCTTTAGGCCCAAGGACCAATTGCAGTGCTGGGCCAGCAGAGGCAGGGATTGAAGCAGGATCCAGCTCAGCTGTGGCCCAACGCTGCCTTACATAAGTGATTATACAAGCCCACACGGGCAGGGTGCCGGCAGCAGCATCAGCATGTCTGGGACAGGAACCCTGCTCCGGGATAATGCCTGCAGAAATGGGGACAGCCTGGCTCCCTGCCCTGTGCTGGGCATCCCTCGTGACAGCTCTGGGTGGCAGCGGCACCCCAGTGTGGTACCCACCAAGGATAAACAGGCTGCTTGGAGGAGCATGGCGGGGATGAGCAGCACCCACAGAGGGGGGTGAAGGTGGTCTGGTGGTGTCCAGCACTCCTTGTCCCCACTGGCACCGGGAGATCGATCAGTCCCCGGTATTCGAGGCAGCTGGTGTTAGTCACCCAGCCCGGGGCTGCGCTCAGCTCCCATGGGTAGGAATGCCACGTGCTCAAACTGCCTTTCCTAGGCAGGATCAGCCCCTGGGATAGTGTCCCAGAGCTGGGGCTGGTTCAACCCTGTGCAAGGGAGACGGGGTTTGTGCTGCCGGCGGCTTTCCATGCTGGGGAGTGATGAGGAGGTCCCCAGCCCTCCCTGAGCATCCCACAGACACCAGGGTCTGGAGGAGGTGACACAGGATCCATCCTTCTGTGAAGGGGTCCATATGCACTCTTGCTCTCCACCCCAAGGGTAAATGATGCCAAGAACTGCCCCAGCCCTGACAGCAGCACAAGGCCCTGTTGGGATTGAAGGCTAGAAAGAAAAGCACCTTTTTTACACTGTTTCTGCCTCAAAATGATCGGGTGTGTGAAGAAGGAGGGGGAGCTGGCAGCGCTCAGCGCCTCTCCTCAGGTGTCCTCCTCACCCAGCTCCCCACCAGCAGAGCATTCCCAAGGGATCAACAAGGCAGGGGATGGCCACAAAAACCCACTCACGATACCACCGTGGCCTTGTCTTCCGCAGAGGTAACACTGATCGATTTTCCATCAGCTCCCTTTCACCAAGTTGGTTTCACCCCTTTTTCCAACAAAACCTCAGCCTTTTCCAGCAAATCGCCCAGTTATCCATGGACATCACCCCTACCCCGTGCTGGAAGGTGACATCCTGCTCTGGGAGCAGGGCTATGCCTAGAATCACTTCCAACGCCGCTCAGCCAATCCCGCTATCAGCTCCCTGCTGGCTGCAGCCCAGCCGGGGACGTGGCCACGGGACAGCTCCTGCGTTTGCCATCGGATCCGGCTGCCCATGGGCCAGCCGGGGCTGGCGGGTGCCAGGGCGGCACCGGTGGCACCTCGTGAGCCCTCTGCGCACATCGGAGGAGCCCTCGGGGCCGTGCCAAGTGCCCGGTGACGCTGGTCCTGCGGCCGCAAGCGGCGTGGGAGGTCAGGCTTATCTCGCCCTGCGCCGAGCTTGGCTCATTGTTGATTGTTCTTTCGCCATGCAGGAAGAATGGAAAGGGAAAAGAACCACCCACCCTCATTTTTGTGCTGTCTGGGTCTCTGTGGGTGCTGAGGTTGCCCTGGATACGGCTCTTATGGGACAACAAGGACACTCCAAAGGGGCAACTGCGATCCCCGACCATCCGATGGACCAAAGGAGGCTTTGCAGGATGCGGCTCTTATAGGGCAGCAAGGACCTTCCAGAGGGATGATCCCAATCCCCAGCCATCCGATGGACCAAAGGAGGCCTTGCAGGATGAAGGGATGGTTTTAGGGCTGTTTTGCACCCAGACTCGTCCCTGCAGCCCCTTTCCCCCTATGCCCTCCAGACCAGTGGCTCCCAACCTCAGAGGGCTGACAGAGTTGCTGAGGATGCTGAGGATGCTCAGAGGGCCCCAGGTCCCCTGGGCTGGCCGTGGCAGCCAGCTCTACCTGCCACAACAGCTCCTGCCACCCACAGTTTAGCCCTAACCTGGTTTCTATTCTAAGCCCTCTTTTTTTTTCTATGGGCCTCCTCCCTCTTTCGCTTTGCCCCACTTTGCCCTCCCAACGGCTGCCACTGACCCCGATCCTGGCTGAGGTGAGAGGTCAGGGGGGCTCCTGCTTCCCTGGGCTGGGATTAAGGAGCAGCACTTTGGATTTGCCTGCAATGGTTTATAGTGGAAAGGGGAAAGCTTGAGGAATGGAGCTGGGGACTCTTTATTTCATGGCAAAACCGGTTGCAGGGTTAGCAGCTTTCCTGGTGTTTGTGTTTCCCTGGGAGACTGCAGAATGCCAGTTTTGAGGCATTGGAGGTGGAGGATGGCTCCTTCACCCAGTGCTGCTGGCAGGGCTGGGGATGCAGCTTTGTGCCAGGCAGAGCTGACCTGCAACGTCCTCTGGGCTCCTTCAGCTGTTCTCTTGGTGGCCGGGATCCGGAGCACCACAGCTCCAAAGGTATCATTAGAAGAGTCCCTGTTTTTCCAAGCTAACTGGTTTTATGGGTCCGGCCGTGCTGATGAAACAGCTGCCAGGCAGTGTGTGAGTTATCCCTCTGGCTGGCAGGGTGCATCTGAGAGCTCGCCTTGAAGGAGACGCATCAACTGCCCTCAGTGTGGTGGCACCCTGTCCTGGGTTTAGCAGTCCTGGGTTTACCATGGGAGGCAAGCGCAGCAGGGCACGGGGAATGATGGGCTCTTCCCTAGGGGAGGTGGGCCTGGGACAGTTGAGCCCTAGAAGGTCAGTTCCCCTTGCCAAGGATTGTGGGCTGTCCCGTGTGTAATGGGCAGGGTGGACGTGTGGGGCTGGATGTGTCCCCAAGCCTGGCAGGGATATGGAACCTGGATGGATGGAGCTGGGACAGCAGACCCTCTCCTGGCCCCTCTGATCAACCATCACCTCCCCACAGCAGCCAAAAGCAAGGGATTAGATTATGGCCATACAAGGCCTGGGGAGATAGGGGTGAGTTCTTGTAGCCCGGCTGGATTTGGGCAGCCCTTTGGCTCCCAACCAGATTCCAGCCGGCAGCAGTGACGCAGCGCATTGGCTTCCCAGCCTGGCTCACTCCCTTCCAGGCACTGCCTCCCGGGCACGCTGGGTTATGTCATGAGCTGCCCTCACCTCCTCTCTGGCCGGAGCAGTGTGGGATCAGGCACTGGCCCATGGACCATGGCACCCCACTGCTGTTTGCACCCAAGGTGGTGCCAACCTACACAGCCTACGCTGGGGCAAAGCACAGTCCCATGCCCTGTGCTCTTGTTGGGCATGGGGCAGCATTGTTCAACCCTTCTCCTTGTCGATTAAGGCCATGTATAGGCTTCTTAATGAGCTTTCTGGCTTGCAGAAATCCTGCTTTCCATTGATTCGACATCCCTTGATCCTACACAAACCAGAGTCAAGACACAAGTACTGGTCTGTGCCCACCTTAACTCTGGTTTCTTAAAGTGGGCAAATGCAACAGCCCTGCCAGAGCATGTCCGAATAGTGCTGGGGGAGAAGGCAAGAGGGTCTTGTCCCTGAGCCCTACCCTCCCTCCCAGTCCCTTTCCCTTCCCTCCCATGAAGGTGGGAGCTGGCAGGGAGACCTGGCCCCGTGCATAGTGATGCTGAGCGGCCCTGGCAAACAGTCCTCACTCATCCATGGATCAACCCAAGTGCCAGATGATGCCATCTCCAGCACCGCACCAGGGTCCTCATCTTCCCTCTGCATGCTGAAGGAACCTCTCTTTCCTAGAGAGGAAAGAGGATGGAGCCTGCACTTAGTGGTAGAAGCTCCATGTGGATGCCTGCCCATGCATGGCCAGCCCCGGTGGCTCTGTCCTGGCGACCAGGAGGGCACCAGGAGCTGGTGTTGGGCAGTACCATGCTTACAAGGAAAACACGTTTAAAGATGTTAAAACCAGCAGTGGCTGGTTCCCTCCTCAGGACTCATCATTGCTTTCCGGGGTCACAAAAGAGTTGCTGGGCTGGTAGGTGAGAGGGCTCGGCCATCCCTTGATGGCACTGCTGGTGTCAGGCTTGGCATTGTGGAAGCAGACAGAGATAGATGGAGCCCGCAGCATCTCCACCATGAGTTGGGTAACTCCTGGCCAGGCAGTGACGCCAAGGACCAAGGGGTGGGGGCAAGCAGTTTCGGTCGGGGCAAGAGCAGAGGCACCCAAACCAGTGATTACCTTCGCCCTGAGCTGCTAAGTGGAGGAAGTCTGTGATTAGTTGACACTTCCAGCCAGGCTTTGGAAATTCAGCTGGAACAGGGAGTGGATGACAGCTGCTTTATTCACTGCTGATATATAAAACTGGAAACACGGTGTCCAGGTACTGTATCAGCATCCTCCGGTGGTGGGCGACAAAAGGGACAGTGATGAATATTGCAGCGAGGCCTCGGGGTGTTCATGGGTAAGGGTAGGTTTTGGTGCTGTGACTTCAGGCCCTGGGCAGGGGTGTCCGAGGGCTCAGGGATGGGGTTTGTGCTGGGTTTGGTTTTCACGTGCAATTGGCTTTGAACCTGCACCAGCCACTGCTGAGGGTCTTACCTGGCCCCTGCAGCTTTGGGCAGGCAGGGGCTTGCACCCAGGGCTTGTCACTGGGCTTTGGGGTTCTTGTGTTTGCAGATGGCTACTGGAAAGGGAAGAAGGAAGGTGGCTGCGCTCCCCTGCGTGGCATAACCCTTACCAACCCCACACAAAGGAGAGCATCTGCATGAGCAGCCCCAAGGTCCATATCTGCTCTGCAAATGAGGGATGCTCGTGGTCCATCCCTGTGGTACAGCTGCATGTTTGCCTGGCCATGTGGCCCCTAAAGCTTGCAGCACGGAGGGCCTAAGCCAGTGAGGCTAGCAGGTAAAACCCTTCTCCCCCTGGAGAGCAGCATCCATCTGAAGGTCAAACAGGGATGAGAAAAGTATGGCATCAATGCAAAGTATGATATGAATGACAGTGGGTTTGTGGGATTTGCACTCTTTCTGGCTCTGCAACGCTCTTTGTGGGGCTCTGCCACCCAGCCACTTCCCTCTTGGGGTGCCAGGTAATGCAAGGTGACATTGGACCAACGCAGATCCTGGACAAGACCATCAGCCTCCATCCACAGCGCCTCCCCTGCAGCCGTGCACAACCCAGGACAGGGCAGCACAGCTTTGCCTGCCCCGTCTCACCGCCATCCGGTCCGTGCCCGCTGCCTGGCACAAAGAGATCTCCCAGATTAGCCCGTGCCAGGATCCAGCTTCTTCCCGGAGCTGCTGAGTGCGAGTGAGGAGTTTCCCATCACCCATGGCCATGTGTGCCCTGCAAACAGCGGGGCTTCCGGGGGGGGAGGTATTTATTTAGGGTTAAAAGCATGACATTGCACGTCCCGGCAGGGCTGGGAGCATACAGCCTACCAAACACCCTTGGATAGACCTGGCATCTCGCCGGCCCCATCCCAGCCTGGCACCGCCGGAGCTCCGAGGGAGGCTGTGACTGCCCCTGGAAAAGGACTTTGCCCCCCATGGGCCGCGGCTCGGTGGCTCTGCCACCCCATGGACCCACTGAGAGCTCCTTTCCCTGGCACGGGGATGAGGCTGGGTGTCGCTTTTTGGGAGCCCAGGGCTGAGCACCCCGTGCTTTGGAATAGCGAGCGAGAGCAGCGTTCCGCGGAGCTGCGACTCCCTCTGGTGCCTGCCCCGAGGCTCCCGGGCTCATCCCTTCCCTCTTCCCGCAGCCCCGTTATGGAGGGTTTGGGGTGCCCTGCCTGGCAGTACCGGGGTGGGGTTTGAGTGGGGACCGGTGCCCAACTCCCGCCTTGGCAGCAGCCCTGGGAGCCGCTCGGCTGCGGAGCAGGGGATGCGCCAGGAGCTATGGGGCCAGGGCCTGGATTTGGGGAGATAAAGCTGCTCTGGGGGGGCACAGAGATGCTCTGGGGGGGATGGAGGCAGGGCTTTGCTGCAGATGGAGCTCCTCGCTCTCCCGCCGGCCTGCAGCAGGGGTGGGATGAAGTGGGATGAAGTGTTATTCACGGCAATTTTCTCCTTCTTGAGGTGTCTGCCAGACCCTGAAAGGAAAAGAGGCCGGTGGGGAGGGGATGGTGGTGATTAGTGTCTCATCAAGTTAATTACCCAAATGTGCTTGGCCTGAGAGAGGAGGGGGAAGCCCCACCTAACCCCAGCTATTAAACAAGCAAATCTCGGCAGCCTCAGTGATGCTAGGGACCAGGGGATGGTGGGTTTGGGGTGTCCGGCTGCGGCAGCTGGGGGAGGGAAGAGCTGGTGGTGCCCCACTGCCAGCCCCTGCAGTCTGCTCCTTCCTCTGCTGGGGGAGGAGGATGAAGGGGAGGGTGTGCAGTGGATGCGATGGCTTCAAAGGGAACTCTGCCCCCCCTTTATCACAGCACTGGGGTGCAAATACTGCAACTTTTGCTAACATCTCCTGCATTTGGGGCTGGAAATGGTCCCTTTGGGGACTGCAGTGGGCTTTGCCCCTGGGGGGATCGGGGGGAGGGCTTAGGGCTGTTGGGTGCATGTGTACCATTGTGCTGTGCTACAATGACCCATTTTCCTTCCTTTGGGAGCAGTGACATGGGAGGATATTGCTGGGGGCCAGGTTTGTCCTTTCTAGGTGCCAATTTTGGCTGGGCTTGGTCCTGAGGGCTGAAGGTTGGATGAGGACTGTGGTGTGGGACTGATTCTTGGGGCTGGCAGCTTCCTATGGAGGTGCTCATGGGTCTCTTGTGGTGCCCATGGAGATGAATACGCACAGGATCAGCAGCTGCTGACAAGAGCTCGCTGTATGCGGATTACACTGATCCCCTCCAGCCTCCCTGCTGTGTGCCCAAGGATTTCTGAGTCTTTAGTGTGTTTTTCCTGCTAAATTGGAGGTGTTTGTGTCCACAGTGCAAGGGCCAAGTGAGCTTTTGCTTTCATCCCTAAAACAGCTGGGTCAGTGGGGTTGCATGGCTTGGCCTGTGCATGGTGCAAAATCAGATGTAAACCGGGGGTCAAAAGGCTCTTTTGGAAATGGAGCTCTGCAAGGCAGAAAATAATCAGATTTGGGGCTCTAGCTCTGAATCTGTTGGCTTTCCTTATGGCTTTGTTCTTGTTACTGCTGCTTTCCTATGAGCATTGTGACTCCCACCTTCACTGGAGCCCAAAGGAAGAGGCTCTTATGGGTTCAGTGCTTTCCCCTGAAGCCAAAATGGCATCTCAAGGGAAGGTGTCCCTGCCTGTGGCTGGGGGATGGAACTGGATGAGCTTTAAGATCCCTTCCAACCCAAACCATTCTATGGGCTGTGATCCCGGTGGCAGCAGGGGTATGAACCATGCCATGTGCCTGCCTCTGCCTGTGCACACCAGCACGCTCACTGCTGCCTCTGTGGGATCCTTGATGGCTCATGCTGCTCTTGGATATGGGGTTGATCCCCATCTCCTCCTCCTTGGCCAACACCACATAACCAGTTCTGCTCTGTTCTGCGCTAGTGCAATGGCAGCTCCACCACTGCTCACCTTTGACACCCATGGTGTGATGAAGGTAATGGAGGCATCATTCAGGAGCGGACCCAGCAGCCCCATCCGATGCACCCTTTGTGCCTGGCACCCACCTTCCTCTGGCCTGGCAGCATCCACGGGTGCTCTCCCGTCTGTGGGCTTCCCTTGCTGTGTATCAGAATGAATCACTGGCCTGGCTGAGCTTTGGATGCTGCTGTAATTTGTGGCTCTGGAAATAATCTTTCATAATAGAAGCTTTTACAGTAAATGAAGCCTCAGCTTCATTTGCAGCAGATGTGATTTTCTTTAATTGTTGTTAATTTTTTTCCCAGGATATGATGACAATCCCTGGGGATTGGTGCAACCTGGATGTGAGGTTTGCTTCCCTGCAAGGGGCTGCAGCGATGTGGTGTTACGGGAGGTGCTGAGCCTGTCCCAGTTTGGGGCTGGGGTACCCCAGCAATGGGTATAGCCTTGTCTATGGGTTTGCTAGGGGTCAGTGCTCATCAGTGTTTTGGGGGTCAGTTGAACTGATGGGGGGGTTTGATAGGGAGAAATAACAAAGCAAGAACAAATCCAGTGCCACTGCATAAAGTGATGTGGGTTTAACCTTCCTCCATAGAGAAATGGAGCTCAAGGGGTCCCAGTCTTTTGGGGTTCCTGCACTGTGTTAAGTAGGAGGCATGATGGAAAAGGGAGGAAATTCTTAGGGCATTGCTGAGAACAGCCTGGAAGAGGGACCCTGTGGGATCGGGGCTGGGTGCCAGGCACAAATCTGGGGTGACCTGGTCCCTGTAAGATGCTCCCCCCCCAGGCACAGAGGATTGTGCTGTGCAGCTCCGCAGCAGCAGCAGTGTGCGCAGGCAGGAGCCAGGCAGCCGTGCGCTGCAGCCTCCTCCTTGCTGGGAAAAAGGCCGGTTTCCCCCCCAAAAAACAGCTCCCTCATGGGACAGGCACCGTTTGCAGCCGCTCCCCGGCAGAAGCGAAACCCAATCCCCGTCCTCAGCGCTCCGCTTGGGTTTCTCAGGGCTATTTCTAGCACTTGGCTCCTTCTCCTCCAGCGTTTCCAATGCCTCTCTCCATCTTTTTTCCACTCCTCCGCTGCCCCCGTCTCCCCCCATGACCTCGGCCCAGTGTCCTCCCCATGGCCCCACCGCGGTGGCAGCTCCCCAAAAGGGGCTTCCAAGGCGGGTTATTGCCAGTGGCTCATCTGCATCCGCCCTCCTCCCGGTCCTCCCCTGCTCCTCCCTTCTCCAAATCGCTGCCGTACGACACCGCCGGTGCGCGGGGCTGCGCGGCCGCCCAGCAACGGCCGGCACCGGGGGAGCCACCGCGCCGGGGGTTGGCGTGAGTAGGGGGCTGCGGTGGCGGGGGTGTCCCCAGGGGGGAGGCCGGGTGGCTCCGGCTGTCACCGCTGCCTTGTGTCCTGCCGGGAGTGTTGGGTTTTGCCATCCCTGTCCTTCCCGTGTCCTTCAGCGGGAGCCCATCGGCACCGGGGCAGGGTGCTGTGGGTGCTACCCTGTGTGTGGCTTCTGCTCGGCAGGGAGATGCCGCTGGAGGATGGGGATGCAGCGAGGCAGAGGGGCCAGTGGGTCAATGGCAAGGTCAGTGGTACCCCGTGGCTTGGGGAAACAGGGGACCCGCTGCTCCAGGACACGACAGCACCCGATGGCAGCAGGACGGAGCCAACACTGGGTGACAAGAACGTGGCTCCCAAGGGGGCCCTGCAGCAAGCAGGGCGGCGTGAAGAAGCCTTGATGACTGAGCTCTCGGAGCTGGTGCAGAAGGTGGTGAAGAGCAGCAGCTGGTGGGAACGGCACGGGGTGGACATCAGCATCCTCGGCTGCAGCTTCCTCCTGCTCCCAGCAGGTAATCCAGCTCAGCCCCCCCATATCATAGCCAGGGGGGTCCTGATGCCTTCTCCGCGTGGCTTTTGCACTGCTGGTACCACTTGGTGCTGGAAGCTGTTATTAAACCTGAAATAAAGCTTCAATAACCCCTTTACCCTGTGCTATGGGGTACCCTGACCCCATTGGGAACCCACAGTGGGTGATGGTGCTATCCAAGGTACAGCCTGGGGTGAGGGGATGATGCCCTGCAGATGGGCACAGGGCAGGATTGGTGTGCTCCATCCATGTCCTGCCATGGAGCAGGGAAACCCTGATGGGTTTGGTGACAATAGCCCTGGCTGTGGTGGGTGCAGGGGGATGTGGTTGAGCACAGGGCTCCAGCAGCATGGTTGGGAAGCTGCAGCTGGTACCTCCTCTTGCTTTGAACTCATGGGGATGCTGAAGCCGGCAAAGTTGTGTGTGCCATGCCATCACGACATGATGGTGAGCGTGGCTGATCCAGGTGTGCAGGGTGGTGTGGGAGGAAGCTTTCAGGCAGTTTAAATACCTGTACCTATGTCTGAAAAACAGGTTTAGGGCTGTGGCTGGCTTGTTTGGGTGTAGCAGCACCTCTGCCCCGGCTCAGAGGTGAGCAGGGCAGCAGCACATGTGCGTGCCCAAGCTCCTGCCCAGCTGGTTTCTCCACAGGGTTCCTGTGCCTGCGGTCAGCCCAGGCTATCCCTTTCCTGGCTGGTGTCCTCACCCTTGGCGTGGTGCATCATACCCTGACAGTGAAGGGCAGCCACCTGGCCAGCCACAATGCCTTGACCGAGTCCAAGTCCTGGGGCAAAGTGTGGGCCATCTTCTTCATTGAGGTGAGCAGGGCTGTGGGGTTTGGGTCCCCCCACATCCCCATCATCTCCTTGCCAGCATCTCAAATCCTTCAGGATCAGCCACCTTCTTTTCCAGCCTGGTTTGGAGCCTGTGGAGTGCAGAGCATCCCCTCTGGGTTCCTCTCCCATGACCCCAACCCTGGTGCTGTGGCTGTAGGCATCTCCTCTCCTTTCTCTTCCCTCCCAGCTCTGCTCAGCGTTCACAGTCGAGCAGGCCACTTACAACCATGTGAAGATCCACCATGGCTACACCAACGTCATCGGCCTGGGGGACTCCAGCACATGGAAGCTTCCTTTCCTGAACCGCTACGTCTACATGTTCATCGCGCCTCTCGCGGTGCCCATCTTAACCCCTCTGGTTGCACTTGGTACGTGTCCCAACCACCTTGGGATGGGGTGCTGGGTATGGTGAGCTTGTTACTGAGCAGGTCTCACCCTACCAAAGGGTCCTGACTTGTTCGGAGCCATCAGGGTAACTATGCAAACCCATGGTGGGATACAGGGCTGCAGCAAAGGCAGACGATGCTGCACTTGCTCCGGGGAATGCATCTGCTGGTGCTCAGAAACACTTCACATTTTCCTATGTTGGATGTTGAAAGCTCTGGCAAAGGCCATCGTGAGCCTGAATCACCCCAAATTTGCTCTCCTTTAATTCAGCCCCTTGGCTGTAGCACAGTTTGGTGTTATACCTTGGTCTCTCGTGAGAGCATTGATTGCATGGGGTGTGTTTGATGACTGTGTTTGATTGTGGGGCTGGGAAGCAACAAGCTTGGGCAGACAAAGTGGTGGCACAGAGGAAATGATAGTGCCAGGAAATGATCATGGAGAAGAGGCTGAGGAAGCCCAGCCCCCTTGGTTGAACAGCTGTGGGCAATGCCACAAGCATGGACAATGACTTGGCACGTTGTAAGACATGAAGATGCATCCCAGTCCCTGTGTGGTGTTGCACAGCTGGACCCTCAGCCTGTCCTGGAGACCCAAAAACCAGGCTGGGGGTGTCAGGCCAGTGTGGATGATGGGGAAGGGGAGATGGAGGGTGGCATGAGCTGTAGGGTTATCGGAACACAGCTTGGTTGCTGGAGCAGCAGTGGTGGCAGGAAGGGTCAGCTCCTCTCCCATGTGGTGCTTCTTCCCTATGCAGATTTGTTGAGGAATGTGGAGTGGAAAGCAGCTCTCCGGACCCTCTGCTGCATGTCTCTGGGTCTCTACTGCCATTACTGGCTGCTGCTCCACGTCTCGGGCTTCCAGTCGCCGTGGTCCGCCCTGCTCTGCATGCTGCTCACCCGCTCTCTCCTGGCCCATCCCTACATCCACGTCAACATATTCCAGGTAGAGACCTGAGGCTCCAGGATGTCCTGATGGTGCTGGGGATGCGTCAGACTCCACTGGTGACACAGCCCTGACACTGCTGGGTAAAGCTTGGTTGTCACCTCTCTTGTGCCGATGTCGTCATGGGGAGGGTCAGGCTGGTGGTGCTGGGGTTGGAGAACATAAGGGCAGATGGGTGAACATGGGGCATGAGGGTCACCTTCATGCTCTCGTATGGCCAGAGCTACGGTTGGCCCTGATGGGTCCGGGGGGGGGTGTTGGGTGCTGTGGGGTGCCCACGCTGCCTCTCCCGCAGCACATCGGGCTCCCCATGTTCGCGGCCGATCGGAAGCCCAAGCGGATCCAGCTCATGAGCCTGGGTGTGCTCAACCTGCCCCGCAACGCGCTGCTCGACTGGTCCTTCGGCCACTCGCTCATCAGCTGCCACGTGGAGCATCACCTCTTCCCCAGCCTCTCCGACAACATGTGCCTCAAGGTGAGACAGCCCATGGCGTGGATGAAGGTTGCACCAACCATGTAGATGAGGCCCTCGGTGGCACGGGTTAGTGAGGTCTTGGCAGTCCTGAGGTAACGCTTGGGCTTGATGATCTTAGAGGTCTTTTCCAACTTAATCGATTCCATGATTCCCTCTGTTCCTACTCCCATTTCTCCTGGTTTTCCACTCCTTGCCTCTTCCCCTGCTCCCAGTTCCAGCCTGCAGCAGCCAACCCACGGTCTGGGATCCTCCCAGCTCTTCCCTTGGGGAAAGCATCTCCATTACTGCTCAGTCTGGCTTTTGGTTCAGATGAAGTCCAGGCAAACCTCCCCTAATCTTGGTTTTTGCTCTTACCTCTTGCTCTGAGGTGTGGGGTGTATTCAAACTGACACTGCCTCAGCCCTGGGGGATTCCAAGGCAGGTCCATGTGCCGCCCTTCAGCATGGGATGTCCACTCATTCAATGCCGTGCACTTGCTTTCAGTCTCAGGTTGGGGGGAAAAACAGAAGTAATAGTGAATAGACAGATCAGGAGCACTATGGGCTTTAGGTTGTGCCCTTCTTTGAGTTCGTGGGGCTGGCAGGACCTGCTCCCCATAGAGGTGTGTTGCAGGGAAGGGGTAATTAAGCTGGTGGCAGCCTCCCAGCCCCGGTGCTGAGCTGCTGTGTGGGCACCTGAGGATAACCATGGGTGTAAGTGATGAGCATGTATGGGTGGCCCTCATTAAAAGCCTCATTAGGAGATCTCTCCTAATCCCGAGCCCTACAAAGGTGTTTTGCCAGGGTGAAGTCCCTGGGTTGCTTTAACAGGAAAACGCCTTCCTCTTAATCCTCATGGCTGGTGCTGCCTTCTCCAGCCCTGTTTTGGTAATGTGGGATGGGTTTTATGAGCACCTTATGGAAGCTCAGCCTGGGAACCTTGTACAGCCTGTATAGGGATGACTTTGCCTTTGCAGATCAAACCCATCGTCTCCCAGTACCTGAAGCAGAAGAAGCTGCCATACAATGAGGACACCTACACCTCCAGGCTCCGTCTCTTCCTCCAGAGATACGAGGAGCTCATGGTCCACGCTCCCCCCATAACGGAGCTGGTGGGCATCCAGTGAGGATGGGACCCCAGGACTCTGGGATGTTTCCTGCAGGGACTTGTGACAGCGATGGCTTTAGCAGGATTGGGGCAACACAAACGCCTCCATAAAGCCATCATGTAGGAAACATTTCCCCCCTATATCTTGCTTTTGGCTTGATAATGATGCACGGAGCCCCTGCAGGAGCAGAGCCAGGAAGTGCATCTCCAGGGACAGGAAAAAGGGGGTATCCCCAGTTATTCCCAGCCAGGGCTTAGTTTTATCCACTCTGCTTTCATGCTTGGGGAGAGGAAACCTCTTGTCTGCTGGCTGTGGCCTCCCTGCAACAGGACCATAGGAGATGCAGCGCTGTGTCCAGTGCATCCGGAGCTTGTTCCACGAGGATCTGTAGGATGGAGCTGCAAATGTGTGGTTGGAGGCTCAGGGAAGGGCTTGGATTATGGGGAGGGGGTTGGTCACTGCTGCCTGCGCTTTGCAAGGCTCTGGGGTGAATCAGTCCCTTCTAGGAACAATGATTTGGCAAATTCAGCCTTAAAACTTTGAGATGGAGCTTCTTTGTTATTGGGGTTTGCTGCTGGAGCAAGTCTACTGGTATCCAGTGGTACTCAAAGGTGGGGAAAAGACTCTCACCCTGTGCAGGGGCATCTTCAGACCCAGCGGAGAAGGGTCCTCATGTGGATGCTGTGACACAGGGCTGGAGCTGGGATGGCTGTGGTATGTCCCTGTGTAGCAGATGCAGACTTGGGGGCAGGGAAAGCTGCCCTTGGATCTGTCCAGTGTGACCCTTTTGGCATCAGGAATAGGGAATTACTGATTTATCCTGGGCTGAGACCCAGGGGATGCTGATGCCCTGCGCTGATGGCATTGCTGTGTCACCCCTCACTGGCCCCATGCAGGGTTTATTGATCCAGGATGTTGTGAAACGTCCAAAGGGCGAATCTTTGCCCTTTGAGCATGGGTTATCCTGGGTGTGTAGGCTGGGGAGAAACAGGGGGGCTGGACCAAATGGCCCAAGTGCTTGAGGGGATCACCCAGGGCTCAGGGATGGCTTACACACACACACACCCCCCCCCCCCCCCCCGAGCCCTCATGATTAGTTTCTTAATTAAGCTAAATTAAGAGTGCCCCAGCAAAGAAGGGGATGCATTAGCAGTGCTTTCAGTTGGGATAATCTCAGCCCCATGTGTTTTGTGGGTACAAAGCGCTCTTTCTCTTTCCCTGTTGCAAAGAAATTGGTCCCAAAATGTTTCTAAGCACTGGAGGGAGCAACAGCCCTTTCCAGGGCTGGATTTCGTGGCTGTTGTTTAACGCAGTGCCATCTAAAGGCAAATGCTCGCAGGTCCTTCAGCCAGCCGGGGATGTGATTCGGGAGATATGGGGATTATTCCCTGTCAGAAGAGGCAGATACAGCGGAGGCTAATGGGGAACCTGTGCTCAGAACCTTCCAAATTCCTGCCTCAAAATATGCCTCAGATTCAAACTCGGCTCTTCTTGTGGGTGATATCAGTGATGATATTTGGAATGGAGCCTCCAGCCTCGCCTCTCTGGGCAGGGGTTGGCAATTGCTGTGTTGAGCTGAGGCTGGGGGCTTGGGAAAGAGACTTTAAAGCTGTTGGAAATCCTGGTCCTCCCTGCACCCCCCCCCGCCCCCGAAGGAGTGGGTGCAGGTGGGGTACGTGCCCAGCTGCTGTTCTCAGCACGCAGAAATCCATGAACTAATTCTCAAATCCATGCGCAAAGCATGTGGGGTTTATGACCCTTATTAAAACCAGCTTCTAGCTGTACACTCCTCTTGGTGTTAATTGCTTTTAAAAAGCCCCATTAATGCTCGCCTGCGTGCTTTGGCATCTGTCCCACCGAGATGCTTTTCCTGCCTGGTGTATCGCACAGGGGCTGAAGAAGGTCTGGGTCTTTCTGCATGGCAACGGTGAGTAGTTCTATTTGGAATGACCCAAGTGATGGGATTAAGGAGGAAATAAAGTAGGGACAGTGGGGAGGCTGGGGCAGGGGCTTTGGCACTAACGCTTTATCCTTTATTGAGGGGATGCTGTGGGTTTCACTGTGAGAGAGGCTGACGGCTGCACGGGGGGGGAGGATTAATCAGTCTGAGCTGCTGTTTTCCGCCGGAGACCTCCGCAGTTAATCACTCTTGGCAATTAAAGGGCGCTCGCAATTAGCAGCCGCAGGGATGCTACTGCCCCGGGCAGCAGGCAGAGTACCGCGGAGGCTTCGCCATAGAGAGCGGTGGCGAGGGCGACCACTAGACAACCTCTCCTTCTCTAGCTCTATGGTATTTCCCATTTCCGGACAGCCGTAGCGGCAACGGCATGCTGCCATTGGCTGAGGGTGAGCGGGGGCGTGGCCACGTGGCGATGTGTGGGCGGGGTTATGCTAATCAATCCGTGGTCTCGGTTCGTGATTGGTCTGCTGGGAGGAGGGGCGGGGCCAGCGGTGGCGGGGATGGGACCGAGCGGTGCGTGCTGGAGGCGCGGCGGCGGCGGCGTCCCGGGCGGTGAGGGGCGGGGCCAGCGTGTCCCGGGACCGGGGGTACCGGTACAACGGGGGCTGCGGGAGCAGGGACCGGGTGAACCGCGGCCGAGCGGCTGCGGGAGCCGGGAGCGGCAGCGCCGTGCTCCAGCCCTGGAGGAGGGAGGGAGGGGTGCGGGACCGGAATCCTCCGGTGCACGGGGTCCCGGTTGCGGCGCCTCCTGCCGCCAGCTGCCCCCCCCGTCCCCACCGGGCCCGGCTCCGCCGTCAGCACCAAGGCCACGGGCTTGGCCGAGCGCGGGGGCCGCAGCCTTGACCCCCCCCGCCAAGTGTTTCCGCCTCGCACCGGGGGTACTTAAACCGCGGGCGGCCGCCGGCACCGGCTGCACACGATGGCTGCGGCGGGGGGACGAGCCCCGCTGGGTCCGTGCTGGGCGCTAGGGGAGGGCGATGCTGGGCTGGGGTCAGCCCGTCCCGCACGTCGCATCCTCTCTGTCCTTTCCCCCTCCAGGCCTCCGGCGATGGCTGTGCTCGGCTGCCGCGGCTCCCCGGGTCTGCGTGGTGGGCAGCGGGCCCGCGGGCTTCTACACGGCTCAGCACATCCTGAAGGTACCAGGGTAGGGCTTTGGTGGGGGGTGAGGATATGAGGGGGGTCTGCAGGCTGCTGGGCTTGAAGCACGGTGGGGAGGCAGGTCGGTGAGGTTGGGGGGGTGCTTGGGGCAGCCCAGACCCTACAGAGTCCTCCTGAGCCCCTTTTAGGTGCTGCTGCCTCCATCCCTGCCCTGCCCCTGGGCCAGACCCAAGCCATGATGCTGTGAGTTCAGCTTAAGTGGTTTCTATAGAATTGGAGATCTGCCTGCTTGTAGCTGTTGTCACCCAATAGGGATGACATTAACCATGTGTTAGCATGCAGAACCTGCCTCCTCGTCCCCACCTGAGTTAAGACATGCAGGTCACCCCTTCCCTGGCATCTGTGAAGGTTTTTAGTGCTTTGGGCACTCAGGTTTCTGATGGGAAATGAGACCTGAGCACAAAACTGTTGGCACTGAGCAGAGATGCAGCAGCTGAACCCCGTCATTAAACTGCTGTGTTGTCTCCAGTTGTGTTGGATAATAGCTGTTACTGAGCCTCAGGGACACATTTCAGGGCTGCTTAATCCCCGAGTCAGACTCAAAATATGAGATAACAAAAGCCTTGCAGCAGAGCATCTCTCTGCAGCTCTGACCTCTGCCGAGGGCTGGCAGACAGCCTGGGGTCCACCAGCACCCAGTGCTGGCTGCTTCCCACCCGGTGTGGGGGCTCCTTGTCAGCCCCCCCGGTACTGGGTAGCTGCTGGGTTAGTGTGGAAGGGGAGCTGTGGGGTGGGCAAGAGGATGGAGCCCCTCGTGAGATGTGCTTGATGGTGGTTAAGGTCACTCTTTACTACACCTTGTGATCTGAGCTGGCAGTACCAGGTACAGCATCATCCTGTGTGTGGAAGGGTCCAGAAGAGGCAGTTGCTGGCGGTGGATCTTGGTGCTGGATCTTCCTCCTGCCTTGTGTCTTCCCCAGCAGCAAAGCCTTGTGTGTCCCTCTGGAGCTGCTGGGCTCATGTGGCCTTTCTGTCCTCATCCTTTAACCATGACTTCCTTCTGCAGCACCATGGTGGGGCACAAGTGGACATCTACGAAAAGCTGCCTGTTCCCTTTGGGCTCGTCCGGTTTGGGGTGGCCCCAGATCACCCTGAAGTCAAGGTTGGTGCTGGCTTCCTCCCCTTGCCAATGCGGTGCAACATGATGGTGGTGGGTGCAGGCAAGGCATTTGGGAGCAGAGATCTGCTGTTGGGGGTGATGGAGTTGGGCTGTAGGAGGAGTGGACATAAAGGTGTGGGTCTGGGGCAGTGTCTGCAGTGTGCTGCTATCCATCCTGTTACCAGGCTGAGCCCAGTTGGAGCTGCAGAGGAAGGAGTGCTTTTGTTCTGGAGCCCTGATTGCTCTGAAGAAAAGGGTTTGGGCACCATCCTGCCCTGTGCCCTCTCACTGGGGTGGGGTTGAGATGAGAGGCTGGCAGAGGAGGGCTGGCAGGCAGCACCCTCAATGGAAGGGGTTGTTTGGTTGGACTCCCTTGCAAGCACTACCTTGGAGAAGCAGTTTTCTCCTACAGTGAGCTTACTCAGCAGTGCCAAAGGCATTGGAGGGGCCCTGTCCTCCTGCAGAAGATGGATTTTCCACTCCACACAGGGTGATGGAAAAAGCGAGCGCCAAGTCCCAGCCTGTGCTTATCTGCCCCTGAGTTATCTGCGGCTGGTGTTAGATAAGAGCCTCAGAATAACTGCCTGGGCGAGGGGGTGACGCATCTCAAGGCCAGGGGGAGAGGAGCAGGCCTTGGCCCCTGGGCCTCGCACGTAACTCCCTGGTGCTTGTTTGGTGTGTGCAGAACGTGATCAACACCTTCACGCAGACGGCGCGCTCGGGGCGCTGCTCCTACCACGGCAACGTCAGCGTGGGCAGGGACGTGACGGTGGCAGAGCTGCAGCAGGCATACCACGCCGTGGTGCTGGTGGGTACCACGGCCTGTGCTCATGGGGAAGGTTCTGTGGGGTTATTGCACTCTGGGGTCTTGGGATCAGGGTTTGGGTGAGGTGTTTCTGGGTGCTTTATCACCATGGTGGACTGTGCCCGTGCCTGGGACAGCTCAAGCTGGGGGCATGTGTTAGAGCGTGGCATCAAATACAGGTCTCTGAGACCCTGCTGTGTGAGGCAGTGATTGAGGAACCTCTTCCGTGCGATGGCCAGTACCTATTTCAGCCCAACATGGATTTGTCCATCCTGTTCAGTCCTTGTTGTGCTCTGCCTTGGCCCAAGGAGGTCAAATTTGGCTCTGGAGCCCATGGGGATGGGGTGGCTGAAACATCTGTGCTTGGGCTGTGTTTAGCTCCTCCATTCAGTATCCCAGCCCCTGGAGGGGTTTGCAGTGGTGCAGTGTCCCTGGCAGCAGCTGGAAAAGGAGGTTTGTGGTTTGGTATCACCCCTTGCACACGGTGACATCTCTGACCATGTCCCTTCCTTCCTCAGAGTTATGGTGCTGAAGATAACCGGGTCCTGGGCATCCCAGGGGAGAACCTCTCTGGTGTCTATTCAGCCCGAGCATTTGTGGGCTGGTACAACGGGCTGCCGGAGAACCAGGATGTGAGTACAGCCAACATCCCTGCCCTTCCTCCCCATCCTGCGTCCAAATACAGGCATTCAGCTCCAGATTAAGTCCTGAAAGGCCTGCAATTGGAAAAGATTAGCAGGCATCACGTTAAATCCTTCTTAGATGGTAGAAATGTGAACACTTTGCACATCAGTGAGAGCGGATTAGCTGGCTCTGGAGGTTGGCAGCGCATTTTGGCTGGGCCAGATGGGAACCTGGGGGTGTGATGCTGTGCTTTGACCTGGGGAGGTTTTCTTGGCTGAGAACAGCTCCTTCTCCCAGAGATGCCATCATAGGAAGAAGGGGAGAAGGTTGGTTGGGGTACCTGGAGCTGCTGTTTTGCTGTGTCTGCTTGGGGAGGAGGCTCGTGAGGAGTTTCCCTATTCTTTTTTGGGGAAAAGAGGGGCAGAAGGGAATTTGGGTGGTGGGAGCAGGTCTGAGGCCATCATGCTCACAGCTGGGTCTGTCTTGGCAGCTGAATCCTGACCTGAGCTGTGAGACAGCGCTGATTCTGGGTCATGGCAACGTGGCTCTGGATATTGCCCGGATTCTCCTGTCCCCACTGCAGCTCCTCAGGGTGAGTCCCAGGGACAAAGGCAGCCCAGGGCCCACATTCACTCCCTGCTGGATGGTTGCTGCTTCCCACCCATCTCAGCAGGACCTCAGGCTCTCCTCTCTTTGGGATCTTTCCTTTGGGGTGGGTGCTCCCCATGGATTCACAGTCCATAGCAGTGATCCAAGGCTCCAGCCGTGCCTTGGGTAACACTGCAGAGTTCTCTGGGTTGATCTGCTGCTACCTAAAATGTTGGCATTTGAGCCTCATCCCTTATGAGAAGCAAAGGAGGAGCTGCTTGCCCTATTCCACCACCAAAGTAGAAGCTTCTCCTGTTGGGATGGGTCTTTTTCTGCTGTAGCTGAGGGCAGCAGCCTGGATTGTGCTGCTAGCACTGGGCACTGTGGTGACTGATCCAAGCTGGTGGACCTCTCCTTCTGCTGCCATGCTCCTTTATGGCTGGGAGCTGGTGTGAGCCAGCTGCTCCATACAGCTGCTGCCCCAGATGTTGGCAGCAAAGGCTCTTCCTCCTAGAGAAATTCCACGAGGTTTCACAATTAAAACTAAATTAAAAAGACCCAACAACAACTTGGGGGTACTTCCAACCAGTGGCTAAAGCCAGCTGGGAAGCAGGGCTGGGAAGGAGTTGGTGCTGGAATCGAGTGCCATGGGGTGCAGGCAATTTAGGAATATTGGTCTGGAATGGTTTATCCTGGTTTCCTGGTGTCCCTCCCATTGTCTTCTCTGGAAAAGATCTTCCTGTGATCTAGATACATGCCCACAGTTGAGCTGGAGCACAGGGTTGCTGCAAGATGCCAACCACTGAGCCCATGCAATGCCTGTGTGTGTGCTCGGAGCTGCCTGGGGTGGGCAGGCAATGACTGAGCTGTGGTTTGCAGTGGGTTTCACCCACGTGCCTGTATATCCTGAGCTGGGAAATCACCCAGCAGCATCTGCAGGCATCCCGCAGTGGAGCTCGCTGGAAGGCTTCCCTCCATTAGCCCCAAGGTTAACCTGCTGGGGTGGATCCCCCGAGGCAAGCTCATGGGGTGCTGGCTCGTTGCCTCTAGTGCATTATGGCCTCGGAAAGCACATTCAGTGATGGGGGACCAGCTGTGCAAATAGCTCTGTGCAATGGGAGATGAGTTGTTTTCAGTCCTTGCCCATCTCTGCATGCACAGCCTGCTTTTCTGCTGATTGTTCACCTTCAGAGGCTGTGCCTTCCCCCCCAGCTCCCTTCGGGTTTGCCTTCATCCCACTCTCCCGTCTCTGTTCTGCAGAAGACAGACATCACTGATGGCTCCTTGGCAGCTCTTGCCTGCAGCAAGGTGAAGCGTGTCTGGCTGGTCGGGAGGAGGGGACCTCTCCAAGTTGCTTTCACTATCAAGGTAAGGCTTGCTTGGGGGTGCTGGAGGGCAGCTGTGTTTCCCAGCACTGAGCCCCAGGCTGCCCATCCCTGGTGGGGAGAGGTGGTCCAGGGATGGGTGAGGAGCCCGGGCATCCTTCCTGCACCCATCTATTAGCTCCTATCCTCACCTACTGGGGAAGGGGGCCTGGGGCTGTTGGGTGACCTCTCAGTGCTGGGGGTAACACCTTCCTGCCTGCAATCCCCAGGAGCTGCGGGAGATGATAAACCTGCCTGGTACCAAGCCTGTGCTGAACCCTGCTGACTTCACAAGCCTCGAGGATGCTGTTAGAGGTGAGGGAGGTGTGCTGCGGTCCTCCTGACGGTGACTCACCTCGACAGGCGAAAGCCAGGAGTGATCTGGAGATGCTCACAATGTGCATCAGAGAAACTCTTGCCTTGTGCTTAATGCATGGTGGCGTTAAGCAAGGTGACTGTGGTGTGGGTCATCCTTAGAGTGCCATGAAGACTAGGCCTGTTTCTCTGTGCAGCCACTTTGCTGCCTGGGAGTCATGCTTATGCTCTGGGTAATGAGGACAGGAGGTTCAGGAGGGCTGGGGGAACCTTGCAGGAGAGATTCCAGGGCTCTTGATTGAAGAACTTTCTGCAAAGCTAAAAGGAAAACACTGAGTTCAAGGGTGCCCAGAGACTTGCTGTTCTCCACAGGCTGCTGCCTCTGAGCACCAGCAAGGTGGGAGAATCACAGGCTTTGATTCATGTGTCCCACTGGCCTCAAGCCTCAGGAGCTCTCCTGATCACTTTGAGTTGCAGTTTGTCATCTTAGAGGTGTCGGATGCCCATCAGTATGGCAAACTCCAAATGGACACTCGTGTACCGCTGACACTGCTTTGGCATGGCTCTGTGCTGTGTCCCATGGGCCTTTTGCCCTAGTTCCCGTCCTGAAGCTCTCTCTTTCTTTCCTCCTAGATGCCCCCAGGCCTAGGAAACGCCTGACTGAGCTGATGATCAAAACGGCCCTGGAGAAGCCAGTGGGGACTGTGTCCCCCCGGGAATGGGGGCTGAAGTTCCAGCGCAGCCCCCAGGAGGTGCTGCCCACTGCTGATGGGAGGCGGGCGAGGGGCGTCCGCATGGCCCTGACCCGCCTGGAGGTACGGGCTTGGTATGGCCTGAGCAGGACACTGCTGCATCCTTCCAGCCCTTGGGAATCATTTGGAGACACCGTTGTCTTCCCTGCCTGGTTGGGTTGGCTCTTGGGGAAGCCAGTACCACCAAGAGCCTTTCCCACTCTAAAGGGAGCTGTTTTCATGCTGCTGCTGCAGAAACACCTTTGGGATCAGGGATGCCAAAGGGGAGTGGAGGAGGCTGTTCTGTATCTGGTGACTGACATTCAGCAGCCTCTTTCTTCCCCTCTCAGGGCTCAGGTGACTCTGCCAAAGCCATCCCTACTGGAGACATGGAGGAGCTGGAGTGTGGGCTGGTGGTCAGCAGCATCGGCTACCGGAGCCTGCCGCTGGACCCGGCAGTGCCCTTCGACACCCAGCGTGGCATCATTCCCAACAGCTCAGGCAGAGTGGAGGGTGTCCCAGGTCTGTATCCACAGGGATGTGGGTGGGACATGTGGAGTGCAGCTGGTGGGATGGGAAGCTCTGTTCACCAAGGGCATGGACACAAGGTGGTTGCATACCTCAATAGGAGAGTGGAAACAGGAAATGAGCTGCCTCTGTCAGTGTTAAGACCTGGCTTGTCCTCAGCTTGTGTTCGGGGGGTCTGGTTTTGTACAAGGGGACTTTACTGGGCCTCGGAGTCTGTTGCTAAAGCAACACAGCCCATAGAGCTGCTTAGTACATCTGCAGGTACACAAACTCCCGTGACAGCACTGACAAAGGGCTGCACTCTTCCCACCACAGCTTGATGTGATGCCCATGGATAGGGAGGATCCATAGCTCCATGCTGAACCGAGCCTAGCTGCTCCGTGTGTCCATGCAGGTCTGTACTGCAGCGGGTGGGTGAAGAGAGGACCCACAGGTGTGATCATCACCACCATGAACGACAGCTTTGACACTGCCCAATCTGTGCTGGAGGATCTCCAGAGAGGGGTGCTGGATGTGTCCACCTCCAGAGAAGGCTTTGGAGCTATGGAGAGCATCCTGCGCAGCCGAGGTCAGTTGTGGGGGGGCTCTGAGCCACTGTAGCAGCCAGCATGAAGGTGTTACAGAGCCAGATTCCTCCTGGGGTCCTGCGGGCCACTTCTGGGAGCAGAGTCTGAGCCATGCAAATGTGCTGTCGTTTCATTGCTCCAGAGCCAAGGGAAAGGGGGATTTGAATTCCATCAAACTCTGTGTCATTGATAAGGTTAATGACCACTTTCTGGTAAAGGGCCATTAAAAGCAGCACAGACCTAGGGTAAAATGTCACTGTTAGCTGCCTAGGCAGTGAGCTATTGCTCTTCAGTGGTTTTCCTGGTAACCCTTCCAAGCAAGTTGGGGGAAAGATTAAAATGCCCAAGAGAGTAATTTGCTGTTGCTGTGTTTAAAGGCATTCAATTAAAGTGTCTGTGTGTGTTGCCTCTTAACTGACTGAGGCTTAACAGTGAACTTGTCCCCTGTGGTGCTGCCATGCTCGCAGTTGTTAACAGCTCGCAAAGCTCTGACTGATCCAGGCTGACTGGAACCTGCCATCCCTCTGCTTGTGGTGTTAGGAATCGTTACTCCTTTGTGAGGCTGAAGTCTGGCGCCGTGTCAGGAAAGGGCAGGCTTCCCTGGCACATCAGGTCCCTGCTGATGGGGAGGTGAGGCTGCACTCGTTTTTACTTGATGAAGTTCTCTCTCCCATCTCTTGCTGTCACTCCAGGGGTCCGTCCTGTTTCCTTCTCGGACTGGGAGAAGATAGATGCTGCTGAAATGGCACGAGGCAAAGCTGCTGGCAAACCCCGAGAGAAGATCGTGGATCTACAGGAGATGCTGCGGATCATCGGTCACTGAAGCACCAGTGATGGGAATGTGGTGCTGGTCCAGCTGGTGCTGTCCTGGGGCAAGGCCGGTGCGTTACAGCATGGCCTAGAGCACGGGGCTTGTGGCTGTGCTGGAGAGGGGACACTCGAGCTTCTCTAGTAATGATGACCTGTGGGCTCCCAAAGTGAATGGCTCAAAGCACCTGAGGCTGCTGGCTGGCCCTGCACCTCTGCAGCCAGCACTCCTGGGGCTGATAATTGTCACTTGTGTCCTTCAAGCATTAATGAATTGGCTGGTGCAGGTAAAGGGAGCCGTGCCCTTGGTGGGAGGCCTGGCCAGGCGCTTTCCCCATGGCAAATGGACAGAGAAACCTCCTTGTGTCTCGCTGCCTCCCCTTTAAGCCTCAAGCCAAATGGCTTCATTGCCTTGCCACTGGTGCCTGAGCAGGCTGCTTTGGGTAATAGTTGGTTTTTAAATAAACCCTTCCAGGAAAGCCAAATGGGAGCTGCTGCTTGAGTCTGGCTTCTTTGTCTGTGATGCCTTCCTCTCGGAGCAGCCAAGCACCGTGTCTCAAGGCAACCAGTTCCCCTCGTGCAGGGAGGGACCGTTTGCTCTCTGCTTGTGAGCTCTAAACAGACAAGAACATTAATTTGCTTTCTGCCTCCTGCAGTTAAGCCCCAGCAGAGCCTGGGTTCTGGATCCTGGGGTGGATTGGGATAACAAGCGTGTAATTGCCTTGTTCTGGATCATGAGGGATCCTGTGTTCGCTGGTACCAGCCGGTGCTGGCTGGTGCAAGCCCTGCCTTGAGCTTTACTTCCCTCACTGGTGTGGTTCTGGTTTTTGGCCCGTGTGGTTTGGAAGCTTATTAAATGCTTCCCTCAGCCCGAATTGACTGCGGTGACGGTGTCAGGTTTTAAGCCAGATTACAAGCCGTGAGCCATAATCTCCTCTTTATCCACAGCACAGGGGCCCTGTCAGCGTGGCCTCCTCCTCTGGCCGCCCTCACCATCCTGCACTCCCCATGGGAGCACTGCAGGGCCCCAGCCGCTCCTCTCTGACCTGTGTAAGTGGTTGTCACTGGCGCCTCTGTGATGGAGGCAAAGGGGAAATCAAAGGTGGTGGGGTTTGTCTCGGGTCCACGCTCAACCTCCATCTCTAAGCCTCTCCTATGGTAGAGAGTTTGTCCACTGGGTGCTGTACACCCACCCCATCTCTGGTCCAGCCTTAGGGGAGGGAGATCTTTCCCTCATCTCCTTTTTTCCCCCCTTTCCTTTTCTATTCCAGTCTCATTTGCGAGCTCATTAAGGAACTCAGGAAATGTGATCCTGGGAACTCGTACGCAAACGAGCAATAAAGCTTTTGTGGAACAGCTGCTTGTGTGATGGGGCTCTCGATACGTCTCGGGGCTGATCTGATGCAGCCTTAACGCTGAGCTCTTGAGCGTTAGGGTAAAGCTCTGGGTTCGGAGGTGAGGAAGCTCCTTGAGAAGGGGGCTGAAGTGATGGGTTTCAGGGCAGGGAGCAGCTCTTTTGGTAGATGGCCCAGCCAGAATCGTCATGGTGAAAGGGTGGTTGTGGCTGAATCAAATCCGTAGGTATCGGGAAGGGATGAGCCAGCTCTTCTGTAGGGTTTTCTTCCACATCACCTTGAATGTTGATGTTGGGTGCTTTTGCAGCCGTCATACAGTCACGGTGCTTGTGCTGCACATGGCAAATGGCTGTTGCCAAACTGGTGATGCTTGCTTCAGCGTAGTTTTGGGGCTGTGGCAGCAGATGAAGGGGAGTGTCTGTCTTTGCTGATCCCAGTGTCCTTGCTCAGCACAGAACCCAGCCAAAGCCCTGGGGTCTATGCTTGGGCTGTGCGGAAGCCATGAGACAATCAAGGTCAGTGAAGGGCAGGGTCTTCACTTCCTTATTCAATACCTCCAGCTTCCCCTTCCTCTGCTGCCTGCATCCTCAGGCCCCAGCCAGGTGTCCCCATCACCATGGATGCTCTCCATCCTGTTCTCTGGGGACCGGGATGCATCCGGCTTCCTCAGGAAGGGCCTTATCCCGGTTGCTGTGTCGTTAGGTGGCGCTGGGAGGCCGGTAATGGGGAGCAAGGGCTGAGTGGGGATGGAGGGGTGACCTGGCACCCCCGGGGGGGGTGACGAAGCTCTGCTTGCCTGGGCCCTCATGGAGCCTGTTCACACTCAGGTTCTGCTTTTAGGTGTGAATAACCCTGTGTTTGCTCCCGGTTATGTCCCCGTTGTAGTGGTCCAAGGGATGAGGGGGCAGCCACCCCTGCGCCCTCCGCTTCCCGAGCAGCCAAAGGGGCATCTCCAAAGCCATTTCCCACCCCAGGAAGGCGATGCTGTGAGTGATACCCGCTTGCTGCTGGAAGGAGGCTGGAAGAGCTGAAAGTCATCACTGCCGGTTCTTAATGTGGACTTCCCTGCTCCAATGAGTTATGGCTCAGCTTAGCCTTAATGAGACTGCACAGAGCTGGTGGAGATCAGCATCTGGTGAGGGCTGGCCTCGAGACCAGCCAAGCAAGGCTGAGCGGTTCCCTCTGCTCTGAGAGGGATGGGTACAGAGCAGAGAGGGCTCGCCACGGTGTGGGGTGGTTGCACAGTAAATGCTGTTCGGTTGGGTCTCTGCAACCTCCTGCTGCTGCTTGGTGCGGCTGTGCCTCGGTTTCCCCGCTCTGCAGAGCTGTGCAGGGGAATTCCTCTGTTACCCCGGGGCTCTGCCTTGCTCCTGCCAGGCAGCTTGGGGTAAGCCAGGGAAGAAGCAGGTCTGAGGCGCCCCACAGGCTCCTGTTGATGCTGCATTTGTTACACCCAGGAGACAAGCGTGGAGGCTCTTGCTGGCTTTGCTAATGGGCTGCCTGATTAACTTGGCCTTTTCAAACGTGCATTTAGAGCCGGTGCTCTGGAAGAAGGGAAAACCCAGCTCCAGCCAGGACTCTGGCAGTGAAGAGCTGTTTAAAAGCCATTTATGCCACCAAGAAAATGATTGGAAAAGCTTTTCCGTGGCATGGCTAGCACGATTCCCCATCCTAAGCGGCCACAGAAGCGGTGTCCGGCTTTACGCCGGCCCCTCACCGCATGATCCATGGAATTGCGGCATCGGAAGCCCAGGTCAGTCCATGTGTGCCGGGGCTTTGCTTGGGAACAGATGGCTCCGGGGTGTGCTGACCTCAGCGCTTTGGCTGAGCACAAGCACCAGCCCCTGCGTGCGCCCGCCCCTCCCGGGCACATCTTGTCATACCTCGTGTGTTCTCTCCACGCTCATCCCCATCCCTGGGGATGGGATGGGAACAGGTTGGGTAACAAGTTCTGGGTCACTGGAGCGGGTAACCAGCCCCACCGTGTCTGGTACCATCCCTCCTGGCACAACATCACTCCTTCTCTGAAAGGACCCCAAGCACATCCCTGCCTCCAGACCCACCCAGCCTTAGAGCTCCAACCTCTTGAGGCTTCCTGAAGTCTTGCCTATGGTCAGAGGATTGTGCAGGGCTGGAGTTTTCCCCTCTGTTTGAATCACTTTGTAAAGTCATTACTTTTGGAGCTGCGTGAACCCATTCCCCAGGCCAGGAGGGGAGCAGAGGTGAAGGAGATGTGAGCTCCCAGCAGCTGCTTCGAGGAGCTATTTAGGGATGCGACAGCGGCAAATGAAGTTGTTGGAGGGTGAGGGCTGGTTACGCCCCAGAAAGAAACCATTTCCTCCCTTCCTGGGAAGTTTCCATTTCCAGCGCGCTGGCTTTGGCTGCCTGATCCCCCATCTCCGGTCCGGGGCAGCCCCGCAGGCACACGCCACCTCGGGAGGAGGAATTATCCCCGCAGGGATGAAAGCATCCCTGTTTATTTTAGCTCCCTTGATTACCGTGAGGGTGGGACACGGGGGCAGCGGAGCGGAGCTGTGCCGGATCCGCGCAGTGCGTGCATCATTCACAGCGTTATCCCCGTGGCCTCTCTCCCAAATTTCTCCTTGCTCTGTTTTCAGCTTCGGTTGCTTTTGTGGCTGCTGGGATCCAAGGCACCAGCCGGCTCTGCGTGCGTAAACACCTGAGTACCCCTATGGGATGGAGCAGAGAAGGGAGGTGGGGATGGTGCCTGAGGATGGCAGGTCCAGGGCTAAATCTCTGGTGTCAGAAGCGTCACCTGCAGCACAGCCCTGGCAGAGGGACCTGTGTGCTGCGTCCGACGTTGGATGTTGTTATTGGGATGCAGTGCCCATGGGGACAGCCTAAGCCCTGTCACCCTGCCCTTCCAGGGACCGCTCTGGCTTTGCGCTGGCAGTGCACAGACTTGGATCGCCTCCTTCCCTAAGACCTGATTTTAGGATGCACTCAGGTTAAAAACCTTTGGCTGAGTTTCTCCTACAAAAAGGAGGCTGACAGTATGGGTTTGCCCTGCAGAGCTGGAGATTTTAAAGACACTGGTTGAAGGTGTCTTGGCTGTGGATGCACCTTGCGGGCGGATGCTTTGGGTAGGGACATGGGTGCAGGTTTATGCTGGGAGGTGATGGGCTCCCATTGACTCTGCAGGGCTGGGAGACCAGGATGGAGGTGGCTGGGGCAGGATGCACTGTTCAGGGCTTTACCCCAGCTTGAGATGTGGAATGTCAATGTGGGGTTGCAATGGGATGCAAGGAGCCTGCGTGGAGTGCACTCTTCCCTGCAGGAGGTGGCTGCACACCAGGAGCTGTTGGAACACGGTGCCTTTGCATTCATCGACTCTGCTTTCAGAGCCTCCTGCAAGAAAAGATATGAAGGAATGGATGAAGCTGAGGTGAGCTCCCACCTGTTGGTGCTGTTCTATGGGTGATGCTGAGTGTCCCATGCCAGGGTTCCACTCCGGAGGTATTAAGGAAGAGGTTAAAGGAGAGGGAAGGCAGCTTCATGCCCATGTTATCCCCACACAGCCCAGAAAGGTGGGCAAAGAGGGCAGAGCATCACAGGAGAGAGTGGTATTGGGGGGTTGAGGAAGTCTGACCATGAGGAAAGGTCCATCTGTGCCTCTGGGGTTGTGGGCTTCATCCTTAGGTGCTGCTGGTGCTTCTGTTTCCACAGGGACCTTAGTAGCCATCAGGGCACTTCTTTGGAATGTTGAAAGGACTCTTGTTATTGAAATGCACAGATAAGTTGATGGTTGCAGGCCCAAACCCAGCTGCAGGCTGGGGAGTCGCTGCAGGTTTGCCCAGAGAAATGGGGGTTTTGCTTTGGAAGGACTTTGCCAGGAAAACTGAACTCTTGGAGGCAAGCTCTGAGTGCAGCCGCTCACTCTGCAGCCTCAAATGCAAGCGCTGGCCAGGGGCTTTGCCTGGGTTTTACTCCAAGAGACAAGCCTGGAGGGGGCCCTGATGTATGTGTCTCCTCCAGTCCTTGCCCTGTACTGCAGACACCCTCCAGCTGTGCCCAGCGGTGCATCAGACCTGGGTTTGTCTCTGTCCCATGTGTGGGGTTAAATGTCGCGTGGGATGGAGGTGCTGGAATGTCATGTTGGGGGAGCCAGGAGGAGGCTGCTGTTGTCTCCATCATTCCTCCTGGATGCTGGGAAACATCTTTCCCATGAAACATTACCGAGGCTGAAACAGGAGTGAGCCAGGAATCCAGCCCAGAAGGGCTAAATGAGGCCTCTGGGCTGCCGTGGGTGCAGTAAGGGCACAGGAGCAGCACGGGGTTCCTGTGCCAGCCCCAAGGGCCCAGTTCTCTGTAAAGCTGGTCCCTCAGGCCCGGGCACACCTGACCATGAAGGGTTAAATGTTAAACCCCAGAGCCCCCCTTTTGTTGTCCTGGGTAAAGGACTTGAGGCAGGGACCTGTTGCTAACCCTGAAATCTCTCCTTGGGCTAAAGAGAGGCAGCATCAAGCAGCACTGGGGGAGAGCAGGATGTGGCCAGCAGGGAGCCAAGAGAGGGGTGCAAGGTCCCACATCCTGAGTCCCTGCACAGCAGCAGGGATTTGGCTGAGCTCTCCTGCAGGGGACCTTTTAGAGGGAGTAAAATGGAACCCAAGATGCATTTTTCCCCTTCCTTTGTTGTTTTCTGGCATCTCTTGAAGCCCCGAGGGTACCCACAGCCCCCAGGCAGCGGTGGCCAGGCTGCCCCGGGGACATGGGATGTCCTGCATCAGGCAGCTCCTGCCTAACTGCAGGGAGCAGGTTTGGAGGCAGCTGGGAAACAGCCTTTCCAGGCCCCAGCCGCCGCAGGGCTGCTGTTGCAGGTGGCTGCAGTGCCAGGCTGGGTGGCAGCCACCCGACAGCCCTGAATAGCTTGGGTTTGGGTGCCTGTGTCCCCAGGCACCTGGGGAAGGCAGGAGGGCAGTGCCTGGGCATGGGTGCTGCTGGCACCCAGCACGACAGAGACCAGCAGATGTTTTCAGGGGTGATGCCCAGTGTCTTGGTGGCTCTGAGCTGGGGCACAAGGAGGTTTCGGAGCAGGTGCCCCCCTGGCAGGGCCTGAATTGGGCTTTAGCCCTTGAGAGGGGCTGTGGTTCCCCTGCCCACAGCCCGGCTGCTGCAGAGCATGGGCTTGTTTTGGGGCTGGGCTGAGCACCCAGCTGGGGGCAAGGGGACCCCAGGAAGGCCCCTGCCCATTTCCCCACCTGCCTTTCTGGATCTCTCCCTTCTCCCCCCCAGTCTGGCTTGCTCTAAACCAGTGCTGTGGGATCAGCTGATGCTTTAATACTGGCCCTGGCGACAGCTGGAGGATGCTGCTGTCTGCGGGGGCTTTGCCCCGTGTCACCCCCCTTCTCGCTGTTACCGATGGGGACCCTGGGGCTGCCCTACGCTGAAAGGGGGGCAGCGGGGCTGCCCAGTCCCCATGGGTTCAGTTAGCAAAGGGCTGGAATATACCCGGGGGGGGGGGTGTGGGGGTGTGGGGCGTGAGTCCAACCGCAGCCGCTTGCGCTCCTCCAGCTCTTCCTTGGGCTGGGGGGGCTGTGCCGTTGCGCGGTGGGTTTCGAGCAGGAGGGCGAGGGAAGGGGTGGGTTTATTGTCCCCCGCCCTCCCCAGCGCTGGGTGCCGGGGGAGGCGGGCAGGGAGGCTCTGCCCGTCCCCCTGTCGTTCCCCCGCCGTCCCCTCCCCGGGGCTGGCGGCCAGCCCCGAAGTTGCGGCGAAGCGGGAGGACGCGCGTCCTGTCCTTCCCCCGGCCAGCAGCCAGCCCCGCCGGTACCGGGGCTGGGGGGGACGGACATGGCTGCCGGGGCCCAGCGGCCGCCGAGACACCTGCTGCCACCGGGCCCCCCCCCGTGCGCACCCGCTCCGCTCCCTCCTTCCCTCGCTCCCGTCCCTACCTCCAGCCGCCGCTGCAGAGCCGCCGCCGCCGCCGCCAAGGACGAGCCGGGACCGACGGCGGCCGCTGGACCCCCCCGGCAGCCGCTGCGGGGCCCGACCCTGCCCCCGGGGGCTGCCCCGGAGGAGGAGAGCGCTGGGAAGAGCAGAGCCCGCGGTGGGACGCGCAGCCCCGCCGGAGCCGCGGGGGATGTAGGCACCGAGCAGCGGCGGTCTCGTAAGTACCGGGCCCCCGACGGGCTCTGCCGCCGCCCCGGCACCACCGCCAGTAACTTTTAGGGACGGGGTAGGGGGTTCTGGGGGGGTCTCCTGGCTGCTTCCCTCTCCCTCAGCATCCTCCTGCATCCCCATCCCCGCGAGCTCCCGCTCCCCGTCCAGGCAGGGGATGGGGATGAGCCTTAATTCTCTGGGCTCTGAACTGGGGAGGGTTTTGGGGGGGGTGGGAGGCAGGAAAAAGAGGGGAGACCCCCCTGGGTGCCACCAGCCCTGTCGTCCCCCCCCTCTCCACCTTGCGTAACCCAGCGGCAGGCAGGACACTTGGCGTTTATTTTCGGTTAATCCATATTCGACCTTTCTAAGCTGCGTTTCGGTGCGTGCGTGTGCGGGGCCCTCGCCCCAGCCCGCAGCCCCCAGCCCGCAACTGTTGCTGTCGGAGGCGCGGGCGAGGAAGAGGAGGGCGATGCTGGGTGGTGGCAGATGAAGGTTGAAAGGAGACGGTGTTTGCCGGGGGCTGAGTGCTTCTCCCTCCCGAGTCATCCCCCTTGCGTGGAGACAGGGATGGCGACGAGTTGTCTTTGGAGGGGTGGGGGGGGCTGTTGGTGCTTTTCCTCCTTTTTGGGAGCTCCATCGGGGTGTCCTTGCTCCGCAGGGGTGTCCCCATCGGGTCAATGACGAGCCCTGGCACAACCCTGTGTTCCTCCTGGTGCTCCCTGTCCTCCTCACACGGTTCCCATCACATTTGGGTTTGCTCCATCCATCGGCAGCAGCTCCCCCTCCCCTGGCGCAGGCTGCGCCTTCCCTGTGGCTTCAGGCTCAGAGGCTGTTTTGGGGGATAAGGTTTCTCTTTCTGGAAGGGTATTTTGCATTGTGGGATGTTTTCACTTCCTTTCCTGAGGTCAAAATATCTGCATGAGCTCTCTCCCTCTCAGAGCAGGGGAGAGAGGTATGGGTTGTTTGGTGGATGGATGGATGGATGGATGGATGGATGGATGGATGGATGGATGGATGGATGGAAAAAGGAGGTTTAACATTAAGAGCAAACTTTCCCTGTTGCATTAAAATGTCGTTTCAGAGGGTGATAGGAGGTATGGGCTGGATCAGTGCTTTAAGAAGGAGGTTTCTGTGAGTGGTCCATCAGGTGAAGCTGTGCCTAGGAAAGGGGTTAAGCTGCTCAAAACTGCCTCGATGCAACAAAACCCAAGTGCCAAAGCCATGGAGCAGCCCTGGGGGTCTCCTCTGGTGCCTGGGGAGGCTGTTGGGAGGCAGCATTGCCCAGGGCCACCTTCCTCCTGCTCCAGCCTGTCCGCTGTCCCTTGGCCTGGCTGGAAACCCTCCCTTTTGGGAAGGCCTTTTCCCAAATTCCGCAGTGCTTGCTGCAAGGGGTTGGATTTTGTTTAAAGTCCATGGGGGCTTTGCTGCCTTGTGCTGAGCCCAGGAGCTCTGGCAGTAGCGCAGGGATGGGCTCGGTTCCTCCTTTGCCTTCACCACTTACCTGCCATTTGCCTTCTGTGCCCTCACCCCCCAAAACCCCACATTTCCCTGCACCCCTCTAGCTTGTTCTGGGAAAAATCCATGCTGGAAGCGCAGAGTTGGCTCGGCTGGAGTAGCCGTCTGCTCTTTGCATCCTAAATCCAGCCATATTGGAGCAGCCCTGGCTCTGACCCGTGCATGGAGCCCCTGCCAGCTGCGGGCTCACTGGCCCCAAACCCCTCCATCCTCCCCTGGCTGCAGCAAGCAGCTCAGCTCTGGCCGGTGGCATCGGATTCCTGGGAAAGATGGAAATCCATTCCCCTGGTTGTCCCAGCAATGGGATCCCTGAGCGATGGGTTATGCCCATGCCCTCCTGCCGTCACTCTTCCATTGTGAGGGATGGGGATGCTTTCCACCTGCGGCTTGGTCCAGGGGGAAACCAGTTTGCTCAACCCTGTTCCCAGTTGCAGCCAGGAGCAGAGCAGCCCCTTTGGTGGCAGTGGTCAACCCCTCAGGAGGGGTTGTTACTTGGTGCTAGAAGAGGATCCCCAGTTGAGGAAGAAGAGGATGAAGGCATGGGATGGGTGAAGTGCCACGGCTGGCACAAGTAAACCCGATCAGGGCTCGGAGTATATTTAAACGTCCTTGAGGAGGGCTCAGACTGGCAGAGCTGCCGGGAGAGCAGCTCTGTTTGTTTTGGGTGGCGCGTTGCTCCCCTTCCTCTCTGCTCGGGTATGGCTGATGCCGGATTCCCGATGAATTATTTATCACGGGACTAAAAATACTTGGGAATTCGCAACGAGGAGCAGGCGGCGCGGGCCGCCGTGCCACTGAGCTGGCCGTGCCGGAGCGTGGGACGCTGCCAGCATGGCATGACTCACCCGTCACCCGCTCCAGCCAAGGGAGATGGCTGTGGCCATCGCTGTGGCCTCGTGGCTCCTGCGGCTCGGCCAGCTGTGGTATGGGGCAGGGAGGGGGATGCAGCCAGGCAGCGTGAACCCCCCCTGGGTGCTGGTGGGTGCTGGGGGCCGATGAGCCCCTGCTGAAACCCGTGTGGTTGAATGAGGTGCTGCCTGGTGAGCGCTGGTGCCTGGTTGGGTGCCTGAGCCCTTGTGGTACCCATCGGATACAAAAGGGGGACATGGGGGCTTGTGTCCCCTGTCTTTGCAGAGGGACGGCCCTGGTGCTCAGATCTACGTCTTGCAGAGCTCTCTTGCAGGGTGCCCAGTCCTTGGGTTTATTTCTTGCATTTTTAGTCCAACATGCTGGCACAGTGCGCTGAGGGGATGTCCATCACTGCGGCATGGATCAGTGCTGGGGTGCAGGTACCTGGGGCATCCCAGAGCCCAAAACCATCTGGGACTTGGTAAGGGGCTCCTCTGGCCGTACCGAGGATGTGTTAAGCAACAGCAGCTTCTAATTGCAAGTGACGTTTCTGAGCACCAGCTGGCATCTTGCTGCATGGATGTTGCTGGTGCCACCGCAGAGGGCTGCTTATCCCTGTCCCCACTGCTCAGCATGGCACTGGGGTGCTGGCTTTTGGGGACAATGGGGCTCAGAGGGACTTGGATGCTCCTGGCTGCAGGTCTCACTGTGGGTTGGTTTTGCTGTTGGGCTCTGACAAGGGATGAGCTCCAGCACAGGGATGCATTGCTGTGAGCAGGGATGTGTCACCCACCGCTGACTATCACCCGCCTGCAGCTGGCAGCCACAGTCAGTGAGGAATTAGGGACCTGGTGGTGGGGGGACATGACCAAACACCCCCTCAGAGCCTGGCTCTGGGGGCCGCCAGCACAGATGCAGTGTGGTTGGTGTCCCAGGTGGGCAGGCACCAGGACAAATATAGTCAAGAAGAGGGAAAAGCAGCAGGATAGTGTCTGAAGGGGGAAACTTGGGAGATAAGGGGCCAGGTGGGCAGTTAGGCTGGGATTTGGGACTGGAGCAGGGTGATGGGCAGGGGGCAGGCAGAGGACTGGCTGCCTCGCTGACTGTGGTTTGCAAAACCCCAACATGGGGGTTGCAAAACTGAAACATCTCTCAAGGGCAAAGCCTTTAAATATTGAAAGTGGCTGTGAGCTGTGGAGAGAGGCACAGGGAGCTGCGAGCTCCTCCTGTCACCTCTCGCTGCTGCCTCCATCCCTGGCTGAAGGGGCGATAAGGAGCATTGCAGCAAGTGGTGGCTTTTGGAGAGGGTGATGGCACTGGGAGGGGGACGGTGGTGGTGGGATGGGGAAGAGGTGGATAGAGAGGAGCAGCTGGGAAGGGTTGGTACTTGGTGGTAGCGGTGGGTACAACCCTGTGGTCATTCCTCCACCACATCCAACCTTCAAAGGATGAGGGTCCCCCTTTCGTCCTGCTTCTGCCCCGGGTGCCGGGGAGGGCTGGGGTGAGCAGGGTGCTGGTGGGCATCCGGATGTAAGGGGCTGTGTCCCATCCCGGCAGGGACGCGGTGGTGGACATGGGCAGAGGGCCGGCGCACGCTCTGCTACTGTCCATGGTGCTGGGCTGCTCGGCTGCCTTCTCGGACCTCCTGCTGCCGGGCCTCGAGGAGCCGGTGGTCAACGTGGCCGTGGTGTTTGGGGGCACCTCCTACCCCCTGCACGTTCGCACCCGCCTGAGTCCCCAGAGCTTCCTGGACATGCCCCTGGAGATCCACCCCATCACCGTCATCGTCAACAACACCAACCCCAGCAGCCTCCTCACCCAGGTCTGCGACATCCTCACCAGACACAAGATCCACGGCATCGTCTTCGAGGACAACGTCGGCACGGAGGCTGTGGCCCAGATCCTGGACTTCATCTCCTCCCAGACCCAGGTCCCCGTCATCAGCATCAGCGGGGGGTCTGCTGTGGTCCTGACCCCCAAGGTGAGGCATCTGCTGTGGGTTGCTTGTGCTGTGGGGTGGGAGAAATGGGTGATTAGAGAGGGGTGGATGTGGGATGTGAGATGCTGGAGGCAGAGGAGCTGCTGGGCTGCATCGTGAGGGCTCACAGGCAGGATCAGGCAGTGGCTGCAGCAGCGTGGTGGGACATGGGGGAGCCTTCAAAGAGGGGCCCAATTGATGGGACATGGGAGAGAACTTCAGTGCCCTGTGGAGGGGCCTTCCCTGGTGTCCTGCTTCCCATCCCCTCCTGCTGTGCACACCATGATTGTGACACTGGGGCTGCCAGGGCAGTGGCAGGGTTGGCACATCCCCGTCCTCCTCCTTCCCCACATCACTGGGGTTGGATCCAGCCCTGCGGTGGCTGGACTGGTGACATGGAGAAGCCTCTCTCAGCTCCGGTGCCCATCTCAGGCACCCCACAGGCCCAAGCAGGATCTTTGGCTTCTCTGCTGCCTGCTGGCATCAGGCACTGTCACTGTCACCTGCCTGCTGGGAGGTGTTGGTGGCAGCGAGAGCTGGAGGGTGCTGGGCAGGCAGCGATGGTCTGTGGCACAGCTCTCCTGGGGAGGGGATTTGGGTTATATCCTCTTGGTTGCTCCTCTTACCCTCAGCACTGGAGGGGTCCTGGTGCTGGTTCCTTCCATGGCAGCAGCCCCTGGGCTGGAGATTCTGCTTCTCCTTGGGGCACTGGGTTTATGCTCTGATGGCGCAGAGGTTTTGGGGTCTAAACCCCCTTCCTGCACTGCCTGGTGCTCCTGGACCAGCCTGAGATGCTGCTCATTGTGCCTGGGTGGCGGCTGGGTGCAGGGGACTAAGGTGGGTGCAATGGACCTGGGTAGGTGCAGCAGGCTTGGGTGGATGCGATGAGTTGAGGTGGGTGCAGTGGACCCAAGTGAAGCCCCAGGCAATGGAAAAATAGCCATGGTTTTGCTGAGGTCTGGATGCTTTCCTGCAGCTTTCTCCAGGGTTTGGGTATTTTGGGGTCAGTGGAGGGACCTGTCTGAAGGCTCAACCTCCCCCTCCTCTTCCCATTGATCTGAGGTCTCCTGCGTCTCCCATTCCCATGTGGTGGAACCACCATCCCCGTTGGGAAAACTACTTCTCTGGAGATGGGGGGGGTCTGAGCGGTGGAACCCCACTGCCTGCACACGACCTTCTGCAAATGCCGCTCACTGAATCATTTAAGACAGAATCAGATCAATTAAGATTTGCTAATGAGAGGCCAGATGGTGGGGGAGGTGGGGTGGGAGGGAAGGAGCCTCATAGGCTCTGGTAGCAAGCAGTGAGTTGGAACTGTGATGGGGTTTACACTCCTGGCAGAGGCTTTGCCCCCCTCCCTCCACCCGTTTAAGGAGAAGTTGCTGGTCTCCTTTGGAGGATGGATGAGGTTTTGGTTGACAAACAGAGATGAAGGAGAGGTCATAGAGCTTGAGCCTTTCCATGGGATGCAGTTCCTTGGATCAATCCCATTCTGGGTGTCTCCAGCCCATGGACCATGCCAGTTCATGGCTCCCTCAAACCCTTCATGATGGCAAATTCAAGGTAGCTTGCATAGGTGCAAGAGACCCTGGACCATGGTTTCCATGGAGAAAACGGGCCTGGACCATGGTCCACGGACCTGAACCATGGAGCAGCGCTTGACCCCTTCTCCTCCTGCAGGAGCCCGGCTCGGCATTCCTTCAGTTGGGTGTCTCCATCGAGCAGCAGATCCAGGTGATCTTCAAGGTGCTGGAGGAATACGACTGGGGCTCCTTTGCCGTCATCACCAGCCTCTACCCAGGCTACAACATCTTCCTGGAAGTCATCCGCTCCTTCACGGAAGCCAGCTACTTCGGCTGGGAGCTGCAAGAGGTGCTCACCTTCGAGATGAGCCAGGAGCGGAGCAGCTCCAGGACGCAGCGGCTCCTGCGCCAGGTCGATGCCCAGGTCCTCATCGTCTACTGCTCTCGAGAGGAGGCCGAGTACCTCTTCACCATGGCGGAGCAAGCCGGGCTCGTGGGGCCAGGCTATGTCTGGATCGTGCCCAGCTTGGCAGTGGGCAACATGGAGGTGCCGCCCGCCTCCTTCCCCGTTGGCCTCATCAGCGTGGTGACGGAGAGCTGGAAGCTGAGCCTGCGGCAGAAGGTGCGGGATGGGGTGGCCATCATTGCCACGGGGGCTGCCAGCTTCTTCCGGGCCCATGGCTACCTCCCGGCAGTGGGACGGGACTGCCGGGCTCCTGCCGGGACCACCGCCACCAACAACAGCTTCTACCAGTAAGGCCTGGGACACACTGGGATGAGTGGGGAATGGGGAAATGGAAGGAGAAGGGGAGGAGGAGGATGGAGCTGGTGGGCAGGGGGATGATGATGCTCACTGTGAGCTGGTGGTGCACACCCCTTGGCTGGTTTTCCCTTGCCTTTTCCCGTGCTCCTCTGTCCTCCAGGAGCTATGGGGATCTGAGAGGGGCTTCACAGCTCTGCTCTGCAGTGCAGATGTGGCACCTCAGGACTAATCTGTCCAACCTCAACCCTACAGTGATCCATCCTTGGTGCCTCCTTGCTGGCAGGGCTTTCTCCAGCTCCCTGCTGCCTCTTTCATAGGGGCTAAACCTGGTTCCTAGCTCTCAGCCCCATGTCTCTAGGTGGGACCCGTGGCAATCAGGGGCTTATTGGCTCTGTGTCTCACCAGGCACCTCCTCAACGTGACGTGGGAGCACAGGGACTTCTCCTTCAATGAAGGCGGCTACTTGGTCAGGCCCACCATGGTGGTGATCTCGCTCAACCAGCACCGGCTCTGGGAGATGGTAGGAGCCCAGCCCCCCCAGCATGGGCACATCATTTGGGGTGGCCGGGCAGCATGAACCTGGGGCCATGCACAGGCTGGGATCCCAATATGGGACAGGTTATCCAATGGCGGGTACCCATGGTGGCATGGTGGGGGTTGTGACACTAAAGCTCCATCAAGAACCGGGGATTTTGCCTGCAATTTGGCTGGAAAGTTCCAGAAGAGGCCAAAATGCAGCTGCCCACCTCTGGAGAGCAGCAGCCAAACACCTCGACCTGAAACAAGCTGTGCAGAGAGGGGTTTATTCCTAATTTAAAAGTATTTTGGGTGAAAATCGGGCAGGTTTGTGCTCACCTAAGCCTGGTACTTGGGGGCCAAGGAGAAACAGCTCACCCCATGGTCAGTGATTGTGTGGGGATGCTGAGCTGGGTCTCACCATGGTGTTCAAAAACCATGTAGATGAGGCCCTTAGTGACATGAGTTAGTGGTGGCCTTGGCAGTGATGGGGTAATGGTTGGGCTTGATGATCTTAAAGGTCTTTTCCAACTTGGTTGATTCTATGGCTGAACCTAATGGTGTGCCAGGACAAATGAGCCTCAAAAGCATGGGGAGGATGGACACGGAACCTTGTATGACCCCCATAGCCCCTCACCAGGGTGATGTGCACTCTCCCAGGTGGGCAAGTGGGAGAAAGGCATCATCCACATGAAGTACCCGGTGTGGCCCCGCTACGGCTCCTTCCTACAGCCCGTGGTTGATAACCGCCACCTCACGGTGGCCACGCTGGAGGAGAGACCCTTTGTCATAGTGGAGAACACGGACCCCAGCACCGGGGTCTGCGTGCGCAACACCGTGCCGTGCCGCAAGCAGACCAACTCCTCCCAGAGGTGAGCAGTGAGGACGGAGCTCCCCGTCGCATCCATGGGGGCACTGAGCTTCTTTGGTTGGTCCGATCCGTCTCTCCTGGTGTGGTTTCAGTGTTGATGGCCTTGTGGATCCCTACACCAAGCTGTGCTGCAAGGGCTTCTGTATCGACATCCTGAAGAAGCTGGCCAAGACGGTGAAGTTCTCCTACGACCTTTATCTAGTGACCAACGGCAAACACGGCAAGATCGTCCGCGGGGTCTGGAACGGCATGATTGGTGAGGTAAGGGTGGGAATAGCTTGGAACCCACCTTTGGCCTCTCTGGGGGGCAACACTCACTTGGGGTTTGCCCTACTCTTGGGTTTTCCTGATGGAGATGGGGTCAGGGTGTCTGCGGTGGGGCTCTGGGCTCGGGATGAGCTTGTGGGCAAGGCTTTGTGGAGCACATGGGGATGGAGTCAGCTAAACATTGACACTGTGTTTGGGTCACTGGGCAGTTCAGAACCTAATGCATTGTTTTAAAAGACAAAGGTTAAGGCTGGCAATGCTGGAGATGAGGCAACGCCTGGTGGAAGGTGGCCTGCGTCCCTCTGCCCGTCCCAAGACCCTCTGCCCCTTCTGCAGGTGTACTACAAGCGCGCGGACATGGCCATCGGCTCCCTCACCATCAACGAGGAGCGCTCCGAGATCGTGGACTTCTCCGTGCCCTTTGTGGAGACCGGCATCAGCGTCATGGTGGCCCGGAGCAACGGCACCGTGTCCCCCTCTGCCTTCCTGGGTGAGCCCCATGTCCCCTTGTCTGTGTGTGTCTCTGTCTGCAGGCTCATCCCATGCCTTCTGAGACATGCAAATTGGAAATATTGCTTCGGTTTAATAACTTTTAAGTAAAAAAAGCTTAAATCAGGAGGGAAGGGGATTATGCTGCTGCCTCTGGGGCTTCCTCCTCCCGTTGCCTGAATAATCCTTTTATTATAGAGGCTGGGATCGGTGGTTTCCTCCCCTTCATTACCTGTGTGCTGGAGGGAGGATGGGGACGTAGGGGAGGCAAGGAGAGGATCTGCTACCTCTGAGCTCTGCTTGTGGGGACCCCTTTTGTACCACCGTCACTGGAGCTCGTGGTTAAGGCAGGGGTAGGAAACCAGAGCTCAAAGTTCTATTAAACGCGCTTTCAAAGAGCAAAGCTGCAGCCTGGGAAGGAGGAGACTGGCCAAGGTCACCACAAAACTCAGCCTCAGTGCTCGAGCAGGGTTTGAGGCTCCCGGCAAGGGCACGGTGGTGGCAGCTTAGCCGCAGCCAGGCTTCTGCATAGGGAGGATGTGGGTACCAGGGATGCTATAGGGCATGGGGCACATCTTCCCCTTCCTGTCCCTCCCCATGCCGACCTTCCCCTTGGAGCAGGGGTCACCTTCACGGAGGGGACACACGGAGCATCCTGCCCCGGGTCGGCAGGGCTGGGGCCCGTGGTTCCCTGCCTCTCCTGCTAATGAGCTGCATCCCCATCAGGGGAGGCTTCTCCTCCCTGACAGCAAAGGACACGCTGACAAATGGACCTCGGTGGCTGCATGTGGAGGGCTCGGCTGCAGCCCCAGCGCTCCTGCTGCACCGTCCCAGCTCATCCCAGGCAGGCAGGAACCTGCTGCCCACCCTCAGCTCCAGCGGGGCTGGTCCCATATGGATGAAACCCATGATCCCATGGGAAACCCTCCTGCTGCTGAACCTGGAGATGGGCAGCTTCTCATTAGCATCTCCCCGCTGCTGAAAGCCTGATTTTCCTTACGCAGGGAAGCATGGCTGCATCCCCACTTCTCACAGCATCCCCCTTCCATCCTGATGCCCTATGGATCTGCTTGGCCACGACACTGCCTTCTTTGAGGAGGGGCAATATTCAGGAGTCCCATTCACCAGGGCAGGCTCTGGGGGTCCCCAGGGGGCTGTGGGGTGTCCTGGGGGGCTGATGGAGTCCTGCTTGCCTTGCAGAGCCGTACAGCCCGGCCGTGTGGGTCATGATGTTCGTGATGTGCCTCACTGTGGTGGCCGTCACCGTCTTCGTGTTTGAGTATTTCAGCCCCGTTGGCTACAACCAGAACCTCACCAGTGGCAAAAGTGAGTTGGGAGAGGTGGCAGATGGGCAGGGGGGCTCATTCCCATCCAGGATGACTGCGGTCCCTTTGTCCTTGCAGGGCCTGGAGGTCCCACCTTCACCATCGGCAAGTCAGTGTGGCTGCTGTGGGCTCTGGTCTTCAACAACTCCGTGCCCATCGAGAACCCCAAGGGCACCACCAGCAAGATCATGGTGCTCATCTGGGCCTTCTTCGCCGTCATCTTCCTCGCCAGCTACACCGCCAACCTGGCTGCCTTCATGATCCAGGAGCAGTACATCGACACGGTGTCGGGGCTGAGCGACAGGAAGGTGGGGATGGAATTGGGGTGGAATCGCTGCAAAATAATAGGGTTTTTGGGGTGGAATGAACCTGGGGGCATGCGCACATCACTGCTGGGCATGGGTTTGTGGATGGCTGTGGGGAAGGGGGACAAGGCAGGGACATGGACACTGTGTGATGCTGCTCTTTGGGGCTCCCCATTGCAGTTTCAGAAGCCGCAGGAGCAGTACCCCCCTTTCCGCTTCGGCACCGTCCCCAACGGCAGCACCGAGAGGAACATCCGCAGCAACTACCCTGACATGCACACCCACATGGTGAAGTACAACCAGCGCTCCGTGGAGGATGCCCTCACCAGCCTCAAAATGGGGTATGGCTCCTCCAAACGGGGCATGGCTCCCAGAGCTGGAATACAGCTCCTTCACATGGAATACAGGACCCCCAAATGAACCAGGCTCCTTGGGCTATGGTAGTCCCAAATGGGGTAGGGCTTTCTCAACTGGGGTATAGCCCCCCATAAGTGAGATATGGGCTCCCCAGGATGGGCACAGCTCTCCCAGATGGAGTATAGCTCTGTGTAGCTTCCCTGCATGAGGTATAGGCCCCCCCAAAGAGGGTACAACCCCCTGCAGATGGGTACAGCTTCCTGCAGCTCCCCCCACATGGGACACAGCTGCCCAAGTTGGGTGCTTCTCTCCAAGCTGGGGCAGAGGCCCCCAAAGAGGACACAACCCTTCCAGACAGGCCACAGCAATCCCAATGGGGTAGAGCTCCCCCAAAAGAGGCACAGTCCCCCAAAAGGTCTTCCAGCCTTCACCCCCCCCCTCACTCTTCCTCCCATTGGTGGTGCAGGAAACTGGATGCCTTCATCTATGATGCGGCGGTGCTCAACTACATGGCGGGCAAGGACGAGGGCTGCAAGCTGGTGACCATCGGCAGCGGGAAGGTGTTTGCCACCACGGGCTATGGCATCGCCCTGCAGAAGGACTCACGTTGGAAGCGGGCCATTGACCTGGCCCTGCTCCAGTTCCTGGGGGACGGTGGGTACCCGGGCGAGATGCTCATTAGCCCCGTCCTCATCATCACCCCAGATCAACCCAGGGACCAGGGCTTTGGTGCCCAGGCCCTGTGCAGCTTCCACAGCTCCTTGGGGGATGCTGCCAAAGGACGTTCTCCACCAGCTACTTTCAGGGGATATTAAACCCAGCAGCGTCTCTCCAGCCTCGTGCTGGGGGGGAACATTCCCTCTGGAGTCCCTCCTCATCCTGGAGATGGCCATGTACTAAAGCAGAGGGTCAGGAGAAGCCTGGGGAGGGGACAGTGTGCGTGGCTGGCTGGCATGGGACAGAGGGCAGAGGAGGATGAGTGACTGGTGGGATGCTCAGGCCAAAGGCAGCAGCAAGGATTAGGTGATAACACCTCCAGGGACTTGGGGATGGCTTTCTCCTTCTCCAGCCATGGTGGGGTGAGAAAGGGCATGGGCTGTGCTTGGGGAGATGATGCCCAGGGATGGGTGTTTTCACCTCTCCCACCACTGTTCACGTCTGGCCCCAGGTGAGACCCAGAAGCTGGAGACAGTTTGGCTGTCTGGGATTTGCCAGAATGAGAAGAACGAGGTGATGAGCAGCAAGCTGGACATTGACAACATGGCCGGGGTGTTCTACATGCTGCTGGTGGCCATGGGGCTGAGCCTGCTGGTCTTTGCTTGGGAGCACCTCGTCTACTGGAAGCTGCGTCACTCTGTCCCCAAGTCCCACAAGCTCGACTTCCTCTTGGCCATCAGCAGGGTGAGTGATGCTGATGATCTTGAGGGGCCCAAATGTCCTCCTATGAAGTCACGGGGATAAGCATCACCCCTTTGACCCATAGGGGAGGGACTGGAGATGTTTGTGATGATGTGAGCTCTTGGTTGGGGAGAAAAGGCAGGGTTTGTGGAAAGGGCTTAGCCCTGGGAATGACCCCACATCCGTACCAGCATCCAGGGGGAAAGGAGTGCTGGAGGATGATGTCACCTCCCTGGCAGTGCTGGGGATGCTGAGGAGGGCACATCGGTGCCATCAAGACATCTCAGCACGACGTCTCAGCTCGGCAGGGTTGGTGCATGACCCTGCTGACGTTGGGGTGTCCCTTGTTCTCTCCATAGGGCATCTACAGCTGCTTCAACGGGGTGCAGTCTCTGGTGAGCCCTGGGCGGGCGCCCACACCCGATGTCACCGCCAGCTCGGCGCAGGCCAACGTGCTGAAGATGCTGCAGGCGGCCAAGGAGATGGTGTCGACGGCCAGCGTGGGCAGCTCGCTGGAGCACGCCACCCGCACCATCGAGGACTGGAGCAGCCGCAGCGAGCGCCTCCAGACCACCTTCTCCCTGAGGACACCCCAGCTCGTGGTGCAGAACAGCACCAGCACTCACCGGGCCCCTTCCTCTGCCCCTGAGAGGTTGGAGAGAGCCTACGCACCCATGGGTGCTCCCCTGGGGCTGCCGCTACCGCAGCCCATCCCCGTGGACTCCCGGCTGCCCAGGGAGGAGAAGTGGAGAGGGACGAACAAGCACGTCCCCCGCCTCCTGCACCCCCTGAAGTTTCGGGGGGGCTGTGCAGGGGATGGAGCCCTCCCGGGTGTCCCCCATGTCCCGGTTAAGACATCCCCAAGGGAGGATTTTGGGGAGCAGATGTTGGTGGGGAACCATATCGGGGCTCCCCTGCCGCCCCCTACATCCCCCAGGGACCTCCCACCACCGGACATCTACAGGGAGCACAAGCGGCCATCGGGGCTGCAGAACCCGCCCCGGCTGCAGGGGGACGGGGGCCAGGGGGGCTCGGGGACGCTGCCCTGGCTGCTCTCAGCCGCAGAGAAGAGGCAGGAGCTGGGCAGCCCCTTCCCGCCGCCGTCCTGCCCTCACGGAGCCTTCCCCAAAGCCGCCAGGACTCGCAGAGCCAGGGGCGAGCCGGATGCCGCAGCGATGGAGCGGGAGAAGCCGAACCGTCGGGCGGGCGGGGAGCGGGGCGGGAAGCGGTGCCCGGGGGCTCTGCGCCGCTGCGGGGCTGCTCCCACCTCCCCATGCACCGGCATCCCCGACCTCTTCCCCGAAGCCGAGCCCGGCTCCAACTGCGGCTCCCGCTGCTCGCAGCCCCCGGGCCGGCTGGCACCGCGCTCCCCCGCCGCCGGGCTGCCGTCCTACCGGGAAGCCTGCCGGCAGCCCCCCCGCGCCACCGGCACCTGCATGAACTCCTACCCCAGCCTGCACCGGGGGCACCGCTCGCGGGGGTCCCCCCCACCCCGCGAGCACCCCAGGGTGCCGGTGGGCTGTGGACGGGGCTCGGGGCGCTGGGACGGCGGGTGCCGAGATTGCGGGGGGCGCGGGGGGGAGCCGGCCTTGCTGCGGGCAGCGGGGACCGAGCGGAGGGAGCCGTTGTGCCGCGGGGTGATGAGTCCCTGCGCCGGCGGGGCCTGGCGGCGGGTCTCCAGCCTGGAGTCGGAGGTGTGATGGGGGGGACAGGGGGGTGCGCGCACCCCTCTGCCTGCCCTGGGCCCGGGGGGTCCCCATGGGCCAGCCAGCGGCTCCCGGCCGGGGCTCCTGCCTCCCGGGATCCTGCAGCAACGGTAGCGGGATGCTCCAAGCGGCTCGGCGGGTCCCGTGCGCTTTGAGGTGGGGGGGGTCAGAGGAGCCTGGCAGGGACTGGCACACGCTGGATTGGGCGCTTCCCGCAGGCAGGAATGGCATCGGGGACACTGAACTCATTGCCACCGTGTTGCCGTCATTTGGGTTCATTCAAAGGACTTGAAACACCATTTGCAGGTCATTAAAGAGACATTTTCAGCCGGCTGAGGACCCTTTGTCCATCCTCCAGCGATCACAGAATGGTTTGGGTTGGAAAGGACCTTAAGATCATCCAGTTCCAACCCCCTGCCATGGGCAGGGACACCTCACACTAGACCGTGTCGCCCAAGGCTCCGTTCCCAGAGCTGCCTTTGGCTTTACCCTCTGTCCTGTGCACCTCTTCTTGCTCATGTCCCTTTACTGCTTAGCCCTGGCACAGGCTCATCACGCTGGTGGCAACTGCCCAGAGGGAGCATCAGTCAGTGCTGAGACTGAAGCCAAGCACTGAAGCCGGAGTCACTGCACCCTGCTCAGGTACTGGGGTGCTGGCCACAGATGGCTGTGAGCTCAGGTCAAAGAGTGATGCTCCCATGGCTGCAAACCAGCAGCCCAGCAGGGATGTGTGGTTGGGAAAGAGGAAGGGAAAACAATTCCTCCCACATTCCCAGGGCTGATGGAGCTGTAAATCAGGCACAGGGGATGAGCTGGGGTTAATTCTTCTTTTGATGTACATGTCTGACACAGCCCTTTCCCTGCTGGGCTGGTGGGAAGCTGTCAGAGCAGGGCAGAGGGTTTGGGGGAGCAGCAGCCTTGGCTTTGCCGAGTGGTACCAGCCCCATCCCAGGGCCATGCCGGGGTGATGCAAAGCTGCTCATGGAGATGGCAGCCCTCGTCCTCTCCTCCCAGCTGGTTCAGCATCACCCGCCTGGATGAACATCTCCCCAGCAAGCTGCTCCAAAGCTCCATCATTTCCCCTATTTCAAAGCAGCTCTGGGGTTGCAGCAGCCACCAAGCAGCTGGGGCTGGTGACAACAAGGGGCCCATGGCAGGATCTGCTCCAGGACACCCATCCCTGCCCCAGGGATGGCTGCAAAGCCCCAGGGAGGTCAGGAAGGGCCTGGCCACGTGTGAAAGCTTTGGCACCGTGTGTGTGTGTGTCCATCCATCTGTCTGGGGTTAAATCCAGCCCGTTCCCTCCCCATCCCCCAGCCTGGCTCCATCACACGCGGGTGCTGGCACTTTAATTCCTTTATTTATCATTGAAATTGTCTCTTAATTGCTTTGGCAGCCCCTCTGCAGCCTCGCGCCGAGGAGAGAGGGGCTGGTGTATAAATAAAGGAAAGAAACAAGTAACCCTGGCTGAAAGCAAGGGAATGGATCCTCGCACGGCTGCCCCAGGGAATGGCACCCATTTACCTGGGGCAGATCTGCCTATCTGGGTGCCTGGATGCCCCCAGGGGGTGACAGACTGGTCCCCAGGAGGCTTTAATGTGGCCTAGGGAGCTTTTACCCCCCAAAACCTGCGGCTTTCTGACCCAAGGACACCAGCACATACAGCTGCACCTTTGGGGTCAAGCCTGAGACAGCGTTGGGGCTGGGAGAACAAAAGAGAGCTGAAAAGGGAGGGAAGAAATATATTTATATATATATAATTCCCAACCCACACTTTAAATTAATTAGTGATGTCCCCAGTGACTCAGCAGAGGCCAAATGGTTTTTGCCTCATGTTTTATTGAAGGCTTTGCTGCAGGAAGCTGGGGGCAGTGAGGGACAGGGGACATGGGGGTGCTGGGGATGCTCCATGGGGATGGGTGTCAGCACCCACTGTAAGGCCAGGGCTGTCCTGGGTGTCCCTGTCCCCAGCTGCCAGGGTGGCATCTGCATAATCATCTTTACATGATAAAGGGGATGGAATACAGCAGTTTTCTCCCATTCCCGAGTGATAATCACTGTTGGGAATGGAGCTCAATGGGGCACAGGGGAATGAGCATCCCAGAGCCGGTTGGAGCTGCATCACCCCCCTATGGACCAAGGAAGGGCTGAGCTGCTCCTGCAGCATCCCCTCACCCCAGGGAGCACCAGGGTTGAATCCGCAAGGAAGCAGCAGCCTGGAAGCACCCTCTGACCAGGCTTTCCAACACAGGGGCTGGGTAGTTTAGGGCTTAAGAGGCACTGAGGGATATTTCTTTTGGGTGAAATTGTCTAATCAATCACTTTTTAATCCAGCAGCTCCGGCACCGGGGCCGCCCTGGGATGCTGCTGGTTATGTGCATAGGGAAATACAGTCAGCTCAATGCTGGCCACTGCTTGCAGGGCTCAGCCCTGCCTGGGGACACAGGCAATGTCCCTCCATCTGCCAACAGCCTCTGCAGCTTCAGCACCTCCATGGCATGGATTGTTTTCACTGCCCTCATTGCTCAGCATCATAGAATCATCATAGAATGGTTTGGGTTGGAAGGGATCCTCAAAGCTCATCTGGTCCCAGTGAGCAGGGACATCTTCAACTAGATGAGGCAGCCCAGAACCACATCACAACATCCATCTGCTGAGGAAAGGGGGGGACAAGGCAGGCCAGCATGATCAGCCATGGGGAAGAGGATTTCAATGGCAAGGAATCCTATGGGGAGATGGTGGCTTGGGCGAAGGCATGTAGAGGTGGTTAAATCGCAAAGGGCCAGGGAAGTGCAATAAGGGGCCAGCAGATGCTGATAGCTTCTGGGCTCAGGACCTGACTGCCCAAACCCACGTTGGGAAAGGTGGGGAGCATCTTCCTATAAACTTATAAAGAGCAAAACCCCCCCAATTGACACACAGCCCCTTGGTGATGCCCAGCCCTTGTCCAACCCTGCCTGTCAGGCTCCATGGTTGCATTTTTCCTTCCCTGGCCATTGCTCTTGCGAATCCATCCCCGATACCAGTTTGGTCTCAGATTTACAGCCCAATCCCCGCGATCCTCTGCTGCTTGTGAGGCCCTTTGAGAGAATCACAGCAGAAAAGTGTTTATTTCCACCATAAAGCCCTGGTTTAATATTTTACCATAAATCACACTGCGCTTTATGGTGATAATAAATTTGTTGGCAGAAATCTGCCTTTTGCAGCCCGAGGCAGTGGAGCGATTCAATTTGTTAGGGTTTAAGTGTAAGGAGCCGTAATTGAGAAGGGGAAAGTACAGATGTTTTAATTGAGTTTGCAGCTATCACCCAGAGTTGCAGGAGGCTAATAGAGAAGAGGCGAGGGTCTCCATTAGCCTCTCTGCTTGTCATTTCCCCTTGGCCTGCAGCACCATCCGTCATGGCTGCTCCCTCTGGGAATAGCTGCTCAGTGCATGCACCAGAGAAGGAAAGGGGTGGGAAAAGCATCCACACGAAACCAGATGTATAATGCATGTTTTATTGGGTTTAATCCCATTTTTGAAGAACTAATTACAGTCAGGACAAGCATCACGTGAGACTCGGTGATAATCGAGTGTTAGTGTTGATAATGGCCAAATAAAACCACACTTTCATGATGGGGGAGAAGGGGGAGCTCCTGCCCTGCGCCGAGGTCACCCAGTGTCCCCCTGGACAGCGCTGGCTCTGCTGAGCCATCCCCTTCCCTCTTTCTCCAGTCATTTTTAAGGCATTGCTATGTCACATCTGATATGAAGAATGGTCTCTCTGCCACAGAGCTTCTTTCCCTTCATCGCCCCAATTCCTTGGATATATTTGTGCAAGGACAGCGGGTTATTTGTTTAAGAAAGCACTGGTGCTCGTGAGGACCAGACTCCTCACTAAGGTACCACGGCAAGGGCTGGGAGCAGGATGTGAGCCCTCACCGTGCCACTGCATCCAAAACCTGGATTCAAGCAGTTCCTAGAGGTAAGGCCCCTTAGAAATCCCTGCCACCACCGTGCTGAGGAGGAGAGGGGGTCACCCAGGCTAGTAAGCAAAGGCACATCTTTAACACGAAGAGATGCAGGAGAGAGGGTGGATTTGCTGTCTCCCTTCTCCTACCCCAGGCAATGCAGCCTGATAATAGAGGGACAGGAAGGGAGGGAGACCAAGGCGAAGGGAGGATGAGAGATGAAATAACAGAGCACAGCCCCATTCTCTGGCTGGCAATGAAATGTGGAGGGAAGAGACTGCGATGGGCGCTTGCAGGGATGAAGGCAGAGCCAAGTGCCTCGCAAAGCCTCAGCCCCCCCCCATCACCCACATCTGTGCCCTCCTGCAGCCTCGCCAGCTCTCCAAAGGCTCATTTCATCAGCACTACATTCCTCTCAGCTGCCTGGCAGGTGCCTCCCAGCAATGCTGCCCCATGGATCTGCTCTCCAGCCTCCTTCTTCCTGAGACACCACCACCAGCTACCTGGAAATAACTTGTTCACTTGGCACTGAAGATGCCCCAGCAGCTTCCCCGCAGCACTTGGGGATGTTTAAAGTCGCTGCCAATGCTTAGGATCAAGCTGGAGAGGAGGCAAGCAGTCCCCCAGGATCCTCTCCAAGCAGCTCAGCAAGGACACAGTAGCGGTGCTCAGGCTCAAGAGGTGCAGGGTTTTGCTTTAAAAGCCATGAAGTGTTTTTATACAGCTCCAGGTACTTGCATATTCCCACAGGAGGAGCACTTCAGGTCATATGGAAACCAGAAAGTCCTACTTGAAAACAGAGCTTGATTAAAAAGAGCTGCAGTTCAAAGCTTGCTTTAGCGAGTGGAGACACTTAATACTGCAGCAAGTGCAGAGGGCAAGAGGATCTAACATAAGCGACATGCACCTGGCTTTGAACCTGCTTTAATAAGGGGGGGAGGCTTAAAGTATTTTAGGTGGAAACTTCTTTTGAAGTTCTTCCTTTTGTTAGGAAAGCCCAAAGATCTTTGCCCAAGGGCCTCAGAGCACAGCACCCAGGGCTGTGTCACTGTGCTCTGTTAGAGTTACTTAAGAGCAGACACTTACCTAAAGCACTGGCTGCCGTAGGTAACAGGCAGCCCAGTTCTCAGAGGAACTGAACAGGACCAGCCCAAAGCCCACCTTAGCCCTGTGTTGAAGGAAAAGAAAGGGGATTCAAGCCCAGTTCCAGCAGGGTTTCAGCATCTGGGATCTGTGCTCCTGCAGGCTGGAGGCACTGCCGCTGCCTCCTGGCACCAGCCCATTCCCTTGAGTTAACACCCACCTTGTTTCAAGGCTAATTACCCAGCACAGGAGGCTGGAAACGCATCAGTGTGCACAGCCAGAGCCCCTGAAGGCCTCACACGTGTCCAGACTGGGTAATTAGCCACAGGAACTCCAGCCCGCAGGAATCCTCACCACTGGAGGTAGGGGCTGGCTGGTCCTACCAGCTCCGTGCAAGGGGTCTGCATGCAGGAGCTGAGGGAAGCAAGGCTGCAGTTTCCTCTCCAGAGAGGAAAAGCTGTATCCCTGCACGTAGGGGCATTGCTTTGGGGTCCAACTGGGGTTGCCACAGCAGAGAACAGGGTGAGAAGTGTGAATGTAAACTCCTGGGCTTGGGAAACCAGCAAGAGATCCCAGACCCCAGCAATCCATGGTGCACAAACCGGTTAATGCCTCTAGGAAAAGAAAATGTAACAGAAAGCACAATTAATTCCTTCTGAATTAGATCTCCTCCCACCCTCACTTCTCCCATCAACCAGCACAGGAGGTTGGTTTGAAAGAAGAGGCTTGGTTCTGCCAAACTCCTGGGGGTTCTGCCCAGCACATCCATGCCTCTGGGAGAAGGGACATTGTGCTGATAGGTGCAGTGAGCAGCCAAGGCTGTCTGCTCTCCTGTGTGCCGAGACCTGCAGCACACAGAGAGCTTCAACAGTGATGCTCCAACAGAGCTGAAGGCAGAACTGGCTGGACACTGGTTAATGGTGCAGGCTGCCAAGGGCTCAGCCCCACGGCGTTGAACAGCAGGGTGTGAGAACCAGGACTGTAACAAGGCTGAGTCCACTCCATCCACGCTCCAAATGGAGTGGAGAGAGTCTGTGTTCAGGGCTAACCCTCATCACCAACCCCACAGCCTGGAAACTTCCCTTCATGATGCCTCTCCCCCATTCCACAGCTGCAGAGGGGGAGCTGAAATGTCTGTGGAGCCGGGGAGGGAGCGCGCTGCTACCCCCACATCAGAGTTTGGACTCGCTCAGGACAATGTTTGCAGTCACAAACACAAAGCAAGAGAAGCCCCATATGAGCACAAACACAATCCAGAAGGTGTGTCGGAAAGGGGAGAGGTGTTTGTTAACTGTCCCACTGCCAAAGACCAGCTGCGTGTCCTTGCGACTGCAGTACGCGAGGAAAGCCGGAATGAGGTACTGGATCCCATTCCCAGCATAAGCTCCTGTGATCCCCACCAAGGACTCCAGATCGTGGGTGCAGAAAGCCACCAGCACTGGGGGAATGAGCGTGATGGCAGGAAAGACAATCCTATCCACCACCCACGGGTAGGTCCCCCCTTCCCTGTGGAAAAGAGTCTTCCAGTTGTTGCGCAGGGTCACTGCGATGATGGGGAAGTTGGTGCTGATGGTGAAGACTGGGAAGAGGCCCAGGAAGTAGCGAATGAAGGCAACGTTGATGATCTCACAGTTGGTGAAGTTGAGCGTGTACATGTCCATGAGGGTGTTGTTGCGGAAGCAGTAAATGGCAGTGAACGACAGGAGGCTGTAGAAAGCCAGGATCAGGATGTAATCGAGCAGCACGAGCTTGTTGACATGTTTCTTCGTGGAGATGGGGGTGATGAGGGATGGCAGAGAGTGCTGGCACATGAAGGAGTAGACGCACACCCCAAAGAGATTGCGGATGCCCGAGAGCTGGGCCACGGATGGGTGACCTTCAGCTTGGCCTCTGCTGATGCGGATGAGAGCCAGAATAATCATGAGGATGAAAGCTGGAGGGAGAGAGAAGGTTTGAGGTCAAGCCCAGGTCTGCACTCCCCATGATCCTCCTCCCACCAGCACCGGCACCAGCTCTCTCTCCTGCTCCACAAGAGCATCTCCTTATCTCTGGGGAAGGCTGTACATCAAAGCCAAGGTACATGGGAATTAATCACCACGTGCTAGTCAGCAGATAGGGAAATGGGCCTTTGGCAGGCATCTCCCTCCAGTCTTCTTCCCACAGGGACTCACCCTCCCACCTGGATAGCAAACAGTTGCTCTGGGCCCTTTGGAAGTGGGACGCTAACAAGTCCATCACCGTCATGGGTCTCGGTCCATAGATACTTCTGCCAACACACCTTGGCTAAATATCACCATTTGAAAATGGCTTAGAGATGTGTGAGCTTTGACCTCTAAAGGAAGAAAAGATTAAAGCTGGCTGCAGTCAACCCACTAATACTCTTTAATGTCTGCAACTGGACTAATGCTTCCAAACCCTCACCTATGTACAGAGGCCAATGCAACGGAGCAGCAGCTACCGCCAAGCTTTGCCTGTCCCTGTGATGTGTCAGGCTTGATAGAGCAAGAACCAGCCACCCGTTTCCCAGGCAGGAGGAACAGGCTGTCTGTAGTTAATCCCAGGGTGCAGAAGCCAGTCTGGAAGGGACTAAAGCAGCACTGAAAGACTGCGATTAAAATTCATCACTTCTAAGGCACCAAGTCTGCCCCTCACTTATGTCAGGAAAAGGCCTAACGACGTTTTACGAAGCTTATCACAGAAAAGCAATGTGCTGTGGAGAAAAAGGAATCGAGGAGATTGGTCTAATGCCCTTATTTACTCTGCTGGTGGCAATTTGAGCCAGCAGCAGTTATTGCTCGCCTGTTATCCCTAGCATGGCACATAAAACCAGCAGCAAACTAATTCCGGTGTCACAGAAATCACATCAACCTGGGAAAGATGATCATCAGCTGCTGGAGTTAACAAGGAACAGGGGAACAAACCCTACCGGGCAGGGCAGCAAGCAGCAAGATTTACAGCCTGGTGCTGGCAATGGATGGGCCACTGCGGCTTGCACAGAGCTGTCTCCTGCGCTGGTTTGAGGCATCAGAGCAGAGCTGTGAATTATCAGGTAACAAAAAGAACAGCAAAATGCTGAGATGACTCCTTCTATGGGCAACTTTAATGTCATAAAGATAAATACAGAGGACTTAAACAGAGCAGCACAGAGCCCACAGGAGGGTGGCCACCAGTGCTGTGAGCCTGGCCATGGGGTTACCAGGACACTGGCTTGCTCTGTGCCAAATGCTGCTCTGCCTGACACAGCTGGGTGGGTATGGGAGACCCTGCCAGGGACAGGAGTAGGGAAGATAGCTCCAGACCAGTGTACAAATGCTGCTTCTTCTGTCCCCAGCGAGACCAGATTAACCCAAACTGAACATCGCCTCTCAGCACTCTCCAAAACCCTATTTCTCATCTCTCAGCAATCCTTTCCTTCCCATAGCAAGCAGCAGCTCTGTGCTGAGCCACACTCTGCATTTCATCTCATGCTGCCTCAGGAAACTTCTCACTTCCAACTGTCCCCAGTGACAGGGCAAGTCTAACAGCTCTCCACTAGTGCTGGGCTGATGACAATACATCCATTCCTTTGTGGCATCACAAGAGCGAAGCCACTTTGGGCATGCTGAGCTCTATTTACTTCCCCTAGAGCAGTCACAGAGGGCTATGGAAAAACATCAGCTCATTGCTCTGGGGCTGTGCAGTTCCCCTCGCCTTCACTCAAGTCAGCAAGTGAGGGGCACTGTGAGCACAGGTACAGTTGTTGTACCTCCTCTATTGCTCCCTGGAGGGGAGATGCTTGCCAGCGTATGTGTTACAGCAAAATAGCTGGGAAGAACTGTGCTCCAGGTGATGTGACATTGGCTGCACTCCCTGGGGCTGCACAGGCTACAAGGAACAGGAGAAAGTGCCCAGAGCAATCAGAAAACCAGCTTTGGAAATACAAGATGAAATAATGAGACCGTTCCTTTTCTTCCCACTTGGGAGACATGGTCATCCTCTGCAGCCCAGTCCTGAGCTGGTCCTGTACCTGGACTAGGTGTAACTGCACAAGTCTTGCACCTCTTCCCCCGCACACAGTAAATCTCTACCTCCTCTGCTCAGCAGAGTGAGGAGTCACCTACTTCCATTTCCCAGACTCACCACTGGCTCAAAGCCCTGATTTCCACAGCAGCACTAACAGGACCAGTGCAGGGGAACGTGCAGGCTGGGGCCCTGTCCTCTGAGCATCTCCTCGGTTAGAGACACCCAGGCTCTCCTCTGCTCTCTCTGACAGGGAGCACTGAGAGAACAGAATTCCTATGGATTTTTGGCTTAAGCAGCTGGAATTCATAATCTTTCCTTTAACTGGTTCTTTCAGAAATTAAATGTATTAAAGTTACAACGTGTGAAGATCGAATCTAGTGGCAAGTGCCCCTGCCTATGGCAGGGGGTGGAACTGAATGAGCTTTAAGGTCCCTTCTAACCCAAACCATTTTGATTCTATGAATACTAAGATCGAAACTAGCACTGTTTCCAGCAAGGCTGTGCTCCCCCTGCACTGGTGCTCTGCATGAGCCTCTGCATGAGATGCGTGGTGCTGGGTAAACTTGGAATCCTCCCCTGCTCAATTCCAGCCTCAGAGAAGACAACAGGAGCCCTGCCCCAATGGCTGTGTTTTCTCTCACTCCTTGCAATAGGGAACCAGAGAGCTGAGACATTTGCATGCCAGATTTATCTGCCTGTCCCTGGGAGGAGACGAGCCCCAAAGTGAAACTCTGAAACCCAGTTATGCCAGGTGATAAATCAAGATGAAAAGAAGATGACAGATGCTGACTGACAGGCAGCTTCAGGCAGACAAGAGGCAGCGCAGGATCCTCAGGCACATGCAAAGCTCCTGCGTGCGTCCTCCTCTACCTGGGACAGCAGGCTGAAGGTAGGGTTACACCGTGCTCTTTCAAGTCACTTCCAGTTGCCACACTGGCCGGCCCACAGCGTTCCTGCACCACAAGGACCCTGGTGAAGTCAGACATGGGTTCATAAAATAAGCCTTGATCTGCTCCTCTACACACATGGCAGGATATAAGCAAGATGCTCAGGGATGAAACACCTTCAGATACCATGACCAATAGGTACAAAGCGAGGTGGACAGCAATGCAACCACGGATTGTTAGTAAGTTACATGAAAATTGTGTTTAAAACCTTTATTTATACCTTTAAACCTTTATACAAGTGCTTAAAGACTGTCGAGGGTTTTGCTGGTCCTGATTTTTCACCAGTGCCAGACCTACTCCAAACCCACACACCACAGATGGGCTTAGCAGTCAGCGAGGCACAGGGGACACTGCTGGTCCCACCATCTCTCCTCTAGATGTTTGAGCATCATTTTTACTGAAGGATGTAAGTGAGACTGGAAAGAAAATAGAGAGGGGTATGTCATAGAGGAAATGCTGTGATGAATCTCATCACCTACAGACCTCTCCTGTCACTCTTTAAGGATCAAACACTGGCTCTTCTCACTGACAGTGCAAGCCCTTGGAGGCAGCTATTGCTGCCTGTCCTGCTTGACTCAGGAGATGTTGATTCAGAGATAAGGCAGCTCTGCTCTGGTTCTTGCAGGTGGAAGAAGGATGAATATGGATGAGCACACATCCTAATAAGAACACCTTGGGAAATATGGGAGCCTGGGGATATTAAAGCATACATTTTGGTGAACTTTGATAGAAGCATAATAAGGCTGCACAAGAGCACTGGAGATCATTTAGCCATTTTAAGATTAACTATTGTTTTGCAGAGTCAGAGCTAACACCTTTGTAAATGAGAAAATGCTGGTCTATACCTGAACTTCATCTCTGCAGAAAGGCTATTGCAAGGCAGGAGAGAAGCCCAAGGCTAGAACACATTATTTTCCCCAGTCATGATAGGTTCCTGGAAGAATTGATGCTCAGAATGAATTCCTGGTTTAACCCTCCCTTGCATCGCTGGCAAGGCACTATGGCTTTGAGATGCATGACTTGGTGCCCCACTTCAGTCTCTCTGATGGCATGTAGAAAATAATGGAGAAGATCCTGAACTGAGCCACAGTAGGGAACAGGGAGGAACTTGGAAAGAGGTGGCTTGGCAAGGGGGAAGCAAGCTCAGAGGTGAGGTTCTGCAGGACTGTGGCATTGGATAACGTCTCTATTATCAAAGACAGATGTTGCCTCCCAGGTTCACCGGTGAACTTCAACCTTCAAAGCATTGCTCCCAGTTAAAACAAGGATGGTTTTAATGGCTCTAGAAAGCATCAGGGAGACATGAACTAGGGATGAGTAAAAGACATACGGAAGAAAACAGAACAAAGGTTATGTGACAAGCACCTTGTATGTTAAGAGACAGAGGAATTGCACCAAACCTCGAGTCACATCTTCTCCAACTCGGTCCCTACTCTCATTCTTCCTTCCACAAGGCACAACTGGGGAGAACATCCCCAGGGCTGGAGAGGCAGCAGTGAGCACCACAGCCATGCTGTATCAGCAGAGCAGCCCAGGCCCGGCTGCTCTCTACCCCCATCCACAGGCATTTGTTTAAGCAGTGGGCTGTGCTGCTGACACGGCTGTGGCAGGGCCATCCATCAGTGTGCCTGACGCTGTGACAGACCTTTCTTGTTGAAGCAGAGCATCAGCATGCCAGGAAATAATGATAATGAATTACCCCTTCACAACACATGCCACTTGCTTCCCGCTTCATACATTAGGAGGCATGATGGATCCCAGGGAGGAGGTTTTCATGAGCTTCCTAAGCCCATTCTCTTTGGGAAGACGAAGATCTCCCCTACCTTAATCTTGATCCCGATTCTCCATCAAGCCAAAATACTCTTAAACAGAGGAACAGATCTCATTTAGTTTAATGTTAGGCAGCTCTTTCAGGAGAAGAGGCATGAAAGGAGGGCATCTGCTCTGTACATGCTTCAGCACAACATCATGTCAAGACAGTCCTACCTTCTGCATCTCTATCCATCAGTGTTTCGAGTAAGTTTAAGATCCCACTTCAATTCTGAAGCTGCCAGGCATTATGGATGCTGTGGCATTTGAAATACTAGAGCGCAGCTGGGTTTCACAATGCTGGCAAAACAAGGTAGAGGAAATGAAGACATTGATTCTTAAATTTAAAGCTCATTTGCCCAGTTCCTCCTGCATAAGCTAAATCCTGTCACTTCTTCATGACCTCCAGCTCTCTGTAAACTCCAGAGTAGCAGCTGATGAATTTCTGCAACCTTCAGAGGAGGTTTCTACAGGAAACAGCAGTAAAAGAGGTAAAATGAAAATCAGGTTTGCTCCATCAGATGCAGGAGCTGGAGATTTGGCAACAACAGGGCCTAAAACACAGTCTTGAGGAAGATGAAGGATTTATGAGCGCGCAGACTGCGGCGAAGCAAGATGGATATGTTCTTAGAAGACAGCAATTCCCTGGAGAGAGAAGTCAGGAAGAGAAGAGGAGGGAACTTACTTCCCAGAATAAAGGTATGAGTGGGACATCAGTGTGACTGCTTCCTCTAATGGAGAGCAGGGACTTGCAGGCACAGTGTTACCCTCCCTGCCCCGAAGCAGGGTGTAGATGGCAGGGGACTGTTTCTCATACAGAGGAAGCAGAGCCACGTGTTGGACATGTTAAGATCACAGGAGTGTGATGCACTTTACCAGCAAGGCAAGAAAAAGCCTCCAGTCCCTTTGCCAGGTTTGCCTTGCTCCTGCTGCAGCCCTCTCAGACACTATTGCTGCAATGGCCTCAGGCCAGGCAGGGCCTGTTTCCTTCACAAAAGGAAGCTTTTATTAAGTACCACCAGGACGTTCTGGCTGTCAGAAGCGGTTCAGAAGGGCTTCTCTGCTGTAAAGGCATCACTCCCCTGCTTTTCTTCATTGTTGGGGCAGGGTTTGCTACCCCATCACCAAGTAGCTTCCCCTGCTGTGGTAACAAGTCCTGCTGTGGAACCAGTGGAGCTGCCCCATCTGACCCACATCAGCTGGTCTCCACAGACATCTGCACACAGCAACAGTTCACAGGGAGATAAACGGCTCTGCTCTGGTGTTTATCACGGGTGCTTTATCTCAACATATGGGAAGGGAAGAGCAGCCAGCAAGGAGCGTTTGCTTCTGGTGGAAAATTACCCGTGTAGTTTTCTGTCCTCTCTCCTCCAGTCACCTCTGGCAGAAGCACCAGAAAGCCTCTGCAATGGACTCGGCTCCGAGCTCTGCTGCTGACTTGGTCTATTAGCTTTGACAGTCACCTCTCTGTCCATGTGAGAATTTACCCTTCTGCATGAAGGGAACAGCACACACTGTGGTGTCACATCATGCTTGGGAAAGCACTGGGTGCAAAGCATCCATGTCCCATCAAATCTACTACACCCTTCCTTATCCTGCATTGGGACCTACCCAGCAAAGTTATCATCACCTTGTTCCAACAACACACACTCTTGCATGCCACAGACCCACTCTGAAAATCAGCGCGAGCACCATCACCAGGACCGCTCTGCAGGGCTGAATGTGTCCTTACATTTTCAGCTCCCCTTCTCCAGCTCTCAGACCCATTAGTTTGTCTCCTACTGCCTGGATAAAATGCTCTTTTCAGGAACATCAGCTCCTCAAGGCAAGATCTCAGTCCAGCACCGTGCATCACTCTCCACCTGCACCTGAAGCTACTAAAGGCTCTTTCACTCACACAGGCACTGCTTCACCCCACTGCCCCCCACAAACAGCACTGAGATGAGCTCCTCAGCTTGTAAGTCTGAAAGCTGGCATGACAGAAGCACAGCCTTTTATCCAACTCTTCATAAATATATTCACTTCTCGTAGTGAATTATTTACCCTGGGCTCAAGCAGCAGCTTTCTCTGCTCCAAAAGGGATGCGAGAACACAAAGTTAACTTTGTTGAAGAAGCTCCCTGGAATGAACATGCAACAGTGTCCTGATTTACAGCCCAATTCCCTCGTCCTTGCCTCTCCCATATGCCCTGCTCTGTGAAAGGGAAGGGGCAGAGATCAAACTGCTCCCTCCTTAAGGGGTTTGCTTCATTTCTGATGCAGGAAAGAGGCCACCTTGAGGACTGTGGACACTGCAGACAAACCTCTCTGCAGAAGCCTGGATACCCAGGACTCCAGGTAATGGTCACCCCCTCCTGTATCAGCCTCCTCTCTAATTCTCAGTCTCTGCAGCTGAAAGGATGAAGCTGAGTGATCCAGGTTTCTGGACTGAAACAACTCCAGCACGGCTGATGAAGCCTAAGGATGGCAGCAACAGTTATTACAGCAGCTGAAACCTGCTCACAAAGGGAGATGGTCCAAGACCAGTTCTCTGCAGAGAGGTGTCAGGGAGCCTGTAAAAAGCAGGATTCTGGTGGAGAAAACATCTATCAGAGAAATCAGTAGATGAGGAAAATCAGTCCCGGCAGCGTGCTTGGAGAGCCCTTTCCTAGTTTCTTTCCTAGAAACCTTCTACCAAGTATCCTGGAAGAGGATGGGAAGGAGACAAAAGAGCTTAACACAGGGCTTCCTGGCTGTTCTTGTCCTTTTCCCCTCCATTCTACTGACCAGGGGAAAGAGCAAAGGGAGAGGTTTTATTTCTGGGCATATAATTGTGAGATCAGAGGGCTGGGAATGCTCTGTCTCGAGGGCTGCAGTTACTTGAACAGCTGTGGTATGATCTGATTGTACTACACAGAGAATGGAGCTCCCAGCAACCAAACCCAGAAGTTCCCTCAGTAAAATATCTTTATTAAAATACAATACTTTCTAATAACTACAATACAGCATCAAGAGCAGCACACAGAGCTCATGGCCCACATGGGAGCTGTCTGGGAACATTTGCCAGAGGCTATTCAATAACAGCAGTGATAATCATGCTACCAATGTCTTTAAAGCCAACAGTCCTCACCTATAGAGCTGGACATCTCGGGCTGTAACAGGCTGCAATTAATCGGGTTAGCCTCTTAATACACAATAGCCCAATGTTTGCTGCTGAGCTCCACCAAGCCCTGTCCTTTTGTTATCTTTCCTAATCCATATTCTTTCCCATGAGGCTGTTAGTCAGTTGTTATCCCATATTATCCAATAATAAAGAGGTGGGGCTGTGTCCTCTCTGCTTTGAGAAGTGCATCAGACTCAGTCCCTTTTGCTGTGCTCTGCCTCCAGCAGCTAACCCCTAACTCCATTCACTTGCATCAGGACTGGGTAAAGTAGGGATAAAACCCCAGCTAGACATTCAAGTCTCTTTAGGGAGCAATCCATCGTCACCACAGGTTTAAATCCTCCAGGAAAAAGGAGCCTGAAGTCCAAACAGCAAAATTGAACATACCAACAGCTCTAATTTAGAGACGGCTTAGTTGGTTTAGTGTTCCGCAGGAGACGACCCATTCCAAGAACCTTGTAAGAGACCTAGGAACAGGCTCCAAAACTAGTAAAAAAGGACTGGGAAAGGAAGGAAGGAATTAAATACAGTTCGGAGAAGGAACCCTCCTTACCTCTAACTCATACTTACCTGGTCAACCAGTCTGGACCCTGTCTCTGCTCTTAATAGCATTGCTCAAGAGCTGGGGGAGCCAACAACATTTTATACCTAAGTTAAATCAAGGCTTCGACATTGCCAGGATTTAAACCAAGTGTTTTTTCCCAGCTAGCCCCTTCTCCAGGGAAGCACAGCAGACAGGCTCCCTGTCACACCCATCAGGGTGCTGTGCTCAATCTCCCAAGGCAGCTCAGACAGAAGAGGGCTTTCAAAGCAGCCTGAGTTGCAGTTTGCAGTTGGGAAGGGGATGAGAGCTTGTGTAGGCAAACCCTTACACAGAGAGAACAGAGCTCTAAGCATGGATGAGGCCAGCAGTTAAACAGGGACTGCTGCACCGAATTTAACCACTGGCACTCACCCATGCGAGGTGGCAATCAGCTCTGCAGCCAAGTGTGTAAGCTGCTGCTCTTCACAAGACTGCCAACAGCTTGATGCCTCTGGAAGCCCTCTGTCTGCCATCAGCCCCACTCCACCTGGAGACACAGATCCACCCTCTGTGCTCCTATGAGTCCTGACAGGGAAGAGCCTCACCATGCCAGCCTTGTTTCCAGATGAGCTTTCCATGTACAAGAGCCCATATGTCTGGGCTCTGCAGCAGTGTGGCATTTGGGCTTGCAAACTCCTCCTTCAACTTCCTCCCTTTAGAGACTTCAGCCTGTCCTTGTTAGTCCCTCACCCTGGGAGGAAGCCCACAGCCAGATGAAGGGCTGATCCACTGCTGCATCTCCACGTTCTTTGAGCTGGCCTGGTTTTATTTCCCAGTTCAGATCCCAACGTTTAAGACTGTTATTTTTCAAAGGCAGAATGACATTTTTCTTGTCTATGAGGTGTGGAAAGAGACCGTAGGCTTTGTTAGCTGATGTGCTGCTTGCGATGAGCACGGGATCTGGACAAGGCTAGTGACATTTGATTATCACTTAGATCAGGAGAAAGAGGGAAAGCAACTTTCAAAGGCAAGGCTGACACAGTTACAAACACCAGCAGAAATGACCTTCACACACAGCTAGCTCTCTCTGCTGCCAAAACCATCCTCTCAGCCACTGTCATCTGAATCACTGCTATACCTGGGGCAGTGCAGCTTTACATCAGCCACTGCTGCTCCGAAATCCAGAGGCTTTTCTTTCATCAGGCTGGGGAAAAGCATGTACAGTGCATCCTGCAATAGGCACATCGCAAAGCCTGCACTGACCTCCCAGCTCAAGCAGGCTGGATTCTTTCAAATCATGATGCAAAATGTGTTGCAGCCTCCCATCCACACCAGGCCAGTGGGCACAGGTAAGCTGGATAAGCCACTGTTGGTGTGGGAAGTTGTAACCCAGCACAGCAAGCATGTAGGCTGGCAGCTCCAGTGTTCAGCTCTGCTGCTCAGACAGCTTTGAGGAAGATCCACCTTCAGCACTAAAACTAACTAAAGGAAGATGAATTAAACCCCACGGTAAGACAGAGAGTCCACATCTTGCCACTGGCTTTCAGGCATGAAAAGGAGCCCACAGAACACCATCTAAGACTGTTCTTTAGCATCTAAGCTCTCTAAACACCAAGAAAAGACCAATCCATGTTTAACTCACAGCCCTGCTTTTGGAGGAGGGGACATCAGTGATGTGAGGACATGGGAGAAGCCAGCTTGCTAAATCCCTGCAGCAAGGGATCCATCCTTTGCCTCCATGTGCAGGAAGATCTTTATTCCTGTTCCCTTCATCATGTGGCTGTTTGATAAATTGTCTTCCCTAATAAATCTATCCCTCATTGTACACATATGGAATCCGCTCCTCTAAGTAGCCACTGAGGTGCTGTCAGGGTCATTAAATATCATTATCTGGGGCAGCTGTTCCCCAGTGTGCTGATGCAGGACTCAATCAGGCTAAAACATGAATTTCCCCTAACGCTTCTCCAAACACTGCCTTTGTCTCTCTCCATCAAGAGATGAAAAAGAGAAACAGTTCTGCCTTTACGCCAAGGTTTAGCAGTCCTCATACTGGAAGGAGCCGGCTAAAGGGAAAGCAACGGCAGATCAGGCAGACATCAGGTTGTCACAGAGACAGGATGAGGTCTGACTGATGTCTTTACCAGGAAAGAGGAGGCAGGGTGACTGGAAACAGGCCAGGGAGCTGAGCTGAGATTACTCCTTGTTAAAAAACAAAGCCAAACCTCCTCTTTTAATAGCCCTCAATGAGCTAACCTCCTTCTTTGAAGAACATTGGGGCTTTCTGACCTTTCCTATGCTCAGACAACAAAAGGAATAAACAGACATTCAGGCTTTTCACACCATCTGAGGTCAGGATTTGTTAACTCAAGCTGTTCAGCATCTGAGACTTGAGGGCTTAAAATCCAGCCTCATTTTCCTGGGTAATAACTGCTTAACCCCATCTCAAATGTTGTCCAGAACAGATCTTTTCCTTTGCAGCGAATGCCAGCCACTTCCAAACAGGGTCACAGGCCTCTGAACTCACAGAGAAAGGACGATACCCAACTGAAGTCAGGTCAAGTGTATGTGTGTGGTGGGAACTGGGCTTAGAAGCAGCTTTTCTTCCTGTTCCAGCTCAGTGACATGCATAAAGAGAGCTGATTCTGTGCTTGAATCATCTGGACCCATAAACCAGAAGACTGTTAACCTGCAGAAGTGCTGCTCCCTGTTATCCCTGAACATCAGTTACTCTTGTCCAGCTCACACAAGACAAGAGAAAGCTCAACACAGCCCTCTGTAACACACATCACTCAGCCTTTAAGGGTATGTACACATACAAGCCAGATGTGGGGCAGCTGCACCTCAGGATGGCAAAAGCACTGGGGGAACAAGAAAAGTAGTGATGCCTTATTTCATGACAGGAATTATCATCTTCCCAGAAATTCTTGGCAGGATGATTCTGAAGAGAACTTACAAGGGTGGAGGTTCCCAAGGACAACACACAGTGGTTTGGGGGTTTCCAATGCAGGATATCCTATGCTAAAGCGAGGCCCAGGAATAAACCATGCAATCAGATGATATAACTAAGGGTGGAAAGTCTGACAGAAGTGCTTTTTGTCCTCAGATCAAAACAAAGATCCTTCAAAGGCTGTTGCACACAGGCTGAGAGAATGAGAAACTTGTTGCTGAACAGCAACCGGTGGGTATCATGGAGACTCTTCCAAATCCCTTCTGCCTCTCACACAAAGCAGATTAAAACTTCATCTACCAGCTCACATCTGACTGAGAACATTTGGATTGGGTTTGTTTTAATCAGAAATTTCATCCTAGAATAAAAACCCTTTTCCTCAAAGATTTATCAGGACAAACCTCAAAGAGATTATTTTAACAAGAGCTTGCTTCCAAACAAGAATATCCTGCATTGTTATTGTGCCTCAGGTTCCATCTGTGGTAAAGAGGTGGCCAAGACTCACCTATCCATCTCATGAGGGATGTCATGATTTGAAGGTACTTGGTCTTCTGCACATTGAAGAAGGTGAAAGGACCAAGGAGGAGAGTGAATGCTGCCTGGAAGCACAACAGAGAACACACAGGTTAAACCCCTGAAATTCTGTTCACAAGATGAATTTACCACTAAAACAAAGCTTGTCTTCCAAGTTCACCTCCAGACATGCCTCTTTGTCATGGACCTTGCTTTGCTGCTTAATTTTACAGCTAAGTTGGCTGAGACACAGCGGGTCAAGCAAGCTGCTTGGTATCAGAGAACATGCCTTGGGCATGAGTAGAGCACAGGATCCTCTTGGCTCTCAGCCTCTTGCTAGCACTGCTCCAGTACTCCTTTACTGACACATTTCAGTAAAAGCTCTCAGCGCAGCCTTATGGAACATTAAATATTAAACTGAGGCCTCTTTGTCCGGGTACATGCTCAGTTTAGGTCTGAATAGCAATAGCCATGACCAGACAGCTCACATTAACATTGACTGAGCAGCTTGTCCCAAGCTCAACAGCAACAGAGCCAAGTCTGCCTGGAAGATACTGACTTCCCCACACTAACTTGCTTGTTTTACAGCAGGAAGCTGCAGCATAACAGTTAAGCTGTTGACTTAGAAGCTGAAAACCTGTGCAAAGTGAGGGGAAAGATAAAGATACTCATAAGAACAAACTTCACTCAGTGTGGAAATTAAAGCTACTGTCAATGGAGGCAGATCTTTATTCACTGCCCTCTTAGATGTATATGAAGGGAGCAGCATTTCTTAGCAAGTTCATCTCTGCCCAGGCACCGAGCACTCCAGCCCTACCTGCTTCAGTCAAAAGGGAAAAGGCTTTACTGCAGGAAGGTAACAGACCTTGACTGAGGTCTGAACGTGACCTGAGAGAAGCTACTTGTGACAGGGAGACAAAATGGGTGTTAGAGAAGAGAGCCCTGCCTGTCATCGGTGGGGTGCCAGGGGCTAGCAATATACTAACAGATCCAAAAGCTGTAAGCAAGCAGTACTGAGAAAGTCACAGCACACACAGTATAGATTTGTTGAGCATCTCAAAGGGATTTTTAAAGACAAATATTCAACATTAATATTTACACATTGCTCTTTTCCATGACTTCTTCAAGCAGTTCAAGAAAAGGTGTCACCAGAAGGGAAGAACTGGGACTCAAAGGGGCAGGCAGCAGAGCCTCAAGGTCTCTGTCGACCCCAACAGAGTCAGCCACAGAACAGATTCCAAGCTATTTTAAGCCTAGTACAGCCCCAAGAAACCTTTTTTGAGACAGTTTCAGGATATCTGCAAGGCAAATTGGCAATGCCTCGCATCACAAGTATTCTCAGACAACCGAAGTAAACCCAGAAGGGGGCCAGGGGAGAGAACCCTTGGTTACACACATTGCTCAGTGAACATGTATTCTGATCTGAGGCCATCATTTACACCAAGTGTTGGCTTTTTGGTGTGGAGGTGGGGAGGGCAGGGGAAAGAGGGACAGAAAGCGTGCACAGAATTCAGATCTGTGAAGAACTGAGGGTCCTTGGAGGAAATGCTGAAATCAAACAGAATACAACATCACAGGCACAACTGGCAAGAGTAAGAGCTTAACAGATAAAACCCTTCCAGAGTTACACAGAAGCAAACCAGCTTTTTACTCTTCCTCTTGCTCCTTTCTTCTAAACCAGAGGTTAACTCCACTCTCCTGCTACCCTCTCCAGCCCTTGAAGACTGCTACTCCATGCTTGGATAGCACACAAACCTCAAAGGACTAAAGAGGGATGTAGGTCAAGGACCCAGAGCAAACCAAAGGAGATGCCTACTCTCTTACTGGAAATTATTCCTGAGTTTGTGACTAATCTCTCTCAACATCCTCTCCCAACACACACACTCTGCTCAACACAGCTTCCCTTCAAATCACGTTAATAGCTCATGCGTCAGAAAGAGCCGAAACAAAAAGAGACAGACGAAGGATGGTGATGATTAAGGGACAGGTGTCTTCTGCAAATGAGAATGCACCAGAACCAATTGGCAAAACAGCATCTCAAATCATGGCGAGGATTGACACAAGATCACTGAACACCAAAGCAGCTGGGTCTGAAACATAGATCTGTCTTAAGCAGCGAGAAAAGAGCTGTGTGAAAGTGGATTTGGGGCTCAGATGCTGAAAAGCATCAAAAGCATTCTTAGGTGCTGGAAGTATATGGGTCTCCTACATGCTGCCCAACATCTGCTAATGAAGCTGAAAGAACACCTCTGGATATTACACTCTGTTTTCTGCAGTTATTCTCTAGTACTGAAGGTAGCTTAAACAACTAAATCCATTCAGCATCTCTTTCAACTCTCTTCTTCTGTGGGCTTTACCGTTCAGCTCATGGGGAAGAGATACCCTCCCATCCTTTAAGATGATCAGTGTCTTGTGTTCTTAACAAGATCCTGGAGCAGGTCCAAAGGAACCAAGTGACAGATGAATTCAAGTGCAATATAAATTTATTGCCTTTTGCACTTGACGCCCATTAGTGATCCAAGACGAATATCCATGGATCAATACAAACAATGCTAAGGCCTGCAATGAGATGACTTGCCCTACTTTGCAGGGATTTGTGCCAACCACTATAAAGAAGGGAAGCCACAGCACACACACTGGACTGCTTGAGAGGAGAAAGGCAAGGCAGAAAAGGAGAGTGAAGAGCAGATAAACATCACTGTGATATGAAATGGTGCACAGCTGTACAGGATTGAGCGCAGGTTAGGGAAGAGGGGTCAGCTCCTCACCAACAGCCAGGACACGAGGCACAAGAACTCAGTCCCTGAATTGGAGCTAATCTCATTGTCAACTCTCAGAGGAGTCCCAAGGCCAGGAAGCCCATATAAAAACACATCCCCAAAAGGATGAGAAGAGACCACGATGCTTAGAAGGAGTATGCCTGCGTTCTCTACCTTGCTGTGCCAGACATCTAAATGCTCTTCTGACCCATTAAGTTCATTAGTTTCCTAACTTCTCCCTAAGGAAAAAGTAAGCCCAAATAAGATCCTCAGACGCATACCCAAACTCTCCACCTGATGTTTTCCAAGCTCATCTCCCCTAGAGGGATACAATTTAAAGTGCTTCATTACACACTTAATTCAAACACTCTAAAACCTACATAGAAAACCTCACCAGTCAGCCCTGCCAGAAATCAAACACGCAGAGCTCCAGCACATCTAAAAGCTCTCCCAAGTTTTCCAGTTCACCTCTGAGATGTTCTCAAGGAGTTTATCATTCCTTTCCTAAGAGGAGAGGCAGAATGAGCAAAGTCTGCTTTGATTAAAGACTGTTCTATTAGTGAAGTGGTCTCCTATTAGAAACAAGCAGGCATACATGGCTGATTCACTGCTAAACTTCAGGTACGGGAATCCTCCCTTCAGCTAAGGAGGATCAGATCTAGTCAATGTTTATGTTCAAAGGATGGCACAGAGAAACCTTTACTGTGTTTTTGCTATTAAGCAGAGTTCCCTAATGTCAATCCAAGCTCCTCCATTAAACAGAAGTCAAAGTGCCAGCCTTGCTACAGAGGGTATGCAGAACCCACACACATAAAATCAATGGAACAGACACAAACCACTTTATTCTTATCTTCCTTTCTCATGCTGTAAAACAGCATAAAGATCCAGCACACAGTGACCAAAAAACCCAGTTTTTTTTCTCACTTTTAATAACATTTCCAGTCAGAAAAATAGAAGCCAGCAAGCACAGAGGAAAGAAAAGCAGCTTGTCACCCTGAATCACACTCTTCTCTGCAGGCCAGTAGGAGCCACGAGCATCGCATCAGCTTGCTCAACCTCTGGCAGGGTCTTCAGATCCATTCCTCTCACCAAGCCAAGCTACAGCAGTACAGGCACCAAGGTTTGGGATCTGCCTGGGCTGGCAACTCAGGTGACACCACTTCCCCAGCCTCTGAACACATCAGCTCTTGGTATTTCAAAGCATAAAGCAGGCTGGTCAACTCAAGTCTTTTTACCACAGGGGGAAACAAGCAAACCATTGCCTAGAATATATTTATATATATATTTATCTAAAAGTGTATTCTATTAAAGCTCTTATGTTAAAAACTTGGTTACATAAGGTTATGTATTGGCTTATCTTAAAAAAGCAAAAGTACAACCACATGTTAATAGGACATCTGGCTGGGTTTATCAGCTTAACTTCAGCCAAGAGGACCACCAAGACAGCTCTCAACCACTAAGTGACAGCCAGCTAATGCCAAGAGCCTCTCAGACCACACAAACATGCTTTAAGCCAGACAGAGGGGTGTATTGACCAAACAGGTTCTTTATTGGCTTGAAGGGTCTATCTATCACTCTGAACCAGTACAGTTCAATAGCTTTCATCTGCTTCCCAGCATGCTGCTTCCACAGAAAAATGCCAATACGGCTCAGGAAGCACAATTAGCATCCCAAACAGAGCTGATTCATATATTAGATGCAGCAGTTACAGCATTATGGCCAGTGCCTGCATACATTTGCAAGAGGGCCATCTGAAAAGCAGCTTCATTCATAACTGTCATCGGAACTTAGTTATTTTCATGCTCCACAGACTCATCGGTAAGAATTGCATCCATCTTTGGCATTTGCTGAGTAGTGAATTAAAAACAGGAGCTACTGTTTCTTGTTGATTCAGAGCCTGGGAATTTTCAGACAGGCTGAAGAGAAGCAGAGTGAGACCTGAGTGAAGCGAGACCGTGAGGATAAACCCCATTAAATGCATAAAATACACCCGGAGCAGAGCAAAAAAGAGTTTGAGAGTTTAATAAATGTATTTATGTGGCACAGGGCTATCATAGCAATGCAAAGCTAATAAATATCAGACATTAAGGCAAGGGTATGTTTTAATGTGAAGATGGTAAAGTGGTCTTGTTACTCCTTAAATATCGCCCTTTGGACTGAGGCCCCAGCCACCCTTCCTTTTCCTCTCCTCCTCCTCCCACCCTTCCTCATCCCAGAACTCACCCCAAACTAAATCCTTCCTTGGAGGCTCTTGCTTCCCCTTGATAGAAGAAATACCAGTATCTCAGATCAACTTCATTTTAGGATAGCATCAACTCCACTTCTGCAGATATTGATGTTCACCACTGTTGAGCAGTAGTACCCCTCTCCCATGAGACAGAGTACAGCAAATAACCCTCCTCTAATGGAAAGCAAGCTGACATTTAAAGAGAAAGTTACTGATATAACAAAATGGATCTCTCTCTTTAGTAGACTTTGGCTGGAAAGTTGAGGGTTGAGTGCTTTATACAGGGCTATGCAGCATTTCCACAGCAAAGCAGGATACCGACAAGAAGACTGGAGCTTGACTGAACAAGCACCTCCCAGAGGAAGCTTTGCTTGATTCAGTGCTCAGACACAAGGAAAGTCTCCTTGAGCAGGGTAGGATGAAGCAGACATTTCATACATGCTGTCAGGAGTGGCAATGCTGACACCGGTTCTGCTTCTGCAGGAGGTCCCTGAGCTCAGAGCTATTTCACAACCCAGATGAGCACCAGGAGAGAGAGACAAAACCATCCAACAAAACCTGGCTGTGCACGGACACAGAGCAAACAAGATGTCAGGAGAACTAGGGACTGGCTGCTCTGTTACCACCTCAGCTGCTCTCCTCTAGAGTGTGTCTAAAGAGACGACTAGGAAGGAAAAAGCAAAACTTGATTTACCAGCACTGACACAGGTCGGAGGTTTTATTCCTCGCTGGAAGCTTGAACCAGACATCGTCTTCAGTAGAGTGATTTCTTATTAACTGCTATCTGTGTTCCTATTCACATCCTTGAGGAATTTTTAGGGGTGACTTTGGAGAGAAATATTAAACACAAGGTGCTTTCCCCACTCTCATTTGGGATTCATAGGTAAAGAAAGCAGAGCATTATAACATTTCAGAGCTATTTGCAGCCTCTGATAGCACCTCTGCACCCATTTCAATTGGTGGCAAGTGCTGTGCTACCAGCAACAGCCTCCAGTTGCTCGTGCCAGGGCTTCAGTGCTTTTCAGCTAAAACACAGCCAGGGAGAAGGGTCTCATGTGCAGTGTGGTGCCCTCTCTGCCATCTCTCCTCCCCTTCACTTAGGTGACAAGGCCACGTTTCTCTCCTGCATGAGCTCATATCTCAAGCTAGAGAGCCAGATGGCACATGAGGGAAGGCGGCGATCCAAGCTTTCGCTGGTAAAGCTTTACCCCTTGCAGTGGGCAGTACAAATATAAATCCATGAGAGGAGATGGATTGTTCAGGAAGGAGCTTTTTAGAGAGCTGAAATAAACAAGTAAAGCTGAAGATCCACAGTGTCTTAAGGCTGGAGGCAGGGCTGCAGTAGAGGCCATGCTGATAGGCAGCCAGTTATCAGCAAACAAGCTATTATGAAGCTCTTGGAGTTGGTTGGAAAGAGATAAACCAGCCAGGGAACAAGGACTGCTCAACAGAAGTTGAAGGCAAGAGGGAATTTAACCTCTAGGTCCCCTGCAGAGTCAAGAAGTCACAACGAAGGGAGGAGGCAACTGCCAGACATCCCACAAGGAGTATTTATAGATAAAGAAACAAGGGCAGTTCCACTTTGACTACATCAGGCATCTGCTACCACAGCAGCTCCAGTAATTAACATGCTGCTCTCAGGACACCTGGCAGAGGTTTAGAGTCATAACTCACACACTGTTGGCACCAAGGAGCCCTCACCCATCTCTCTCCCCAGTGCAGTCAGGCAGGGAGGAGACAGCCTCCAAGAACTCCAGGGTGTCAATACACCATACAGCTTGGTGTCATCAGCAAACTTGCATCAATCCCACTGCCCATGTATCAAAGATGCTGAACAGCACTAGTCCCAACACTGACCCCTTAGGAACACTGCTTGTCACCAGTCTCCACTTGGACATCAAGCTGTTGACTTCAACATTTTGAGTACAACCATCCAACTAATTCCTGATGCACAGAGTGGTCCACTTGTCAAATCCATGTCTCTCCAGTTTAAAGACAAGGAAGTCATGTGGAACAGCATCATAAGTCCAGGTAGATAACATCAGCTGCTCTTTCCTTACCCACCAATGCTGTAGCCCTGTTGTAAAGCTACTGACTTTAACTGGATCTAGAGATTTCCAAAGGCTCTAATCCAGCATCAGCTTTGAATTTTGACTGCCCATCAGCTAAACAAGTGTACCTGTCCCAGTGGATGCCCTTGCAAGCTATGATCTTCCTGGGCATTCAACATATCCAGAACCTCCACATGAAGCCCTGGAAAGCTAAGGCAGTACATGAGGGTGCTGCTCTCCTCTCCCCATCCTGACTCAGGCCTGCAGCCTGTTGTGGAGCTGACCCATGTCAGAGCACCAGAACTTTCCACTTGGGAAAGAACACCCTGCAAAACTAGTGGTTCTTGTGTTAAAGCAAAGAAACCCAGGCAGAAGTGATTTCAGGAAGTCATTCAGAGCACGGATTGCAGCCCCTGGCACACCTGGGGAGTGCAGGATCACAGCCAGCAGCAAGCTTGCACTCTCTGGGGTAAATACACTTCCATTATCATTTTTCACAACAAGAGAAAGATGGAGGCCAGCAATAACCCTGAGGTGACTGGTATCTAATTTTTCATCATGGGAGTGTTTATGGCACAGCCATTTGCAGCATCTTGTAATCACTTTGCTGCCTCCTTGACCCCTGGCTCCCCCTTATCCTGCATCTAATTGCATCTGAACAAGCAGGAGGGAAGCAGCAAAGTGGATAGAGATGCAGGAGAGCTGAATGGCTGCTTTGTGATACTTGGAAGGACAGCAGAGGAGCTGCAGAGCCAGGGCTGGCTGTACCCACTGCCACCAGCTTGCTTTGACCTCCCAGAGGCTATGGAACAAGAGCCTGACACTGGGTAACCCGGAGGAGTTGTTCCTCATTTCCTCAATTTATTAGCACGGTATGAGAGATTAATGGGTTCTCTCCAAAGTGTGAGGGTATCATCATTATACACAGGCACTGACCACGATTCCTGCATATTCATAGCCTCTCTTGGCAACTACAACAGCACTGACATGGACTACAGAAGCCCCTGGGAGAGACAGCACAAGGTGAGGGAGACATGGACCAGCATGACACGGATGCACTGAGGGCCCTGTAAACACACCAAGCTACAAACTGCCAGGCTTAGGAGCTACTTGGGTTCAGCAAGGATGACTGCTCCTGAAGGCCACTAACCCCTCATCTGCCATCACACATAGCACCTCCACCACTAATTGGTTGTTTTCCATTTAATTTTCCCCATACAAACATCTCAGTTGAGTTTCACACGATTCCTGGAGGATACAGCTTCAGGACAGCGTTATTCCATTCACTGTGTCACAGGCAAGAGTTGCCTTGAAGCAAAGGAAATGTCCCACACTTTGTAAGTACCTTGCAGCAGCACAAAAGCAAGAGATCAAGCCTCATAGCCTGGGGTTAGCAGGGTGCCAGCTTGCTCCCAGCCTCCTTCCTTTGGCTCCCCAGTACAACACACACCAAACTGGTGCAACAGGCTTCGGATATCAGCTCTGCCTGAGAGCATTATATCGACTTCAACTTACAAGATAAATCCCAGCTGCATTATTTGTATTTATAGTCCTGCTTACAGAAGCATGAGCCACATGTGGGATTTGCTGATGTAGTCCAAAAATACACATTTTTGGACAAGAGTGTCAGTGATCTCACCCAGACAGAAAGCACAATTTAGGAGGATGTTAAGAAGTTGCAGACTTATTTAGGAGTTTGTCCAGAGCTCTTTCTTCCACAGCCTCTGGTAATGTTCAGATGGGCACTGACTGCACAGTTCTGCAGCCCTGGTGCTTCCTACCTGTATATTAGGGAACTAATGATGATTTCAGGGGAGGAAAGATCAAGAGTGCTGTGTTAGTGAAGGAAAATGCTGATAAGGCAGGCAGCAAGGTCAGACCTCTGTTTAAAACCAAAATTGGTGGTAAAGCACTGAACTAAGTAGTAGGAAATATGCTGTTGAGATAAAGGCATGTATTGCATCAACCAGGGGAGTGCTCAGCTGACTTAACAAGTCCTCTCCAACTGTGGTTTCTAGGATGCTGTCACTACCACTGCCCAGAATAACACTGCACAGGGGGAAATGCATTTATTACTTATGAAATGAAAGGTCTGCGAGCCTGCTGGAACAGCCAAGTCAAAGAAAAGGATTTGGGAAGGTTCTTTTCAAACCTGTACAGCTTGGAGTGGTGAGTGGGTGATCACAAAGAGATATCTGGGAGATATCTGGGAGAGAGCCTGGGAGAGATTGGTTTCCAATAGCAAGAGAACAGTGTCAGCTTTGGTGCCTTGCTGCCCAAATGAGCTTACTCCAGAGGACAGCTTTACTTAGGCAAAGCAGCAGCACAGCCTCTCAGCCTTTCTGAGCAGCAGGGGCTATAGCTGGAGCCCAGTAAACACCACTTGAGAGTTCGTACCTGTAGGAAGTGCACAAAAGCAGAGATACACCTAGAGCCACTTCTCTGCCCAATTCACATAGCTGCCTTGCTTTGTGCCCACCATCCATCACCACATAAAAACCAAGCACTGAAGTGTGCAGGACATTCTTCTATGGGGAAGCCAAGTGCACCTTAACTCACCAATGGCCCATTACATTATCCACCTTGCTTCAGTTAAGGGCTGATACCTGCAGCACATCTGGCCAGGCACACAACCAAAAGCACCTTTCCCTTCTATACAGCCCTTGCCAACAACTGGAGGTGGCAGAGGTGAAGCACTGGCCCTTTGGAAAAGCTCAGCATCCAAGTGACAGAGTAACCCAAGCTTTGCTTAAGGAAAAAAAACACTTCTCAGCTCTGCAGAAAACATATTCCAGTCCCCTGCACTATTGATTTTCCAGTGAAGAGACAAGCTAATCCTTTAAAGTTAGCAACTGTGAGACCATGGACTGAAGCAGCTTCACTATTGCACCAGAGGCTGACTTCTAACCAGCACTAGCAGCAGGGAGCCTTGCCTTCTGGCTGATCTTCCTTTGACTCAAAATGCCATCAGTTACAAGGAAAACAAGGTAAAAATCACACACCAGAAGCTGAGCTCCTGCTCTTCGGTCACTACTACAAGTTTATATCCTACTTTTGCAACACTGCACTTGTCTGCCTCTCCTTTAGCCAGGAAAAAAACCTCTTACTCACAAGGATAGTTATTATGTGAAGTTCCTTTTGCGTTAGGAAACACAAGGGGTGTGGGAAGCTCCAAAAGAGCTGGTTTAATCTGTCACAGGCATATGACAAGTGAGCAATCGAAACAATTTATTGACAAGCCCACAGGAGAAGAATGAACCGGGATGAACAAGGCAGGATTTATGCCATATTAACAAGGCTGTGTGCCAATTGCTACCTTATTAGTTTCACAATAAAGCAAGCTGAGAATTGCCTTCCCATCCCAGACACCATTTATTTGACATGAACTCGGCTCCTGTCCTTCTTCAGCCACTTCAGAGCAAAGCAGCAATTAATACACCTTACTTTTTGGGAGCTGACTTAGATAAGAGGTATGAGAAGACTCCAATGAGTCCCTGAGACTGGGCTTTTAGCCAAGCAAAGCTGTATTTCAGAGGCACCTGTAACAAACGGTTAGGGCTAGTGATATTTATGTTTAATGCAGTACTAATTCCTCTCTTGCCACGGCAGTGGCTCAAAACTCAGGTGCCTGTACATACAGAAATGGTATAATATTCTGGAGCTTTGAGAGGCTTTTCCCCTCTTTTGAAGGCTTTCAGAAGCAGCAGCTGCCTTTTTTTTGCTGCATTTGTTTCTATTTCTATACGAGCATCATAACAAAACACATCAGAGCATTCGTGTTAAGGAAGATAACGCAATATCTTTGGCAAGGAAGTCTTACCAGGAATAACTTCTTACAGGATATGCAGGGTGACATGCTAATAGTGCCCCAGTCCTGCTGCATCCTTACTGCAAAGCTGGGGGAACCTGGAACATAACAATGCTACAGTTTATGCAATTTATTTAAGCAAGATGATGGCTTCACACCAGCAGATGTGAAGGTCCTATCAGCTTCTTTGGCTCACTCTGGGAGCCCAGGGCAAGCACCCCAAACCCTTCTGATTGATGTGTGTGAAATGAGCCCTCCCTGCTCCTGAAGCAGGTACCTTCCCACCACCGGTTCTCAAGGTCCCTAGACACTGAGACCTGTAAGAATAAATATCCAGTAGACAGCAGCTGTGACCCATTTATTACCGGATGCTGCTGCAGGGCACAGCTGAGGAAGGCAGGGCAGAGGAAAAGCACTTGCTGCAGAGGGAACAAGAGGAGTGAAGCCGGGTGTCCTTGGAAGAAGCGCTCTGCTGGCAGCACTGCTCCAGCTCTTTCTCTCCAACTCCCAGTTAGCAAGAGACAGCTTAGATGTAGCATGGATGTTCAAACACTGCCATGGGGGCTCCCATCATATCACTGGTGGAAGGTTAATAAATAAAAGACAAAAAAAAACACCAACAAAAAAAGCCCACAGAAACCAAAAGGCAACCACAGAGAGGCTACAAGAGTCTCATGCACTGAACAAGCCCATCAAACTCCCCTAGAGCAGGCAAATGTATTTGGAAAGATGCATTTTGATAGCAAATACCACAGGTACCTTTACCCAGAGCAGGGGATGCACACAACACGCAGCACAGTCAGGAAGGACAAATGCTGAGGAGGGAAGCAGAGCACGTACACCAGCAGCACAGAGCACAGCCCTACAGCCGACGAGGGCCGGGATAGCAGCACCGCACCGAGGCAGTCGGGATCTACATCAACACTTATCAGTTCAGCCTTTGCATTTGCTGGCACTGAGCAACTGTATGTGTGTCCTCAGACTACCTCCTCACCCCCCTGCACAACCTCCTGCAGCCACAGCCCAGCCCTGCTCTGGTCACTGGGAATTGTGATCAGAGCGTCGGGCCGGGGTGACATTGTCCCCTCCTGAAGAGGAATGGTAAGCGCCTGCAAGCCCGCTCGTTTTATTCACTGCACAAGCACGTTTCCAACTGGGATAATCTCCATTAAACCATCTGCGCTCCCATCTTCGCCCGGCCCGCACCCGCTGGGCTGCCCACGATGCTGCAGCATCTGTGAACCGGCAAAAGCGGATGCCGCGTCCCTTTCCCAATCAGCTAAAAACCCAGCAGAGACTCAGACAGAACAGATGCACCTGGTAGCTTTGACACACTACAGAGCCAGGCTACCAGGAGTACCTGTGCCAGTGCCTCTTCTGAAAGGCATACGGCTCCCTCTGATAGTTTAAAGCCATTTCCTTTCCATCGTGGGAAGGCACCATGCCCCAAAACTGCCAGAAGAGGAGGGCTGAGATTTTAGCTACATTGGCTGCCCTGGTGCAGAAGAGAAGCACCGTGTGCCAGGTCATGAATGCATTTTGGATCAGACACTCCAAATGGCTGTTGATCCCCAGGATTTAATCTCATATTTATCTCATAGCTGCTTTCTAGAAACAGGGACTATCATGTCACATTCCTGCATCACTGGAACAGAGACAAGAAAGCGTTATGATGAAAGATCTGAAAATTCAATCCGCTGCCCCTTCCCCATAGCCTATACAGAAGACACCAAACCAACCTTACAGCAAGCTGATAAAACAACTTGCATTGAAGCATGAATTCGGCATGCAGAAAACTTGACCCTGTCCTTAGCGTCGCCATCGAGACAGCCAAGGCACTTGGGAGTCACTTCAGCTGTTGAGGACATGACAGTACGGTGAGAGATCTGAAGCAAAGATAGAAAGCCATCGATCCGCTTTACCGGTAATCAGTGCTTGCTTTCAACAAGGTCACAGGGCCATCTAACACATGCCTTTCTTCCAGCCAATTTGCCCTGCGTGGTCTTGCCCTTAAAGGCATGGAACAGCATGGTGTCTGGGTTCAGCTTAACAGTGATTTTTGTCCTTCCTAGTAGCTGGTGCAGTGCTGTGCTTTGGATTTAGTCTGAGGATAACACTGATGGTTTAGCTGTTGCTCAATGCTGCCTACCAGCAAGGACCTTCCAGTCTCTCATGCACTGACAGTGAGGAGGGGCACAAGAAGCCGTGAGGGAGCACAGCCAGGACAGACAAAGGGGTATTCCATACCACATCACATCATGCCCAGGATATAAACTGGGGGGAGTTACCCAGAAGGACCAGGTCACTGCTCAGGTCAGGCTGGGTGCCCATCACTGGGTGGTGAGCAAGTGTATTGTGCATCACTTGTGTTTACTGTTTTTCCCTTCCCCTTTTATATTATTTCCCCTTGTTATTTCCCTTATTACTATTATTAGTAATAGTTTTATATTGTACTGCAGTTGTTGGACTGTTCTGATCTCAACCCATAGATTTTACTCCTACAGTCCCAAAGAAGAGGCAAATAATGGGACAGGAGTGAAAGCCTATTTCAGTATTTCCTGCACTTGCATTCACTTACTTGGTTTGCAAGCCTTTATTTTACAAGGCAATTTACAAACAAGCAGCAAGACAACCATTTGTTCAGACAAAGGTTAATAGGGGCTTAGTGGTCTCTGAAGACTCTGCAGTCACGCTTAGGTGTGAGATTCTGGAGTAGCAATAAAGATGCTGCTCAGACAAGCAAGCCTCAAGAGAAGAATTTAATCTGTCTAAATATTCTCATTATGTACAGAGTTTTCAGCTTCCATTCACAGTGATCAGAGCAGACACAGCTTCCAGAGGCCTTTTTGGACAATAAAGCGTGAAATAGGATTTTTACATCTGTCATTATGCCCCTTTCCACCTCCAGCTCAAAGAGTCAATGTTTGAAATGGGTTTTGTTGAAAAGAGCAGTGCTGGGAGAGAAAGAGTCGACAGGAGGAAACCAGCACAGACCTTTGGCAGACTGGTGGTACTTGGCACAAGAGAGCTCCCATTGGCACCATTTTCCCAGAAAACCTCAAATAGATTATTTCTCCTTAGAAGTCAAAAAAAAAGGCTTTCTGTGGGGTCATGCACAGAGTAAGAAGTGTAGCACTACATCCAGAGATATGCTTCACTGTAGTGGGCAAGAGGTTCTAGTTACATGCCCCCCATCTTGCTCCTAAAACTCACTTAGACCTAAATACATTACTAAGACGAGGTGAGAAAACTAGAGACGGGCATCTAGGACAAAAGGACTGATCCAAAAACTCAGCTGCTTTCTTAGGGATCACAGTGTCCATCTGTCCCCTTGCCAGAGGGGAACATAGCCTGCAAAAAGAGACCTTGTTTGTCCACCGGAACATGGAACCCGAATTATTCCAACAAGCAAGCATTCAAAAAGTAAAAAGGTCAAGAAAACAGCAAGTTCTCTGTGGGTATGATCTCCTGGGATGAAGAGAACAGCTACACTCCTGATGCATCTCACCACTCCTCATTTTCATGTTGCCTTTTCCCCTTCAGACAGACAGGTTTCAGTTTCTCTTGCATGTTTAAAACTCCACTTCTATACAGAAGAACCTTGGATAAAATTTTCAGAGATAATGACAGTGTTTTGCTATTAAATCTTTTGCTTGAAGTCAAGCAACTTCCTACCCCCATCCTCTCACCCCCAGGTTTCTCTCAAAGAGTAAGAGCTCAAAGTACTGCTCACTAGTTCACATTTCTAACAGGACAGGGAACACATTAATCAGCAGTCACTGCAGAGGCAGCCCAGACTTGAAGACAGTACTATGGTCTGAATGTTTGATATCTCTCTCAAGGGAAGCCATCATCATCATTGTTTTCTAGAGAATAAAAGCACACAAGTCAAACAGAGTGGGACCAACAGAGCTGGAGATAGAACAAATCCCAGTTTACTCTCATACTCATCCAGGAAGAAGCATTAGAGACCTTAACAGAAAAGTACCGCTTGGAGGTAATGCCACCCCTCAGCAGGGTCCTGAAAATAGTGAATGTGGGAATCACCCCCCTCCAGTAACCCACCACAGACTGGTATGTTCCAGTATCTGAAGAGGGCCTACAAGGATACCAGAGAGGGGCTCTTCATCAGGGATCGCAGTGACAGGACAAGAGGTGATGGGTTTAAACTTAAACAGGGGAAGTTCAGGTTAGATAAAAGGAAGAAGTTCTTTATTGTGAGGGTGGTGAGGTGCTGGCACAGGGTGCCCAAAGAAGTGGTGAATGCTCCATCCCTGGCAGTGTTCAAGGCCAGGCTGGACAGAGCCTTGGGTGACATGGTCTAGTGTGAGGTGTCCCTGCCCATGGCATGGGGTTGGAACTGGATGATCTTAAGCTCCTTACCAACCCAAGCCATTCTACAGTTCTGTGTTCTCCCCAAAACAATCCCTGTCTACATCTAAGGGGCAGGAAAAAAGCACCAAGCCACTCATCTCAATTCCTGAGCAGTGAAGGATTAACCACTACCAAAGCCTTTGCAGATATTTATTCTCCAAAGCCATACGAGCAGACAGACAGACGGAAAAGCTCCTCTGAGAGCTATGTACACAGGCAGCAAGTCTAATGCTTACACAGCCTTCATTTATTTTTTTTCCCAAGTCCTAACAACAATTATCTTCATGAATTATAGACATAATATCCGAGAGATGCAGGCAGTAATTAATGTCTGTCTGCCTTTTCTGACTAGCTCCTTCTGCTGGGTCAGAGAGAGTTATTGAAATGCAGGATGGAAATCTTCCATCTCCTGGAAGTTTTAAAGAAACAGACTAAGACACAATTTAATAAAGCAATAATATTTCTCTTCAATAATTAACTAGGCTTTGACATTCACTAATATTCCCGAGGCCCAGCTCTTCTTTTTGCAATAACGATGGGACAAGTGCACTCAAGGATATGATCCCTTGAATGTCTAAAATGGACTAATTGCAAAAGTGCTTCCAATGCCCCTTACCCCTTGATTTCTCTGCACACACATGGCCACAGTCATTCTTTTTCCCTAGAATTCTCACTGAGACCCTTAACAGAAGCCACACCATGCAGCACCTGCACACCTCCCTCTTCTCCTTTTGCCCTACTAACATCTGTCTTCACGTATGAGCACTCAACCATCCCCAAGCTCAAGAGAAGTAGTTTATCATCCTTTGGGAAAAACCTTGGTTTCACAACAGAACCACAGCAATAGACAATGCTAAACTAGGCAAAGCTATTGCTAAAGCAGCATACAGCACTGGATGATGTTTAAGTTGGTTGTTCCACCATCTCTCATGAAGCAGATTCTCTTGCAGCATAAACAGTTTGATTCACAAAAAGAATGCACTCAAGAGAGTTTAATATACTCCAGTCTATTGACAACAGTTCCCTCCAAGCAACAATTACTTAGCCAGCCACTGGAAAAAATCCCACCCTTTGGCATGTTCACATCACCTGCTTAAGCAATATAAAACTACACAACAGTAAGACAGAACTCAAACTCAGTATCATTCTGATGGCCACTAAATTAAAACACAGCCACGTCACCAAGAATAAAGAGGGGGTCTGTGGCCAAAAAGGTCAGACTGAACTATGAGTTTCACACCTCTGTTGTTCACTTGAGCTACACTATCTCTACAGGAAAAGAATCCCTTTCCACTAGAAGCAAAGTTTCAATGGGAATAATGGTGATCCCAGTTTCAGAAACTCACCAGATACAGTCTGTAAGCATCGATCCGTCGAATTGGCCCCCAGCACTTGTCTGTATCATTGTACTTTGTGCCATCTCCAACACTGCAAGAATGGTTGCCAGTGGCACTGCTGGAAAAGGAGGGAGAAACAAAAGACAGTCATTAACTCCTAGTAGATGCCTTCCCCTCTCCTGCATTCAGGACAGAAGAATGATCAGAAGCCTGAAGTGTCCATTCCTCCTTTCCCCTGTCCTTTTATTTTCTAGACTAACAGAGCAAGTTGCTGAGTACCATACATTGAAAGGCAAAGTCCTGAATTGCCCCCAGTTATTTACAAGCTTGGTCATTTGGTCATCAAACTAGGAAGTTAAGGTCACTGAGGTTTTCCATTCCCAAGTCACGAGTTCAAATACAGCCCAGATTTGATCAAAGCAATCACTTTCATTATCTGTTTTGTTGAGAAAGGAACTGGGCTCAGTCCAGAGCTAAGTCCATGTAATGCCATCACTCACTGATCCCAGCCTTGGTAAGCATCGCACCTCTCTTACCCAAAGAGACAGAGAAGCTAAAATCCTGCACAGAGTATTGTGATCTAACTATTGAGCAACAAGTCCCATGTCTGCAGGTGTTGAAGCTGCAAGTACTTCACACCTGAGGACTCATCTGAAATCAGGTCAGCTACTTTCCAGGCAGGCAGCAGGCACTCAGGTGGTGAACATAAACCAGCTTCATCTTCCCATCCACAAGTGATGCTGAGCTGTCTCCATTCCATTCTTCAGAAAGCAGAGCTGATCCCAGTCACCCCATCAAATCCAAAAGTCTGCTCTTTCCTGTGTTAGCACACAACCCCACAGCAGTAAGTACACTTACCAGGTCACTTGCATGAGAGAGACTGGTACAGCTGCTGCGTAGATTGCCAGGTCTCCATAGAGGTAGATGATTATACAGAAATAGAAGAGGTTGACACCCACTGCAGGAAAAGGAAATATTGTACAGGCAGCAGAGCACTTTAAATACAGCAAACGAAGTCTTGGAAAATACATCACAATTTGCCTCCATAGTTACTTCTTTCTGCAACAAACTGCACCCAACGGTCACATCAGCAGCTCAGGGAACTTAGCCACAACACAGGAACTGACAGGACACGAGGTGCTCAAAGCTCAACTCTGCCTCCTTCAACACTTCTTAGCCCGGACACTAGACTCTCTGGTTCAAGCCCCTGTTCCAGTCACTGGTCAAGACCAGGAGGTCTCAAGTCATCTGCCAGATGAAGCTGTCAACATGGAAGAGCTGCAGGCAAACATCTAGCTGATGCTCACAGACCTGGTGTCAGCAAGGCTTGACAAACAGCGAAATGGAGAGAAGAGCCTTTAGTGTCTGCTGATTCCAAACCCTCTGTCTGCCAACCTGCAGGATCTTCACAGGGATTTGGCCCTGCAGAGCTGAGGTTCCACAGGGTTGAAATGGAGCTGCTCTAGGAGATGCCTTAGCACCAACTGATTGAGCCAAGGTTCAAACCTGCAAAGCCCTCTTATCCTATTGCCATGGTGTTCACTGTTCCTGCCCCTGACTGTTTTCTTTATTGCTTTAAAAGCTTGCTTTGTGTTCACCTGTGAGATCAGAAAAAGTCTTACACAAGTTAACTGTGTGCATAGAACAACCTTCATGGGGCAAACCAAGACAGTGCTGTGGAGGGCGAAAATCTGCAGGGATAGGGAAATGCTTGTTGAGTCCCTTGGATTCCTTTCTTCCAAGCAACTCGGTATAAATCTCACCAAGAAAGAACAAACTGGAACATATTTTAGTTCAGAGGCAGGTGAGTAACAAAAATACGGAAGAGAAAAGCCTCAGATTTGTTTCATTTAGAAAGTTGACATTGATGGAAAATAGCTCAAGGAACCTGTCCACACTTTGAAGTTGTGATGCCACCTGATGCTTAATCCTAATGCAGCTTGAGCAAATCAATTCCCCTCCTCCAGCCTTGCATGTGACAACTATCAAACAAGGGCAGCAGTGCTGCAGGAATGCAGAGAAATATCTCTACAGTGCTTGGATGCCCCGAAGTTTTACCATCACACTGCCCCTGGATCTCTGCATGTCAGGAAGCATTAATAGTCATTCTTCTTTATTTAAATAAATCACTCAATATGCTGAGCCTACTTAGCATAAGACATTGCTAAAAAAGGACTCTATTGGGAAAGCAGCAATAAAACTTCCCTGCTTCTGTAGAGCCACACACTAAGCCAGGATTTTAGAGTTGTTCCTCTTTTGAACAGACAAATGGAGATGTTATAGAAATTGTCAGATCATTTCATGCTGTTCCCCCCTTGTTCTCTTCCTCTGTAAGAGATTTAAGATGGTTTCAGAGTTAAGGAGTCTCTGTGTTGTTCTGAATGTGGCAACAAATGACCTACCAGTAGTTCTCTATAATTTCCCACTGAAAAGGGTTGAAGGTTGTAACAAATATAACATATAGCATAGAACAGAAGCTGCAAGACACCCTGAAGCACAGGGTTATACACACACAGATAGAGAGTCTGCTTTGGGATCTGCTACTTATCTCAGGTACCCCCCGGAAAATAAGTCTAACATGACCAGCTAAGCCCCACCAGCACCATCACATACCCACCAGCATACACTGTATCCCCGTTCCAGTGCAGGCTTCTCTGGGAAGTCCAGGTGACATTCCTCTCCCAATCTCCTCCTCTCAAATGCAGGAAGACTTTAGCATCAGTTCTTTTATAAACTGCCTCTGACCCTCCCTGATCAATACTTTCATTACTGGACACAAAATGGGGAGGAATAAAAGAAAATCAATGACTTCCTGTGAGGAAACAGCATGGTAAATGTGCCTAGAATCCATCACCGCAATAAATCACTGCTTGGTCCCAGAAGAAAGCACCCAACATTGCACCTTAAAGAAGCAAGCAGCTCTTCGGAGCCAGCTCTTTGAAAGAGCACACAAAACATCACAGCCTAAACCTAAGTCAGCTCCCTTTAAGAGAACAGACAGTTTGAAATTGAGATTTATCCCCAGATTACCTCCCAGGACTGCAGATTCAACTGCTGTCAGGTTCTTGAAAATAAAAATCAGTCAAGAGAAAGCAGCAGAGAACTCGTTGGAAATTGGAGGCTTTGAGGTCTCCTGCAAAGCTTTGCACTAGCTATTCCCCCCCATGAAGGCTGTAAAGCCCTCAAACACCCCAGATTTGGATTTTTGCTTTGTATACCATGAGCAAAAACCCACACAGACATTGAGTAGCTGTGAAACTGCAGAGGTTGGCGCCTGGAGCCAGGGCTTCTCCAGTGCAGCCTGGTTTCTTGGCACTAAGCAGGACTGGTCACTGGCAAACTGCCCTTACTGAGTGCCTTTCTGTGCAACCATCACCTCAGCAAGGACCTGCAGAGGGAGGTACTTCACTTGTTTCTTTGCAACCACCACTCAGCAGACCAGAGGGTGTCTCTGAACAGCAACAGACTAGGGATGGAGCCTCATTGCTGAGCACAGAGGATGGGAAAGCAGCAGAGGAGTTACAGATGCCTTAAACCCTTTGCTGGCTGCACCTCATCACATTTGGAAGTCACAAATTGTTTCATAGAATCAATAGTATCCCAGACTGGTTTGGGTTGGAATGGACCTTAAAGCTCATCCAGCTCCAACCCCCTGTCATGGGCAGGGACACCTTCCACTAGAGCAGCTTGCTCCAAGCCTCATTCAACCTGGACTTGATGATGGTTTCAAGCCATAGTCTGCTGTTCCAGCTGCCTTCCTGCAAAAGGATTCACCCCTTTCCCCTGGGGAGGATCCCCAACACAGAAATCAGATAACTCTGGCTAAAGCAACATTAAGACAAAGGATTAAGAATTAGAGTCCTAAGCAGTTTATATCACTTAGCTAAAGCGTTCATCAGTGCCTGACAGAGAGGACGTGTATTTCCAGCACCCTCTACAGGCTGAGCAGCTCCCAGCAGCAAGGACTAGAAGGCAACCCCTGGCTGGCTTTGGGGAATCGTAACTACCTCCCCTGTGAAGCATATACAAAGCAGGAGCCTTCTGTGGGAGCTCTCTGCCTCCTGTGGGAGCTCTCTGCCTCCTGTGGGAGCTCTCTGCCTCCTGTGATCCTGCCCTCCTGCAGCTTAAAAGGCTTCTACAGCTGAATTCTCAGCAATACTGCTAAGACCTGCTACACGGTGCTTACTCAAAGCACTTCCCAAATATCACTCCCCAGAGGATGAACAATAGACAGGGAAGTGTTCACAGTGGCAAAGCACACAAGCAAAAAAGCTTGCCTAAAGTCAGAGCAACCCAGTACTCAAGGCAACAAGACATTCCTAGTCCTGTTTTGGACCAACCCCAGTCTCCAACCCACACTCAGGCCACGTCACCTCTCCTGTGACCAGAAAATTGGCAGCCTGATCCCAGGTGGATTATTTTGACAGTCCTACAAAGACCCAGAAGAGGCGTGCAGGGAAATTAAAAAGGTTTTTTTTTCAATTGGACTTTTAAATCAGAAATAATCTAGTTCAAAGACTCCTCACTTTAAGCCCAGCTGTCCTTCAAAGGCAATGGACTTGCACAGGCATAAAGCTGATGTAACGTAGTGGAAAAACCCAGCCCATCCTGTCTTTGTGAGATGGCCAGTGAACAAGGGAAAATGTCACTTTCCACATGAAATGGGGCCTGACAGGCTCAAAACTGCACAGCCATTGTGTCTCTGATGGTTTTCTGGCTCTGCACAGCATTTCAAATTGGTTTACAAGATTCAGGATACCAAACATTGCAGTTTGCATTTCTATCGCATGCAGCAGTGGATATGGCTTTATTGCAGTACAGTTACAAGTTTGTTCCCTGGCACATAGGAGACATTTAAAAGCAATAAGACAAGACAGCTACCTATCAAATGCACACCTTTCAGTCCTTCACATCCCAGCAGCTCTCTTGGTGACTCCCCAGACACAAGCAATTCTCAGCTCTCCCCAGAAGGGTCTCTCCTTCAGACTGACTCAGGATCCAGGGCAGCCCAAACAGCTTGTTCTCAAATGCTACAGCCAAGATGGAACTAGTGAACTCTACAGCTGGGCTCTACTGCTTTAGGCAGTGGAGATCAGAGGACAGATGCACTTCAGAGTTAGGTTAAGGGCAGTCAGAAAACTATTGACTTACACTTATCTGTCTCAAGGAACTGGACCCACAACCTGCAGTATTTTGGCTAGGTCCACTACACCACAGTGCCCTCCCCTTCATGCAGGTTCAGGCCACATGGCCTATAAATCATCTGCTTTGTGGAAATACCACACAGGGGGATGAAGGCAGTCCACAGAGAGAAGAAATGACACTTTAGGGTGGAATTATCACAAACTCAGGATACAAACCCACACTGCGAAGCACGCAAGTAGGGAAAAGCCATACACACACATGCCAGAGGACCTGAAGGGACTTCTAAAAACATGAGTTACTTACCTTTATTGAAGAACATGGAAGCCATCTGGCCCATTTCCACCCTCTCAGTAATTTCAAAGATATTGGGGGAGCCACGTCTCTCTGCAAGTTAAAACAGGAAGTGTTTCAACCCTTCAGTAAACCCTGAGGCCAGACTGAAGACATTCAGGAAGCTCTAGCAACAGTTTGAAGGACAGTGTGTACGACTCGCACCTGCAGAGTCACTGGTTCAGTTACTCTGCTGAAGCTAGTTTAGAAGTGTTTCAAAAATAAGATGTTCTCATCTTCGTGACCTACAAAGAAGAGATCTTTATCAGACTGCAAAAGGCAAACTGAATTCTCAATGAGTCTTATCTTGCAAGTGCTAAGGACTGTGGGAGGTAAGCATGTGGAATTAAGGGTGAAATGGACAGAAGAGTCCTTCCTGTTCCACTTGCTGGAGCCCACTGGGACACACTCTGCAGACAAGAGATCTCAGATGCAGCGAAAGCATGAAGTGGATACTTACGAACTGACAGGATAGGTCGTGTCTCTGCTCGCTCGTAGCCGTCTTGCAGGAGAACATCAGTGTCAGATACACCAGAGGAAGAATCCTCATCCTCATCATCCTCCTGGAAGAGAAGCCCAGACCCCTCTGCTGAGATGTCCACTACCCACATTACTGGCTGCCATGGTCTCACTCCCAGAAACTAAAAGGAAGCTGCCAAACAGGGACGTGCAAGCAAATGCAAAGGCAGGAAGCCTTGGCCCAGGGTTTGGATGCTGCAGAGAGCAGAGGTGAGGTCTGTCTCCCAGCTTCAACCCACTAACATACAGGCAGGGATCTAAATGAATGCAAACAATGCCTCATGCTGATCCAGAAAAGCCACTAAAGACAGGATCCAAAAAGCCACAGGTAAGTTTTACAGCAAGAACATACTTCAGGACCATCCATTCCCTGAGATACAGCCCAAGTGACAGAAAGGATGTGCCAGCCTGTCCCAGTTAAATGACCCAAGATCAATAAGGATTTATAGACCTCAGCACACTCCAAATGGCACCAATATATTGGCTGCCACCTCTCTACATTCACTGAGCAGCGCTCTGGGCAAGGAGAGAACAATCGGTTAAGAAATGGGAACAGCACAAGAGATTTTTCAAAGGAGGAGCAGAAAATCCTGTCTTTAATGAGCAACCCCACAGGGAACTAACAGCCCTATTTCATATGGCAAAGTTAAGTACAGCAGAAATTTACTCCTTTAGAGTTACTAATGAGGCAAAGATGCAGAGGAATCTCAGGCAAGTCCTACATGATAGAAGAACAAGAGAAAGCCCACACAAACCTTGCGTTTCTCCATTCTCTTCCATCGCAGCTGGGCATTTGCAGCAGCCATGGCTTCCACCACAAAGGTTGTAGTCATATAGCTGGAGAGAGAAACTCAATTGGTATCAATAATAATCCAGAACTGTCACAAAAGGGAGATGAAAAATTATTCCCATCTGTAAGAGCAAACAAACCAAGACAACCCTTTCACCTGCTCCACACACACACTGCACTGTTGGTACAGCGTTTCATCTCCGTTTGCTGCTTCCTCCTGTTCTTCAGATGAAGCCGTCAAGCAGACAACAGAATGCAGTACAACACAACATGCCTTCAGATATAAGACACTTTAAGTGTCTGTAAGGCACCTTCCTACTGTTTCTGAGGGGCTGAGAAAGGCAAGAGGACTTCCCCATTTGTTAGAAAGCAAGCTTCCTTCCTCTTATTAGGGTCAACGACAAACACAGTACTATGCTGAAGCTTATCTGTTAGGGCCTGTGGCAAAGGTACTACAGTCCAGTAAAGAATCTTACAAATGGCATAAGAAGCAAAGCATCAATCCAAGAGCAAGGAGTAGATCATACGTGTATGCAAATACACTTTGCTGGAGCCCAGAGGAAAAGCTGTCTAGCAAGACAGAGAGAGCCACCAATGGGAGGAGTACCATTACCTCAGCTAAAAACAGTCCTCTAATACACAGGCAAACCAACCAACCTTACATTAACCTTATTTAAGGCTTTAAAGTGGTTTCTCACTGCTTCAGGAACCACAGTCACTTATCAAGTTCAAATGAGAGATTAGTTGTGCAAGAATAAAAGAAAGCAGCCCTGTCCTGAAGCCCAATTTCTGCTTAGGCTCTTCTGGCACTTGAAGGGTCCCCAGCAAGCACAAGGAAGTCACAAGCACCAGAACAAAAGCAACAGGGCAGCACAGTTCCTAGCACACACAGCTTCAAGCTGTGTCTTCTCAGTTTAATCCAGAGCACTTTTGGCATGCAGGTTCAGAGATTTGTGCTCTTCTGCTGACCCTGAAGGACTGTCAGCTGGTGCCGAGTGTCATACACTGCATTTACACTGTTAAACTAATGTACCTAAGAGGAATTGCTTCCAAAGGTCCCAATTACTTGTACTCCCACAGTTTATATTTTATTAAGTCTTTGCAGCATTCAGCTTTGAGGTGGGGAAGTTACAAGCATTACTACAATCAATACTGACCATAGAGTACCTCTATATAGCAGCACCTATCAGATCCAAAAAGCACTGCCTCCAAATTAAAGCTGGTGACTGACAAGAAAGGAAGTTCTAAATTCCATCTGTACAAACACCAGGAGGGGATTTTGGTTTATTTTGCTTTAAAACCAAGCAGGGATTCACAGCCCGTTAGAATATAGCAATTCTATTAATAACTACTTAGACATTCGTGCTGTATCAACAGCCTCCAGCTCCACCTGCTGCTCCAGCAGGGAGACATCTGGGCAGAACCTCATGGCAAGCCAGCATGAAAATCATGAGACTAGCTCCAAGGTCTCAAGCGGGAAAGGTCTGGAGGGGGATAAGACAGGCCCAGCTATAGAGTAATTTGTTTCCCTGACACTCTTGCAGTTGCCCAGAGCATTGCCAGAAGCCAAGAGAAAGCTAACACAACAGGTCTGCACCATACCTGCAAGTCACAAAGCACAGCAATGACCCTTCGTCATCTGTGACCTGGTCAGTGCTTGGGGAACTGATCCAACACAGAGGCAGGAGCAGGATGTATCCACAGTGAGGACAGTGTCAAAAGGGAAGCTGTGAGAAAGCAGACTCTGGACTGGAGGAAAAGCCTTTTCCATCAGTCAGGAAGTGGGATGTAGCACCACCATATTGCAGCACCCCTCCAAACAAGGTCCACAGGCAACACAGCTGCCAATTGCAATGCTCAAGCACCAGAGGTACAGGCCCACTTAGCAAAGCACCAGAAGCCTTACCACTGCCCTTACAACTACACCCAACTTAACCTCCCAACCCTCCAAGGCCACGTACTCACATCCCACCTCATAAATCCCAGGAACATGAGGAGGACAAGGCTGACAAGCCACCCTGCCGTCGCAAAGGCCTTCGGCATGGTCAGGGCTCCTGTTCCAACGATGAGGTTGAACATGTAAACAAGACCAACCTGAAATCAATCACATAATCCAACATGAGAGCTGGCAGCCATGGCAGAGATCATCCCAGACACCTCACACATGTACTGATTTAAATGGAGAGCAATCTTTGAGCAAGCAGGGTGGGAGCAAGCCCATGCTACAAATATAGGTAAGAGGGGACTGATAACCAAAGTGAATGTCAGCACGTTTCTGGAGAAACTGATATTCATATCCATCTTTCTAATTATTTTTAATGTTTTCCTTTCTAGCTTTTAAAGTTAGAAAGGATGTGAACTGTTTCTTTGTTTTCAAATCCACTGCCTTCTGTCAGAAGAGTCTACACTACGGGTTGGGGTCTGTCCTGATTTTCTGACCTAAACCTAAGTAGTTAGGTTCATACATAAGTTACCTTTCAGAATCTCTTGTTCCTCTTTATTTAGTCAAGCATAAAACATCCAAACACAACTCTAATGCAAAGCCTGCTCGTTATTTTAAAACACTCTGAAGAAGAGATTTTACTTCTGAAGGGAAAGGATTTTCTCCTCTTTGCCAATGAACTTTTTTCTGCCTAAAGGCAAAAGAGAATTGTGCACCTAGACAGGACCCCCTGGACTATAAATTCAGTTGAACTCAGGGTCAAAAATTGCCTCAAAGTTGGTTTGTTTGGTTTTCATACTTAAATGTATAGGTCAGAGCCTCTCCAGGGGCCAGCCAGTAAAGAACTGTGTCAGAGTACACTTTTCTAGCTGTGGAACAAGTAATATCAAGAGAACTAGTCCCCCGTGAACACTCCTGCCCTTCATTCCCCAACAAACACAGCAAATTCATCTTCTGACCAGTCCCCCAGAATGACAAGTCAGCTATTGCAGCTTGCAGGAAAGCTCTTTCCATTCAGCTGGCAGAGCTGTCATTCCTCAAGTGCTCAGGGCCACAATACACTCTGCAGTGAAGGACTCCTGTAAAAGCACCTCAGGTGATTCTCCTTAACTTTGGTCAAGTTGACAGAGATCAGAGTGGTGCCCATGTTCAATCTGGCTAAACACCTTCAGGGAAAGATGAGAGTCACAGCCTTTGAGATGAGGCACTAGGAAATTCATGCAGCACTAACGTAACAACATAAGAGCAGGTGACACTAATCCTTTAGGGTCTGGGCGCCCCAGTTATTGTCTTGTTCTCCATCTTCTCAGTTGTGACCTATTTCTGCAGCCTAATATCCAGTTCTGCTAAATTCAATCATTAACATAGGGATGAAAGGATGAAAGTTTTAAAGCATTTGAAAACCAACACACAGGTTTCAGGACTGGTTCTGCATTTAGTGAATTCACTTTAGAAAGAAAAACAAAGAGAGTTTGCCAAGCACTGGTTTTAAGAGCTGACACTATATGAATACTTGTGGCTATGAAAACCAGTATTTCCAGTAACATAGGAAAGCACTAATTGGCTCTGCAATTTCACAGAACACCACATATACAAGGAAGAAACATCCCGATTACTCATTTCAAGTGAAGTGGTTTAAAAGTAATTAGTACAACAGCTAAAAATAAGTAAACTTTACATAATGTTTTCCCCTGGGTTTCTTTAAGCAAAAAGAAAGCAGCAGCAAAGCGGGATAGTTTCAGTGCCTCACACACCCCCATGTTTGTGCTAGCTTCACGGCACAATTTGGGCTAGGGAAAACATAATGGAAGTCAGTAGAAGGATGCAAGAGCTAGTATGGGATATGACACTCTTTTAAAGACTTTTAAAACTATACCTTAAGCAGACATTATCCCCTTATATAAAGGGTGACCTGTAAGCATTTTTAATGACCTTTTAGCCCCCACCATCTCCTGAAACACTGAAGTTATGTCCACGGGGAGGTAGGAAACGAAAACACAATGCTGAGAGAAGAGGATCTGGAAAACACTTGTGAGCAAACCCACAATGAGCCATACTTACATAGGGAGAGTACAGCTCTCCTGTATCCGTGATGCCGCCAGCCATGCTGAATGCGGTGGGGAGGCTTGGAGCAGAGTGAGGAGGGTGTTTTCAGGAGGGTGCTTTCAACTTCTCTTGCCTTTAACCTTAGGAAACATCATGAAGTTGTGTTAGCTTTGTCACGGGAAGAACTTGCAAGTCAGCTTTTGCCCATCAATCTTGTGATGTTTGAACAAAAAAGGGCCTCAGCAGGACTTTGTGCTCTGGATACAGCCCACTCACCAGCACCACTTGGGTCAGCACAAAAAGCTCTCCCACCTGTTAAACTAGTTTAAAAGGGACCAAAAAGCCCTGCCCTTCCACAGCATGTGATGACCAAACTTTTCCTTCCCCAAACAGCCAGAGGGGCCGTTTCAGACACTAAAACCTCAAGAGGAAGAATGCCTGCCTTGAGGTTGAGCCCACACCACTGCTTCTCATGCAGCTACTACTCATAATAGCAGGTGTCTCCTGCAAATCAAAGCAGGAAAACCAGCCCCCAGTCTCCTTTATAGTCTCAAGGAGAAAAATACATAGACCTATGAAAAACACCCCAAGATGTTTTGTTACACACACCAAGGTTTCCAGAGCAGAAGTACTTAAGGAACTTCACATTGTGTTAATAAAACTTTAAGAGGAAGTGAGGCCCCAAGCCTTCTGAAAGGCTTCAGGGTCAATAATTACCCACAGTTGAATTGTTTAAGAGTTTTATCAAACTCCTTATACTTCTACATAAGTTTCTACCCTGTTATGCCAACTGGGGCAAATCACCAACACAGCTTCACAAGCTAAAGGGACCAAACAGCCCGTAAGCTGTATAAACATGGGCCCATGTATAAATACACCCCCAGCTGACAGCAGCCCATCAGCATCACTGCTCCCAGCGGTCACAACTCGGCCGGCCCTCGGGGGGAGAGGCCAAACACCTTCATCTATCCCAAACCCGCACTCAAGTCCCCGAAGCCGAGCTCAGCAACCCGCGACAAGGCAGAGGGACCACGGCCACGCCAGCACCCACCTCCGGGATGAGCGCGCTCCTACCGGGCACCCACCCCAGCCCGGAGGGGCCCTGCCAAGGCCTCCAGAACCCCCAGCCCAGACGCTTCCCCACCACCCGGCAATGCCGCCCACCCTCCACCGGGGAAGCTCCCATAGGCCCTCATACAACACCTAGACGCCTCCCATCGCTCCGGTCCACACCGGGACCCTCGCCCCGGCCCGGCCCTCGCCATGCCCCGCCGCACCCCTCACCTCACACCGCGACCCCCGGCTCCACATCGCGGGGCGCTCACGGAGCATGCGCCCAGCACGGGAGGGGGGTGTGGGGTGTGGGGTGTGGAGGGGGAACCTTCCGCACACGTGACCGTCTGAGGGGCGGGGCCGTGATGACGGCGCTGCTCGGGTTCTGCGCTTGCGGAAGGGCGACGGGGCCAGGTAGACATGGCCTCCGCGGCCGGGGCCTCAACGGCGGGCTCTGCTCCCCCTCAGCCTCGATCCTCTTCAGCCCCGGTGTCCCCTTAGCCTTGATCCCCCTTCAGCCCCAATGTCCCCTCAGCCCCGATCTCCCCTCAGCCCCGATGTCCCTTTAGCCCCGATCCCTCTCAGCCCCGATCTCCCCTCAGCCCCGATCCCTCTCAGCCCTGATCTCCCCTCAGCCCCGGTGTCCCCTTAGCCCTGAACTCCCCTCAGCCCCGATCCCTCTCAGCCCCGACCTCCCCTTAGCCTCGATCTCCCCTCAGCCCCGATCTCCCCTCAGCCCCGATCCCCCCCCCAGCCCCGGTCTCCCCCCAGCCCCGGTCTCCCCCCAGCCCCGGTCTCCCCTCAGCCCCGATCTCCCCTCAGGCCCGATCTCCCCTCAGCCCCGATCTCCCCTCAGGCCCGATCTCCCCGCAGCCCCGGTCTCCCCCCAGCCCCGGTCTCCCCTCAGCCCCGATCCCCCCCCAGCCCCGATGCCCCCTCAGCCCCATCTCCCGCCAGCCCCCTGCTGAAGTGCTGTGTTAAATACGAAGCGTTAAGTGGCCCTCGTCAGGGCAGACCCCGGCCACCGGCACGGCTCCGAGGGCGCCGATGGAGCCCTGCCCTGAGTGGGGGGAGCAGGGAGATGCTGTTGGTCCCTGTGTGAGGGCATCGGTGTGAGCTGCACACAGGGAGAGTGACCGCTGCTGCATCCCGAAGGGCTCCAGGGACTCCTGAGCCATCCCTTGGCCTTGCTGGAGACACAGAGTGGGTGCTGACTGCAGAGGCCATGAAGATTAACCAGAACACGGTGCTGCGAGGAAAGAGGGCAACCCTGGTGCCGTACATGTCTGCGCATGTGCCCCGGTACGTGGCTCGTGTCCTCTGATGCTGTTGCACGGTCTGATCTCATTTCTCTGTTTAAAGGACACGTGGTGGTCAGAAGAGGTTCTGGCTCGGCTGCTGCAGGGCTTTTTCCCCCCTGGGAAACACACAGCAGAAGGACTACTCAGAAAAGCTATCAGTTCTGCCCTTCATGCCTGGCAGCAGCATCCCTGACAGGTCTGTGCTCTTTGCCAGGTCTGCTGACAGAGGACTTCATGTGTGTGCCCATGGAAAGGGAAGAACCTGGCTGTGAGTGAGCCACCAACAGTTCTCTTGATGTCTTTCCCTAATGACAGTGGAAGAGCAAACCTTCAATGTATAAAGCCAGATGGATGTTTGATAAATTAGGAGCAGGCATGAAGGCAATTTGTACAGTGCTGACCCAGGCAGCTGCAGCCTCAGCACAAAGATGCCAGTATTAGTCTTTTTGTCAGTGGCCAGGAGATGCTCTATCAATCTCAGTCGGGATGAAATGCGCCGGAACTCAGTGCTCAGTACTTTTAAAGACATCAGTCACTCTTCAGACAAAGCCACAGGATGGCCAAACTTGCTGCATTTCCACAGAGAACACCAAGTCCTGTGTTAGATAAGGGAGAGAGGCTTGTGGATGCTTTTTAAGTTGCCATAAATGCCAGGCTGGTGTTTCCAGAACCAGCTTATGACAGTCTGATCCTCAGAGCGCTCATGGAAATCAGACTGTGATGCAGTAGCTCAGGCAATGATGTGGTTTTGGGTCCCATTGCCAGGTACCACGAGTGGATGCAGTCAGAGGAGCTGCAGCGCCTGACCGCCTCCGAGCCCCTCAGCCTGGAGCAGGAGTATGAGATGCAGTGCAGCTGGAGGGACGACACAGACAGTGAGGACCTTAAAACACTTCTGAAGGGGGGGTGGGAGGAGAGAGCGGGTCCCTTCTGTCCTATGAAGGACCCACAGTGGGCTGAGAGCACCCAGTGAGTGGGTTCTACCTGCTTTGAACTGCTTTTTTGTTTATAGCTATGCTCAGGGAAGTAGAGAATGTCTGGGGCTGCTGATGTCCTTTTTATGCAGTTTTTTAAAGATTACAGTGATTTATTTCCCCCAGCTTTATGTGCTGAGCTGCTCCTGCACAGTCAAAGCTCCCCAGGTCTGATCATCCTAAAAAGGTAGAAAGGAGTTATACTTTTCCTTGAGAAATTGAACTGCTCTAGAATTACCCAGTTGAGGTGTGCTGGAATTGGTTCCCTGGCTCTCCTACAAGTAATGAATCACTGCCCATAAAAGCCTGGTAAAAATATAGCGAGCCAGAAAATAGTGAGGCTGACAAAGACCTCAGTGTGGAGCATTTGTCTTAGCTGGCATTAGAAGCCATACTTAAAGTAGCAATAATACAGACTAAATGAATCACTAGGTCTCAGCCTCTTGTGAACCAAACAGTTCTTTGCCTGAACTTGCTGCTGAGTGAGACAAGGCATGGAGACCTCAGGCTGGAAGTTTCCGTGCTCTTTAAATAGGCTGTTTCTAATCTTGGTGCCTGCACCACCCTCACAAGGGGTCTTCAAAACGTTTTGTACATCTTGATGGATGGGAGCAAGCACACTGGTATGGGAAGCTCAATTATAAGCTCTTCCTCATTGTTAACACATGGAAATCTGTTGTTCCTCTGTCCATTGCATGCCTTTAATTTCACCCTGCAATAATGTGTGCCCTGTAAACTCTGCTATGGTTTTGTTTTTTCCCAGAGTGTACCTTCATTGTGCTGGACACAGAGCGGTGGCCCGGGCAGGCGGATGAGGACTGCATGGTGGGGGATGTGAATCTCTTCCTCACTGACCCTGAGGATCCAACTTTGGCTGAGATTGAAATTATGATTGCAGGTCAAGTTGTGCTTCATAGCTTGGACCTTTGTTGCTGTGGTTGAAGCCAGCTGCAGACAGAGGTTGTGTACAGACGCTTTTTAGTCTCATTGCATTACTGTGGCTGTTCACTCCTGAGCAGCATCCTTTGCTGGTCCCAGGTCATAGTCTCTTCTGCAGTGTGGCATGGCTGATTTGTCTCACCCAAGTGGATGCTGACTTCTGTGGCTGTCTCTTTCAGAGCCCAGCTACCGAGGCAGAGGATTTGGCAAGGAGGCAACTCTGATGATGATGTCCTATGGTAAGGGTGGCTCAGTGCCTGGCAATGGGAGTACAGTTGGGATGTGATCTAGAAGCACACATTCCCAGTGACACAGGCTGCCTCTGCCCCAGGAATTGGGAGTTGTGTGCTCTCATAGATGTTGCAGCCAAGCAGGTAACAGAAATTCTTGTCTGATTTCTCTTGCAGGTGTGAGAAACCTGGGGATCACCACATTTGAGGCTAAGATTGGTCAGGAGAACGAAGCCAGCATCTGCATGTTCAAAAAACTTCATTTTAAAGAGGTAAGAGCCCCTCTTCTACCCAGAGAAGGTGAGCAGAGTTAGCTCTGAGGCTGGGATTGAGCTGCTTTCCTTCTGTGTGATACAGGTTGCTGTGAACAGCGTTTTCCAGGAGGTGACACTGAGGCTGGATGTCAGTGACCAGGAAAGACGTTGGCTCCTGGAACAGACAAACCATGTGGAGGAGAGGAGCTACGTTGAACAAGCTGCCAGCTGAGGTGCTGGAGACCTGATGGACACATCCAGACCCTGGCCTTGTTTCGAGGGAGGAGCTGGACGCTGTTGTGAGCTCTGGGTGTGGAGGACAGCAGTGAGCCAGCGCTGAGTTTGACTGTTTTCATGTCTCTTTGGTTACTTTGTCATCTTGTCAACTTTGCACCTTGCTGAACCAGCTGGGATTACTGCCTGAGATCGGGACCTGGAGAACAGCCACTAATTCACAGGCTTGACTAGGAATGACTCTAACTTCAGCATACTGTTCCAGCAGAGCCTCAAATCACCAGCAGTCAATTGATTTCTGGTGCCACCAGTTTGTGGGCAAGCAGCACCTGCTGTTCCTTTTCCACTGCCCTTGGAGCAGGGTTTGCTGGTTAGACACAGGCAGGCTCAATCAGTTTTCTCTTGCATTAAAGAGATGACAAAGATCTGAGAGGCAGTGGGGCTGGGCTGCTCACTTTGGCTGCTGTAAAGGACAGCACAGACTCTTTGAACCCTATTTTCTGGGGTGCAGGGGGACACTGTGGGGTCCTGGAAGTGAGAAGCCCACATGTTGTATGTGATGAAAACTATTGATATCAGCCGAGACTAGAGCAGAGCCCTGCCAGGATCAATCCCTGCAAACAGGGGGACTGGCAGCTACAGGACCTGGGAGCAGGAGGCCACCAGCAGAGAGATACTGCACTGTTTGACCAGGCTGCTTTTATGAGAGCAGGGAGAAGGAGAACACACCTGAAAGGAGATAGAATAGTGATCCCTTCTTCAAGGACCTCAGGACTTGCTCTGCTGAGCCTGAAGTCTCCGTTTGCTGCTCTCCAGTAAGATGAATGGGGATGGAAATACCTGTTTCAAGCAGCTCGCCAGCCTCCGCTGTGGTGTAGCTGAGGTCCGTGGCTGAAGAGGAGGCACTTGCCTGACTCCCCCTGGACAGAGCTTTTAATGCAGTTATTTAGCCTGACCCTTCCTACCCTGCACAGCGTGTCCTCCACTGCACGGGAGCTTGCTAAGAGCAAGAGGATAGAAGGAAAGGAGGATAACTGACGCTCATGTGTTTTACTGCTGGAATAGCAGCCGTAATGGCTAATTCTAGGTCCGAAATTATGTGTTCCAATTACACAGTATCAGGTAATAGCTTCCAGATTTGCCCAGGGATGTTTTTATCAGACTGTGGAATTTTTAGTGTTGCTGTGCCTTTATTTTTAGGGCCTGGGGGATTTAGTTCTCCAATTTTAGTTAAACACATCTTTCCTGTGACTAATATTAAAACCAAGCGTGGGAGCAGTGTATCATGGTCTTTTAAACAACAAGCATTCAGCGTGGATTTAGTTGTTGCAAAAGCTTTGTAGTGTAACGAAGTGAAGAGCTCCTTCCAGATAGGATTACCATGACAAGGGCTACTAATCCTTGTGCTGTTGTCACCTGCAGCAGGCAGGAAAGCATTGTGTGCCCACAACAAGGTTTGCAGAACCTGCCTGATGAACTGCTGCCTCTGTGCTCCTTCTGTTCCATTCCTCTGCCAAAGGAGCAGGGTTGGACTGGCAGGAGATGGAGCTGGGGTGGGATTCGCTCCCCTAAAAAGTGACCAAGGTGGGGAAATGATTTCATTCCACCTCTGCTGCAGGGTGAAGGGGGCACAGTGGAGCTGTGCTGCCCTCCCTGGTCCTGCCATGGCTCCTGGTGCCCTGCCGGTTGCTCCGGAGCCAGTGAGTGCCCTGCTTGGCATCCCCGGTCCCCCGGCAACATCGGCGCCTCAGTGGGCCTCTGGGAAAGCCTTCTCCTGGCAACCCCAAACAAAGTTGGGTCTGTCCCCAACACAGGCTGGGGGGGGGGGGGCTGGGGGGGCTCAACCAGGTCCCCAGGCTGCTCTTACTGGGAGAAGAGGTAAAAGATGCTCATGGGACTTGCTGGGTGCCCCCAGTCTTGCCCCATACAGGCAGCTGCTGCCCATGACACCCAGGCAGGAGGACACTGTGCTTGTCCCCAGGGGGATGAGGGTGGGCAAAGAGGGGAACAGGGGCTCACCTCCACTCACTGTCACAGAGCACAGGACTTTGGAGGATGAGGCAGGTTGAAATGGGCTTCCCCAGCTTCCAGAGAGCAACAGCCTGCACATCACTCACAGATGTGGTGGCACTTTGTCACTTGGCTGTCATTTGAGCTGCAGATCTCTGCCACCACGTGTCTGCTCAGGTAGAGGAGCTCTCCTGAGTGTTTGAAGCACAAAACAAGAGGGACAGAGGAGAGAAGGCAAAGATGTTGGGGGTCCACAGCACACCACAGTCACTGCTCAGAGCACAGTGACACTGCCTTGTCCTGCACCAGCCATGGTGCCCCCAGCCCATTCCAGCCACAGGACCATCATCACCTCCCTGTTGAAGCAGCGCTCTGCCCTGCTTTCCTCTGCTCCCCTCCCCAAACAGGATAGAACCAGCAACCTGGGACAAACACCCTCTTCCCCACTGATCCCAGCTGCCTTCCTCAACCCAGGGTGCAATGCTGGGGGCCTCAGGCTCACCCCAAATCCCCCCCGGAGCACCTGGGGGCTGATTTGGTTGCCCTCAGCATTACTGCCAGGCCAGCAGACACAGATTAGAGCCTTGCATCACCCCCACACACACACTCCAGGGTGGGGGATTAGAGCCCTTTAATCATCCTAAGGCATTAACCCACACTGCAACCAGCCAGTCCTTGTCTGACCCCCACACCGGGCACTATGGGGCCCCCAAACCAGCCTCAGTGTCCCCCACCCCTGGGAGCATTACTTGCCTCTTCCCCAGCCCCTGCAGCACAGCAATGAGCCCCACACAGCCTGGGGCTGCAGGAGGATTTAGCTTTAAACCAGACACGTGAAGTCAGGAAGGTTTATTCCAGTAACCAGGATTTCTCTTTAGCTTGACAGTACAACAACGCCCGATCGCAACACATGGAAACAAAACATCCACAGGAAGAATTTCCACAAAATACATTAAAAAAAAAAGAAATAAACAGTGTGATTGGAAAACTCTTATTTTGGAGAGAAAAAAAAACAAGAGTCTATTGAGAAGCCTTTAAATTACACAGTGTTGGATTCAAACCCTGATCAGCTCTGTCTCCAGGAGTGAGCGGGAGCAAGGGAGGTGATTATTGCTTGCTGTGCTGGCTCTGGACACCCTCTCCTCTCCCGAAAACAGCCCCAGGGGCAGGGTGCTGTGGGGTCCCCACCATGATGGGCACCCGCGTCCCTCCCTGCAGCCAGAGGGACAAAGGGACATGGTTATCATGGACGGAGCTCACCAAGGCAGGGGCCGAACTGCTGGGGTCAGTGGCTGGGCAGGTTGGGGATGCTAAAAGTCACTCAAAGCCTCAGGTTTTGCAGCTAAAGGGCAAATGGGGGGATGGATATACTCAAATGGAGATGGGCTTTGTTTGGGATGGGGGAAGAATGAGGGAACAGCAGAAAGTGTTTGGTATCAGGTCACCCCAAATCCTTGATTCCCCCCACTTGTGCCTACCAGGGTGAGCAGGGTTAGAGGAGCACCCCAGGGATAGGCTCACAGGAAGGGGCACCCCCAGGCTCTCTCTAGCGCAAAACCCCCATCAGGACCCCACTGCCGGGATGCCCATTGGCCACTGAGCCCCATCGCTCCAGCCAAGGTGGTGGAAAGCAGCCCTGTACCCCGTGGAGCATGGAGAGGGGATGCAGGAGAGGTGGGTGCAAGGCCGGGGGGGGCCATAGGACCCTCACCCCCTCCCCGGGGCCTTCACAGGTTGCTGAACAGTTCATTTTTCTTGCTCCAGTCCATCTGGGGAGCCCGCTTGCTGGTGCGCTTCTGGTGTGCCCGCTCCTTGGCCACTGCCAGTGGGATGTCGAGGTCCAGGAGGGAGCCGGATGCTGAATGGCGCTTGTCACCCTCCTGTGCGTCAGACTGGGGGGGGGGGGGGGGGGGGGGCAAGAGGCTGCATCAGCCCCACTGTGCCCCCTACAACAGCCTGGACCCCACTTCCCAGCCACAGCCTCCCCCAGCACCCCCAGCCCTACCTTGCTGTGGGTATCGCTGGAGCTGGGGGACGTGGCCAACGGCCCGGGGCTGGACGGGCTCTCGGACACGGAGCTGGACCGCGGCTCTGCGCCGTTCTCCTGGGAGGGAGCAGGGAGCAAGCGTGAGCAGGGCAGCTTTGGGAATGGGCCCTGGAGCGGCGAGTTCCACACAGGGGGGCTGGGAAATCCGCCCTCCCCATGCATAATCCCCGGTGAGCCCCAGGCTCTAATGCCTCCAGTGCTGCCCGTCCGGGGAGGGGAAGGATTAAACCCCGGCCTGATTGCCCTGGCTTTAGCAGGAGGAGGAGGAGGAGGAGGAGGAGGGCAGTGAAGGGCTGGATGATACTTCCCTGGAGCAGCACAAGGGCTCCCAGCCCTGTAGTGCCATGAGGATGGAGGAGGAAGGCAGAACCCTCCATGACACTCAGCACCACAAGCAATCCCCTTTCTGCAGGGCACCAGCTCCCTTCACACTGGCAGCCCAGGAGCACTGTAGTCCATGGTGGCATCACCCACCCATGTGCAGAGGGGACCTAACCAGGCAGGGTCCCTGCCTGGGGACTGGCACAGATGGGCTGAAAAGCAAAGTGAGGTTCTTACCTTCCCTACATCGCCATTGACAACTGGCTCTGGCAAGGGACCTGCAGGACAAGGACACGGGTGCAGGGTGAGGATGAGCTTGCTCTGCCCCTCGCAACAGGGGCTGCAGTGTATGGCAAAGGCTTCATACCCAGCACTGCCCAGGTCACAGAGTTTTTAACCCACGATCACAGGCAGCCCCACAGCACATGGGAATGCTGGTGGGCAGGAGGCATATCCCCATGATGACAGCCCTGACAGGGAGCCCAGCGAGATCTCGCTGTCCTCACGGGTAGCACTGTGACAACAGGGAGGGGACCACGGCTGGGCCAAGGCTATGGAGGAGAGCGAAGGGCGGCTGCTGCCTGTTTGCTCCCCAAGCCATAAACCCTGCCAAAGTGCAACCCAGGGCCATAAACCTGCCTTCCCCAGAGCTGGGTGACCCTGCTTGTCCCCAGGGTGATGAGATCTCCACCTCCCAGGGCTCAGCACCCTCAGGTTTGGTGACACAGAGCCCATAGAGCTGGCACAAACCCCCCCACCTACCTGTGAGATGCTCTTCTGAGGGCACCACCTTGCACTTCTTGAAGAACTCATCGGTGAGGACATCCACCACCAGCAGCCTGGTCTCATCGCCGCTCGCCTTGATGGCTGCCACCACGTCAGCGTGCTGCTTGCCTTCCATGCACACTCCATTCACCTGTGGGCACAGCACTGCATCACTGCTGGAGCCCCAGGACATCCATCCCTCTAGAACGGGTACCGGTCATGGTACCAGTCACAGCCCCTGCACAGCCACCCCATAGCCCCCACAGGTACCCGCAGCCTCACAGGGATTAGTGGTGAAGGCAGCAAAACCTCATTAAAAGCAGATTTTCCTCTGAGTGATTAGCATGGGATCACGCAAGCAGGGAGCAGCCTGGCAGGGCATGGACCTGGGGCTGGTGCAGGAGATGGGCAGCACAAGCAAGGCACAAACCCCTTGTGCACAGGCCCCAGTGATCCTAAAGCTTCGTGCCAAGAGAGGCAGCAGCCCCGCACCCTGGAGAGCAGCAGGGCTGGTTCTTGCCCTTGTGGGTCCCATCCCCATGCCGGTCACGGCCAGTGGCAGCGCTCGGGGCCATCGTACACCTTGTCCTCAGCCTGCCCCACCCCAGGGACACCCATGGGGTGCTCACGCTCCGGGCAGGCTGGATAATGAGCGCTCAGCCCCAGCCCTCTGCAGCGCTGCACCCCTGGGTGGGGACCGGCTGCGCCGTGAGTCACCGGGGTCACCTCCCGGCACAGGGATGCCAGGGAGCATCCCCCCCCCACCTCCCAACACCACTGTACCTCAATGATGCGGTCCTGGGGGGCCAGCCCTGCCGCCTCAGCTGGCGAGTCGGGGTCCACAGCGCGGATGTACTGCCCCGGGCGGGTCTTGTCGCTGTGCAGGTTGAAGCCGTAGCCATTGGGACCCTTCTTCATGCGGCACAGCCGGGGCCGCAGCTCCTCCTGCAATGGCATGAGCCTGTGGGAAAGCTGCTCCCAGACCCCCCCCCTCAACAGCCGAGGGCCATCAGGTATCCGCTTGGGTGACATCCTTGTGGCTACCTGCACCTGCAGACACCTCAAGGTGGGACACAGGGTGCCAAAACACCCTATGAACCCAAGCTCTACTTACTTAGTTACGCGCAGGGCACACTAATTGCAGTGAAACGTTAAACAAATATGTTATGATGAGTGTTCCCAGACCACACTCCACCTTTTGGGATCAGGACTGCAATCACCATATGAAGGAGGAAGAGGAAACACAGGCCAGGCTGCTGGGGAGCATCCTCCACCCACCCTACCTAGAAAGCTTTTGCTATAGGAGAAGTCTCAGCCACCAATGCAGGTCCTCCCCATAACCCCATTGGCAAGATGCAAACCTAACCATGGGACCACCCCAGACCACCCCGCAGCCATGGGAAGGGGCACATGGGGCTTGGACAGGCAGCTGGGATGCAGGCAGAGCAGCCCTGATACTGATGCACCTCAAAGTCCCAGCAGGACCCTTTGGGATTGCAAAACAGAGAAACCAGCTCAACCGGGGCAGCAATCACCTGGGACAATCTGGGCCATCAGGACGGGACAATCACCTCCCCAGGAGACAACACCCAGCTCATCTGCACCCGGTTTCACCCTGACCTGTGGATCCACCAGCACCCAGAGCCAGGGAACCGAACTGGGGCAGTCACAGCCCTGCACCAGCTCCCCATGAGCACAGTTCTCCACACTGTGAGTAGAGGGGAGAAACAGGAGCATCCCCAGAAGCTGCCTTCACCCATCCGGGAGCAGGTTGCAAGGAAGCATCAGAGGAACCAGGCAACACAAACACCAGCACCCAAGCACCGCTTCCACATAATTATATACAATATGGTTTCATCCTGCCTTGGCCACCACCTCCAGGGCTTTGTTACGGCTCTCCCAGCAGCCAAGCCTGAAATGCTCCTCACCATGGAAGGATGATGAATGCTTATTCTTTCTTCTGAGATGGTTTTTCTCCTTTGGTACCCATAGCATCGCTGGGGACATGCACTGCATGAATTCCCCCTGCCATACCCATGCTGTGCTGCTCTTCACTCCCTGTACAGGATTCTCGCTTCTTGCCATGAAATCCCCTTTGCTCCCTGATGGAAAACCTGGTCCTTGGGGTGCTGGCACCCCACATCTGGCAGCACTACAGTTGCACAGGCTCCCACATGGTCCAGGGTGATGCATTTGCAATCACTATGCCCGGTGCCATGACAAAACCCCATCCAGGCTGCTATGACTGCACCCTCCATCCACCCAGGCAGTGATCCCTAGTGAGGGACAGGGAAAACCCAAATCAAGGCCAAAAAGCAGGAGCCTGGAGGAAAGGGGCTCAGGCTCTGTGAGCACCCCTGCTCCCGGTGCCCTTGGCAGCACCACGGGGCTGCTCCATGCTGATAGCTCGGGACAAAGACAGAGGGAGCACCCGGCAAGCAGCGCTGGCAGCGCTCCCGGGAGAGGAGGAGGAGGAGGAGGAGGAGGGAGGACTTCGCTCCCATCCACACCAACAAAGCCCTAGCAGCCCGGGCTCCCCGAGACACTGGAGCCATGCATCTGGGGGGGATCCCTGCAGGATGGATGGACAGGGGGTCACAGCAGAGAGGGAAGATCAAGCCCTCAAAGGCCACTGGTGAAGACAGAAGCACCTCGGTGCCAGGGACTGCCCGGCCGCACCATGACCCGGCCCCCACAGCATCCCCTTGCCAGGGGCTGGCAGCTCCTCCAGCACAGCGTGCCAGGCTGCCCTCACCCTTCCCAAACCCCTTGTACCAGCAGAAACCCTGTGACAGCCACCATTCCTGATGGAAAACTATAAATGCACCCAATCTTCCACGGGAAAAACACCCCGTGGTAGGGCATCCGCATCCCTTCAGCCCCAAGGTCTCCCTGGCCAGGGGGGTCCCAAAGGACATGGAAAAAGCTGTGGGGCTGGGAGCTGAACAGCAGGAAAACGGAAATGCCCCTAATTTCTATAAGCTTTTGCATCCTCTCCTCCATCACCAGCAGTGTGTGGTGCTGGGGCACGGATTAGCCAGCAGAGCCTGTTACAAGCAATTACAACCTCCGGTGGGGAGGGCAGCGGGGGGGTGCAGGACTCAGCCCCCAGCACGGACATCCTGTGCCACTCCTTCATGTGCACCACGGGTGGCAGAGGGACATCTGCCCATAGAGGTGTCCATGTGGAATGGGGAACTCAGCAGCATCACATCCTGCCATAGAACAGGACTTGGGTACTTCTCCCTCCAGGAGCATGTCAGACCATCCCTCCCCATCACCTTTGTCCACTGAGGGACATGGGGAGCCCCTGTGTGTGTGTGCCAGGACCTGGCTCCCCCTCTCCCAACCCCACAACAACAACTTCAGGGCAGCTTTTGAAAGCCCAAGCGGCAGGAAACTCCCTGCAGCCCTACAAGCAGCAACAAGCCCGTCAGCAGCAGCGTTCCCAAAGAGAAACACAACAGCTCCAAGGATGCCTGGGCCAGCAAATTCACACGGGTCCCGAAATCTGGCGCGCGCATTCGGGCTTCATACAAAGGGGATGCAAAGCAGCCTCCTCGCAGCATCCTCGTCACGTCCCGTTCGACTGGAGCTGCTTTTCATGCAGCTGCCTCGAGAGGAAATTTAATTCATTTCCTAATTAGACACCAGCTATTCCCAGTGCAATGCTCCCAAATGGAAGTGTTGGGGGGGGGGGGAAATCTGCTCCTTGTTATACTCCAAAACCCAACCCTGGGAGAGTTTTACAAGGATGGATGAGCATTGCTGGAAGAGAGGGCTCTGGTTTAGCACTGGATTTGCTATAGGGAACCCTGGGGCTGGTAGCTAAAGCCTTGCCCTGGTAAGCACAGCCCCAGCCGGTGCTCCGATAACACCCTGTGGTTTGCATGAAGCTGTCTCAAGACACTCGTGGTGAGCAGTTGAAGGCTCCGGAAACACAGGCAAGGGGAGGAGGAGCCGTCACGGGGCGCTGGGGACAGTCCCTGTGCTGCGAGGCTGGCCTTGGGGGCTGTGGAAGCATCACCTCACTGGCTCAGCGCTGCAGGAGGGGTGTAAGGGGCGCTTAACACCTCCACCCCGGCACCGGGGAACCTGCAAACCCATAGGAATGAGGAGGGATGCCCCAAAACCTGCTCAGCAATGGGACCCATGGAGGTCTCCAAGCCCCCTGCAGCAGGGGGGATCCAACTATGCAGGACCCAGGAGGGTTTGGAGAGCAGATGGATCCTGCCTGGAGGTGGGATGTGTTCACTCCTCACACAGCCCTGGGTGCGGGTGCTGCTGCTGCTCTCCCAGCACCCGGTGTCTCCAAGCTCCTTAAGTAAATAAAGGCAAGTCCAGCCCAATAAAGCAAACAGAACTCTGACACAGGCAGAACTACCGCTCCGCACCACGGCGATCCCAGGGGAACCCCACTAACCCAATGGGCTGGGGCTGATGGGGGCTGCAGGCACCGGGTGCCTGCCAGTGGCCGGAGAACAGGCACACCAGTGTGTTCCCTGCTCACCATAGAGAAATCCCTTTCTGCCCGCTCCAGCTTGGCTCGCCATCCCGCCTGGCATCTTCCCACCCTGCCTGGTGGACACCCTGCCGGGGCGATGTCTCCAAACCTGCTCGCTTTTACACCCCTGCCCCGGCCACAAGATTTCCTGATACCTGTTAAGAAACCATCCGGGGCTGTGTGGCAATGGCACCCCACGGCACCCACTTCCTGCTCCCAAGCCGAGGGAAACCACTGCAGTAACTGCCCTAAGCCTGTCACCTGAGCTTGTGGGGCATCCACAGCTGGGGCTCCCCCCTCAAAACTTCCTCAAAGGGCTTCCCATGCCCTTGGCATTGCCCCAGCACAGCCCCTGCGAGCAGGCAGCCACCATGCAGCATGTCAGGGCTTTGTCTCCCTTGGGAGCTAAACATTCTCAGCCCCCCAAGCCCAAGCTGCTTTAACTGCATCCCTTTTACTTTTCCCAGCCCATGGAGAGATCTGGGAGCAGAAAGCACAGCACAGACGGTGTCACCAGCCCCGAGGGAGCACTGGCACTGGGATACAGGACAGCAGGCACGCTCCTCCTGCGTGGGGCAACACTGCAGAGCCCTGTATGGAGCCAGACCTGAGGGACCAGGGGGACAGGGAGCAAGCAGGGCAGTGACAGCGACAGAACCTGGTTGATCCCACTTTAACAAGGCCCTCAAGGAGATGGTGGGGCAATGCTTTAGCCAGGCAGGGGTGAGACCGGTGCCCTGCAGTGGATCAGCCCAATCAGGGGCAATGGGCAGCTGGCAAGAGGCTAAAGTCTAACAGGAGACAACTAATAAAAATCACCTGATTCTCAGCAAAACCCTGCGTGATACCAGCTCAGGAGGCACCAAAGTCTGCCTGGAGCTCAACACCGGCACTGGAAAGGCCCCACAGCACCAACCCTTCACAGAACATGCTTGGTAACACATCACAGGAGCACCCCTTAATGTCCCTCAAGCTCCAGGGACAGCAGGAGCTTGCTTCCAGGGAAGCCCATCCATGTCTCCGTTGCAACAACAAACGTTATGTTTTTGCTGGGTAAACAGAAAGCAGTGTTGTCTGCAGCAGCCCGGCGCGTCTCTTAGGAACGGCTCTGGGCAGGAAAGGTCAGCTATTTCTCAATTCCTCACCTTTCTTCATCACTTTATTTGTGCCACCGCTACTCCCACGTACCCCTTACAGCCAACATTCCTACATTAGTAGGTGTCTGTACATGGGGACCAACGACAGGATCAGCCCCTTCAGACTTGGAAAAGGCTCTGCCATCTCTACTCCACAGCAGAGACTGGTTACACTCAGGGCATGAGAGATGCCACCAACACCTACACACAGCCACAGCCCCCCCAGATACCCTGTACAGCTTTTGCTATTGTATTTTGGAGTGGGTTAAACCCAGACACCCTTAACCCAGCCCTGGGCTGGGGCTCACCCGCCACTGCCCTGGCTCCCTGTTGCTTTTCCCACCTGGTTTTACCGGCCCTGCAGCACAAGGACGGGCCCGAGAGCTCCGGGACACGACGGGCTGCTCGGTTACGGGTCTGCCCCCGCTCGCCACCCAGCGCAGCTGGTAAGGAGCATTAACATAGGAACTGCATCAATAAACCGAAGGAACCGGGGCGGGGCGGGGCGCTCCCGGGGGGCCGCGCTTCGAGCAAAGCGAAAAAGAAAGAAGCGAGTGCGAAACCACGCCGGGCGCCCGGGGGAGGCCGGCGCCGACACGGCGGCTGCCAAGCCTGCTCGTTCGGCTGCGAGGCGACAACGGGGGCCGGTCCCGTCCCCCCCCGGACATCATCCGCATCTCCCCCAAACTTCGCAGCGCTCTGCCCCCGATCCCCCGTTTACCCGCTGCCCGCCGCTGGGCTCCCTCGCCGCGGGCTCCGCCGGCTCCGGGGCCGCCTGCCCGGCGCTCACGGAGCGTTCGGTGACCGCCCCGCCGAGCTTCTGCTCGTCGGCCACCGAGTCCACGACGAGCAGGCTGACGGCACCGGCGGCGGCGCGGATGCGCTCCACCACCTGCTGATGGCTCTCCCGTTCCACGTTCTCGCCATCCACCTCCAGCAGCCGGTCCCCGGCGCGCAGCCCCGAGCGCTCGGCCGGTGAGCCCGGCTCCACCAGCCGGATGAACTGGCCCGGCTTGCCCTTCTCGCCGTGCAGGTGGAAGCCGTACCCGTCCGGCCCCCGCTCCAGGCGGCAGAGCCGCGCCGCGGGGACCGCACTGCTGCTCATGGCGGGTCCGAGCCTCCCGCCACCGCCCGCCCCGTCCCGCCGAGCGCTCTGCGCTGCCGCCCCTCCCGTCGGCCGCTCTTATAGCGAGGGGCGGGGCGAGGGGTGATCGGCCACCAATAGGAGAGCGGGGCGGGGCGAGGGCAACCACACAAGGAAACTATAGGCGTGGTTATGCAAATTAGATGAGGGTCGGAGGGGGGATGTAAATATGGTCTCTCGTCATGACCGCAGGGTCCTAGCGCCGACAGCGGGGTTTTCACCAGTCCCCGGGGCCACCTCCGCCGGGTCCCGGTAGCCAGCCGGGCCAGCCTCCTCTCACCGCTGACCCCTCACACTCCTTAGCCGCGGGCTGGCTCTTTCTCCCCATGGGGTCACCGCAAACAGCCCCGACGGGGCACATCCAGGAAAGGTGGCACGCAACAGCCTCTCGGAGCCGGTCCCTCCTGTCCCCTTGCCCGGTCCTCCAAGGCCGGTCCGACGGGAGGGCTGGAAGGTGCTCGGTGCTTCGAAAGTGAATTAAAAACGCCAAAGTGAAACTGCGTGGGAAAGCAGCGCCGGAGGCCGCGCTCACCCGTAACCCACTGTGAGGCGGAAACAAGAGAGCAACCCCCGGTCTCTCGAGCAGCACCGGGTCCCATTCGGCACCCTGGAGCTGGGAGTCCTGAGGAAGGGAGGCGAAGGAAAACCTGGGAGGGAATTGCTCGGCCCCTGCCCTGGACCCGTGTGCTCTGTGGCAGCTTGAGAAACAGAAATGGCTGCAGGGGGGGTTGTAAGAGTGAGATCCTGGTGTCTCCAGTGAGCCAGGGCAGAGCAAGGCAGCAGCGAGCCTGGACTCAGACTGGCCCCTGTCTCCCAGTGTTGTCCTGTGGAGGGTGGCACGGGGGTACCACTGATGAGTCTCACTGCTGGGCTTCAGGCCCGGCTGAAGTTCAGGCTGGCCAAAGGTCCTGACGACACCCAGGATCATGTTAACCATGCTGCAGGCGGGTGAGCAAGGAGGTGACAGCAGCGCAGGACATGTCCCTCCATGGCTCTGCACCAAGGCCCGGCTGCAGGGACCCCGGTGGTCGAGACACCCCCTGTGTGCTGGGGGTGGCCGTGCTCCAGTTCCATGGGGCCGGGCTGCGAGCAGAGGGTGGGCTCATTTGTTTCCTCCACTTGGCTGAGCATTCGCTCAGCCCTGAGAAAGGCAGCGGAGAGGAATCCCACGGCAGTGGCAGCAGATGCCTGTGGAGAGGAAAACCGGGACAAGAGTGTCACAGTACAGCTCCAGGACAGGGGTTCCGTTGCACAGCCCTCCCCTTGGCAAGGGGGGAGTGTGTGGCACAGCTCCACAGCCATGGGTGTTCAGGGCTGAGACAGAGTGGGATGCTCTTTGGGGATGCTGCTCCAAGTCAGGAAACCAAACTCAGCCCCAAGAGGGCTGTTTTGAGTATGGGACCATGATAAGAGAGAAAAGCGGCAGCACAGGAAACAGCTGGAGCTGCTTTTGGGTCCATGGCACTCCAGAGCACCCATGAAATGGCAGGGCACGGGCAGCACCGGCACTGCCTCCTCCTACCAGGGCCTTTGTGGCTCCCTGTGACGTTAAGGGAGCTCGGGCCGGAGGGGGGAAAGCAGAAAAGAGCCAAAGTCTGTTTGTGTTGAAGCCATCCAGCATTTTTTTGCAGACATCAGCCAAGCGGCTGCAGCCGTGCCATTGGTGGGAAGACGGAGTTATTTGGGGAATGCTGGACTCCGCACCATGAGAACAGCAGGGGAGGAGGTTGGTTTTAATTTAACAGGTCATGTTTGCTCTTCCCCCCTCACCTTTGGACTGTCTGAAGCGTACAACAAAAGCCTCAGTGGGGAGGAAGGGGCCACGGGTGCTTCTCCCGCCCCACGGCTGCTCTGGGGGGCCCCGCAGCCCCATTGCTCTGCAGTGCCTGGCTGCAGCAGCCTCCCACGGTGCAGAGCCGGGGCAGGGATTTCTCACGCCATAAAACACCCAGGAGGAGGCAAAGCTTGGAAATACCCGGCTTTAATGTGAAAACTTGCAAAGAGAAACCCAGGAGCGGGGAAGCAGCAAAGGAGGCACCGGGGCAAGTAAAGAGATGGGCAGCTGGGGGGCAGAGAGAGGGGAACCACTGGTGGGGACGGATGTGCTGGGCACTGCCCGACTCCTACATGCGGCTGTGCCGTGCCCTCTGCTGCTGCCCTTCGCTTCAGGTCTTCAACTAAATACCAAATACCCACTGCCCTGGGTAGTGCCGGGGGGGACCAGCAGCGTGATGGAGGGGTTGATGCGGCACTGGGGATGTGCAGTGATGCAGGGACAGAGCCTTGCACCCCGGTGCCCCGTGTAGCAGCGTTTGCTGGCTGAAGCATCTCAGGCATCTTCTCTTCAGAGAGTGGGTTTCAGCAGGAAGAAAAGGGCTGTATTCCATGTGCAGCGATGGGAGCCGGCAGGAGCAGCAGCCCCAGGCCAACCGGGCACCTCCACCCCACCAGCTCCACCGCGAGGCCGGAGGTGGTTTTGTTTGGAGGGATTGGAAAGAAAAAGGCTTCTCCCGTTAATAAAAATAAAATCTCTTAATTCCTGTGACTGCACGAGAGGGGAAATAAAGGTTTCTCCATATTGCTGTGTGCACTAGAAATGCCCCAAGTGCATTGGGGTGCTCCCAAGGGAGTCTCATTTCTCATGTCAGCTGCATGGGCAAGGAACAGGCTTGGCTGGATGCTTCCTCATCCCAGTCCCTCCCTCCAACAAGACTGGGACACAGCAGGGACATCTCTGCGCTCATGGTGGCAGGAGGATAAAGCAGCAACCACAGCAGTGAGGAGCCCCGGCTGAGCACTGGGATGCAGGGGCTGGATCAGGCCCTTCCAGCTGGATGAAAGCAGTGCCAAGAGCAGGGATTGCTTCAGAGGAGGAGAGGGCCACAGGCTGCATGAGGGCTTGTCCATGGCACACATCCAACCCCTCCAGGCACTCCAAGGGGCCTTTAGTGAGGTGTGGAGCCACATCCTGCATCCTGCTTGGCTGATGGAGGCATCACCATGGCTCCCTGCTGGGCTGGCAGCCATCGCACCATGGTTATTCCCAAGCATTGTCCCACAGGGCGGCAGGATCTGGCCCCTGGATCCTGGTGCTGGGATGATGTTTCTCCTCACTCCGCTGTATTGTCCTGTCCATACTTGGCTGGTCAGAGGCTGGTTCCCGAAGGCTCTCGAGGGCAAGATCGGGCCCCCGCTGTGCCCCCCGCCTGCCTCCCTCCGGCTCCCCCTTTGCTCTCAGACGAAGGCACAGCAGCTGGATTTCCTCTGCTGCGACTCGATGTAGTCGTGGATCTGGAAGCGGGGCTCATCCTGCGGCTGCACCGCGCGCTGCTTCAGCTCCCTGCGGCCATGGGACTGCATTAACCTCACCTGAGCCGGTGGTGCTGCAGGAGACACCTCCCATGCCCAGCCCTGTGACGCCCTGGTACTCACTTGGCAATGGCCAGGAATGCCAGCTCCACGTTCATGCCCGTCTTGGCACTTGTCTCCATGAAAGGCACCCCGTACTCCTGCAAGGGCAGCGCGGCCCCATCACCCAGAGACCCAAACCCTCCCCTTGCCCTTGTTGCCTGGCTGATGCTTGGGGACAAGGTGCCATCCCCTCCCTGCCTTACCCCAGGTTTTATGGGCCACGCTGCCTGTGCTAGAGCCAGGTCTGGGCACCCATCAGAGGGGATGGCACGGCTGTGTGGGGACCATGCACAACGTGCAGTCATCGGGGGGAGCTGCAGCGGGGTTAGACCCCAGCATGGCTCACCCTGGCCAGCGATGCTCCGTCCTCTGTCCTCACAGCCCTCTCGCTGCTCACATCCGCCTGCCAAGGGAAGGGAGGTGTCACCACATACCAGGGCTGGCTGGCACCCTGGGGGGTCTGGCAAGCACTGTGGGGTGTAGAGGGGGCTGCCAGGAAGTGCAGGAATCGGGGACTGGAGAATATCTGGTGCTAGGGAATCCAGGACCTGTTGAGCATCTGGGACCTGAGGGCATTGAGGATGCAGGGGGGAATCTGTGACCTGGGGACACTGGGGACCTAGGGCAGCATCTGGTACTTGGACTCAGAAGGGGCCTTCTGGAACCCTGCTGGGCATCAGGTACCCACCATCATCCAGGAACTAAAGGGAATCCAGTCCCAGGGGAAAATTCATAACCCACTCGGGCACTGGAAAACTGGAACTTCCAGAGAACATGGGACCCAGTTGGCCTTCTGGAGCTTGGAGCTACCTGAGATCTAGGGGTGCATCCAGGACTCGGGTGGGCATCCCATACCCTGCAGCATCCCATACCCAGCCGCACCCGGTACCGAGCAGCATCCCATACTGGGAGCCTCAGCCTGGTGCTGCCCTCCACTGGCTGCCGGGAGCACTGGTCCCCTCACACCTTCCTGACCCCCCAGATCTCTGGGGTCACCTCCGGGCCTGGATGAGCCCAGAAAGCACCAGAGCCCAGCAGAGGGTACAGGCAGGATGCACCCACCGAGCCCCATCCCTCCATAGGCATGGGGACGGCAAGGGCTGGGCTGGCACAGCAGAGTACAACAAACCACGGGGTGAAAGGACATCCTGCACGCACCTTGTTGCCCAGCAGCATGATGACCACGTCCTTCTGGGCGTACTCATGGATCTCCGTCAGCCAGGCCTGTGGGGCAGCGGGGCTGTGTTGGGGTGAGCGGTGCACCCATCCCTCCCCTCCCAGCCCTCACCCGCTGCTGTGAGATAGGGGAAAGTGACTTTAACATGGGAACCATTCCAGCATCACAGCTGAACAGTCCCCAGAACACCCCATCTCCTGGCTGCAGCCCAAGTCTATGCATAGTTCTTCTCATCCCAAACCACGTTTTCTCCCTCTAGCACCCAGCCATGCAGCATCCAGCCAAGCATCCCACGGAATAGCTCCTGGCTGGCTGGGTCTGGCCACAACAGAGAGCTCTTACATGTCAGCCAGGCTTCAAACTGCCCCAAACACCCAGCAACCCAAACAGGGCACCCACGAACCCCATCCCTGGGGAAAAACACGCTCCCGACCCGTGGAAGGGACTCACACGGATGTTGTCAAAGGACATCTTGCTGGTGATATCGTAGAGCAGGAGCAGGGCTGGAAGGGAAGAGGCAGAGGCATTGCCCTGCTGCAGGGATGCACTCCAGCCGGTTCCCCCCATCCCTGCTGGACACCAAACCCACCTTGGGCATCCCTGTAGTAGGCATGGGTGACGCTGCGGAAGCGCTCCTGTCCTGCTGTGTCCCAGATCTGCTGAGAAGCCACCCCGGTGAGAGCAGGGAGAGGAACCCCCTGAGATGGGGATGCCCCAATGGCTTCAAGGGAACACCACGCTCAGCCTGGGGAGGGTGTTCCAGCAATCCTTGTGGGTATTGCTCATCCCCTCCCAAAGCTCACCTGCAACTTCACCTTCACACCATCCACAGACACCACTTTGTTCTGCAGAAGAGAAGGAGAACACATCCATCAGTGTTGGTGCGGATGCCATCCAGCCCCAGTGTGGAGCATCTACGCCCCATCCCCTCTACTGCTTGCCCCTGGCTGGTGGGATGAAGCCAGGCTGCCCATGGAGCTGGACACTGAGGCCTCATTGCTACAAACCACAGTCCTGCTGTGGGGCTGCAGCTACAGGCACATCCCAGAGCAGCATCCCCTTGTACCAGGGTGGAAAAGAGCATATTCAGGCTCTGATGGAAACAGGACAAGATCCCAGCCTGCTTTGGATCCGGTGCCTCACTCATCTCCTATAGCCAGCACCCCCTGCGGCTCCTAAATTGCTGGTTAATGATGCAGGGGGGTGCAGGTAGAACATGGCTTTATCCAGCACAGCAGGAGGAAATCTCCCTGTTAGGGTGGTTTGAGGCTGGGCTGGGTCTGAGAAAGGAAGACACGTTTGCAAGTGAGCAGGGGAGGCAGTTATCAGAGCGTAAGCAACCACTGTGTTCAGCTTGGAAGTGCAGGGACTTCTCTCTAGAGGCCAGAAGAAAGCAAAGCAGGAGTTACTGCAGGGCTATTGTAAGGCTCTTGAAGAATCGGGGTTGGAGGGATGAGTCTGCAAAGAGAGGAGCCCCATAAATAATTTGGTTGCCTGGAATTGTTTGAAATGGAAATTCAACCTATGTGGAGATGAAAAAAACCTGAGCGAATGGGCTGAAGGGAACAAAACCATGCCCTGGGGGACTGGAAATGACCTACAGCAGGAAGCTGGGAGATGCTGCAGGGAATGCTCGCACAAGGCACCTATGAGCTGGTAACACCCCAGCAGCCGGATGTGGCATTTTCCTTCTCTCACGGCTTTGGTGGTAGAAGAGGCCACAAGACCCCCCCAAAGCAAACCCCAGCCCCTGCTCCTCACCCCCTGCAAGCCAAGAGCAGCCCAAAGGCAGCAGAGAACCGGAGCAACTGCAGCTGCGGAGGCAGAGGAAGCGCCAGCCACACTCGACCGCACTCGACACGTGCCTGCAGCCACAGCAGAGCCCTGCCCGGGGCACCCCCTTCACTTCCATCCTGCTCAAAGCCCGTGCTGCAAACACAGCCAGCCCCTGCATCCCCTGCAGCTGGGACTGGTGAGCAGAGGGCAACGGGGAGGGTTTGAAAGGGCCATAACGACTCCTCAGCAGCCAATTTCAGCCCTTTTAAAGCATAAAACTACCCCAAAGCAGTGTTTGTCCCCACCAGGAGCTGGCCGGTGGAGTGTGCTGGTAACCCACTGCACACCCCAGCCCATGCACCCACCAGACGGGCTAAACCAAGGCTGTTTGCTGATGTAAAGACAAGATGTGATGCTTCCAGTGGGCTCCTGTGTCTGTTACCGCTCTCCCAGGGAGAGGTGGAAGGGTTTCAGGTGGTGCCTGCTGCTGGTTGGGGTGCAGAGGCTGGAAACCTCTCCTGGGCTCCATCCTGGCTCAGGTGTAAGTGAGGGGAGGCGAGGGGCCGGCAGCCATGCGGGTCTCACCCGGAAATCTATGCCCACGGTGGCTATGAACATCCCGGAGAGAAAGGCCCCGTCTTTGAACTGGAGCAGGAAGCAGGTTTTCCCCACGCCCGAGTCTCCAAGCAACATCACCTGCAGGATGTGTGCAGGGAGAGGTGTCAGCGGGGCAGGGATGCAGCAGCATCCCTGGGGTGATGCTGACCCCCCCTTCCTGGTCCCTTCTGTCCCTCTGTTCCTTTCCCCAGGGCTGGTTCTGATGGGTTTGGGGAGCCCCATGAGAGCTGGGGATGGGATGGGACCCCCGGGGGTGCAGCCAAGGGGTTAGAACTGGATGATTTCAAGGTCCTTTCCAACGCTATTGTATGATTCTGTGATGCATGGCTTGGGCAAGCCCCGCCGTGTCTGGGACTCTCACCCTGTTGGTGCAGACACTAAAGCAAACACAGAACCTTTTCCCCTCCTGCTAAGCAAATAGGCTCAGCCTGGGCTCCCCAGCACTGACGGAGCTGGGCGGGCAGCACCCCGGACCGGTGCTGGTCTCCATAACCACATCCTTATCCAACACCCCGATGCCGTGCTCTCCTTCCTGCTTGCAGGCAGCAGCCCTTTCCTGCCCAGCAATAATTAACCTGATGGCGACTTTATCTGCTGCCTGCCTAAAAATAGGAGTGTGCAGGACTCCATCAAGAAGGTCCATCCCCACAAGCCCACCCTGTGGAGACACTGGAGCCTGCTAAGAGAACTCACACAGCTCCACTGCCCCCATTGAACACAGTGAGCCATGGCCCCCCTCCTGGACCAGCACAGCCAGAGCTGGGGGCTGGACAAGCCCTGCCTCCTGCCAATTCACTTTGCTGATCAAATCCTGCCCCGGGACACCCTGACCCAGCCCAGGTGGCTGGGAACACCGCTCGGTTCTGCCTCCACCTCACTCCAGGTCAAGCTGGCAATTGAATTCCTCCCTCTGACACAAAAATTGCCCTCCACTGAGAGGAGGCAGAGCAGGGAGGATAAAGGCAAAGGAATAAAAGTGGTTTAGGGGCTGGCTCGGCACCGGGGCATGCACACTTGCCTCTCTCCCCACTGCCTTTGGGATGCTGCAATGGGCTGGATGGGGTCCTGCATCCCTGCCCTGTATGATGGGGGCACCACTGCCTAGCTGGCCGGAGCCCCCTTGCCCGGAGAAGGACAGGAACGGCTTTCAGAGACCTCCCCGGGGCAGGCACCCCCTGTCTCCACCTCCCGGGGGGGCAGTCGGGGCCCTCATCCCCACACCTGGGCTCCCCCAAGGGCAGGGGCGGGCAGCGCTGGGGGTGGCTCGGCTGGGACCGCCGCTTTCTTCCCCTTCTCTTTCCCGTTCCCCTTCCCCGGTCCGCAGCCGCTTCCTGGGCACGATTGCGGCAGCGGAGGAAGCGGGCGGCCCCCGGGACCCCCTCCCGGCCTCCCACCCCCCCCCCCCAGACCCCTCAACCTCCACCCCGATAGGGCTTGGGGGTTCCGTTCCTGCCCCCCTCGCACCCCGCGCCGCCTCCCACCTTGCCGGACAGCTCGTAGTCCCGGGGCAGCGCCGGGGGGATCCCGCTCCCCTCCGGAAGGTCCCCACTGTCTGCCGGGGGGGTCCCGGTCTCTGCCTCCCCGTTGGGGCCGCTCATGGTGATCCCGAGGGGAGCAGCCGAGTCCCGACGCGGCGGGGCCAGAGGGAGCCGCGGACCCCACCCGCCTTCCTCCTCCTCTTCCTCCTCCTCCCCAAGCAGTGCCACCCCCGAGGCTGCGCTCCGGCCGCCTCCCTGCCCAGCCCGGCCACGGGATGAGGAAGAGAAGGCTCAAGGCTGGAAACTTGCTCCCTGCACCAGGGACCCCAGGATGCTTGGGTCTGCCGGGGGCTCGGTGGCACCGGACAGCAGGCACAGCCCTAGTGCATCCCTCTGGGTACACAGATGGGGAGAGGAGGAGCTGCTCACTCTACAAGTAAACAGCCTCTTGTCCCCCATTTGGGGATGGAGACCCCAAATCACCCCTGCCACACCAGATCAGTGGGGATCCCTCCAGCTCACCCCAGGGTGAGGTTTTGCCCCGGGTTAGCATCAAGGCGCGGTGAAACCAGGAGGGAAGTGAAGCAGCACCCATCAGCCGGAAGCCAAGCGCTGCAGGAAGCCTGTGCCAGGATGGCTGCCGTGGCTCCTGTGTCCCCAGCTGCTCAGAGCCCCCAGCATCCTGCACCAGGCACTGGGGCACGGCTTCTGTGCTCTTCATGTGGGAAAAGCCCAAGGGTGGGAATGAGGGAGAAGTCCCAGGGATGTGTTACCCAAAACCTCACTCCACAAAACCCCATCCAGATCCATGCTCTGTGTGTCTCCAGGCTGACAAGCGCCGCTCCACAGACAGGAGCCTTCAGCCCCCTCTGATTTATTCTCCATGGGATACACAGCCCGTCTCCCCCGCGCCAGGCCTGATCTCAATGCAACCCCACATCCCTCACACTGATGGGGTTCAGGTGTGTGTGGCTCCCGTGCAGAGCCCCTCACCACTCTCAGGGTGAGGGCCATGTCAGGGATGCCCTCTGTGGCAGCACCCACCCCTGCCACCAGCTCCTGCTCCAGCCAAGCCTTCCTCTGCCCCTCGGGAAAGGGAACCTGTATTTCCAGTCCTGTAGCTCGAACCAGACCAGATTTATAGTTTATACACACTCTTTGGCCACAAAGTGCCCAGAGCCGAGGGCTGGAGGCACTTGGAGTTCCTGGAAGTGGCTGAGCTCCCCTGCAGCTCTCTGGGGAGGGAGGCTGGAAGGATAGGGCAAGCCACACCGATGCTCATAGAGCTGTGTAGGCAGGAAGAGCACCTGGCTGAGCATCACCTCCACAGGTGGCATGGAGAAACATCCCATTTACAGCTGGGAGCTGGCAGAGGTCAGCAACGTGCCTGAGCCTCCTCTGCCTGCCCAGGGCTCGGCACTGCATGGGCACCCTGTGCTGCAGCCCTCATGCTGGTACCACGTTTCTCTGCTTCCTTGGCCTGGACCAGGGGCAAAACCCATGTAGGTGACAGCCTCTTCATGGGGAACAGGCATCCTGTGGGCAAAAGCCTCATCACGGATGCTGGAGGGATGCTGGTCTTGCTGTGCAGGGAGGTCCCAAGTGGTCTCTGTTCCAGGCTCTCCCAAGAGAGGGGACACAAGCATCAGAGCCACTCTGGTCCTGTGGCAGCTTGCAAATAGCACTGGATAGTGGCCAACTGCCTTTCCCAGGCACTGCTGCCATCGGCCTCACTATTCCCTGCCTGGGCTGCACCGACAGGACACGCACCCAGGCACAGCTTCACAGAGGGTCCTGGGATGTGAAGCCTCATCAATCCTTCATCCTTGCCAGCAGCCCCAGCAAGCAGACAGCCAAACCAGCCCCTCATCCAGCAGCACCAAAGCAAATTACCCCAAATCTTTGTGCTTAGCACTACTTAAAGCACCATGGATTGTGATTACCCAAATAAAACAGCTTTCCCAAGGGTGAGTGAGGTCGCACAGCACAGGGAACAGGGGCTGGGCTCTTACCGTAAACCCAATGCCCACGGTAGCAGAGAAGGAGCCAGGGATGAACTTGCCCTGGTCAAACTGGACCAGCAGAGATGTCTTCCCCACGCCGCTGTCTCCGACCAGGATTGTCTGCAAGGAGCAGGTAAAGAGGCATCAGCACAGGGAGCAGGCAGTGCCCGAGCTGGCAGGCATGCTGTGCAGGCAGAGGCAGCCTTGGCTTGCACAGCCCTGGTGGAAAACCTCTCTGGGAGGACTCTGGCAGCGCCACATTGGGTCCAGATTGGTTTAGTAAAGACAGCATCTCCCGCAGCGGCTGCACGCAGCCATTGCCACAGCCACGCAGCCTCTCGGGGCACTGGGCTGTTTTCATGCTGCATTAACACAGTGCTTCCCTCTGGATTTGAGGTCATGGAGCCCCTCTGCCTCTTCAGCCCTGGCATGGGCTCTCCCGTAGGGAGCAAAGCTTGCTTGTCCCCAGGCAGAAGGAGCTGTGCAGGTGTGAGAGATGGGACATTGCCATCAACTCTGGAGCAGCTCCCAACCCGCCAACCCATATCTCTGGTACCCACACCGCATCCCTGGGGAGCCCATCCTCCCTTCTGCTCCTGCCAGGGTTCCTTCAAATCCCCAGCCTAAGGGACACCAACAGCGCAAGCACAAACCCCTCCCTCCCTCTCTGCCAGTATCTGGGTTTTGTTTGCAGAGTCACCGGCACAAACATCCCCATCCTCTCAGGAAACTGATGCACTTTCAACCCTTTTATAGGGACACAAGTGAAAACAAACACTCTGATAACTGGCTTCTTGCTCTGAAGTTGTTTTGGCAACACACGGTGCCTTTCAGGACAATGGTGTTCCTGTAGCTGCAGCCCTGGCAAGCACTGAGACATCCCAGTGTCCCCCTGTCCCCTGCCACCCCTGTAGCTGCTGGTGCTGGGGCTGAACCTCCCCACTCTGTGCTGCACTTCTCTGTATCTGTTGTTTCTCCCTTTGATTTATGCTTAGTCTGACGCAACTCCATCAGCCCTGCTCCATCCCGGGACACCTCAGCCATTCGTCCCCTCACTCTGTGACATTGTGAGGGTCACTCTTCACCTTCAAGGTGCAGGAGCATCTTCCCGATGCACAGGGGAGCCTCTATGCGTAGTCAGTCCCAGCCCTCCATCATCTTCCTGCACCCAGGGCAGGGTGAAACTCAGCCTGGCACCACTCGAGGCAGTGCACACATCCCCTTGTGAAGTGCAGTGTGAAGGAACACGTTTGATCAAGTGCCAGAATATCCCCAGCAGATCAAACCTTGATGTCATGCCCCAGGAGGCCACTGCCACATGCCACAATGCCCAACACTATGGTTCCTGCCACCCCACAGGAACCCAAAGGAGTGGGAAGAAACCACAACCCAAAGAGCTTGAAGACTATAAACAGGAACATGGGCTGGCAGGAGACCAGCATCCTGCCTTGCACGAATCACTGCACCGCAACCCGCCTGGAGCCTGTTAACCCGATTCACTGGCTCACGCTCCAGTGAAAGGCTTGCTCCGGTGAATCAGCGGTTTCCCTTGGAAAGAAACATCCCAAACCTCTCCTGGGAAAAGCCTGACCTGCCGGGTGGAGCTGCCGGCAAGAGGCAGCCCTGCACCTCTATCAGATGCATGCTGCTGCATAGACCTGGGTGCTGAGAGGCAGCAACCCATGGCCACAGATTCCTCCCTCCTCCCTAAGTCGACGTGAGGCTGTTTGCGGGTCACTTGTGCGTTCAGAGCAGCCTCATGGCCTGGGAGCTTGCACAGGAGCTGGGGGGATGTTGTGAGGCAGAAACCTCCAAGTGAAGCCCTTGAACATGGGCCAAAGGAGCTGGGTCAGCCCTTGCACATGGGGGGAATCTCCCTGCCCAAGCTCCCCTTTAGCTTTGCCCTGGGGTCCAGACACAAACCCTGTGCAAAGAGCAGGATATGAGGCAGCCACATAGAAAAACACCTGAAGAATTCATTACCATGGGGCTCCTGCACCCCAGCACTGCATTGGTTGGTGCTACACCCTTTTCCCAGTAAAATACTGGTGCTGGGAGGGGTAACAGAACCAGCTGCACCCTGCAGCGCTGTCTTTGGGAGCAGTTCATGCAGGGAACAGCATTAATTATGGAGGAAGGAGAGCTGGCTGGAATGAGCACCAGGAAGCCTCCAGAGCCCAGGATTTACAGAGAGCACGTACAAAAAGCAGACTCTCATAACAATTTAATTGGGCTTTATAATGGAGGCAACTCATGAATTGCTTCATGACTATTAGTAGTAATACTGTTAGTAATAATAGTAAAAGTTGGCCTGAATCAGCCAAGAGTCTTTCCTAACGACTTCAGGACAAGCTGATGGGTTCTGTGGAGATACAGCAGAGTGGAAACCACTGTGGCCTTCCTGCCTATGAAATGAGCATAGAGGAAGAACAAAACCCCTCTGTGGAATGGATGTGGCTAACCAGCTATCAAAACCTCGGGCTCAACCTGCTCGAATCACGATAGCAAGCAGCCTTGCAGTGACAAAGCTCCATACCCACCCTGCCTCTTGCCAGCATCTTCAGCCATAACCCAGCCTCCCCTTCATCCCATCGGCTTTTCCCAGGGCTTTCTTAGTGCCTGGAAAACTCTGGTAGAAAATGGCAAGACTCCCCTTGGTGCTGCAGCTCCTCTCTGGATGGTGGCGTGAGGATGGAGCAGTGCTTTGCTGGGGGGCACACACAAACAGGCACAGAGACCTGGCCAAGACCTGGAGAGCCACTTGATGACAGTCCCAGTGCACAGCTTGTAGCACACCCTGAGAGGACCTGCTTGCCAGCTTTACCTTAGGGAAAGAGCAAATATCTCCCCCCCCCATACCTCAAATTAGTAGCTTTGAGGCTCATTCAGACCTAAATGAATCACCTCCCTTCAAAACACTGCTGGCTCAGTGTGGGCTGCAGGGACAAGGCAAAACAATGGAGCGGTGAGGGCAAACCCCCTCCCATCTCCTCTACCTGTGCTGACAGCCAGTGAGCAAAGGTGTTTTGGTCTAACATACCTAGGGAAGTGTGGCTTTGCACAGGGAGGCAATTGCTTCATTTCTAGTGCCAGTCAAGCAGGAGGAAATCTGGGATAACACGTGTGGGTTGGGGTTATCTTCCCAGTTCACTTTTAAGCTTTAGCACGCAAGAGCTGCACCTGAGCTAAAGGTAGCCAGGAGCCTGACAGGGTAAAACCCCAGTCCTGGGGGATGCAGGGAGGAGACAGGTGCAGAATGGGGCACCAGGAGAGGTCTGGGAGCGAAGCTGTGGCTGCTCTTGGCCCCTCACCACCTCACCCTCACTGCCTCTCAGGGTACATTAATGAGACTTAGTTTTACCTGCTCTATATACGGCATTGAACTACCTCTGCCCTGCTCCAGGGCAACCTGGATGCTGCTGGATGCTGCCTCAGGCTGCCCTGTGCCACAGGGACACCTCAGGGCTGTTCCCACCCTCCCCAGGCACTGTTTAACGTTGCCTTGATCCCAGAGCTCTCTGCCAGCCCCGCTGGCCCTTGCCCTGGCTGAGGCAGTATTTCAGCCCTGTAGACATGAGCTCTAGCACGGCACATCAAACAAGCTGGCTTAGATCATGCAGGCAATCCCTGTAAATGCCCAACTAACACCCCAGATCAACCACAGCCCAAGGGCACGTCCCTTTTCCTCTGGCTCTTGTTCCAGCTAAATGGATCCAAGCACCCCATGGGAGGAAGAACGATTTGGCAATGGGTCAAATCACCCGAAAGCAGAATCTGTCACTGTGTGCCAAGTGAAACTTTTCTGGAACAGCCCCGAACAAACCTCTGCTTGTTCCTGCTTTGATTTGTTCCCAGCCCCTTTCCTCCCCAGGCCTGGGTTTAGCCACCAACCAGCAATCACTTAACCTTTGCCTCCAGAGAGCAAAGCTCTCTCGGGGTTTCTCAGCACATCTGAAATGTGATTCCTTGCTCAGAAACCAGAGCTAGTGAGGTATTTGCTGTCTCACATCCCTGCAGCGAGAGCAGGCTTGGTTTTGCAAGACAAGCAACCTGCCAGGAGCAGCAGCAAAATACCAAGGGAAAGAGCAGAGATCGTGGAACCAGGATGGGTATTTGCCTGGGCAGTTTTTCTGCCCTAAGTCTGATTTCCACCAATGTCATTCCTTAACTGCAGCAGCTCATTGCTGGAGAAGAGGGAGTTAAGGCTTTGCAAAGAGTCAAAGTTTCTCGAGTCATCCCTGGAGGCATGTCCCATGTACTCTATGTGCAACAGAAATGAGAGCTGCTAGTAACTGATATTTTTCTGCTAATCAAGGGCTGGGCAAATTGCCCTGAGTTGAACAGAGCAGGATATAAACTAGACTGAGATTTGTGAAGATGAATCGACGCAGCTCCAGCCCTTTCCACTACCTTTCCCCTGCTTTTCCCCAGCTCCCCAGGGGTGTCTGTCCCTGCACAGTCACTGGGGACTGCAGCAAAGCAGCGTGAGGACAGCAAGGAGGAGGGATGGGTGGATCTGGCAGAGATCAGTCTCCTCCATGTCTCCTGAAGTTGCAGGGCAGTGTCTGACTGCAGGGAGCAGAGCCTGAGCCACCCAGGTCTCGCAGAGACAACAGCAGCACCGAAAACCCTCCATGCAGTGTGGAGTTACAAAGCATGGTCCCAGGGACCCCGCAGAAGAGAAAGCTTTCAAAGCAAGGAGGGCAGGGATGGACATCCCTTAGGACACCGCTATTTCATGGCAGGGAAGTCCTGGCTCTTTAGACTGTCTCTGGCAAAGAGAGCCCCAGGGTGAAGCTCCCCCCCGACCCGACCTCCCGGAGCACACACAGGACAGCGGGAGCTGCTGAGTGCCTGCTGCTGGCTGTGCCGCGGGGCTGGCCCGTTTCCAGCGCTCCTGCCCGTTTCGCTTTCCAAACACTCCTGTTCCTGCCACCCCCATCCCTGCTGTTCACCGGGGACGTGCCGGGAACCAGGACAGAGCCCTGCGGGTTGCCCAGCCTCGGGAATAGCTGCAGCCGCATCCCCCCCCTCACCGGGATGGGGTCGGTGGAGGAAAAAGCGAGGAGGGGAGAGGGACAGAGTTTCCCGACGAAGTCCAAGCAGGCGCCCTGCTGCGGTGATCCCTTCCCCGTGCACTTCGCAGCCCGCCCCCCGAGCACCACCGTGCCCCAGCCCTACCTTGTGCAGCAGGGCCTCGTTGTAACCGGCCCCCCCCGAGCCGGCGGTACGGGCCTCCATAGCCGGGGTGCATGGAAAGGCTCCGGCCGCGGGCCGCTCCTGCAGCACCGCGGACAGCGCCCGCCCCGCCTTCAGCACCGCGGACAGCGCTCGGCTCCGCCCGGCTCGGTCTGGCACGGCCCGGTCCGGCTGCGCAGGGGCCGAGGGTCGGTCCGGCCCGGTTGAGCACAGCAGGGCTGGGTTCGGCCCCGTTCAGCGCAGCACGGCTCGGCTCGGCCCCCCTCAGGACAGTGGAGCGGTGCCCGGCTCCTGCCGCTGCAGAAGAGGGAGCCGGGGGGGGGGAATGGTGAGGCCGGTCCCGCCCGGGGGCGGGGAGGCCGTGGAGCTCCCCTCCACGCAGGCAGTTTCCACCCTGGTCTCTCTGCACTCCACCATCTCCATGCGCTGTGATAAAGGTGCCCCTGGCTCTGCAAGGAGCCCGGTACCGGGGCTCCTCTGCTGACACCCCTACAGCCATCATCAGCTCATGCTGCCGTTGGGCATCCAGGGGCAGTGGCAAAGCACAGACCTGTGAGATCACTAGGGTTAGCAATGCCACCCCAGCCAGGGACAATGGCTTGTGTTTCTTCATGAAACTGGTACTAGCCTGAGACTGGTACCCCAGCAGCTCCCCTTTGGAAATTTACATTTACAGAGCTCAGTTAGGAGCCTTCTTGCAGAAAAAGAACCCCAAATTGTATTTAGAAACGGGAGGAAACCGTGCCTAAACCTGGAGGTGACAGTCAAGATCTTATTGAGAGCCTTTATTTACAACTCCCTCTAGAGCAATCTGGTGTTGTCGATTAAACTCAGAAGAAATTACTGAGGAGTTTATTTAAGAGACTCGATTCAATCTTCAGCTCCCTCCCTCCAGATCAGCAGACGGCCCCAAGGCAGAGGAACAGACTATGCTTCCGAGAGCCATCTGCACCCATCCGATTGCTGTTTGACTGGGTCTGACATGGCTAATTATATCTGCCCTTTGTTTCCTCTGACGGAAGAGATGGTTCTTTCAGGTCAGATGATCAGTCTGGGCAACAACAGCCAGCGAAGATGAAAAACAGCCTAGAGGGACAAGGGGGTTTCAGGCTTGCCCGTGGCCAAGAAGCTAAACTCAGGCAAGCCTGCAGCCAGACTACCCGGTGGTTCAAGCACTGAAAGATAACCAACAGCACAACAATGAGCAATACTGGGAGCCACTGGTGGCTGGATGGGATGACTTACAAGTAGCCCAGCCAGCACTGTGGTTCAGCATAGTGCATGTACTCCACCAAATAGGGCCAGGAAGACAAGAGAAACAAACGCTGGGGACAGAGAGCCAGGGCAGCTTTCTGCCCTGTTAAGTACACCAGGCATTTGTCAAAACGACCATAGTCTTCCCAGTGCTGTAATGCCTCATTGACAGTGGGGACTTCGTGTTAATGTGTCTCAAGCACACTCTCAGCCTTCTCCTGCCCCAGAGCTTGCACAAAGCACGGTATGGCCCTGACCTGAGCTGCCTGCTAGGTCACATGTACCGGAGACCCAGATTTGCTGCAGACACTCTGTGACTGCCCTGGGGACACAAGCTGTGCTGGTGCTCAAACCTCTTCTGGAGGGTGGGATGAATTTAACAGCAGTGAAGAGGACAGGAAGCCCCCAGGGCACCATAGGTCTGAGATTTCAGTTCTGCTTATCTCTAGAGGGGGATTCCCAGCACATACCTGATGCAGAAGAGGTCCTAGGGCTTGAAGAGCATCCTCTGACCCATCTCAGCTCCAGCAATACTTGTATCCCTTTTGAGTCGTGCAGGAGGACCGCAAGGAACTGGGCAAGAAGAGCCTCATAAAGCCTAGTTCTCCCTTCCTCATGCAGTCCCTGGCATTACAGCAGACACATTTAGTCCCGCATGTTTAACCGCACTCAGGAGGAAGGCACTTCTCCTATCTGCTATGATATCGTCAAGTGCAATGCAGCCTGCAGAAACAGCGCAGATTGCTGGTAAAAGACAGGCACCAGCACAACCTGGCGCAGCTCCAAGGGCTTTATGGCTCTGAGGGGCCTGACCCATAGCAGATGAGTGCTATCAGCAAAGCCCAGCAGCCAATACACATTATTCTTCTCCCCTCACACACCAGTAAAATGCCCTTCCCCACCATCCAAACGCAAAACACTCTCCGAGTCCTTCCCAGACCCCAGTAGAGGTTTCTGGGAGCCAGCGAGCTGTTTATAGCCCCGAGCAAGCGCTAAACAGCTGAAATCAGTGCAGAGCAATGAAACCAAAGGAAATGACCTGCAAACGGCAGGAGTGATTTCAAATGAACACGTAAATTAGCTCCATTGTTCGGTCATTTGCCGGCAGATTGTATCTCTGATAGCTTGACTCCTTGTTTGTTTGCCTCATAAAGTACAGCTGTAACAGCGGAAGATTTAAATCCAGCTCAGGAGTTGCTGCTTTACTGTCTCCTCACTCCTGCTCCTTCTACCAACCCATTAACCTGCGGTAGTGTCTCTCTGGACTGCCCATACTACACTCTTTGGGGGAGATCTGAGCCCTACCGAAGTCATTCCTTCCCCACGAGCTGGGGAGAATTTAATCCTCTGGATCTGCTGGATTTCGCTTCAGTTCCGCTGCAGTAACTAACCCCTGTCTCAGCCCTTTCTGCGCTAGGAATCCAGCCGAAGGCACAGCCGGGACTAAACCCTCCACCACCGCCACAGTCTCCAAGTGTTTCTCTCTTTTAGTAGCTTTGATAAATCAGGGGATCTGGGAATGATCTGGGTTTATCCTGGTTATCTGAGATGGCAGCGGAAGGGAGAGATCAGACAGCTCCTGCTCAATCAGCCAGCACCACAGGAGCTTCATTAGTGACCATTATATTCAGCCTTATCTCAGTTCCATTTCACCAAAGTTGCCGAATCTGCCCCTGAAAGAGGGTCTGAAACACCTGGATTAAATAACAGAGCCGGGCATTGTGAATGTCATTGAAGGCCACGGCAGAGGAGGACTTTGGAGAGGCTCAGCTGTGGTGATGGGATAGGAGCAGGGGAAGATCTTGCACGCACTGATTGATTCAATTACCGCCTGTTTGCTTCGGGTTCAGATGAATCCAATAAATTCCTCTGCAGGGGGTAACCTAATGAACTGCCGTATTGTTGCTATTCCCTTTGTAGGGGGACTCTGGGGCATCCCGTATTGTCGGGGCTATGTTAGGAGGGGGCAATAGGACACTCAAAGGAAGGAAGATGAGAGCGGCTGGGGAGCAGCTGAAGCCTAGCCTTTCCATGAAGGTTCATCACCAGAAATCAAGTTTCAGCCTCCAACCACTTCTTGATTTTAGCACTTGTTGCTTCCTGCAGCGACTCAGCCCAGCTGGTTTTCTAGGAGTGGAGGAGTTAGTTCATAGTCAGAAGGAAACCTCAGAGCTTCCTCTTGGCATGGCAGAGCACAGGGAGTGAAGGGGATGGTGGGGAAGAAGCTGCTTGGTCTCTGGCAGGGCTGGGGAGTTGTGCTCTCTGCCCTTTCCAAGGAGCATAGAGGAAGAAAGCCCTCGGCAAGACTTTGTCACCCAAAACCCACAGCTGTGCCCAAAAAAAAGGCAATTCTTGGGGGAGAAATGAGATGTTTCTGCTTGAGAAACAAACAAAACCACCCCAGCTTGCATTGGCGGCCAGCTCTGGTGCTGAGGAGCAGCGGGGAGGGCTGAACATCATCTCAGTCCATCATCCCTGCCCGTCATTCCAGTCCACCACGACTGGGAGAGCATCCCAACTGGTCCATCTGCATGGGCTGACTTGCACTTGCTCTGTCCTGGTTCCTGGACCCTGCTCTGGCCTGGACCCCCTGCAAAGACCCCTGAAGCTGTTTGGGCTCTGTGCATGGAGAAGGGGCTGCTTTCACCACGGGAACAGGCATCATCTAGGAGGAACCTGCTGTATTTTGGGAGTTTTGCTGGGACCCAGCCCTGTTTCATAGGAAAACCAGAGATTCTTTCTCATGAGACACTCCCAGGGTGAGTCATGGTCCCCGGGTGAAGATGAGGAAGCAACCGCCTTTAAACAAGGGTCTGCTCTGCTGGTAAACATTGCCCATGGAAGCAACGGGAGAAGGAGGCTTGGGAAACTCGTGGGCTGTGAATGGGCTCCATCCCACAGGGTGCTTTGTGAACAGCCACAGGGGAAAATCTGCATCAGGAGCAAGAAGGTGGAAAATGTGGATTTTCCTGCTTTGGATCCTTTTCCCAGGTGAGATGTGGGAGCACAGGTCAGGTGTTTCCTATCCCATGGAGAGGCTGGGACTGAGCCAGCCCGGGAAGCCCATCATGGACACAGCAAGAGCTCAGTTGATACTGTCCTTGTAGCTAATGGATGGCTACAGGAGATGATCTTTGAGATATGCTGTTGGATAAGCCCTGGTAATAAGGCTTTTTGTCTAATAACACACACATCTGATGGGGGCTCTTTAATGACCGGGGACATCTCATCTCACCATTGCATCGTGGGCACATGGACACAGCATTCCTTGGGATGGCATATCCCAGAGCTCAGATCCCTCCTGATCCTCTGAGACAATGCCCGTAAGTGCTCCCATCTTCTCTTTTTGTCCCCTGTAGGTGGCTGGGCAGTGACAGGTCCTACGCAGGTGATGGTGAACCAGGGCAGCTCACTGGCAGTGTCCTGCAGCTATGAGCCAGGCTATGAGCTCTACTCCAAGTTCTGGTGCCAGAGGGGCTTCCTCGGTCTTTGCACCTGCGTCATCCAAACCAATGGCTCGGAGGTGACAGTGACACAGGACAGGGTGTCCATCAAGGATAACCATGCATCACACTCGTTCACGGTGACTCTGGACCATGTCACGCTGGAGGATGCAGGCTGGTACTCCTGCGGGGTGGAAAGGAAGATCTTCAGCCTGAAGCACAGCATCAAGGTGATGGTCTCCAAAGGTAAAGCCAGCCTAGGAGCTAAGCAGGGGGGTGTGATGGAGCCCATCACTTGGGAGAGGGGATCCCAGCGGGGGGTCATGGGGGTTGTCAAAGTGGGAGCAAGCACCTTGCAGGCACTGAGGTGCGCTGGAGGCTGCCCCAGTGCAGGTTTGGATGAGGGATGGAGGAGGCTGCACAGAGCAGAGCCTCTCCCTTGCTCCCTTCAGCATCTCTGCTTCCATGAGCCCCTTGGGCTTTCCAGTCCCTCCCAGTAACCCCCCTCCTTTCTTCTCCTCCTCAGTGCCCAGTGCATTGCCTGGAGACCCCCATCTCCACCTCCTGCAGCTCTATGGCTGCAGTCTCAGGGCAGAGGCCCTGGGGTGCAGGGGGGGTGTCTGCTTTGCTCTCTCTTTTGTTTCACATCTGTTTCATCCACAGCCAAAGGCAGTGATGTGAGCCCGCTGGTCACCACGGCCTTTGGGGACCCTCCAGTGCTGTAAGTCAAGCTTCAAGCCCCCAGTAGCATCCCCTGCCCTAAGACACCTCTTTCCCTCAGCCCTGGATCAGTTGCAGCAGCTCCAAGGAGCATCCCAGGGGATGCAGGGCAGACATGCAAGTGTCCCAGTCTCCATCCCCATTGCCCAGACTCAAGCTCCAGCACCATCTCCTTTCTCTTACCCAGGTCCCAGCTCAGCATCACCTACCTGCTGCTCATCCCCTGCATAAAGGTGCCCATGGTGCTGCTCCTGGTGTGTGTGGCTGTCTGGGGAAGGAGCCAATGCAGGAGCCGTGGCCAGGAAATCCTGCAGCTCTGAAGCAGCTGGTACCAGGGCACCAGGATGCCCAAAACCACCACAGAGGCACCCTCCTGCCCCTTTACCCACCACTGTGCTGGGGTTGTGCTGCCCATCACAGCCACCCTGCACCAGGATGTGCTTGGCTCCATGGACTTCTCCCCCTGTGAAGCTTTGGCCCCTCCTGGCAGTCCCTGAACTGGAAAGAGGAAGGTTTGGGGCATGAAGAGCCTGAGTCTGCTGTGCTGGAGCTGGCAATAAAGGTCTGCAATGAAGCCTGGGTGTCCTGCAGGTACCTGTCTGTCTGTGTGCCTGTCAGCACTGCCCGGGGTGCTGGTGGATGCTGATGGTGCTCACACTGGGCTCCTTTTCTCATCGCTCCCATTGTTTTCCAGGTTCTGTGCCTCCAAAAAGCAGGCACTTGAATAGTGCTGAAATCCCACAGAAACCTTGCTCCTCTCATGTTCTCGTGTCCCATGGGGTGGCTGACATCCACAGCCACATCAGAGAGAGCAGCGTGGCCACCTCCATCCTCCTCAGGGTTAGGCCATGTCCCACTTTTCATGGCACAACCAGCTTTGCCAACATCCCTCCATGAAGCTTTAGGGAAGAGTTGCTTCTCTTCAGCTGTTTGGGGAACCAAAATGAGGAGCAAGGAGCAGGCATGGACCAGGAGCTCACCACTTGATTCAACCTCCTATGGTAAAACCTCCACTGCAGACTCAGCCAAACTGATGGGAGGGAATTGAGTTTGGGGTCCCTGCATCCACTCTTCCTGCTGGGACCACAGGGGCCAGGGCTGAGCTTCCACCCACTGCGGTCCCTCCTTGTTTATTGTCTGCTCCTGGTGGGTTTGAAGGGTGAAACCCCCATCGAGGGCACTGTCAAATGGGGACAGCAGGGACAGTCCTGCCCTAGAGCCACCACGTGTGTGGAGGGGACGGAGGTGGCAGCTCCAAGGCAGAGCCATGGGGAACCACAGGGCTTATTCCCTGATGGGGAGCAACTGCTCAGGGACCCCTGACAGCCCAGAGCCAGCCTGGGTGATGCTCAGGGCAGGGAGCCGTTATTAGGGGCCAGGCATGAGGCAGGGACAGGGGCAGCTCAGTTGTGTCTCCACCAAGGAACATGCTTGGCTCTGCTAAACTGGAACCAACTGTTGCTGGTAAAGATGTCTCATTGCTTGTGCTAAGGCCAGAGCTGCGATGGTACCAGCAGTGGGTAAAAGCCAGTGGCTGTAGGAGACAGATCCTGTGACACCCAGCGTGGGTCTGGTTTCTGGCTGTGGGCTCTGTCTGTCCTTCCTGCCTTTGCCTGTCCCCAGCCTCACCCCTAGGATCTTCTTCCAAAGGGTTTGCCCAATGCAGCACACGACCAACAAGTCACATATGGGTGGAAGGGAAGACACTGGGGTGGACTGGTTCTTTCAGGGGATAAGGGATGGAGGCACAGGGGGAATACTGGGAGACCTGGCTTGGGAATAGGGCTACCAAGCCATGGAGGATCTGTGCTGGGGATGACAGCGTAGGGTGATGCTCTGGCCAGGGCAGTGGGGATGGGTGTCCATGTCAGGGACAGGAGGCCCATGCAGCACTGCCCCCATTCTGGTGGCATGTTTGGGGCTCATGGGGTCCCTATGCAGCACTGAGCCACCCCTTGAGGTAGATCCCACACTGGGGGCCCTGCCTTGCCAGAGAGGATGGGGAGAGGCAGGACTGCAACTCATTGTGGGGGCCATGGTGATGGCTAAAAGGGGAGCCCCTGGGGCAGGGGAAGGAAGGCGGATAAGAGCAGGGACAGTGCATGGCAGAGCTCTGGGTGACAGCAGGGCAGGAAGTCAGCTGAGAGCAGTGGATAAAAGAAAGCCCACGCTCCAGCTAAGAGCTTGTGGTACCCCCGGTAGAAGAGGAAGCAAAGCTCCAGAGACACAAGGAGGAAGGAGCAGGAAAGGCAGGGCTGCCCTGATGCACTGCCCAGGCCAGCCTGCCATGCGGCTCCTGCTGCTGCCTGCCTGCATGGTGCTGCCAGGTAGGGCTGAGGGAGTCCTTGGGGCTCAAGCCCACACTTGGAGCCGCCCGATGGGGCAGGAGGTGTCGGTGTAGCCGCAGCATTCCCGGGCTCTGTGTGTCTCCGCAGGCTGCTGGGCGGTGATGGCGCCCGGCGCCGTGCAGGGGTTCGTGGGGGGGTCCCTCTCGGTGACCTGCGCGTACCAGCCCGGCTATGAGGAGATGCCGAAGTTTTGGTGCATTCAGGGAAGCGTTTTCACCTGCGGTACTGACATCGTTCTCACCTCGGAGCTGAGCCCCGTGGTGCGGCGAGGCCGGGTCACCATCAAGGACTATCAAAGAAGACGGGTGCTCACGGTGACCATTAAAGACCTGGTTGCGGAGGACGCCGGCTCCTACCGCTGCGGGGTGCGAACGGGCAAACTCAAGCGGGATAAGAGCGCTGATGTGCGGGTGATCGTGTCCCCAGGTGAGTCTCTGCACATCCCTCTCCCCAGCACCAGTGACCGTCACGTCTGGGGGCCGGGGCTGGGCTGCGGGAGGAGGTGGGATGCTGCGGGTGGAGGGATGGAGAGGCACAAGGGCTGGTCAGAGCCCGGCAGCACCCGCTGCATCTGTTCCCTCTTCGAATCTGCAGCCCCGTGGCTCGGGCCGAAACCAACAGTTCCGCCGAACCCCCCCCGGCGTCCCGCGGCAGGGACGGACCCTCCACCTCCACCGGGGAACCCCGGCCCCTTCCGCTACTTCCCGGTGCTGGCCGGGCTGCAAGTGCTGGCGCTGCTCGCCATGAGCGGAGCCGTGCTCTGGGTCAGCCTGCGCTGCGCATGAACCGCTGCCAGGACCGCTCCGCCCCGGCCCCGACGGCGCGGGCAGGGGGCAGCGCCGGGACCCCGCCGGTCCCTTCCTGCCGCCGCCGGCGGCTGCAATAAAGCTTCTCCGACCTCGCTCCGCGCCTCCGCCTCTTCTCTGCGGCGCCTCCCGTGGTCAGGCAGCCCCGGGGGTCCCTGCGCTCCGCCCCGACAGGGTGGCCCCGGGGGCGGGCCGGGCCCAACGGAGAGGAACCGGGTGCTGCAGGACGCCGAGCGCCGCCGTCCCGGAGCGGCCATGCGGCTGCTGCCTCTTCTCGCCTGGGCGCTGCTGCCAGGTAAGGCCGGGCCGGACCCCCTGCGCCCCGCAGCAGCCCCGTCGGGCCGGGCGGAGAGCGGCGGGAGCACTCCCGGGCTCTGTGTGTCTCCGCAGGCTGCTGGGCGGTGACGGGGCCCGGCACTGTGCGGGGGTTCGTGGGGGGGTCCCTCTCGGTGACCTGCGCGTACCAGCCCGGCTATGAGGAGATGCCGAAGTTTTGGTGCATTCAGGGAAGCGTTTTCACCTGCGTTACTGACATCGTTCTCACCTCGGAGCTGAGCCCCGTGGTGCGGCGAGGCCGGGTCACCATCAAGGACTATCAAAGAAGACGGGTGTTCACGGTGACCATTAAAGACCTGGTTGCGGAGGACGCCGGCTCCTACCGCTGCGGGGTGCGAACGGGCAAACTCAAGCGGGATAAGAGCGCTGATGTGCGGGTGATCGTGTCCCCAGGTGAGTCCCCAGTATTGCTTTGTCCCACTCCGTGTGCTGGGATCGGAGCCTGCAGTGGGGGGCAGCCAGGAGCAGGGGGTGCCCGCATTGCCTGGGGCAGCCCCAGCCTGTGTCCCCCGGTCTCGGCAGGCTGCTGCTGTGGCAGATGCCACCTCCACTGGTTCTCTATGCCCAGGTCTTGGCATGGCCTCGTCTTGGCAACCCAGGGTCAGCCACCCCCAACACTGCGGTGCTCCAGACCTTCAGATCCTGCTGGCCCTGTCTGTGCTCTACTTGCCTTACTTTATAACACTAAGAGATCTCCTCACCCCCTTGTGTCCCCTCATTACCCACTGTGGGGCAGCCGGTGCCTGTGCACTCTAAGCTTAGGGAATGTCGCTCTCTGTCCCCTTGCCAAGGGTGTTATAGCACCGGGAATGGGGTGCCCAGGCCCCCTTCCTGCAGGGTGAGCTCTGTTGCATGCGTGTTTGGGGTGGGGGGGATTGAGACCATGAAAAGCCTCCTGAGCAGGGGATTACAGTCCTCTCACCTGAAGGAGCTTGCTCTGGATGTGGCAGAGGGGACCCTGCTTCTCCTCCTGTGACAGTAAGTGGGTCACTTCTGGTTCACTGCAAACCCCACATCCTTTTTCCGCTGCAGAGGCAGGGTGCCTGACCAGCCCTCTCCTCTTTTTGTTACAGCTCCTTCCTCCTCCTTCCCGGCATCACCCTATGGCTCCACCACTGCGCACCCTGATCTCACCAGCTCTCTATCAGTCTTCACACAGGCAAATCCCCAGGGGGAAGCCCTAAAACCAGGATCAAATCTCTCCCACCACAAAGGCTCCAGCCTTCCACAGTGAGTACCAGCTCCTGCCCACAGCGGCCACCTCCCTCCATGAGGTCTCTGGTGTAGCTGGAGCCCTACAACCTTCCAGGCTCTTCACACCTCCCTTAAGGATCCAGACCCTTTGTGTTTGGGACCAGTGTTCCATCCTCTCACCCAGCCACTCCTCATGGAAAGTAATCCCAGCATCCCTGGTCAGTTGGCCCTGGCAAAGCTCTGCTTGTCCCATGTCCATCTTGCAGCTTAAGCAAGGCGTGGGTTATCACCGTGTGAGAACTGGTTCCTCGCTGCAGCACTGACCCCGTTTCCTTCCCCAAACCTCACTGTTTGCTTCTGGGAAACCAAGTGCTGAGCTGGATCCCTTTTGGCTCTGTAGTCATGTGCAGCCCATCAGAGAGAGTTGAGAAAGCGTGAGACCGGAGCTTTGTTCCTCCTCTCCTGCCTCTTGGACGTGATGCCAGCAGCAGGCAAAGCTGAGGCTTCCCATCCACATGCTCAAGGGACTGCTGGCACACTTCACCTCACTGTCCATTATAAGTTCAACAAACAGTGGAGCTAAACCAGAGCTAAATCAGGTGCAGGAGCTGATCCTTACAGCAGTGAAGATGCAGCAGCTCTCAGACCCGAGCTCCTGTTTGCTTCTGCATGATCCAGTGTGCTTTGCTCTGTGCCCAGCCTTCAGCTGCCCCCCCAGGCCCCATCACCCTCAGCCTCTCCCTGTGTCTGCCCCACATGGGCTCCTCTCCCATCTGATTTTGAGAAGTATGACAGCAGGAACCCTCTTTTTGTGTTGCAGCTTGGATGTGGTTGAGCACATCCTCACTCCAGGCATCGTCGTGGTTCTTCTTTTGCTTGCAGCTGCTGTTGGTGTTCTGGTAATTCTGACTAGGAAGAGGAAGAAGGGTAAGTGAAGCTGTCACCTCTGCACACACTGTTTCTGCACCAGGGGCTGTCTTCTCATATATTTCGTTTTTTTTTTCCCTCTATATTTCTTTTTTCTCCCCCATTCCCTCCCTGATCCATCCGGTTCCTGGGTCCATCACTGACACCTCCACCAATGTGGTCTCCTTCCCCTGAAGGAGCAGTGGGACCATCCCATGGGTCTCATCCCGATGGGAGCAGGGAAATGACAGCTCTTGGGATGGGTGCTGCTCAGTATGGCACCCACTTGAGTTTGCCTGGGCACTGTCAGCTTGGAGAAGCTCAGAGCTTACACTAGTCTTGGTGCAGGGTTTAATGCCAGTGTGATGGATAGGGAGGGATAAGAGGGAATGTCACCAGCTGGCAGGGGGTTATGGTTTTGTTTGGAGAACTCCACTTTGGATGGTTGATGGGGCAATAGATTCTGCTTTATGGTGAATGCCATAGTGAACGATTTTAATGCGTTTCATTTCCTCTGGTTTCACTCATATCTGACCACATCCATGCTTCCACAGCCCCCTCCGGAACAGCTGTGGAGATGGACAGGACGGGCAGCGTGTCCCATACAGTAAGACAAACCCCATTGTGCTCAGAGCTCGCTTGGAGAGGGGAAATAGGCTGCCAGAGCCCTTTGCTTTCAGCCTCATTCACGGCCCTATAGGCTGGGAGGGATCCATTGGGCTCCGTTTGCCAACAGAAAGGCTAAAGCATGGGTTCAGTGCAGAGTATTCCTGTGAAGGGAATTGCGGATTGAGCCGAGGCTGTGGGCACGGAGCAGCAGGAGGGGAAGGGCTCATCCTTGTCCCCGTGTCAGGGAGCAGATGCCTTGAACTACGCTGACATCAACCACGGCGCGAGCACAGCCGAGAGCCGGCTGTACGGCAACACCGAGGCGCTGCGCTGCTCGGCAGGCACCGCGACGGAGTACATGGAGGTCAAGCAGAGGGACAAGGTGGGAGCGTGCAGAGTGGTGCCGAGCTCGGGGTGATGGGTGGAAGCTGGAGCGGATGGGAGACGGTGTGGGCAATGGGATGTGTTGGGTGGGCAGGGAGGGAGCCGCAAAGGGATGCGCCACGCTGGTGTGGAAAGACACTGGATAATGTGGGTGTCCTCTCTGGTCCCCAAGCTGCTCCTGCGTGCTTAAAGCATCTGAGAGAGGCTCCAGCAGCGGGTGTTGTCCTGGAGCATCCCCGTCATGGATGTGTTTTGGTTCTTCCCTGCTTTCCCAGCATTTGGAAGAGAAGAAAGAGCCCACATATGCCACCGTGCGCAGGTCCCTGCCGGAGCAGCGGGAGATCTACGCCAACGTGCCGTCAGCTCCACAGCCCAGGGGAGAGCCCCAGAGCACAGTGCAGAGGGAGTGAGCCAGCCCCTGGTCCATGGGCTGCTTCTACTGCCTGCAGTGCCAGCGGGACTTGCATGGGATGCACACGGAGGGCAGTGGGCTGGCTTTCTGTTCATGCAGGAGCCGGCTGGACAGCAGAGCTGCTGCTCTTGTAGGCTTGGATGTTTCCTTGGAGCAGCCTCGAGGCAGCTGAGGATGAGCAGGAGGCACGGGGCGGGATGAGGATGGAGTCATCCTTCTGCATTTGGAGACCTCACCCGCACAGCAGTGATGCTGCGATTAAATGGACTGGCCAGGCAGTGGTGGAAGAGCCCAGCAGGCTCTGCCTGGCTCCCTGCATCCAGCACCCATCCTGCTTGCCCCTTTGGCTGTTATTCACAGGCACTGAAGCTCCCAAATCCATTGGTCACCTCAGATTGGCTTTTCTCATGTTGATGGCAGGCAGAGCTGGCAGCAGGAAGCAGGATAGCAAGACGTGCTATATCCAAATGCATTTGTTATATCCAGATAGCAGGGGTTTGGGGTAGGGTAGGGTATCGGTGCAAAAGATATGGAGAGGAGCTCCTGTTCCTCCTGCACAGCAGCTTGGAAGTGTCT